>NC_081439.1:80881155-82081155 GCF_949786415.1 Peromyscus eremicus | reverse complement strand
TCAGTTCTAGAAGCAAGTAAAATTCTGAGTTGAGATCCTTGGCCTGAAAGAACATTCAGGTTAGACAACAGCAGAACACAGTTTCTAAGCACCCCCAGTAACAGATGAAAGCTGGGAAGACTGGTGTGGTGAGGCCCGAGCACTTGGGAATGCTTCATTGAGAAAGTAGGATGTGAGCTAAGGCCAGGCTGGGATGTGGGATACATTCTGTCACTGAGTAAGAAGGCTGTTTCTTTCTGTCTTTTTTCTTTCTTTCAGATTGTTGTTTCTGTTTTTATCTTCTTTTGAGATAAGGTCTTGCCATCTTGTCATGTAGCCCAGGATGACCTCAAACTTACAGCAATCCTTCTGCCTCAGTCTCCAGACTGATGGGATTACAGGTGTGAACCACCATACCCGACAATAAGGAATCTATTTCCATTACTATTTTCCTTTTTTTTTTTTTGTCCTCAAAAACTTTTGTGAGGAAAGAAACCTTCAACAAACAATGTGGATTGGTGGAGATCTGGGATTCAAAATTACTTAGAAAGATTCACACTAGAATTGTAAGAGTTTAAGATGTGCAAGGAATTCCCATGCCCTACGCTGACATTATAACCTCTCTGTTTCAGGACTCATATCCAGGCTGAAATATCCTGTGTCTAAACAAAACAAAAATGCACCTTCCACTGCAGGCCTGGGCTATGGTAACGGCTTCTTTCTGTAGATTTGGGTGGACTGGCAGTTACAAGAATTACTTCAGTAGATCTTGTCTTATGGAATGTTCTTAAGATGTACGGTTCTGTGCCAGCTGTCTCTAGGCAAGGCTAGACAGAACCAAGATATTTAACCATTTTCTCCCCCTAGTGGTTCCTTCTGGTACTGCAAAAACAGATTCAGAAAAGTATTATTGATGGTTAAATTTTTTACATTTATTTATTTGCGCATGTGCACACAAATGTGCATTAGCACACAGATGTAGGTCAGAAGATGACTTAGAGTTGTTTCTCTCCTTCCAAAATGTGGGTTCAGGGGATCAAATTCAGGTCTTCAAGTTTGGTGGCAAGCACCTTTACCTAGAGAGCCAACTCACCAGCTCTTTTATCATGTAAAAAAAAAAATTCTATTCATGAGTTTATTAACTGTCATTATTAGCCTAATCATAACTGAATTTTGGAAAGTTGTTTCATTTATCTTCTTGTCTTTTGGCCAATTTGTACCTAAAATCCCCAGATTCCTCTGACCAGTAATCCCCTCCGTTTGAGATTTATCTGAGTAAAGAAAGGTAGATTAGTACTCCTGAGAATTCATCCTTTACTGTTTTTCCTATCTATCCCCTAGTAGGGAATCTTGTATAGTGTAGGCCTCCTCAAAGATTCACAACAAGACTTTGTTGGTAGGGTCATGGGAAATTGATCCAAAGGACCTGACCTTCCTGAAGGAGCTTGGAACTGGACAATTTGGTGTAGTGAAATATGGGAAATGGAGGGGCCAATACGATGTGGCCATCAAGATGATCAGAGAAGGCTCCATGTCTGAGGATGAATTCATTGAAGAAGCCAAAGTCATGATGTGAGTTACATCGTAAATTCTACTCCCAGTGCAGTTGTAGAAGGGGTCTAAGAACTATAAGGAGAGCACAGTGTGCTCTAAGATGACTTCCAGGGAGAGGAACTTGGGATCAGGGTCCTGAGGTTAGCCTTTGGTGGGTTGCCTTAAGGAACTGCTAAGGTGCCGGGCAGTAGTGGCGCACGCCTTTAATCCCAGCAGTTGGGAGGCAGAGCCAGGAGGATCTCTGTGAGTTTGAGGCCAGCCTGGTCTACAGAGCGAGTTCCAGGAGAGGCTCCAAAGCTACACAGAGAAACCATGTCTCAAAACAAACAAACAACAACAACAACAACAACAAAACCCACAAAAAAAAACCTTGCTAAGATAATCATTTCTTTGATTTAGATACTGGTTAAGAATAGTGTTGGGCATGTATATGGTCCCTCTCAGTAGCATTTTGGAGTAGATGTACAATATTCAACCTTTAAAAGAAAAGATGATTCTAGTTTCACCTATTGTTATTTTAAGCTTGGACTTGTTTCTTGTCCATTTGGTAGGCTCCAAATCCCTGCTCACCCTCACTTTTGAGGTACCTTTGGGGTTCGTGATGGGAAGAAGAAAATAACCTTGCTATGATGCCACCCTATCAGATGGTCTATGCTAGGCCCATCCTTTTCCTCCCCTGCCCCTTTATGAGTGCTCTTCAGGGGCAAGACGGGAGGACTAGCTCCTTGCCTCTCCTGTAGGAATCTTTCCCACGAGAAGCTGGTGCAGTTGTATGGAGTCTGCACCAAACAGCGCCCCATCTTCATCATCACTGAGTACATGGCTAACGGTTGTCTTTTGAACTACCTGAGGGAGATGCGCCACCGCTTCCAGACTCAGCAGCTGCTGGAGATGTGCAAAGATGTCTGTGAAGCAATGGAGTACTTGGAGTCGAAGCAGTTCCTTCACCGAGACCTGGTGCGACCTCAGAAGGCCTGGGGTGGGGATCAAGGGGTGGAATGAACATTGGAAGACATAACATACACTGTTGAGTAGGGTTGCAAGGGCCAGCATTTAGATTTTCTCTAGAGAACATCACACCTTAAGTGTGCATCTGCCCCAGTGTTGTGCCCATCAGTTGTCTCCAGCCTCAATTCCAACAGGCCTGCCACTTACCCTGAGGCCCTGTCACTTATGAGCAAACACTACCCATTCTAGACCTTGAGAAGAGGAGCAATCCTGTGTTTCCCAGAGGGACTGCTCCTGGTACAAGGCCACCATTTGAGTCATTTACATCAGAGTCACAAACAGGACCCATGGATACATTTTGATGTATCTTTTTTTTTTCTTTTCTTTCTATTTTATTTTATTTTTGAGACAGGGTTACATGTAGACCAGGCTGGCTTTGGACTTCTGAACTTTCTCTCTCCACTTCTGAGTGCTAGGATTATAGGTGTGCATCACCACACCTGGTTTATGCAGTGCTGGGAATTGAACCCAGGGCTTTGTGCTTAACGTTCTACCAACTGACCACATCTCCAGCTCTCTCATTTTTTAAAAGATTTATTTATTTATTATGTAGACAGTGTTCTATCTGCATTTATGCCTGCTGCCAGAAGAGGGCACCAGATCTCATCACAGATGATTGTGAGCCACCACATGGTTGCTAGGAATTGAACTCAGGACCTCTGGAGGAACAGCCAGTGCTCTTAACCGCTGAGCCATCTCTCCAGCCCTCTCTTGTGGTTTTTAAGACTCTTTTATTATAGTTAACATACTATAATTCTTTTTTTTTTTTAAAAGATTTATTTATTTATTACGCATACAGTGTTCTGCCTGCATGTTTTGCCGGCAGGCCAGAAGAGGGCACCAGATCTCATTATAGATGGTTGTGAGCCACCATGTGGTTGCTGGGAATTGAACTCAGAACCTTTGGAAGAGCAGCCAGTAGTACTCTTAACCACTGAGCCATCTCTCCAGCCCAACATACTATAATTCTTAAAGAGGAGCATTCTACCTTAAAAAAACAACTGTACTTTCCAGTTTCTCTTGAAAATCTAGACCACCTGAGAAGTCAGGACCCACAATCTCACTGCCCATGCTAACAGTCACCTGGAGCTGGGATGCAACTCTCCCCTTCCTAGCAGGCCTGTGTGCAACACTTCCTGCAGTCTCCACCTACTCCACATCACTCTTTGCTTGCTTTCTTAGCCCCTAGAGGCATCAGTTTGTACATCTGTTTCTTTGAGCCAGATGGAGACTCAAATTGCCCTGTCTCCCTGCCAGAAAGGCAGAAAACAAAACAAACTTGCCCAGCGTTTCTTCTGGATTCTCTTAGCAGTTCAATGAAGTGGGGTGGTCCGCGTGAATGAAATTGTTCTGCAGGCTTTATTCAGGAATGCATTAACAGGTTGCTTGCTCTCCATGTGATGGAAATGCAGCAAAATTTCTCAGGATCAGTCAAGTATGCTGCCTCACCCTCATAATCTCAGCACTTTCGAGACCGAAACAGGAAGATTCCATGAGTTTGAGACCAACTTGAGCTACATAGTGAGTTCTAGGTCAGCCTGGAGTACAGAATAAGATCCTTTCTCTAAACAAACAAACAAAAAACCCACAAAATTAAGGGCAAGAGAGATAGTTTTGTTGGTAAAGTGCCTTCAGAGTTAAAAAAAAAAAAAGAGCCAAGTTCAGATCCCTATATAAAAGTTCAGATCCCATATAAAAGCCAGGTATGGCAGCACACATCTGTCATCCCAGCACTAGGGTTTTGGGCAGAGACAGGCAGATGCCTGGAGCTCATTGGCCAGCCTAGCCCAATCAGTGAGCTCTAGGTTCAGTGATGCTGTCTCAAGAAATAAAGTAGCAAATGATCAAGGAAGACACCTGACATCAATTTCTGTCCTCCATATGCACACACATACATGTAAAACTACATGCACACACACCACGTGTACACACACACACACACACACACACACACGCACGCACGCATGCACGCACACCTCTGTAGCATCAAATAACTCCTATTAGGTGGAAGGTGCCTTTAGCTGAAGGCCATGGAGTCTTCCCAGTTTCATTTTGCTGCTACGAAGAAGCTTCACGTCTTTAGCCTGGGGGCCAAGGGTGCCGTCTCACTGGTATCTATTCTACTGCAGGCAGCTCGAAACTGCTTGGTAAACGATCAAGGAGTTGTGAAAGTGTCCGACTTTGGCCTGTCTAGGTGAGTGTGCCTTTTTCATCTTCCTATGTATGATTTATTTTGGAAAAATGACTGTGCTATATAGTCCATGGTGGCCTCAAACTCGTGAGCATTCTATCTTGCCTCAGCTTCTGCACGGCTGGGGTGACAGGTATTGCTACCACATCTGACTTTCTCATCCACTTGAAATGGGAAAACAACAGAGAACTAACAGGGAGGAGGACGGCATAATTTTTAATCTGTTTTCTTCTTCTGGTCTCCTTTTTGTGTTTTTGTTTTTTGAGACAAGGTCTCTCTATGTAGGTCTGGCTATCCTGGAGCTCACTATGTAGACCAAGTGGGATTAAAGGCATGCACCATCATGCCTGGACTTTCTTTTCTCATTATAGTGTCTTCTAACCTCTAGGTATTCTGAATCATTTAGTTCACTTATTTCTCTCTCTCTCTCTCTGTCTCTCTCTCTGTCTCTCTCTCTGTCTCTCTCTGTCTCTCTCTCTCTCTCTCTCTCTCTCTCTCTCTCTCTCTGGGGGGGTATATTTCTTATCTTTTTAGTGTAGCCCAGGCTGGTCTAGAACTCACTATGTAGCCCAGGCTGGTCTGGAACTCACAGCTATCCTCCCACATTACCCTGCCTTAGTGTATTGACTCATGAGGGGAACCCTGCAGGTATCCTGTCAGAGAAACGAACCTGCCAAGAGATGAGATTGAAAACCTGGTGCAGATTGACTTCGTCAGCCTGGATCACTTTAGGGAGTCTAATGCCAGGCAGTTCACTGTCAACGTATTGAAAACACTACAATTTGGGTAAAGGCTTCCAGGAAACCATCAGTCCAATTCCAGGTGCACAATAAAGCTTAAGGTGTGACTTCATAGAAACTCCTTTACAAAGTACGTGTGACCATGATGATGGGTTCTATAGCTAAAGGGCCTAGAGTCTAGTGTGGTCTCTGACTGATAGCATAGAGGTCAGCAGGTCATAAAGTACATGTGACATCTCTCCTAAGGATGGATAATGGTCTAGGGAGGGAAGAGTCTGGGATAATCATTCTGGGGGCGTTGAATGAGGTCTGCCTCTATAGCAAAAGGTGGGTGAGGTCTGCCTCCACAGATAGCAACAAAGTCACCAGTTTGTTAACAAAATCCACTCCCAGCCTTCTGGACAGAAAAACGGGTATTTTATCTCCTCGGGTGAGAAGAGGCCCCTGCGTGTTTAACATTCCTGTTTCCCGTAGTAATCTGTGGGTGCAAGGACCTTTGTGCCCCCACCAGACTCCACCTCTGGAGTCCTGCGACTCCAGGCATGCACCGCGACCCCCGTTCATCCTTTCCTTCGCTGTTGTATCCCTCTTCTCCTTTCCTCGTCATCCTTCTCCTGTTTCCCCAATATCTTAGCTTGCTATTAAACCTGCTGACTTTCTTCCATTACTCCTTTCTTGGTCTAACCCTTATTGGCTACTGCAGAATGAAAGAAAAGGAGAAGAAGAAATGCAGAGAAAGAAAAAGTGGAGTAGAGAAGAGGAAAGAAGCCCTTATTAGGTTTTTTTTTTCTGTTTATTTTGACTGTAATCATACTGTGGATCAGGAAAGCTAAATCAGAAGTCAGGATGGAAGCAGAGCCTGATGGTGCAGGCCTGTAATCCCAGCTACTCTGGAGGATCGAGTAGTGTCGTGATTGAAAGTTCAAGGGGCTGGAGAGGTGGTTCAGTGGTTAAGATCACTGCTCTTCTAGAGGACCTGGGTTCAAACCCAGATTCCCACCTATGGCTCACAATTAACTAGGCAGTGGTGGTGGTGGTGCATGCCTTTAATCCCAGCTCTCGGGAGGCAGAGGCAGATGGAGCTCTGTGAGTTCATGGTCTACAGCGTGAATTCCAAGACAGCCAGGGCACACAGAGAAATCTGTCTCAAAAAAAAAAAGTTCATGGCCAGCTTGGGTAATTTAGTGAGACATTGTCTCATTCATTAAAAAAAAAAAAAAGTACAAAAAAGGGCCAGAAGTGAATATCACTAGTAGGGTACTAGCCTGGTATAGGCAAGGCTCTGGGCTCATCCACACAGAGGACAAATGAATATTTTTCTAAAGAAAAAGAAATTAAAACGGAAGTTTTGTTACAAGTAACAATTTGTAGACTGCATTGGCTGGCCCGCAGAGACTTTTGAGAAAGCATGTAAGGAAATGTGTATTTGTGCAGCCCTCCCTCATGGGTGCGCTGGGAAGACTCACGCACGTATCAAGCTGTCTAGATCTTAAGGGCAACGAGTCCTGAATCCCTTGCAGGTATGTCCTGGATGATGAGTACACCAGCTCGGTAGGCTCCAAATTCCCGGTCCGATGGTCTCCACCAGAAGTGCTTATGTACAGCAAGTTCAGCAGCAAATCTGACATTTGGGCTTTTGGTAAGTAGATGCGAACATACAGGTTAGGGCGCGGAGATGGCTCCGCGGGTAAGCCAAACCGCTTCTCATGCAAGCCTTACAACTCGAGTTCAGATCCCCAGAACCACATAAAAGCTGGAAGCGGTAGTGAATACAGCTGTAATCTGCAACCCACTGTGCTCCAACCAGCAGACAGGAGGCAGAGGCTGGAGAATCACAAGTAACTCAAGGGCCAGAGAGCCTGTAGAATCTACCAGAAAAACAGTAAACAGTAAGGGAGCCCCCTGTCTCTAACAAGGTGGAAGGTGTAGATCAACACTCATGATTGTTATCTGACCTCCACTGTATGCTGTGGTGTAGATGAGCACACACACACACACACACACACACACACACACACACACACACTGGTGAGGAGAAGAGAGATTATAGATTATACAGCTCAGAGAAGAACATAACAGGACAGTTCAAATTTGCATTCCCATTATCATTCATCTGATCCTTGGGGTGCTTGTTATGTGTCAGGAACCATAGGGGGTTCTGAGGACAACCAGCGCAAACTGGACATAATCTGTGTTTTCTTAGAACTTACACTATATCCTGGGAAACAAACCATTCAGTATTCAATGGCTTCTGAATACTGATTATGTACTAGGCATTCTGCCAGACCCCAAAGCTACCGAGACAAACAAGACACAGCGGCTCTTCTAGGGGAACTAATGGTCTAGCATAGTGCAGCTCTGATAACCATCAGTGACGCCAGGACCACGGCCCTTGTCTGAACAAAATGCAAAATCCACAGGGGGAGAAATCAGCTTCTTCTAATCTTTACGGTTCATCCGGAAGGATTAGGCCCCAAGTATTCCAAAAAAGACTGAATACACTTCTCTTTTTTTTATCTTCTAGGGGTTTTAATGTGGGAAATTTACTCCCTGGGGAAGATGCCATATGAGAGATTTACTAACAGTGAGACAGCAGAACACATTGCTCAAGGCTTACGTCTCTACAGGCCTCATCTGGCATCAGAGAGGGTGTATACCATCATGTACAGCTGCTGGCATGAGGTGAGTGTTGCAGTGTTCGCTCTCAAACTGTTCCCTGGAATTTCCTTACTTTCTCATTGAGCTGGCCAGTCCCCTCTCTCCATGGTCACTTGTCAGCGGGGCCCAGGCTTGCAGCTGCACGTGCTTTCTTACTCTGGCCTGAATCCGAATCCTCTGATGGCTTTTCCACGCCCACCCTACTCTTCACTAGAGTATCATTAGCAGAGCAGACCCTAGTACCCATATCAGCTTTAAGAGTTGTGGGGGTGGGGTGGTGGGTTGGTGGGGTGGTGGTGGTGGTTGGGTTGTGGGACCGTACCATCTACCAAAGGCACGCAGGTAAGACAACGGGCATTGCCAAGTCTGTAATCATTATCTGGGACGCTCCTTCCACTTAACTAGCTGCCATCCTTTTCTGGTTGAGGGTCTAAATGAGACTTTAAAAACCCTGTCGCTTAGAAGGGACCTAAAGTAGTTTTTGTTTGTCTGCTTTGGTTTTGAGGTTTTGATTCTAAAATATTTTTAAATTATTTGATTGTTTTTCGTGTATGGGTATTTTGCTTGTATGTATATCTATGCACCACATTCATACCTGCTGCCCGTAGAAGGCAGAAGAAGGCATCAGGTCCCCTGGAACTGGAGTTATGGACAGTTGTGAGCCACCATGTAGGTGCTGGGAATCAAACCTGGGTCCACAGGAAGAGCAGCCAGTGCTCTAAATACCTGTGTCAACTTTCTAGCCTACTTAAAAATGTGATATATTGTAGATTTAAGGGGGTACAGTTGTAGTATTTTAGAAATAAAGATCTTGTTTCACTGTTCTAAAAATGCGTTGCCGGGGCTGGGGAGTGGGGCTCAATTGGTAGAGTGTTTACCTGGCGTAAGTGAAGCCTTGCTTTCATTCACACACCTCATAAGCCAGGTGTGTGGTGCAGGGTTTGTTCGACACAGGGCTTCAAATTGTCAGGCTGGCCTCAAACTCATTATGTAGCCAAGGTTGACTTTGAACTTCTGGTTCTCCTGCCTCCACCAGCCAAGTGCTGAAGTCACAGGCATGCACTAATATGCCCTACTCCTAAGGATGTTATTGTTTTATTATTATTTTGAGATGGAGTCTCTCTACATATTCCTGGCTGTCCTGGAACTCACTCTCTTCCTCCCAAGTGTCATAATTAAAGGCATGTGCTACCCTGTCCAGCCTCCTAAGGCATTTTCTTCTTATTCTTTTTTTTTTCCAAGACAGGGTTTCTCTGTGTAGCTTTGGTGCCTTTCCTGGAACTCACTCTGTAGACCAGGCTGTCCTCGAACTCACAGAGATCCACCTGGCTCTGCCTCCCGAGTGCTGGGATTAAAGGTGTGCACCACCGCTGCCTGGCAGCATTTTCAAAAATATAAATTACTGGGCTTCTTTTCGAGAGATTCTGGAAAGGTACATCTGCTATGGAACTCAGAAATCCTTTCATGTTTCCCGAAACTTCTGATACTTGTCTAGTTTTGAAAACCACTGATTTGAATACTAAGAAATTGATGATCCTTTGGTTCTGACAGATTGAGGCTATTCTGTCATGAATCCTTCCTGAATTATCAAATACGTCAGGGCAACTAGGCCTATGTAGTCCCAACACTCAGGAATCTGAGGTCGGAGGTTTTGCCATGAGTTTCAGGCTAGCCTGGGCTACATATTGCCTTCCTGGGCAGCCTGAGATATAGAGTGACATCTTATCTCAAAACAAACAACAAAAAACTAAAATTTTCTTTTCAAAAAGACCATATCTCAACTAGGTGTGGTGGCACATGCCTTTAATTCCAGCACTTGGGAGGCAGAGGCAGGTGGATCTCTGTGAGTTTGAGACCAGCCTGGTCTACAGCAAGTTCCAAGACAGCCAGGGCTGCACAGAGAACAAACAGATAAAAAAGAGTAAACCTAAAAAACATTTGTATAACAGCCAGGTGGAAGTGGGGATAGGAAGTCCTTGCCTGATTTCTGGAAAGAGATATGACAAAAGTCACTAGCATTATGGGCTGGAGAGATGGCTCAGTGGTTAAGAGCACTGTCTGTTCTTTCAGAGGACCAAGGTTCAATTCTCAGCACCCATACAGCAGCTCAAAACTGTTTGTAACTCCACTTCCAAGGATCCGACACCCTCACACAGACATACATGCAGGCAAATCACCAATGCACATAAAATGAAAATAAATTATAAAAAAAATAACTTGAGTTGCTAAAGATGAAAAGCACACAAGGACTTTATGGAGACCTGCTTTTTCATTTTTCTTCTTTGTGTGTTATCAAGAAGATATGTGGCTAGGTTTTTAGTACATACTTAATAAGCCTAATACTTTGTAATTTATTACTGGCTTCCTTGTGGATTCTGGATTCTACACTGTAACACTTGTCTGTTTTCTTTGGTTTTAGAAAGCAGATGAACGTCCTAGTTTCAAAATTCTCTTGAGTAACATTCTAGATGTCATGGATGAAGAATCCTGAACTGGCTGATAAGCTTCGTGGATCTACTCCTCTCTCCTACAAGTCCTAATTCCACTTTTTCTGAGGGCTCCCAGGCTCACGGGCTCTGTAGCCTTCCATGCTCCTACTGAATACATAAAGGCCCCTGTATATCGAGGAATGCCTTTCTTCTTTCAGTCCCCGGCATAATGCTTCTGAGAAAAGGCCGAGGAATTTCTGTGCCTGGTATTGCCCGTAACTTCAAGACTCCTAACAGACTGAATTTGGGATGGGAACATTTTGGGGGAGGGAATGATGAAAATAGCTCCACTAGATGTCTAACAGCTTGTTGGGTAAGTGTTAAGAGTTTGGGGGCAGGACAGACTGGAATGGTGCCATTAAAATGGGAGGGATGGATTGTTTTGATAAAATAAAATTATTGGAAAGAGTGAAGTTATCTCCTATTTTAATTCATCACACAGCCGCCCTGAAGCTCCCCGTTTGAGAATTGCAGAAAACCGTGTGTTATTAGTTTGGCATATTCCTAATCTATTTGAGAATTGCAGAACACCGTGTGTTATTAGCTTGGCGTATTCCTAATCTAGAACTCGACAGAATCCACGTTTCACCCCCTCTTTCTTCTGTTAAAGCCTGCCTGTTAATTGTAGAGGAATTCACAAGCCTTCCACCGTGCTTGACACACAGTAGACACACAGTAGACACACAGTATCATTTGAATGGATCTTAGTTAGGGACAAACTCAGCCAGATCCTCATTTCTCTACATCAAGAGGAAAACCCCATCAAAGAACTGGACCCAGGGGTCCAGGGTAGCCAGTTCATTCGCAGAAGAGTTCTGGCTGGGGGCAAAGCCAAGGCTGAGAAAGCGCGGGCCAATTTGGAAGTGGGCAGGGCGGAGTTGCAGGGCCGGCCCTTCACTGGACCACGTGGTGTGAAGTAACTTCCTCTTTTCCTTTCTACTAGTCTTTTCTTTTTGAATCTCCGCTCCCACGGCGCCGCGGCGCTCCAGGCCACGGCCGGGCGCTACGGCTGGGGTGCGGCGGGGAGCGGATCTTCCCCACCCCCACCCCCGCGGAGACAGCGGAGCGCGGTCGCCTGCGGGGAGCAGGCAGAGCCGGCCGGGTCGCCTGTCCCGCGCCGACGCAGTGAGCTCACAGGGCGGTCCCCAAGGCGGGGCGGGGTGGCGCGCGCTGGGGGGTGGAGGAGGGAGGTTGTGGTTCCGGTTCCGTCACCCAGACACGTGAAGGTCGGCAAGTCGGTTCTGTGCTCGCCTTGGCCCGCGTGGTCGCGCCAGGATGGATTCCTCCTCGTCGTCTTCGGGCGCGGGTTTGGGCGCCGTGGACCCGCAGTTGCAGCATTTCATCGAGGTGGAGACGCAGAAGCAGCGCTTCCAGCAGCTGGTGCACCAGATGACGGAACTTTGCTGGGTGAGGCTCCCTGGGCTTGGATCTGGGTGCTATGCCTACTTTCCCAGTGCCCTTGCCCCCATGGGACTTGCTAGGATGTCGGGAACTTCAGTGTGGGTGGTCTTGACTGCACTCCGGGTTCTCAGATTCCTTAGGCCGAGTCTGAACTTCTCTGGAAGACCGTAGGTGCAGAGAGAGGGTTGGGAGTCACAGGCTCACACCTCTGTCCCACCCAGCACTCGGAGGCACCTGAGGTTGAAGCTGTAGTGCTGGCCTTTAAGACTGATCAGAAGCCCCAGTCCTGGAATTTTAGGGTGCCCGAATCCCAGAGAGCCCATGATTTATTTCTGGACTCCTAGGGATTTACCTAGATTACCCAGTTATAACCCCTCCTGATGAGCGGCTCTAACTCATTAAGTATAAAAGTGGCATAATCTCTCCCAACATACACATTTATTTGCCATCACGGTGAGTTGTTGTGTAATACCAAGACATTAAGGTCTGAAGGTTGAGAAATTGAGTCGGCTCAGTGAGGGGACTTTGGCAGAGGGGCAGAAGGCGTTTGTTTGTAGCTGAGATCAAAGTGTTCTGGTTGCCAAGGACAAGCACACTGCCCTCCTGTGACATAAAAACTTAAAGAATTTAGAGGCCAGGGATATTATTCGTTGGAATTAGAGAGACTCTAAGTCTTGTGTATAAAGCAGAGAATCATGAACGAAATTTATTACAAAGGTTTCTAACTATAATACAGACATTGATTTCCTTGGTCCTTTTCCTGTAAACTTATGGATTGTTGGACTGTGCTCTTTAGAAATGCTTGGATTAATTCTGGCTTGCCTTGGATCAGAGGGCTTCAATTCTTTGTTTGTTTGTTTTTGAGACAAGTTTTCCTGTATTCCAAGCTAGTCTCATACTGAATGGATAGCTGAGAATAGCCGAAAGTGACCTTGAAAATGGTTTTCCTGCCTCCTCCAGCTTTTTATGATTCTTTTTTTTTTTTTTTTAAAAAAAAATGTTTCTTTTGAGATAGGGCTTTGCTATTTACTCCTGGCTGGCCTGAATTTATAGAGATCTTTTTCCTGCCTCTGCCTTCTGATTGGTGGGATTAAAGGTATTCACCACCAAAATATGATATTCTTTTTTTTTCTTTTCTTTCTTTTTTTTTTGTGTATGTGTGTGTTTGAGACATTGTTTCTCTGTGTGACAGCCTTTTCTGTCCCAGTCACAGAGATCCTCCTGCCTCTGCCTCTAGAGTGCTGGGATCAAAGGCATGTGCCACTGTGCCCAACTTCTTTTTCTTTTTTAAAAAAGTCTCTGATTGATCATGTTTGGGTGGGAAGTAGTGTGGTTAATGACTGCTTTAAGAATAATGAACTAGGAGAGGAAGAATTCATTTTCTTTCAGTGGTACAGCCAACTGAAGTTTCTCGTGCTCCCATAGAAGAACCTTGTATGCTCATGCAAGCAACCCAAAACTCAGTGGATCATAAAGAAAGGACGTACACTAGGGAGAGGACTTGTTGGGAAGTAGAGGGGATTGAGAGGGTAATGTGATCAAATTGTATCATATACATGCATTTCATATATATACATGTATGAAATTGTCAGTGTGTTTTTTAAATCTGAGAACTCCAGTTTCCCGCTCCTCCTGAGGGGATACAAGAACCTTTGGTATGTGTTGGGTAGGATGGTACAGTCCCAGAACTTGGGAAGCAAAGACAAAAGGATCTGAAGTTCCTGGCCAGCACAGAGAGTTCCAGCCACCTAGGACTACATAGTGAGACCCTGTCTCACAAGACAAACTACTCTGTCTTAGAGAAATGGACTTAAAGAATGTCGCTTCATAGATTTTCTTTGTTGATTGGTTTTAGAGTACCTAACTAGTTGTTTTGTGTTGCTAGAGTTTTCCTGCCTGGCCCACGGTCAGGGCAAATCTCTCTCACCCGCCAGTCCCACAGCCTCTCAGACCCAACCAAGTAAACACAGAGACTTATATTGCTTACAAACTGTATGGCCGTGGCAGGCTTCTTGCTAACTGTTCTTACAGCTTAAATTAATCCATTTCTATTCATCTATACCTTGCCACGTGGCTTGTGGCTTACCGGTACTTTACATCTTCCTTGTCCTGATGGCGGCTGACAGTGTCTCCTTCACCCAGCTTCCTGTTCTCTCAATTCTCCTCTCTGTTAGTCCCGCCTATACTTCCTGCTTGGCCACTGACCAATCAGTGATTTATTTATTGACCAATCAACAACACATTTGACATACAGACCATCCCACAGCACTTCCCCTTTTCTTTTCTTAAAAAGGAAGGTTTTAACCTTTACACATCTCCAAAGTCAGCTTGGTATATTTGGGAATTTGGGCGTAGTTTCTCTTATTACTTCCTGCTGGAGGGGGGCGCTGTATCTTATGGGGATACAAAGAAAATTTTTAGGATTATGGAATAGTCCATGAGAGTGTATCGTCTGAGCCAGTTGCCTTCAAACCATTCTGGATGTTGGATCATCTCAGCCATGGGGTCATCTGAGACCTTTCAGGGGGTCTTGGCTGGTCAAACTGGATGTATCTTAATCTGGAACAAATCCATAGCCTCTGGCTTTCTGTGGAAACAAAAGAGACTCTTTTCCAAAGCAACATATCCTTATATCCAAACTTTGAAGTCAAGGTACCTTTAAAATATACATTTTGGCATAACTCAACAGCTTTTGTAATCAAATGTTTTTTTTCAGTTACGAATATCAAAGAGAACATAATCCAAATTCTCTGTGTGGTAGCCATCTTTACGTGGCTTATTTTTTTATATTAGCTTGAGCCTATTGCTTTAAATTGCAGCCTCCTAAGCCTGAAATGGCACTGGCGCTAAGGCTGCTGGCTCCGCCCATTTCAGCTTCCCAACATGGCCGTAGTACGTTTTCCGACAGCTCTGGGAGCCATCAACATTCAGAAATAGTGGGTCTATGCTTCTATCAAAGCAGCATGTAGCCCAGAAACCTCTTTTTTTTTTGTACTAGCAAAGGCTAAATCCACCACATAGCTTAATGTGCCACTTGCAGAGGCCTCATTCCCGCCTTACTGCATGTCGAGCATGCACACCAGGGACCCGCCATAGTAGCTCAAACATGCAGGCTGCCGCTATCTTGAAAGAGACAACTAGGACCTGTTTTTAGCTCCGGTTTAGAATCTTTTTACTCAGGTTTTAGGTGGAAACTCTTGCCCCACGTTGGGCGCCATTTGTTGCTAGAGTTTTCCTGCCTGGCCCACGGTCAGGGCAAATCTCTCTCACCCGCCAGTCCCACAGCCTCTCAGACCCAACCAAGTAAACACAGAGACTTATATTGCTTACAAACTGTATGGCCGTGGCAGGCTTCTTGCTAACTGTTCTTACAGCTTAAATTAATCCATTTCTATTCATCTATACCTTGCCACGTGGCTTGTGGCTTACCGGTACTTTACACCTTCCTTGTCCTGATGGTGGCTGGCAGTGTCTCCTTCACCCAGCTTCCTGTTCTCTCAATTCTCCTCTCTGTTAGTCCCGCCTATACTTCCTGCCTGGCCACTGACCAATCAATGATTTATTTATTGACCAATCAACAACACATTTGACATACAGACCATCCCACAGCAGTTTTGTTTTTCCGAACAGTTTCTCCATGGCCGGCCTCAAACTCAGATCCCTCTGCCTCCCAGGTGCTGAGATAAGGTGTGTGGCCACCACCACCGCCTGAAAAAGGTTATTTTTTTTTTGCCTCTTTTCTCACTCTGTTATATCCAAGGTGTGCCATTTTCTGGCCCATTGACTTTGAGCATACTCTGCCAGAGTTTCCACTGGTAAAAATGAGGATTGATAATGGTGTTTTCCATTGACTTGTTGCAAAATGTAATGTAAACCTGTGTCCAATTGTTTGACAATTGGTAAGATGCTAAATGTGAAAATTTTTATATTAATTTTTTAGTAAAAAGGCAGGGGCTTCATTATGGCATATGTGTTCTTAACGTGGATTTCTTGCCTCCCTTACAATCTCTTTCTCTCCTCAGTCTTCTAGTTACATCACATATGTATAGATACACACATGCTATGCAATTTTAAGTCTAGGTGTTCTAGGTAAGAGAAAACACAGGTCCAAATGTATTAGCAAATCAGATGGTTTAGGTGAAATTACTTCTATAAGCAAAAGGCTTTTGTTTGCAAGTTCCCTTTGTGATTCTGTGTCTTATTCTGAACAGGAGAAGTGCATGGATAAGCCTGGGCCAAAGTTGGACAGTCGGGCTGAGGCCTGTTTTGTGAACTGTGTTGAGCGCTTCATTGACACAAGCCAATTCATCTTAAATCGACTGGAACAGACCCAGAAGTCCAAACCAGTCTTCTCAGAGAGCCTTTCTGACTGATCTCAGCATTACCTCTTTGGAAAAGTAGTTCAAGAAATGAAGAGCTGTTGATGGGATGGTTGAAGAAATGGCTTGGGGCGGGGGGATTGGCTCCCAATTTTCTTTATCATCTTGGGACGTCTTGTCACCTGAGAACGAACAAAGACCAATTTTTATGTATGGGAGTTGAGAGTCATATGTATTTGGTTGTGTTTTTAAAGCTAATCATGTGAAAATAATTGACAGATAAATGAAATTATGAGATGCATATTACTGTATATGGGACTATGCTTTCTCAAGGTCCCTTAACTGCTTTATATAATTTTGATAGTGGAAGTGCTTTCTATAATTTGATAGTGGGACCACATAGGGTAAATCTCTATTTGTATGGATTCATTTCTGATTTTTTAGGGAGATCTTTGTGTGAGAAAGAGTAACAGTGGGGAAATAACCTGGCACTGTTTAACCATGAGCTTTCTTATCTTTATAAGTTCGACTATCAGAGCTGAAAAAATTCTATGGGTGTTCATATAATCCAGCCTTTTAGGTTGTCTTTCTCCCCTATACTGTGATTTACTTAAATATCAAATTGAAAATATGGTCTCAAAGTAGAACGGGCAGCCTGAGAATCTAGAGGGCTTTAGTTAGTTATAAAAGAATCTAGCTCATGAGCATAATTCGTACTACCAGACTGCCACAGGAGGAAGTTAACCTACTCTGTATATCAGGATACGAAACCTTCACAGATGTGCCTAAAGAGATGCTAATGATTTAGGCCAGTCAGAAACTAA
The DNA here is from genome assembly GCF_949786415.1 of Peromyscus eremicus. Lineage (NCBI taxonomy): Eukaryota > Metazoa > Chordata > Mammalia > Rodentia > Cricetidae > Peromyscus > Peromyscus eremicus. The sequence continues at coordinate 82,063,992 of NC_081439.1, read as the reverse complement.
CAACAGTTTCAGGTAGAGGTGCATGCCTGATGTCAGTCATGAATTCCATTACTGCATTCTTTCTTTCGGTCACTGAAATAAAAGCTCTGCAAGATCAACTTGTGAGTGAGGTTTTCTATTTTGGGTTTTTATCTGCAACTCAGATTTCATGTGGGCGCATTTCAAGACAGAAATGTAGTTAGTCTCTCCTAGAGGTCCCTGACGTTTTGGGAGAAGAAAGTACTTTCAGATGAGATGAGAAGGGAAAAACAACTTCTGTGCTAACACTTAGGTCTCTGATAGAAGAGCTTATATTGAATTCCCCTCTTGTTTTTAAATACTCATAGACTGGAGTGTAGACCTAAAGGAAAACTGCTTAATACAAATCCATGAATGTGGGCAATTACCTACTTCTAGCATTTCCTCATGGGCACCACAGGGAAATTTTTGCAATTGTGATGAAAATGTAAGTCAACAAACTAAAGTGCCTTTTCCAAGCCAGTCTCGCTGTTTGGTAAGAGGGATTCAATAGAAGCAGCCGGAAGGCTGAAGAGATTAGTTCTAGCCAAGGGAGACATAAAGGTTTCAGTGTAGTAAGTTTCATTAAGAAACAGCACGGGACTGGAGACGTTGCTCAGTGGTTTAGAGAGCACTTGTTGCAGAGGACTTGGGTTCAGTTCTAATCCAGATGATAGTTCATAGCCATCCTAACTAGTTCCAGGGCATCCAAGGCCATCTGGCTTTCCTGGCACTAGGCACACATGATACACATGCACTTGTGCACGTCTTCATGCACATAAAATTACATCTAAAAAGAACTTGAAGAAAAAGTACGATCAGGGTGTTAGGAGATGTTTGTGGAGCTTTGCTATTTTCTAACAAATAGCTGAGACTTGAGAGGACCAAGTGACCAAGCTTTAGTGCCAAGGAGAATTGTTTGGCAGAGATAACAATCCAAGTGCCTCAGGGTAGAAGCCACATGCCATGAGATAAAACACAAAGTCCAGTAGCATGAGACAAGATCGAGGACAGTGTGAGACCTTTTGGCTTTTACCTGGCATAGTGGAAAGCCATTTGAGTGGGGTTTTTAAGCAGGTGTGTGATGTCATAACTTCCTGCTTGGTGTAGTACTAGTAACAATGCCATTTTCATGTGGAGCCGAGTTTAAACACTGAGGGTAGGTATCTGACACACATATCTTTCATATGTGTCAAGGTAAAAGATGGCAGAGTTTATTTTTATTTTTTTGTTTTGTTTTGAGACAGAGTTTCTCTTTGTCTCGGCTGTCCTGGAGCTCACTAGCTAGACCAGGCTGGTCTCAAACTCAGAGATCCTCCTGCCTGTGCCTCCCAAGTGCTGGGATTAAAACCATGTATGTACCACTATGCCTGGAATTATTCTTCACTCTTAAAATACTGTGTCTCATTGTATGTATGCACAAAGTGCTTTCACTTTATAGTGTTATCACATAATCAGCTAATAGAACAAAGAGTATGTCAGGTTCCGACATTATGCTTTGGCACCATTGCTGTGTTCAGCACCATTAGGTACAAGATAATGGAGAAGAAATAGTATAACATATGCCCCTGCTTCCAGTGATTTACAACCATTGGGGTTTTGGCAATCTCAAGAATGTGTTTTCACACCTTGATTAAAAGAGGCGTACTGTCAGTCCTGCAATTCCAAACCTTGATTTCCAATATGTTTACATTAAAAACTCAGGACTGAAATGAAAGGAAAATCTGAACTGAAATCTTAGAAGCCTAATATGTAGTAAGAGGCCAAGCTGCTCTGCTGTGGAAGGTACTTACCTGGAAGCTCCGCTGTTGCCTTGTCTGCCCATATATTGACCGGAGTCTAAGACATTGTCTTAGAGGACCTAAAGATTTCCCAAGCATCCTGCCTGTCTCTGAAATCCCCACTGCTGAGTCTATGAACTAATATTAATTAGCATAGATAGATAGAAGGGAAACAAGGACTTCAAAATGAGGACAATAAGCATCTTTATAAGGAGTTTGAAGTCTAAAATGTAGCAAGCCAACCCATATAAAGTTTTTACAAGAGACAAAGGAAACAATTGATAGCCCTTTCTTTAACCAAAACAAAAACAACAAAAATTGTAATACCAAACTTTTTCTGATAAAATACTGAAACAATCTTGGACTAGGGAGCAGTTATTTCAAAGATTATGCGCTGGTACAGTTCTCTTAAAACTTCCTTCAGGCTTGTGTTTATTGGCACGTAATCAAATCAAAGGCTGATGGAGGAATGTCCTGTATTCTACGTCTTTCATCTATGTAGGCATGTGGGTATTATTCTGATTCATCCATCTCAAGTATATGGTTTAGATATTTTTGAATATATTCCGTGGGTTCATGTATTGAAGACTGGGCCCAGTGTAGTGATAATGGAAGGGCAATTTAAGAGATGGGACCTTCAGGCTGGAGAGATGGCTCAATGGTTAAGAGCATTTGCTGCTCTTGAAGAGGCCCTGGGTTCAGTTCCCAACACCCACACGGTGGTTTACACTGTTTGTAACTCCAGTTCTGGAGGATCCAACTCCCTCCTCTGGCCTTCGTGGGCACCAGGCACTCATAGACATACATGTAGACAAAACAAAAACAAAAAGAACAAAACAAAAAGACAAAACAAAAAGAACAGCAATAGAGGTAGGAGCTGAGGGCAGGTCATTAAGTCACTGACGAAGCTGACCCTGGGTAGGGTTAAGGTACTTTCAGAGGCCACTGAGTTCTTCAGAGAGTGAGTTACTAGAACGAGCCCGACCCAGGTTGCTATTTGCCTTCTCATTTGTCATTGCCATCTCTTCACCCCAGCCGTGCTCCCACTTTTGCCACCCGCCATGAAGTGACAGCTTGAAGGGAAGCCCCTGCCACAGCCAGTGTTGTGTTTGGACACTCAGATTCCAAATCTTTAAATGCATCTCAATTCTTTACAGAGTTAGCCAGCTAGGGGCATTTTATTAGAGTAATAAAAAACATTATTATCAAGCCAGGCAGTGGTGGCCTACACCCTTAATCCCAGCACTCGGGAGGCAGAGGCAAGTGGAGCTCTGTGAGTTCCAGGGCCAGCCTGGTCTACAGTGCTAGTTCTAGGACAGCCAAGGCCACACAGAGAAACCCTCTCGAAAAACAAAACAAAAAAGCCCAGATTACTGTATTATCAAAATGCAACAGTTATGGACTAAAAGGAACATCTCCAAAGGCACAGAAAAAAAGAAGCTAAAAATATGTAAAGGACACCACAGGTAGTAAGTACCAATGAAATTTCTTTTTTTTAAAAAAAGATTTTATTTATTTATTATGTATACAGTGTTCTGCCTGCATGCATGCCTGCACACCAGAAGAGGGCACCAGATCTCATTACAGATGGTTGTGAGCCACCATGTGCTTGCTGGGAATTGAACTCAGGACCTCTGGAAGAGCAGTCAGTACTCTTAACCTCTGAGCCAGCTCTCCAGCCCCCCAATGAAATTTCTAAGAGCATAGGTTGCTATTGCTTGAGTTAGGAAAAGAACGACATAGGAAGGACTGCAGATGTACTGACCATATCCAAGCCCTGGTTTTGACAGTTCATTTAAATGGTTACAAAGATCAAATGACAAGTCAAGCACATCCAGGTTAGGCTTGTGCTCCTAATTAGCTTTCCTAAATAGCGGGCACTTTCAAGATGATGCCCAACTTTCTGACACCTAGCATGAAGTGGGCCCTCTTAAAGCAGATAAGAATATCCAAAGGGGTTAGATTAGTGACTCTGGCCATAGGAAGGTTTCACTAAGGACAAGTAAAGCAGAACCGACTACTACACCCAGGGCCAAAAAGATGACTCCTGTGATAAAGCAATTGAATTGCTGTTTTAATTCTTAAATAAGAAAGCCTAAGTAGTTTGGTAGATTACTTAGCACCTTAATCAATGAGCATCATTTGAACACTTGGACAATTCATGTATGAACTGGTTAAAAAAATACTTGTGTATCTGTAGCTAGAGAGTTTTCTCTCTGGGTCCCACCAAGCCCTGGCAGTCCGACAGCCCACTTATAAAATAAACACACAGATGCTTATATTATTTAAACTGTTGGGCCTAATGGCTCAGGCTTCTTGTTAACTGTTCTTATATCTTAAATTAACCCATTTCTATTAATCTATACTTTGCCACATGGCTCGTAGCTTACCGATACCTTACATCTTCCTTGTCATGGCGGCGGCTGGCAGTGTCTCTCTGCCTCAGCCTTCCACTTCCCAGAATTCTTCTCCTCCTTGTCCTGCCTATACTTCTTCCTGCTTGGCTACTGGCCAATCAGTGTTTTATTTATTACTCAATCAGAGCAACACATTTAACATACAGAACATCCCACAACATGTATCTAAACCTACATCTAGCATAAATCAGTCTTACAAATGGAAAGCCTATGCAGCATAATAGTGGCAGTCTCTGCTGCACAGAAATTTATAGAAGGAACAATAGGATATGGCAAACCAAGTTCTGAAATACTGGTCAAGAACCCCAAATACGGTCTGAGATGACTCAGCAGGTAAAATTGCTTGCCACCAATCCTAGTGACCCAAATTTGATCCCTAGGACCTACATGGTGGAAAGAGAGAACAGACTCCCAAAAGTTGTCCTCAGAATTTCACACATATACCATGTGTGGTGGGTTGAATGAGAATGGCCCCCATAGGCTCATAGATTGAATACTTGGTCACTAGTAAGTGGCACTATTTGAAAGGATTAGGAGGTGTGGCCTTCTTGGAAGTGTGTCACTGGGTATGTGAACTTTGAGGTTTTAAAAAGCCCATTGCAAACCCAGAGTCTCCTTTTTCCTGCTATCTGCAGATCCTGTTAGAGAACTCTCAGCTATTCTGCAGCACCATGTCTGCCTGCTGCCATGATCCCAGCCATGATGATAATGGACTAACCCTCTGAAATTAAGCAAGTCCCAATGAAATGCCTCATTTATGAGTTGCCATGGTCATGGTATCTTTTCACAGCAATAGAACACTGACCAAGACACCATAGCACATGTGTACCTGCACTCTTTCTGCCACACACACACACACACACACACACACACACACACACACCTACTACTACTACTATCATCACTACTACTACCATTAATAAAATAATAATTTTTAAAAACTCACAAATGAAACCTGGCTCATATGGTGTTAGAGATGGAATCCAGAACTTTCCGTATGCTAGGTAAGCATTCTAACAACTGAACTACATCATTAGCCCAACTCTGTGTATGTGTGTGTGTGTGTGTGTGTGTGTGTGTGTGTGTGTGTGTGTGTGCATGTGCCCTTGCCTCTGAACACATGGAGTCCAGAGATTAACATTATCTTTCTGTATCATTCTCTACCTTATTTTTAGAAACAGAGTCTCTCACTGAACCCGGAGCACCATATTGGCTAGATTGGAAGGCTATCAAGTCCCTGGGATCTGCATGTCTCATTTCCCAAGCACTGGGGTAACAGGCACATGCCTCCATGCTTGGCATCTGACGCCTGTACTAGGGACCCAAGCTCAGGTCCTCATGGTTGTGCAGCAAGCAGTTTACCCACTGAGTTATCTCCCAGCCCTCTTCATCACCAATTTCTTCATCTATTAAACTGAGATAGTTATATCTACTTCACAGGGTTGGAAAATGAGATAACATGAAAAGCACTTGGCATGCTGTAGTAAATGCTAGCTGATTATTGTTATTACTGTTGCTTAGAACTGAGCATCTTAAATTTATTTGTTTATTGTGTATGTGGAGAGGGGTGTGTGTGTGTGTGTGTGTGTGTGTGTGTGTGTGTGTGTGTGTGTGTGTGTTTAGATCAGAGGACCCAAAATTCATTTCTCTTCTTCCACCATGTAGGTCCCAGGGGTTGAACTCACGTCAGATTTGGCAGTAAGCTCATCCATCCATCTTACTGGCTCAAGAACAAATTTGGTTGAAAGCCCATTGTAGCATTTTCCCAGAACTGAGTGTCTTTGATAATGCAGGCAAAGTGATTGCTTGGGAGAAAAGGAGAAAAAGAAGAAGTTGTTACTTTAAAGCCTGGTGTTGGGAGCATGTGGCGCCAATCCCCACATTCAGTAGATGGAAAAAGAGGAAAAAGAAGTTCGGATTTGTCCTTGGTTACATAGTGAGTGTGAGACTACATGAGGGCATATCTTAATGTTTTTAGAGAAATTTTATTTTCTATTTTTATCTATGTGTCTGTGTCTGTGTGTCTGCATGCCACATGTGAGTGTGTGCCTGTAGAGGTCAGAAGAAGGTATATAAGCCTCTGGAGCTGGAGTCACAGTCTCCTGATAGTGGGTGCTGAGAACTGAACTCAGGCCCTCTGGAAGAGCAGGAAGCCTTTTAACCATGGAAAATTCTGTTAAGAATTTGAGTTTGGAGTCTGATCTCTGCTTCGTGATTGTGGATGCAATGTGACCAGTTCTTTCCTGCTTTTTCTGCAGAGATGGACCATATCTCCTAGAACTGTGAGCCAAGAGAAACCTTTAAAAAGGGGGTCTTGAGATGCTGGAGAGATTTCTCAGTTGTTAAGACCCCTTGTTATTCTTACAGAGGACCTGAGTTCAATTCCCAGCACCCGCATGGTGGCTCACAACCAGCCATAATTCCAGCTCCAGATGTGACACCCTTGGTGGGCACCAGGTACACAGGTAGTGCACAAACATACATGCAGTCAGAACATCCATACACATAAATGAATACACTGTGGAGTTTTCCCTACAATCGATGGGAAGATACTGGGAGATTTTAGACAGCGGAGTAATAATACTTGCATTTTGAGTAATATTTTTAACTATTGTTAAAAATGTCATACATATATACAATGTATTTTGACTTTATCAATCCCCCACGACCTCTAAGCCCGCTTCCAACTTCATGACCTCTTCTTTCATTATTATCATTAACTCCATTATTCTAATGTGTGCTGATCATATGAGCATGGGTATGAGGCCATCCACTGGGGCAGGAGAAACCATTAATAACAGATGTAATCAGTTCCTTTGGTTTCTTTGTTTTTGTTGTTTTATTCATTTATTTTTCGACATGTTCTCATGTAGTTCCAGACTGATCAGAAACTTGCTCTATGACCCTACGCTGATCATAAATTCTGGATCCTCCTGCCTCCATCTCTCAAGTGCTGGGATTACAGGTGTGTGCCACCATGCCTGGCTCCATACATGCTTCCAAACTTTCAAGAACTATATAGAATTACTCAAAGTAAATGAAAGTCCTCCACTTACCCTTACATATCCATTTAGAAAGATCACTTTAGCAGCAGTACATAGATTGGGTTGGAGAAAGAGAAACTAGTAATAAGAATATTTCACTAGTTGAGAGGAGAGAAAGCAGGGAAGGCTTAAGGTAGAAGTGGGGATGAAGAAGAGGGGTCAATACTAGGAATAGAAAGAAGCTATGAGAGAGAAATTTGGAGTGAGGTAGCATGGCAGGCAGTATAGAAAAGGAGTAGGAGCTGGGAAGTAATCCCAGCCACTCTGGAGACTGAAACAGGAAGGTTGCGTGTTCAAGGTCAGCCTGAGCAATAAAACAAGACCCTGGTTCAAAATGAAGAATTTAAAAGGGGCTGTGGATGTAGCTCACTGGTAAAACACTTGCCTTGCATGAACACAGCCCTGGGTTCAATCCTTACTGCTGTAAAAAAAAAAAAAGTGGAGAAAGAGATAAGTTGGAGAGTAATGTGCCAGTGAGAATGAAAACAAACTTGCCTAGAAAGGAAGATGGTACAGCCAATGGAGATGAGTGGGCCACATGGAGTGTCACATTCGGCTAAACCCTGAAGTCAATTAGTGCCTCCTACAACTTAAGGAACAGATGCAAACACCTACATTCAGAAGTACTTAAAGGGTAACTCACAATAGTCTATAAAATTTTAACAGAAAAAGTAAGAAGCAAGCCAAGAACAAAAAAGGTGAATTATCAAATCATTTGATTTTTGTTTGATTTTTTTTTTTTTGTTTTTTTTTTTTTGTTTTTTTTTTGTTTTTCGAGACAGGGTTTCTCTGTGTAGCTTTGCGCCTTTCCTGGAACTCACTTGGTAGCCCAGGCTGGCCTCGAACTCACAGAGATCCGCCTGGCTCTGCCTCCCGAGTGCTGGGATTAAAGGCGTGCGCCACCACCGCCCGGCTTTTTGTTTGATCTTGAGACAGCATCTCGTATGACCCAGGCTGGCCAAGGAAACTCTTGAATTCCTAATCCTCCTGCCTTGTCTGCTCAAGTGTTCAGATTGCAGGCCAGCATTACCACAACTTTTAGCATTTTTATTTTGATAAAAAAGGAAGAAAGAATAGAAAGAAAAGTAAAGAAACAGTTCTTAGCATGTATGGGACCCTGGGTTTGGGTCTCAGCGCAACACACAGAAAGTTTTAGCATACTTCAGATTCTCCCAGTTTGAATTAGGTATGTTCAGCCTGCATCGTGTTCTCTTTAGCAGGCTGTATTTGAGGCATCTTGCCTCAGAGACTCAGCAGTTATTTGTTAGGTTGTGTTTCAGTCCTGCAGTTATTGTTTCTTTAAGGTTTAGACAACTTGCTACATAATATGACTGGCTTGATTTACTAAGGCACTCTTGTTCTAATTTAATCTAACATGACCTAACACTGTTGCTACAAAGCAAAGATTATCAACACTGCCTAATTATCTTCTGAACAGCTCTTCTTTGCCATCCTTGTGTAGAAGGACACACTGTGTCTTTAAGGGCTGATTTCTATTTCGATGTGCTGTTTGATTTTTCTTTCCCTCAGGCAGGTCTTAAGGACATTTGCTTTTCTTCAAAGCTGGCAACACTTTAGGGTTCTTTTTCCCATTGACTTTTATCCCCAGCCAGTGGTTCTTAGTATTTCAGTCCCAAGTCCGTTTTCCTTCATAAGGGAAATCTCCAAGGTTGTACATACAGTTTTTTTTTTGTTTTTTTTGTTTTTGGTTTTTCAAGACAGGGTTTCTCTGTGTAGCTTTGCGCCTTTCCTGGAACTCACTTGGTAGCCCAGGCTGGCCTCGAACTCACAGAGATCTGCCTGGCTCTGCCTCCCAAGTGCTGGGATTAAAGGCATGTGCCACCACCGCCCGGCTGTACATACATTTTTTAATAGACAACTCCCATTCATATTCAGTTCTTCACTGATATGGATCCTTCTCAGGAACGAAGCACTGAAATCTAAGCACTCAGGAGGCTGAGGCAAGAGGATCATGAATTCAAGGCCAGCCTGCCTTTGATGTCAACCCGAGCTACAGATCGAGGCCAAGTCTCTAAAATAAAAGCAGGGAAGGCTAATGGTTTAGTGGACAAAGGCACTTGTGGTGCCAGGCGTGACAACCAGAATTCAATCCCTGAATCCTACTTATTGGTGAAAAGAGAGAACCGACACCACAAATTCGTCCTCTGACCACCAAGTGCACATTCCGGCATGATGCCCCTTACAGTAATAACAATGATTTTAAAACCAAAGCAAAACAACAGGAACCCAAATCCTTCTCAGTCTTTTTATTTGAGTGGGTTTCAATCAGACTTTCCCACTAAATACAAAATTCAGAAACGGAGAGAAATTCTGCTCATTCTGATAAACATGGGTCTTCTTGACTCCATCTACTGGTTCTAATGTTATCTCTAGGAAACGCTTTTGACAGGCACATCCAGAAATAGTGTTTCCAAACTCTCAGGGTACTCCTTAACCTACTCAAGTCAACATACAATCAACCATTAACAGATGAAACAATTCAAGTATATGGAAATGGAAATGACTCTTGACCATTGAAAAAAGACTGGCGTCAGGAAGCAAAAGCACAGGGCTTTATCTCAGATCTGCAGCTGCTTGTAAAAGACCTGCCCCATCTGCCCCTCTTTCCGTTGCTGTAAACATGCTTGCTTCTGGAATTTCCCATTCCTCATCTTCAGTCATATAGGCTAAGTTCTCCTGCATGGTCCTCAGTCAAATAGGGTATGATTTGAACCCACCAATGACAAAAGAAGTCAGAAATGATGCTGACTAACTTAGTCCAAGACACTGTGGACCATGTGCTCAAGTTTTTGGAGGTTTCTCTCCTGAGTCCCTCTCAGAGTGAATACTTTGTTTCAATTCTCCCCTCAGTCCTTGGTGCATGTTCCAGGTGTGGCGTTTCCCATTCCTGTTTTCCCACAACAAACAGAAAAGTCCTTTATATCTAAAAGAAATTTAAAAACTGCCACAGAGATATGTCACTTTTTATTCTTTTGGTTTTTAAATTTTTGGTTGTATATTTAGAACATACAATCAAAATCTGATACCATCCTGTGATGTGTGGGTGTGAGGAAACAGGTACTTTTTCCTATTACTGGTGTGTAGATGAACAGTCTTATTAAATAAGAAACACAGAGCCAAATGCAGAGTTAAAAGCCCAAGAGGTCAGAGCAGTAGCTGAGAGCTGAGACTTAAAACCGCCTTCTTACCCTTCCTGCTGCTGCTGTCCTTCCCCTCAGGAAGAGACCTACTTCCTGTGTATCTGTCTTTTTATTGACTTTCTGTTCTGCCTTCTCATTGGTTGTAAACCCAACCACATGACCTCCTCATCACTGCCTGTCTATACAGACCTATACAGACATAGAAGACCAGGTCTTCTATGGTTGGTATTGAGATTAAAGGCATGTGTCTCCATGCTGGCTGTATCCTTGAACACACAGAGATCTGTCTGTCATGTGATCTGGATCAAAGGTGTGTGCCACCACTGCCTGGCTTCTGCTATGGCTTGCTATTAGCTCCGACCCCCAGGCAACTTTATTTATTAACATACAAATAAAATCACATTTCAGTACAAATAAAATATCACCATACTGGTGGGATTGTAAATTGGTACTATATCCATGGATAGCATATTAACAGCATTTGACAGGTTGCAAATGTACACAGTTTCCATTCCAGAATCTGACCTCTAGGAATGTGAATGTACCCATGTGTAAAGACTGACGCACAGGAAAGTTTGTAATAAAGAGGAACTGTAGCCAACCCATTGGACTCTCAATAAGGTAGGAATTGAATAATCCTTGTGTTAGTTTGCTCTCTGTGGCTGTGATAAAGACCCTTAACAAAAGAAACTTCAGTAGGGAAGGGTTTATTTGGCTTACCTATCTTTAGTCATGGTCCATTGAGGGATGCCAAGACAGGAATTCAAAGACATAACCTAGAGCAGAATCAGTGGAGAAATGCTTCTTATTGGCTTGCTCTCCATGGCTTGCTGTTTGTTTCGTTATGTACCCCAGGACCATCTGCCAAAGGATATCACCACCCATAGTGGGTTGGGCCCTTTCACATCAATCATTAATCAAGAAATTGTCAGTAGACTTGTTTACAGGCCAATCTTATGGGGGCATTGTCTTAATTAAGATTCCCTGTTCTTGGATGAATCTAGCTTGTGTCAAGTTGACAAAAACCAACCAGGACAATACTGTATTGAAATATTGAAATACTATGCAGCAATAAACATGATGAAGCACCTCTTGATATATTAATAAAGAATGAGCTCCAGTATACCATTATATGTTGTTAAATCAAAATTCTAAGAATCAGTCTTGATACAACTATCATTTTGTGTAAAAATGAAGATTACAATATATACCTATTTTCATGAATAATCATAAATGATCTCTTTTTTAGATCTATTTTATTTTTTTTGTTTTTTGTTTTTTCGAGACAGGGTTTCTCTGTGTAGCTTTGCACCTTTCCTGGAACTCACTCTGTAGCCCAGGCTGGCCTCGAACTCACAGAGATCCGCCTGGCTCTGCCTCCCAAGTGCTGGGATTAAAGGTGTGTGCCACCACCGCCTGGCTAGATCTATTTTTTTAAAATTTTATGTGCATTGTTCTTTTGCCTACATGTATGTTTGTGAAGGTACCAGATCTCCTGGAATCAGAGCTACAGACAGTTGAAAACTGCCATGTGGGTGCTGGAAATTGAATCCAGGTCCTCTGTAAGAGCAGCCAGTGCTCTCAACTAATGAGCCATCTCCCCAGCTCCCATAAATGATCTGTTGAAGGATATTATTAATATTGGTTACATGTAGGGAAAGGTAGCAATGTGAAGGACACTTTTTACTATATGTTTTTGTTATACTTCAGGTCCTTTAAGAATATGATTGAATTGCATATTCAAAATAATATTTTTATTATCATTTGTGGTACTGGGATTAAACACAGGGATCACCATTCCAAGAACACATTGACCACTAAGCTACACCCCAAGACCATCAAAAACGTATGAATTTGGTCTGGGGTTTGACTCAGTACCTACTGTGTCAGCATGAAGACCTGAGTTGCAGGTCCTGGCACCCCCATAAAAACCCAGGGGTAGTCATGCACATCTATAGCCCTAGCAAGGCTGGGAGGAGGCATGTGGATCCCTGGGGACCATTAGTCAATTGGTGAGCACGGGGTTCAGTGAGAGACTCTTGTCTCAGAAGATAAGGGATCCAACTGCCTCTACCTCCTGAGTGCTGCAGTTAAAGGTGAGAGACAGCATGCCAGGCCATTAAAGCAGTTTTTAAAATAATATTTATGTAAATAAAACCACAAAAATCATATGCTTCTGAATGCTGTGTTAAAATAAAAACCAGTTTTGTGTGCTTTATCCCAGTTGGTTACAGGACTTCTGTGCATTACAAGCATGTATAGCATGGAACAAGCTAAGTACCTGTGTTAAGACTATATGCAGAAGTCCAGACTTGCTGTGTGTTTTGGTCTGTATAATGAAAAAGTGTCTGCTGTGTATTATGGTTATGTGGTCTTACTTATGATAAACAAGTAAATAATTTGTTACCAGGGAAAAAAGCAATTGAAAAATATTGAAAAATAGACATATTAAGACTAACAGAATTTAACTTTAAAACATTTCAATTACTATCAACTATATGACTTGTTTTCAAATTAAATTCTGCAAGTTTTAATATAAGTCAGCCCTAAAAGCATATACATACATGTAGACTCAGTAGGTTGTAGTTATACATTTAGTGTGTGTGTGTGTGTGTGTGTGTGTGTGTGTGTATAACAATAATAATTAAAAACAGGTCATGAATTTGAGTGGGAGAGAGAAAGATGGAGAGGGGTTGGATAAAGGAGAAGAAGGGGAAATGATAAATTATATTTTAATTAAAAATAAAACAAAATAATTAAAATTACATCTAAATGAAATTACATTTTAGAAGGTCAATAATAACTAAGCTGGACATTTTTTATTATTTGTTTGTTTACTTATTTTGAGACAAGATCTCACTCTCACATAGCCTAGATTGGCCTCAAACTCTTGATTCTCTTACATCCACCTCCCAAGTACTGAGATTACAGATATGCACCATCATGCCTGCTTTGGAATTTACTAAACATTGATTTCCTGACTTCAATGGGAGCACACACACATCAAATATATTTTATTAATATAAAAACTTAGGTCTATGTAGAATTCAGGATAAATTCCAGAACTCTGGTGCAATTTAAAAATATTTTTTTATTTTTTATGTGTATGAGGGTTTTATTTTCATGTATGTACATCATGTGGATGCCTAATGCTTGCAGAGGCCAGAAGAGGGCAACATATGCCTTGGATCAGAGGTTGCAGATGGTTGTGAGCCACCTATGGGTGCTGGGAATTGAACACAGTTTCTCTGCAAGAGCAGCCAGGGCTCTTCACGGCTGGGCCATCTTTCCAGCATGGCCATATCAACAACAACAACAGCTACTCCTCCTCCTCCTCCTCCTCCTCCTCCTCCTCCTCCTCCTCCTCCTCCTCCTTCTTCCTTCTTTCTTTGTTTTGAAACAAGGTCTTGCTATGTAGCTCTGGTTGGCCTGGAACTTGCTATATACACCAGGCTGGCCTTGAACACACAGAAATCTGCTGGCCTCTGCCTCTGAGGTGTTGGGTTAAAGGTGTGTTCAACCATACCCAGTCTGGTACAATTTTAATGCAAGATAAACTCCAGAGAATCTTGAGAATCACGAGATGGGGGTAGGGGGTGGGCAGAACAGAAACAGGCAGGTCCCTGGAGCTCACTAGTCACTAGCCAGCCGGCCAGCCTAGCTGAAATGGGAAGCACCAGGTTTAGTGAGAGACCCTGTCTGAGGAAAACAGAACATGGAGAGCAAATAGAGGCATGTAGACATGTATGATACTATCATGTTGTGTTAAGGAGTTTGGATTTTTTTTTTCAATGCTAGCAGTTGAACCTCTGGATTCTGTCATGGATTTTATTTTTTTTAAAGATTTATTTATTTATTATATATACAGTGGTGATATATTGTATACCCTAATAAAATTTGCCTGTAGATCAGAGAATAGAATAAGCCAAAAGATTAAACATAGATGCCAGGCACTGGTGGCACACACCTTTAATCTCAGCACTCGGGAAGCAGAGATCCATCTGGATCTCTGTGAGTTCAAAGCCACCCTGGACTAAAAGAGATTGACTCAGTCTAGGAGAGAAACAGAGCCAGGCAATGGTGGCACACATGTTTAATCTTAGTACTTGGGAATCATACACCGTTAATCCTAGCACTAAGAAGGAAGAGGTATGGCTGGGCGGAAAAAGGTATATAAGACGTGAGGAGACAGGAACTAAAGGCTTTTTGGCTGAGGAAGCTTTTCAGGCTGAGGAGTCCTAGAGGTAAGACGTGGCAGTGGCTTGTTCCTTTGTCTCTGATCTTTCAGCATTTATCCCAATATCTGGCTCCAGGTTTTTTATTAAAAGACCCATTTTAGAATTTGTGCAACAACAGTGTTCTACCTACATGCCAAAAGAGGGTGCTAGATCAAATTATAGATGGTTGTGAACCACCATGAAGTGGCTGGGCATTGAACTCAGGACCCCTGGAAGAGCAGCCAGTGCTCTTAACCTCTGAGCCACCTCTCCAGGCCCTGGATTTTGTTTTTAAGACGATAGGAAAGCAACCTTCAAAGTATTTTATGTGTGTATTTTAGGAAGATTATAGTTATACAGGTACCAAGCATTGAAAAAGGACAAAACTTGAAGATCCGGCAGAGATCTGGTAGATTACAAATTGTTTTAATGTTTATTTATTTTGTATGTGTGGGGGGCATGCCACTGTACTCATGTGGAGGTCAGAAGATAACTTGCTGAGTTCACTTCTCTCTTTCCACCTCCACATGAGTTCCAGGTATCAAACAAAGTCATCTGCTTCGGTGGCAAGAATTTTACCCACTGAACCGTCTCACTGGTCTCCTGGTAGACTTTTAAGGTAGAGGTAAAATTTCCAGATACATGGGGTAGGTTCTCAAGACTAACTGTAAGTAGTAAGAAGAAACCAATCACTGAAAATTCATCATGTACAACCTGCTCTTTTCCATATTGTATTATCTATTCATTTCCTAGAAATGAAATAAATCACAGTCATTGTTCAGTTTCCATTATCAATTTTAGACAGCAAAATTTCATTAAGGACTAAAATGAACTAAGGGGAACATTTGTTTTCAAAAATGATGGTTATATTACTAAGAAAATATAACATGCTTTTTATGTAATTAATAAGACAATCTCAAAATATGATGTACAGCTGTCCCTCTGTGTTCATGGAAGATTGCCTCTTATCCTCTGAAAATACTAAAATCCATATGACACACATATAGTTGTCATACTATATTACTGGAATGTAGAGGAAGGAGAGTCAGACATTCAAGGCCATCTTTGGGTACATGATGAGTTTGGGGTCAGCCTGGGTTAGATGAAATCCTGACTCAAAAAAACCCTAATTCTGTAAATGGAAACAAGGTTTTAAAATGACAAACTCATGAGGTATGGTGGCCCATGTGCCAGTGGCCATGCCGGAAGAGCTGCAGTCAGCAATGGAGCTTTCGGAATACAACCCACCAGATACCACAACTATGATGGCTGCACCTGGGAGAGGCAGAGCCCCAGGGAGATTGCCTCCAGAATTCCCACGGCTTCTGCTGTGCTTCCTCCTGCCTGCTGCTGCCCTGCTCTACTGTATCTGGCATAGTGTGGTTACTATGTGAGAGGATCCCACTGTATCTAGTATGGTGTGATTGTTTCGTGGGAAAATTCTACTCCTCACTAGGCAATTCACTTGCAATCATAATGAAGATGATTTTTATAGACCAATGACGCTTAGTTGGCTCAATGATTTAAAGATACAGGTAGCTAGGACCGTTAGTTTTTTTTTTTTGTTTTTTTTTTTTTTTTTCGAGACAGGGTTTCTCTGTGTAGCTTTGCGCCTCTCCTGGAACTCACTTGGTAGCCCAGGCTGGCCTCGAACTCACAGAGATCCGCCTGGCTCTGCCTCCCGAGTGCTGGGATTACAGGTGTGCGCCACCACCGCCCGGCTGCTAGGACCGTTAGTAAAGATGATTAGGGAAATGGTTTAGGCTCCTCTGCCGATTGCTCCAATGAGGCATACAAAAGACAGAAATAAGATTAGAGTCACCCTCCTTTTGCTAGATTTGAGACTTGCCAAGGATGGAACATAAGAGCATGGAAGTTTCATGCCTTATAGACCCATGAATTCTGCCTGGGGAAGAACAGGCTGATGATCAAAGAATGCAATTATGTCCCTCCACCCAAGGTTAGGGCTGAGTTCCTCGGTCATGTCGTTTACAGAATTAATCACAGTTTTCTGTAGGCACCTTGAAGAAACAAAGTTGTGAAAGGAAATGAAATGACCCTGTTGTGTGTAAAGAAAAAAGAAAAATAGATGGTTAGCTGAGCACTCGTTTAGGGTTGTGTAGAGTAGAAATTGGCGAGGAATCTGCCACACTGAAGCCGCAGACAGCCTCCCGCCAGCACAAAAGGACTGTCTGAAGTAGACTTGGCCTGCTTAAAACTTTGTTAATCAATAATAAAAGAACCATTGCTTTGGGGTGAAGATGTCATAGTGGGGAAGTTAATACCCAGAAAATGTTTAACTACTGTGAGCTTCTAAGAAAAACATGCGACGTGATCATAATGTGATTTCTTCCTGTGTAAAGATTTTAATTTGTTCTTGGAAAATATGTAACTTGTGGTTGTGAGGTGATTTCCTTCTTACGTAGAGGTTTTTGTCTTAGGTGGTATAAAAGGGATAAGAGAAAAATAAGAATAAGAAGGAGGGGGTGGAAATAAAATGAACAATTAAGCCTTACCTCAGATAAGCCTCCTGTGTGTGTGTGTGTGTGTGTGTTTAGTATTCGCTGACTCCATGCCTCCTCTTCAGTTTTTCTGACCTGCTGAAGCTGGTTCTTTGGCACCGATGCCTTAACCCTACCAAACTGGAGGCTGAGGCAGGAGGATTGCAAACTCAGGGCCACCTTGAGTTGTATATAACAAGTTCCAGATTAACTGGGGTTACATTGTGAGAACTTAAAACAAAACAAGAAAAATAACAATAAACAAAAAACCATTACAAACTCAATGGATATAGTAAACCACATAGCAAGCACGGCTAGCCAGACACAATGCAGCATGGACAGTTAGGGAAATAAAAATAAAGTGAAGGAAAGGTAAAGAGACAAGTGAGAGAGGCCACATGAGATATAGAAAGAAGTGACAGCTGAGGGTGTCCCAGAAGTATTGAATTCACAATGCAAATATTCAAATTCAAGTATGAATCCTGAGCATGGAAAATACAACTAAATCCACATTTGGGAAACAGATGAGTATTCAAAGCATCAAAATAAGTTATTATTATGACAATAATTAACATTTGATATGTGCCATTACTCAAAAATAGTGATTAAAATTTGTTATCATTGTTATTATTATTTGTGTGTGTGTGTGTGTATGACAGTAGATGTATCATGGTGTGTATGGAGGTCAGAGAACAACTTTTGGGACTCAGATCTTCCCTTCACCTCTGGGTTCCAGGGTTCAAAGCCAGGTTGGCAGACTTGTGTGGCAAGTGCTTTCAGCTACTGAGCCAAGTCACCAGCCAAAAACAATGATTTTTTAAAGTATATTTATCTTTAATTTTATGTACAGCACAAAAATTTGAAAGCAAAAGCAGAATAACATTATACACAATCCTGTGCCTTCCTTTTATCTTGACTCCTCATTTTAACTAGAAGAATTTCCCTCATGATATTCAGCAGGAGCAGCAGCGAAAGTGTAAGTAACAGCTAACAGCTTATTGATTATGAGCTTGGAATTTTATACTGAACTTGGTTTGAATCCCAGCCCACCACATCCCAGATGTATAGAACTGGACAAGTGACTTACCCTCGCTCTGATTCCATTTCCTCAATAGTAAGCAGCTCCATTCTAGAGTTATTGTGAGTCACTGTTTATAAAAAGATCTCTTTTGCCCTGTGCTAAATACACATATAATTTCATTTAATTGTCATAGAACCCCAAGAACAAACTGTTCTTGCCTTTATTCTACAGATGAGAAGTATGGGTCTTAGAAAGATTGTTAGGCCTCAGCAATGCTCTTGATCTCAGATCTGTCTCTAAAATCTGTGTTATTGCTGGGCATGATAGAGCACACTCATTATTCCAGCACTTATGAGGCAGAAGTGTGAGGATTTCAAGTTCTAGGCCAGCCTGCGATGTATAACAAGTTTTAGGCCCGCCTGGGCTGTATAGCAAGTTCTAGACTAGCCTAGGGCTAGTGAGTAAGGGCTTGTTTCAAAAATAAATAAACAAAAAAAACCCAAATTGATTAATTGAAGCTTAATGCTATTATTATTATGTTACAACAATATATATATGTAATTAAAAATGATTTATTTTATGTGTATGAGTGTTTTGTCTGCACATATGTCTGTACCATATACATGCTCGGTGTTCACGGAGGGCCAGAATGTGGCATCAGATCTCCTGGGACTGGAGTTACGGATGACTGTGAGCTGCCATGTACGTGCTAGCAATTGAACCCCAGGACAGCTCTTAAGCACTGAACAATCTTTCCAGCCAATATATATATGGATCAAGCTGGCCTCAAACTCACAGAGATCCATCCACCTGGCTCTACCTCCTAAATGCTGGGATTAAAAGCATGTGCCACTCTGCCCCATCGTCAATCTATATCATTGTAATGTCTTAGTAAGATACAAAATTCATGAAGCCAAATAATATTTCTCAGTTGTTGCAATTCAGATCTTTTATGTTTATTCATATTACAAATGACCCAGCAGGGTGGTGGTGGTGCATGCCTTTAATCCCAGCACTCACAAGGTGGAGGCAGGCGGATCTCTGTGAGTTCAAGGCCAGGCTGTTCTACAGACCTAGTTCCAGGACAGCCAGGGCTACACAAAGAAACCCTGTCTCGAAAAACCAAACACACACACACACACACACACACACACACACACACACACACACACCAAATCAAACAAAACAAAACAAAAAGCCCAAATGACCCAGTGAAGAATATCTTTGTACGCAAAATATTATGTGAACTTCAAATGAATTAATGGAGACAGGAATTCAGGCTCTCCTGGAACTCAAATTTACCCTGTCTCAGCCTCTCAAGTACTGGGATTACAGACATGGGGGTGTCAAATGAGCTCTTTAGGGCAGTGACTTTAACTGGACTTAAATAAGTCAAGAAGTGGCGACAGTTGACGAGGGGCTAGGGAGATGGCTCAGTGGTTAAGAGCACTTACTGCTCTTTCTGACGACCCAAATTCCGTACCCAGTACCCACATGGTGGCTCATAACTGGAGTTTTGTCCAGTTCCAGGGTATCTGATGCCTTCTTCTGGTCTCCTTAGGCAGTGGGCACGAACGTGGTTGTGGTGGTTTGAAAGAGAATGGCTGCACTAGGCTCAGATATAAGCCAGGGCTCTAAATAGCCCTGGCCGTCCTGGAACTAACTCTGTCAACCAAGGCTTATTGTGGGGTATCCACCCGAGAAGACGGCTTGGACATGGGTTTAAGCCAATAGAAAGTCTCTATTAGCTAGCTGGTGATTATACTGGGTGTTCAGGATCCCAGTGTAGCCCCCACCCTTTCTCAGGGTGAGATTTTAAGCACAAAAACGATGTTCTGGGTTGACATTCTTCAGTTAATAAGAATGGTTAGCCAGAAGCAGAACCACAGGAGCCAAAAAGCAAGGTTAGTACATTTAGAGACTTTCCCAGAATTATGGATTTAATGGATTAGGTCTTTGTTTTAGTTTTGTCACATGGTGCTGTCTATGTGCCTAGTTTCACAGCCTGAATGGTACTTCCATCATGGAGTAAGTTGTGCTGAGGTCTGTGGGCCTACTAAGGTCTGGGGCTCTGTTACATTCCCCACAGGTCTTAGTGAATGAATCAAATTGTGGACTGATCCTGCTATAAAGAGGGTAGTTAGTCCTAAGGACCATTAATTTCACTGAACTGAAACATAATTGGCCATATAGTTTAAGATGCAGGGCCCCACAATTAATCCAATTAGAATGAGAATTAAAGATGCAGCCACTTCTGATAGCAGAGTAGTTAGCCAGGGGGATCAAGAGAACAGAGACTGGTACCAGTTTTGATTTATGTCTTTGTCTCTTTCTCTTTTTGTAGTTTTCCCCAACCATGGTGAGATTTTTCTCTAATTACACCTAATCAATTAGCATAGAAACAACGGGTTTTTCTCAAAGCCATACATAGTCCCCTGATTCCCATGACAAGTAAGTCTAAGGCCCTCTGATGTTGTAGGACCATTTCTGTAAAGGAATCTAACTGTTGTTTTAATTTAGAAATGGAAACTCATTACCTCTAGGTTCTGATCAACCTTAGTTTCTTAAAATTTTTTATTTCCCATGTTAAAGGCTGATGTGCCTGTGACTGTTGTGAGCTACTGTGCCTGTTCCAACTAACTCTCTTTCTTTTTTTTTCTGTGTAGTCCAGGGTCCATATTGAAATGTATTTTTCCTTCTTTCCTATTATATAGGTGTGGTAGTTTGAATGAAAATGGCCCCCACAGGCTCATAGGGAGTGGTGCTATTTGAAAGGATTAGGAGGTGTGGCCTTGTTGGAGGAAGTGTGTCACTGGGGGTGGACTCTGAAGTTTCAAATGCTCAAGCCAGGCCCAGTATTGCTCCCTCTTCCTGCCACCTGCATATCTGGATGTAGAACTCTCAGCTCCTTTTCCAACACATGTCTGCCTGCACGCTGCTATGCTCCCCACTATGGTGATAATGGACTCAGCCTCTGAACTTGTAAGCCAGCCCCAATTAAATGTTATAAGAGTTGCTGTGGTCATGGTATCTCTTCACAGCAATAAAATCCTCACTAAAACAATAGGTATACCAAGGACAAATATGTACAAAGATGTATAAAATGGGTTTCTCAGTTTGGAAACCATCAGAAGAGGCATATTTAGTAAAACCATTAGTACATGTCTACCAAGTAGGCTCAGGGGCTTGGTAATATCTACTAATCTACAAATGATGCTGTTTGACTCTAAAGTGGAAGGACAGTTCAAACACATAATAAAGAGTAATTATTTGGAATGTATAAACTGGATTGTCATGTACATATTTATCTGTAGTTTGGTAAATCTTTTATTTTTTTTCTTTGCAATTTTAAGTTTTTTACCCATTACCCTGTAAATGCAAGACCAGCATACTACACCCTAAACTCTAAACTTACCCCTAGCCATAGTACATTATTTATTTAAAATTATTATTTTCTGCAGCACATTTTCTGAATCATTGTCAAAAAATAATTGGATTTGCTTTTTTTTTTTTTTTAAGGAACAACAAAAAATAGAAAACACGAATGTTCTGCCCCTTTGTCCTGAATGCACCCTTCTTGTACTTAGAAATGGTCAGCCTGACTCCTAAAGAGGATCATTGTTCTCAATTTGAAGAACATTAAAAGGTAAAATGCAGCAAAATGCAGTAACTCTTTAAAACTAATAAAAAAATAAAATGACAGTAGTAAAATCATTTCCCCCTGAAGCACTTACTCAATAAAATATGAACTTTGTACACTAAAAAAAATAAAAAAAATAAAAAAAATACAAAGCAGAATAGTAGGTGTCAGAATAGGGGGAAGTGCTGAGGTTAAAGGTTTTGGATAGTAGACAAGTTTCAGTTCCTTGTAAGTCCTCTAGCATTGATTTGTGCTGCCCCAAAGTCACATTAAGTTTTGTCAGTCAATGGGCTGACAGTCTGGTTAGTCCTATCCCTATGTAGTATGGGGACCAGAGGTCTAAACAAACATCAATCCTGGTCTATTTCTGTCTGGAAATGATGAACCCAACTAGGGGGCCCAGCCACAGAGCATGTATAAACTCTGTATTTTTAACTCAAAGGGTAAGCTTCCATATCTTTTCTTTTTTTTCAATATAAACAGACATTGAAAGTGGGCATAAGTGAGAAAAGGTCAAGATGAATATGGGTTTGCTGGTCTGTAGTCACACTAGCTAATACTTGCCCTGTATCTGTCTTCCTCAGTTTCTAGATCCAGGCCTGAGGGTGGTGGGCATTGGACCATAACCCTGTATTTATACCAAACATAAGACCCAGGAAGAGGTAGAGGAGAGGTGAATGGAAAGGCCCAAGGCCCAATGAAACTTTAGTTTTAATAGCTCCATAGTCTGTCCTGGAGACAGTCTGTTTGGCATTGTTCTGTGTAGTTTCTGCTTTCTTGACTTGGGTGTGGTGAATCCATGGTGAATCCAGCTACCTTCACACCATAGGATTAGAGAGAATCACCATGTAGGGTCATTTCTAAGTTGGTTCTATCACCCCTTTAGCTACCTGCTTGATCCAGACAGTATCACTGGCCTTGAACAAGGAGAAACTGGTGGTGGTTCTCCAGAGGTCAGCTGGGTCTCTTGGATAGTCCAATGTTTAGTCTTTATGAAGGAATGGAGGGCCTGTAGTGACTTGAGAAAGTAATGGTTAGAGAGGTTTCCAACTACTGGCCTCTGAGCCTGGGAAGCAGTGGGAAAGGTCTTCCAAACATAATCCCATAGGAGGGTAAATCTCTCCCTATATGGGGTACAGAGAGCCCAAAGCAAAGCAAAGGAATGAGGCCTATCTATTCTTTGCTGGACTCTAATAAGAGTTTTATTAAAAAATTTTTTTAACATGGGTATTAATTGAGAGATTTTTGTTGGGGATGTCTTTCTGTATGCTGTGAATGTGTTGCTTTGATTGATTGATAAATAAAATGCTGATTGGCCAGTAACCAGGCAGGAAGTATAGTGTAGGCAGGATAAGGAGAGAGGAGAATTCTGGGAAGTGGAAGGCTGAATCAGGAGATGCTACCAGCCACTGCCACCATGAGAAGTAAGATGTAAAGATACCTGTAAGCCACAAGCTACGTGGCAACTTATAGATTAATAGAAATGGGTTAATTTAAGATATAAGAACTAGATAGCAAGAAGCCTGCCATGGCCATACAGTTTATAAGTAATAAAGTCTCTGTGTGTTTACTTGGGTCTGAGTGGCTGTGGGCCCGAGTGGGACAAGAGAAAACTCCAGCTACAGATTTTGGCTATAAAATCCAGGCCATTCTTAGATCCCATGGCTAGGGGGAGGCCAAACCAGGGGACCAGTTCCTGGAAGAGCTTTTAAGCTACTATTTGAGCAGTTTCAGTCTGAATGGGGAGCACTTCTATCCACTCAGAAATGGTTATCTTTAAAAACTAGCAAGTACTTGTATCCTCTCCTGATAAACTGGTTCTTGGTGCAAAATGGCCTGATGACATTTGTGATGGACAAAGTAGTGTCCTCATGCTGGCATTTGGGAAGGATTTCATAAAACTAACTGCCATATCTTAGAGATAGCATGATCTTTCTTTGTGCATCTGTGTCCCTGTGTGTGTGTGTGTGTGGGTGAGTACATTTCTACATGCATGTGTTTGTATGCATACCCACAAAGGCCAGTGCCAGATCCCTGGTGTCTTAGTTTAGGGTTTTTATTGATGTGAAGAGACACCATGAACACAGCAACTCTTATAAAGAAAACATTTAATTGGGGTGGTTCATTTACAGTTTCAGAGTTTCAGCCCATTATCATCATGTTGGGGAGCATGGCAGCGTGCAGGCAGATGTGGTGCTGGAGCTGAGAGTGCTGCATCTTGCAGGCAACAGGAAGTCAACTGACTGTCACACTGAATGAAGCTTGAGAAAAAGACCTCAAAGCCCACCTTCAAAAGTGACATACTTCCTCCAATGAGGCCATACCTACTCCAACAAGGCCACACCTCCTAATAATGCCACTCCTTTTAGGGGCCATTTTCTTTCAAACCACCACACCTGGGTAAGGGCTCTTTGTTTGGATTTACTTGAACACAAACCTGGCATCTTGAACAAGGCTGTCCAGTCTAGGTATAACATACCTTTGTCTAAGCAATTCAGAAAGTTTTGTGGACCCCAGATGAGGCCTGATAAAGATCAGTTCCCAGAGTCCTGCCAGTTGTTTCTGGGAGAATGATCTTTCCCTCCGGTATTCTCCATCAACCTGTGGGTTCAAGCTGTCCATTTCATCTTTTTGTATCTTCTGTTTCTTCTTGGCTATACCATGGAATCTCTGGCAACCAGGTCAGGGTATGTCCTCAGAATAGCAATAGGCCCCACTGGTCTTAGGGCCATTTGTCAGGAAGCCAGGACAGTGGTCAAGTTACTTCTTGCCTCAGGGTAGTCACCTTTTTGATGTCCTCAAAGTGGAGCATTGTAGGGGAAGCCAAGTAGACTTTAGAAGGGCCAAGAGTTTTTGGTTTCATTTGTTTTTAATGTCCTCTTCCACACTGGTCAGAGGCTCTCTTTCTCTGTCAGTCACACCGTGGACATGCACAGTAGTAAAAGCGCAGGGACTGTCCATGTGTATGTTGGTGAACTTTCCTTTTCCCCATCTCAGAGCCTGGGTTAGATTGATCAGTTCTGCTCTCTGAGCTGAGGAACCCAGCGTGGGCCCAAAGCATTCCAGTTAAGGTAACTACTGCAGCTTCCAGCTACCTGGTTTCATCTTTCATCGTGTGATGGCCATGGATGAGCACCTGCATGTCGTCATCAGGCAAGAGGGTAGCAGGATTGATGGTGGTGGATTTGTCACATCTGACTTGAGGGTGGTCCAGGAGTAGGGCCTGCAACTGGGCCACACAGGCATTAGACATCCAGCATTCTGGTGTTCCTTGGAGGAGGACCTCAACCGCAACATGAGGTGTCGTGAGTATAAGATCCTGACCTAGAGTCGACTTGTTTTGTTTTGTTTTTCCGTTAGACTAGCAGTAGCCACCATAGCTCTTAGGTAGGTAGGCCATCCTGTGGCTACAGGGTTCAATTGTTTGGACAGGTATGTCACAGGCTGTTTCCATGGCCCCAAAGTTTGGGTTAAAACCCCCCGCTTTGTAGCTAGGCAGTGGTGGCACATACCTTTAATCCCAGCACTCGGGAGGCAGAACCAGGCAGATCTCTGTGAGCCTGGTCTACAGGGAGAGCGAGAACCAGGACAGGCACCAAAACTACACAGAGAAACCCTGTCTCGAAGAAACCAAAACCAAAACCAAAACCAAAACCAACCAACCAACCAACCAAACAAACAAACAAACAAAAAACAACAAAACAAAACAAAACGAAACAACCCTTTGTAATGTTTTTTGTTTCGTGGACAAACAGATGAAAAGGTTTTGAGGCATCTGGGAGTGCTAGGGCTAAAGCCAAATTAGAACTGTTTTGAAAGCCTCAAACGTCTTTTGTTTAGTCTCAGTCCAGATTAGGGGCTCAGTGCCCCCTCCCTTGTGCTTATCTATACAGGGCTTTCTATTTCCACAAACTCTGGTACCCAGAGGCAGCAATATCCAGCTATACCTAGGAACTCTGGAATCTGTTCTTAGTCTTTGGAGTTGGGATCTGAAGCATTAGGATGGTAGCAATCCTAATCTAAAACAGGCTCATTTTTGCCTACTCTCAGATGGTAGCCAAGATGGGTAGCTTCTGATGTACAAAGCTGGGCTTTTTAAGCTGACATTCTGTAGGCCAAGGTCTGTAACTCTCGCAGTGTTCTCTCAGGGCCCTTTTATAATTTGTTTTAGTTTTAGAGGGTAGGAGGAGGTCATTTACCTATGGTAAGTGCATGGTCCCAGGAAACCTCTGACAGAAGGGTAAGAGATCAACATTTAGTGTCTCATCAAAGAGAGTTGGAGAATTTTTAAATCCTGGGGCAACCTGGCCCAGGTATACTACCCATTGTAACCTCTCTCTAGGTCTGTCTATTCAAAGGCAAATATGGGTTGACTCACCTCTGCCAATGGGAGGCTGAAAAATGCATCTTTCTGGTCCAAGACACCTGTTTCTCCGGAGGAATCAGACTCATGAGAATCAGAGGTCCCAGATTTCTTCACAGGCAGGAGAAGTGTATTCCAGGGTGTGGTGGTTAGAATCAAAATGGTCCCCATAGGCCCATAGTGAATGCCCCTAAGGAGATGTGGCCATGTTGGAGTAGGTGGGGTTTTGTTGGAGGAGGTGTGTCACTATGGGGTGGGCTTTGAGGTCTCAGAATCTCAAGCCTGGCCAGGGTGTCACTGTCACTTCCTGCAGATCCAGATGTAGAACTCTCAGCTGCCTCTCTGGCAACATGTCTGCCTGCATGCCACCCTGCTTCCTGCCATGACAATAATGGACTAAACCTCTGAACTGTAAGCCAGCCCCAATGAAATGTTTTCCCTTATAAGAGTTGTCATGGTCATGTCTCTTCACAGCAATAGAAACCCTAATGAAGATACAGGATGACTGGCATGGTACCAGGATGACTGTCTCTCTAAGCCAGGCAATATGTTCTGTAATTTCCCGTTTTGTTTCCAGGGTCATTGGGTATTGTTTAATCTAGATAGAGGCAGCTGAACAGGTTAGTTGAACAATTATAAGAACTTGGTGTTGGAGAAGTCTTGGGTGGGGGAGTGCTTTCTGCCCATTCCCCTGGGTATCTGTTCTGTAGTCCAACTGTATCTTTTGATTAGGGGTAGGATTTTCAGCTAGGAGATACTCTTCTGACAGAGGGCAAGACACTAAAAGTTGCTAGATACCTGTCATCAGAGAAAGTGATGGTGGCTTTCAGTTTATGCAAAAGCTCATGTCTCGCAATCAGTTTTTGGTAGTTAAATATCTTTTAAGCTACCTCCAGTAACTGGGATGCACTTATACCTTTAATTAAAAAAAAATTAAACCTTTTATAACTTTTCCCTAATATCTAGGGCCATCTGGGTGACAAAGGAAATCTTTTTAGCAGCTGTCTTTAATCCTTCTAAAAAGGACCTAGTAAAGATTGTTTAAAGTCCTTTTGGTCAGTGTTGGACAGAAGGGAAATTCATTCTCTCCAGGCTGCATTATCTGTCAGTCATTCACCTGCCCAACAAAGCGGCAGGGTTTTTTTTTGTTGTTGTTTGTTTTTTTGATTTTTGTTTTTTGAGTCAGGGTTTCCCTGTGTAGTTTTGGAGTCTGTCCTGGATCTCGCTCTGTAGACCAAGCTGGCCTCGAACTCACAGAGATCTGCCTGGCTCTACCTCCTGAGTGCTGGGATTCTACTTCTTTTCAGAGGACGGTGGGTTTTGATTTTTTCAGTTGTACGGATCATTGGTTGAAAAATAGGCATAAATCATGAAAGAGGAACGAGTAAAACTTCTTTTCCTTCCAGGCACAGCCCAGGGAAGCTTTCCCCTTCCCTGGGGCCGCTGGAACAAGCCAGGGAAATGCACACCTTGGGGAACTACATTCCCCTCCCTGTGTACAGTTTGCTTAGAGATCATAGGCCCTGAATGAGAGGCTTGGCCCCTCCCCGACTCCACAAAGGACCTGGACCATGAGTGGGAGTCAAGACACAAAACAACCAAGAGCTCCACAGTCAGACAGCTGGAGTTGTTTGCTGTTGTTTTGGTTGGGGTCTGGGTTTGGTTTCTCTGGGTAATCTGTCAGAGCCAAAAGGATTCAGATTCCCAACAGGAATGGCACAGGTCTAAAGCTGAGGGTAGGAGGTGTGTCTTCCATCAGAGAAAGCCATTGGTCAATACAGGGAAACAGAACTGACAGAAATACATAGAACAACACATAGAAAGACACACAGTAAAGACAACCAGGGATGCCCCCCCCCACATTCATATACCTGAAGGAGACAGGATGAATTTTGTGATATTTCAAACAGATCCTGGTGACTGCATCTGCCCTCTCCTATGTGTCCAAACAGAAGGTGCCTTAATCAGACTTACCTCCAGAGGTGACAGACCAGGTGACTTTTGTAAGGTCTGGGGCCCTGTTATAATAATTACAAATAACTAAGTAAGTAAATAAATGAAATAATTAAAAACGTTTCACAAAATACATTATTTACCAATTGTGATGATTGACTAAGAATGGCTCCATAAGCTCATGATTTGAATGCTTGGTTATCGGGGAGTGGCACTACTTGAATGGGATAAGGAGGTATGGACTTGTTGGAGGAAGTGTGTCAATGGGGGTGAACTTTGGGCTTTTAAAAGCCCAAGCCAATCCCAATCTCTCTCCCTGCTGCCTGTGGATCCAGATGTAGAACTCTCAGCTACTTCTCCAGTAGCATGTCTGCCTGCACGCAGTCAATGCTCCCCACCACAATGACAATGGACTGTACTTCTGAAACTGTAACCAATTAAAATGCTTTGTAAGAGTTTCCATGGTCCTGCTGTCTCTTCACGCAATAGAACTCTAAGATACCAATTAAAATTATTATTTCAAGATGGCTATGTACTACTCAGTGAAGGCACTATGGCTTCCTTCAATCTTCTCTTCCCCACCTGTTCTGGATAAAGCTAGCTGATAATGTTGTATGAACATTCAAGTAGCCCTTAGAGAGAACTACATGGCAAGGAATTGAGGCCAGAGTTCTTATCTGAACCTTATTTCTGTTAACCATCATTAACCAAATGATGTTTTGTACTACAGCATATCCAGGTTGTCCTTTGCTTGCAAGATTTGGTAGTTTTCCAGCCTGCTCTTCTCTGCTGAGTCTCAATCTCTTATCTATAACTCTGCATAGAAAATGTGATTATAATCCCGTTCAGACTATAATCATTATGAAATGTGTGATAGCCAGTTCTCTTCAACAGGTACCTGGATCCCTGTCAGTGAAACACATTCTTCAGTAAGCACAAGCTTCCTCGGCTCTTTTGTGTACTTTTGAACCTGCCTGACTGCTGACAGGAATTCTAATGTAGGTGAGTGCACAGTAGAGTCAGCCTGCAAATAACGAGATACAAACATAGCTATTACTAACTTGAAAGTTCACTGGGACCTTGGCAATGGACTGAGTTCCAAACTCCTGAAAGACTTTTGGCATTTTCGAGGATGGAAGATCTAACAGAAAGGAACACATAGGTATCTTGGGATATCTTAGGTGTTGGTAACTGTGTGAGATCCTTCCCATTATATTCCTTGTCAGTGTAGTGGGGGCAAATTTAACCTCCAATCTTTAGTTACAGAGTCAGTGGATACAGAAATATTAGTCAAAATAAGAAGATTTTATAGGGTTCTGTCATAAGCTCATCCTCATCCTCTCCCTGTGGCTCCATATGTACCATAGATTGCTAAAAAGTTATAATAACTTGAAATTTTATTCAATTTGTATGTGAAACTTAAAAGATAGGAAAATTTGCTCCTGGTCCCCTACCTACTACCCCACCCAACATGCCACTTTGGGACTGCTTGGAGTCTGAACACAAAGTTTGAACCAGAACTTTGGGTTGGAACTCCCAGGGCCACTTCATCTGCCCCTGTCATCTACATCATCTACCACATGGCCTCACAAATAGAGCTAGATCAAGAATCCTACTTCGCCGGGCGGTGGTGGCGCACGCCTTTAATCCCAGCACTCGGGAGGCAGAGCCAGGCGGATTTCTGTGAGTTCGAGGCCAGCCTGGGCTACCAAGTGAGTTCCAGGAGAGGCGCAAAGCTACACAGAGAAACCCTGTCTCGAAAAACCAAAAAAAAAAAAAAAAAAAAAGAATCCTACTTCAAGACCCCTTAACCACATTGACCTACCCAACTCTCACCCAACTACCATTGTGGACTACAGGGAGCCTGGCCCAGAACTACAGATAGAGACCCTTGAGCCAAGTTCCCTCTTCCCCACCTGGTTACCTGTCAGCCACCTCATTCACCTCACCAAGCTGAGATAGGACAGTTTGGAGTCAGACCCAGAATCTGAACTAAAACTTCAGGTCAGAACCCAAGAGCCAGTCAGTATACTCCTTTCCAAAACTGTCAACCACTCCACTCAGCATGCTTATCTGGGACAACTTGAAGTATGGACATGGGGTCCAAAGTCAAATTCCAGGAAGAAACCCCCAGATCCAGCTTACCAGTATACCTGACTCTCAGCAGTGTCTGGGCCTTGGGACTGCATGGAGCCCAACCCAGAACCTCAGTTAGAGACACTCAACACCACTCCTCTCTCTATTCCCCTGCTTACCTATTAGGTTGAATGAGAAATGTCCTCCATACTCTTAAACACTTGGTCCCAAGTTGGTGATAATGTTTTTGGGAGACTTAGTGGGTGTAGCCTCATTACAGGAGTCATTGGAGTCAGGCTTTATGAGTTTAAGGATTTGCACTATTTAGAGTTCACTCTGTTTCATGCTTGCAGTTAAAGATGTGAACTCTCAGCTCTCACCTCCAGATGCCATGCCTCCACTCTTCCACCATGGACTCTTGTCCCTCTGGAACCATAAGCCCAAATAAAGTTTTTATAAGTTGTATGGTCATAGTGTTTTATCAAAGCAATAGAAAAGTAAGTAATACGCAGACCTATGCACCACACAAAGCTGGAATCACTTGTAGTGTGACACTAGAACCCCAGAGCACCCCAAGAATGAAAACCAAGGATCACTCAGCTGGTCCACAACCTGTCAAGTGGAGTAACAACAAATATCCAAACACACTCAATAAAGATGAAACTAGACATATATACCAAGAACTACCATAAACATCCTAACTCTAGACGTCCAGATTCCATTGCAAAACACAAACTACATGAACAGCCAAGACAATATGCATTTTCCAGACACCAGCACTTCCTAATATAATATTCCCTGAAAAAAGCAACTTAGCTGATACACAAGAATTTCAAAACAACAATTGTCAGCATGTTCAAGAAACTCAAAGGGGTTATGAAAAAATGCTTGAATGAAGAACATGAAAATACAAACAAACATTTAAATAAGATAATGAAAAAATTCAACACGAAAAAAATTTAATAAAGAGATAGAAACTTAGAAGAAAGCCCAACCTGAAATAAAACTCAAAAATTTAGAAAGTCAAGCATAAAGTCCAGAAAGCCTAACCAACAGATTGGATGAAGAGGGAAGGAAAATATATCAGGACTCAAGACAGGGTAGAAAAAAATCCATTATTTAATCAAAGAAAAATGTTTTTAAAACAAAAAACAGGAACAAAACAATCAGGAAATCTGGGACACTATGAAAAGATAATACCTCTGAATAGTATTATAAAGGAAGGAGAAGAAACCATGGTCAAGGCACAGAAAATATTTTCAACAAAAGCATAGAAGAAAAATTCTCAAATCTAAACAAAGATGTGATCTCCAGACTGTTTAAAAGTCTAAAGTCCAAAATTTCTCCTGAGAATCAAGGCAATCTCTTAAATGTAATTTTCTATAAAAAAACCCCACAAATTACATACTTCCAATATACAATAACAGAATATCTATTACCATTCCGAAAGGGAGGAATAGGGCCATAGTGAGGAAATGCTGGACCAAAGCAGGACCAAAACCCACCAAGACAAACTCCAAAGCCTGTAACACCATGTCTGATGTTAAAGTATTTAGATGCTTCCACACTTCCAGCTTTTTTAACCACTAAACCCTTCTCTCTCTTGGGCTGGATCCATTCCAGCTTCCCCTGGCAGAAATCTCACGGCTCTGGAATCAGCAACATCTTTGGGTCTCAAACACAACCCAGTCTTTACCTTCACAGCTTCACATAATGGTCTCTTCAGGTCGCCATTCAAGGACGTCCCTTGCTGTGGATATCGCTCTGTATAAATAAAATGCTGATTGGCCAGTAGCCAGGCAGGAAGTATAGGCAGGACAAACAGAGAAGAGAATTGTGGGAACAGGAAGGCTGGGAGAGAGATGTCAGCCTGCCGTCCAGTGAGCAACATGTAAAGGCAACAGGTAAAGCCATGGAACATGTGGCGACATATAGATTAACAAAAATGGGCTGAGTTTAAGTGTAAGAGCTAGTCAGTGGTAGGCCTGAGCTAATGGCCAAGCAGTTTAATTAATATAAGCTTCTAAGTGATTATTTTATAAGCGGTTGCTGGGTCCATGGTGCTGGGCAGGACTGGAGAAAACTTCAGCTACAGTCCCTGCCACACATATCTGGCCTCAGCAGCTTTCTTTAATTTCAGAGGGAGATTCTATAATCCTTTACTTCTGGATCCTTCGGGACTCTAAAGGTAGAATGACATGACCAATGCTGCCAAGTTCTAGGGCCTGCTTTGGATGGAAAGGGGCCTGTTCCTTGAACTACATTTGTATAAGCTTTGATTTATTGATTCTGTCCTCGGTTGAATTCAGTTTTCATTTGCTTTTGGAGCAGAAGATTCCTTTGACATTTCCTTTTTGCAAGTTGGAAGCTTAGCTCAGTGGGGGGTCTTGCTCTCCGGGCAGCACTTCCTTTATTTCATTTCCTATCAGACCTTTATTAAAACTTTTCATCTCTTTGAGCACAAGACTTGGCTTCGACATTAAATTCCCTGGTGTTCTTTTTAACCGCAATTGTACATTTTATATTTCTTTCTGCCTTGCTTGTTCTTTTTCATTGTAAATCTGTATAAGAGTGATCACTAATAACCACACAGTACAGTCAATATGAGGCCTTCTTGAAATTTCCTCTGCCCACAAAACTAGTTCAGAAGCTCTTCCATTTTTAGCCTCAGGCAGACTCTAAGAGAAAGGCCAGGGAAAGCAAACAAACAACAACAAAACCCAGCCACATTCTTAGCCAAAATATCACAAGAATGGACTCTAACTCAATTGCTAACATTATTGCCGCCTCTTGAGCTGAGCCTCCACAGTCTACAGTGCTCTTAGCACTTTTTTCTTTCTTTTATAGGACATAGACAATAAAGGATATGATAGACAATAAAGGAAGGATATAACAGGGTATGAGTAAACTGTATTGTATTCAGTTGGATAATAATATGAGAAAGAAAAAATTGAGAAGAATAAAATCAGTATTGTAGGATAAAAATTGGATATTAAATATTTAGGGGCTGTTTTAGTGAGGGTTTTATTGCTGTGAATAGACACCATGATCACAACAACTCTTTTTTTTTCTTTATTAAGAAATTTTCTACTCACTCCACATACTATCCACAGATCCCTTCTCCTCCCTCCTCCCACCCCCAGCCCTCTTTCCCAAGCCACCTCGCATCCCCACATCCCCCAAATCAAGGTCTCCCATGGGGAGTCAGCAGAGCCCAGCACACTGAGCCTAGGCAGGTCCAAGCCCCTTCCCATTGCACCAAGGCTGTGCAAGGCGTTACACCACAGGCACCGGGTTCCAGAAGCCTGCCCATAGACCAGGGACAGATTCTGATCCCCCTGCCTGGGTGCTCCCCAAACAGTTCGAGCCAAACAACCGTCTTCTGTATCCAGAGGGCCTAGTCCAGTCCCATGGGGGCTCCACAGCCACCAGTCCACAGTTCATAGGCTTCCACTAGTGTGGCCAGTCATCTCCGCACATCCTCCCATCGTGATCTCAACGTACCTCACCTGCAGAATCCCTCCTCTCTCTCATCAATTGGATCCCGGAGCTCAGCCTGGTGCCTGGCCATGGATCTCTGTATCTGCCTCCATCTGTCACTGGAAAAAGGCTCTATGATGACAGCTAGGTTATTTGCTAGGCTGGTCATCAGAGTAGACCGGTCCAGGCACCCTCTGGACCACTGCCAGCAGACCAAGGTGGGGTCAACCTTGTGGATTCCTGAGAGCCTCCCCAGCACCCTGCCTCTTCCTATTCCCATGATGTCTTCATCTATCATGGTATCTTCCTCCCTGCCCTCCCACTATGTCCCTGTTCCAGCTTGACCCTCCCGTTTTTCTATGTTCTCATTCCCCACTCCTCGTCCTCTGCCACCCCCCACACCCAGTCCACTCATGTAGATCTCATCCACTTCTCCTTCACACGGTCATCCATATGTCCCTCCTAGGGTCTCTTTCCCTGTTAGCTAGCCTCTCTGGAGTTGGATCACAGCAACTCTTACTGTGGTAGTTTTAAAGAAAATGGCCAGCCAGCAATCAGATAAGAGACCTGCTTGTATGCTTCACCACCACCGTTGGAACCCACTGGACTCTGTTCCCATAAGACCCACTCCACTGCCCAAACCCACAGACCCCATCATCATCCCCTTGGCCAACCATCCCCATAACATCAGCAGCCCCTATAGGCACAAGCACCACCTACACCATTTGGAAGAACAGGTGAGTGACTTGTCTCCCAGATAAACTGCCCCAATCTCTACATCCTAAACCCCAAGGCACATCCAGGGACCCTCCCTCTCCCATCACAAGGCAGCTGGGCCCTTCCTCCAACTCTGGTGGAACTCCACTGCTCTGGTGCAGTCCCCAGCAGCCAGCCAGCAGGTGAGAGACCTGCAGGCAGGCTGCACCACCATGGCTGCCACCACCTGGACTCTGTTGCTACAAAACCCACTCACCACCCAACCACACCTACCCCAGAATCCTCCCCTTAGACAGCCCTCTCCCTCACTGTCAGCAGACTCTATAGGCCCAAGTGCCACCCACACCAATTGGAAGTACAGCAGCCCCTGTGGGCACAAGCACCATCTACACCAGTTGGAAGAACAAATGGGTAAACACCAGTGTAAGAATGTATTCAACAATGTAAAGGGTAATATGGCACCACCAGAACCCAGTGGTCCTACACCAGCAAGACCTGAAAATTCCAACCTAGATGAAGTAGAAGAAAACGACCTTAAAAATAAATTTATGAAGATGATAGAGGTCCTTAAAGAGGAAATGAAAAATTCCCTTAAAGAAATCAAGGAAAAGACAAACAAAAACATTGGAATAAATCAATAAATCCCTTAAAGAAAGCCACGAAATCCAAGAAAAAACAAACTAACAGGGGAAGTAATCAG
This sequence comes from Peromyscus eremicus, assembly GCF_949786415.1. Classification (NCBI taxonomy): domain Eukaryota; kingdom Metazoa; phylum Chordata; class Mammalia; order Rodentia; family Cricetidae; genus Peromyscus; species Peromyscus eremicus. Next base: position 82,028,924 of record NC_081439.1, on the reverse strand, counting down.
TTCAAGACTTGAAAATTGAAATAGGGGCAATAAAGAAGACACAAACCGAGGGAATTCTGGAGATGGAAAAATCTGGGTAAATGAACAGGAACTGCAGATGCAGGCCTAACCAACAGACTACAAGAAATGGGAGAAAGATACCATCTTCAGGTGCTGAAGATACCATAGAGGAAATAGATTCATCGGTCAAAGAAAATGTAAATCCAACAAATTTTTAACACAAAACATCCAGGAAATCTGAGACACCACGAAAAGACCAAACCTAATAATAATAGGTATAGAAGGAGAATTCCGGTTCAAAGACACAGAAAATATATTCAACAAAATCATAGAAGAAAACTTTCCCACCCTAAAGAAGGACATGCCTATGAAGATACAAGAAGTTTATAGAACACCAAATAGATTGGACCAGAAAAAAATCCCCTTGCCACATAGTAATAACAGTAAATGTACAGAATAAAGAAAGAATATTAATAGCTGCAAAGGAAAAGGACCAAGTAACATATAAAGGTGTACCTACCAGAATTACACCAGAGTTCTCAGTGGAGACTCTGAAGGCCAGAAAGTCCAGGACAGACATTTTACAGACAGTAAGATACCAGCTTGGCATTGGCATAAAAACAGATATGTGGATCAATGGAATTGAATCAAAGACCCTGACATAAATCCATACACCTATCAACACCTGATTTTTGACAAAGAAGCCAAAATTTTACAGTGGAAAAAATAAAGCATCTTCAACAAATGGTGCTGGCATAACCAGATGATGACATGTGGAAGAATGCAAATAGACCCATATCTACTGCCTTGCATAAAACTCAGGTCCAAGTGGATCCAAGACCTCAACAGAAATCCAGTTACATTGAACCTGATAGAAGAGAAAGTGGTAAGTAGCCTTGAACTCATTGGTACAGGAGACCACTTCCTGAATACAACACCAGTAGCACAGACACTGAGATCAACAATTAATAAATGGGACCTCCTGAAACTGAGAAGCTTCTGTAAGGCAAAGGACACTGTCAATAAGACGAAATAGCAGCCTACAGAATGGGAAAAGATCTTCACCATCCCCACATCTGACAGAGGGCTAATCTCAAAATAAATATAAAGAACTCAAGAAACTAGACATCAAAATTCTAAACAATCCAATTAAAAAATGGAGTACAGATCTAAACAGAGACTTCTCAACAGAAGAATCTCAAATGGCTGAAATACACTTAAAGAATTGTTCAACATCTTTAGTCATCAGGGAAATGCAAATCAAAAGGACTCTGAGATACCATCTTACACCTGTCAGAATGGCTAAGATCAAGAACACTGATGACAGCTTATGTTGGAGAGGATGTGGAGAAAGGGGAACATTCCTCTACTGCTGGTGGGAGTGTAAACTTGTATAGCCTCTTTGGAAATCAGCATGGTGGTTTCTCAGAAATATGGTAATCAATCTACCTCAAGACCCAGCTATACCAATCTTGGGCATGTACCCAAGGATGCTCAGTCATACCACAAGGACACTTGATCAACTATGTTCATAGCAGCATTATTTGTAATAGCCAGGACCTGGAAGCAACCTAGCTGAAGAATGGATAAGGAAAATGTGGTACATTTACACAATGGAGTATTACTCAGCTGTAAAAGCAATGGCCTCATGAAGTTTGCAGGCAAATGGATGGAAGTAGAAAAAATCATTCTGAATGAGGTAACCCAGGCCTAGAAAGACAAACACAGTATGTACTCACTCATAAGTGGATGTTAGAAGTAAAGTACAGGATAACCAACTGACAATCTAGCCTAGAGAGGCTAGATCATGAAGAGGGACCAAAGAGGGATGCATGGATTTCCCTGAGAAGGGGAAAATAGAAGAAATCTCCTGGGTAAACTGAGAATGGGGGTGGAGGGGATAGGGGGATGGGAACTTGAGGGAGCAGGTTGGGTGGGCTGGGTAAGGAAGTGGGTTGGAGTGGTGGGGGGGTAAGGAAAGAGATTTCTTGATGGGTGGACCATTTCTGGATTAGGGAGAAACCTGGTGCCAGGGAAACTCCCAGGAATCCACAAGGATAGACTTAGCTAAGACTCCTAGTAATAGTGGAGAGGGTACCTGAAGTGGCCATCTGTTGTAATCAGGTTGGTGACTACCCCAATGGTTATCAGAGAGCCTTTATTCAGTAACTGCTTGAAGCAGATGCAGAGATCCACAGCCAAGCACTGGGCTGAGCTCTGAGAATCCTCCTGAAGAAAGGGAGGAGGGATTGTACTAGCCAGGGGGGGTCAAGGTCATGATGGGATAAATCACAGAGATAGCTGACCTGAGCTCATGTGTGGGAGCACATGGACGCTGGACCAACAGTTAGGGAGCCTGCATGGGACCGACCTAGGTCATCAGCATGTGTGTGACAGTTGTGTAGCTTGGTCTGTCTATGGGACTCCTGGCAATGGGATCAGGACCTGTCGCTAGTGCTTAGCTGGCTTTTCCTGTTTCCCAGTGCTGGATTACCTTGCTCAACCTTGATGCAGGGGGAGGAGCTTGATCCTGTCTCAACTTGATGTGCCATACTTTATTCAAGCCCATGGGAGGCCTGCCCCTTTCTCAGTGGAGACAGAGGTGGAATGGATGGGGAGGTGGGTAGATGGGAGTCAGGGGGAGGGAATGGGAGGAGAGGAGGTAGGAAAACTGTGTTTGGTATGTAAAATGAATGAAAAAATGTTGATAAAATAAAAAAAAATTAAAAATGACCCCCAAAGTGAGTGACATTATTAGTAGTTATGGCTTTGTTGGAGTAGATGTGGCCATGTTGGAGGAAGTGTGTCACTGTGGTGGTGGGCTTTGTACTCTCCTATGCTCAAGCTACTGTACCAGTGAGACTGTCTACTTGCTGTTGCCTACATATTAACATGTACCAGCTCCTTCTCTGTAGCAGGGTCCTTGCTGTTGTTCCCTTTGGGGGCAGGGGCCAAGTAGGCACAGAGTCAAACCACAATGTCGAAACCACAAGCTCAGTTTATTCAGGAAAAGGCAAGCCTTATGTACCCTCCACCCCACCCTGGGGGGAGGTCTGATGAATATGCATCTGCTGGTGTGACATGGCTGTCTATCATTGGTCCAGATCATCTCCAGATCATGTTTCAGCTGCTGTTGCTAAGACCATCGGGCAGACCCAGGCTGGTTCTCAGAAAGTATCTTTTTTACTTGTTTGGGCCGTCTGGCCCTCAAGCCCGTCAGGGATGAGTCACCCCACATATCCACCCCTTTTTATTATTTTATAGGACATGCTCAGTGGGAGCCAGGGTGCATTGCCCTAACCTTGACTCCACCTCAGGAGAGCTCAGCATATAATGGACTGTGCCTGTCTTAGATTGGCTTGCCAAACAAGCTTGTATCATTGTCATTGACTACCAGCCCTGGAAGAGCATCAATCCTGGAGAGCTGTCTGGGTGGTGGGCTTTAGGCAGTAGCCTTCCGTATCTCAGTGAGCCATATGTGCATTATCTCTCTAGGAGGACTCTGATCTAGGTGTCTGAGAGCCAATAAAACCTGTAGGGTAGCCTTTGTGGCCGTCTTCCGTTGGTGAACCTGTTGCAGAAGATATTTGAACAAGAGAAGGATTAGTCAAAAATTTCAATCTCAAGGACATGGATGGGATCCCAGTCATTTTTATTGCGCCAATCAAAGTCCTTCTGGTGATACATTAGCGACCTTGTAGGGGGTGAGGCAATTGCTTAATATCTAGGGTCACATGCCAGTGATGACATGACCTTCACTAATACCACAGTAGCAGGGCAAATCATACATTACCCTTCTGAAGCTTCTTCTTTGTCCAAAGTCTCTTGGTCTGTTGCTGGACACACATCTCTGGAGGGTATCCATATCAGTGTGGTGGTATTCTGGGGGAAAATGTAAGCATACCCTTGCCCCCGGGTTAATAGGGGAACAGAGTGTTGCTACTAAAGGGTGATGGGATCCCTTCAATGCACCACGGGCAATGGTGTCTCCCAAGGCAAGTAAATAAGTGTGTTGTCCAATTCGGGCTTGTGTGACAGGGATAACATATGGTCCTTGGCCTGTGAGTATCTCAAGAGAAATAGCGATGTTGTGTTGTGTATTAAAATGAGCCTGAGCCTCAGCTTGGTTATCATAGGCAGCCCGCCAATTAAGGAAGACCACAGGCTCCAACACAGCCTTCATCAAATGGTGCCAGTCATAGTAAGTCTGTAAATGCATTGCCCATTGCCGTAGGACTTGCTCAGAATATGGTGAGTCAGGACCCGATTCATTAGCAGCCTTATGGACCAAAGACAGGTCTGCAAGAGGGGTAGGTATCCATGGCTGGTTGGCTGCATTGAGGCCCATATTAACTGGAAATGCCATGGTGGGCATGTGTGGCACCATAGGTAGAATAGGCTGGGAGGTATGCGGAGCAGCTGTCTCAGCAGGCAGACATCCAGGCAAATCACTCTGTGGATACTGCAGTGGGGGGGGGGTAGCCACTAGAGTCATGGGGGAAGCAGAGAGAGGGGCCGCCGGTATGGGCTTAGATGCTGCTGCAATCATTTCCTCTCTTTCCATGCCTTTCCTTCACTTTACGCCTACTCTTCTGCCTCTCCTTGCCAGCAGAGGCAGAGGAAATATCAGTCATGGATGGAATGAAGGCAATAGATAAGTTAGTGTTACATTGTTTCTGGTAGTGTTTATTGTGGGCCTCAGTAGAGGATGACTTTGGGCCAGCAATTATAGTCAACAAAATGGGCATAAACAAACAATTGGAGGGTTACTCCCGAGGCCACTTCCCTTTTTCTGGCCAGGAGCAGAATTCATGTCCACAGATCAGGTTCCCACATGTTCTCTGAAAGTATCTATGGAGCAAGCACTATTAACTATTGATCCATCTCTCCAGGCACCACAACCCACAAGCACACGCATGCATTCACAAACACACATATACACATACATACACACATACATATACAAAATTACATACACATATACAACTAAAAATAGACTGTGGCTGTTGTTTCCTGAGGGTCCAGCCCTTATATGGAAATGCTAGGCAAGCCTGAACAAAAGTACGTGCCACCCTACCATACAGACACACTCACAAACAAGACAAACAGAAAGAAGAAAGTGGGGGTTCCAGCATTTACCTGCTGAAAAGGACCGAATTTACACAACGTAGAGAGGCCTACTCACCGAAATATACCGCTCAAAGGGGTTTCTCAACCAGCGCCGCACATGAGTAAAGGGAGACAAACAGACCCTGTTCAAGAACCGAATATCCCGGGTTTCGGCACCAGATGTAGCAGGGTCCTTGCTGTTGTTCCCTTTGGGGGGTGGGGGCCAAGTAGGCGCAGAGTTAAACCACACAGACTCCGGGAGAACAACAAGCTCAGTTTATTCAGGAAGAGGCAAGCCTTATATACCCTCCACCCCACCCGGCAGGGGCGGGAGTCTGATGAATATGCATTTACTGGTGTGACATGGCTGTCTCTCATTGGTCCAGGTCATCTCCAGATCATGTTTCAGCTGATGTTGCTAAGGCCCTTAGGCAGACCCAGGCTGGCTCTCAGAAAGTATCTTTTTTACTTGTTTGGGCCGTCTGGCCCTCAAGTCCCTTAGGGATGAGTCATCCCACACTTCTCCAGCACTATGTCCGCCTGAGCACTGCTATGCTTCCCACCATGATGCTAATGGACTAAACCTCTGAAACTGTAAGCCACCTTCTCAATGAAATGTTTTCCTTTTTAAGAGTTGCTGTGGTCATGGTGTCTGTTCACAACGATAGAAACCCTGACTAAGACATATACAAAGAAAGGAAAATGTTTAATTGGGGCTGGCTTTCAGTTTCAGAGGTTTAGTCCATTATCATTATGACAGGAAGCATCTTGATCCACAGGCAGCAGGAGACTGTGTCACTAGGCCTAGCTTGAGCATATAAGATCTCAAAGCCTGCCTCCATAATGACACATTTCCTCCAACGAGGCCACATCTACTCCAACAAGGCCACACCTCCTAATAGTGCCACTCCCTGTGGCCAAGCATTCACACACATGAGTCTTTGGGGACGATTCATATTCAAACCACCACAGGGACAATCATTTCTACTGACAATGATATTCTAAGATGAGTGGATAGTCTACCCTTCTTGAATTATCAAGATAAATAATATAATGGTTTCTCTGCAGAGATATCAGAACACCTTTTTTAAAAAAACATTGTCCAGGACTCATTTCATCTACTGTCTGTCGCTGTTCTTGGTAGTTTTATTTTTGGAAGTAATATGTCCCTTTGCTCCTCAGTTTTGTCTTAAACAAGAAGAGATCCTGTCCAGCTTCCAAGAAGAGATCCTGTCCAGCTTCCAAGAGAAGATCCTGTCCAGCTTCCTAAATGTTTTTTGACTGAAGGCACCTTGGCAAGTTCCTTTGTCAAGAGAAAATGAAGTGCTAAGTTAGAACTGTGTTTTCCAATAAGTGAGTTTTAAATGAAAAACTTTTGCTACTGTGCCCACTAATTCTGACTGCTCATTATCTGAGCTTGAGACCTGACCTTGTAGAAACTGTAGCCAGGAAGTGGTTATGTCTCACTCATAGATTTATTTTTTTAAAAGTAAAGTTCTTTTTTTTTTTTGGTTTTTTGAGACAGAGTTTCTCTGTGAAACAGTCCTGCCTGTCCTGGAACTCACTTTGTAGACCAGGTGGCCTTAAATTCACAGAGATCCATCTGCCTCTGCCTCCTGAGTGCTGGGATTAAAGGTGTGTGCCACCACTGCCCGGCTAGGTAAAGTTCTTATCTAAGAATATCTAGGGAGGCGGATGGGCACATACTCTGAACCTGCTGGCAATGCGGTCCATGGTACAGCATAGCGGAAGGATCTAGAAACAAGGCCCCTGACCTCTGAGGAGCCAATCAGGACTCTCCACTGGCTGCTTTAAACTGAGAAGGCCTAACAGTTACGAGGGAAATCGCCATCAAGACTGTGGCATCCCTGCCACCGGGAACGTCTCTTGGAAAATGAGTGGCTGCTACTCTTGAGGACATGGAAAGTCAGAGGACTTAACGGACCCTCACATTTAGGTAAACTACAATAGTCTTTGTTTGAGGTTAATGGCCAGGGTAGAGGGATTAATCTGTGATCTTGATGGGTGATCACTCAGGGGTTTTGAATCGGCTCGCGTGTGGCATAGGTTTGTTTTGTGTGGCAGTTTCTAGGGAGGTAGTGGTTTCTCCTGAGATGGTGGTAGCTTCAATTATGTGACTGACCATTTCCTACCCCCTCTTTAAAGTTCTCCGTACATCCTTCCTCCTCCTCTTCAAAGATTTATATTCCTGAGGACTTGGTGGCGTTTCCACAGTTGTGGTATAATGATTTGGAGTTTTTCATCAACCAGGGATAACGTGGTGAGATGTCTTTTATATGCGAGTCCTTTAAAACAGTAAGGACTGAACTGTGTAGATATGTATTTCTCTTTCTACAGTATTTGATTATTTTAACTTGGTTTTCACATCTGAAGAGCAAGTACATACTCATGTACCTATGTTTCATAACCGATGTAGATGAGTGTGATTTCATTTAGTATAATGAGCTCTGGAACTTTGGAAATTCATTGGAACTCTGTCAGACACTTGCTATGTAACCACTCACTGGCCTTTATGATGCACCTGCTTCTGTCTCTTTAATGGTGGTGTTACAGATGTGTATCTCAGAACATGACCTATTTATTATTTTCCTTTAAATTATAAATTGACTTTAGGTACATAAGAAAATGTTCACCCAGATTTCCCTAGTATACATATCTTATACATCTAAAAAAATTACCAAAAACAAAGAGATTGCTGGTTAATAAGTTAACTACATATTTCATTTGAATTAGATGATTTATTCAAATAATACTGTCATTGAATTCCAGGACTCCATTCAAGATAACCTCAGTGAATTTAGTCATCATTCCTCCATAGTCAGTTTTAGTAGGACAGTTCCTCAGTCTTCACTGGACTTTACAAACTCAACATATGTGAAGATTCCTGGTCAGGCACACTTTCCAAACTTCTGTCGATTTGGAGGTGTCTCACTTACAATTTTTGCACAGTGTGCACAATGCTGCATGTTGTTATGACACTTACATACATATATGTATAGTTCATTACATGTAATGTACATATGTAATAAAAAGAAAAATGAGGACTGATTAGGTAGAGTAAGGGATTGTAGAAAAAGCAAGATGGATGGAGGACAAAATAAGGTCAACATAAGTAAGGAACTGTTATGTGCATATCTACATATATATTACATATATGTGTGAATAGTTATTTAAGTCTAAATACTGAATATGGGAAAACACATGTTACATTTGTCTTCTTGAAATTCCCACCACCAAGTGTGACTGTTCCTTTTCCTTACATTCACCTCAGCATTTGTTCTTACTTGTTTTCTTGATTTTCCCCTTTCTGACTGGGGAAGGTATGGTTCGGTATGCCTTTGATGAACATTTTTAATTAATCTATTGGCCATTTGTATTCCCGTGAGAACTGTCGAGTGCATTTGCCATTTGTTGATTTGGTGATTAAGTTTTGACTTCTTTATAGGTTGTAAATATTAATCATGTCAGATGTATAGTGGAAAATCATGGTTGCCATTCTGATGTCTGCCTCTTCACAGTTACTTACATCCTTGCTTTGCAGAAGCGTGTTTATTTCATGCAATTTCATTCACCAATTTTTGTTATTTTCTGAGCTGTTTCCAGGGTCCCTGTTTTAGAAAGACTGTGTAGTGGGTAGCCATTCCAGCTACACCTATATCTTAAAATGTTTCCCTCGTGTTTTGATACAGAGATTTCAGTACGTCCCGTCATACATTAGGATCTTTGATCTATTTTGAATTAGTTTTGAGGAGTGAGGGATGGGATGAATGATCATCCATTTAGATTTAGTTAGCCAGTTTTACCCACTCCATTTGTGGAAGCAGTTTTCCTTGGTGTTTGTTTTTTTGGCATCTTTAAAAGTACGTAAGTGACTGTGGCTGTGGCTGTATTGTTTTATTTCTGAGTCTTCTATTCTATTCCAGGGGTCTACATCTCTCTCTTTTTGCAGGAGCATTCATTTTTGTTGCTAGCTCCATAGTGTAATCTGAGAGCAGGTGTAGTCCCACCCCCAGCATTGCTGTGGCTACTTATGGTCTGTTGTTCTTGTCCCTGCATTTTAGGACTTGGTTTCCTTTGAGCTAAATATAATTGGGATTTTGCAAGGCATTGCACTGCATCTGTGTGTAACTTTCAGTAACATGGTCATTTTGCTAATCTATGTGAGTGGGAAGCTTTTCGCTCTTCTAGTGTCTCTTTCCATTTCTTCAGTGATTTAATGTTTTCATTTTTCAGTACTTCACTCCATCAGTTAGGCTTGTTCCTAGGTATTGTAAATTTTTGAAAACATTGTGCATAGGATTGTGTTTCTGATTTATTCCTCAGTATCAGGGTTTTGGGTCACTATGGACTGCACAGTATTTTATGCTGCTGTGCACCCTCCTTCCTTGGTGGAAGTGTTACGTACATATTAGTGTTTGTGTTTGAGTGTTTGTATTCTTTTAATCATATGAGCACATCACTTGCCCATAGAGATTATTTAAGTTCTTCTTTTACATTATCCCACTTATTTCCTTCTTTGGTATTATTACTGTGGGCAAAACCTTCAAGCAACATATTGAAAAGGCTTTTAGAGAGCAGATCCCATTGTCATATTCCTTGACTTTAGATAAAATGGTTTCTGGTCTTCACAATTTAGTATGTTAGCTATAGGTTTGTTATGGAGAACCATTTTATGTTGAGGTGTGCTCTTAGAATCTTCAGGGCTTTTGTCATTAACCGGTCTTTAGCTTTTTCAAGGTCTTTTCTGCATGTTTTTCCAGTTTTAGGATGTGCCCTGCTTAAGTAAGCACACTTTTCTGCATATTTTAGATCATCCTCTGATATCTGCTCTGAATGTATTTATGTGCTGTATAGTCTTTATTGATTTGTGTAACATGAACTGCCCCATGTCCCTGATAGGAACCCAACTTGATCATGATGTTTTTAATGTGGGCTGGTGAGGAGGCTGCATGACCTGAGTTAGGTCTTCTCTGAGTTTTGCCTTCACTATTTATTTATTTTTATGTTGGTGATGTTTAAAGGTATAATTTGCTTCAATCTTTCTTCCAGTTTTAATGTTCTTTAGGTTAACTGATATTGATACACTGGTGAACCTTTCTACACTGCTTTTTGTTTGTATTTTTTATTTTTAGTTCTAATAATTCTATTTTTTGTTTGTTTTCAAACTCAGTTTCTTTCTGTGTTCTCATGTGTGTTTTTGGTTTGCATCTCCATGTCCTTAGTTGGATTCCTTCACCTGCTACTTTGTATCTTCTTTGATATTACATAGTATCTTTTCATGTGGAGTTTGAATTCTTAGCCCAGCCGTTCAACCACTTCATCACCTTCAGTTTCATCATTTGAGGGGTTATGATCATTTTTCCTGCTTTTCATATTACTTGTGCTTCTGTGTTATATTTTCTTCATCATTTCCTATTGGTTTCTCTTCAAGTTTTATTTGGAGAAACTAGTGAGCAGCCTCCTCTTGCAAGCCAAATCTGCAGTACTATTCACAGAAGACAAAAGTCACCACTGTAGCAGTTGTGACACCAGTGTAGACCATGTCCATAAAAAGACATAAAATTATTAACTCCAACTGCCCAGCCCAAATGAGAATAGAGCAGGAATCAAAAACAGTGTGCAGTGAACTATGAGGTTAAAACTTAATTGGGTTCCATGTGGTTATAGTAAATGAACTAAATGAATTGAGTAGGGTGGGAGGGACCTAAGAAGAAGCAATGCTGAATAAAAGAAAGTGGAGGAGGAAAAAGGGGAAGCATGTGAGGAAGAGGAGGGGAAAGAGGAAGAGACAATGATAGGAGTGCATAATTACAAATGTGTGAACCAAACTAGGTAAATGTAAGGAAAGGATAAAACCTAGAAGGTTTGAAAATGCTGTAAAGTATCAATGATACAGAAGCATAGTGGAAAGAAAAGGAGGGAACCTAATTGACAAAAACAAATGTTTTAAATGTCCAAGTCTTGACGGGGCTTATTTCTAGGTCCACTACTGGAGTATGCCAACTGAGAACTGACTTTGGATTTTTTCACCTTTATTGACTTTTAGGTTGGTGCTGAGCCCTGACCAGTCAAAGGTCAGTTATCTGACACAATTCTCTTCCTTTTAGGGGCTCTCATTTTTTCCTGTGTCCCACGAACCTCTGCTATGTATTAATAGCTTTTATAGGGGACAGGTGCTCCCTCTCTCCAGGGACTCTTCAGTTTGTAAATTATGAGGTTGCTGATGTCCATGCAATTATCTCATATGTGTTTTAAGAGTTGAGAAGGAAAGGACCCTGATATTTTTGTTGGGGATTTGATCTCAGGGCATTCTTATCCCACCCAGCAGAAGACAGCCTGTGCGAGAGAGGAGGCTGCTGAAACTTTAAGGTCTTACCTTTTCTTAACCTGACACTTCCGTTTTGTTTGTTCTCTGATTTTGGATTAGTTTTAAATTATTGTTTGTGTGTTTGTATGATGTGTTTAAGTGCAGGTGAGTACATGTCAGAGAGCTCTATGGAGGTCTGAGGACAACTCTTTACAGTGAGTTCTTTGTTTTGGGTATTAAAGGGGTAAGTTATGAATATTCTGATTCTGTGTTTCTTTTTGCTTTGTCAGATTCTTAATTTCCCCCTTTTGTTTCCTTCCCCATAATTACCAGATTTCTTTGGATGATTCTCACACCCTCTTTGACTTTACACTTTCTCAGAAACTGTTTCAAAGACTGTAGTTTCAAGTTTTCATTATATGACATCACTCACTTATTTTTTAAATAATTTTATTAATTCTTTGAGAATTTCATACAGTATATTTTGAACATATTCACCTCATCAACTCCCCTTCACTACACTTTTCAGCTCTCCCATCACTTCCCAACCAACCTTGAGATTAGTTCTTTTTTTGTTCTTTCCCCATTGAGTCCATTTATTTTTTTATTAAGAAATTTTTTCATTCATTTTACATACAAATCAAAGATCCCCCTCTTCCTTCCTCCAGGCCCCAGCCTCCCCCTCCAAACCCACCCCCTCACTGTCCCCCACAAGAAGGCAAGGCTTCCCATGGGGAGGCACATCCAGTAGAGGCAAGTCTAAGCCCTTCCCCCTGCCTGAAGGCTGCACGAGGTGTCCTATCATAGGTAGTGGGCTCCACAAGTCCACTCATGCACCAGGGATGGATTCTGATCCTTGAACGCATTGGTGTGGGGGACCACTTCCTAAATATAACACCAGTAGCACAGGCACTGAGAGCAACAATTAATAAATGGAACCTCCTGAAGCTGAGAAGCTTCTTTGTCCTAAGGCAAAGGACACAGTAAATAAGACAAAAGGACAGCCTACAGAATGGGAAAAGATCTTCACCAACCCTACATCTGACAGAGGGCTGATATCCAAAATATGTAAAGAACCTAAAATATATAAAGAAATCAAAATAACGAGTCCATTCATTTTTAAGATATATTAATTACACATCTTAATGGAATTCACTCTGTATTTCCATACCTTCCTCTAGTCTACACTAACCATGTCATATAGTTCTTTTTCCAACTCAACACCTGATGTGGCACCTTTACTAGATGCTTAGAATTTCTATTCTGTTTTCAGGCAGACTGTTACCACATAAGGGGGAGAACTTAAGAATTTAATTGCACATCTTTGGGAGATTTGCTTCATTACACTGGTTCTCCCTTTGTCTTTAGGATACATTTTTGTATTTTTTTTTAATTTTTATTTTGCAATACAATTAAGTTCTACATACAGGCACAGATTCCCTTGTTCTCCCCCCTCCTGCCCCCCTCACCTTCCCCCCAGCCCGCCCCCCATTCCAATCTCCTCCAGGGCAAAGCCTTCCCCACAGACTGAGATCAACCTGGTGGACTCAGTCCAGGTAGGTCCAGTCCCCTCCTCCCAGGCCGAGCCAAGGGACCCTGCATAGGCCCCAGGTTTCAAACAGCCGACTCATGCAATGAGCACAGGACCTGGTGCCACTGCCTGGATGCCTCCCAAACAGATCAGGCCAATCAACTGTCTCACCCACTCAGAGGGCCTGATCCAGTTGGTGACCCCTCAGCCATTGGTTCATATTTCATGTGTTTCCGTTTGTTTGGCTATTTGTCTCTGTGCTTTATCCGACCTTGGTCTCAACAATTCTCTCTCATATAAACTCTCCTCATTCTCGCTAATTGGACTCCCAGAGATCCACCTGGGGCCTAGTCATGGATCTCTGCATCCAGATCCCTCAGTAGTTAGATGAGGTTTCTAGCATGACAATTAGGGTGTTTGGCCATCCCATCACCAGAGTAGGTCAATTCGGACTATCTCTCGACCATTGCCAGCAGTCTGTTGTGGGGGTATCTTTGTGGATTTCTGTGGGCCTCTCTAGCACTTTGTTTCTTCCTATTCTCATGTGGTCTTCATTTACCATGGTCTCCTATTCCTTGTTCTCCCTCTCTGTTGTTGATCCAGCTGGGATCTCCCACTCACCCAAGCTCTCTTTCCCTCGACCCTCGCCCTTCACTATCCCCCCTCATGTCCAGGCTGTTCATGTAGATCTCATTCCATTTCTCTGTCATTGGGCGATCCCTGTGTCTTTCTTGGGGTCCTGTTTTCCAGGTAGCCTGCCTGGTGATGTGAGTAGCAGTCCAGTCATCCTTGTTCCACATCTAGTATCCTGTTATGAGTGAGTACATACCATGTTTGTCTTTCTGAGTCTGGGATACCTCACTCAGGATGGTTTTTTCTAGGTCCATCCATTTGTCTGCAAACCTCATGATGTCATTGTTTTTCTCTGCTGAGTAGTATTATGTTGGGACTGGTGTTTCTGGCCATAGGCTCAGGTCAGTTTGAAGCCCCTAACCATCTTCTTTCGTGCATATCTCTTGCAATTTTGGTGTGTCTTCATATGCCACAAAAGTGATCCAAGTATGACAAGTCATGGGCTGGAATGTCATTCTTTTTTCTTTAATCACAGTTAATTGGATGTCTTAGTATTTTATATTTCCAAGATAATGATGATGGCATCACTTTTGAATAGATTTACCCTTTCTTTTGTGATGGCTTCTATACTATTGAGATGAAATATCAGAAGTCAGGAAGCTAAGCGACCAAAATTGTCTTCTTCTAACCTAGTGCTCATTTCTATTGGTATTTGATCACTTACAAATATTTATTTATACACATATTTAAAGGAGTTGGTTTTATGTCTATTCATACACAAATAGACCTTAATACACTCACAAACCAATTTCTTTTGCCTACAAATAGAGGCAGGTATCCAGAAATGGCTGTTTTATTTATTCTACAAATAGTTATCTATATCGCTAACAGTGGTTGCAAAGAAGATTCTGTGGCCATCTGTCAAGTTTTCTAATGTTTCTCACCCTCCTGCAGGTTCATTAAGATGGACAACAAGGAACTGCCCACACTGTTGAATCTTGCTATACAGCATCTACTGAATAATGAGCCTGCAGCAATTCACGCTCTCGAGGAGATCCCAAGGGAGCTGTTTGTTCCATTGTTCTCTGCTGCCTTCAAGGGTGGGCATAAGAATATAGTGAAAGCGATGGTGAAGGTTTGGCCCTTTGTATGTCTCCACATTGGGTCATTAAGGACACGGGAGTCCCAGCGGGAACTCCTGAAAGCCATGGTCGAGAGTCTTCAGTTCCTACCTGTCCAGAACTCGGCTTCTAGGTAAGACCCTGTATTATAACAGAGATGTGGTAAGACACAGGAGGTTATGCCACAGCCTGCTACTCTTCCAAAGGTAGTATGCAAAAAGTGAAACAGTGAAAAAGACTATGGGACTGATGGTCCAGTGCTTGAGGTCTCTTTGAGAACAAGTGTCTTACAAGGTTGGATATGGAATGTAAGCGATTGAGGGCACTGTTGATGGATTCGCATTATGGTGTTACTATTACGTAGAAGAAGGACATGAGTGTTAAGACTGCTGAGGATTGGTGGAGAATAGAAGAGAAAATAGTGTGTGCTGTTTACTGATAATTTTGTTCTGTTGTCCACTGCTGCTTCTTCAGTGGATGGGCATGAGAAGACACTGACAGCAATGGTAAGGGCTTGGCCCTTTTTTGTCTCCATTTGTTCTGTTGTCCACTGCTGCTTCCTCAGTGGATGGCCATGAGAAGACACTGACAGCAATGGTAAGGGCTTGGCCCTTTTTTGTCTCCACACTAGAAAATTAAGCATACAAGAAACATGGTGAACTGAAAGACATGCTTGATGGTCTTCAGGTGTTACTGCCCAAAACTCAGCTTTTCAGTAAGAATGTGTATAATGGGTATATGACAAGATAGCAAAACATTATCCTGTAGCCTGTTGCAAGAGAGGACTGGGTAATCTTTCACAGTTAATGGTGAACGCTGAAGATCAATGTGAGGTGGTTGGTACATCAGTTGAAGTTATCTTAAAAACTCTAATGTCTTACAGAGGGTTTTAATTTTGTAATAGATGTGAGTGAGGCTACTGTTGATAGAGATATGTAATAGAGATGTTTCATGGAAGACAGGTGCTGTGGGATGGTCTGTATGTCAAGTGTGTTGCTGATTGGTCAATAAATAAATCACTGATTGACCAGTGGCCAGGCAGGAAGTATAGGCGGGACAAGGAGGAGAATAAAGCTGGGAAGTGGAAAGTTGAGTCAGAGACACTGCCAGCCGCCGCCATGACTAGCAACATGTGAAGATGCCAGTAAGCCACGAGCCACGTGGCAAGGTATAGATTTATGGAAATGGATTAATTTAAGCTGTAAGAACAGTTAGCAAGAAGCCTGGTATGGCCATACAGTTTGTAACCAATATAAGTCTCTGTGTTTACTTGGTTGGGTCTGAGCGGCTGTGGTACTGGCAGGTGAGAGAGATTTGTCCTGACTGTGGGCCAGGCAGGAAAACTCTAGCTACAGACAGGAATAGCAAGACTTGTGAGCATTAGTTGATCATAGAAAATAGTAAAGGATACAGTATTTGAATGAGAAAGTCTTGCTGGTATATGGAATAACAAAAAGAAAAAAAGATGATTTTGTCACTACGTGTTATCAGTGATCCTGCTCAGTTATGTTAATGTTTGCTACCTCTTAGTGTTCTGTGTTCTCTTTTCCCTGCAGGAGCCCTAAACTGAGGATCCTAGATTTAAGGCAGGATGTTGGCTGCAAGATCATCTGCCCGGAGAGCAGTGCTAAGTCACCTGCCTGTTTTCACTTCTGTGCTTACTCTGAGCACTCTATCTTGAAAATCGAAGGACAGTTTAGTATGGCAAGTTCAGAACCTGGGGCTCAGTCCTCCAAGCAGGCTATGGAATTATTAGTGAACCTTTCCCTTGGTAGAACCTTAAGGGAAACTGAATTTTTGGTTCTGCTTCTGAATAAAGTAGAGCAGAGCTCAGGCTCTTTGCACCTGTGCTGCCGAGATTTGCAAATAGACAAATTGTGTGACTGTAGAAACACCCTACATTATCTGGATCTGAAATGTATTGATCACCTGGCAGTTGACCAGGCTTCTCTGAGTGAGGTCACCACCCTTCTGGCCCAGGTGGTGCACCTGGACAGACTTTGTCTGTGTAAAATCACTTGTAGATCTTTGAATGGGGAAGCCTTTCGAAATTTTATCTTTGAGCTTGGGCGTATGGATCATCTCAATGAGCTCAACTTGTCCTCTTTCTGCCTCACAGATCATCTTGAAAATGTCCTGAGGTAAGGGTATGGGATGGATACTGAATTTCCAATAATAGCCTGTTTTTAAGATGAGAGAAATAATTCTTCAATATTCTTAAGCTCCCCATAGCACTTTCTCTTTCCACCTCAGCATGGACTATGCTGGGAGTTTAAAAACAGCTAGGGAAGGGTATCTTTCTGTAATTGAAGAGAAAATGGGGTTACAAAACCCTTAGTCAGCTGAGCATGTGCGGGCAGTGTGCTCATTCCAGAAGTATACAGGTGAAAAGAACAATGCAGTCCTCCTCTGGCCATCGAGAGAGGAAGAGGAGGAATTGAGAGAAAGACTTCAGGTTGGGCACAGGTGCACATAGCCATCTACCCATAGACAGTAATGTCAGAGCATTAGGAAAATCTCCAAGGTTCAGGCCGTGACTGTACAGGCTGTCACTTGTGGACTGGCCACAGGGAGCTAACAGTTGGTTGCTCCTCTGTCCTATCTCTTCTGAGCAGGTGAACTAGCTCAGTAATTCCTTAATAGATAATATTTTTCACCAAGTTTTTCACACAACTGTATAACAATATATTGTACACAATGTCAAGGTTAAAATATTACTTGTCAGGTTGGTAAAGTGTCTTTCATAGACCCACAAGTCTACTAAGTACGTGAAAGCTCACATCATTTGCTGCTGATGCAATCCATGTACAAAGTAGTTTGTTTCAGATTCATAGATATAGTTCCCCTCTTCTAGTCCTCATTTTTCAGAAATACTTTTCTGTTTCCTCCCTGCAGAGTCCTACCAGCTAGTTTGGAATTCTTACATCTACCATTCTGTGGACTTTCTTACAACGACTTCAAGTTTCTGTCTGAGTGCCCTCAAGCCAACCACTTAAAGCTCCTGAATATCAGTAACAACCCAATGAACTGGGAAGATAGTGAGCCCCTTTATAACCTCCTGCGGAATAACTCTAGCACCTTGCAACAGCTGGCAATCAATCATTGCCTTTTAACAGACTCTACGATCTCTGTTCTCATCTCTGCACTAAATCACTGTTCTCAACTCCGAATCCTCAACTTTTCCTCCAATCCACTTACCATGACTATGCTAATGAGGATTCTTGAGCACTTAACATCCTTGGTCCAGCTTAAATATGTGTTTTATCCTATCCCCGTGCATTGCTATGGGAGATGGCACTTTCAGGACAGTTTAGATCGACAGAAGCTTGCTGATGTGCAGGCACAATTGAAAAGAATGCTACAAGAGGCGGAAAGGAACGACATGCATTGGATCACTTTCTCTGATTAAATTTACAGTCCAACACAGTTTCACCTTGATATGTTCCCTTTAAGTATTAAATGTTTTTTCTTGATCCTATTGACTGACTATATAAGGTTATTATGTTGTAGCAAAATACAGTTAAATATAGGTATGTAACTAATTTCTATAGAGAATAACTTAGAAGAAGATGGAGGACTCTGAGAGTGTCTGTGAGTCTCTTGACTATTGTTCTTGATAGTACTTCATCCTTCCTACTAAAGTTTTAGGTAGAAGAGTTGGAAAGACTACATCATAAATTACCACAGCCTTGTCCTTACTGAGATTTACTTCTGGGCACTTGACTCCAGACATGACACTCTAACCTTTCCTGGATATGCTTTTGGAGGGCAGGTGGTTATTGAAACCGATGCTTTTATCCCCAGAGTTGTATTAAGCTTCTCTATTAAGATGTTTTCAATTGCTTATAGGAAACCATCTGGATTTAACAGTGAGAAAAAGAATCTGTGCCCATTACCCATTGAATGGCTCAGTTTTTCTTTATTTCATACTCATTTACCAAGGATCGGTTTGCGATATTATTGTAGGCAGCAAGAATGAACAGACAAACAAGACAAGGTCCCTGTCTCAAGCCACTCAGAGGCTGAATGTTTCTGTGGTTTATCTATTCCTCCACTGTTCATTAGTGCATAGAAGAAAGTTGTTTTACACTCTTGGACCCCGATTTATCTTCCTTGTTCTTGTTACATGGTCTGTTCAATGCAAAGTGAGCTCTATGATGTTGACTCTTCTCAACAGAATTCATGGATTCAATGTTAACATCTTGGAGGCTTTCTCAAATATCTGCTTGATGTCTGCCTTCTGTCATTGTGCAAAATGCCTGACATAATAGACTAGTAAGGAAGAGAACTTTGTTTCCCTGCTTTAGACATTTCACCATGATTGTTTAGTTGCACTGGTTTGAACTTCAGCAAGGCAGAACATGGTAAAGAGCTTGTGGCCGAGGGAGATCCTTTCAATTCATGAGGCCAGGAAGCAGAGAGAGCAGGAGCCTGAGTCCCTGTACAGCCTTCAGGAGTGGGACTACACTGATATGCCTCCTTGAGCTAGCCTGCTCTAAAGTTTCTACCACCTGCCCTGGGAACTGTTCTTGAGCTAACCTATTCAAAAATTTCACCCACCTGCCATGGAGCCATCAACTTAATTCCACCTTCTATCATATTAACTTGGGAGACATTTAGGATCCATGGCACAACACAGCTGTTCTTCCTTTAGATACTTTCCTCCACACCTGGTTGTTCTGTCTTACTGCACCATCTCCATCTCCGTCCTGGTATACATGATTCTGGTTGAGTTTCTTGCTGCTGCTTTTCCACTATAGTTGCTTCATTTGTTGTGCTTTATTTTAACCAAATCTGTATACTGAGTCCTAAATATTTGGTCATTCCAAAATGTGATGCACCATAAACAGAAATGCCGTACTGTATATCCAAAAGACAGGAAGAAACAAAGGGTATAAAGTCAGTAATTAATAATTGTAATGTTGATATATTGAAATGGTAACTAACATACTGAATTCTTTTGAAATTAGCACCTAGTTGCAGTCACATGTTGAAATGGTAACATTACTGTCATTCAATAACTTAGTAACTAAAGAATTGTAAAAAACTATTTGTGCTTAGTGTTACTGCAATAAAATGGACTGCATTTTCAAGATGTAGTAAAAAAGAAAAAGTGAACATAATGAATTTATACTGTTTCTATTTTTAAAAGTTAACATACTAAATTTCAGAGCTACTCAGTAAAGATGGTTACGATTAATTGGATTTCAGGTCATTGGGATGGTACAGTATGTACAATCATTGGGTTTGACCAGGTGAATGTCATGGTGGAAAGAGAGAATGGATTTCCAAGGATTGGCCTCTGTCTTCCACATGCATTCCATGGAATTGATGCCTCGGTACTCACACACATCACACACACACACACACACACACACACACACGCACACGCACACACACACACACACACATACACAAATACACAATGCACACAGATAATACAAGTAATAGTAAATTAAAATTAAACTGAATTTGTTTCATGATACCTATTGAAATAACAAACAAGGACAACAATAAAAAGTTAACTTAGCAAGTAGTTAAAACCATTTATATTAATTCTGTTTTTTGTGATAAGAAATGACATTTGATTGTCAGGAAGAAAAATTATAAAAATATAATTCACGTATACAGTTTCCCTTTTAACATAATATTTCATACTTTGAAAAAAATGAAGATTTAGTGACTTATTTATATCTTTCATATTACTTATACAGACTGTAAAAACTATTAAAATGTCAGTGTAATAAGCAATTGCTTTATATTGTTTTCTTGTTAGCATTACATTATTTTTAGCATTTTATGTTAAAATAAAATGTTATTAAAACTTAAGTTCACTTCTTTCTTCTAACTTTATCTTTTGATTTTTTTTCCCTCATCCTAATGTTGCATTTAGTATATTCTCTGCATATGAAAAGTTTTGTCACACAGCATTCACCCATGTTTGAAGTAGTGACAGAGGCTGGGGTATTAGTGACAGACATCCTCAAGCCAAAAGTGAGGACTAGAAAGGGACAAATGTTACCAGCTTCTACTAATCTTGAGTCCAACCGGACAGATGCATTTAAATTTGAAGGTCTGCGATGATTATTCATATTGAAGGTTTTCTTCTATTTTTAAGGTGCTGCTCTTTAGGTACAAGGCTGTCTTCAGATCCCTTCTTCCATTTTCTTAAAAGGAAGTAGACGTTAAAAGTGGAATTTTTCTACCAGACCATCTTGTATCAATTGGTTTTTGTAGATGATTTAGGAAATTAAAATCCTGATAAAATTATGTGCTCTTAGGATTATTTAAAAAAATAACTGATGGATTTGAAAGGGTAAGAAGGGATATTTGGGAGGGTTTGGAGGGAGGAAAGGGTAGGGGGGAATGTTGTAATTATAATTGTGTAGGGTATCTACCAGAAAAGGATGCTCAGACACAGATAGCCAATAGAAAGTCTTTATTAGCTGGCCTGTGACTACACTGGGTGTTTTGGATCCCAGTATAGCCCTGAGCCTTTCTCAGGGTGAACATTTAAGCAGAAAAATCAAATCTATCAAAACTATAGAAGCCAAAAGGCAAGGCTAGTACTTTAGAGATGTTCCCAGAATTATGGACTTTGATGGATTAGGCCTTTATTTTAGTTTTGTCACATGGTGCTGTCTATGTGCCTAGTTTCACAGCCTGAATGGTACTTCCATCATGGAGTAAGTTGTGCTGAGGTCTGTGGGCCTACTAAGGTCTGGGGCCCTGTTACATTCCCCACTGGTCTTAGTGAATGAGTCAAATTGTGGACTGATCCTGCTGTAAAGAGGGTAGTTAGTCCTAAGGACCATTAATTTTACTGAACTCTACAAAATTGGCCATCTAGTTTAAGATGCAGGGCCTGCCATTAATCCAATCAGAATGATAATTAAAGGCCCATCCAGTGCTGATATCAGAGTAGTTAGCCAGGGGGGCTAAGAAGACAGACACTGCTATGAATTATCTGATTTATGTCTTTGTCTCTTTTTCTTTTTTAGTTTTTTTTGTTGTTTTGATTTGTTTTGTTTTAACCATGGCCAGACTTTTATAAAAATTACTCTTGATCAATTATCATAGAAACAACAGGTTTCCCCCAAGCCGTACATAGTCCCCCTTGTCTCATGAGAAGTAAGTGCTCTCTAATTTTGTAGGACCATTTCAGTAAGGGAACCTGTTGTTTTAACTCAGAAATGGAAACTTTTAATATCTCTCGGTCCTGATAAACCTGTCTACTTAGTTTGGAAAGGAACAGCAGAAGAAAATTTAGTTAAGCCATTGGTACATGCCCATCAAGTAATCTCGGGGGCTCGGGAATATCATCGTTATCCAGATTAATTAACCTTCAAGGCAGAATAGCAGGTATCAAGATAGGGGAAATGCCTAGGTTAAGTCCTCTAACTTAATTTGGGCTGCCCCCAGTCACAGTGAGTTCTATCAGTCAATGGGCTGACAGTCTGGCTAGTTCCTATCCCTATGTAGTACAAGGGCCAGATGTCTTAAGCATAACCAGCAATCATGGCCTATTTCTGGCTGAGAATGATTAACTCTATCCCTAGGGTCCCTTTCTGTGGTATAGAGTCCAATTACCCAGGTTTTTCCCGTTTTCCAAAGGCCAGAATCTTTTGAAGGACTTTTTCAGGAAGCCTCAGTTTCACAAACCCAATTTTTGTAATGGAAACTCACTTGTGTCTGGCAACTAGAGGGCCAAGCTGAAGGGCATGCATAGAATTGTTACAAGACATTGAAAATGGGTATTATTATGTAAAGGTCAAGATAGGTATGGGTTTCGGGTCTGTAGTCACACTAGCAATCACCTTCCCTATATCTCTCTTTCTTAGTTCCCAGGTCCAGGCCTGAGGGCTGTGGGGTTGGACCATAACCTTGTATTCATACCAAACACAAGTCTCAGGAGGAGGTAGAGGGCCAGGGAGTGCAAGGGCCCAGACTCAATGAAACCTTAATTTCAATGGGTCCATAGTCTGAAGACAGTCCATTTGGCAACACTGTGTGTGCCTTCCACATTTTTGTCCTGGGTGTGGTGGATCCATGGTGTAATGCCGGCTACCTTCTCAGCTGTAGGAGTTTAGAGAATCACCATGTAGGGTGATTTCCAAGTTGGTTCCAGAGCCCCATTGGCTACTCACTTGACCCAGACAGTATCACTGGACTTGAACAGAGGGAAACAGGTGGTGGATTCAGAGTTTGGCTGGGTCTCTTGGAAAGTCCAATGAATAGCCTTTTTGGAGGAATGGAGCGTCTGTAGTGACTTGAGAAAGAAATGGTTAGAGAGGTTTCCAACTGCTGGTCTTTGAGCCTGGGAAGCAGTGGGGGAGGTCTTCCAAACGTAATCCCATAGCGGGGTAAATCCCTCCCTATATGGTGTTCAGCATGCTGAAGCCAAGCAAAGAAGGAGGCCTATCCATTCTGTTGTAGACTCTAATGAGTTTTGTTAGTTTCTTTTAATGTCCTGTTTATTGTTTTTAACCTTCCCAGAACTCTGATGTCTATGTGCACAATGAAGTGTTCAATCTATCCCTAAAGCTTTAGCTATTAATTGAGAGGTTTTGGCTATAAAAGCCAGGCCATTGTCAGACCCCATTGCAATGGGGACCAGTTCCTGGAGGAGCTTTTAAGCCACTATTGGAGCAGTGTCAATCCTTGTGGCAAATGCTTCTTCCCACCTGGAAAAGATATCTATAAAAACTAGCAAGTACTTTTATCCTTCCCCAACAGGTCAAATCTTGGTGAATTCAGTTTTCCCAGAATTCTTGGGGGTGTTGGTCTCTCATTTGGACCTCTTCCTGGGTAAGAGCTCTCTGTTTTGGATTTACTTGAACACAAACCTGGTATCTGGCTGTGACATCCCACACTGTGTTGTCCGGTCTAGGTATAACATACCTTGATACGAGAAACTCAGAAAATTTTGTGGACCCCAGATGAGTGGCCTGGTGAAGGTCAGCTCCCAGAGTCCTGCCAGGTGTTTCTTGGAGAGTGATTGTACTGGCTGTTTTTGTGTGTCAAGATGACACAAGCTAGAGTCATCAGAGAGGAAGGAGCCTCGGTTGAGGAAATGCCCCCATGAAATCCAGCTGTAAGGCATTTTCTCAGTTAGTGATCAATGGGAGAGAGCCCAGCCTGTTGGTGGTGGTGCCACTCCTGGGCTGGTGGTCCTCGGTTCTATAAGAAAGCAGGCTGAGCAAGCCATGTGAAGCAAGGTAGTAAGTAGCTCCCCTCCATGGCCTCGGCATCAGCTCCTGTCTCCAAGTTCTTGTCCTGTTTGAGTTCCTATTCTGACTTCCTCCAATGATGGACTATAATCTGGAAGTGTAAGCCAAATAAACCCTTTCCTCCCCAACTTGCTTTCTGGTCATGGTGTTTTGTCACAGCAATAGAAACCCTAACTAAGATAATGATCTTTGCTTCTGGTGTCCTTCATCATCCTGTGGGATGGAGCTGTCCATTTCTTCTTTACCATGGTGTCTCAGGCAGCACCAAGTCAGGGTCTATCTCCAGAATGTCAATAGGCCCCACTGATCTTAAGGTCATTTTCAGGCAGCCACCTCAGCAGCCCAGAATTGGAGGATAGCAATTTGTAGGGGAAGCCAAATAGCTTCTAGGAGGGCCAAGATTTTTTCCTTTTTCTTTAAAATGTCCTTTCTCCTAGTGGTGAGACTCCCTCTTTCTCTATCAGTCACACCGTGGACATCCACAGTAGCAAAAGTGCAGCGACTGTCCATGTGTATGTTGGTGAACTTTCCTTTTCCCCATCTCAGAGCCTGGGTTAGATCGATCAGTTCTGCTCTCTGAGCTGAGGAACCTGGCGTGGGCCCAAAGCATTCCAGTTAAAGTAACTAGTGCAGCTTCCAGCTACCTGGTTTCATCTTTCATCTCGTGATGGCCATGGATGAGCACCTGCAGGTCGTCATCAGGCAAGAGGGTAGCAGGATTGATGGCAGGTTTTTCAAACTGGACTGGAGGGTGAGCCAGGAGTACAGCCTGATACTGGGTCACACAGGTATTAGACAGCCAGTGTTCTGGTGGTCCTTGTTAGAGGACCTCCACAGTGTGGGTACTGTGAGTATAAGATCTTGACTAAGAGTTAATTTGTTTGCTTGTTTGTTTATTAGACTAGCAGTAGCCACCACAGGTCTTAGACAAGTGGACCAACTGGTGGGTACAGGGTACAATTGTTTAGACAAGTATGTCACAGGGCGTTTTCATGATCCCAAAGTTTGGATTAAAACCCTTTTTGCAATGTCTTTTGTTTCATGAACAAAAAAATGAAAATATTTTTTAGATATCTGGAAGTGCTAGGCATGGAGCTGAAGTCAGAGCTGTTTTAAAGACTCAAAGCCTTTTGTTTAGTCTCAGTCCAGATTAGGAGTTCAGTGGCCAGCTTATGCTGGTGTATAGAGGCCTTGCTATTTCTGCAAACTCTGGTATCCAAAGGCAGCAATACCTACCCTCAACTAGGAACTCTGAAACTTGACTCTTAGTTGTTGGAATTGAGATCTGAAGGCCTTTTGCCTCCTCTCAGCTGATAGCCAAGATAGGTAGACTCTGATGGACAAAACTGGGCTTTCTTAGCCAACGTTCTGTAGCCCAAGGTCTGCAACTCTTGCAGCAGTCCCTCAGTGGCCCTTTTATAATTTGTTTTAGTTTTAGGGGTTAGTAGAAGGTCATGTATATATTATAAGGGTATGGTCCTGGGGAACCTCTTACAGAAGGGCAAGAGATCATCATTTAGTGTCTTTAAATCCTTGGGGCAACCTGGTCCAGTTATATTGCACGCTGTAACCTCCCTGTGAGTCTATGCATTTAAAAACATAGATGGATTGATTCACCTCCACCATGGGAGGCTGAAGAATGCATCTTTCTGGTCCGAGACAGTGTACACATTTCTCTGGAGGAATCAGACTCATGAGAATCAGAGGTCCCAGGAGGAGATGCATATTCCAGGGTGACTGGCAGGGCACCAGGATACCTGACTCTGTAGGCAGTATGGACTGCAAGTTCCCTTTTTGTTTCCAGGATCATTGGGCATTGCGTAATCCAGATGGGAGTAGCTGAACTGGTTAGTTGAACAATTATAGGAATTTGGTGTTGGGCCAGTCCTGGGGGTTGGTTTCTGCTCATACCCCCTGGAGTCTTTGTTGTCAATCTGAGAGGTAGTCTACCTGTATCTTTTGATTAGGGACAGGACTTTCCGCTAGAAGATATTCTTCTGACTGAGGGCAAGTCACCAAAATTTTGCTGAGTCTTAATTGCATCTCACCATCAGAAGGTGACAACAGCTTTCAGTTTAAGCAAAAGGTCTTGTCCCAATCAATTCTCTGTTGTTAAATACCTTTTGACCAACCTCCAACAGCTGGGACCTACTTGTATCTTTAAAATTTCCTACTTTATAACTTCTCCCTAATATCTGGAGCCGTCTGGGTGACAAAGGAAATCTTTTTAGCAGCTGTCTTTAATCCTTCTAAAAAGGACCTAGTAAAGATTGTTTAAAGTCCTTTTGGTCAGTGTTGGACAGAAGGGAAATTCATTCTATCCAGGCTGCATTGTCTGTCAGTCAATTCACCTGCCCAGCCCAGCAGCAGGTTTTCTACTTCTTTTCAGAGAACAGTGGGTTTTGAGTTTTCTAATTATATGGATCACTGGCTGAAAAGCAGACATAAATCATGAAAGGAAGGCATGGAACGTTCTCCTTTTGCTTTCTTCAGGTCTGCTTAGAGCAGGCAGGGGAGCAGAGGCAATGTGTACCACAGGGAACTATTTCCCTGCATTCACTCTGCTTAGATGGCAGGGGTCCCTGAATAAGAGGCTCAGCCAATCCCCTACTCCACAGGGACCAACCCCACACAGGATAACCCAGCACCACGAGTTGGAGCCAAGCAGTGAAAGAAGCATCACTTCAGGACTGGGACAGGTGGAGTTTTGTTGTTGTTTCTCTGGGTCCTCAACAAGAGGGGGCAGATCTTAAGCCAGCGGGGTAGGGGTGAGGAGTTCCACGCCAGAGAAAGCTACTGGTCAATACAGGAAAACAAAACTGACAGGAAAACATAGAAACACACACACACACACACACACACACACACACACACACACACAGAGAGAGAGAGAGAGAGAGAGAGAGAGAGAGAGAGAGACAGAGAGAGACAGAGAGAGACAGAGACAGAGAGAGACAAAGACAGAGAGAGAGAGACAGAGAGACAGAGAGACAGAGAGACAGAGAGAGACAGAGACAGAGAGAGGGAGAGAGAGAGGGCATAGAGAAGACAATCAGGGGACAACCACACATTCATACACCCACACAGATTCTGGACACTGGATCAGTGGCCATGTTGACCTCTTTTATGTGTCTAAACAGAAGGCACCTTAGCCAGACTTCCCTCCAGAGGTGACAGACCAGGTGACTTTTTGATTTGTTTCCTTTGGGGTGGAGGTGTGTGATACCTCAGAAGCATTAGGTAGCGGCTGACCAAAGGCAGTCTTTGGAGACCTAGAACTCAGATGGCACACCTCCTGGTAGTTCCTTGACCACTGCTCTGGAGACCCTACCTGGTGTCTTGAGGTCTGGTCTCTGGAGATATCAGTGGAACCTCCAAAAATGTCATGGGGTATTCACAGGAGAAGACTGCATGGACATGGTTTTAAGGCAATAGAAAGTTTTTATTGGCTGGTAGGCTTCCATTGTTCTGGATCTCAGCCCTTTCTCAGGGTGAGCTCTTTTTTTTTTTTTTTTTTTTTAAACTTGGCATACTTCAGTTAACAAGATCAGTTAGCCAGAAGCAGAATCACAGAAGCCAAAAAGGCAAGGTTAGTACCTTTACAGACTTCCCTAGAACAACGGACTTTGATGGATTAGGTCTTTGTTTTTATTTTGTGGTGAGTTTTATGGCCTGGATGGTATTTCCATCATGGAGTCAGCTGTGCTAAGGTCTGGGGATCTGTTACAATTTTTAGGGAGTTTTCAGGCTTTCAGCCTCAGATCACAATTGTATGATTGGTTCCCCTGTTCTGAGGCTTCCAGCTCTTAGCCTGAACACCCACTGGGTTCTGTGGCTCTCTCCAACATTCAGATAAACATTGTTTGGCCTTCTAGATTTTAGATAATCACATAAGTTAGTCCACTTTTATTACTATATTAAGTTACTGGAGTCTGTATATTTACCAAAAATGTCCTGTGTTTATTTCAGTTTTGGAAAGCTGAGAATCCAAGATTGAGTGGTTCCACTGGCCTCAGGTAAGGGCCAGATGGCATGATGATAGGAGTACATGAGGAATGGAAAGATGACATCACCAGACAAGAAACCAAAGAGTAATTCAGCGGTTAGACTCAGGCTTTGAGAACAATTCATTCTCATGAGAATTGACACAGTTGGATGTAGGTAGAGTTTTCCTGCCTGGCCCACAGTCAGGACAAATCTCTCTCACCTGCCAGTCCCACAGCCGCTCAGACCCAACCAAGTAAACACAGAGACTTATATTGCTTACAAACTGTATGGCCGTGGCAGGCTTCTTGCTGACTGTTCTTATATCTTAAATTAATCCATTTCTATAAATCTATACCTTGCCACGTGGCTCGTGGCTTACCGGCATCTTCACATGCTACTTGTCATGGCGGCGGCTAGCAGTGTCTCTCTGACTCAGCCTTCCACTTCCCAGAATTCTCCTCTCTCCTTGTCCCCCCTGTACTTCCTGCCCAGCCACTGGCCAATCAGTGTTTTATTTATTCAGAACAATATTGACAGCAGTTGGATAACAGCTATATAATACTTCCTGAGGGAAGCCCCACCAGAGTCCTAAGGACAACCCACTAGACTCTTCAAAGTCTCACTGCTTCTCAAATCAGTATACTAGTGACCAACCATCCTATACACAAAACTTTAAGAGATGAAACCACCAGCAAACCATAGCATAGAGTATATTTACTTATTTTTTTATTTTTCAATTGTTTTTAGATTATGACAACCTTTCTCCATTCCCTTTCCTCCCTCCAAATTCTCCTAAAGACCTCTTCTCACTCTCCTTCAATGTCATGGCTGCTTTCTTCACCAATTATTTTTCTATGCATTTATGTATATGAATATTTATTACTAAACATAATGTTTAGTAATAAATTTGTCTGTGTGTTTTCAGAGATGACCATTTGGCACTGGACAACCAATTGCTGTGTTCTTCCCTGGAGAAGGCCATTTCTCCCACTTTCAGCTTTCTTCAGTTGCTTATAGTTGTTTGTGTATGTTATCTTCTATTGAATAAAGGGGGAATACAGGAACATATACTTAAGTTTTTAGAAATAAACAGTATAATATACTCTAAAGGCTAATAAAAATGTGTACCTCTAAGAGGAAGGAGGTAACACACTGTTATAGTTACTTTTCTATTGCTGTGATAAGACATGATGATAAGACCATGGTTATTTACAGAATAAAACGTTTACTTGGAGTTCATAGTTCCAGAGGTTAGAGTCCATGACCACAATGGCAGGATCATGATAGCAGGCAGGTAGGCATGACACTGGAGCAGTAGCTGAGAGCTCATATCATAATCCACAGTCCCTAGGTCGAGAGAGAGAGAGAGAGAGAGAGAGAGAGAGAGAGAGAGAGAGAGAGAGAGAGAGAGAGAGAGAGAGAGGGAGCTAACTGGGAATGTCATGGGCTGTTTGAAACCTCAAAGTTTGTCTCCAGTGACATACATCCTCTAACAAGGCTACACCTCCTAATGCTTCTCAAACAGTTCCACCAATCTGGGACTAAGTATTCAAATATAAGAGCCTGTGGGAGCCATTCTCATTCAAACCACCACACAGGCTATTAGAGATGAGAAATGAAAGTCAGACTTCTCTAAGTGTACTTTCTATAGTTCAGATGATGAAGCCATATAAATGTTTTGCATAATTATAACAAAAGTCAAGCCAAAATTATTCATAACTATTTAAAGCAAAATGAATGTGCTAGTAGTTGTTGGGAGACTAACACAACCAATTTTTCCGTGTAATTTTAAAGCACAGGAGTTTGACTAAACTGATGAGATGTATCTTCAAAGACAAAGCAAATCATACATCTCAAATTGCATTTAACAATAATTATTAGTAATAATACTGATATTGTCATTTGAAAACTACTAAATATGTACTTAAGATGAAATAAATAGGTTAATATAGTTGGCAACTAAGATTTTCTGCACAGGAAGAGAAACTATGGGCCTGCCCAGGCCATTAGGACCTGGAGAATGAAGGACACTCACATGCCTGCCCGAGGTCGCTTGCCCTAGGTGGGGAAGAGAAACCATGGGCCAGTTGGGCACCTTGCAGTGCAGGGCAGTCAGGCACCATTATGGTGAGCAAATATATGGTGGGGTATGGGAGAGAGAGAGAGAGAGAGAGAGAGAGAGAGAGAGAGAGAGAGAGAGAGAGAGAGAGAGAGAGGGACAGAATGGTTCATGTCCTGTGGAGAGAGGCAGATCTGAAGATGGGAAGGTGGTGAGGAACAGGCTGATGTGGGAGGCCTGCTTGCCATCCGTGGTCAGGGTGACCTCTGGGCCTGGGATGCTGCCAAGGGCCATGTCTAGGTCCCTGGCTCTGCTGCAGCCAAGGTCTGTGCTGATGTCTGTGTCTCCTGCTAGCACTGAAGACCTTGAGGATGCCTGGGGTCTGCGATGCCACTTGTGCCACTTTGGTATCCGAGGGCCATGCTACTGAAGGGGCCAACCCGATCTGAGTGTTCTGCACTGCCACGCAGGGCCATAGTGACATCAGGATCCAGGTAGGTATGGTGGGCATATCTGGGTCTGTGGCCCTACTGCAGCCAGGGTCTGTGTTGGTGTCTGTGGCTCCTGATACCGTTGAAGGCCATGCGACTACCTGGGGCCATGTTGGAGACCAGGGACCATGCTACTGATGGGCCCACTCTGATCTGAGAGACCTGCACTGCCACTGGGAGCCGTGGTGACAACTGGGCCCATAGTCCTGATGCTTCTAGGGTCTGTGCTGATGTACATTGGCCGTGTTACCACAGGGGCCCATGTGATCCATGTGTTGAACCATGTGTGGAAGTATGAGGGCTGTGATGAGTTGATCCTGCCCCTCACTGGCACAGGGAGAACTGCCTCCCCCCACCAAAGAACTGACCCCCCCCATCCTCACCTCTCATAGGAGAGCTGCCCTGCCTTGGGAAAGCTGGCCTCACCCCTCACCACAGGCTTGGGAGAGCTGAAGGTGTTGGCCCAGCAGCCCAGACTGACCAACTCAGCTACCACCCAGGCCCACCCTAACATCTACCCCATCTATAACCTGCTGGAGTGCATGAAGGGACTGGTCCTATGGAACCATAGCTGCAGGATCTCCATGACTCTGGGCAACAGCAGGATATCTGGGAGGAGTTTTGGTGAGGGTCTCATATTGATGGTATGCCGGAGGCCAGAGGCCTTGAACATGACCAACAACACAATGAACGTTTGCAAGTAAAGCTCTTTGGGCAAAAGATACACAGCAGCTCCCAATACCACTAAGACAAATGAAGAGGAGATGGAGAGGAGGGAAAGATCGAGAAGCAAAGTGTTTTATTTCTTTTTTTTTTTTGCTTGTTTGTTTGTTTTTGTTTTTTGGGTTTTTTGTATGTTTTAATTAATATTCTTATTTGTATTATTTATTTATTTTATTATTTCTTTTTAAGTTTTCCTTTGGGGGGATGCTACAAGGGGAAAAGGTGGATACAGAGGGACTGGGAAATGAGTGGGATTGGGGTGCATGATGTGAAATTCCCAAAGAATCAATAAACATTATGCTTAAAATAAAAAAAAATTTCTGCATAAAAGAAGAGATAAAAATATGACATTAAATAAGTTGGACAGGTTTAACTCCAGCACACAAAAAGAGTTGGATCAAAATGTACAATTTTAAAACCAAGAATTTCAGGGTTTTTTTTTTTTCCAGACAGGGTTTCTTAATGTAGCCCTGGCTGGCCTCCAGCTCAGAGATCCACCTGCCTCTGCCTCCCAAGTGCTGGGGTTAAAGATGTGTGCTACCACTTCTGGCGGATTGTAGTTTATAATCTGAGCACTTTCAGGATAAAACCAGGAGTCTCTTGAGGCTAGTCTGTGCTACATAGTAAGACCTTGCTGTAAAAATTAAATTCTGTAAGTTTACTTTGAACTGGAAATACCATTATGAACTGGCTCATACCACCACCACCCCACTTCTCTTTCTGTATCTATTTGGTTTTTGAGACAGTCTTGTTATGTAGACCAGGCTGGCCTTGAACCCACTTTGATCCTCCTGCCTCAGGCTCAGGAATGCTAGGATTACAGATGCGCACTGCCACACTTGCCTCTTTATTTTCTCTTTCTTTTAAATTTTTATTTATGATTGTGTGTGTTTGTGTGTGTGCATGCATGATATGTGTGTGTGGAGAGATCAAGGACAACTTTGTGGAACTGGTTCTCTTTCCCCCTTTACATGGGATCTGGGACTTGAACTCAGGACACCAGGCTTGCCCAGCAGTGCTTTTCCTCGGAGCCATCTCTGTTTCACCTACTCAGCCATCTTGGGGGCCTTTAGTTTTTCTTTCTAAATTTATGCTTGAATAGACTTATCTCTTCTTTAACTGGATTTCCTTGTCTCTGCACTATAACCACAAGTCTACAAACTTTCTACTGTTACCATTTTTCTTTTTACATCTAGTATTAAAATGTCTGGAATTTATTAGTCTACACTGTGTAAGAAAGGAATGCATTTTGTTTCTTCCAAACAACTTGTTTCTTCCAATTGGTGTGAGTATTGGTTTTGAATTAACTAATGCTTTTAGTATAAATCAGCTTTTCACATAATCTAAAATCTCATCCTAGATTTGCTATTTTGTTCCATTGGTCTGTTTATCTAATTTGGTATTAGTATTAATTTGATCACAATGGCTTAATTTGCTATTCTCAACACTTAGCCAGGAAAATCTTCCTTCACTGCTCTCATTTTTCAGAATTTTCTTGTTTACTCAATTCTGAAAGAAGGAAGAAAAGGAGGAAAAGACCTGATGTGATATTATCTGGAACTGAATTAAATTTATGCCTTAATTTTTGGAGAATCAGCATTTCATCATGGTATGTCGTCTCATTTCAGAACGATACATGTAGTGGTGTGTGGTAGCTCATGCCTGTAATTCTAGCACTCAGGAAGTTGAGGCAGAGGATAATAAGATAATGGCCAACTTGGACTACATAGTTAACTCCAAGTCAACCCCCAAACCTTGGCTACACAGTGAAACACTGTTTCAAAAGAGCCAAAATCCAAAGTAATAATGCACATTTCTTTTTATGAAGTTAGAGATTGTTTGACTTTTACAAAACATTTATAATGAAATTTTATGGTTTTCTGTATAAAGGCCCTGCCCTTTCTGACTCCATTCATTACAAAGTGTTTTTATTTCTGTTTTTGAGATAGGCTTTCACATAGAGCAGGATTGCCTTGAATTCTCTGTATAACCAAGGATGTTCTTGAATTTTTAATCTCCTGCCTCCACCTCAAGAGTGCTGGGATTACAAGCATTGTCACAATACCAGGTTACAAAGCACTTTATTTTATTATTTTAAATTTTATATATATATGTGTGTGTGTGTGTGTGTGTGTGTGAGAGAGAGAGAGAGAGAGAGAGAGAGAGAGAGAGAGAGAGAGTGTGTGTGTGTGTGTGTGTGTGTGTGTGTGTGTGTGTGTGTGTGTGTGTGTGTGTGTGTGTGATGGGGCCTGTGTGTGGCATATGTGCATAGAAGGGCAGGTACATTCAGAGCCTAGAGGCATTGGGCCTCCTGGAGCTGGAGTTACAGGTGGTTGTGAGCCACCTGGTGGTGAGTGCTAGGAACTGAATTTGGGTCCTCTAGAAGACTAACACTTGCTTTTAATCTCTGATCTATCTCTCCAATGCCCTACAAAGCATTTTCTTTTTTTGCTACTTCTGTAAGTGTAGTATTTTTGAGCTTGCAAATGTGAATAGTTCTCATCCAGAAGATTGTTGTTGTCCATCTTGAATCCAAGTTATTTATTTTTATTTTTTATTTTTTTTTTTAATATTTTGGAGCTGAGGACCGAACCCAGGGCCTTGCACTTACTAGGCAAGCGCTCTACCACTGAGCTAAATCCCCAACCCCTCCAAGTTATTTTTATTAACTACATATTTTTGTAATTAAAGTGTCTTGGGCTTTCTATGCATACAGACATACACTATCAAAATGAAGCAGGGGGACTGAGATGGCTTGGTAGTTAAGAACACTTGTTTTTGTAGAGGACCTGGGTTTGGTGTCCAGTACCCACAAGGTGGCTTACAACCTCCAACTCCAGAGGATCTGGCGTCCTCCTTTGGCCTCCATGGGCACCAAGCATGCAGTGCACTTAAGCATGTGCAAGAAAAACACTCATGCACATAAACTCAAAATAAATAAATCTTAACACAGAAAGTGATCAAATGGTACAGAATTCATATTTTAAAAAGAAATAGGCTGGAGCATGATAGTTCCAGTGACCTACGCTGGCTGGGCAAGGATCCGAAGCAGCTGTGGCCAATTGCAAGCTTGGCTCCCAGTTTCCCAGAGCATGTGGGGTCCCACAGCTGAGGCTTGCCACTCTGCACAACGCTATATCCAACCCGCCTCCTACACCAGTCAAACCAGGGCAAGTTAAAGTCTTCAGAGTTCTGTATACTTTTGAACCTAGAACTCTAGATGACTTGTACTTTGAGGAGGGAGTTATCGTCTAGGGAAGGAGATATTATCTACATCACTGACATGAATGACACCAGATGGTGGAAAGGAATCTGCAAAGGCAAGACAGGACTGATCCTGAGCAACTATGTGGCTCAGCAGGGTGGATTCATTGACAATACATTTTATGAAACTTCAAAAAGAGATAGCTTGAGCTGGTTAAGAGTGCTTTGGACAATCACGTGGGTGTGGACGGCTTGGCTTTGTCCAAGCCACTGGAAACACCATCCTGTTCTGGGCCTGACATGGGGGCCACAGAGATATGGTGGAGGTGCTGTTTACTCAGCCAAATGTTGGGCTGAACCAGCCAACAAACAAGCAGGGAGTCACAGCTCTGCATGCAGCTGCCTGAAAGGGTTATGCAGACATTGTCCACTTGCTGTTGGCAAAAGGTTCCAGGACAGACTTAAGAAACGCTGATAAGAAGCTGGCCTCCAACATGGCCACCAGTGCCGCCTATGAATCACTTATGAAAAAGAATCAGGGAGCAGATGGAGTTCGAACAACACCAAACGCTATCCTCACCTACCAAGATAACATTTTTATTAATTTCTTGGAAATTTCACACAATGCACTTGTTTCCCATTCCTCCAAGGTTCACTCTCCACCAAGAAAGCAATTCCACCAAGGCCACTTTGAATTGCCTATATACTCACTGGAGCATGGTCAAACTCCCAGTGGTCAGCACCTTAAAGAAAACTGAGTGCCCCCATCCAGAAGCCATTAATTGTGAAGAGCTGTGACAAGGACTCAGACTGATTCCTTCCAGAGCTGCTTCGATCACTAAACTTGCTTTGCTTTTGTCATTCCCAAACCTTGGTTGTGTTGCCAGAAGATTCTTGATAACTTCTTTTGAAAGTTTGTATGAACATGGCACCATTGCACTGTGATCTGTGATGAGTCTGCATGTACATGAGCTAGTCTCACCTGTGGCTTGCCAATAAGTGACCAGATTCTTTCATGTTCACCAGAGTAGAACAACAACAACAAAAGATTATTTCTGTTTGTCAAGCTAAAGGAAATTTAAGAAATTTTTTCTTAAAAAAATCAGAACTGTGGACTGGTGGCTGTGGAGCCCCCAGGGGACTGGATTAGGCCCTCTGGATATGGAAGACAGTTGTTTGGCTTGAACTGTTTGGGGGGCACCCAGGCAGGGGGATCAGGATCCATCCCTGGTGCATGGGCAGGCTTCTGGGAATCCGGTGCCTGGGGTGTGACACCGTGCACAGCCTTGGTGCAGTGGGAAGGGGCTTGGACCTGCCTAGGCTCAGTGAGCTGGGCTCTGCTGACTCCCCATAGGAGACCTCGATTTGGGGGATGTGGGGATTCAGGGTGGCTTGGGAAAGAGGGCTGAGGGGTGGGAGGAGGGAGGAGGGGGGTCTGTGGATAGTATGTGGAGTGAGTAGAAAATTTCTTAATAAAGAAAAATGAAAAAAAATCAGGATTTTAAAGAAA
Source organism: Peromyscus eremicus (assembly GCF_949786415.1). NCBI lineage: Eukaryota > Metazoa > Chordata > Mammalia > Rodentia > Cricetidae > Peromyscus > Peromyscus eremicus. The sequence goes on along the minus strand of NC_081439.1, from coordinate 81,993,058 downwards.
GTTCTTTAACTCAAGGATTGTGATGTTCTGAGTGGGTTTTTCAAGGGCAGAAATACTTAGTATAACAACAGATCAAAATTCTCAACAGAAAATTGTCAGCAAGTCTGACAAAAATGAAAACAAAACAGTAATGAAAAGGAACATTTAAAGAGAGAGGAAAAGAATAGGCTTCTCACAGGGTCCAGCTGGGATGGAGGCAGTGGCATCTTTGCTGTTGGGATTGGCCACAGTTGGCAGAGATGGCAGGTTCCATGCTGCCCTGGAGATTGGCCAGTTCAGCAGAATGGAGTCACCTGAAGCTGTCTTGTAATGAGGTGGTGTCCCTGTCCTTGTGGTCCTCGGCTGGGAGGCACAGGCGAGCTCCTAGTTACCCCAACCCCATGGCCTTCTCTTACCTTGCACACACACACACACACACACACACACACACACACACACACACACACACACACGATGTAGATTGAGAAGTCCTGCTGCAGAACCTGGTGGAGTGGAGGAGCTCTTTATCCAAAGCCCGAACAGCAGAGAGTTCCGGGGACGCACAGCCAAGAGGAGGGTCTGATCTTGCTCTTATAGAGAGGGTTTTTAAAAATAGGTTCTTGGCTGTGCTACATGCTACATGCTACAAACTCCGAATGATGAAATTCCAGAATATCGAGAACAGATTCCTGGTCCAAAACTTAGGATTTTTCTAAAATCACTGACCACCTTGTAATATACATATAGTGTTTCTGAAGCACTTTTATCTGCAGGGTTCTTTGCAAACATTCAGGAATTCCTAAAGCCACATTCCTTAGAAGAACAGAAGCATCTCACAGAAGTCCGCCCTGAAGAAGTACTTTTTGTAAAAAGGGTCCAGTTTATATTGTGTGTCAACTTCCTGTTTTTTTTCCCAAGAATATAGTGATGTGCATGATACTCTTTGGGGCTTCTCTAAAGAACAATCTTGTAAAGATGAACAGGATAATAGGGTTAAAACCGGGATGAGATCCACACATAGTATGTACAGTAGAGGTGAAGTAATCACAACCCTTAGTTGCCTTCCAGATCATCTTTGGACCTAGTTACCAAGAAAGAAGTAATAGTTGCATGCAAAATTGATGGATCTCGACACCTGAAAAACAAGGGTGAGGATGAGTTGTGTTCAAAGTCACAGTACATGCTTAGGAGAAGGGCAACACCATAAATGTTGTTCTCTCTGTCTCCATTTTGTGTCAGCTGAACCTGCCATTCTAGGATTTGGAGGGCACCCTGGGAGAGTTGGTGTGGACACAAAATGTGTTTCTAGAACATAACGTTCAGTGTCCTCTGAAGTAATTCTCTGCTGCCTCTGCTGCCCTTTGAAACAGTGTACAGTCACCAGATAGGGACCAGTGAGCTCCCAATTCCAAACAAAACACGTGTGCATGTGTGCGTGCGTGCGTGCGTGTGTGTGTGTGTGTGTGTGTGTGTGTGTGTGTGTGTGTGTACATGTGCAGTGCATGTGTATTGTCTTCTTATGTAGCATAACTGCCAAACATCTAAAGCTTAATGTGCTGAGTAAACATTTTATGCATTTAACACTGGTAACTCTCATATTTTGATACCAAAAAGTTTTAGAGATAAAATAGTTCCTTGCCAACACCAGGCAACCTTATAGCTTCAAGAAATGTGTGTGGAGAAATTCTGTATGTGAGGAGGAAAAAGAAAATAAGAGCGGATCTGAAGGGAAAAAATAGATCGTTAAATCCCCTTTTCCATTCTTTATGCAGATTTTATTATTTTCAAGAACGGCAATGCCCAACAGAATGTTCTGTTGTAGTGGAATGCTCTATCTCTGCTATCTCAGAAAGTGGTCACTAGACACATGTGGCTATTGGGCACCTGCATGCTTCTAATAAGCTTTTCTCATGTGATAAACACCATGACCAAATCAGTTTGGGGAGGAAAGGGTTTATTTCGTTTTGTAGCCTGTAGTCCATCATCCAGAGAAGTCAGGGCAGGAACTTAAGGTAGGAACCTAGAGGCTGGAACTGATGCAGGAGGAGTGCTGTTTATTGGCTGACTCCTCATGGTTTTCTCAGCCTGCTTTCATATACCATCCAGGACCATCCAAGGGGTGGTATGGCTCCCAGTAATCTGGGGCCGCTCACATCAATCATTAATCAAGAAAATGCTACACTTCCGTTAACTAGGCTCCTGTCCTACCAGTAGAGGCTCAACCCACTCTTCCTTTTTTTTTTTTTTACATGACTTGTACCTGACCCAGAACACTGCATTCTTCAACATAATTTCCCCATGTTAAACAGAGTCTGCTGCCCAGGCGGTGGTGACACACAACTTTAATCTCAGCACTCGAGAGGCAGGTGGATCTCTGTGAGTTCCAGGCAAGCCTGGTAGGCATTTTTCACCATTTGGTGATCCTTATCTATAATCTCCCTCCAGCAGTCACCCAAGTCTCCTGGTTTCTACCACTCTGTTCTTGAACTGATTTCTGCACTGTCTCCCCTTGAGCTGATGAGGCTTTGCCCCGAGGCCAGATTTCCACAACCTGAATTACCTGTCTAAGACACAGTTGTCTGCTAAAGGAGAGTATGCATTCAGCTCTGCAAGCTATTAGTACTGCATAGGTTGTAGCAAGCAGACCATCCTGCCCCTGAGGATACCCTTTGTAGAAAGGAATTAAGGTTTACTAACCAGATGAATTTGAAACCAGATCCTGGGTTATCTCAGTAGGTTCTGTCTTCAAAAAATTCCTTAACTGGAAAAAGGCAGCAGAAAAGTTGGTATGGAAGACCCTTAAAAAACAATCAACAGCCACGTGGGAAAGAAAAGGTCACAAGCTAAGGAACACAGGCAGCCTTCAGAAGCTGTGCAACACTTCCACCAGAGCACCCCAGAGGAGCTTAGTCTTGGGGACATCTTGTCCTGGCCCACAGGGAGTAGCACAAGTCAGGGCCGACGACTGTCAGGTAGTAAAACCACATGAAGCCACTATGCTTGTAGTTTGTTACAGTAGTAAGAAGAATCAGGAACTGGGGACACGGAAGCTTCCCTCATTTTTCATTTCCCAAGACAGCTTGTCTTCATCATATGTCCATAGTGCAAGTAGATGCCATTTCATGGAGACTGGGTTTCAGAGACCAGCCTGTCAGTAATAAGCAAGCTCTAGTCCACGCTTCTGCCCAGGTTGGCAAGATGATTAAGATGTCCTGTGGTGTGTGTACCTAATGTGAGGCTAAGCTGAGGTGAACATAGGAGCACTGGGAATTTTCTGGGCCTAGGTTGGAAGCTGATACCAACATGGGCAATCTCAAGGCAGAAGAATGACTTACAAAGCATCATTTGTGAATTTGCCAGTTATTTTTTAATAGAATTAGCATCTCAGTGAAAGTAGCATGTAAATAACTTTAGTGGGAACAATTTTGTGAAATAAAGACCACTTGGGGGTATTTGAATGCTTGAAAGAAGGAAAAGAAAAAAAGCAAGCAAACAAGAAAAAGAAAGAAAGAAAGAAAGAAAATGAACTACAGAGGAGCCTGCAGGCAGATTTTATGGAGACATTTTTTTCAGTTGAGAGTTCCTCTTCCCCAGTGACTCTAGCTTGTGTCAAGCTGACATAAAGCTGGCCGGCACAATGTTAGAATATGGGCACCAGGACTCACCTCTTCCACAAAGGTGAGCTACTGGAACAGCTGCATGCAGAGGTTAGTGGCAATTGAATTCAGCAACAGAGACATGGAGACCTAGTAAAATCCAAAGTTCTGGGACACACACAGCAAGAGAAAGAGAGTGCCCCAGGGCTTGTCTTCTGGAACCCTGGTTAGGAAGGGGAAATCTCTCCCAATTGGCGGAAGTGAAAGTCTAGGAGAGCAGGGTCTCAGCCAGTTCTGCTGGTGCAGGAGCGGGCGTCACACAGTCACACAACTGAAACAGCAAAGAGACTTGGGGTCATGCAGCCGGTGACCTTTAAAAAGGCTACCTGGAAAACAGGACCCCAAGAAAGACACAGGGATGGCCCAGTGACGGAGAAATGGAAGAGATCTACATGAACAGCCTGGACGTGAGGGGGGGTAATGAAGGGCGAGGGTCGAGAGAAAGAGAGCTTGGGGGAGCGGGAGATCCCAGCTGGATCAACGACAGAGAGGGAGAACAAGGAATAGGAGACCATGGTAAATGAAGACCACATGAGAATAGGAAGAAACAAAGTGCTAGAGAGGCCCACAGAAATCCACAAAGATACCCCCACAACAGACTGCTGGCAATGGTCGAGAGACAGCCCGAACTGACCTACTCTGGTGATGGGATGGCTAAACACCCTAATTGTCGTGCTAGAAACCTCATCCAACGACTGAGGGATCTGGATGCAGAGATCCATGACTAGGCCCCGGGTGGATCTCTGGGAGTCCAATTAGCGAGAATGAGGAGGGTTTATATGAGTGAAAATGGTTGGGACCAAGGTTGGATAAAGCACAGGGACAAATAGCCAAACGAACGGAAACACATGAACTATGAACCAATGGCTGAGGGGTCACCAACTGGATCGGGCCCTCTGAATGGGTGAGACAGTTGATTGGCTTGATCTGTTTGGGAGGCATCCAGGCAGTGGGGCCGGGTCCTGTGCTCATTGCATGAGTTGGCTGTTTGAAACCTGGGGCCTATGCAGGGTCGCTTGGCTTGGCCTGGGAGGAGGGGACTGGACCTGCCTGGACTGAGTCCACCAGGTTGATCTCAGTCTGCGGGGAAGGCTTTGCCCTGGAGGAGATTGGAATGGAGGGTGGGCTGAGGGGAAGGTGAGGGGGGCCGGAGGGGGGAGAACGAGGGAATCCGTGGCTGATATGTAGAACTGAATTGTATTGCAAAATAAAATTTTTTTTAAAAAAAGGAATGTGGTACATTTCCCAGAGAAATTTAGGTGAACTGATGCTAGGAACCATCTTGAGAAGGATACTATTACCCGTACTGCTCCAAGGGCCAAAACCTCTGCATATTCCCATCTCCAGAACACTGGAATATGGCATCAGGGGTTGGTTGACTGCCTCTTGAGACAGTCTTGACTCTGGGAAATGACACTAGTACAAACTGGCTGAGAATTCTGTGCTGTAGGGAATGTGAGCTGTGATGTAGAGGGTAGTAGAGTCCTTCAACAAGGGAACCTGCCCTCTGAGTCTAGGAACATAACTAATGGTTTCCAGTGTGATCCTGCGTGCAGGAAACTAGAATCCAGAGTGGCAGATCCTAAGATTCAAATGGCCCCACTCCCAACACAGAATGCCACAGTTCCATGCGCCATGAAGCCTCAAAAGGACCCAGGGGCACTCTGCAACTCTGTTTTGTGCTCTGTCCTTGGTTTGCACAGCCCAATAATCTCCCGAGAGAATCTCTGCCTGGTGCAACCCAGCTGAAAGGAATTTTAGCTAGCTTTCGCCTCCCTGCTTTCCACTGGAGACTTGGCAGGTTCTGAAACAGAAAGAATATACATCTCTATGGCAAACCCTAAAAAGACCCACAGGGAAGCAGCCCTCAGCATACGCCATGATCACCTGCCTGCCTTTGATTATCTAGTCACCCTGACTGGGAAGAATAGGTTTTTTTCTTTTTAAAAATGTCATTTCTCTGTTGTTTTTTCATTCGTTTATTTTATTTTTTAATCCTCTTCTGTCATTCCCCTTGTTGTTGAAGATGTTTTTTAAAAGATTTATTTATTCATGTATTTTATGCATGAGTGCTCTGTCTTTGCATGAGTGCTCTGTCTTCATGCACACCAGGAGAAGGATCCGATCCCATTCTAGATGGTTGTGAGCCACCATGTGGTTACTGGTAATTGAACTTAGGACTTCTAGAAGAATAGTCAAGTGCTCTTAACTGCTGAGCCATCTCTTCAGCCCCCTGTTGAAAATGTTTTTGTATTTAAATATTTTCTGTGGTGCTACAGATCAAGACTAGGGCCTTCTGTGCATTGGATAGGCTCTCTGCTAATGAGGTATACTACCAGTTCGGTTGAGAGTAATTATAGCAAACTCCAGCCCCAACCCATTCTGGTTCAAACAGTAGTAGATACTCCAACTTAAAGAATAGGAACACAAAACCCCAAAGTCATGGATCCTTCCACAGGCAGGGTCAACTATGAGGAACTCAGCTACAGCTCCAGAGCAGCTATCAATATGAAGCAGAGAGAAATTACACAAGTTTTTTGTTTGTTTGTTTGTTTTGCTCAGTGATACCTTAAATTCTTTTCTCCAAAGGTTTTTATTAGCATATGTTAATTATATGTAATAATGATGAACTATGGGACACTTTACAATTGTTCTTTCTTTCTGTTTTTCAAGACAGGGTTTCTCTGTGTAACAGTCCTGGCTATCCTGCTGTCCTGGAAAAAACACACACACACACACACACACGCACGCACGCACGCACGCACGCACGCACGCACGCACGTACACACACAGTCAGTCAGTCAGTCAGTCAGCCCAGAAAGGGAGCCCCACTGTAGACAAAAGTAATGATTGTGTCCATGTCCAGTTTGATGAGCCAATGAGGATTTTTAAAGTGGAATTACTAACAGGAGTATGGGTAAGAGCTCACTTACAAGGAGCAGGGATACTCAAAAGCTGTTGCGTCACTGGAAAGCCCACCCAGACATGGGTGACCTCTTGGGGAGCTGCAAACCTCCTGCTCTCTCCACAGCCTGCAGGCAGCTCCAGTCCAAATGTCTTATTTTTCTTTCTACAGTTTGGCTGTTCAGTTTCCATCCCTAGTAAATGCCTATACTTTTTCTATTGTTGGTAGGGACCCTCAAGAATCTTTTAAGTTTTTGTTCATCTAGACTTGTGACCTTTGATTTACTTCCTGTTTTCCTATGGAGATACGATAAGATTCTGTCTTTCAGAGCAAATGTTGCAATTCGTAGGAAATGTTGCAATCCCTAGCAACGTTCCATAAAAAAACTAATAAACTAAAGAAGAGACAATTCACTATCTCAACATTTAATGCCTTTCAGATACAAGGGATCAGGGCATATAAATCTTTGGTGTAGAAGAGTGTGCCAAGGTACAGACTAAAGGCATAGAAAACTGATTCAGTAAGATTATAGAAGAAAATTTCCCAGGTCTAGGACAAGAATGTAGAGCAGGTATTTAGAACCCCAAATGGCATGGCCAGAAGAGAACCTCTCTGCATAATATGATAGTGGAAAATGGTAAGAATATTCTACGAAAGAATGCCAAATGCTCAAGATTAAAGTGGCAAGTTCCTTACAAGGGACCTACAACAGACTTCACGGCCAGATGTTTTAAAGTCAGGAAATCATCGAATGATTTAATCTCAATCTCTGACAGAAAATAAATGTCAATCAATATCCCTATAACCAGGAAAGTGATCCTTTAAAATGGACAGAGAAATAAGGACTTTCCATGATAAGCACAAATTAAAGCAGCGCATGACTACAGGATTAACTTGAAGAAACACTACACAGAGAATGGGGGGAAATGCACACAGATGCACAAGCGCCTGAGAATGAATACATCTTACTAGAAGAGCAAACAAATGAGAAGTAGAAAGAATTGAGCTTTATGAACATAAAGGCGGGGTGGGGGGTTCAGCTATGCTGAGCAGAGGTAGAAGGACTGAATTCAAAGCCAGCCTGGGCTTCATAGCCAGTCTGAAGTCCATCTGAGCTATATATATAGTTAGTGGGATCACTTCTCCAAAGTTAGAGGACAAAAAAGAACAAATGGTGGAAAGGACGTAGGGGAAAATGAACCCAAACCCTTAAATTAGTATTAATTCATACAGCCAGCATATAGATCAGTATGTAGATTCATCAAAATTCAGGTTGCTTTAGTATAGGTTTAGCTGTATGATCATGTTTATTGCTATTCCCAATATCCAAGTAACAGAATCAGCTCCCAAACAGATGAATGCACAAAGAATTTTATTCATTCTTAAAAGAACAAAATTACCTCTTTCACATAAAAACGTATGGAAATGGAGACATCATGTTGCACAAGATAACTTAGACTGACAGGCAAGTATCTCGTGTTTAAGTGTTTATTTACCTATGTGGTATTTAGGGGAGAAAGAAGGACATGGAAGGAAAAGGACAAGGGCTGAGGTAGTAGCTCAGTGTTTGGCATTTGCCTGGCATGTACAAAGCCCTGGTTCACTCCCCAGCCAGCACTGCAAAAAAAAAAAAAGAGTTATTAAAAAAATATCTAGGATAGGGATAGCGAGATGGCCCAGCAGGTATAAATGCTTGATGCCAATACCAATGACCTGAATTTGATCTAAAAACCCACATGATGGAGCAAGAACACCAATTCTCATCAGATGTCATATGACCATATGAGCACCATGGCACACATGCCTACACACGGGCACACACAGCCAATAAGTAAATGTAAAATTGAAAAAAAAATTAAAACAGTATCTTGGATATATAAAGAACTGCAAAAATTAAACACCAAAAGTGAAATCATCCAATCAGTAAGGACAAATGCACTGAATAGGAAGTTCTCAAAAGAAGAAATATAGTCAATAAATATTTGAAGAAGTGTTCGACATTCTTGGCCATCAGGAAAACACAAATTAAGACTGTTTTGAGATTCCATCTCACCTCAGTGAGAATGACTGCCATCAAGAAAACAAATGTTCTCTTTCCAGCCAGCGCCGAGCGATGGGCATCTCTCGAGACAACTGGTACAAGCGCTGCAAGACCGGGGTAAGAGAAAGCCCGACCACAAGAAGCGGAAGTACGAGCTGGGACGGCCTGCTGCCAACACGAAGATTGGCCCTCGTCGTATACACACAGTCCGAGTCTGAGGAGGCAATATGAAGTATCGTGCCCTAAGATTGGATGTGGGGAACTTTTCCTGGGGCTCCGAGTGTTGTACTCGGAAAACAAGGATCATTGATGTTGTCTACAATGCATCCAATAACGAGCTGGTCCGCACCAAGACCCTGGTGAAGAACTGCATCCTGCTTGTCGACAGCGCACCATACCGACAGTGGTATGAGTCTCACTATGCGCTGCCCCTGGGCCGCAAAAAGGGGGCCAAGCTGACTCCTGAAGAGGAAGAAATATTAAACAAAAAATGATCAAAGAAAATCTAAAAGAAATATTATGAAAGGAAAAAGAACGCTAAAATCAGCAGTCTTCTGGAGGAGCAGTCCAGCAGGGCAAGCTTCTTGCCTGTATTGCCTCAAGACCAGGCCAGTGTGGCAGAGCAGATGGCTACGTGCTAGAAGGCAAGGAGCTGGAGTTCTATCTGAGGAAGATCGAAGCCCGGAAAGGCAAATAAAACATCATTCATAGCTCATGTAATAAAGGTGTTTATTGTTCTATATTTAAAAAAAAAGAAAGAAAACAGATGTTGCAGAGAAACCTTTCTATTCACTGCTGGTGGGGAGATAAACTAGTACATTCACTATGGAAATCAGTAAGGGTGTTTCTCAAAACACTAAACATAGAAATGCCATATCATTCAAATATACCTCTCTTGGATATATACCTGAAAGACTAAGTCAACATGATACTTGCATATCCGTGTTTATTGTTGCATTACTCAAAACAGCCAGGAAACAGAATCAGCCTAGATGTCCATCAACAGATGAGTGTATAAAATTGTGGTACATATACATAATGGAATTTTATTCAGGCATTATAAAATGAAATATATTTTTAATAAAAATGAGATCATAGGATAACCAAATGACATCATAACTTTTACAGAAAAAAAATGATCATTATGTGAAGTGAAATCATCTGGACTCAGATACCACATATTTTCTCCTATATGCAGAACCTAGATTTAAATTTGTATATAGGGCTGGAAAGATGGCTCAGCAGTTAAGAGCACTTGCAGTGGACCTGGGTTTAGTTTCCAAAACCCATATGGTGACTGACAACTGTCTGTAACTTCAGTTCCAGGGAATCTGGTGGGGACCAGGCATGCATGTGGTGTACATACATGCAAGCAAAATACTCATACACATTGAATAAACGAATCTAAAAAATTAAAATTGTGTACATGTATTGTGTGTTTACATATGTGTTGGGAGTCATTAAAGTGGAAAGGGGATCATAGAGGAGAAGAAGAGATCTTAAGAGAGGGGAACAAGGGGACTGGAGAGATGGCTCAGTGGTTAAGAGCACTGGCTGTTCTCCCAAAGGACCTGAGTTCAATTCCCAGCACCCATACGGCAGCTCACAACTGTCTGTAACTCCAAAACACCAATGCACATAAAATAAAAATAAATAAATTTTAAAAAGAGAGGGAACAAAGTAATGAGCTTAAGAAATGAGGGGCTCTGGGGAAAAGAAGGGAACCTATGGGTGGTGTATAGAGGGCATAGGGGAAGTCAGAGGGGGCAGTGAACAAATAAGTCAATGTGTAGTAACGTGCATGTATTAAATGTCATTATGCAAACCTAAATTTATTTAAAGAAAAAGTTAATGAAAATTATGTTCTGCTCTAAAAGGGGCAAAGTAGGAAGGGTGAGATGGATGAGAAAGGATACTAGCGGGGGTATTTTCAATGCATGTAAATGCACGTTCAAAATGTTGTAATGCAACCCATTACAATATATACAATTACTATGCTAACAAAATAAATTCTCACACAATGCTTTTAGGAGTATTACATTTATAAGGAAACTGTTATTACAGCCCCCTTTTTCCATCCAAAGAATACTTCATTAGACATTTTTGCTAAAGCACTATTTATCTAGCATTTAGAGCTGATTCTTTTTTTAAAGTTTTGAGCAGTTTTCAGTGTTATGTACTGAACATGAAAACAGTCAACAAGGAAAGTAAAGAGATTTTGGTTGACACATTCCAAGAAGGTTCAGTACTTTATTTTTAAGATTTTATTTTTTAATTGTGTATTTTTATAATATTTATTTATTTATTTATTTCATGTATATGAGTGCTCTATCTGCACATATGACTTTATGCCAGAAGGCATCAGATCTCACTCTAGATGGTTGTAAGCCACCATGTGGTTGCTGGGAATTGAACTCAGGACCTCTAGAGGAGCAACCAATGCTCTTAACTGCTGAGCCATCTCTCCAGGCCCCTGTGTATTTAAAAAAATAATTTATTTATTTTTATTTTGCGTGCATTAGTGTTTTGTCTACATGTATGTCTGTGTGAGGGTGTCAGTTCCCCTAGAAGTGGAGCTACAGACAGTTGTGATCTGCCATGTGGGTGCTGGGAATTGAACCCCGGTCCTCGGGAAGAGCAGTCAGTTAGTGCTCTTAACCACTGAGCAGATCTCCAGCCCCTAATTGTATATTTCTTAGTGAGTGTCTGTGTGCACATGAATGTAGATATCTTGAAGGCTAGGGGCATCGGATCCCCCCATGGAGCTGGAGTTGCAGACAATTTCTCACAATGTGATATGGATGCTGAAGTGTAGTCCTCTGCAAGAGCAATCTTTGCTCTTAATTGGTGAACCATCATCTCTCCTGCCCTAGGTTCAGTATTTTAGAGGTAGGTTGCAAATTTTGTTTTGAGCATTCTAGCAGCCATCATAAAGTATACTAGTGGATACCAAAACTCACCAAAACTTTTTTTTGAAGGTTTAAAGCACCGATAATGTAGCTTTATTGAACATAAAAATCAAGTATGTATCTAGAAGAAATGATTGTACAAATCTGTCAAAAAAGCACCCCTTAAAATTAAGTTTTGTTTAATGTTTTTTTTGTTTGTTTGTTTTTCGAGACAGGGTTTCTCTGTTTAGCTTTGCGCCTTTCCTGGAACTCGCTTAGGCTGGCCTCTAACTCACAGAGATCTGCCTGCCTCTGCCTCCCGGGTGCTGGGATTAAAGGCAAACAGTAGAGAGTTCACAGAAATCTTTGATAGGCAATGAAACGTCTTATTAGTGTCGCTGTCTCTTTAAGGGGTATACATTTTTGCATAATTTCGTGAACATTCTGGAACCCGCTACACCACGTGACAAAACTCGACGCCATTTTAGCCCACCCCTGAGCCCCCCAGACTCCTCCTCCCAGGTAGTGTGGGTCATGGAGCGCGCTGAGGGAGGAGACGCTGATGGGGCTCTGGCAGAGGCGGGGCGCCCCGACATTCCGGGAGCCCCTCCAACAGCCATTTCAACATCAGGAGACATGGGCTCCCAGGAACCCCAAGTTGCTGTCAGCCTTGGTGCTGAGAGCGCTTTGGCCACATCTGACAGCGGAGGTCCTGGGGACCCAGCGGTTCGTGGTGGCCGTGGGCGAGGCTCCGCGGGGCGTGGCCGTGGGCGAGGCTCCGCGGGGCGTGGCCGTGGACGAGGCTCCACGGGTCGTGGCCGTGGGCGAGGCGCCACGGGGCGTGGGCGAGGCCCTTCGGTCGGTGGGCGTGGGCGAGCACGAGGCCCAGTGGTTCCCGGCGGCGGAGGCGGCATTCAAGGTCCAGAAGTTCCTGGCTGCGCTCGAGGCCTGGCGGTTCCCGGAGGCCTGGCCGTTCCCGGAGGCCTGGCGGTTCCCGGAGGCCTGGCGGTTCCCGGAGGCCTGGCCGTTCCCGGAGGCCTGGCGGTTCCCGGAGGCCTGGCGGTTCCCGGAGGCCTGGCCGTTCCCGGAGGCCTGGAGGTTCCCGGAGGCCTGGCGGTTCCCGGAGGCCTGGCCGTTCCCGGAGGCCTGGAGGTTCCCGGAGGCCTGGCGGTTCCCGGAGGCCTGGCCGTTCCCGGAGGCCTTCAAGGCCCAGAAGTTCCCGGACGGGCTCGAGGCCCAGCAGTCTCGGGACGGGCTCGAGGCCTAGTGATTCCCGGAGGGCTTCAAGGCCCACCGATAACCGGTGTCTATCGGGCCAGGGCCCGGGGAAACCGCCGCAGGCCTTCTGGTGTTCGGTCTGTTGAAAAGTCCATGCAAGGTGAGTGGCTTTCGAGCTTCTCTTTTCAAAATGTACCGGGGGGACTTGGGAGCCTCGAAGGTGCTCTGCCGCGAGCCACCTGCCGGGAGAAGGTGCAGGCCGCAGCCTGGCCTGTCTCACAGGACGTAATGGCCGGCCGCGCTGAGGAGGGCCCAGAGCTGGCCGGTCAGTTTGGGCCTCACGGGGTGATGTAGTGGACATTCAGAGGTGGTCTAGCCAAGGGACAGGGTCTCAGGTCGGAGGATCGAGCACTTGCGCGACTTTTTCTTTGTGTGTGTGTGTGTGTGTGTGTGTGTGTGTGTACACACACGCGAGCCCGTGCGTGCGCATGCATGTGTTGGCCCCCCCCCACCTCCCCAGCCCCTCGGTGGCCTAGTTTGCGCCCCCTGCCAGTGTGCGAGTCAGCGGTTGGGCTTTGCTTTGCGGAGGCCCCTGGCGGGTTCCGCCGAGGAGCTCTCGTGCTGATCTCGGGCTGGCCGGCGGCGAGCCCACACATGGCCTAGCGGCTTCGAGGCCTGGAGCCCTCTTCCGGGGGGGGCCCCGGGGGCGGGGCGGGCGGGCCGAGGCACGGGGGCCTGGGCGTGGCCACGTGCTAGCTCGGGCTCTCGGTGCGTGTGCGTGTGCGTGTGCGTGTGCGTGTGCGTGTGCGTCCCGGCCGGCAGGTGAGTCGGAGGACCCCGGAAAGGTGGGAAGGTGTCTCGGCAGCCTCGCGCCTCGGCCCGGCTGGCCGTGAGGTGCGAAGGCGTCTGTGGCTTTGTAGGGGTAGTTTTCGGCACAAATGAGCAGAGGCGGCAGGAGCGGAACTTTTCTGTTGGGTTACCCCAGGAAAAAAGATGGAACCCAGACAGTTACTGTCTCCAAAAGGCAGCTCGTGGTGGTTGTAAACTTTAAAAAAAAAAAAATAAAATAAATTCGGGACCAAGTTTGCGCTGGCGTGTGCTGCCTGGAGCAAGGGCTTTTGCGCTCCTTCGCGGCATCATCCCAGTTGTTCTGCTGAAGGGAGATAAGCCAGATGTGAATGGGTGGACAGTAATCTTGTTCATTTAGTTAGGCATCCAAGAGTGCCTTGTGGAATTAAAAAAAAAATACAAATTAAGAAAAATGAATATTTCTGGGGGAAAGCAGATTCATTTTCTTTAATATGCAGTTCTTTCAGTTTTTTTTTTTAAAAAAAACTATTAAATCTCTTTTCAACTAGGTTTTTCACCTTCTCGCCCTTCAGACATTTTTACTGGGGCTATCAACAAGAAAATAATTTGAAATAATTTAAGTTCCTGAAGTTTTTATTCTATAAAAGAGGAATTATCAAAAAGGCGTTAAAATGAATGAAATGACCTAATCCTTGTTCTGCTGAGAAGTTTAAAAGATACTACTGATCTGATAAAATCTTGCTTAGCAACTTTTTCCTTAAATTCTGCGTTTGTATTCCTAGTGTGGAGTATTTTGTTTTTTCTTGTGTATGCCCAGCCCCAAGATTATTTACTTTTTTTTTTTTTGAGATAGGGTTTCTCCATGAAGTTTTGGTGCCTGTCCTGGATCTCACTCTGTAGACCAGGCTGACCTCTAACTCACAGAGATCTGCCTGGCTCTGCCTCCTGAGTGTTGGGACCAAAGGCATGTGCCACCGCCGCCCGGCCTCTTTTACTTTTTATTTTAAAATTTTGCACAAGTGTGTATTAATTGTACAAAGGGGTTTCATTGATATTTTGCATATGTATATGATTATTTTGATCATATACACTGTTATACTTATTTTTCATTATTTATATACATGTGCATACATATTTATAAACAATAAAATAGAAATAACTATCAAAAATAATGCATTTTCTAGCCCCTTCCTCGATGTCTTACTTTTTTTTATTCCTGCCTTTTTTTGTGCTTTCTATACTTTTCTAATAATTTCCAAATTATTAGAAAAGGAATTAATTTTAAAAATAATTTTACTGATTTTTAATAATTCCACACAATGTATTTTGATCGTATTTATATACCTCCTCCAACTCCTCCTAGACCCTCTCTTGCCTCCCTACAGACCTAATCTTGTAATATTTTTTTTTCTTAAAGAAACACTGGAGTACAATTTGTATTGCTTAACTACTCTTGGGTATGGGGTCTGCCCTGGGATATGTTCAGCCCACCAATGCTCATCTTCCAACAACTACAGAATGACAAAGCTTCTCAGCTAGGGGTGGGACTTTGTGCCCACCTCCCCAAATTCCATGCTGGGACTTTGGCTAGCACAGGCCTTGAGCATGCTGTCCTAATCATTGTGATTTCATATGTTCAGCTGCCCTGTTGTGTCCAAAACACTGTTTCCTGGTAGTCACCCCGCACCTCAGGCTTTTATCTTTCTTTCTTCTCACCCTATTTAACCCTCCCTTTCCCAGTTTTATACTAAGTGATTTGAATCTTAACTAGTGTGTTTCCACCCTAAGAGAGTCCTATACTCCTATGTGTTAAAAGAATGTTACAGTGGGTTTTTTGTTGTTGTTGTTTTGTTTTTCGAGACAGGGTTTCTCTGTGTAACTTTGGAGCCTGTCCTGGAACTCACTCTGTAGCCCAGGCTGGCCTTGAACTCACAGAGATCCGCCTGCCTCTGCCTCCTGAGTGCTGGAATTAAAGGCATACACCACCACTGCCTGGCTGTTACAGTGCTTTTTAAGAAAGATTTGGATTTAAAACTCAGATCCCAGTTAATGATTTACAAAGTATTGAGGGCTGTGCATTAATTAGAACTTTTACCCTGTAAAAGCTTACTGTATAAGGTACACATAATTGGTCTGAAACCCCTCTAATTTGAATTAGACTGTTCATTTTACGTAAGATATATTTTTAAAATAAAAAAGATTCCTCTTGTGCTGGGTACATACTAAACATGCATGAGATACTGAAACAAATCTATCTTAAGATTATTTTAAATATCCTCATAGAAGATGTATAAGCACGGGACTCCTTTCTCCCAAGGAAGTGTTGAACCATTGCAGTTGAGCCATAAAAAGGTTCTTGGTATCCCATGGACTGCCTAATTACTACTATTGGTCTATTTGGGTAAATGAAATATTGAAAAGTATGTTCACCTCAAATTAGCATGTCTGCATATGGGTTCTGGGTTGATTTCATTCTTTGGTTTGCATTCAACCCCACAGAGGCCACTTAGTTGAAGTTTGCTCTTTATTTGACAGTACAAGAATATTACTAAAAATATTAAATCATGTTTCACAACAGCTTAATTAATTTGTTCAAGATACATCATGTAATTTGGATTCACTTTGGAAATGATGACTTTTAAAAATCAAGATGTCAAATAAAATATTTCTAAACTGTACACACTTCTTTTCAGCGAGAATTATGGTAAGGTCTTGTATATTATAACCAACATAATAAAATATAACCAGTATAATATAACCAGAGATGGTCAGCAGAGTGAGCAAGAGTTTGTAGTGACTTTGTTTGTTTTCTTTGTTTTCATGAACTCAAAAACAAGCCATGAGTTTAATTCATGATGAATCCGAAGATATTGAGGAACAGTTTATATTGCGTCTGCCTCCTGTAAGTAACTTTTATATCTCAGAATAAATGTCTTCAGTGTAAAAGTGTAGTTGTGCTTAGGTAAAATTTACATACATTTTAGGCTATAAAAACTCAGACCATTTGCTTCCCAGAACTCATGTTCTATTAAGTAGTCCTATTGTAGTATGTATCCTTCTCACAATATTTCTTTCTTCCTGTATATATCATCAATCATGTGGGTTAATTCCCTGTCAAAACAACTATGACAGTGACAATTATGGATCATCCAGTCATTTATCACAAACATTAACAGCCAATTTTCTGGACAGCCAAGGTAAGACTGTTCTAAAATTCTTTCTGTCATCTCAGAAGAGGTAGTTGGAGGAACTACCACTGTCACCTGCAAATTCATCACCAAGCAAGGTTGTCAAACTCATTTTAACATTAGGCTTGACTCTCATATTCATTCTCATTGATAAGCATTATCTCATTGATAAGTATTATTTCATTTAGGAGGCTATGATAGAGATGGTCAGAAAGCCATTATCCATTATAGTTCATTAATATATCTAGTGAACTGTAGCTAAAGCCTTTCCCTAGCATCTACAATGGAAGAATAAGCAGTAAGAAGTAGAACTGAAAAGCTGGGAGAAGCCACCAAGTGTAGTTCCTAAAAGATAAAGATGAAATTTGAGTTCAATTCGTTTGACTTGATTTATACAATGCATGGGCTCTCACAGTACATAGCATAGTTAACATTTGGGAAATGTAAGGTTTTATTTAAGGAAGACTCTTAGACAATCTTTCTGATTTTTAATTTGCCTCCTTTTTAGGAACATGCTTATACTGTCAGGAAGATGATACATTCTAGAGGTGCTGCCTTGAAGGATAAACTAAAAATCGACTTTTCTTGTAAGTAGTTAATATCATTATATTAAATATTAAATTAATATATTAAACAATAATTTGCTATATATTGGTATGTGCCAGGCACTATACTAGGCATTCCAACCTTTAGAAAACATACAATGTTACAATCGAATGCTTTCCTTCTTTTTTAAGGAATGTGTTTAAATGAATGAAATTTGCTTTTGGTGATAACAAGAAAACAGTTGCTTGCTGTCTTTCTCACCTTTGCTACCATTGGAAAGAAACTTAGATATCTTTTTGAACTAGTGACATACAGTATGTAAAAACAAGCTATAGATACTCTCTTCTTTTTCTGGAAGTTACTAATTGAATATTGATTTCTAGCCTTTCAAAAATAGTAAGTTTTATCGAAGAACTTGTCTGTCCCACATAAGTCTTCATTATTCAAATTCTTAGAGACTGAACAGTCCATTGGAATGTCAATATTAATTTTATCTACTTTCCTTTAGCTGATGGACGTAATGCAGTTGTTCAGGTAGAAGATGTCTCACTGTCTGCTAAGCTGGTTAATTTGCCTTGTGTCATCGAAAGCCTGAAAACTGTTGATAGAAAAACATTTTATAAAACAGCAGATATTTCTCAGGTATGAATTTTTTTGAGACACGGTTTCATATATTCCAGGATAGCCTCAAACTCAGTATGGTGCTGAGGATGACTTTAAAATTCTGATCCATCCTTCTTCAACTACCAGGTGCTGCTGGGCGTACGGACATGCCTTTCTTGACTGTTAAATTGTGCTGAGGACCAAACCTAGGGCTTTGTGCATGTTAGACAGACACTCTTAACAACTGAGTGATATTTCCAGATCCACAAAATCTTTTTTTTAAGTGCTGAGAACCAGGGCCTCATGCATGCTAGGCAAGTGCTCTACCTACCATTGAGCTATATCACCACCACTGGGTTGATTTTCTTAACCTTCTAGTTCTCATACCCTTTGTGGAATCTTCAGTCTTTCTGCCAGTATTCTGTTCCAATTTTAAATGGCTATTTACCATGTATAATCACCAGATCAATTGCAGGGGAACATAATGTCATGCTCTGGTTTGATATCTGATACTTAATTTTTTTTTATTTCTTTCCTTTTACAGACTCCTGCTCTCTGTTTGCCATTTATAGTGACTTTTATTAATTAAAAATATAAATGGCTAAGGTCTTTTTCTGCACTTTGTACTGTAGCAGTGTGTTAACTCTAAAGAAACTTAGTTACTTATCTCTACTGGCGCTTTCGGATTGCCTCTCTAAATTGTAATGCTAAAACGTATGCATTTCATGATATTGCTTCTGCAGGGGTAAACACTAGGTAAAAGTCAAATCTATCTACATATCATGCTTCAAGGAGAGAGAAGAGAGAGAGGGGTGGAAGAGAGGATGGGAAAGGATATATTAAAGAACCTGAAGGTATATTACATGTACTTGGTTTTGGGAAATTCCAAGAATCATCTGTGCTCCACATGTCTGGTAGTATGCCCATGATTTATTATTAACCAATATTTGGGGCAGTAGTAAACTTCTTTGTCTTTGCTAAATATAGATGCTTGTATGCAGTTCTGATAGTGAGCCTCGTCCTTTCCCGGAAGAACCAGTTGCTTCTACTGATCCTCCTGTAACTGGAAAAGGTGAAGGGAAGACACAGAAAAAAAAATATAACTGGAAGCATGGCAGTAAGTCACTGATCCCTTGCTCCTTCTGCCTGACTACATTTTTATCTATTAAATTGCAAATCCCTATGAATCAGGGACCTCTTACCTGGTTTATTAACCTCTTATGTTTAAAGAAAGAAGTCATACCATGAGCATGACACATTTCTTTATCAAATTCATGTAGATATAGGACAGTCATCAGTCATATGGTATATTTCATCATGTTTTTATTTTAGTTACTCCACCACTTAAGAATGTCAGAAAGAAAAGGTTCCGGAAAACAGCAAAAAAGGTTAGTCTCATGTTACTTGTGTTTCTGCAGGGTGAATTAGGAGAGGACTATGAGGGAGAAAGAAAGGTAGGAAGTCAGTTGGGAATTCATTGATTCACTTGTATGTCCAATAAAGAATGCCTACCAGATGTGGTGGTACCTACCTGTAATCTCAGCACCTGGATGCTAAAGTGGAAGGATCATGAGTTAGAGACAATCCCTGGCTACAGAATGAGACCTTGTCTCAAAAATGAAAAAAGTGAAGAATATGCACAATCCCCGGAATTATGAGCTAGCAGTTCTGACGACAGCAGTGAATGAAAATAGACCCAGTTCTTTAGGTCATAGGCTCATTGTTAGGGATTTAGAAGAATCATGAATTTGATATTTCAGTTCATGCTTTTAGTTTTCAACTGCTATAGATTTAAAGCCAGGCGTGTTGATTAAGACCTGTGATCTCAGCATTTGAGAAGCTGAAGAAAGGATTTCCTTCAGTTGGGAGACACCTTGGGCTGCGTCATCAGTATCCGGCTAGCTAGGGATACACAGTGAGATTTTTTTCTAAAAAAGATCAAGTTTTAAATTGAACTCATCTAGGACCAGATAAAGTAGGAATTCTGCTTAAATCTGTAACCTTACTTCAGGTGAGCTACAGGAAGAGTATGGTACCTTGGACTCGTTTAAAAAATTCAATGAAAAACATTGAAATCATCAGATATTCATATGCAGTTGGAATAAATAGAAGTTTACCATGTACTCTTTACCCACTTTACCCCTTTGTAGCATTTTACAAAACTAGAGAACGATATCACAAATAAAATTATCATTATTGCAATTCACCAGTCTTAATGAAATTTCTCATCTACCTATACTTATGTATTTGTATATATATTTAGTTCTATGCAGTTTTGCTACATGGCTAGATTCATGACCCACCTACATTGTCAAGTTGTTAAACAGTTCCATCACCACAAAATCTCTCATATTTGTCCTTTTGTAACTACTTATACTTTCTTCCTGCTTTACACTCTTTTGGTTTTTCGAGACAGGGTTTCTCTGTGTAGCTTTGCGCCTTTCCTGGGACTCACTTGGTAGCCCAGGCTGGCCTCGAACTCACAGAGATCCACCTGCCTCTGCCTCCCGAGTGCTGGGATTAAAGGCATGCGCCCGGCTTGCCTTACACTCTTGATCTTTAGTGCCTAGCAATTAAAAATCTTTTCTTTATCTCTGTAGTTTTGTTATTTTTATGACATTAAATAAATTTGAACTTACAGTATAGCATCTAAGAATAACATGTATCAGTAGTTCTTTTTTATTGCTGAATTGTATTTCATGGGGTGAATATAACCAATGTGTTTAACTGTTTACCCATTAAAACATAACTGTATTGTTTCCAGTTTTTGACAATTATAAATAAGGCTGTGAGTAGGTTTTTGTGTGAACTTAAATCCTAATTCCTCTCGGATAAATGCTCAGGAATAATGCTGAATCATATGATAGTGGCATATTTTAAAATATTTTTTTAGATTTTTATTCATTTTACATAATGTCTATGAATGCTTTGCCTGCATGCACATATGTGTACTGCTTGTGCCTATTGGATTGCCTGGAATTTGAGTTAAGGATGGTTGTGAGCCACCATAAAGTGGTCCTCTGTAAGAGCAACAAGTTCTCTTAACCACTGATCCATCTCTATAGCCCCCACAAGTGGCAGGTTTATACAAATATTTTTGAGACAGGGTCTTTCTCATGTAGTCCAGGCTAGCATTGAACTTGTTGTGTGGTCACAGATGAACTTTTTTGTGCCACCACCTCTCAAGTGCTAGCGTTACAGGAATTTATCACCACACCTTGTTTTATATGTTGCTAAGGATTAATCCCAGAGCTTAGTTCACATTAAGCAAACCCTTTACCAACTGAGGCATGTCACTTGCCAAACATTAGCTTTTAAAATTTATTTACATTCAGCCAGGCGGTGGTGGCGCATACCTTTAACTCCAGCCAGGCAGATCTCTGTGAGTTCGAGGCTAGCCTGGTCTATAAAGCGAATTCCAGGACAGCCAGGGCTGTTACACAGAGAAACCCTGTCTCAAAAAAAAATTATTTACATTCATTTAGTGTGTGTGCATGCATGTGTGCAACAAATGGAGCTCACAGGAAAACTTGAGAATCAATTCTAAGTATCAAATTCAGGTCATCAGGATTGATAGCAAGCATATTAATGCTGAGCCACTTCACTAGCCACAAGTGTTTTTAGTTTTTTAAGATACTGCCATACTGTTTTCAGAGGAACTATCATTTTATATTAACACTGATAGTGTATGGATGATACAAATTCTCCACCTCCTCACCTGCATTAGATCTTGTCATTATTTTATTTTATTTTAGCCATTCTTATGTGTGTAGTGATTTTCATGTGGAATTAATTTGGATAGATTATGGCCTTGAATTCACAGCAATGCTTCTGCCTCAGTGTCTGAATGCTGGGATTGCAAACATGCACCATGACACCGAGCTTCTTTTACCCATTTTCTAAAATGACTTTTTGTTGTTAAATTCCGAGAGTTCTTTTTCTGTTCTGTATACCAGTCTTTCATCATATATGCATAGTTTATTAATACCTTCTCATAGCTGGTAGCTTGAGTTTTTAGTCCTCTTCACAAGCACTTGTAGACAGCAATATTTTTCGTTTTGATGAGGCTGAATTTATTGATGTTTTTATCCTAAGGATTTTACTTTTTTGTTGTTACTTAGCGTAGATACTGAAGATTTTATACTTATGCCTGAAATCTATATTTCAGTTTTATAAAATGTGAGTTTTAATTCAAGATTCCCCTTCTCCCTTTCTTCTTCCTCTACTTTCTCCCTCTCCTCCACCACCTCTTCCTTGGGAATATTTGTATGGTACTGTTTATGGGTTCTTTATTCTGTTCCATTGATCCATGTGTCAATCCTTCCGCAGATACTATAATGTGGTAAGTCTTGAAATCAGAAGATTGATTGCTACCACTTCGTTTGCTTCAGTATTGTTTTAAAAATCTTAGTATCCTTCCATATGAATTTTAGAATAAACTTGTATATGTATACAGAAAACATTGTCAGAATTTTGAAAGAAACCATGTTAAAGTTGTAGATCAACTTTCCTAATTCGGCCTAATAACCTGCCAGTCAATGAAATTTATTGTCTACTAAATGTCAAAGCAGTTAAATATAGTTGTAGAGCTCTTTAAGCTTGACTTAAGTAGAAAAATCAAAATATAACATTGTTCTTTGTTGTTCTTTACTTCATAGCTCCCCAGTGTCAAACAAATGGATGAAATCAGCTTCAATGAGGTACAGCAGTGCTCATAATCTTCATTGTTTACTTTACTATGCTTTATATAAACATATATACATATGCACACTGGATTTTATTCACTGGGAAATAATTATTTAATGTCTAATGACAACTTCTAGGGTAAAAGATTAAGAGTTTTGCTAGTGTTGCCATGCGTTGCAAACTGCTTTTACCCCCTTATTTTCATTTCAAAAGCCATTCCTTGGAGTCCAGGGATCAATTTACTAACAATTGCTTGAACTAATGGGACTTCTCATCAAAAGCCTTGATTTATATTTGTGTCATGAGGAATTAATTGCTGTGGAGTAATTGTTTAAAACTGTATTCAAGTGAGAACATGTAGATAGGATCTAATTTTTGTAGGAACATTTTAATAATAAAGATGGAAAAATGAAGTCTTGGATTTTAAACCAAATTATTCATAAGTAACTAACATGCAATTATTGTTCTTTGCCAATGAGTCAAGGCAAATAATAAAACATGAATGTTGAAAATCTTTTCCATAGAGTTATAGACAGATACGATTAAATATTTCAAGTGATTTAATTTGAAAAATGAGCTTGCTATGCAAAAATACAGATTTTGGATTGGTTTCTTCATAAATAGCACTATTTAAGTAGAACTTTTGTTGGATGAGCATCTAACAAGGCCAGTCATTTCAGTTCATTAATATATAGGAAAAAGGTATTTAATAAAACTGAGTGCTCAGTGACATTCCTGGTGTTTCCTTCCATGCTGTGCTTCAGTGCCCTGAATCTCCAAATGTGGAAAAAGAAATGAAGAGACTGCTCTGCTCAGATGCTGAAGCCATCAGTGTCCGTATCCTTTATATCAAATATTTCCCTGTAGTCTGTTCATCTCATGTGCATGTTCTGACAAATCACACCTCTGGTTGGTGTTTTTGCTTTTGGTTGAGATGTTGGGGATCAAATTCAGAGCCTTACTATACTAGGTAAGCCATGCACCACTGAGCAGTATGCTTAGTCCTCACTTGTAATGTTTGAGTGCCTGGTTGATGTGTATAACTTAAGATTTTTGAAATGTTATTTTCTAGCTAGAAATGGTAAATACAGACAATCGAAGTGTATTTATTATGTGTGTAATTTAACATAAGGCAGTTTTCCACACTTGGAATGCAGATACAATGATCTAAATCAAGTACTAAGAGCACTCTTAATTAAAGAGCCACTTCCCTTTCAAGGTGTGTTCTCTCTCTTCTGCTTTTTCCTTGACTGCTGTGCTTTCAGGCTGGGAAGTCATTGCTGATGATGAAACCAAGGAAATAGAAAGTCAAGGATGCATCTCAGGCATTTCAGGAACCCCACAAATGAGTGGCCCTCCCTCATCAGGTACTTTATCAAAAACAGAGGAAGAGCTTCCGATAAGGGCAAGTGTTAACTGTGTAACGGGGCCACAGACTCACAGACCAATCACAGAAAAAAAGATGCTTTTGTCCTTCTTCCTCATTGGTGGTCCTGTGCTTTTAGGGTTTTAGATTGGAATTCTAATGTCCTAGATACCCTGGTATTCAACTTCCTATGGGCCCTTAGATTCTCTAGATATCTTGATAATTGAATACAGATGAATGTTAGTGTTTCATATTCCTTGTTCTTATTTTACAAAGGGAATAATCTTCCCATAGGAAAATAATTTATAAAATTCACTGGTTGCCCAGTGAATTACATAGTAAGGCATATACTTCTATTTGGGGTTATGGTTATTTCCAAAGCTTGAGATTGCTTCATTTTTCCCTTGCTTAAAATCAATAGACTATGATATGCTTCGAGAGATGTTTGGTGATTCTCGCAGTAACAGTAATGAGGTGGAAGATAAGGCTGATAAAATTGAAGCTGAGGAGGATGATGGAGAGGAGAGTGATGATGATGACGACGACGACGATGAAGAGGACGAAGAGGAAGAAGAAAAGAAGATAGACAGCTGGGAAGCGGAATTAGAAAGGGAGCTGCAAGCCAAATTTATTCAATCTAGCTCCGAAGAAGCAAACAAAGACTATGATTACAGTTCAATAAGTAAGCCAGAGGAAAGACAGAGGAATCAGGGAGGCTGGGAGGCGGTATAAAAGGCTAACTTTGAATGTGCATTATGTGCAATGCTTAGTTTTCAGAAGTCTTTTGTCCTTAGAGTTCCACTTGATTTGTGATGGTCCTTTATTTATTTATTTATTTATTTATTTATTTATTTATTTATTTATTTATTTATTTTGTTTTTCAAGACAGGCTTTCTCTGTGTAGTTTTGGTGCCTGTCCTGGATCTTGGTCTGTAGATCAGGTTGGCCTCGAACTCTTGATCCATTAAAACTCTATTTATATACAAAAATCCTTTCTCTACCTCTTTCAGTCACAGGAATTCAGAAATTGATTTATTACAAAGAAAAAAAGCTTCAACAGATTTATAAGAAAGCACAACGACAGAAAGACCTCCTTAGGAATGTGGAAAACTTGACCCTTAAGGTAAGTTCTTTTTGGCTGTTAGACATCCTGATGTACTACTTTCAAAATTCCATCTCTGTTTCCACTCATGTCATCACTGTGTAGTTCATTCATAAACCTAAATAACTTCTTAGAAACATCCACTAAGAATATCCTTGTTTTATTATATCTGAGTAATTTTTATAATCTAAGCATTTTTATGGGGAGTGGGACCAGGTGACCTGAGATAATGACCAATATTGAGCATTTACTATACAAACAGTGCCTAAAAGAGTTATGTATTATTGTTTCATTTAATCCTCAGGTCCCTGAAACGTAGATACTGTCACCATTCCCACTCTATAATGAATTAAAACTAGCTGGGCGTGTGGCACATGCCTTTTATCGCCAGTACTGGGAAGGCAGAGGTGGTTCTCTATGAATTTGAGAACAACCTGGTCTATATAACAGGTTCCAGATTAGCCAGGGCTACACAATAAGATCTTGTATCAAAAAAAGGAAAAGAAAAAAGAAAAGAAAAAGGAAAATGGAATTAAAATTCCAAGAGGAATCATAGTAATTTGCAATACATAGAATAAACCTGTTGTTTATACCAAAATACATTTATTTCAGTAAAAAAGGAGCAAATTAATTTAAAATTCTTATATATGATGAAATGTGAAGAAATTATTTTATTTTTATGGATACATTTTTCAGAGTTTCAGTGAAAGGAAAATATATTGTTAAGCCACATTTGCTCCCATCTTGGTAGTAAGGTGATTGTAAAGCACTAAGAGAGCCCTTTGCTAGATTTCATTTTTTTGTGGAGCAGTAGTTATCAAAGGGAAGCAGCTTGGCATAGAGCTATATCCACTTGGCTGTAGTCCTTTAGAATAGCCAAAGATAATAGGTATAGATACATCTTAAAAGATTCAGATGTCTGGTACTATTGTGATATATGTTTGATTTACCTATTAAGTGTTATTGTGTGTAGTATTAGGAGTAGTAATGTTCTGTTCTGGTGAGGGGGAATGGAGGATTTGTCCAACACCAGGGAAAATGTAGCATGTAGACACTTCACCCATTTATTTTAGGACAAGAAAAAAATGCTGTGGCGAGTACATAAAATAAGATTGGATTGTTAGGCAGAAGTTTTGTGCTCCAGTTTTTCTAAAAAGTGTGTTCTTCCCATAATTGACAGATTTCTTATCAAATATGTGACAAACTGTGTTCTGTGGCTCTCTCTTCCTTTAAGATACATCTTTCATCACTGATACAATTTATTTTTTCCAGAGGCATTTCCAGTATGTTTTGGAGCAGCTTAACATATTGGAAAAACAAAAGTGGGAGGAGGTAAGAAGTATGTTTTTAAATCAGTAATTTGCTATGAAGAACTCACCCACCTCTAACCTACTTTCGGGCTGTGTGTCTTATAAGAATAGTGGTAAACATATATTCTGAGTGAGAATAGCAGGGTGGATCAAGGTCTTTTTGCAAATCTGTTCATTTAACAGTTATTGAATACCTCTGGAGTGAAAAGCACTGGATAAAGGGTGTTGAGTAAGTTAGATAAAATACTTGTCCTCATAGAGCTAATGGTCTTCCAGGGGAGATTGATGGTAAACAATTATCATATAAATATTGAAGTACAAATCCCAAAGAAGCTCTATGAGGGGAAAAAAGTCACTATTCCCATTAGAATAAGGAGAATCCTGGATTAAATTACAAGAACATGGCAAACCTCCCCGAGGAAATTATATTTATGCCTACATTGGAAGAGTAGTCTAACAGTAGGATGAGCCCCTTGGGTGGAGAATATTCAAGGTCTCACACAGGAAGAGAACTTGACTACTTGATGATCTGTGAGTCATTTAAAGCCATGAAGAGAGTTTTTTTACAATAAGATCACAAAATAAAGCAGAAGTTACATCACTTGACAGTAGGCTAGGATAGGAAAGATGGGTTTTAGTTTTAAGTGAGTTTAAGAAATTTCTTGCTGAGTATGAAGCAGGAAAATCAGACCTAGCTTAAACTTTTATTTAAATTTTTTATTTTATAAATATATGTGTGCGCATGTTTTTGTGTATGTGTGCGCCATGTGTTTGGAGATTATAGGACAACTGGTGGGAATGAGCTATCTGCATCATATGGATCCTAGGATCAAACTCAGTTTTCAAGTCGGTCCTAGGATCAAACTCAAGTTTTCAGGCTTGTGCAGCAAGCATTTTTAAATTCTGAGTCATCTAGCTAGCCTAAGACCCAGACATTTTTGATGAATCTTTGAACGATCTCATTAACAACCAAGGCCTCAGGCTACACCAGACCTAAAAGTTGACTCAGAAGAACTTATAAACCACATTTTATTTAACTATTCTTCTGATGATAGACATTTCATTTGTTTCTGCTCTTTGAGTATTACAAATAATATTGCTGTGACCATTTACATATGAGAGGATATATTTTTAAAGGATTGATAGGACTTAGGTCAGTTAAAGGGTGATGCAGGAAAAGAAAGTATTAAAAGAGTTATGTCAGGT
Source organism: Peromyscus eremicus (assembly GCF_949786415.1). Taxonomy (NCBI): domain Eukaryota; kingdom Metazoa; phylum Chordata; class Mammalia; order Rodentia; family Cricetidae; genus Peromyscus; species Peromyscus eremicus. Next base: position 81,965,554 of record NC_081439.1, on the reverse strand, counting down.
TTCTAACTTGAGTGACTGTTGTTCAAAGCCACAGAAGAGTTTCCCATGGGAAGCGAAGGGAGAAAAATGTAAAATGAGTTAAGCTTATGAAGCTATATAGATAGTATGCACAGTTCTCACTATACAGTCCTGCAGGTAACAACTTGAAAGAGTCTGGAGTTTATATTATGAGGCTCTTATGGTAAAGGTATTGCTCATTGCCCCTATTTCTACAAGGCCAGAGGCATTCTTACAATTTGTGTCTTTCTTCTCAGCAAACCAGACAACCAGTTTGTTGTTCGACGATTATATTGTTTTCATCCATGTTCAGTAGTTGGTATCGAGAACTGCCATTTCCAACACAGAAATGTAGTTGTAAACTTTACTCACTAAAAATTTATTTGGTGCCTAATTTAAGCTAAGTTCTGAAGGGAGTTTGTCTCTGACTTCAGTTAGGGAAACTCATGAGAGGTTAGGGATTTTTTTTCTTTTAATCTTTAAAAAAACTTTAAAAATTGTTTTAGTATACAAAATAATGGGTTTCATATGACATTTACCATACGCATACATATATTATTACACCTTGTGCCTCCATGATTGTCCTTCATATCTCCTTCCCTCCCCTTCTCACTGGAGAGGAGGAAGAGGGTATGTGTGCGTGTGTGCGTGCATGCATTTTACCATTTCAAGTTTTTAAAATATTAGATCCTGTACGTCTGACTTAGAAAGCATGAGTAGAATATAAGATGCTGATTGGTCAGGACTCTGAATTGCTAAATTGTCCTGTAACCTGGCAACGAGCAGCAAATGAAACTTGGCACCAGTAGTCAGTTAGTGGTGATTCAGCATTAGTCATCAGTGGTGAAGGCAGAGTCTCATTAACTGGGCAAAGTCCAGAGACTAAATTACTATTGAATGCCCAACCCATCCATAACATCCTCCCCAAGACTCTGGGAACATCATGGAAGAAGGGACAGAAAGAATGTAACAGAGAGAAAGCTGGGCGGGGGGTTGGTATAGGATACTGAGTTCTGGACATGACACAGTTGTTGCATTTGGGCCTGTCGATAGCTTGTCATGGAAGGGTCTCACCTATCCCTGAGGATTTACATAGAACATTTGGTGGGGGAAGTAGAGACACTTTTTTCTCGTAATGTACACATGCCACTATAAAGAACCCTAATGAAACCACTGGGTCTAAAAGCATGAAATAGAAGTGGTGCTGGTTGGGAATAGGGAGGAGATTCACTAGAGTGGGAGCGGGGCAAGGAGGAGGGGTAGTACAAGTACAGTATGTACGTGTATGAAAATACCGTAATGCAACCCTTAGTATGTAAAATTAGTAGATTCTAACAAAACCTTTTGAAGCAAGATGGCTCAACTTGTAAAGGCACTTCCTACTGAGCCTTACAACCTAAACTTGACTCCTAGGATCTACATGGTGGAAGGAGAGAACTGACTCCAGCATGTTGTCCCCTCTCTACAGCATGTTTACTGTGGCATGTGTGCATCCGCTACCCATACATAACATTTTAAAGTTGTAAAAAACAAAACAAAACAAAACAAAAAAAAAAAAAAAAAAACCTTGGCAAAGGCTCACAGGCCTCAACCCTAGAAAAAGCACTACAGGCAGCTAAGGAATGCTGAGAGCGGGAGAAATTGTCTTCCCCAGGGAGAGCACACCAGTTGGTTACCTTAGTGTCATAGTACTAAATGGTTAGCCCTGAAAGCATATATATACAGGTAACATATAAGCTGAGCAGGTTGCATCGATATATTTAGGAGTATGTGTGTGTGTTACATGATATACATGGGAGGGAGGGGGACTGGAAGGAGGAAAGAGAGAGGGATAAATGATGTAATTATAATCATAAAAATTTTATTAAAAACTTAGCATAAGTTCATTTTGAGAAAATATTATCCCAATCGCTTTATCATCTGACTCTTACAAAATGACTACAGTGATATTCTCTTTTCTTTTACTGTGTGCTGTGACCTCTGTATATTTTTTTATAGAAGTCTAGATTCTTAACAGTTAACCTATTCAGTTTTGGAGCATATTCAATTTTAAGCTTCCCTTTATAAGTCTGGTATAATAAAAGACATTATGGTCACAGCATTGTGCTTGAGTTCTTGATAGTGTGACTACTCTTTGGAATGTTGTGAAAACTAAAATGATCTGAAAAATGCCAAGTAAACAGTTACTTTGGTCTATATAAGTAAATACTAGATGAAGTAATACATTTTAGTATTGCAGATAACCTGTTCCCTGTTTTCCTCTGGTTTGTGATATGAAGCAGTGAGGAATTCTATCATGTTGAGAGGTTTTTGTTTGTTTGTTTCTTTTTCTTTGTGTGTCAGTTTAGGGTCTTGATTTATTTGGAGATTGTTTTGAATACTGGCTACAGGTCAAAATTAGAAAACCTTTTGTGGATGAGCTGCAATTCTGTGCTTATGAGTTGTATCTAGGGACTGACCACTCTCTAAGTAGAATCCTTTACCTTCTTAACCTTTTTTTAAGATGTGGGTCATTCTCATTGAAAGTTCATCTGCATACGAACCAGGGACTTTAAATATCAGAGACCATATCTCATTAATATGTTCTGTTCAAAGAACATTTAGATTTATGTTTACGAAAAAAAGGTAGAAAATAATTGTAGTACATGTGAGGAAACAATCCAAGGAGCACTGACTCGGTATCACCTCAAGTTGAATATTTAGGAGGCCAGGCAGAAATACTAGTCAGTCAGTAACAGTTTTTCCTTTGTTAAACTATCTGTGTTTCTTTACATCTTGGTTGATCCGAAGTAGAGGAATTAAGGTATAAATGTGGGTGATTTATGCAGCCTTAATAACCTTGAAATAAACTGCCTGAATGTTATGTTATATCTTAAAAGTTGGACAAATGCCTAAGGACATTACCTTTTAACCTTTTGAATATTCTTAAAATGGGTTTGTCCTGTTGTACAAGTTTATCATTTCTTTCATATGGTAAAAAGGATCTTTATCATATTTTTGAAATTGTAATTACAGATGTTTTTAAAAATAAAGTTTGGAATACCAGAAAAAGTTCATATAGCTTTTGTAATGTTTCTCTACCTCTCTTTCCTTACAGATTTATCACCTACAAGAACAACTGAAATGTTTTCTGAAGGAGTAAGGAAACCCTCAGTCTAGCATATAAAGTGGATTCACCTTCCAGATGAAGACCGAGTGGAACCACGAGTTACTTTATCTTGACCAACTGTATTTGTTTAATTGAATATTTTTCACTAGTTACAGTAAATTTAAAGATCATAGTCATGTAGAAGGGACAGTATAAAATGCACAGTAGGTTTAGAAACCCCACTCACCATGAGATTTTGTTTTACTTAGTCAATTTGAGGTTATATATGTGTGTGTATATATCTTTGTCTTTCGTTCTATGGTATGAGATCATTCAACCATGCTTGTCAAAGGCAGATGGTGTAGCCTAGAAGGATGTTTGACTGTTTTACAGATATTAGCTTTTGAAACTCTGTTTTAAGTATTTCCTACAATATAGAAAATAATCAGCTTGTCAGGTTGATATCCCAGCATTCAAAAGGCAGAAGCAGAAGGCTCACAGTTGAAGGCCAGCCTGGGATACATACGAAACCCTGTCTTAAAAAGCAAAACAAAATAAAAAATGAAAACACCCCTAATTTCTATCAAGGGCTAGATCCTGTCACACTTATTTAAATGCCTACCTCTCTCTCGGCAATAAGTACTAGGCTGTGCTCTTCCTTTCTCAGGTTCAAGGCTGCTTTCCTGCTCACCGATGATTTCTCGCTACTTATCTTTGCTCTATGATTAGGTATTGAGGGCTGTAGCTGGTTGTTATTCTTTAGCTAAGAGAAGAATTAGAGCAAAGATGTTACTCTCCTTCTATGTCTTCCCACTGTAACTCCCAGAAGAAAAGATTAGTAAGAAGTAGATTCCTGTATTGTCTATGAAGACTTCCTTAGTAACCCTGGATTTTTTTTTAAAACTTTTTATTGATTCTTTGTGGATTTCACATCATGCATCCTGATTCCACTCATATCCCTGTCCCCTCACTTCCACCCCCCTAAAAAAAACAAAATTTAAAAGTAAAAACAAGAGCCGGGCGGTGGTGGCGCACGCCTTTAATCCCAGCACTCAGGAGGCAGAGGCAGGTGGATCTCTGTGAGTTCGAGGCCAGCCTGATCTACAGAGTGAGATCCAGGACAGCCAGGACTATACACAGAGAAACCCTGTCTCGTAAAAACAAAAAACAAACAAAACAAAAATCAAATTTAAAAAATCTCTTGGAAGCTGTAGAGTGGCCCAGTGAGTCACACAGTAAGCCCTTTAGTCCACACATCTTTACTTTTAAGTGTTCATTGCTATGAGTCATTGGTCTGGTCTGAGGAATCTGGCTTGTGTTACACTATCGATACTGGGCCCTCAGTGGGACTCCTCTTGGATATCTTATTGTTGCCCTGTGTCATGGAGATCCTGTAGCTTTGGATCTGCAGGTCCAGCCCCTTCGCATGCCCCTGCAGATCATAGATGAGATGGATGTTGGGGTGGGCTACCTTGTAGGTTACCTTGTGGTGCTGCTTCTGGGCAAGGTGGTAGCTGGGTTGGTCAGCCCGCCAGCTTTCCCTCCTCATCACCACCCAGGTGAGCTCTCTAGCGCTGCCCCTGGCTAGCTCACCCGATGTAGCAGACAGGAAGGAGTGAGGCCAGTTCTGCTCTCACACCATTGGGTCTAGCTCACCCATACTCAACCACCATGGCTAGCTTATTGCTTTGCCCAGGCGAGGTGCAGGGCCCACTCTGCGGATTGTTCCACTTGGTGAGGGGCAGGGCCAGCTCTTCTGTTTTCATTCTCATGCCCCTGAGGCCAGCTCTCCTGCCTGTCACAGGTGTAGTGGGGGGAGCAGGGAGCACATTTCCCTTACCCTTGCCACCCCAAGGTATATGAGGAAGGGGGGGGCAGATGTCCTGCTCTCACACCCACAGGCCCATTTCATCTGTGTCTCCACCAACAGACTCAGCTCTAGTGTGCTGCCCAGGTGAGGTGCTGTGCCCACTTTCCTGTGTGCTGCCCAGGTGAGGTGCTGTGCCCACTTTCCTGTGTGCTGCCCAGGTGAGGTGCTGTGCCCACTTCCTGTGTGCTGCAGCTAGTGCAGAGCAGGACCAGCTATTCCCTCCCATGGCTCCAGGGCCAGCTCTCTCACCTGCCACAGGTGGCAAGGGTCGAGGGGAAGGAGGGCTTTTTTTCTCACCCATGTCACCAATGGCAGATGAGGGGGGCAGAGTCAATCCTCCTGCTCTCATAACCGCTGGGCCAGCTCACCTGCACCCCCACCAACAAGGTTAGCTCTATTGGGCTGCCCAGGGGAGGTGCAGGGCCGCTTTCCTGCGTGCTACAGCTGGTGGGGGAGGCCAGTTCTCCCACTCTCAGGACCTCAGGGCCAGCTCTACTCCCCGCCACAGGTGGCAAGTGGTGGGGGAGGGGAGAAGTCATCTCTTTTCCACTACCCTATGGCAGATGAAGGGTGAGGCCAGGTCTCCCATGCAAGTTTGAGGCACCAGACCTCTTCTGCCCCCATCAATGGGGTCAGCTCTATTGTGCTGCCTGGGCTAGGTGCAGGGCTCATTGTCTTGGGTGCTGCATCTGGTAAGGGGCAGGATCAGCTCCCCCACTCGTGACCCCGGGACCAGCTTTTCCCACCAGCAGCAGGTGGCAAAGGGTGAGAGGCAAGGGGGTTATCTTTCCCTTACCCGTGCCACCATGTGACAGACCGTGGGACTAGCTTGCCCTCTCTCGTGTCTTCAGGGCCAGCTCACCTGCACCCATGCCAGCAGGGACAGTCTTACTGTGCTGCCCTGGGGAGGTGCAAGGCCTGATCTCCCAAGTGCTACAGTTGGTGAGGGGCAGGGCCAGTTCTCCCTAGAGCTGCAGCTATTGAGGGCCTGGGCCAACTCGGCAGTCCTATCCTCACTGCTTTCAGTGGTAACAGGAGCCACTCAGACATCAACACAGACTGTGGCTGTATCAGGGCCCCTGGCAGCAGCCCAGGTCTGGATGACACCATGACCCTGGGTGGCAGCACAGGCCACTCAGATCTGCATGGCCCTGGCAGAGGTTCAACCCTCAACACTAACATGGCCCTAGGTGGTGGCCAGACCCCTGACATCTGTGTGGCCCTAATTGGCGCTATAGGCCATGGACAACAATACAGACTCGAGTTGTGGGTGGACCACGGATCCAAACATGGTCCTTGGCAGCAGCCAGGGCCCAGATGTCACCATGTCCCCAGCTGGCAGTGCAGGTCACTTATATTGGCATGGACCCAACAACCCTGTTGTCCTCAAACCCCCACATGGCCCCAGGTGTGGGCCCAGATCCTGGGTATCTGCACTGCCTTCAATGGGAACAGGAGCCTGAGATATTATCGAAGACTCTGGCTATGGCAGGGCCACGGACCCAGACATGGCCCTGGCTATAGTTCATGCCTATATAACACCTTGGCCCTGGGTGGCAGTGCATGTCACTCAGGTCTATATGGGCTCTGCAGCAGTATAGCCTTCAGGCACCAAGAAGGCCACAGGGGGAGGCCCAGATGCCAGGCATCAGTGTGGCCTTTGGTGGCAGCACAGGCCATGAACATCAGCACAGACTCAGGCTGCAGTAGAACCACAGGCCCAGACATGGTCCTTGGCAACAGCCTGGGCCTGGATGTCATTGTGGCCCTAGTTGCCATTGCAGATCACCCAGATCATCATGGTCCCAGTGGTGGCATGGCCCCCAAATGCCAGCACATTCCTAGGTGGCAGCCCAGACCCTGGGCATCTGTTCAGCCTTCAGAGGTAAAAGGAGCCACAGACATTGACAAAGACCCTGGCTGAGGTAGGACCATAGACCCAGACATGGCCCACAGCCACAGTTCAGGACCAGAGGACACCATGACCTGGGGGGACAGCATGGGCCACCAAGTTCTATATGGTCCCAGTGGTGGCAGCTTAACCCTCTAAGACCAACATGGTATCAGGTGTCAGCCCAGACTGAGGGCCTCTGCACAACCCTTGGTGGTAACAGGAGCAGTGGATGTCAACTCAGAGCCTGGCCACAGCAGGGCCACGGACCCAGACATGACCCCAGGCAGCAGTCTGGCTGGATGTCACTATGGTCCTGGGTGGCAGTACAGGAATCCAGGATTGGCATAGCCCCTGTGGGGAGCACATCCTTTGGACATCAACATGGTCACAGATAGTGGCTCAAAGGCAACCACAAGGCCCTCAGTGGTAGCAGGAGCCATAGATATCAACACAGACCCTAACAGCTGCATTAGGCTCATGGACCAAGTCATGGCCCTTGGCTGCAGCCCAGGCCCAAACATCGCCATGGCCCTGGGTAGCAAGCAGGGCATCTACCTCAGCCCATTCCTCACCACCCTTGCTTCTTCAGATCTGTCTCTCTCCACAGCACATGAATTGTCCTGCCTCTCTCTCTCCCATTTTGCCACCCTGTACTCACTCACCATAATAATGTCTGATAGCCTGGTGCCTCTGCACCCAGATGGGCTTGTGAGTGAATTCTGTGTTTGTCCTCCAGAGCCTGCCAGGTCTAGAGACACTGAGCAGTTCATAAACCCTGGATTTCTTAAGGGCTATGTCATTATGATATTCTGGTACATGTGCTTTAAGAAAAAAACTGTTTATTTGAAACAAATGTCTGTCGATTTTTTTGTGGTGCTTGTGATCAAGTTCAAGGCTCTGCACAAGCTAAGCAAGTACTGTTCCACTAAGCTAAACCTCCTACCCTCATTGCTGTACAAGAATCAGGATCGTATTAAAACACAACAGTAAACTCTGCCTTGGTCCATTTAGGCTACCATAACAAAAATACCATAAATACCATAGTTTTCTTAATTTATAAGTAATAGAAGTTTATTGCTCAGACCCCTAGAGGATGAGAAATGTAATATCAAGGCACCCACAGATGTAATCTGACCCTGATGGCATACAACCTGACTTACAGATCATGACTTCTTGAGCATCTTTACATGGAAGAAGGAGCAAAAATATTCTCCAGGCCTCTTTTATAAGGGTATTACTCAGGCCTTCTTGACCTAATTGCACTCAAAAGCCCCATATGTTAAAAACACTATATTGTAGCTGACGTTTTAACATAGAAATGTTAGGTGGACACATTTACAGTGTAGCATTTTCTGATGGGAAATGACATAAGGTGCCATCAATACTAGAGAGTCCTTCCAAAAAGTTCTTGGGTTACAAAACAGCCTATGTCCCTTTGAAACGAGCAAGCCATCACGTCATAACTATGTAACACTGGGATTTGGAGAAAAAGATAGAGAGAAGGAATACAAATTAGCAGCTCCAGTGTTTGAACCAAATGTTCATGTAGTAGAATGAATACATGGTTGCAGTTGCAGCTCCACCATTTGTAGGTAGGTCACCTCTTCAAGCCGTCACCTAGTTATCAGAGGTGGCCAGTTTATCACCAGGAGGCCTTGTAGGTTTTTACTGCCCAGCTAGACCCAGGTCTGGTTCCAATAGAAAAAGTGAACGCTGCTCTAAGAGACACACACTTAGGATCTCTGTACCATCTTTAGTGCTCTCTCCCAAATGAAAATAAGCACTGGGAAGAGAAGAGTAAATGAGTATGTATGGGTGGGGCCTGGGAACATAGGCCAAAGACAGCAGGAATGCTAAGGGAAATACGTGGAAAGAAGTAGGACCAAAGGACATAAGCATGTCCAAACAAAGTCAAGCTTGTTTGAGAAGAGAAGTATGAGAAAATCTTAAAAGCAAAGATGATATAAATTTGTTTTCTAGAAACACATAGAACTGAAAAGATGTGAAGAAAGAGAAGGATAATGGGGAAAAGAAATTCTATGTCAGGCTAGGCCAAGAGGTTGAGTTTGAAATGGAGACAAACGTTCCAGGGCAGCCAAGGTGGAGGACTGGGACAGCAGAAAGATCTAAAACACACACTGGACAGGCTGAAGCAGTAAGGGTGGCATGTGTGCCCCAGGTGGCATTCGGGAGTGAGAGGTGGAGGAGACCTTTCACGCAGGCTCTGTCCAATACTGTGGCTGGAGAGCAGCCAAGAGTTCTGCTGAGAGGCAGGGAAGGAGGTCGGACGATACAAACAGATAAAGACACGCTTGCACATCTTGAGTGCCCCTGTCCCCTCTAGTGCCACTCCTCAGTGTCATCCACGGGGACTGCTTTCCCATTGCTTCCTTCACAAAGTGTTTGTTGCCATGATTCGCCAAACTTAACGTGGGCATACACATACTTTAAGGTATGTATACACACTGACATCTTATAAGGTTTTCCTTTGCCCAGCTCGCTGATTGCTTGACATGTTAGAGTCCTGTGATCTTTAGTAGGGTATCTGCAAGCCATGCCTAATATATAGCTATCCATACCTGAGATGTGTGTAAATGAGCATTATATACTGGGTTTCTATAGGAGAAATGCTTGCTTGGTGCTGGTACCCTGAAATCTTGCACCATCCACATGGGCCATGCAGGTAAAGCTCAGTGTCAAGTTGACGAGGGTCTTGGTGGAAGACCCTGTGACTTTCCCAGGACACAGGAAGTGACATATAAAGGTGACTACAAGACTGTTTACTCACCTCCCTATCTTGATGGAGGCTACCATAACGCAGTGTCTCATCAGCCTTCCTCATTGTAGGATGAAGGGCTTTCTGCTTCTGGGGTCCAGCTACGGGCCACAGCCCTGCTCAGCTACAATATAACACTGGCAACTCAACAGCAGGGGGTCCACCATCTCCTATGTCATCTGAACCCTTTAATTACAGCAGCATCCTTTGAGACAAAAGGCCCCGGGGGCTTATAGCACTATTCCGTTTTTGTTATCTCTGTAAGTAATAAACTGTATGTATCTGGATTCTCATCTTATCACAAGCTGACATCTGGACAATTCTGAAGACTTAGGAAAAACAGGCAAAATATTAAAATAATTGTTTAGATTAATAATATTAATTATAAATCTATAGTTGAAAGGATAGTATTTGTTCAGTGAGCTAAAATATTAAAATGAATTCCCCATATTTAGCTTTATGTTTTAGATGTGCTTTAAATTTTTAAATTATGGATGTGACTTGCATTTGTATTGGACAGCATTGCTATGGACTGGCAAGGAAAGAAAAATTGGTGCAGATGAAGGACTAATAGAGCTTTATTTTGCCATGAAATGGCATTAAAAAAATGATCATCATAAGTACATGGGGACATTTTAACACAAAAAATATATATAGCCACAATCTCAGAATAAAAGATAGAGCATAACTGAATAGATTTGTTTTTATGGCCACTCACAGCAGTGGCCCTGGTGACTGAATAGATATGTTTTCATGGACACTCACACCAGTGGCCCTGGTGACTGAATGGATATGTTTTCATGGACACTCACACCAGTGGCCCTGGTGACTGAATGGATATGTTTTCATGGACACTCACGGCAGTGGCCCTGGTGACTGAATAGATATGTTTTCATGGACACTCACGGCAGTGGCCCTGGTGACTGAATAGATATGTTTTCATGGACACTCACGGCAGTGACCCTGGTGACTGAATAGATATGTTTTCATGGACACTCACGGCAGTGGCCCTGGTAACTGAATGGATATGTTCTCATGGACACTCATGGCAGTGGCCCTGGTGACTGAATAGATATGTTTTCATGGACACTCACACCAGTGGCCCTGGTGACTGAATGGATATGTTTTCATGGACACTCACACCAGTGGCCCTGGTGACTGAATGGATATGTTTTCATGGACACTCACGGCAGTGGCCCTGGTGACTGAATGGATATGTTCTCATGGACACGGCAGTGGCCCTGGTAACTGAATGGATATGTTCTCATGGACACTCACGGCAGTGGCCCTGGTGACTGAATGGATATGTTTTCACGGACACGGCAGTGGCCCTGGTGACTGAATGGATATGTTTTCACGGACATGGCAGTGGCCCTGGTAACTGAATGGATATGTTTTCACGGACACGGCAGTGGCCCTGGTAACTGAATGGATATGTTCTCATGGACACTCACGGCAGTGGCCCTGGTGACTGAATGGATATGTTCTCATGGACACTCACGGCAGTGGCCCTGGTAACTGAATGGATATGTTCTCACGGACACTCATGGCAGTGGTCCTGATTTTTCTCATATTGTTTCACCTACTAGAAAAAACTCAGATCAATGAGAAAATTTCGGAACCATTACTTATCCTGTAAAGTGAGCTCTTCTTCTTGGAAAAGGACACTTGAAGGGGCCATGAAGAGAGCTAACTAGGCCAGTGTGACAGTGTCTCTCTCTGTGGCTTCTTGACCTAGCTCTTCTCTTTCCATGATGAAATATTGGAGGAGAGTAGAATGTCATAATTGGAGAAAATAACCAGAGGGACCGAAGTAAACAAATACAAATTTATTCTTTTTAAAGCAGAATTCAAGGATAAAATGGGAAAAGCACCACAGTGAGTGGCAATTGATGTTAACCCATTTGCTCCTAGCCCCGACCTTTAATCCCAAACTTTTAGACGATTGCATGCCATTCTTAACACCTCCTCCCCAATCCCATCCCTAATTTTCATCCTTTCGATTCGTTCCTGCAGCAAACAGCACAGCCGATTTCAGTCTGCCCTTCATACTGCCGTGGGAACAGCAAGGCCATCCATCAGGTCTCCTCCCAAACATGACAAGTGAGGAGGAGAAGGACAGGAGCCCTGGCCTTGAGTCACAAGTGTCAAAACAGTAAGAAGTACTTCTTTGTTCCAAGTACCAGCTTTCTGCAGGGAGGTCCACAGATTGGGCAACCCAGCTGAGGAGCTAAATGCCCACAGACTTGGGGGAGTGCCTCCAGGTTCTCTCCCAGGACTGTTCATAATAAGGCAGCAACTTGGCTGGCTATCTGTCAACAGTATCAAGGGAGATTGGATGGAATTACTGACAGAAAATGGTCCCAAAGGCCACAGCTCTGCCAATGAAAATATGAGTTCAAAAAATGCTCTAGCCCGAAGCTGGACATGAGGCCCCGAAACCCTTTTAAAACACGTACCCCACACACCCCAGGAAGCAAGGCTATTCCTTAGACCTAATCTGGTGATAAAGATCTCCCGGGCTCGGCCCCTGCCTTTCCCCTAAGTTTGTTTTTAACTAGTGTGGTCTGCCAGACCAGTTCACAAAACACCTGCAATCGCAAGCAGGTTTCTCCATAGGGAAAGACTGCCTCACTCTGGGACTTGAGAGATACATTGAGAGCCTTTATTGCAACCTTTGCATTCTGAAGAGATAAGCACATTTCCTCCTTGGTGGAACACTCTCTAAGAAACGAACTGTGTACCACAGCCTTACGTTTTCCAGCCAGTCAGCCTTCCCTAACAATTGCCAATCACTGCTCTAACTGAAAGCACAGCTACCCTCTCAATGGCTTATTGTTCTCTATCGAATTCTGTCCAGAATAAATTGCCTCCACTATTTGATAACACGTCCAGTAAACACGTTCCTCATCACTGATACTAATCTCTTAAGTCAGAAGGTTTTCCTTAGGCTACTAACCCAGCAACTCATTAGCTACCTCCCAGTCATGCCTTACACAAGACTCCTTTAGGAGTTACAACACACAACTTCCCCCAAAACATAGAACGCATCTTTGCTAACTTCATCTCCAGTGTGGATTTACACTGTCCAAGGAGCCTTTTTCATCACGGCATGCAAGCTGCCTACGTGTGCAGCCAGGACTGCTAGTGGACCCTTGAGCAATGTGCTCACCTCCGGCATTGCGGCTAAACACAAGATGGCAAAGTGCCAGTGACTCCCTTAGCGAGGCTTCAACCCTGACTTGCTGCTTCGGTCTACCTCCAGCACAAATCCTACATGACAAGATCAACATCTTTTCTACCAATTCCAGTCCAACGCAGTTGTCACAGACCCTCAGCAGCCTCAGAGCTCTTTAGTGGAGGCTAAGGAAAGGACTCTCATAAAAGATGGCTCCGTAGCATCTGTCCTCCGCAGGCATAGGGAGGCACACACTTGATAGTTTCTGAGTCCTCTGTTCCACAACAAATTTATCTGAATACTGCCCACAATCTAGGCCCCTACAAAGATGCCTCATTCTGATGATGACCTGGCTCTGTGTTTGATGCTTGCTTACCAAATGCTCACCACATAAACAGATACCCAGTTATTGGGCCCAGAGACCTCCAGACATGAAATTTGACCCCTAAACCTGTAGCTTAGTTGGGGAGAATGCAATCTTGGCTTCTTGAGTCAAGCTACTGCTCTATGTACCCAGAATAAATCAGTCTAGGTTCCTAGCAGTTGTACATGTTGACCATGGCTAGGTTTATAAACCAGAACTCCAAATATCTCACTCCTGCTGACCTTGGTGACAACCCCTGCATTATGTGAGGCCATGAGCTAGACTTTAGGAACTTAGGGGACCATAGTATCTATTCTATGTCTTAGCCTGGCAAGGGCTATCATACACCTTTTGTTCCTTCTTTTCTGTGTGGAATGGGTAGAGGTTGGATGTCTTCTCTTTTGGCTCCTAAATCATTGTTTAGGGGTGGCCAGAAAAAAATCCCTAAGGACCAAGTCTCAGAGGAACAAAGTTTGGAATTAGTGAAGAGAACAGAATGTCTCTTCCTGTTTGATTACTCTGTGGCCACGGACTTCCACTGCTTTGGTATTAAGGTCAGCTCACCTCAAATATCAATGGAGAGAAACATCCTAGAGGCACAGCCAGGGTGGATCTTGCTTCCCAACCAGAGACTGAGACTAACGAAGAGCAAGGCAGGGCACTAATTCTTCAAGAAGTATTAGAATTGAATGTGTGAATGAGGCTGGGGGAGCACTGATGTCCAGTAGATATGTAGAATAGATATGTACGGATGGGTAAACTCAAAATTTAGTCACTTGCACGGCTCTGGGGAGAAAGCTCTCCTCTGGAGAAAGTAGCCCAAGTGGACTCTGGCTCCACTCCAAGTTCCCCAGCCAGCTCTTCCCACCTCCACACTCTATTTGGAACGGTTGCTGGACAAAGGAATCACGGTATATACAGTCTAGGAAAAGTTAGTTCATTTTGAGGACTGGGTTCACATTTCAGAGTTAGCAACAGTTTTATGCACAGGAAGACCTTGCTGCTATCTGGGTGGAATGTGGCCAGTTTTCAGTTTCAAGTCTAGTGGCTTCTAGGCAGGGACCACTATTCAGGTTGGAACTTTGCAGTGAGCAGCTGGGGGCAATCAGCCACCTCACCTAATCCAGCCTATGCTCTCGAATGGTTATAGCTTGGAGAGTGCAGGCTCACATTCCCCTAGGATAGAGGGGTTCTTTTCCTCTTACCCAAGGAGAGAGAGAGAGAGAGAGAGAGAGAGAGAGAGAGAGAGAGAGAGAGAGAGAGAGAGAGAGAGAGAGAAAGGCATCCTTGTTGAAGAGGCTGCCACTCCTGCCCCAGATCTGTGAGGACAGACTCAGAAGACCAAAGAGTGGCGTCATATGGGTACGAGAGCATCTCAAGGAGTCTCTTGGGATGCCAAGGTCTTCAGGAAACAGGAGGATTGGGAGTAGGGACTAGGAAACCCACAAGTATGTCTTTAATGGTCCCCAAAACAGGGTGGAAGCACAGCCACGGTGAATTGTTCCCCCGTCAGAGAAGATCTGATAGGTACTGTGTCAGGAGGAAGTCACATGGTTGAGTAAGAACCATGCAGGTAGAATTCTGAAGGTGAAAACTATGCTCTGTAGCTGAAGTAGTAGGACATACACTGCCCAGACTTCCCTAAGGGGCACTTTGGACGGGTGTCTCAGGGATACCCATTTGCCTCTTTCAAGTGGGCCAGAGAGTAGGCCTAACCCCTCCGGGGGTCCATAATGCAGACACCCTCGGGCCATTATGCTTTCCTCTCCATGATTCCATGGAGGACAGAAAGGGGCCAGTGGGCACTGCTTAGCTCTGCAAGGTAATTCTCTGCTCCTCATCTGGATGACAAGTGTGATTTGCCTTTGCCTGGGCTGCAACAGCAGGATAACGTAGGGACAGGCTCAATCTTAAGGATCAATGGGAACCTCTCTAGAGGAAGCCCACCTGTCCTCCCCCATCCCCAGCACATCTCACATACCATCACATCCCCTGCTGCTGCCCCAGGTCCAAATATCTCTGGTTGAGGACTGTGGGGCCAGTGGGTGGTGGAAAGGTTGGGCAAAGGTTGAGGGAAGGCTTTGACAGGAAGCAGGAAAGGAAAAGGACTACAGGAGCAGGATCTGAGTCCATCAAGAGGCCAGCAGGGTGTTCGCCGTCACATCAGAGCTTCGCACACTGGGGAAGGCGTGACGGAGCTTCTCCATGATGTCTTCTAAGCATAGGCTGACATCCTGACTCTTTGACCCCACATCATCTACGTTGGAAGAGAGAGATCGGGGAAGACTACTTGAGGTTTCCTTTATAAGAAGGAAGCCAAGAGGCAGAAGCAAGCTGCTGTTGGCTGGACAGTGGGTCAAGAGTATTCTCAGCCTCCCATTCGAAAGACTAGTATGTAGGAGGCACTCACTAGACATTTTTTAGAAGACACATATGAGAGAAACCGTTAAGAAATCAATTATACACATCCCTAGTCCCAAGCTCTAGTAAAACTTTGGGCAGGCAATCGAAGGTAGGACCAACCGCTGGAGGAAGGGGCTAGATGGGGACACTTACCTGCTGCCTCGGTGTCTGGAGTAGTCTGACCCTTCTCCCGGGGATGACTCCCTTCTGACTGGTGTGGAGAGGAAGCTAGGGATGAGCTTGCAGAACCATTGCCGTCTGACTCAGTAGGTGGCTAGCAAGAGGTAAGGCATGATTTAAGTGGCTTTGCCTTCCTAACCTCATTCTTAGATTCCTGAGCTTCAAAAGAGACCTTAGAGACCTCATGCCCAGTCTTATGCCCCGGGTCTTTAAGAAGCTTTTCATAGTGCCATAAACCATGACTTTCCCCTTTAAGAAACCTCTTAGACCATTCAATTATCAATTAAATTCTTCCTTTAACAAGATGAGTCAAAGGCTCCTGGTTCCTTTTTTTTTTTTTTTTTTTTGGTTTTTCGAGACTTTCTCTGTGTAGCTTTGGTGCCTGTCCTGGAACTCACTCTGTAGACCAGGCTGGCCTTGAACTCACAGAGATCCGCCTGGCTCTGCCCCCTGAGTGCTGGGATTAAAGGCGTGCACCACCACCGCCGCCGGCCTGGCTCCTGGTTCTTATAGGAACGGCATTCCACCTAAAGGTCTCTTGCTGTCATTTCCACTATAATTAAGTTGTTTAGCACCCTAGTTCCCTGGAGTTTCACTGCTGCACACCAAATTCTCAGTTCACGACACAACAGCGTACGTCAGACAACTCAAGAGATTCATTAAATACTGTCTCTGGAACTAGAGAGGGCAATGAAATACATGTCATAAAAAAGGAGAATGGGGGGTTGGTGGGGGGAAGGAAGGGAATGAGCTTGACGGAGCACAGAGGAGGGCAATGGGGAAGGAGAGTAGATGAGAACGAAGTGTGATCACACAAATATGTACAAAAAGGCCATGATGAAAACACTACTTTGAATGTTAACTTAAAAACGGGTCAAGAAAAAAACAGGCTGTACTTTGGATAATCCAGAGACAGGGTGCCACCGTCGGCTGCATATGATGACAATGACAGTTAACGTATTTGATTAGTGGACTATATTCCTGGTATCTTGCTGAATCCTACGCTATGTATTATTTAATTATTTGTTTGTTTGATTTTCAAGACAGGGTTTCTCTGTGTAGCTTTGTGCCTGTCCTGGAACTCGCTCTGTAGACCAGGCTGGCCTTGAACTCACAGAGATCCGCCTGCCTCTGCCTCCCGAGTGCTGGGATTAAAGATGTGTGCCATCACCGCTAGCACATTATTTGATTTTTAGGATGATTACAATCTTATGATGTCGGTGGCATTACTTTTTAAATTTTTAAATTAAATTATTACTACTGTGTATATGTGTGTGGTGTGTGTAAACTCATATGTGCTACAGAGCATATGTGTAGGCCATAGGGCAACTTGGTGGAGTTAGTTCTCTCTTTCCACCTTTATGTGGGTTCCAGGGATTGAACCCAAGTTGTCAGGCCTGTGTGGCAAGGACTTTACTGGCTGAGCTATCTTGCTGGTCCTTTAAACAAAGATTTATTTTCATTTTTATTTCTGTGTATGCATCTGTGAGTGTATGCCACATGTGTGTGGGTGCTTCCAGAGGCCAGAAGAAGGTGTCCGACCCCAGACCTGGAGTTACTCATTTGTGAGCTGCTCTACATAGGTGCTGGGCAGTTGAACGCTGCTCCTCTGGAAGAGCAGCAAGCATTCTTAACTGCTGAGCCATCTCTTCAGCTCCATTATTTTGTTTCACTTAAAAAATGTAGCTAGTATTAGGCCGGGCGGTGGTGGCGCATGCCTTTAATCCCAGCACTCGGGAGGCAGAGCCAGGCGGATCTCTGTGAGTTCGAGGCCAGCCTGGACTACCAAGTGAGTTCCAGGAAAGGCGCAAAGCTACACAGAGAAACCCTGTCTCGAAAAACCAAAAAAAAAAAAAATGTAGCTAGTATTATCATTACCTCCATTTAAAGAGAACTGGGACCGAATAAGGTTAAAGAACGTTCCCAGCTCCTCCCAGTCACTAACTGACAGCATAGATTTAAAGCCATGCTGTCTGACGACCCCAGAGCTGCCTACCCTCCCAGAGACAGAAAGGGCAAAATGCAACAAAAGAGCAATATTGTAAAATATTTCTCTTGCCAAACATGTCCAAACCTGAAAATGCCACATTTTGGATTGTGTGTTGGTGTGTATGTGTGCGTGCGTGAGCACACTTTATTTGAGTGTACATGTATGTGGAGCCCAGAAAACAACTTTGGGTGTGAGTCCTCAGGTGTTGTTCACCTTTCTTTTCTGTTTTCTTTCCTTCGTTTAAAGAGACAGAGTCATTCTCGGGCCTGGAACTCACCGAGTAGGCTGGTCTGGCCAGCAAGCACCAGTAACCCACGTCCCTGGCATGGGGATCCAAGTGTATGTCACCATATCTGGATTTTTTTTAATGGTCTCTGCAGAGCCAACCTAGGTGCTTGTGCTTGGTGCTTTACTGTCTGAGCCTCTTGCTGCAGGTGGTTTTTGAAGTGTGTTCTTTTAATACCAGATTCCAATGGGCTATGAACTAGAAAGTCCTTAGAAGTCCTTCCTCTGCCTCCAGGCCGGAGGTAGCTTGGGAGGGACACACAGAGGTGGTATGGAAGTGAATGGGAAGAAGACTGGTTAAGGATGGAGCCATACTGCCCATTTCCTTCTTCATCCCTTCATCCCGTTTGCCAGTCAGCTCTTCTCAAGAAGTCACCTGACTGTGCCACAGCCAGGGGCGCTTTCTCTTTCCTCTGCTGCACCCCAGCTCTCTATGCCCTCTTCCTGAGTCAGGGACTGCCCTCCTCCTCCATCTTCAGCCTCACCTGCAGGAGCAGCTCCCTCAGGCGCTGCAGCTGAGACTCTAACTGCTTGTTGTGGTCTTCAAGGATCTGCATGCGCGTCTCCAGGCGGCTCTTGTGCTGCCGCAGGATCCTGGCTTCAGCCAGAAGCTCTTCATTGCGGTGGTCTGGGGTCCCCGCATTGAAGCCCTCGGTCAGGGTGGGGGCCTCTGCCGCTTCTTCGTGCTGCCATTTCAGGCGCCTCAGCTCTCCCTGGAGAATCCTGCCATGGACATGGAAGCCAAGACCTAGGGCTTTAACAGGGTCAGCTCGCTATCCAGATTCTACAGGTCCCCTCTTTCCCAAGTGTGAGGGATCACTGTGCTCTCCTAAGCCAAGCCCTGGCAATGCTCTGCTTGAAATGGCCACAGCCACTTCCTCTCCAGCCTATTTGACATTTACTCTGCCATCCTGAGGCCTGAGAGCAGTGAGCTGACATTTCACCCAAGAAATGTCTTAGGGCTTTGATGCTTTGGGGATTAATTTTGACCTTCAAAAGCAGTTAAGAACATGTTCTACAAATAAAAGAGGCATTAGTGCCAATGGCTTACCTAGTCTACGTATAGATTTTTAGATTCTAAGGGAAGACGTAGCATAAATAAAGAGATCACCTAGCCTGCTTCTTCTCGCTACAGCCCTGCAACTTGACCTGCTTTAGATGCTCATAATGGGTCGGTCATCAAGGAAACACTCCAAAGAGACAGCCTACTTTTAGGCCCAATGCTTTCTGTTGTTTGGGCAAACAGAACCACTCTTCCTAGCATTTCCCAGTGCCTGCTCCCTATTGCTTTAATGTAGCTGTTGTCAAACCGTCCCTAGTGAGAAACCAGGGTTTTGACCTTAGTTCACTCCATTGTGTAATGATGGTTGTCCTAATGTTCACAACTAGCCCATAGTTCACATCACTGCCACCCCTTGCCCCACAAGTTCAACGACACTCAAACTGATCTCTAGCCTATTCACTGTGATGGACCACTAATTATGTGCTTCACGCTGACAACGTCAACTTTGCTAGAAAAGTCTCTAAACCCTTACTGTATCTTTGTGTGTTTATCTTTCCTGGGCTGGTGACACACACTTTGCAAACTAGTCCTCACCTGCACTCCACCACTCAAGGCACACTGTTCTAAGGCTTGCCATTCCAAGGGAGGCATGTGGACCAGTGACACTAACGTCCCTGTCAGCTAGTTAGAAACAGAAACCCAGCCCCCCCCCCCCCACAGAGGAGTTAGGACTTGCATCTCCCCAAGCTTTGCAACTGACTCCTGTGTACACTAAGGCTCGTAAAGTATTGCTCCAAGAGGCTCTGCGGTTGTTTCTTCCCTCCCTCCGAGAGCCGTCAACTTTCCTCAGGCCCATGAAGCCACTTCTTCTATTGTGGAGATTAATGCCATCCCTGGTACTTTGTGTCTCCTGGTTTGGAAATGCTGTATGGAATGTCAAAACCCTCTGGGATACTTTCACTAAGTATCAACTAGTTCTTTCTAGTTTTAGTACAGAAAATTCTAGTTCTTTGAGAGCAAGCACAGGTTAGATTCTCTTCTGCATTCTTCCAGGGTTCTCTCTACCTGTACCTAGTGGGTACTTGGAAAAGTCAGGATTATATGACATCTGGTCTTCAAAGTAACCCTGGGGAATTGGTATCATTATTATCCCTATTATACGGCTGAGAACATGGAAGATCATAGGATGTAAGTGACAAGATCCAGGTTGTATAACACATGAAGTATCACCATTGAAACTCAAACCACCAGCCTCTGGCACCACACAAATTTGTGCCATGGCCACACCTACCGGTTCTCATCTTCTAGATGGGCCAAGATCTTCTCTAGCTCGCCCTTGCTTTCTGTCCCCATGCTGCATGGAGCCTGCTGTCCAAAGGCTGGCTCCCTGTCTGTGATGGGGCTGGAGTGCCGCAACAGGTACTGGTCCTCGTCTCTGCACGGGTGTAGGGAGGGGAAAGGAGGTGGTGGTCAGGTGCTGAACAGACACAAGTCAGGGATCCAGGTCTCAGATCCCAGCTCAGCGCCCCCCACCCCCCGGGAAATGTGTGCTGGCAGATCCACTTTGAAGTCACATAAAGAAAGCCAGGCCCCGAGTTCAGGCTTTGGGAAGTTGAAAGAGGCAGTATCTGAGAGAGGACTGGGAGAGCTTTCCAGGATGCTGAGGTTTCTGAGGTCTTCTTGAGTATAATGAGAAAATCACGTTTCTTTCTGGGCCGTTTCCCTTTCCCTGTCCCTTTTCCTTCCTTCTCATCTCCCAGAAGGATCGGAGTCCTAATGAGGATCAGACTGTTCCTCATAGTCAGCTGTCCCTGGGCCTTCTTCACAGGCAAGGGACCTCCCTTAGAGATGCAAGGGCCCCCTGTCAGTGCTCTAGCACACTCCTCCCTTAGGGCACACTTCAGTCGAGTCTCTGCTTTCTCCTAGGGTGGCCATGGCATTACACGGGGTTTTGTATCTTGAGCACAAACAACAGCTCTTTTTTGTAACTTTAGACAGGGGCTTTTCCCCCTCAGATTTGAGCGTGGAAGTACGGGATCTTATGATAGAAGGGGCCTGAGTAGATGGTTCAGTTGACAGATGGAGAATTGCTTCTCTTACTAAACAGTGTAGTCAGGAAGCAGCCTTCCTTTCTCGGAGAATCAAGGACCCTAGCCAGCAGCCTCCCATTCCCAAACAGTGGCAGAAGGATCCCAAGGACAGCTATTTCTGGAAAATTAGCAGCTGTGGAAACTCACATGCTGTCATCCGGGGACAAGCTGTCATTAAAAAAGGAACAATTTTGACTTTCCATCTCAGCAAGCCTAGAAAGAAAGAGCCACAGTAGGAGAGAAAGCAGGATGCGGGGCCTGCCTCCACCTCCAGCACACTAATGGCACAACAGGACACCTGGCCTATGGAGCTGCCCCCCACCTACCACCACTGAAGGCTGGGCCTTCATGGCCGTGGCACATTCCACTCTGTATCTCCCCTGGTTCATTCTAATTCTCCCTGTCCTTGAACTTCCTACAGTCCCCACCCCATCCTCCACTGAAATGCAGTGGTACCTGCTGGCAAAATGCTCAATTCGAGAGTGGGTGTCAGCGTGTGGCAACATCGGGGAAGAAGCCGGTCTGGAAAAAAGCAGCAAAGATTCAAAGGACCAAAGGCAACTGAAATGCTGTCTCCTCACCACTCCCACCCCTACACTGCCAAGATGGCAATAACATACAAACAGTGGCTCCTACGCTATTTCTCGGGCCAGAGTCTACGTCAGACTCAAGCTGACGTGCCTCGCGGCTAGGGGTTTTCCCTCGGGAACATTCTCCAGCTCGTCTGGGACTCAGCCCCTTCCCAGCACGGGAGTGAGCTGGAGGAGGTCACGCACAGGCTCTGCTCAGCCATCAGTACTCACATTTCACTGCAGTCAGTCTCCAGCACTGACTGCACAGGCAGGTAACCTCGCTGAGGATGTTTGCTGAAATACTGCTTTGAGCGGAATTTATTCTTTAAGGTTGTGGCAAAGTCCCTCATGTTTTCACTGGATGTGGTCTGCAGGAAGACAGGACAGGGGGACCCACCCTAGTGGCTTCCAGACACTATGAGGTGTTGTGAGTCTTCCACTAGACCACAGGATGTGACTGGCATCCCAATGTTGTTTGTGCCCACCATACCTCCCCCCCCCCCCCCCCCCCCCGTCCAAATGTCTCAAAGAATATACCCTTAATTCTGAACTCTGGGAAGGGAGACTGGAGGGGTGAGGGCCAGAGTGAGGAGGAAGGAAGATTTTCATGTGAAACTTTTAATACCTCTAGCTGCAGAGTTTGAATCTTTTGCAGTAAGCATGCAATTGCTACATTTTATGATAACGGAGTTTTTTTTTGCCATTATGCTGGGTTTATTCAGGTAACCATACTGTTGAAAATTCATGGGTTCTTTGCTGCCAAACACAGAAGACACTGTCTCACAGCAGGTGTCATGGGGCTTCCAGCTCTTACAATCTTTCCATGCCCCTTTCTGTGATTGTCCCTAATCTTACGTGCAGGGTTCGTGTTGAAGATCAGTCATTTGGAGTCGGGCCGCCCACAGTCACTTATTATCTACATTTGGATTAGCTGTGGATCTCTAAAATAGTATCCATAGTGACAATACCAGCTGACATGCCAACACAGATGGAAATTCCACATGGTCCCACCCTCGATGAAGAGCTACAAGGGGTCAATGCCTGCTGAGAGAGAAAGAACCATTCTTCTCCAGGGACAAGCTCCCACAGAGGTTGTCCAATCCCAAGTGGTCAGCCCTGGACACATGGACATATAGCAAAGCTAAATGGACTCAGTAGGTTGTATATACATGTGTGCATATATGTGTATATATACATATATATGCAATAACAATTAAAGAGGAGATCATGCATTTGAGAGGGGACACAGGAAAAGTTGGAGAGGGAACAATATGTAGATGTAGTGCTCATTTATGAAGTTCTCAAAAATAAAATTATTATATAAAAATCTTTTTAATGAATAAAATTTGAAATTTTGTTTATTTGCTGTGTGTGTGTGTGTGTGTGTGTGTGTATGTGTGTGTGTTTGCAAGCACACACTACGATATGCAAGCGGTCAGAGGACAACGTGCAGGAATTGGTTCTCTTCTTCTACCATGTATGTTCAAGGAATCAAATTCCAGTCATCAGGCTTGGCAGGAAGTGCCTTTACCTGCTATGCCATCTTGGTGCCCCTTTTCTACAAATTCTAGGAATTGAGAAGATGAACAGGAGGCCGAGGATTATCCGTTTACCTCTTCTAGCTACTTTTCTCGGCTTGCCCTTTATAATGTTTTATGTAAATGATAAGAAAGGGGAATTGAAAGGCATGGCCCCTACTCCCATGGGCTCACATATTCCTGTGCTAAAACAATTTGAAGATAAGACCTTAGAGAAGTGGATTATAGAGAAACAGGTTGAAATGGAGAGGCAGGGTGGGAGAGGAAGTCAGTTGGAGTGTACTTGAGGTTCTGAAAGAATCGAAGAGCACTGCTAGTCCAAAGGACTGGGGTTCGATTCCCAGCACCCACACGGCAACCCACACTGTCTGTCACCCCAGTTCCAAGGGACCTGACACCCTCTTCTGGCCTCTTCGGGCACCAGTCACGCAAGTGGTCCACAGACAAACATGCAGGCAAAGCATCCAGACGCATAAAATTAAAAATGAATAAATCTTAAAAGACATCAAGGGAATGAGCTCAGGAGGCTACACGGGTAGCAACCCTGTGGCGGAGTTCACCGAAGCTGACCAAGATGGGCTCAGGCAGCTGCGAAGGGAAGGCTGCCCAGGGAAACCAAGTACAATTTGTGAGTAGAAACTAAAAAATCTTTTTTCCTTTTAACGGACTGAGTAATTTGAGCACAGACTTTGGTACTGTCAAGAAGGGGTAGAAAAAACAAACAAACAACAAAGTAGCAAGAAAAGACCCAATGACTCAGTATAGGAGCCATAGGAGAAGCTAGCCAGGAAAAGTCACGTGAGAAGAGGAGGGGGTACCTGGAACCACCTTGCTCTTTTTTTCCGTTGGGACATCTTTCTGCAGCAAAGCAGCTAATGCTCATTAAAAGACTAAGAGTGCCCTCAGTCAACTGCAGTCCCAGTGACAGAGAAACTGTGACAGAAGACTGGAGGGGCCTGAAACCTCCAAACCAGTGAATCCCTACTACTCAGGGAATGTTCCACCAGGAGAGCTGCCACGTGCCAATGCTATGCGGAAGACCAAAGCCTAGTGTCTGAGAGATAGATGCCAACCCCCCCACCTGGTGCAGTGGCTCCATACCGGTGTGTAGTACTCCATGATGGGATAGTGGAGCTTGTTGCCTTTGCTGGCCCTGCCTGTCAAGAAGCAGGTCTGGCAGATATCCACGTTAAACTGTTTCAGACTCCGGTACCTTGGGGAGAGAAGACAAATCCAGTGTCATAAGACACTTGGGGTCACAAAGACAATCCAGTGTATCATAGTTGCTGTGGGATGTCTTTCTGTATGCTGTGAATGTGTGTGGGTCCCATTTGATGATAAATAAAGCTGCATTGGCCTAGGGCAGGGCAGGATAAGGTTAGGCAGCACATTCAAACTGAAGACGAGATGAAGAAGGGTGGAGTCAGGGGAGACGCAGGCCGCTGCTGAAGGAGCAACAAGATGCCAGCAACCAGTAACGCCATGGCCATGTGACAACATATAGATTAATAGGAATGGGTTAATTTAGATGAAAGAGCTAGCTAGCAAGAGGCCTGCGCCATTAGGCCATACAGTTTGTAATTAATATTAAGCCTCTGAGTGATTATTTTATGAGTGGCTGTGGGACCTCAGGGCCAGGTGGGATCAGAGAAACTTCCGGCTACACACTGACTTCACCATTTCCCCAGTCCAAATACCCACACAGAAGGGAGTGGGGCTCAACCTACTATACCTAGCAATGTGAAGTCCTCAACATGTGAATAGCTTTATTCTACAGACCGCAAATCCCCATGAAACCACAAGTCTCAGATCCCAGTAAGTGTAGGAAAGGGCATGACTTCAGCCACAGTTTAAAGGGGGCCAGTTGGAGTAAACATCTCGCTGTGGTAGCTTTCTAAACAAGGATGGCCCCAAAGGTCCCTTTCCTACTCTGAAGAAGTTAGACCTCCAATAGGAAGACAGTTTATTCACTAGCTGTGGTTAAGTTAGCTGAAGTTTGTTTTAAAAGGTTTTTCATAATAACTCTATTTATATTTTGACAGAATATACTACAGTCCTTCCCACCTCCTTCTAAAGGCAGGCTAACCTTCTCTAGTCCTAGTAGCATCAAAGAGTGAAATGGCTAGCCTTCAACAAGCCAATATCTATCCCTGGGTTTACAGCTAAACAGCCCGGTTTTCTTGGGCAATCATCTTTCACTTCTGTGTCTAGTTTGCTCAAGCTATAAAAAGCAGAGTGTATGTAAGGACAGTTATATGTTAGCACTCTAAAAAGCTAAAAGGTTGAATGGATTGAGGCTGGCATTCAGTGCTTGCCTAGCATGTCCAAGACCCCGGGTTCTGTCTTCAGCAGCGTACTGACAAACTTTAGGTATTTTCTGAGATCAGTTAGCTTTGTGGAGGAAGGAGTGGATTATAATCAGGGAGGCTTCGAATGAATTTCAGTACTGTTTTATCCCGTAAGCTTGGCTCTGGTATGCACTACAGTGTGCTGCAGTCAGTCGACATTGTAACATATTGCCATCTATGAAGTTCATAGCTGAGAGGAATGTGCAATTAACTGACAGAAAACCTCATGAAGTTTGTAAGTTTATGATTTTGTGTTGGGCTGCACTTGTAGCCATCCTCAGCTGCAGAGCTGAAGGTTGTTCATACCTACTAGGCCATTTACTTCTATGGTACTGGATGGGTCTCTTTTGTGAGAAATCTTGCCATGTTTGCTCAGGCTTTGCTGGCAGAGTCTGCTAATCCTGAAACCCCTTATGGGGCATTGACAAAATATCTCAGATTTTAAAGATTTATTTACTATGTATTTTATGTGTATGGGTGCTTTGTTGCATGTATGTCTGTACACCAGAAGAGGACATTGGATCCCATTGTAGATGGTTGGGAGCCACCATGTGGTTGCTGGGACTTGAACTCGGGACCTCTGGAAGAGTAGTCAGTGCTCTTAACTTTTGAGCCATCTCTCCAGGCCCTCAGATTTTTAGAGTAGAGATATGTGAGCTTCATCTGCATGGTGGAAATGCTATAAACATGTGAGTATGTATATCTTTTCAATTCTGCACTGAGATCTTTTATGTGTAACCTATTGTTCATTTATGATGGGAGTATTTATATCATAAATGGTATAAATCAGGCTTCCTCTTTTTCCTTTCTTTCTGGGCAGTTGATGTGAAATATTTGCTGACTCAACATTTAGTACATAGTTTTTGGTTTAATAGTGTTTACCATATATTTCTAAAAGTCTGTAGTATTTTGTATTACAACTGGAAAACATTATTTCCTTTCTAATTTTTCAGAAGTTAAACATTTTTCAATAAAAAGGTTACAACAATACACCAATAACACACCATAAATAAATTATAAACATAACCATTAAACAATGTCATTTTGTACCCATTGTTGCCTCCCATGACATTTTTCTCACCCAGCAGGCATTCGGTCCCATACCTGAACCCCTTGATGGGGCACTGCCTGCAGATAGAGCACTTGGTCTGATGCTTTACTTGCTCAGCAATGGTGACCCGATGCAGAACGGCCAGCCACACCATAGACTGGGGCTCCAAGTTGACCCACTCTAGGAACTGGGACGCTTCAATGACTGCCTTGCCAGTGCTCTAGAGAAATAAGAAATCCAATGGATATGACCCGGTCCAAGTAGCTTGCTGCTTGAGTGTCAGCCAGCTCTTAGTGAAGCAGGGAAACCAGCCCCGCCTCCAGAGGTGTTCACCTTCTGCCTTATCTTAATGGACACTCTTCCCTGCAGGACTCCAGCTCCAGACACCAGAGGACCATTAGTTCTGTTGTCCCATCTCAAAAAAAGCCCCTTTACCTTGGAGTACTTTGCACCAAAAGCTGAGACCCTGGGTTCCCTCCCTTCCAGTCACCACCCCTCCCATCTCCCTTCCGTCCTTCCGTGAGTCTACAGCTCCATACTCACAAAACGAAAGCAACTGCGGACACTGGGCTCCACATTGCTGCCCCCAAATGCTGCCACTTCCCCCAATTGACGGGGCACTTGAATGGCTTCATGAAGCAGGGCACCCAGATGCCGTTGGTCACACTGGCTGCCGGAATTGGCCACTTGGCTGAAGAGGTCTGCGGGGCCCATCATCAACAACAGCCAGCCCCAGTTTAGGAACGGCCAGAGGATGGTGTGAGGCAGAAGAAGCAGAAAAGGAGGACAGAGAAAGAGCACATTGCTGAACTAACGACTTTTGAAACCGGAGAATCCAGAAATTCATCCCCAATCTCAACTCCTGAGTGTTCTAAAAAGAGCATCCCTGAGTTTGGGGTAGGGGAATCAGACAGACACAAATGGGGCATCATCAATGGGAGAGGAAGAGTCGGGGGAAATGGACAGACAGGGAGAGAACAGGGGAGAGAGTGACGAAGAGGTAGAACTCAGGAGAACAGAGGAGAAAGAAATTAACAAATAGATATTGATGGGGAGGCAGGGGAGAGAGAGAAAGAGAAAGACAGGGGGGAGGGAACAGAAAGACAGAGGGGGGGAGAGAGAGAAAGATAGAGCAGGGGAGGGAAGAGAAAGACAGAGAAGAGAGAGGACAGGAGGTGTGTGTGTGTGTGTGTGTGTGTGTGTGTGTGTGTGTGTGTGTGTGTGTATGTGAGAGAGAGAGAGAGAGAGAGACAGAGAGAGAGACAGAGAGACAGAGAGACAGAGAGACAGAGAAACAGAGAGACAGAGAGACAGAGACAGAGACAGAGAGAGACAGAGAGAGAAACAGAGACAGAGAGAGACAGAGAGAGAGCACCAAGTAGCACAGTACCAGACCCAGATGTCGCAGTACTGGGAAAGCAGATGCCTCCTGGGTGTGGGAATGTGCACTAGGCAGCTTTTCCCACCCTCCAAGAGAGGGCAGCTCTTCTAGGATCTCCTCAAGCCTGGGCCAACAACCTGTGGCAAATCCCCTCTGGACATATCATCCATTGTTTCAAACCTCGCCTAAGACCTGGAAGCTGCACAGGGGGACTGAAAAACAGCACCAGGTGGCGCAAGCACTCCTCCGCGGAGTCCGAAGATCTAAATTCTGCTTATTTTGTGGCCTCCCTCCTTCTTCCCCCTCCAACCCTCCTCCCCCACCCGGCATCACTGCAGAAACTGGAGTTACACTCACACTGAAGTTTTTCTTTCACTTCGGTGCCACACAGGCAGGCGATGCCAGTCTTAAAGGACAATGCTCGCATCTTTCCACTGCGACCACTATGTTTAAAGGGTGAGACAGACAACATGAATGTTTGTGAAGGGCTAGTATCTTGGCAGTCTTTCTTCCTCACTGATTTGACCCAGCAGCCAACCGTACCCTAAGCTGAACTGATCCGAGTACACCATGGGAGCAAATTCTCCCCACTATGTCCAGTGGAGATGCCCCATTGGATTGATTTGGGAGGTTTCTAGGACTGAAAGCTTTTACCTATCAAAAACATTGAGGAGCCAGTTGAGGCTCATGTCTACACACAGTGGCACATTGACCAGGATGCCTCTTTCCTCTTCCAGTCGTTCATACAAGGCAGTCAGGCAGTGAATGACCTCCACCACATCCATCACATGTTCACTGGCCTGCAGGTCGTGCTCATTGAAGATCTCCAGAGCCGTAGTCAAAGTTACCAGATCCACTGGAAAGGAAAGAAGAAAAGGAAAATCCAGCCCAAAGAAGAAACCAAGGGAACTGGTGAGGCAAGGCCACGGTATCATCAAATCTGGTACCAGCTCCAAACCAACCATTTGAAAATGCCATAAACTTATCCTTTACCTTGATCCCCATCCCATGGAAGAGCAAGGTCACAAGAGGTTGCCCAAGTTAATGTAGCACATTTCTGTATACATAAGTTCCTTTACATGAGTTTTGAGAAAATGGCGAAATGTGAATGGACACACCTCTTAGGTTGTGCTAACTCCCAGGGGATCATATCCTATTTTAAGTTTCTCTGCTTTCAAAAGCCTCTTTTCTTTTAAACTAATTTCAGAGGCACAGACGACTGCTACCTGGGCCTTGTTCATAATAGGCCCTCTATCACTGAGCCCAGCCCTCTATCACTGAGCTCAGCCCTCTATCACTGAGCTCAGCCCTCTATCACTGAGCCCAGCCCTCTATCACTGAGCCCAGCCCTCTATCACTGAGCCCAGCCCTCTATCACTGAGCTCAGCCCTCTATCACTGAGCTCAGCCCTCTATCACTGAGCCCAGCCCTCTATCACTGAGCCCAGCCCTCTATCACTGAGCTCAGCCCTCGGTCACTGAGCCCAGCCCTCTATCACTGAGCTCAGCCCTCTATCACTGAGCTCAGCCCTCTATCACTGAGCCCAGCCCTCTATCACTGAGCTCAGCCCTCTATCACTGAGCTCAGCCCTCTGTCACTGAGCTCAGCCCTCGGTCACTGAGCCCAGCCCTCTATCACTGAGCCCAGCCCTCTATCACTGAGCCCAGCCCTCTATCACTGAGCTCAGCCCTCTATCACTGAGCTCAGCCCTCTATCACTGATCTCAGCCCTCTATCACTGAGCCCAGCCCTCTATCACTGAGCCCAGCCCTCTATCACTGAGCCCAGCCCTCTATCACTGAGCCCAGCCCTCTATCACTGAGCTCAGCCCTCTATCACTGAGCTCAGCCCTCTATCACTGAGCTCAGCCCTCGGTCACTGAGCCCAGCCCTCTATCACTGAGCTCACCCCTCTATCACTGAGCCCAGCCCTCTATCACTGAGCTCAGGCCTCTATCACTGAGCTCAGCCCTCTATCACTGAGCCCAGCCCTCTATCACTGAGCCCAGCCCTCGGTCACTGAGCTCAGCCCTCGGTCACTGAGCCCAGCCCTCTATCACTGAGCCCAGCCCTCTATCACTGAGCTCAGCCCTCTATCACTGAGCTCAGCCCTCTATCACTGAGCTCAGCCCTCTATCACTGAGCTCAGCCCTCTATCACTGAGCCCAGCCCTCTATCACTGAGCTCAGCCCTCGGTCACTGAGCTCAGCCCTCAGTCACTGAGCTCAGCCCTCTATCACTGAGCCCAGCCCTCTATCACTGAGCCCAGCCCTCTATCACTGAGCTCAGCCCTCTATCACTGAGCTCAGCCCTCTATCACTGAGTTCAGCCCTCTATCACTGAGCTCAGCCCTCTATCACTGAGCCCAGCCCTCTATCACTGAGCTCAGCCCTCTATCACTGAGCTCAGCCCTCTATCACTGAGCTCAGCCCTCGGTCACTGAGCTCAGCCCTCTATCACTGAGCTCAGCCCTCGGTCACTGAGCCCAGCCCTCTATCACTGAGCTCAGCCCTCTATCACTGAGCTCAGCCCTCGGTCACTGAGCTCAGCCCTCGGTCACTGAGCTCAGCCCTCTATCACTGAGCTCAGCCCTCTATCACTGATTTCAGCCCTCGGTCACTGAGCTCAGCCCTCTATCACTGAGCTCAGCCCTCTATCACTGAGCCCAGCCCTCTATCACTGAGCCCAGCCCTCTATCACTGAGCCCAGCCCTCGGTCACTGAGCCCAGCCCTCGGTCACTGAGCCCAGCCCTCTATCACTGAGCCCAGCCCTCTATCACTGAGCTCAGCCCTCTATCACTGAGCTCAGCCCTCTATCACTGAGCTCAGCCCTCTATCACTGAGCCCAGCCCTCTATCACTGAGCCCAGCCCTCTATCACTGAGCCCAGCCCTCTATCACTGAGCTCAGCCCTCGGTCACTGAGCTCAGCCCTCTATCACTGAGCCCAGCCCTCTATCACTGAGCTCAGCCCTCTATCACTGAGCTCAGCCCTCGGTCACTGAGCTCAGCCCTCTATCACTGAGCTCAGCCCTCGGTCACTGAGCCCAGCCCTCTATCACTGAGCTCAGCCCTCTATCACTGAGCTCAGCCCTCGGTCACTGAGCTCAGCCCTCGGTCACTGAGCTCAGCCCTCTATCACTGAGCTCAGCCCTCTATCACTGATCTCAGCCCTCGGTCACTGAGCTCAGCCCTCTATCACTGAGCCCAGCCCTCTATCACTGAGCTCAGCCCTCGGTCACTGAGCCCAGCCCTCGGTCACTGAGCTCAGCCCTCTATCACTGAGCCCAGCCCTCTATCACTGAGCCCAGCCCTCTATCACTGAGCCCAGCCCTCTATCACTGAGCTCAGCCCTCGGTCACTGAGCTCAGCCCTCTATCACTGATCTCAGCCCTCGGTCACTGAGCTCAGCCCTCTATCACTGAGCTCAGCCCTCTATCACTGAGCCCAGCCCTCTATCACTGAGCTCAGCCCTCTATCACTGAGCCCAGCCCTCTATCACTGAGCTCAGCCCTCGGTCACTGAGCTCAGCCCTCTATCACTGAGCCCAGCCCTCTATCACTGAGCTCAGCCCTCTATCACTGAGCTCAGCCCTCTATCACTGAGCCCAGCCCTCTATCACTGAGCTCAGCCCTCTATCACTGAGCCCAGCCCTCTATCACTGAGCCCAGCCCTCTATCACTGATCTCAGCCCTCTATCACTGAGCTCAGCCCTCTATCACTGAGCCCAGCCCTCTATCACTGAGCTCATCCCTCGGTCACTGAGCTCAGCCCTCTATCACTGAGCTCAGCCCTCTATCACTGAGCTCAGCCCTCTATCACTGAGCCCAGCCCTCTATCACTGATCTCAGCCCTCGGTCACTGAGCTCAGCCCTCTATCACTGAGCCCAGCCCTCTATCACTGAGCTCAGCCCTCAGTCACTGAGCTCAGCCCTCTATCACTGAGCCCAGCCCTCTATCACTGAGCTCAGCCCTCTATCACTGAGCCCAGCCCTCTATCACTGAGCCCAGCCCTCTATCACTGAGCCCAGCCCTCTATCACTGAGCCCAGCCCTCTATCACTGAGCCCAGCCCTCTATCACTGAGCTCAGCCCTCTTATCACTGAGCTCAGCCCTCTATCACTGAGCTCAGCCCTCTATCACTGAGCTCAGCCCTCTATCACTGAGCTCAGCCCTCTATCACTGAGCCCAGCCCTCAGTCCAACATCAGTTTCAACTGAAAACAGATTTGTCCATGAATCCTGTTCTAGGAAACTTAGTCCTGCTTCCACAGGATCGTGCATGGCTGAGTGAATGTGACATACACCAGGAAGATATTTTAATTACCTGTGATGTGGAGTCAGCCTACCTAGACAGCTGGGACAGGAAGTTTAAACGAACAGTAAGTACTCCTGAGCAAGGCCAGAAGAGACAATCCATCTGCAGCATGCTGATGCCCAACTACAGACACTTGTTTTAACAATTCTGTTGCTGTCTCTAATAACCCCAGGATGGCAAACCATGAAGCAGATGCTGCCTGCTGCAAAGCAGTTTCTTGATTATCTAAGCTGGCTAGGGAAAAGGGACTAGGAATCAGATAGCTGTGGAGTTACTTTGAAAACAAGGCGGGGGGGGAGGGGGTTGAGGTGAATGAAAAGATCAAGTTTTCACAGCCAGTGTGTTCCAGTATTTGTAGAGTTCCCATCAAAACAATCAATGACTCTGGCCAGGGTGGGGTGCAAGTGCGAAGAAGCAGACAGGTGAGGGAGAGGAGGACGGGAGTAAAAGCCATGGGGAAGAACGTGAGGACGTACGGCGCAGGGCCTTCTGGACTCTGCGGAGCTTCATGGCAGTCCGATAAGCTGAGAACTTAATGTTGTTCAGATCAGCTGCAAAGAACAGAAAGAGACTCGCTTAGATCAGAGAAATGTCAGGAAGAACAAGTGTCGACAAGGATATGTATGAATGAGGGCTGTTAGTGGAAGTGAGCACTGATGTGACCACCAGGAAAAGAACTTGGTATTACCCAGTAAAGTAGAACGCATTCATCCTGCCATCAAAGCAGCTATAATCCACAGCAGTGATATGCAAACACTTTTTTACTAAGACTCACAGTAAGAAACATATTTCATATCATGAGCCAGTATATATGCATTTCATAAAGCAATTCTTTACTAGATTTAATACAAATAAAAACATAAAATTACTATCAAATCTGACCCTTGCTAAGGATCTGTTGCCCGCTGATAGTTCCTGGTCTATTTCAGCTTCTGAAGAAAATTGTTGTAACATGCTAAAATAATGTTATGACCTACATACTAAAAGCATGCCCTGGAAAAACCCCTGCACATGTGTACCAGAAGCCATGTACAAGAACTCTTCAGCAGCATTACACATATTCACTCTAAACTAGGGACCCAAGTCCTCATCAGCAATAGACTGGATAAAGAAAGGCTATATGCAATGGTATCCCCTACAGCAGTGAAAGCGTTCTAACTGGAGCCACAGGGCTAAACTTGTGACATATGCTACTTCTCCTAGTAGGTAAAGATAAGGCATGAAAGAGTCTCCCTCATTGCAGATCAGAGACTGCCTTACAAATCAGATTAGAATTCATGTCTTCATGATTAACTCCCTAATGATGCTAAAATGGTCCACGGTGAAATGGAGACTATGCTGTTGAGGAAGATGCAGAGGGGCTTTTCTTTTAAAAATTACCATATTGAAGTACAATGGACATGCAAGAAGCTATATGTGAAGTGACAGGAAGCAGCACGTATTTAATGTATATAGCTTGGTAAGTTTGGGGATAAGTACACACCATGAAGCCATCACCACAATCTGTGTCATAAACCTATCCATTGCTACCAACGTTCCCTCCCATCTTCGTATTTATCAGTATTACTACCTAGTAGTGGTATGTTGCTGGTAAGGGCACTTAACATAAGATTATTCTCTTAGTAGACTTTGACACATGAAAATAGTACTATTGACTATATTCACTACGTCATGTAGCAGATCTCCATCCAGGATCTATTCTTGTGGCATAATTGAAACTGTGACCTATGACCATTACCTTCTTGCTTCCTCCTCCCCTAGCCTCTGACAGCCACCACTCTACTCTCTGATTCCAGGAGTCTGAATATCTTAAATTCCTTATATAAGTGGGATCATGCAGTGTTTGATCTTATTTTCAAGCCTTATTTCAGTCAGCGTAACATCCTTTGGGCTCATTGGTATCATCCAAATGGTATTGTTTTAAGACTAAAGAGTATTAGTCCATTTTGTGCATATGGTACATGCTCATCCATTCATACATTAATGGGGTACAGGATAAAGATGCTTGTACACGGTCCCACCCCATATAGGACCCTTGCATTCTCACCTAGGGTTTGGTATAACTCAGTCATCTTGGGGTGGTCCCAGCATGTGGTCTGAGCCTGGTGGCTACAAACAAAAGCATCAATAGCACCAACATCACATTTCCAACACCCTCTGCAGGCCCACATCCATTAGTCAGTGAAAGGTGGGCTGCCAGAAGCTGCACAATGCAAAGACGAACTCTGAAGCTCCTAATACACCAGAGTTCACCATCATCCAGGCAGAACCTTAAGCACGTCTGACAAGTTGGGGGAAACATTAGACTAAGCAGGGCAATCTCAAGGCACAGAAGTGACAGAGTTAGGGACCCGAAAGGCAGGTGATGGAGGGGATAGGCAGGTGACTGACCGGCTCCTGATCCTGATGATCACTCACTTGATGTAGTAGGGAACTTTATTGGGAGAAATTGCTCGTTCCCAGGGAACCTGGACAGAAGCTGGTAAAAGAGAAGAGAAAGAAAGCTGGCCATCAGTATTCCTCAAGCATCTTGGCCATTCTTAAATTGCTTAATTAGATGAATTTGTGTTCTTTTATGTGAGTGTTTTGCCTGCATGCATGAATGAATGTGTAGCACATGTGTGCTTGGTGCTTGGAGAAGTCAGAACAGGGCATTTTATAGGTCTCTTGGAACTGGACTTAGAGGTGGCTGGCTGCTGCCATGTGGGGACTGCTAATTGAACCTCTGTCCTCTGTGAGAGCAACAACTGCTCTTAACCGCTCAGCCACCTCTCCAGTCCAGCTTCACTTGTTGTTGTTTTTCAAGACAGGGTTTCTCTGTGTTGCCCTGGCTGACCTGGAGCTCACTCTGTAGACCGACCAGGCTGGCTTCGAACTCACAGAGATCCACCTGCTTCTGCCTCCTGAGTGCTGGGATTAAAGGTGTGTGCCACCGTCTTGGCCATTCTTATGCACTATCCTTCCTCAAAGGCAGTTGAACACAAAAGGAAATAGCATTCACATCCAACTGTTAACAGCTCCCAGGGAGGGGCACTTAACAAGAAACATCCTTTGTTCCTTGATGTTGGGACAGGAGAAGGGGAAGAGCTTGTCACCGATGCCCTATTGAACCAGAAACAGGGCTAGAACATGAACAGGAATATTTCATAACCTTAATATTTGCCTTAAGCAGGCTGCCTTTTTTACCTATTCAGCTGCAGGTAACTGGACTGCTCCTGTGGCTATGAAATACAATTGTCTGATGAGGCTCAAAGCCTTTCCCCTAGAAGGCCGACCTTCTCAGATCTGTGGGGGTAGGGGGATGGCACTGCCCATTTCTCCTTTATAAAGAACTCTTTCAATCCTCTGTCTCTATCATTGAGGTCTTAACAGAGGAGGCTCAGCCTAGCTGGCTCACCTGCTCACTCACAGCAGCTTTTCAGAATCTAAGCATCCTCTGCAGATGTAGCTCTGTGGAACTGACTATAAGGCAATAATTCTAACCACGTCTACTGAGCTCCTCCCATGTGCCAGATAGTATGCCCATGCCTTATATGCATATCTAACTTCCATTTTTGTCTATTGTTGCCATCTCCTACCGCCTCGATCTAGGCCGGTATCACCCTTCACGTGGATTACCATGCAGTAAATGTTGAGAGGTCTCTCTGTTCCCACTCTGGCCCATAACAGTGTATTCTGAACATCAAGCCGAAACATAAATCAGATCATGTCACCCCACTTCTCAAACCCTACCAAAAATCCTCTATTCCATTTGGAGTAAAATCTCAAGTTCTTTCTTTTACCTACAAGGCCAACCATGCTCTAACTTCTCTGCTCTTTCCTTTGCCTTTTTCTCCACAGGTCTCCTGGCTGTTCCTCAGCACACCTCCCTGACCTTCTGTTTTAAGGGCCTAGAATTTGTGCCTCGTGTGCTCCCTCACCTATCCATAGCATTTGCCACAAATGTCTCT
Organism: Peromyscus eremicus; assembly: GCF_949786415.1. Classification (NCBI taxonomy): domain Eukaryota; kingdom Metazoa; phylum Chordata; class Mammalia; order Rodentia; family Cricetidae; genus Peromyscus; species Peromyscus eremicus. Next base: position 81,929,283 of record NC_081439.1, on the reverse strand, counting down.
TATACCTGTTTACTTATTTGATTATGATCTGTTTCCTCCACCAGAATGCAAGCTGTCCAAATTGAAGGGTTTCTATCCGTGTGTTTTTTTTTCCCCGCCAGCATGGCCCCAGTGTCCAGAAAAGTACCTGGTTCACAGTGAAACTGTTGCATAAATAAAGTTATTTAATATTTAAAACCTAAAGAGCTAGGAAATCTCCCCTTTTCTGATGGAAAAGTGAGCTTCAAAAAGATTACACTCGTTTTTCAAGTTTGCACAGCTCCTCTGACTGGGGAGACTGCTCTTTTAACCACCACACCACACAGCTTTTTCCTTATCGCTTCTTGGATGCCAAGATCTACTGGGCTCCCACCAGACCCCCAGTGGACAACAGTAGATTCTCTTGGGAAATGGCTGAGGTTCTTCTACATGCAGTCTAGCTTGGCTTACGTACTGGAGAGGAAGTGCTGTGACCCAGGCCCAAAGTCCCGGTGGGCATCCTGGAGCTGCTTAAGCCTCTCACCAACTGATGCCTACGGAAAGAACAGTGGTTTACTTCTAGCCATTTAGTATGGAATCTGCAGTTGCCTCCAAGAATCTTTATGAGCTCCCTCATAGGCTAGCCTTTCTCCTGTTCCAATCCCATCTATTGTCACCCAACTTCCATCCTCCTCTCGCACTGACAAGGATCAGAGAGCAGCCTCCTTAGTTTTGAGCCATTGTAATTCTCCCCAGTCTAACCAGTGTGTTTAAATCAAGACAAGTCCCTCTCATTCCTTTAGTTCAGTCGTTTCCTGCAGCTTAGAGGTGGAGAAGTTTATTTTCTGACCCCTAATTCTCTACTATTCTTTTCCTGTGTGGATTTCATTTCCAAACCCATGATTCCATTGGGCCTGCGTACACTTTTCCCCAAAAGCCTGTCCATACCATGATGCCTCCCCAAGGCTCATTTCAGGATGCTCCTCTACCTGGAGCTGTTTCCACCGGATGTTGATCTGTTCCAGAGCCCTTGAATTCTCCATTGACAAGTGTACATCAGAAATGGCAAGTTGGTGGGCCAGATCATTCACTAACTTCACTCCATCTTTCACAGGAGAGAATTCTTCTTTGAAGAGCTAGAAAAGCAGAACCAAGTGCCACGGCAGACAGAGAGCAGGAAAGAGGACACATTACTCATTCACCTTCCCTTCCCGTGTGGAGGGTTAGTCTCAACAACACCTAGCTACTAGGTCATTTGTGCAATAGACTAAGATATGAGTGGCCAGTGCTCTAATCCCTTCCTTCTAGTCACTCCAGAAAAGCGGGGAAAGAAAACAGTAGGACAGAGATGGCAATAGACAACCTAGCCCCCAATCTAGCCCATAGCCAAAAAGAGGCTTGGCTGAAGCCCAGACCAACAATCATGTCTTAGCAGAAGGAAAATTGGCACTGTGAAAGGACATCAGGTCTCTCAGCAGGGACTGGAGTCAGGGAAGGAGACCTACATACCTTGATGGCTTGGATATGCTCTGGGAGGGAATCAATGAAGAGATCCCCAATGGGCTCCCAAGTGGCTCGGACTCCCTCTGCTTGGGTCAGAGTACTGCTCAGTTCCTCCATTGTCCCTTGGATCTCCAAGAGATGTTCCAGAGTATGCTCAATGTGGCGATGCTGATCCACACAGCGGGCTGTCAGCTTCTCCCACAGCTCGCTGGCCACTGTTGCCTGCTTCCACACAAAGCGGCTAAGATTCTGAATTCGTTGTCTGGGGGAGGTATCTGTGAGCACAGTCATGAAGCCAAGTCAAGCTAACTCGGGAGAGGCAACCCAGAGAAAGACTAAGACAAAGTCATCCTTTTATAAAACGTATATGCTTGCCTATATATGAGGGGTTTGGGACACCAGTGTGTGCCTGTTTGTATACAAATATTCCTATTTACATAAATATTTCCATGACTGAGCTACTTTTGCACATTCAGGGATTTAAATTATTATTTATATTTATGTATTTATGCATATACATATTGTGTGTGTGTGTGTGTGTGTGTGTGTGTGTGTGTGTGTGTTTTTTCTGCAGTGCCTGTGTGGAGGTTAGAAGACAGTGTGCTGGAGCTGGCTTTCTCTTTCTACAAAGTGGGTCCCAGGTTGTCAGGCTCTGGGGCAAGCAACTTTACCAACTGAGCCATCTCACTGGCCCACATTCTGAGATTTTTTTTTAATTAAATCATTTATCTTGAGATTATTATAGATTAGCTTTTGGTTATAAGAAATAACGTCGATATTTCCTGCACTCTTTACCAAAATGGTAATGTCTTGTAAACTAACAGTATCATGTAACACCCAGGATTTTGGCATTGATATACTCTGTCAATTTTGTTCAGAGTTCCCTGGTTTTACCTGTATTCATTTTTGTGCAAGTGCACACACACACACACACACACACACACACACACACTTAGTTTTATGCAATTTTATCAAGTGTTGGTTCATGAATCTACAGCCACATGAGGGCATTTTAGTTTCCTCCCACATTTACATTAAGGTTATCTCATTTTTTTAAATGGTAAGGTAAGGAAGGAATAAAGTATTTTAAGAGGTATGGTGAGGTAAATCATCTAGTCCTATTCATAACCTCAGGAAATGATTTAGGCATTAGTGTCTGCTGTTCACTACAGAAAGGATGCTCCAGCTCAGGAGTCTGGTATAATGTGCCAAGCTTTTCTCCTTGGACTTCTCATTTTTAGGTTTCCTCCTTGTCCCTCAGACTTCCTGCGGAAAGAGGAGGATTCAGAGTCTCTAGTCCCAAGCTGCGTGGACTCGCCTTACTGTCTCTGGAGCTTGCCCCATCTGGGCCCCACTGAGCAGTGACTTATGTGCTAACTGGCCCACTGAGAGGCCAGAAATCAACCGAGCCTGTGAACAGAATCGACAAAGGACTCCGCTGATGAAGGCTTCTTTCCAGTCTATTCCCTCTGTGGGTTGGGGCTCAGGAGCCTTTTCCAGAGGGTTTGCTAGACTGCCACTTGGACTTGATTTCCATGGATGCCACACTGGCAGTTTATGGGAATCGAGATAGAAAACAGCCCTCGCTATGAAGTCAGGTCCAGAAGTCACCAGGGTCAGTATCGACCAGCCACAATCAATTTTCATCTGAAAATCTGAAGATTCTTTGGTTTTAAGATTGCTTTGTAGTTGCTGGCTGATAGCAGCATCGCCAATGTCCCTCTCTGTTGGAATAAATCAGATTCTTTTCTAATGTTTTCAATTCATGCTACATTTATTCATCAGTATCTTCACATGCGAATGTGAAAACGAAGATGCAGATTCACATGGGTAGCAGGTACAGGCCTGGGTTGTCACTCAGGGGACAAACAATATTCCGAAAGGACAGACTCCTCTCATTCCCTGGGTTGCTTCAATTCACTTGAGGTCTCCCTCCCTCCCTCCCTTCCTTCCTAACATCTCATTACAAGGCCACACACGATTCTCTGAAGAGCCACATACAGCTTTAGGCCCCATGCTGGTGAGACCTACTTCTGGTTCTTTCCTTTCTTACAACTGTGACTCTTGTCCCATTCTGACTTTGGGCTCACAGGAGAAAACTACCTTCCCAAGTAACAACTCAGAAAAGGAGCCCGTGAAAGGCACAAAGGTGTTTGTTTACTAGTACATATAGCTCAAGAAGAAATGGGGGAAGGCAGGAAGGCCACCTACCTTTGCTCTCAGAATGAGGCTCCTCTAATTCCTCAAACGGGTGCTGGGTCAGGAAAGCCTGAGCGGATTCCAGCACGGAGTAGATATAGGGACCTTTAGACTTGACTTCCTCCATAAAGGCCTGTGAAGGTTTGCAGTCAAAAGGAAAAGAAAGCCTTTCAATCACTTCAATTTTACGCCATGATCAACAACCTTTCTTCTTTTTTTAAATTTTTTTTATTTTATAATTCAATTTAATTTTACATATCAGCCATGGATTCCCCTATCCTCCCCGCTCCCGCCTTCCCCCCAGCCCACCCCCCATTCCCATCTCCTCCAGGGAAAAGACTCCCCTGGGGATTCAGCTCAACCTGGTAGACTCAGTCCAGGCAGGTCCAGTCCCCTCCTCCCAGGCCGAGCCAAGCATCCCTGCATAGGCCCCAGGTTCCAAACAGCCAACTCATGCACTAAGGACAGGTCCCGGTCCCACTGCCTGGGGGCCTCCCAAACAGTTCAAGCTAATCAACTGTCTCACTTATCCAGAGGGCCTGATCCAGTTGGGGACCCCTCAGCCATTGGTTCATAGTTCATGTGTTTCCATTCGTTTGGCTATTTGTCCCTGTGCTTTTCCCCAATCTTTCTTCTTAAGGAAAGTTGGTCCTGTGGCATTACTAGGGATTTTAGGGTTACCCAGGGAGGGAAAACATCAGTCCTCCCTATAGGCAGAAAATAACTCTAATGCTAGGAAGTCTATTCAGTGTGCAATGAGTCTGGCTATGCCATAAAGTAGAAGAAACATCGTAGAGTAGATCTTAGCTTTCTGGAAGACTCAGTGTGACACCAGCCTGGGTTTTATAATTAGCTTGAGTTCAGTCTGAGCTCTATACTAAGTTTGAGGTCAGTCAAATCCATGTAGTAAAAACTTGGCTCAAAAACAAAACAAAAGAGAACAAAACAAAGAGATATTGGTCATTTTCTGATTATAGAGGTGATGTCACAGAAATATTTAAAAGTTCAGAAAAGTATAAATTAAAAATATAAATTAAAACTAAATGAAAAGTTATAGAGAATTACAAAATGAAAGAGAATTACAGTTTTATCACCTAGAGTTAAACACTGTTAACGTTTTGGTGTATTTCCCCCCTGTGCCATTTCTGTACACACACACACACACACACACACACACACACATCTATATACATCTTTATGTAACTGAGATCCATAGTTTTATATTTTGCATTTTAAACATCATATTAAGTTCATTTGTCCATATTCTCCTTATAAATCAAGGCAGGGTGCTGTGGGATGGTCTGTATGTCAAGTGTGTTGCTGATTGGTCAGTAAATAAATCACTGATTGGCCATTGGCTAGGCAGGAAGTATAGGCGGGACAAGGAGAAGAATTCTGGGAAGTGGAAGGCTGAGAGGGAGACACTGCCAGCCACCGCCATGACAAGCCGCATGTGAAGATCCCGGTAAGCCACGAGCCATGTGGCAAGGTATAGATTTATGGAAATGGATTAATTTAAGCTATAAGAACAGTTAGCAAGAAGCCTGCCACGGCCATACAGTTTGTAAGCAATATAAGTCTCTGTGTTTACTTGGTTGGGTCTGAGCAGCTGTGGGACTGACGGGTGTCAGAGATTTGTCCTGACTGTGGGCCAGTCAGGAAAACTCAAGCTACGGCAGGGTTTTAAATTGGATGACGAGCCTTGGCTCACGCTGTGGAGTGCAAGCCCCAGATGAGGACTGCATACCCTGACCTACTGCTTTAGGTATCTGAGTAAACTGAGGGCCTGTCTGTCAGGGTACCGGGAAAGAGTGTTTCCTGCTGAGAGGCTCCACGCCACCCCTGCAGGAGTCTAACCTACCGCATGCGTCTCCTTCTCCTGTTGTACCAGGGCCACATCCCCTTGCAGGGGCAGTTGAGCTGACAACTCCTCATCCTTTTGGCTGAGCCAGTCAATAATCTCTTGGAGCGGGAGCTGAAGTTTTCCACTGTGGTCTGAGAAGGCCTCGAGGCGAGCGCTGTAAGACCAGTGATCCAATCACTTCTTAAATAACAAAATCTATTCTTCCTTTAATATGCGAATATACTTTAATATCCAAAACGGACTCCAAGGAACTGCTCTAGCTGAAGTGGAAGGAGACCCAGGAGCCGCTCCTCCTTGTATCTACTGATGAATGTTCCCACCACAGGTGCGTAGTATTTAAAACAGTAGTCGGGAGCTGTCCTATATTAAAATGGTTGAAAACATCTTGGTCACTTCAGCTGCATGTCCAGCAGCATGCCAGGAAGGGTAAGAAACCGAGCAAGGGCATTAGGGGTGACAGCAGTCTGGCTCCCCTCTTGCCCTGGCAGAATACAAATCACATCATTCTGCTCAGCCAGGTAGGGTGCTCTGCCCAGGAGAGGATACAGTTGGTGGGAAGGGCAGGGTGGACAGGTGAATATGAGTACAAACCTGAGCAAGGCTCTACACAAATCTCAGCCCAAAGGGACTCAAAAGATGGCAAAAACATCGGCTACAGGTTGGAAATACAGAAGAAAACATGTATTATATAATCACATGTCTGTTTGCCCCCGACTCCCAAATGAAGTAGGAGCTAAGGTCTAACAGTAGGAAGTTGGAGGCTGGTCAAGGCCTGATGCAGATATTAATCCCATTCCTCTTAGTTGGCACTAACAACTATCTCTGCCCACTGCTTCCCTATACCTGGGGGGAAAAAAGCTTTTTCTAAATTACGGTGTCAACTAGTTCTTACGACAATCTTATGGGGTGGGCATTATCATTTCCAAAGATCAGTTTGTTCAGGACTACAGACTCAGGCGACTGACACAGATCTGTGATTTGAAACAGGCTTTTCGGGCACGACAGGCTGCTTTCTCTCAGCTTTTCTACACTGCCTCATCTCCTCACAGACCCCAGAGGCCGAGTTTGGGCTAAGAATGAGACACACACAGCAGGGCAGAAAGAAAACAACAGAGAGAAGCCGCCTTTGGGCTCTTACTGAGTTGACAACACATGGATGGGAATAGAGGACATCAAATGATGCGACTGGGCTGGGGACGCAGCCTGGCTGGGAGAGCACTTGCCTAGCATGCATGAAGTTTGAGTTCCATGACCACATAAACTGGACGTGGTGGCATATGCCTGAAATCCATGTACTCAGGAGGGGGAAACAGGAGGGTCAGAAGTTCTGGGTCCTCAGCTATATAGTGACTTTAAGGACAGTCTGGGATACGTGAGACCTTGTATCTAAATAAATAAATAAAACAAAATACAAGAAAGGGATGGGAGTATGCAGATGAAACTCTCCAAGGTTGGACAGTGGAGGAGGGGACAATGGCTTCATTTTGATTTACATACCAGCACTTTTAAGTTTAGAAAGCATTTTGCCTTGTTGCTTCATTTTGATTTACATACCAGCACTTATAAGTTTAGAAAGCATTTTTCCCTGTTGCTTCATTTTGATTTACATACCAGCACTTTTAAGTTTAGAAAGCACTTTTCCTTGTTATTTGGATGTTGGTGACACTGTGAGGTAGGGAGGAGAGGTTTTATTTATTCCTCCTTTTTTCATCTTCTTAAAAAACTAAAGAACGTATTTGCGTGTCATCCTTGCGCAGGGGCCATGCTAATCTTCTCTGTATTGTTCCAATTTTAGTCTATGTGCTGCCGAAGCGAACCAGACCGGGCAATGGTGGCACACGCCTTTAATCCCAGCACTCAGGAGGCAGAGGCAGGCGGATCTCTGTGAGTTCGAGGCCAGCCTGGTCTCCAAAGCGAGTTCCAGGTAAGGCGCAAAGCTACACAGAGAAACCCTGTCTCGAAAAACCAAAAAACAAACAAACAAAAAACTAAAGAACGAAGCCAGGTGTAGTAGTGCTCGCCAATAAGCCTAGCACTGGAAAGACAAAGAAGAGTTGATTCCAAGGTTCAAGGCCAGCCTGCACTCTACAGAGAATGCCGAGCCAGCCTGAGCTACAATCTCAGGACAAAATCAAACCGAGTGGAAGCTAAAATTCAGAGAACTCGAGCAACTTATCCAAGATGACACAACTACCTAAAACGGGTTAAGATAGAAATGGCCTTACTTCTAACCCAGGGTTCTTCCTCTGTGCCCGAGAAAGATGGAGAGAAGTAGATAGTGAGGCTGACTGGGGGACACACAAACTACAGCAACAAAAGGGCCCAATACTGTCCCAGCCAATCCCTAAAGTAACTTTTTCTAGGAGTTAGTCCTTACCGCAGGTTATGAGACTTCTTTTTTATTTCATTCCAACACAGATTCATGGCTGATGGTTCCAGGGGGCCAATGGCTCCAACAGATCCATTCAAGAGCTTTGGACTTAGGCAGGGATTCCCGGCACCATCCCAAGGAGGTGCAGGGATGGTGACTGCAGCTCTAACCTGGACAGAAACACAAAAAGTCTGTGGTCTCTGGACTTTTCCATGCCCTCTTCTATGCTAAGTGTGGGACGGGAGTGAACAAGACGAGAGAAAGGCTGGTCCCAGGGTCCAGAAATCCTAGCCTATTTTGTGCGAGTGCGTATTCAAGGGGGAGCAGCAGTAGGGACTCTACAGACCCACTCGCTGGAAGCTCGTCTCTTGGAACGGGCATAGAAGTGCAGAGTACTGCTTCCTTCGTGATAGCCCCCCACCCCCTGTTAGAAATTTTGCCAGGATGACTGTGCAAATGGGACCCTGCATCCAATAAGAAGCTGGTGGGATTTGTCCAAACATGAACAATCACAGCGTTCAAACTGAGCAATAGACTCAATCCACAGGGGCTCACACTTTACCCAGCCTTCTAGAAAAAACAGCTGAGGGGCTGCCCCATAAAGATTCAGAGAAGAGGCAGCTAAGACAAAGGAAGTGATCTGTTCCCTACATCCTACTTTCCAATGGATCTAGGCCCTTCAGGTCACCTTCCCCCAGTTTTAATCCACACTTCAAATCACAGTCAGGAAGCCTGGAAATCTTCCTAAAGGTCATGAAGGTGAACGTGGACTGAGAAAGATAAAAGGAACATTCTGGATTTTGCACTAAAAAGGATTCTGACTTAAGTTGGCAGCCAAGAAGCCCAGTCTTGAAGCTTGCCAAACTGTAGCTTGGGTTCTCAGTCTCATACTCTACTGTTGCTGTCCTGGGCACTGGTGAGACCCTGAGAGAGTATTGTTGGGTCTAGGGTATAGTTGACCAAATCACCCATTATGAGCATAGTGCTGGAAATACCCAGCCAGGCGGCAGTATAGGGTGGAGGGAGGGAGTTGGAGGAGGGAATCTCTGTCTGAGCTGATCCATCCTACCCATGGAGACTCTCCTGTTTGCCCACAGGTCTACCTGCATCTTGCCAACTAGCTGACCCTCCTAGAGGCTGGGACTCCTCGATTCTCCTCTCTGTCTTAAAATCATACTTTTTTTATTATTTAGTAATTTCTTTTTTATTATTATTAAGAGATTTTCTATTCATTTTACATACCAACCACAGATTCCCCCCCTCCTCTCTCCTCCCACCCCCCAGACTTTCCCCTCAACCCACCCCCCATTCCCACCTCCTCCAAGGCAAGGTCTCCCCTGGGGAGTCAGCAGAGTCTGGTCCATTCAGTTGAGGGAGACTCTCCAGGCAATTTAGGATACTAATCATCCCAGTAAAACTACAGCTCACGACCACAGCGTGAAAGGAAAGTGAGGAGCTGCCAAGTTCTGGGGGACAACCTGAGAACTCAGCCCCACTGCAGCCTGTGTGGTGACCCTACCTGTGCTGCCTGAGGAGTCCATGGCAGGACCTGGGAGTTCCATGATTTTCCCTCAGCAGGAATCCGGACCCCGTGTCTTGTGAGTGCAGACAGGCAGAATCCTGAGGAGCTCTGAGCAACCCCACTCAGGGAGACTGGGCAGAGCTAAGCCAGGCCAGGAGGCGGGGTGGGGAATGGGGGGGGCTGCTACCCTGTTTGTTTACTGACCCCCCAGGAATCTGGAGGGGGCGGCCATGTCAGAGTCTACCCAGTGAATCAGAGCTTTGTTGTGGGGAATTCCGGCTCGCTCCCAGGCTGGCAAGGGTAGCAGGAGTGGGACTGGGCATTCCATGGGGCTGAGGAGTGGTGTGGAGAGAGCAGCCCTGTTGACTAACTTCCCCTCTCTGAGGAAGACACAAAGCACTTACTGCCTCCAGGCCCGGCCCTGCTCTGAAGTGGACACAAAGATAAGACAACTTGAGCAATACACTTTTGGAAGGCAGTTTCTCCAAGGACTGATGGAAGATGAGCTTGAGAAATAAGCCTTCCTCCCAACTAAGTGAGCGTCTTCAGAAGCAGTGAGGGGTGTGTTCGGCACCTGGGGACAGGGTCATGGAATGTCTACATTGGGAAGCTGGGGTAGCAGAATCCCTCTGCATTTGGTCATCTTCCATGAATGCAGAGACCAGAAGATTCACTGGAGGCCACTATTAAAATAAGGGAGGGTTTTGCCCTGCCTTTGAGAGGTAGAGGTAGAGCCATGACTGGCAGACCTCTGTACCCTGAGGACAAACTGATGGACTCTGGGCATCCCTTTGAGCCTCTATAATGGAGGAAGAGAGGACAATGAAATGTAGCAGTTCCATGAAGATAGCCAGGGATGGAGACACCCCTGTGCCAGCCTGGGCTACACTGGGTGGGACTGAGGGAAGCCCTTTCCATTAAGCCGCTGACTGAGGGGCCGAGCCTCTACTGGAAATGATCACTAGTTTCTCTCTTTAGTAGACTTGCCTGGAAAAAGGTTAACATTCCCGAGCTCAGCCCCCACCCCTGAGCACTTCGGAAAACACTATGTTTATACCAAAAAGCGTTCTGTTCCCACCCTTATTTGTCTCCCACAGTCTTCTAGGCTTTCCACAGTTCCACATTGTTTCCATGCTGAGGTCCACCTACAGGAATAGCTGCCTGACCCTTTCTAGAGGCCTGAGCAGAGCCAACTGGGATGGCTGGAGGACGGCAGGGATGACGAGCCAAGAGTGGGGAGTGGCTCCAGTTACAGGCATTACTTGTGTTAGGATAATTGGGCTAAAGCCAGTGTCACAAAGTCCTTTGGACTGGGAATGCCCCTGAGTTGGAAACAGCCCCTTGTGACCCCGCCGTGACCAAGCCGGCCTGGCTGTGCTCTGGGGAGGAACACACAATGAGCTGGGCGCCATCCCCATCCGTGTTCGCCTTTCATCCTCTTCAGGGCTCTCTCTCTTCTTAGCTGCCTAATCACCATCCAGCCGGCTCCCACGTTGTTCTCTAGAGCCCTGTTCTCCTCTCATTTTCCCTCTGAAGAGGGCCAAGGACATTTCGTAGGCAAATCATGAAGAGGAATTGTTTTCTTTCCCTTCCCGTATCAGTTGCTTTCCCGTTCTGGTTTTTTTGTTTGTTTGTTTGTTTTTTGTTTTTTTTATTTTATTTTATTTTTTTTTTTTTTTGTGGATAAGATGTTTGCTGCTCACACCCCATCCACAGAATTCTCTACTCATACCTTGAACCCTTGAGACAATAATAGTGCAGGAAAGAAGAAAAAACACATGCAATCAGGAAAGAAAGACTGCCCTATGCCATTCACAATCACACACTGCAGCCCCTCTGTGCTCTGCCCATGTAGGGAAGCTTGTTGGGTGTGGCGAGGCAATGGGCAAAGGAAGCCTTTTGGAAAGACTCAGGCTTCTCAATACCTCAACACTGTGAGAGCCACACTCCATGCAAGAGGTAGATTACTGGGCAACTCTAAATTGACCCTGGCTTTGAAAATATATTAGAGGCAGAAATGTTTCTCTGGCTAAATGCCAAAAAAAAAAAAAAGACTGATCCTCATTCTTGTCTGGATCTTGACTTTTCCTTCTTTAGCTTTTCCCAAATGATTTCCCTAACACCTGTATTCTCTCTCTGTTGCTTTACGCCCTCTCTCCCATCTCCCTACAGACTGACCTGCTGTCTGTTCCCCTAGAAATGACTCAGCACAGCAGTCTGTCTGTGACTCTCCGGGATATACTGTACTTCCTCATGCCCCACAGTCTCTAGACCACTGTACTTCCTCATGCCCCACAGTCTCTAGACCACTGTACTTCCTCATGCCCCACAGTCTCTAGACCACTGTACTTCCTCATGCCCCACAGTCTCTAGACCACTGTACTTCCTCATGCCCCACAGTCTCTAAACCACTGTACTTCCTCATGCCCCACAGTCTCTAGACCACTGTACTTCCTCATGCCCCACAGTCTCTAGACCACTGTACTTCCTCATGCCCCACAGTCTCTAGACCACTGTACTTCCTCATGCCCCACAGTCTCTAGACCACTGTACTTCTTCATGCCCCAGTCTCTAGACCACTGTACTTCCTCATGCCCCACAGTCTCTAGACCACTGTACTTCCTCATGCCCCACAGTCTCTAGACCACTGTACTTCCTCATGCCCCACAGTCTCTAGACCACTGTACTTCCTCATGCCCCACAGTCTCTAGACCACTGTACTTCCTCATGCCCCACAGTCTCTAGACCACTGTACTTCCTCATGCCCCACAGTCTCTAGACCACTGTACTTCCTCATGCCCCACAGTCTCTAGACCACTGTACTTCCTCATGCCCCACAGTCTCTAGACCACTGTACTTCCTCATGCCCCACAGTCTCTAGACCACTGTACTTCCTCATGCCCCACAGTCTCTAGACCACTGTACTTCCTCATGCCCCACAGTCTCTAGACCACTGTACTTCCTCATGCCCCACAGTCTCTAGACCACTGTACTTCTTCATGCCCCAGTCTCTAGACCACTGTACTTCCTCATGCCCCACAGTCTCTAGACCACTGTACTTCCTCATGCCCCACAGTCTCTAGACCACTGTACTTCCTCATGCCCCACAGTCTCTAGACCACTGTACTTCCTCATGCCCCACAGTCTCAAAACCACTGTACTTCCTCATGCCCCACAGTCTCTAGACCACTGTACTTCCTCATGCCCCACAGTCTCTAGACCACTGTACTTCTTCATGCCCCAGTCTCTAGACCACTGTACTTCCTCATGCCCCACAGTCTCTAGACCACTGTACTTCCTCATGCCCCACAGTCTCTAGACCACTGTACTTCCTCATGCCCCACAGTCTCTAGACCACTGTACTTCCTCATGCCCCACAGTCTCTAGACCACTGTACTTCCTCATGCCCCAGTCTCTAGACCACTGTACTTCCTCATGCCCCACAGTCTCTAAACCACTGTACTTCCTCATGCCCCACAGTCTCTAAACCACTGTACTTCCTCATGCCCCAGTCTCTAGACCACTGTACTTCCTCATGCCCCACAGTCTCTAAACCACTGTACTTCCTCATGCCCCACAGTCTCTAAACCACTGTACTTCCTCATGCCCCACAGTCTCTAAACCACTGTACTTCCTCATGCCCCAGTCTCTAGACCACTGTACTTCCTCATGCCCCACAGTCTCTAGACCACTGTACTTCTTCATGCCCCACAGTCTCTAGACCACTGTACTTCCTCATGCCCCACAGTCTCTAGACCACTGTACTTCCTCATGCCCCACAGTCTCTAGACCACTGTACTTCCTCATGCCCCAGTCTCTAGACCACTGTACTTCCTCATGCCCCACAGTCTCTAGACCACTGTACTTCCTCATGCCCCACAGTCTCTAAACCACTGTACTTCCTCATGCCCCAGTCTTTAGACCACTGTACTTCCTCATGCCCCACAGTCTCTAGACCACTGTACTTCCTCATGCCCCACAGTCTCTAGACCACTGTACTTCCTCATGCCCCACAGTCTCTAAACCACTGTACTTCCTCATGCCCCAGTCTCTAGACCACTGTACTTCCTCATGCCCCACAGTCTCTAGACCACTGTACTTCCTCATGCCCCAGTCTCTAAACCCCAAAGCACTGCAGGGAAATTCAAAGTGCACCCATGTCTCCCTCTTTTCCAGACAGCTTCCCCTGGACCTCCTTCCTCATTGCAAGGAAAGGAAGGTTCTCTCTCTAGATTACTACTTCTCACCCACCCACCAATATACAGAAACAGAGACAGACAGACACACCACCACCGCTGCCGCCGCCACCACCACTATCATCACCATACTCCTAGGGGAGAAGAGAAGATTCTAAGCTGGGCTGAGCCAGGAGCTGCAAGGAAGACTAGGGACTTGAGATGATGAGCCAATGGAGAGAGAAACCAGAAGAATATACAGTACACTAGGCAGAAGCCAAGGCCGTGGAAGAACCTCACTTTGCTCTAGGCCATGCGCTGAAGAACCATGCTCTTTTGGGACCTCCCCGGAACTGTAACCCCCAGAAGGTTAACATGGGATTGGTCCTCATTAGACATACTAGGCCTTTGGATTACCTAACCTGACCACTTTCTCTGCAGTATGTCCCCCATTAACTACCTCATGGCTGATAAGGAATGGGCTGCAGGAGGCTCCGCTATCTAAGGGTTTTTATTTACATGAGTCTCCTTGCACCTTAGGAAGTATAGGTATCATATATGTTCAAACACATCCCACATCCAGTCATTTTACACAGGCCTTTCTTTTACTAAAGGACACTTACCTGAGGCTGGGGACAGCTGTTTCTGAGGCTGCGGCTGTGATGAAACCTGTCAGCAGCACGCCACTCATGACATCGTGGGAGGGTGTAAGGGCATCCCTGCATGACCAAAGGTTGCATCAGAACCAAGGCTCATGGAGGGTGAGGACTGGCAGTCGACCAACTGTTGAGCATCAAGCACCTGGAAGAGCAATAAGGAGAGATTTAGAGACAAGACTAGACCAAGCCAATGAAGTCAGCACATCCTAACAGCTGTATGGACCAGCTAACTATGCAGAAAAGCATTCACAGATAACTGACCTATGCAATAGTTCTTCCCAGGCCACTGTGTTCCATAAAAGATTAATTACTAGCCAAGGAAGTATTGTTGGATGTATAATATAGGATGTAGTATAGGATGCTTTGTGCTAAAGACACAAAGATGAATTACTATGAGATAGGTTGGAGACGGAGCTAGGTAAGTTAGTAATTACAATAAAATACTTATGTGTCGAATACTATAATTAAGACTAAACTAGGTGAGGGAAGCACAAAGCGTATCCAAGACCACCCAGACTCGGAGAGACTGCATTTGAGGGCCTAGGGAGATGGCTCAGTCAGTTAAGTGTGTGCTACGTAAGCATGAGGACTTTAATTTGATCCCCAGAACACACACTTAAAAAAAATTGGGCCTGGTAGCGTGTGCTTATAATCCTAACACTGGGGAGGGGAAACAGGCACTTGGCTAGCCAGCCTAGCATACTTACTGAGCTCTGGACCAATGAAACACTGTCTCAAAAAAAAAAAAGCGGCTCCTGAGGTTGACCTCCAGCTTCCATATAAATGTGTACACAAATGCATATGCACATACACATGCACCCACCTGCAAGCACACACACATGAACACACACACATGCACACACACACACACACACACATGCACACACACATGCACACACACACGCTACAAAGAGAATGCATTTGAGATGGGCATTGGAGGCAGAGTTTGCCTATGCAGAAAAGGAGAGAAAGGGAGACAGGCAATAATGGTTGACCCACCTACTTAAAGGCTGATGTCACAAAATGGCTAAGCATACTCAGGTAACAGTGAGTTCAGTATAGAAGACACAGAAGGAAAAGCCAGTGTCTGCTTCAAGGAGTTCACATACAGAGAAACAGGGAGGATAGACCATAAATTATATGCATTAACATTAGAAATAGTGATGGGATGGAGAAAAGAAATAGATGAGGACAAGGTGAATTCTTCCTGGTTGTGTCAAGAAAATTTCCCTAGAGAAAATGTACTTCAGATGAATCATGAAAGATAAGTGGGATTGCATTAAGTAGAAAAGATAAAACGAAAAAGAATTTTCCAAACTGCACATAAAAAAAGTGTAGTGTGAGCAAAGGACAAGATAGGTGCCTGATTGGGTCATGGCAAACAAAAGAGTCTAGCTTTTCTCTTGTAGACAAGAAGGAGGCACTGAAGATTTTAAGCAGGAGAGTGACATGGCCAGATTTTTCTCTGCTTGCCTTGTGTGGTGATTCTCCCAGGGGAAGAACATGCTGAGAAGCTAGTATATAATAAA
The DNA here is from genome assembly GCF_949786415.1 of Peromyscus eremicus. Classification (NCBI taxonomy): domain Eukaryota; kingdom Metazoa; phylum Chordata; class Mammalia; order Rodentia; family Cricetidae; genus Peromyscus; species Peromyscus eremicus. The sequence goes on along the minus strand of NC_081439.1, from coordinate 81,913,503 downwards.
TAGGTAGGCAGGATACATGAGCAGACAGCAAGCTTTGAGGTACATTGAAGGGGGAAAATGTTTGGGACTCCGTGGCCAATTGGATGTGAAAGGTGAGGGAGCGGAAGGAGTCAAAATTTCTAATTTGGGAGCTAGGTGGGCAACTTTGCCAAGAGCAAGAGCAGGAATACAGGAAAAAGAACACATTTGGTGTGGTAAGAGGTGAGGGTAATGTTATATAATGAGCAAGACTGGAGACATTTAGCTTTACACATCAGGACTGATGATCTTTGAAAAGGAGATATATGAACAAAAAATTAGATGTACAAATCAAATGATGGCTTAATAAATGTATACACCAAGAAGATAAGCAACAAGGATGATCTTGCAAATGATAAAGGTGACTTCTTTCAATGTATGGCCAAAACAAACCTTCCTCCAAAGGAGAAGAAACCATTATCTTTGATTCCTGGTGGTGATAATTCAATAGTGACCATTTTTAGACTCTATTCCACCAGTTCCCAACATTTTACACATAAGGGTCCCTTCCTAAGATGAAAAAGAGTCTCACTTCACCCACTCGCATCCACAATAGTAGCTGTACTTTTAGAACTTACAGAATGAGAAAAACACGTAACACATTTAGACATCTGTAGACTCCACGCATCAAGTACCCTTTTCTTCAAGGGTCCATGGTCCCAAGATGAAGGACTATTACAGATTCTGGTGTTTTGTAGTGTGAAGAACACTTTGTTACAGCTAAAAATTCCCAGCAATTACACAGCTACACAGCTTTCTACCCACAAAGAGATTCCCCAAAGAATGGCTGAAAATATGATCCCCCTAATCAAATACCAACAGAAAAAAGATCAGTCACTCAGATAAAATATAATGTATCGGACTGGATGTGGTGGTGTAACCTTTAATCCCATCACTCAGGAGGAAGAGACAGGCAGATCTCTAAAGAGTGAAGGGCAGTCTGATCTACATAGTGAGTTCCAGTTCAAATGCTTTTGTTTTTGTTGAATTCACAAGTAATTCATGTTCTTAAAATTCAAAATATTTTTCTATGGTGCTAGCAATTGAATCTGGGGACTTGTGCATACGAGGTAAACTCTATATCGCTGAAGCACATTTCTAGCCCTTAAAACCTTTTTCATTTAAAATGTATTTATTTACTTACTTACTTGTAGTGCTGGGGACAGGGCCCAGGGACTTTCGAATACTAGGCAAGAGCTTTACCACTGAGCTGTATCTTCAACTGGAAAATGTGAACTAAGCCATAGACAGAACTGAAAATAACTGCCGTGTAATCACAAGCCAGAGATAACCACCCTTAACAAATGTAAAGATGTAGTACCTTGTCTTTGAAAAACAAATACAGGTAAGTTCCAGGTGATTTGGGAGACATGAAAATGGTTGCACGTGACCAGGAGAAGCAGAGTCAGAATAACTAAAAATAGACTATTTCAAAGAGAGAAGAGGAAGAGCTTTGGAAATTCACGAACGTGCTAATAACGACGCAGCGAAAGCGCAGAGTACTCTAAACTGAACAAGCTTTGACCATGTGGTTCTCTGACGAGGGGAAGGGAAGGGAAGGGAAGCCCATCCCAAAGCACTTTGTTTTCTCCTCTTTGCGGAGTCCTAGGGAATTAAGCCCTCCAAAGAAGGCTGTTCAATCAAAATATCGCCAAGTAAAATTGAAGAGATGCAGACAACAGATGTGTAAATTTAATCACAGAAACCCAAAAGAGCACAGTTCCTCAGTTACTGAATTAAAAGATAAAGGAAATGGGTAAATGCTAGGTAAAGATTTCCAAAGTTTAAGACTAACGATGATCAATGACCCCAAAGAGGCTACAAATAAGCACATGACCCTCATCTAAGACCTAGGCAAGAAAGTCAGTAACATGGAGGAAAAATTCAGCAAGGAAGTTGAGATTTTGAAAACAGGAGAACATAGAATAGAAACATCAGAAAAAGGGCTGATGAGACAGTTTAGTGAGTTAAGGTGCTTGCCACCACTGATGACCTGCGTTTGACCGATGGGAAATACTCGGTAGACAGAAAAAAAAGCACCTCTCAAAAACTGCTCCCCTACAATAAATAAGTAAGTTTAATAATATATATGTTAGAAATGAAAAGTCAATAAATCGAAAATTTAAAAATCGTCAAAACCACCACCAATAGACTCAACATAGAAGAGGAAAGAATGTCAGAGGTGGAGGGCATGGTTAACAAAACACTACATTTACAAACAAGAAAAAACAAAAAAGACTCCAGGTGTCACAGTGCACAGCCCTTGGGAGGCAGAGGCAGGCAGAGCTCTGTGAACTCAAGGCCAGCCTGGTCTACAGAGCAATTTCCAGGAGAGCCAGGCCTGCACCAAGAAACCATGTTCCAAAAAACTAAAAAAGAAAGAAAAATGAGCCTGACCATAACTTCCAGGAATTCTCAATCAAAAGGCCAAACCTAAGAATCCATAGGATAGGAGTTGAGATAAAAACAGAACACACTGAGAATCTAGTGGATAAAATAGCAGCATAAAAATCCCCAAATCTGGAGAGATAAATGCAAATGCCAGGAACCCAAAATAGGTAAGACAAAGTAAGATCCTCTTCATGGCATTCTACAGTCAGGAAGTCCAAATACAAAACAAAGAAATTTTAAAAGCTTTAGAGGAAAACTACCACTAACTTAGAAAAGCAAACACATCATGAAAACATCAGGTCTCTTATCAGCAACCCTAAAACTAACCAAAGGAGGAGGAGAAGGAGGAGAAGGAGATATTTCAAGCTCTGAATATGAGTAACTACCAACCAAGACTATTCTATCAAACACAAAGCTATATTTTAAAATTGATGGAGAAAGAAGGACATTTTAAGACTACTACAAATTAAGCCAGCTCAAGTCAAGCACAAACTAACCACTGAGCAGAAGATAGTTTTTTATTCTTTGTGTCTTTCACATCATGCATGTCCACCCCATTCGTTTCCTGTTCCTTCTTTTCCACCCTCTGTCCTTGCAACACCCTCCCCAATAAAATAAAATTTAAGAGAAAAAACGAAAAAAGGAAAAAAAAACAGAGAAGGAAAAAAATCAACCTCGTCATGGAAGCTGTAGTGTGACACAGTGAGTCACACAGTAAGCCCTTTTGTCCATACATCTTTACTTGCAAGTGTTCATTGCAGAGTCATTAGTCTGGTTAGAGGCCTCTACTGCACTGCTACACTATTGATACTGGGCCCTCACTGGGGTTCCTCTTGGATATCCTGCTGTTGCCCTGTGTGGTGGAAATCCTGCAGCTTTGGGTCTGCAAGACCCACACTGTCATGTGCTCCAGCAGATCATAGACGGGGTGGATGTTGGGGTGGACCAACTCATAACCCTGGTTCTGGACCTGGGTAGTTGCAGGGTTGGTCAGCCCACCAGCTCTCCCTTGTCCTCACCACCAGGGTGAGCTCTCCTGAATTGTCCTGGAGAGTTCACTCCTTGAAGCAATGAGCAAGGGGTGGGGCTAGTTCTGCTTTCATGTCCTCAGGGTCAGATCCCTGCCTCCCCCCCACACACACACCTACATCTTCATGGCCACTCTACTGTGTTACCCAGGTATGGCATAAGGGCCACTCTCCTGAGTGCTGCAGCTGAGGGGCAGGGCCAGCTCTCTCACCTGCCTTGGGCATTGGTGGGTGAGGGGACATCTCGCCCCTGCCCATGCCACCGAGTAACAGATGAGTAATGGGGACAGCTCTCCCATGCTCACAACTTCCGGGCTGGCTCACCCACACATTCACCAATGGGGTTGGCTCTATCGGGCTTTATTGTACTAGTGTGCTCTACTGTGTGGAGGGCCTAGCAGATGATATTTAAAGGAATACTACACACAAAGGAGAAAGAAAAATAGGAAGTCTCAATCATGAGGGCACAAAAGAAAACAAATTTCATGACAGGAATAGATGAACAAAGGAAAATAAAAGAATCAACTGTGACCAACACAGTTAACCAGCAAACCTCTAATACTAATAAAAGATAAAGAAAAGAGCAAATGACAATTAAACTTACAAAAAAAGTGACAGGAATTAATTTTTAAAAATCTCTCAATAATAACCTGAAATGTAAGTGACCTCAGCTCTTCAACAAAGAGATGCAGAATAGCTGACTGGATTAAAATACTGTATCTAGTTGTGTTATCAAGAAACAAAGTGGTAAAGACACACACTGAGCATCAGAAGTGAACGGAAGCTGAAAACACCCTGGCATAGCGGCCTGATGATGCAGATTTCAAATGAAGTTAGGAGAGAAAAGACATACATAATAATAAAGAGGCTCTAACAATCCTAAATACACATGCATAAATATTGAGGCTTCCAACCTCAAAAAACAAACACTAATGTGCATAGGTCACATGGGTCTTGATATAATAATAGTGGGTGATTTCAGTACTCTACTCTCCCCAAGATATGGCTTCTAAACAAACAAACAAATTTTTTTAAATGAACACAGTTAGCCATTAGGGAAATTCTAATGAAAACTACTTTGCCATTTCATCTCAACGTCTGCCAGAAAGGGGACCAGCAAAAGGACTGGGTGGAGGCAATGAGGGAGGGATATAAATTAGAATAAAATATAGTGACGCATCGAAAAATACCATAATGAAACTCATTACCTTGCCTGCTAATTTTAAAATTTAATTAAATGTTGTTGTTGCTTGTTTTTGAGACAGGGCTTTTATATGTAGCCCAAGCTAGTTTAGACCTTGTATCTCTGCTGTCTCTACTTCCAGTGTGCTGAGATTACTGGTATGTGCCATCACGCCTGGCTGTCAACTAAAATGAAGTCACCACATGCTATCTATCATTTCTATCCTGCTTCGTTCACTTACCACATCATGGCCAAATTATAATGTCATTATTCCTCTAAAACATGCTCGCTCGCTCTCTCTCTCTCTCTCTCTCTCTCTCTCTCTCTCTCTCTCTCTCTCTGTCTCTCTCTCTCTCTGTGTGTGTGTGTGTGTGTGTGTGTGTGTGTGTGTGTGTGTGTGTGTGTGTGTGAGATGCTTGTGAAAGGTCCAGGAACATAGGAATAAAAAGTTGTAAGTTTAAGAGATGGAAGCTGACAGCCCTCAGCTCAGTCAGCACATAGGGATTAACCTTTAACTAGGCCTTTCTTTGTTTTAGATGGGCAGCTCTGTCAGCAACCCAAAGGTTAGGTGTTATGGTGTAGGTTTTGTGTTTGTTTGTTTGTTTGAGACAGGGTTTCTCTGTGTAGTTTTGGAGCCTGTCCTGGATCTCGATCTGTAGACCAGGCTGGCCTCGAACTCACAGTGCTGAGATTAAAGGCGTGCGCCACCGCTGCCCGGCAAATGTTAGTTTTTTACGACGGCTCTCTGCAGCCCTGGGGTTGGCTATTCTCCCTACCACTTACAGTCCTACCACTGGAAACTGCCGTAAACCAAATTTAACTTTTAATGAGTTCGGCGTGACAACCTGCTCTGCATTGTTTCGTATTCTCCCTGCTATGGGAACCCAGCTATGTCAGGAAGGGTTGCATGTTTTGGGCAAACATCAATTAGCTGTGTCAGGAAAGACTGCAGGGTATACAAGTATCAATTAGCTGGAACCCTCTAAAACCTTGTTAGTGGAAAATTGTAAATCCTAAAATGCAATTTGTCTCTAAAAGTTTAACTTCCAAACTGTAAAAATTCTTTTGTCCATGCCTAATGCTCACCCCTTACTATAAAAAGGGGCTCATAACCCACTTCCAGTTACCACAGTCTCAGAATCCCGAACTCTGGCTGTGGTCTCAACTAGCTGACAAGCCTTTTGTGCCCCGCAGTGATTTCTTGGAATAAAGTTTGCTTCTGATTTTAGACTTCAGTGGTCTGAACCCCATTATTTTGCACATTCCCCCTAGACCCAACACTTGGAATTGAACCCAGGGCCTCACACATACTACACAAACAAGCACTGTACCTCTAAACTATATCAAATCAAATCAAAACATGATTTCTGATAACTGCAAAGAGTGCTATAGTTGAGGTCTTTGGCTCTGGCATCAGACTAGACCCAGAAGTCAACATTCTTTAACCTACCAACAGTGTGGCCTGGAATACCCTTACCTCTTGGAGCATCAGGGCTCTGGTCTGCAAAATGGGGATAAGGATTATACTGACCTTACGGAATTGTTCTAATTATTAAAGTTAATCTTCAATGTACACAATTTAGCATACTTCCTGGCAACAGGACATGGCTGAGTTTGCTATAATCATTGTCGTACACTATTTCACTGAATTGATATACCAAAATTTATCTTAACAGTTGGACATATTATTTATAGTTTTCTGCTTTAGAAGTCAAATCACAATTAACAACCTTGTGCATAATTATGATTATCAGTATAATAATGTCCTGAAAGGGGGAATTCCTGGAATAAATATTTTAAAAACGTTTCAGGCTTATGACATGTATATTTAAAGCATCCTAGAAAAAAGTTACATTGGTTTATACTATCTCCAGCAATGTATGAGAGTGTCAATTTGGTCAAATTCGTGAGCAAAAAATGGTATCCTGTTGATTACTTTGCATTTCTGTAATTACTAGAAATGTGGACCCTCCACACATATTCTAGCAGTCATTTGAATTTCTTCTTTTGGGAACTATTTTGAGAGTAACTTCTTACCAAACATAGCGGCACTTGTCTTCAATGCCAGCATTTGGGAAGCAGAGGCAGGAAGACTACTACAAGTTCAAGGCCAGCCTTTTCTACATAGCAAGAGCCCAGGCAACCAGGCCTATGGTGTGAAATCCTGGCTCCCAAAACCAGAGCAACACAACAGAATTCTTTACAGATTAATGCGTTCCTTCTTATTCTTCTGCTGGCCTGTCACCAGACAAGACTAAGATAAACCAAAGAATAAAAAAATTCATCCCTTTCAGGTCCTGGTGGCGCATGCCTTTAATCCCAGTGCCCAAGAGGCAGAGGCAGGTGGCTATCTGTGAGTTCAAGGCCAGCCTGGTCTATAGAGTGAGTTCCAGGACAACACAAAGAAACCTTGTCTCAATAAACAAAACAAAACAATTAATCCCTTCTGGTCCCATTATTAGGACCCTCTGTTTTCGACGTTTGTTCTATGACCTTATGTCATTTCACCTCTCTAAGCCTTATTTTTTAGATTTATTGTTCATTGTCAATTTCATACATGTATATAATGTATTTTGATCATATTTACTCCCCCATTACCCTCCCTCCTCTCCCTCCAGCTCATCCTCTTCTTCCCAACAAATTCCCCTACTCTTGCGTCTCTTGTTTTGTTGTGTTGTGTTGTTTGGAGGACCTCACTGAGTTTAATTAGGGTATCTGCATAAACAAGTCTATTTACTGGGGCATGGGCAACTAACCAGTGAGGACGCCACTGAAGACAATGACTCCCTGTACCCCCAGGAACCATTAACTGCCAATAATAACTTCTCCAGGATGGCCGGGGCCTCCCAAGCCCCTCCTCCACCCAGGATTAAAAGTTGAAGGGCCCCATCTTTTGCAGGCCTTGTGTGGGTAACCGCAGCTGCTGTGAGTTCATGAGCATGATGGTTTAGGACTTATTTTGCTAAGCTGTCAAATATAAGTATTTAAGATTGGCGGCCATCAAAACACTATTATTACCACTCTTTGTACAGCATGAACTTGAAGCCTGCTAAACTGTCTTTCAAGATCGTCTTCACGTAAGGCAGGCACTGTGGTCCACGCCTAGAACCGCAGCAATTAGGAGGCAGAGAGAGAGGAGGATGGTGATTTCAGTCATTCTCCAGGACATAGCAGTTGATGCCAGCCTGGGACGAGTGAGACTCTGCCTCAGACAAAGAAATAAACAAAAGCAAGCAAGCAAAGAAAAACAGTTTTTTAAGAATAATTTGGCAAGATTGTCCCAAGCCAGAATTACAATTTCATTTTCAGGTGAACATGCTGAAACATAACTGAACCCTATCCAGGGCCCTTGATTTCTGGGCTCTATGGTGTGTGTGTGTGTGTGTGTGTGTGTGTGTGTGTGTGTGTGTGTGTGTGTAACTGGGGATTCAGTTTCATGCATGGTAGGCTAGTGCTCTACCACTGAGCTACATCCCTAGCCATTTTCATTTTTGAGACAGAGTGTTTGTCAGACTGACCTTGAAACTGAGATCTTTCTGCCTCAGCCTCCTAAGTAGCTGAAATTATAAGCATGTGCCACTGTACACAGCCAAAACGTATTTTCATACAGTAAAAAACAAGAAGTAAACCAAGATTGTTCATCTTCATTTGCTCACAAAAAAATGAAACATGCCCTTATATTTGCATTAAATTATCTTTTGGAAGTATATACGATAATTTGTTACCTTTGGAGAAGGGAAAGGAATGGCTATCATAGAGAAATTCTCTTCTACTCCTTTGGGACTTTCTCCCTTTAAAAAAAAGCAGTGTACTTATTAAAAAAGTACATTGAGCATCTACGTTAAATGTATTGAACTATTATAAGTACATCCCCATATATTGAATTATTGTAAGTACATCCCCATATAATTACAGGCCAGGCTGAAAAGTAAATCTCACATCATCAATAGGAAATATGAATTTTATTTAGTTGTATGTTTATGAGTATCTGCCTGCATATATGTATGTGTACCATGTGTGTACCATTGAGGTCAGAAGAGGATGTCAGATCCCCTGGAACTGGAGTTACAGACTATTGTAAGCTCCATATGGGCTGGGCGGTGGTGGCGCACACCTTTAATCCCAGTACTCAGGAGGCAGAGGCAGACGGATTTCTTTGAGTTCGAGGCCAGCCTGGTCTAAAGTGACTTCCAGGACAGCCAGGGCTGTTACACAGAGAAACCCTGTCTCAAAAAAAAAAAAACAACCCAAAACAACAACAAAACAAACAAATAAACAAGCAAAAACAAAAAAAGGTTCCATGTGGGTACTGGGAACTGAACCCAGGTCCTCTGTAAGATAAACAAGCGCTCTTAACTGTTGAACCACTTGTCCAGCTTAGAAATATGGATTTTTAGACTCAGTATTTGCTTGTACTTTTTGAATTTTAACCACAGAAAAACATTAAGCATTTAAAAGCAGCCTTTTTTCCTTTCTCCCCACTCTTAAGATGCAATAGAGGTCTGTGAGGATAGTGTTAACTGTCAGCTTGACAGAATCTAGAGTCACCGGCAGACAGGTGAGAATTCTCTAGATTAAGACAAGGCTCTGGGAATGTCCGTGAGGGGTTGCCTTCATTGTGTTAACCAGTGTAAAAAAAGACCTATTTGAACTGGGGGAGGGCCCACTGCCTGTGCGGAGAATCTTGGACTGAATAAAACGGAGAAGGAGAGCTGAGAGTGTCTGATGGTGGAGGTGGTATGACAAGCTCCTTCAGGCTCTCTTGACTTCCCTGCTGTCTTATCAGGGTCTCTAGTCCTCTGAGAAAGCACTGTGACCAAAGGCAATATGGGAAGGAAACGGTTCATTTAGGTTACATAGCCTGAATCACAGCCCACCAGGAGAAGCCAAAGCAGGAACCTGGTGCAGAGACCATGGAGGGGTGCTGCTTACTGGCTTGCTCATCATGGCTTGCTCAGCCTGTTTTATTATAGAACCCAGGACCACCAGCCCATCTATAATGTGCTAGGCCCATCCACATCAATTATTAATCAAGAAAATGCCCTATAGACCTTCCTATAGGCAATCTGATGGGGGAATTTTCTCAGTTAGGATTCTTTCTTTCCAGATACACTTAGGTTCGTGTCAAGTTGACAAAAACTAACCGACACTCTTACACCATGATGTAATACCTGAACTGTGAGCTAAAACTAACCCTTTCTGTTGTGTTTTAAAAACGGTGGGAAGGAGTCACACCATACAACAGGGCCCATGTAGGAGGTTTATTGAGGAGAAGGGGAGAGAGAAAGGGCAGAGAAGGAGGCAGGAACTGGTCCCTGGGGACAGGAAAGGGAAAGAGAAAGATGGGAGGCGGGTAAGGCCCGCCTTTTATAAGGAAACATGGCAAATATGCACAGGGGTGCTCTTAGTGGCTGCAGCTGAGGGATACCCTGTCAGGACCCTAAGGGCAGGCCAGTACAGATGCCTAAATGCTAACACTTTCTCTTTCAAATATCAAGTATTTGTTGAAAGATTCATCTTTTTTCATTACGTGTCTCTATGTAGGCATGTGCAGGGCACAGTTATTGAATCCCCTGGAACTGGAGTTACAGGTAGTTGTAAGTCACCTGATGTGGGTGCTGGGAATTGAACTTGGATCTTTTGGAAGAGGAGCAAGTGCTCTTAACCACTGAGCCATCTCTCTAGTCTCTGTACAAGTATTTATCACAGCAACAGGAAAAGAACTAAAAGAAGGTCTTCAGTTGTTTTGTGGAAAAAAATGATGTGGTAGTTTTTCCATATCTAAATGAACAACAGTAGTTAAAATCTTCTGACCAGGCATGGTGGTGCATACCTGTAAATCAGGAGTCTGGCTGGGTGATGGTGGACCATGCCTTTAATCCCAGCACTTGGGAGGCAGAGGCAGGCAGATCTCTATGAGTTCAAGGCCAGCCTGGTCTACAAAGTAGTTCCAGGACAGCCAGGGCAGTTAAACAGAGAAACCCTGTCTTGAAAAAAAAGAAAAAAAAACCTGAAGAGTCTGCCACAGGAGGATATAAGTCTAAGGACAGCCTGGACTACACAGAGAGACCTTGTCTCAAGAGAAAATAATCTACCAAATTCCACATTACATATAATCAAATTATATATATTATATATATAATCATATATATGCATTAATTAAATGTTAACATATATAATCCTCACAACAACCCCATAAAACAGTCATTAATGTCTTCAACATGCAACGAGAAAACAGTCACACAGACAGAAAGTAACTTGGTCAGTCACACTGAAGCCATGTGGCAAACAGCCGAAATCTGGACTTGGCAGTTCTGTCCAAGAATGCCATTTCTTCACCGTTCCATGATGTTGTCTTTGTAAACTCTAGAACCCACACTACTGGGAACTGTTGTCGCCGGTGTCCTAGCAAGCAAAGAAGGGGACCTGGTTGGGAAGATGAAGGGATTAGAGGAAAGAGGGAGGGGAATGAGACAGAGAGAGAGAGAGAGAGAGAGAGAGAGAGAGAGAGAGAGAGAGAGAGAGAGTTTGAGATCTAGACACATTATGCACATGTATGAGAACATCATAAATTAGACACACGTATGTACACATAACAATAATTTAAAAATGAGACTGTCAACTTGAGAGTGGGGAACAGAAGATGGGTTCCAGGGAGAGAAGTTAGAAGGAGCTGGAGGGAGGCAAGGGAGGAAAGAAAGTGATGTAATTCTATTTCAATTTAAGACATTCTTTTAGGCTGGGTGTGGTAGCATGCACCTTCAATCCCAGCACTCAAGAGGCAGAGGCAGATGGATCTCTGTGAGTTTGGGGCCAACCTGATCTCCATAGTGAATTCCAGGACAGCTACTACTATGTAGAGAAACCCTGTCTTAAAAACTAAAAACAGCAAACAAAACCATTATTTTAAACAATTTTAAATTGTATTTAGTTCACTGTGTTAGAAGCTATGAATTCAAATGAACAGCGTGACTCACGTTCAAGGGCCTTCCCATCTCTCTGTGTGTATAACCTCTTCTCTCTCCTCAGTCTCTCCTCCCTAATAATGCCAGTAGGATCCAGGCATTGTGGCTCCACCCTAATGATCTAAACTAATCACTTTCCAAAGTGGTGGTATTGTTTTTAATGTTTTATTAGCATATATTTATTTTGCCTAGTGTATGTACGTGTATGCACAGATACATAAATGTAACCTGCTGAGTCTGTTTGTGTTGTTAGTGTGTATATGGTTTCAGGGCTGGCCACTCTGTGTTGGACATCCACTAAAGGGTCACATCCCTGGGAGAGGCTAATTTTCCTTCTAGTAACCATTAGTTGTCTGCAGTACTTTGTCTAGGGGTGGTAGCTACACTTATTTGTGGGTGTAAGGATAGTTTTAGACTGTAGTAAGGAATTATGCTGGTCTATCAATGTGGCAGTGGCAGATTCTTTTCCAAGGTCCATGACCTCACCAATCCCCAAAAGCTGGCTAGGTTTCCAGTACTGGGCGTGATTTCCCTCCTGTTGAGTGGGCCTCATCAAAGAAGCCTGTCTTTACAGCAATTGGAAACTATCACAGAAAAACAGAACCTGGACACAATACAGACAAACTTTACACACACACACACACACACACACACACACATACACACGCACACGCACACGCACACGCACACGCGCGCGCACACACACACACACGCACACACATGCACACGCATGCAAAGGCAGAATGCAGTCAGTCTGTCTGGGGTAGTATCAGGCTGACAAACCCTGCAAAGCACTTAACTGCCCTTTGCAGGACATCTTAGAAATAAATTTCTGAACTGACAAGCTTCTCAGTTTGAGCTCAGAGCTTTCTCAATATCTAGAGCTCAATCAATACTTTAAAATGAACAAACAAACTCCTTCCACCTAAAAGCTGACAGTTAGAAACTTGCACCACCGAGGGAGTTACAGAAGTAGACGAGGATGTCTACTGTCATGTAATGTGAGAGAGCAAACCTGTGCAATTGACTTAAATGTCCACCAACAGGGCACTGGTCAGTGGACTATGCCTGAGAGAAAGCACAGCATGATGGCTAAGGGCATAGGCCCAGAGCCAAAATGTTCACCTCTGCATCTGGCTTTGCCACTTACTAGCGAAAATTTGCACACGCTCTCTAACCTTATTGTACTTCAGCTGCTCTATCTATAAAACAGGGTAACAAAAAGACCTAAAATGTATGCCTCCTCTTCTACTGCCAACGCTGTCTAGTAGAAAAGCCCCATTGTGAGAGGGAAGGTGGTCATGCAATGTCACCTTGGACTGAGGGAGAGAAGTCTGTAGCCACGGGAAAGAGATCTATATCTCATTGCCTTGTTGCAAGCAGTTAATTCATACATTCCGGTGTTTAGCCATTCATACAGGAGTGTTACATGGCTGCTGAAAAGACCTAGCTCTATATGCACTGACTTATCACATGCTATCTTAATGTGCTTTACATTGCTGTGATAAACACCATAACCAAAAGCAACTTGGGGAGGAGAGGGTTTATTTCACCTCACAGCTTCTCATGAAGGTATCAGGGCAAGAACTCAAGGAAGGAACCTGGAGGCAGGAACTGATACAGAAGCCGTGGAGAAATACTGCTTTCTGGCTTGCTCCTCATGGCTTGCTCACCCTGCCCTCTTATACGGGACTCTCTGTCTAAGGGTACACTGCCCAAAGTGGGTTGGGCCATCCCACATCAATTATTAATCAAGAAAATGCCCCACAGACTTACTCACAGACCAGTCTTACAGAGGCACTTCCTCAGTGGAGGCTCCTTCTTCCAAGGTAACTCTAGCATGTGTCAAGCTCACAACACTAACCACCACAGATGCCAAACATGTATTTTAGGTCAAAGAAAAACAACTGTTAGAGTGCTATGCTTGGTAAACGTCCATTTTTGTAAATGCATTTATAAATCTATGTGTGAATATGTGCAGAAAGAAAGCCTAGGCAAATATACACCAAACTGTTTATTGACCCTTCTGGGGAGCTGCATAAATGGAATTCTATTTTTTCTTTACCTCCCACCCCATATTTTGACAATCCATTTATTATTCTCAGAAGGAAAAAACGCTTCAAGTTTTAAGGTGGACAAGAGTAGGGAAAAACAGAATGAGAAGTCTTCCTGCAGCTACGGACTCCTTGCCTCGGTCCAAGGTGACACTGCATGACCATATTCTCTCCCACAGTGTGGCTTTTCTACTAGACAACATGGCCGTAAGGAAGGAGGCACACATTAGGTATGTGGCTAAGGTCATTTCCGGAAGCACAGCTGAAGCCGAGTTCTTACTTCAGATGTACCTGACTCAATGAATAAAGCAGAGAAATGCCAACCGTCAAACAGCAAGAGACCTGTGAGATCATCTGAGCAACCCCTTAATTGACAGCTTGAACCAAGCAAAGGTGTTCCTGAGATAAAACCTATCAAGCACTTTTGAGAAACAAAATTTATTTCTCATTCAAAAGCCTAGAGACACATCCTCATGGGTGAGAATTTTATTCTAAGAGCCAATTAACTCAATACATTTCCTACCCTACTAGTGAGAATGTAGGGTAGAAGCGATTTTGAAGAGGGAATTTGACAATGTCTCTTAAAGATGCTGCTGCTCGCCGGGTGGTGGTGGCGCATGCCTTTAATCCCAGCACTCGGGAGGCAGAGCCAGGCGGATCTTTGTGAGTTCGAGGCCAGCCTGGTCTACAGAGCGAGATCCAGGAAAGGCGCAAAGCTACACAGAGAAACCCTGTCTCGAAAAACCAAAACCAAAACAAAAACAAAAACAAAAAAAGATGCTGCTGCTCATATTTTGTGAGTGGACAATTCCACTCCAGATAATCTTCCTGACAGAAGCATTCACCTAAACTTAACTACCGAAGGATGAACACAGAGAAACCCTGGTTGTCATAGCTCCACACTGGAGGTTGTCTGAACATCCACCAGTAGCAGAATGGGATAAGTAAATTCTGCTTATGTTCACAAATATACATTATTGAAAAATGAGTGAATTAGAGCCACATATTACGACATGGATGGATTTCACAAGTATAAAAGTGACTATAAAAACAAGTTGTAAAATAATATATACATTGAATACCATTGATATAAACTTTTAAAATAGAAACAGCAGTATGTTCTTTAAACACACATATGTACACATATATGAATATATATATATAGAGAGAGAGAGAAAGATAGAGAGAGAAAGATAGAGAGAGAAAGGATTAAAGTATGAATAAATGAAAGAGAATAACAAACACTACATCCAGAATAGTGTCCACTGTGGAGCATAGGAGCTTTAATTATGAAAGAATAGACTCTATTGGTAATGTCTTTCTTAACCTGGACATCATATTATTCTTTATGCTGTTTTGAATGAATAAAACATTTCAACATACAGTGCTTTTAAAAATGCAACAAATGCCATGCTAAATGGAAAGTGGATCACTTTCGGATATAACAAGACACTAAACACAATGTAATAAACATAGATATCACATTCAAAATTAGAAGATTATTCCTTAAAGCTTCTTCACTTTCCTGGGACAGGAGGGAACCCACTAGAGACCTAGCAGTTGGGTGTAGTCAGCTGGGAATCAGGAGATAATCTCTCAGGCACTCAGTAGCTGTAGGAAGGAGAGCAATTTTGTTAAACTCTTGGGCTTGCATGTTTAAAAATACAATGCCGGAGCAGACTGTCTTACAGATTTTTGTTTTCAGATGTCTGCCTCCTTCAAGTTTTTCTTGTTTGTCTGGTTGGTTAATTGGTTAGTTAGCAGCAACTGCTAAACCCATCCCAATAAAATGCTCAAGTGTTTCCTATGTCAAAAAATATTCAGATTTATTCAAAGCAGTACTCCTCAGAGCCTTTAATATGGTTTATGTACATTGTCATTCTCCAAGAGGAAAATGCAGTTAAAAAGCATTTCGAAAACATTGCTGTACCCCCCCACACACACACACACACTTTAAAACAGAATCTACTGATATTCTCCTACAACTGTTGCCCTAGAAGGATTTCCTTAGCACTCAAGCTGTCAGTGTTTGGAATCCTTTGGAAGGACTAGTAAGATGGGGAAAGACACCTGCTGCCAAGCCTAAGGATCCGAGTTTGATCCCTGGGACCCGCACGATGGAAGGAGTAGAACTGACTTTTGCAGGTTGTCTGTCCCCTGACCTCCACAGGAGAGTCGTGGCACATGCCCTGTCTTTCACACGCTGGAGAGAACACTGTGACTGTGTACTGAAACATCCACTGAGTGGGTTTCTCTCAGTGAACATCCTTGATCAGTTCAGAGGTGTGCCTCTCTCTCAGGTATTATGGCCAACGGAACACCAGAAACTTTTGAGCATCTGCCATGGGAACGCCTGTTTCCTAGATGTGCTCTTCCCATCTGCATCTTGGGCCTGTCCGAAGTTTGTTGCTTCAAGCCAAGCTCCTCTCCTTTAGGTGACAGCAGAGCTGAAAGATGTTCCTGGTGGGAGCCCAAAGCCACTCAGCTAGGGCCTAATCCAGAAGGTACAAGTCTCTTCCTATGTGCCTTTACCCCACATCAAGAGTTGGCAGGGATCAGCACCTCAAGGCAGAGAGACCTGCTCACCCAGGGAAGGAGTGGCTCCATCTTCCTTCAGGGACAGGACATTTACTTCAACTTCCAGCACTTAGATTCCTTAGACCCATCTCCCCACCCAAACCTCGGAAGAAGAATCTGCTGAGGTTTGTGGCTTCTACCAGACTTTCTTGGAGGTGACTTACTTGGGGGCCTTTAATTTAGAAACGAAGATTCCTTTGTAAAAGTATAGGTAGAGATTTTGAATGCCTTTGTTCTTTCAAACAATTGAAAAAGTGTGTTATCTTCCTGAAAGCAAGCGCCATGCTCTCAATATCAGCTAACAGGAGATGCTCCTAAGATCTCTACTCCCCACCCCACCTGCTTGGAACCCACGAGATCTGTCCACCTATCAAAAGAAGGATAAACTGCATTTAGCCATCCAGTCCCAGGCCCGTGTACCAGGTTGGGGCACTTAGCTTGAGGCTAGGGAGGCAGGGGGTGTAGAAGGAAATGGGGCGTTGGACTCTGGAGAAGTAAGCTCTTGTTCCAAACTATGCTCTGCAGAGGTAAAGGCTGCCTCCCTGTTACAGGAGGCAGAGAGGGAATCGGAAAACAGAACAGACAATGCGGGGAAACTGCATCAGGGAAAATGAAGGGGGTCAGGAAGTCAGTGCAGAGATGCCATGATCCCTTCACCCTGGGGCCCTGAGGCCTGAGCCCGGTTTACTTCAGGGAAGAACTCCCGTGTCCTCTCTGCTGGCCAGAATACTCATTTGCTCAGAAAATTGGAGATCCGGTATTGCCTCTCTTCTCTTTCCACACATACTCCTTCCCTCTCACCAGTAAATCTACCCTTAGACAAAAAAGCATGTCACTGAAAAATCTAAGATAAATAAATAAACACCACATTCCTATCAAAGAAACAAACCATGGACCCTTCCTCTTATTCATCCTTTAGATCACAATTGCTCCAATTGGCTTGGGTTACCAGTCTTCAGAATCTTCTTTCTCCTTTATGAATTCAATCAGTGACTACTTCATTAGAAGCCTTTTGAATGCAAGTTTTCCCCCAATGGCACATGCAGGCAGACAAGAAGAGGCATACAGACACCCCCTTAGACAGTGCCACCCCTGAAGCTTCCCTTCTTACCGCCAGCTGAACGAGGGCGAGGCTTGGAAATCATTTCTCTGTGGCCTACCTTCTGATTCCGTCAGGTCTGCGAAGCAGGCGGGTAGCTGGAGGCTGGGAGGCCCGGGCTAAGCTGCCTCTGTGAATCAGCAAAGAAGTCTCTGAGACAGGGATGCCGACAGCTGCTGTGTGCACACTCTCCCTCTGTCTCTCCCACCTCCCTGTCCTCCTTCTCCTCCTCCTCCTCCTCCTCCCCTCTCGGTGCCGCTCTGTGTTGCTATGCGATCATCACCAGGACTGACAGCACCATTCCGACCTCCGGCAAAGATACCCTTGACTGGCCAGATGCAGAGCGAGCAAGGACAGTTTTATGAAAGTACCAGAGCCGTGGCAGCTCTCGGAGATTTCAATTCAGTGGAAGCAGAAGAGCAAAGCGGAAGAGCCTGAAAAGCAGAGGGAGAGAGGGGGAGAAGGAGGGGAGGCTTCCACGGGGAGGAGGAGACAAAAGAGCCCCGGAGATCAATACGAGCTGCTGAGCTGAGCAAAGTGTCTGGCCCCCAACTTCCACATATCCAGCCCAGAGCCAAAACCAACTTCGGAGCCAGCAGCTGGCAGGGGCCCCTCTGTAGCCAGTCCAGGATTCAATTTCTGTGCCGGGAGCTGAAACACTCCGCTCTAACAATTGTCATTGATACTCAAGGTACAGTCTGGGGCACAGCGCAGGCTGCCAGTGACCTCTGAGCTGTTGGAGTCACTCCCTCTTATTTCAGTGTGTAAAACTCAACAAGTAAAGGAAAGAATAGGGACTTTGAATGATTTGAGAAAATACAGTTCCTTCCTGGCTCACCTCACGGCCCCACTCACTGTCACTGATTTCGTCCACACCAGCTCTCACTCTTTTAACTGTTAAAGGTTTTAAGTTCCAAACACCCCAACAGATCAGGATGCAGGCTGTCATATTCCTTCACCGAGGGCTCAGCACAGCAGTTCACGTAGCACATATTTGTTGAGAGAATGAACAATGAATGAATGGCTGGTAAAGGCAACCAGAAAACCCTCACCCCCATCCTCCGACCCCGAAGACACAGGGCTCCAGGCCTTGGCGAAGAGACAGTCTTTCCTCCCTCTGCTTCTGAGAACTGTATGGGAGAAGGGGACTGCTTGGATGTTACTGAACTCCACTGAGGATGAAAACTCCACATGCTCTGATGGCACTGAAACTCAACACAGAAAATGCTTCTGGATTGGTGGGATCTGGGACTGGTGTTCATACGTCTAAAGGGCTGAGGAATATTACAATGACTATTATCATTGTTCTATTTTATTGTTATTGTTGAGTGGCACTTCCTTTATTTTGTGATTTTTTTTAATGACAAAACTTTTTGATTTGTTTGTTTGAGACAGGATATTATGTCTCCCAGGCTGACCTCAAACTTGCTGTGCAGTTAAGGATGACCTTGAATTTCGGGTCCTTCTGCCTTTGCCCCCTGGTGCTGCCATTATAGGCATGCAGCACCACGTTGGTTTATGTTGCATTGGGGGACAAATCCAGGACCCCGTGCATGCTAGTTGACCACATCACCAACTGAGCTCTATCCCAAGCCCTGAGAAAAATACTTTACAATAATTTAAATTGAAAAACAGTAATTGCGCATGCTCGGTGGGGTGTAATTTGATGTCTTAATCTATATTTACGTTGTAGAGCCACTCTAGCTAATTAATATAGCACCATCTCACCAACTTAGCATCTTTCCTTGGTGAAAATGCTATAGCCTTTTAGCAATTTGGGAAGAAGCTCATTATTATCTGTGGTCACATGGTGCAATATTATCATTATGAACGTTCTCAATATAATCATTATTCAAGAGCCTCTGTTAGGAAAAACTGTGTGTGTGTGTGTGTGTGTGTGTGTGTGTGTGTGTGTGTGTGTGTGTGTTTCAGGATGAGATTTAAAAAGCTGAAGTCGTTGGCTTCAGCAAATGGCTAGAAAAAAGGCCTGATCTCCTTGAAGCAAACAAAATGGGAACAAACTGCCCTTCCCAGAAGCTTTTTAAAATTATTCATTCATTTATTTATTTGTTTGTTTGTTTGTTTATATTTTATGTGTGCGAGTATTTGGCTTATATACAGTAATGTGCACCATTTGCATGTTTGGTGTCTGTGGAGGTCGAGGAGGGTGTCAGACTCCCTGGAACTGGAGTTGTTAGGGACCCTTATAAGCTACCATGTGGGCACTGGGAAACTGAATCTGGGTCTTCTGCAAGAGCAGTAAGTGCTCTTATCCACGGAGACATCAGGCCCCAGCCAGGTGCAAGAAAGGTCACTGGTTTCTGGGGTGGGGGCATGACTTGATTGGTAGAGCGCTCAGAAGCATGAGGACCAGAGTTGGATTCCCAAACACCGTGTAAAAAAGTCACAGGAGGTAAATGCAGTTGGTAAGATGGGCAGCAGAGACAGTCGGAATCCTAGAGCTTGCTGACCAGCTAACCTGCCCACTTGGTAAAGTTCCAAGACAATGATAGACCCTGTCTGAAGTGAAAAGAAGAATGACCCTTAAGGTTGTCCTTTAACTTCCACACCAAGACCCATCCCTACCTCCTGCCTCAAACACAAACATGCATGGGGACACCCACACCAACACTGTCCTCGTTAGTTTTGGTTGTTGGCTGGTTGGTTTGGTTTTTGTCAACCTGGCACAAGCTAGAGGAATCTGAGGAGGGAGAGCATCAGTCAGTTAAGGAATTGCTTCCATCAGATTGGCCTGTTGGTGAGTCTGTGGGACATTTTCTCAATGAATGGTTGATGTGGGAGGGCACAGCCCACTGTGGGCAATGCCATCTCTGGGAAGGAGAACCCGGATTATATATAAAAAAGCAAGCTGAGTGAGCTGTAGAGAGCAAGCCAATAAGCGTTCGTTTCTGGTCTCTGCTTTAGTTCCTGCCTCAGGTTCCAGCCTTGGCTTCTCTGATGACTGTAATGTGCAAGTCAAATAAACCCTCCCCTTTCCAAGCTGCTTTTGGTTGTGATCTTTTACCACAGCAATAGAAGGCAAACTAAGACAAAAACTACCACCAACAAAAGAAAGGAGTGGCTGGTCTCTGGAGGAGCTTTTGAGAACATGTCCAGTTTCTCAATGTGCATATCTTCAACAGAACTTTGACTAAGTACCCAGTACCACCCAGGCCTGATGGTGTGCTTGGTCCTAGATTTACCACTACATCCCAACCCGGAGCCTCAGGAGTCCTTTACAACTGACTGGGAATGACTCTGAAGAGGTGATAATTAGAAAGAAGACCAGAGGGAACGCTCTGAGAATGCGTTTGGGCATAGAACAAAAGTGCAGATACCCAGTAAACACAGGGAGCCTGACTCACTCCTGACCCTTGGTACCACCTCACTAGCACACCCCACAAATCACAGTGAAGGTCTAGAAGGAGGAAGATGAGGGAGCCTGATGGGGGTACATGCTCTTCACTTTGATGGCATTTGGACTTGCTCAGGTCACAAGAAGCATTTGTAATAATCCTTTCCATTTCTCTTTCCTGTTTCTAGAGCAGGCATTCAGACTGCAGCTACAAAAATACAGTGCTAGTCTCAGTGAAAACAAACCCATAGAGTTTATCTCGAGGGGTGCAACAAAATGCCTCTCAAAATTTCTTTCTCACAGACTAGGATAGCAAAAAGGATCTTTCTTCCCTGCTCTTTAGATGAAGGCTTCTGAGGATCCCTATGAGACAGAAAACATTAAGACATCAGCTACTGTCTTGTTTTTCTCACTACTGTAACAGAATACTTGACAGAAGCAACTTAAGGAAAGAAGGGGGCTGGGGAGATGGCTCAGCAGGTAAAGGTGCTTGCAGCCAAGCTTAACAAGTTCAATTCAGTCTGGGGACCCTGTTGTATAACAGTTTCCTCCAAGATTGAAACTTTCCAGCCTTCAGGGAACCTCTTTAAAGGTAAACAACTCAAAATAGCTTCAGGAAGTCCCTGAAACTGAACAGATTGACTAGACCCTTCCCTGCCAGAGTAAGCAGAGCCAAGCTGCAAAGAATCGCAGATCAGCTGAGCTGTCAAGAAGACAAGCTGAGCTGCAAAGGAGACTGAGAGGAGACCAGATGCCTGGAAGAAGCAGAAACCAGCTGAGCTGTCTGGAAGAGGTTTAGACCAACTGAGGCGACACTCTTCAACCTGTTGAGCCGCCTGCAGGCCGTGTGGTATGTATGCCTCCAGGTTCCAGCTTTGTGAACTATCACTCATTCTGGTGTGGGCTTTGCTGATGCAGCTGTCTTTGAATCTTTTCTGCTTCCGAAAGTGACCCTTCACCCATACCCCTGTAAGTAACCCCAGGAAAATGCATCGGTTCAAGTTGGACTTTGGTGCTATCTGTACTTTGGTCTGTCCCCTACTTCCTATCTGGGGTGAGCAGATGTGCGTGTTGCATCTCCTCAGGAAAAGTTTTGTCACACAACAGATCCACACGGTAGAAAAGAAGAACTGACTCCCTCAAATTGTCCTCTGGCCTCCACACATGTGCTGTAGCTTGTGTGTACCCCTTTACACAAAATAAATAAATAAATAAATAAATAAATAAATAAATAAATAAATAAATAAATAAATAAATAAATAAATGTAATAAAGGAAGGGAGAGTTTGTTGTGACTCACAGTTTAAGAATGTAGTCTATCATGGCAGGGAATGTGAAGCAGTTGATCCTATTGTATACACAGTCCATGAAATGGCACCATCTACATGTAAGATTGATCTTCCCACTCAGTTAATCCCATTTAGAAACTCCTTCACAGACACATCCCAAGTTTTGTCCCCTAGATGATTCTCAATTCTGTTGGCAATACTACCATCATAGCTGGTAACACCTAAGATGTAACTATACAATAATAATTATTATTATAATAAGCAATATTATTACTTTTATTGTTACACATTTACTATGAGCTAGGTACAGCTCATAGTATTATTTTGTTCAGTTAATCTTCACAGCAAATAGCTTTTTTTAATTTTTTTAATTTTTTTTATTTTTTTATTTTTTGGTTTTTCGAGACAGGGTTTCTCTGTAGCTTTGCGCCTTTCCTGGGACTCACTTGGTAGTCCAGGCTGGCCTCGAACTCACAGAGATCCGCCTGGCTCTGCCTCCCGAGTGCTGGGATTAAAGGCGTGTGCCACCACCGCCCGGCCCAAATAGCTTTTATTAATACTTCCATTTTACAGTACAAGTATTATGACACAGTAACATTAAGCAAGGAAGCCCAAGGTCCCATAACTAATAAATTATGAATCTAAGGCTTAACTTAGACCCCACTGGCCAATGCCTACATGATTAACCATGATGCTTACGTTCTTTTATTTCCCTAGCCAAGGCCTAATCCAGTGTCAGGCCGAGTAAGTCATTGAGACCAATGTGGCAAGGGCAGATAAATTCCCAGGATAGCTTCTCTATCTTTCACGCTTTCCCTCAAGCTATTTTACCTGCTCAAAATGTCTTTCTTTTGTAAAAGGGACCTTAGGAACCATTCTTAGGAGTTGAGGAGTGCCAAGTTGAGACTACCCTACAAACACTTGGTTTATACTGTGATTGGAGTATGAAAGGGAAAATATTCTAAGTGCCTTTGGTATGAGGTAGAGCTTCCCAGGTTGCCATGGTCCCCAGCCAACCCACCGCTCTCACCTTCTCCCTGTACTACATGCTTAGCTCCTGGGCTGTGGAGAATATGTTGGCTCCTAGCGCAGTGAAGGCTCATGTTTTGCTGCTGTTGTTCTTTTGGGATGTTTGAAGGAGGGTTATTTGGTTTGATTTTTTCCCAGGGGAGTTGGGATGGATAGAGCTTCTAGTTATGTTTCAGGAGAGACAGCTTGTTTGCTTACCATCACACCACAATTGGACAGCAAGTTTACTTTGCCATTTGAATGCCAAGGAAATTTACTTTACTCAATAAAAGTTTGGAGCAAGCAGAACAAGCATACAGGCTAGTCAACTATATCTCTAAGGCAAACAGACATCGGAGGACATGTCCGGCCATAAGCTTTGACTTTACCCAACATCAGTAACTACAAGAGAATTGTGATGCCCACTCTAGTATCACCAGGGCACACTTTACAGGGTGAACTAGGACAGGTAGGGCATTTCAGGTAGAGAGAAAGTAGGTATAAGAACACAAATGCCAGAGGGCATGATTTGCTAAGGGACTGTAGGTGCTTGCTAAGTATGTAAGTTTAAGCTAGATCTGCAGATATGAAAGGGGAGAAAGTCCCAGCAGGAGCTGAAGCTATGGAGGCACACAGATCAGGCTATAGAAGGAATGGAAGCTTCTGCTAAAAAGGAATTAAGCATTTTAAGCAAGAAGGTAATATGGTCAGAGTTTGTTTTTAGCAGTATCGCTTCCAGTGGCTTTTGTTCACAGAACCGTGACCAAGGAGCTCCTGTACACTGCTTTCTGCGCTGCACCACAGGGCCATACAAAACAATCCTGAAATGGCTTTCAGGTTGTTCACAGGCAAATAACTGAGATAGCTAATGAGACATAAACACAATGGAGTGGTGAGAATACTGAAGGCCAGCCGGACTGAAAGAGAGGAAGGTCAAAAGCTTGGGGTGTGGTTGTAGTGTCCATCTATTGAGGGCAGGAAGCAAGGCAGCGGAGCTGAGGGTGGGAAAATGGGCACTTAGCACCGTCATGGAAAATGTGTCTTATCCCCCCAATGGATCGTCTTCATAATACTTTTTTTCTCTTACCATTTCTTCCTAGCCTGGTTATTTGCTAAGTGTCTGAAGGAGAAATAAACTTTTAGTAGTTTTTTTTTGTGTTTTTTTTTTTTTTTTTTTTTTTTTGTCCTTTGGGCATGGGAGAGTTGGTGTGGTTAATTTTCACTCCCTTCAGCCGTCCTATGACCTTGTTCATTGGCTCCATGACCAGATTTACCAAAAGTACTACTTCAGATCACTTCTATTCTTCCTACATAGCCAACACCAGGCACTTGTACCAGCAAGTAACTGCTTTTCTTTACTGAACAGGTCTACGGTCTTTCGGCAAAATTCTCTTCCTCATAATTTCTTAGTCTTTTGCATCATCTCCAGGTAAACCAAACTTCATTTTTTCCCTTGAGATCAACGCCCATGACTTCCCAGCATTTTATTCTCAATGCCTATGACGTCATGCAGTCTCTCTGCCTCACCTCTGAATACCGCTCTCCTGCTCCCTTCTCTGGCTCCATCTCTTTTTATTAGCTTCAACACCTTCATGGCCTCGAACTCTTTCCTTGTTGCCTGAAAAGAAGAGAGGGGAGAAGTCTGCTGACTGCTGTGATCTGGGAAGTGGAAAGCACAACCACCCACTGGAGGAAGTCCCCTGGCACATCCCACGCACTTCACACACACAGCCAGGTTAAGACGGTGTCACTGACAAGCTCGAAAATGTTTAGGGGGAAGAAACATCATCAGAGAAGAGAACTCAGGGGTTGGGGATTTAGCTCAGTGGTAGAGCGCTTGCTTAGCAAGCTCAAGGCCCTGGGTTCAGTCCTCAGCTCCTTAAAAAAAAAAAAGAAAGAAAAACAAACAGAGAAGAGAACTCCCAGGTTTCAGATAAGCCAGAAGAGCGAAAGGTAGAATAAAACTGTAGCAGACAAAAATAATTGTAAATCATCATTTATTATCTGCAAAATGTCTCCTAACATATTTTATTCATACAGAAGGAACTCTTTCCAAGGAATGGAAAGTCCATACAGTAAAAATCAAATTGGCTAACAGAGAAACAGACCTATGGAAAACACCTTGGGCCAGTCTAGATGAATAGGAATTGAAATGGGACAAGGCATGAGGCCCACAGGAGGGAGGGGCTGTCATCAAGTGTGTATAGCGCAGATAGAGAAAGCAACCAGTCGGGAGATAGGTCATCCTTTCATTTCAGGAAGACAGTGTCTCCAGGCTGAGAGGGCTCACTTGTTACTGCAGTCGATAAGGAACAATGCAAAGCCACGATACACGAAAGGGTGGAGAACTAATGTTCCGGCCAGTCCCCCGAGCACTCCGTTGGGGTTTGCTGAACATCGCAAGATGCCGAACTCATTTTACACACTTGGCTACCTCCCACCCGCTTCTCCTGTTCTTCAAGCTTCTGCTAAAGCAGACCTAGCAGCTGGGGTGTTACATAACCAAATAGTATGTTCTATTTATGTTCTCAAATGTATTCTGTTTAGACCCAAACCACTCAATGTGCACTTAAAGTGGTAGAAAGAACACTGAATTAGGAGTCAAAGGAGAAAGGTCCTAACCCCAATTTTATCACAAAATTACTGTTAATCTTTTCGAGCCGTGGGATTTTTTGATCCTTCACCAAAAAGTAGGTAATAGCTGCCCTGTTTATTTCACTTCATTAGGTAGACAATCCAATATAAGAGTAGGTGTGAATATATCGTGCATATATTGAAATCATAAAGTGCTCTTCAAATGTAAGAGGTTATTATTCCCATTGTTTCAAGGTCCTGGTGTTTTCCCTCTCTAAAGAGGACATCAAGACCCACAGTAGATTGTAGCAGCCGAGAAAGTATGCCAGGAATGTATTTAGTTCCCTGTTTCTATCATGGATCAGATACTATAGTTCTTCAACTACACCACTAAGCATTTCGCTTCAGACCATCCTTCATAGTATCCACCTCCAGCCCAGACTGTTAGACCTATGCACATCCCCCAACAACCTTTCCCATGTGAGCTTCTAGGATAAGGTGTACATTTCAGTAAGAGCCACGGGCTTTCTGGGCTAGACAGAACTGCTATTGATTTGCACTTTCACAGTGCTCAGGTTGATGAGGCAAGGCAGGCACCTGCACTGAGAGGGGAAGGGGATTAATATTTTAGAGGATTACATCTTGTGCCAAACACAGCATACAGCACTTGATATCTGTTACCTTTCATAATGCTTACAGCACTCCAGTGAGGTAAGGATTGTTATCACCAATTTTACACAGAAGGCAACTGCAATCTCAGAGGTTATATGAAATGCAAGCTTGGATTCCATCCCAAATCCACCTAACTTCAAAGCGGATGTTCTTTCTCACTTCTCTCCCATTTCCAGGCAAGCTCATAATGTTAAATGGTGGGGGGGATGTCCTAAGACTTACCACTTCATCAGTTTTGGCACACTTGATTGCATGCATTGCCATGACATCTGGCAAATAGCTTGGTTACCAACTGGTAAAGGACCCTTTCCAGGATGCCTTTAAAACCTGACATTGGGGATTGGGGATTTAGCTCAGTGGTAGAGCACTTGCCTAGCAAGCACAAGGCCCTGGGTTCGGTCCTCAGCTCCGAAAAAGAAAAAAAAACTGACATTGCCTTGAAATATAAAGCAAGCCTGCGCCTAGAAGACAAGAGTTGTCTTTTACATGTAGTAGTGAACTCTAGATGTAGAGACAAAGTGACAGTTTCAACCTAAAAAACTGTCAGTAATAAAAGGACATTCCACACATTCTTGCCAGTAACCAACCAAACTCAGAGCTATCACATTGACCCCTTCTTAAGTTCGACCTTAGATTCGTGTTACAGGAGTGGGCTGTCAGTACCTTACCTCCTTAGTATAATTTGAGGAAGGCTGACTCATCAAAATTGCTTCCACCACTGGCCCTGCCACAGTGCCTGCAGCTCCCCATTAATCACTGCCTTCCAGTTAAGGCATCTGTCAAAATGTAAGTGCTACCTTC
This sequence comes from Peromyscus eremicus, assembly GCF_949786415.1. Classification (NCBI taxonomy): domain Eukaryota; kingdom Metazoa; phylum Chordata; class Mammalia; order Rodentia; family Cricetidae; genus Peromyscus; species Peromyscus eremicus. Next base: position 81,886,490 of record NC_081439.1, on the reverse strand, counting down.
CGTCCATACACACCACACACATTCGTTTCTCACTTTCCTTGTAATCACCAGACTTGAGACCCAGAGCAAATGACTTCAAAAGGGAAGAGTCAATGTGATATGCACTGACAGACAGACAGACAGCAGCTTCAGGTGGAAATATTTAGAAATCCCAAGCACCAATGAGATAATGGTGCAAAGCCTACACACCCATGTAGTGTTCCAATGAAAATAATACTAATCTGTAAAAAAAGCCTAAGAGAGTTCAACAAAACCTGATTATTTCCATAATTAACACTGCAATCCTTTCTTGTCGTCATACAGTTCAATGGCTTTCGGTGTGTTTAGGGTTGTGCAATCATCACTACAATCAAACTTTTTGTTTGGAATTTTTAAATGAAACTTTCAATCCAATGGACACACAAACCAAACTGTGAATAAAAACAAAAAATCTTTATACATTGATAACTATTAGTAAGTGGGAAAGAGCTCCAGGTTACAGAAAAGGAGATTCATCTTCATCAGTCTTTCCATTTCTCTCTCTCTCTCTCTCTCTCTCTCTCTCTCTCTCTCTCTCTCTCTCTCTCTCCATCCCTCTCCCTATCTCCCTCTTTCACCCTCCCTCTTGCCTATCTTGCTCATTCTTTTGAGACATGGTCTCACTCTGTAGTCCACAGCAGCCTGGAATGTAGATCAAGCTGACTATAAACTTGCAGCAGTCCCCTGGATGACCCTCCAGAGTGCATCCAGATGGCTGGGCAGTCTTTCCATAAGGGCTCATGTGCCACTTAACACAGCAGAAACCAGGATCAAAATTATAATGAGATATACTTCATACAAATGAGTAATGGTACTAAGTCTGAGTATAAAATAAGATTTTCTTTAAAAATACATTTGGTACTTTTTTTTTTAAAAAAAGCATGTGTTAGGAAAATTTTATTTTAAGTCAGTACTGTGTTTTTATATATTATACTAAATTCTGCATATCCCACTGAGAAACACTTCTTTTGCTCTAGTTTGCACAATTTTTGAATACTTCATCCATCACCCTCTCCAAAATCTCCAAACCCAGTATCAGTCATTTTCCCATTTCCTCCACAGCCCTTGGAGCTCTGGGCAATCACTATTTCAATTTATGTCTCAGTAGAGTATCCCATTCCAGACATTTTACATACATGGAATCATATATATACTGTGATCATTTCTGTCCAGATTCTTTCACTCAGCATAATGTTGCTAACATTCTTCTATGTTGTATCAGAGTATTAGTATTTCATTCCTTTTATGGCTGAATAATATTCCATTGTATGGGCATACCACATTTTTTCTTTATTTTTATTCTTTTTTTCCCCCCGAGACAGGGTTTCTCTGTGTAGCTTTGCGCCTTTCCTGGAACTCACTTGGTAGCCCAGGCTGGCCTCGAACTCACAGAGATCCGCCTGCCTCTGCCTCCCAAGTGCTGGGATTAAAGGCGTGCGCCACCACCGCCCGGCTATTTTTATTCTTTGACAGTCTCATATTCTTTGACATATGAAATGAACTTTAATTCTTTTCACTCTCTGTTACTTTGTCTTATCCCACTGAAACCTTTCTTCTTTCCAAGAAGTCCTCCTCCTTTCATATCTTTTTCTTCTGTGTGACCCACTGTGTTTAAATAGGGTTGCCTGCATGAGCATGTTGGGGAGATTATTGACAGGAGCTTAGGCAACTTACCAGTGGCTACATCACTGAAAAAAGTGACACCCCTTATCCTTGCCACCATTAACTGCCAGGGATCTAAATGAGCTCTTCCTCCTTCCTTGATGAATGTTGACTAGCCTGATCGTGTTCATTTACCAACAGCTGTAGTACTTCCTTGAGTTCATTGGCCAGGTCATGACCAGCAGACACTGTTTTGTAGCATTCTTCCCCATCCTCTGGTTCTTACATTCTTTCTGCCCCCTCTTTCTTGATGCTCCCCAAACAAGTATGGGGCGAGGGTTGGGGGGCTGGGAAGATGACTCATCAGGTAAAGGTAGTTGCTACCAAGCCTGATGACCTGAATTTGAGCCCCAGAATACACATGTTTGGAGAACTGCCTGCCTCAAGTTGTCCTGTGACCTCTACACACACGCCATGGCATGTTTCCTGCCTGCCTCCCGACCAAGTAATAAAAGTAAAAGTTTAAAACTATAAGTAATTAGAAGGCAGTTTGATAACATGTCTAATTATCAGAACAATAGTGTAAGTTCTCACCTAGAGCCTATGACCTTTTCTGCCATGAGTTCTTGGCCAGATTTATAGTATTAATCATAAGTCCTCTACTGTGAATCAAGCCTTAAATACTCAGAAAGCTGTTGGTTGTCCCTCCATTTTGTGCCACAATTTCATCCACGGGTATGTCTCGCTAGGCTGGTTGTTATTGTAGTTCACAGGGGATAAGAGTTTTGGTTACTTTTCTCCCCCTGCATCCTACAGTACTATGAGAACTAGCCAGCAGGGAGGGAACCTCCAGGTCAGTACAGCTCGACCTCTCTATGTCCTGTAACCAAACTGAGCACTGTTTTCAGCAACCAACACCAATAGCTATATATAGCCTGAGTAGACGACATTTTATTCATCCGTTCATCAGTTATAGACATTTGGGTTACTTTCAGTTTTCATTACTATGAATATGACAAACACTCAGGTACAAGTTTTTGTGTGGACACGTGTGACGATATATTGTGTCCCCCAATATATTGTGCATCCTAATAAACTTATCTGGAGTCAGAGGACAGAACAGCCACTAGATAGACATACAGGCCAGAAAATAGTGGCACACACGCCTTTAATCCTATCACTTGGGAGGCAGAGATCCATCCAGATCTCTGTGAGTTCAAAGCCACACTGGAAACAGTTAGGCATGGTGACACACACTTTTAATCCCAGGAAGTGATGGCAGGAAACAAAAAGGTATATAAGGCATGAGGACCAGGAACCAGAGCTGGTTAAGCGTTTAGGCTTTTGCGCAGCAGTTCAGCTGAGATCCATTTGAGTGAGAACTCAGAGGCTTCCAGATTGAGGAAACAGGATCAGCTGAGGAATTGGCGAGGTGAGGTTAGCTGTGGCTGGTTCTGCTTCTCTGATCTTTCAGCGTTCACCCCAATACCTGGTGTTGGTTAAACGGCGGCGCTGCTCCTGGCTGGCTGCCGCCCGCGGTGGCCATGCTGATGGAGGAGAGTGCTGGAGGAGGAATCACAGACCATGGTTACCTTTTTAGAGCTTTATTGGTTGGGGGGAGAGAGAGAGGGAGAGAGAGGGGGGTAGGGAAGGGGTAGAGAAGAAGACAGACAGAAGGAAGGAGCAGAAAGGAAAGAGAGGGATGCATAGAAGGTCCACCCGCTTTTTAGGCTGGGACGCCATCCCAGGCTGATGACGTAATTAAGGACAGAATCCTTACACCTGGCTCTGAGTTTTTTTATTAATAAGACCCTCTAACAATTCATGTTACAGACATGTTTTCACTTTTTTGTGAACAGGGCTTTTCTAATAAATTAGGTTGTCCTTGAACTCACCATCTTCCTGCTTCAACCCCCTACGTGCTGAGAATATTGTTTTCACTTTTTTCAAGTATATACATGAGAAAAGAATTTCAGAATGATCAATTAGCTGAGCATGGTGGTGCATACTGTTAACACCAGCAGAGCAGGCAGATGGATCTCTATGAGTTTGAGGCCAGCCTGGTTTACACAGCCAGTTCCAAACCAGCCAGAGCTACACAGTGAAACCCTGCCTTAAAAAAAAAAACACAAAAAGACCAGATGAGGGCTAGAGATGTAGCTCAGTGGTAGAGCAATTGTCTATCATGTGTGAAGCCCTGGGTCCCATCACTAGCCCTTAAAAAGGAAAAGAAAAAAAAAGGAAGAAAATAATTTCTGAGTTATATGGTAACTCTGTGTTGAACATGTTGAGAACTACTAGGCTATTTAGCAAAGTGTTTGTACCATTTTATATTCTCACCAGCAAGTACAAGGATTCTAGTTTTTCTATAATCAGTATACAGTATCTATCTTTTATAGTACAGCTAACGCTTCCCTTTTTGAGATATCAAATAACTATTCTTTTTTTTTGAGGGGGTAATCTTTAATGACAGTACATAGATGGATTCCTGGACATGCTGGTGGAGGAGCTCAGAAGAGATCATCCAATCCTTTACAATTGGAGTTACAGACAGTTGTGGTTGCTGGGAATCGAACCTGGGTCCCTCTATAAGCTTCACTGATACGCCATCTGTACAGCCCCACCAAACCAAATTCAAAGATGGCTGATATAGTCCCTCACTAACAGGGAAAGAAGAACTTTATTGTAGTTCAGACAACTGCAGCGCACAGGAGAATGCAAACAGTACTATAGTAAGGCCCGGCAGAACCGAGGAGTGGTGGGGTAAAGCTGACACAGCTCAGGAGCATACGGCAAAGCAGCCTCCAAATGTCGGAAAACAGGTTTTCAGGAAACAAGGTCTTCTGGAAAATAGCTAGAAGAGCAGGAAATGAGACACTTAGAAAAATACTGTCCTGGGCTACAAGGTTTATTTGTCGTTTTCTCATTTCAGTGACTATCTATACTTTCTACTCACTGGCTGGCTCTTTCCAGCCTGGTCTCATTACTTTTAAGTCCATGTCAATTTGTACAGCTGTACTGAAAATTGGCTACAAAGTGCCTTGTAATTTTAAAGTACATTATAACTAATAAACCTGCAATGCAACCTTCTTACCAAAAAGCAAGCAAACCTTACTTTAGCAGATCCTCAATGGCCCCTTTCTAACCTATTTTACCCGAATCAGTCCCATTACACCTCTTTGCATCAATGTACCCTAACAAATGGAGATAATGCTGACAATCAGGTATGCCTCCAGAGAACCTTTACAATCTTATAACTTCTTTGCTTCGGTATTTTGCTTTGAAAATAAAAAGCAGATCAGGGAGGTTGCTTCTGTGTTAGTCAGCTTCACATTACTGTAGCAAATTGCTTGAGATAGTTAACTTATAAAGAGAAAAATGTTATTTGGACTCATAGTTTTTTAATGTTTCAATTAGAATACATTAATTATACATACTAACCCGTTTCATCATGCCATTTTCATTTGTGGATAGGATGCATTTCAGTCACATCACACACCTCTGTTACCCTTGTTCCCTTTCCTCCTTTGCCATTCCCTTTCCTCTTCCAACTAGCCCCCTTCTACTTTCACATCCGTCTTGTGTGTCTATGAGACCCAATGAGTTTCATTCGGGTTGCTTGCAGTAGCATGGAGGAGGGAATGTTTACAGAAGCAATGGATCCTTACCAGTGGCTACAACACTGAAGAAATACTCTCTCCTCCCCATTAGCCATTGGCTGCATATAGATCCTTAGAGACGTGGGGCCCCATGAGCCCTACACTCCAAGAGAGGATGATGACCGGCTTAATCTTGTGCAGATCTCATGCAAGTAATTACAGATGCTGTGAGTTCAAGAATACAACAGTCATGCCATGAGCAGAAATCAGTCACCTGCACTGCTCCACACCTGCTTCCTCGGGCTCTTTCTGCTCTTTCTTCCATCATGCTCCCTGAGCCTTGGCAAGGGAGGGGAAGTTGATAATGGATGTCGCAGTTGTGTCTGGGTGTTCTACAGTCACTTATGTTTAGCACTTGGACCAGTTATAAGCTGCTATAGTTATTACTTACCTATTCAAAAGGAACCCCCTCTATCCAAAAATGAGAGCAACACCATTCTATAGGCATAAATATAGTTATTTAGAAGGCAACTTGGTGGGCACAACATTGGACTTGTGGTTTTGGAGGCTTCAGGCCATTATGAATTGGCCCAATGTCTTTGGGATTGTAGTGAGGTAGGACATCCCGGTGGAAGCACATGGTGAAGTTAACCACCTACTGTACAGACAGGAAGCAAAAGATGGGAGAAAGAGACTAGGGTCTCATAGTCACTTTCAAGGGCACACCTCCAATGAATAAGCCCCCCCACTGGGACCTCCCTCTCAAGAGTTCCACCACCTCCCAGTACACTACTCTAGATACTTTTAACATGTGAACCTTTAAGGGACAGTCAAGACCCAAAGTATAACCGATCTATAAACAGACACTGGGAAACATACAGATTAATGATTCAATAATTTAAAGGAAACAGCACTGCCATGTTAAATTTCTATGTGCCTTTCCTAGATTACTCTTACTCCTCACAGGAGAAAACGGAAGTTATTGAAGTTATGTCTTTAAGCTGGGTATGGTGGCACACACCCACAATCCTAGCACTCAAGAGGCTGAGGCAGGAGAATCACAAATTTGAGGCCAGCCTAAGCTGTATAGTGAGTTTCTACCTCAACAAAACCACAACCAAAAGAGCTGGGGGTGTAGCTGATTGGTAGGGTGCTTGCCTACAATATGCAAGGCCCTGCCTAGGTTTGATCTTCAGCACTGTAAAAAGAAAAAGGAAAGCAACTATGAATAAATAGAAAACTACAGGTTCAGGTTACTTATTCCTCAGTCCTAAGCCATTCTTCAAAGAGTGAACGGCCTAGCAGAGTACAGCTAACTTGTATTCAACAGGCCGGAGCAGGTAACTTCATTTTTGATCTCTCTACTTCCCTGAAGTGAGGCTCAATTATTCTTGAAAAATGTCAAGTACAACCTAATGGCCCTCTACCATCTGTCCAACGTCTCCTCAAAGCAATGGGCCCCAAATGTGTGGCTCTCCTAGATAGAGCCTTGAGGAAGCCTTTGGAAATTAGAGACATCTTGTTCAAATATTTGTTGAGCTCTTCCTAACTTGAATATTGCAGAGTGGTACTAGCTTTGTGGTTATCAGCATAAGATCTGAAGGCTACTGCGTACTTATTGATTTTAGTTCCTTCTTGGGAAAATGAGAAGACTAAAGTTATTCACAGAAGAGTGTAGCTGTGAGGATAAAATGACATCCACGTGTGATGTATCTAGCACATTGACGGGCGCATGATAAACACTCAATAAATGTTATCTACTAATGTAACTCAGGCTGAATTGGAGCAAGTCTGTCGTGGATCACTGGGCAATGGACAGCCGTTGGTGGAATAACATTCAGCAGCTCTTTATGGAGCTCCATGGACCCAATGACTACGCAGAGTGCTCTGGGGAAGAAGCATGTGCAGAGAAAAGGAGTGGCGAAGGTGTCATGACTGGTGACAATTAGGTAGAAATACCCCTTCAACGTCAGAGAATGACTTGTTTAGCATCTTAAGTTTCAGAAGAACATCAACACCCCAGAGAACGTTATTGAACACCCATACATCCTTCTGTAGGCTAAATGCTCCTGTCAACACAGCCTAGGGCTTAGCATCCCTGCTATCTCAGGACCAAGAGTGCAGTGCATTTTTTCTTTTTTCCTTCTTTTAGTTCTTGAAATGAAAATATAGCCATGTCATTTCCCCTCTTCCCTTGCCTCCCTCTAACCACTCCCATGCCTCCTAGCTCCTTCTCAAATTCATGGTCTCTTTTTTGTTCCAACTGTTATTGTTTTACACACACGGGGGTGGGAAGCGCACAGGCAGACAGACACTCAAACACAGAAGTACACAGATACAACCTGCTCAGTCCGGCTAGTCTTAGTTACATGTATATGGTTTCAGGGCAGGCCACTTGATACTGGATAGCCAATTAGGGGGACTATCTTTGGGGGAGACTGTTTTTCCTGCTCCCAGCACTTCCTAGTTGCCTTTGTTTAGGGACAGAGCTTTCCCCTTCCGTGTTAGCATATCTATTGGTGTTGTTATTGTTCAGGTTTATTTGGGCAACCATGTTGTTGAGACTTCATGGGTGAAGTATCCTTGTCATTTCTAGGAGACTCGGTCTCACAGCAGATTTTCTGGTCCTCTGGCTTTTACAATCCTTCACCTTCTCTTCTGAGATGTTCCCTGGTTGGACTTAAGACTCACTCAACAGGAAAGAAAACATGCCTGGTACTGGAAACCCACCCAACATCCTGAGGCTAGTGAGGTCATAGGTCTTAGACAGCCTTCTACCAAACAAATATACTTGCTAACTGCATTCCAAATACTTCACCTTATACCCACAGGTAAGTATCGCTCTCACCCTTCACCAAAGAAAATCTCTTTGCAATAGACAAAGACCGTTACAGAAAACTGTAACTGTTCAAAATGCAGGGAACAACTGACGATGGGGTAACCAGCCCCAACAGATATATCTACTACACAGTGCAGTTTACAGACAATGGTTCATAAATGCCAAGGCCATAACTTAACACATGGGGTCGATTTTCCTGAGCAACATTTTATGTGGAATTAGACTGACAGCAAGAAAAGTGAAATGAGTGGTAGAGAGAACGACCAAGTGACCAGGCTTGCTGACCAGGGAAGACTGACTTTGGACTACCTCAAGGTTATGCCTCCCTTTTACTGGGATATGAAGTTCAAAAGAATCCAAGTCTGTTTTGATTACACTGCTGGCAGTCACACAGGACTCTTTAACCCCATTTCTGGCTTTTGTGTGTATGAGTGTCTCCTCTGGTCACAGTACTGGCAAGTATTGCAGGGGACACAAAAGAAGCCGCAAATGAGCTTCCCGCCTCCCAACTGTGATTAAATTGAAGTGGGAAACATAGTCTGCATTTTGTGCCTGTGCCTTAACTCCAGATTGGAGCCTATAATAGCAACAGCTGCACTAATTGCTTTATTTTCCATACAGTGCTTAGAGTCGGGGCCTCTTGAACTCGGTTCACAGGCTAACATAGAAGCATGTGCACGGGCACTTCTGTTCATTATAGGATTGCAGCCAGAACTGTACAAAATTCTCTGGTTATGCTCTCGGTTGCAGCAGTCCTTCACTGAGCTGGCACTGAGTCTGTAAACAGTAACCGATGTGGGCTAGCATCACAGAGCGCCGCCGGGACAGCTCTGTTCTTCCTTACAGGTCACTTGGTTGTCATCTGGAGACTCTGTTTCGGTTTTCCACTCCCCACAGCTTACTCCAGAAACAGCAGGCTGAGGAGCAACCCTTTGTGAGCGATCTGTGCAGGAGCCAGGGCAATGGCAGCCTTAGAATGAACCTTAAGCACCAGGGAGCTACCAACTGCCTCGTCACTACAATCTTGCTACTTCCAGATTCCTAGGTCAGCGGTCCTTGTATTTCCTATGTAAGGTAAGGAGAGCCATGGTGACGGGGATGAAGGCAGAGGCAAACAACGTGCTCTGATTATTTTCCCCCTTCACAACACATGCTCCCAAAGGTCTCCAGTTAGGAGTGAGTTAGGTGCAGTTCTGCCCGAAAGCAAAGAACCCGCCTCTTCCAGCCACGTTCATCTCTAGTTACATGCACATCCTGATTTTCTCAGAGATGAGCCGGGTTTACACCTACGCTGTCTAGGCTTTAATCTGTTTCAGCCCACTAGTGCCCAAGCTTGACAGAAGATCTCTGTAGAAAGCTTGGAGCTACCACCAGAACTACATTTTAACACCATTCCTTGCTTTGGGGCAGTTCTGCTTGATGGCACATGGAGACATTTATTGTGACCTCAAAGAGACGGCATCTGTGGCACTTCTAAGAGGGGCTGATATTTAAATTGGGCACCTGGTAGAGAAGGGCATTTCTGCAGGGCAAGTAGCAAAGATACATAGGTATTCAAAGGTATTGTTCACACATTCAGAGGTGTGACAAGCTCAGGGAGTGTAGTTGAGGCTGCCAGAGCAAGGAATAAAATAAGGTGTGGCAGATTCTGAAGGGCATTGAATGCCGTGCTGAGGTGGTGAAAGTGTGTCTCTAAGGCTCGGGGCCTTCTAAGCAGATGAAACCCAATCCAATGGACATTTACAAAGAGAACTGTAGCAGGAGTATGAAGGCTCGATTCGCAGAAGTAAGGAAACCATTTAGGAGGTTCTAGAAAATGCTTAGATAAGAAGCAACAACAAAATGAAGAGCTGGTCAGTAAGACAGCTTAGCAGGTAAATGAACTTAGTACCAGCTCATGACCCGAGTCTGATCCCCAGGACCTACATGGTGGAATGAGAGAACTGACTCCAGAAAGTTGTTCTCTGACCTACACACACACACACACACACACACACACACACACACACACACACACATAACCTGAAGTGTTGGGATTAGCTCAGTACGGAACTGTTTGTATAGCACACATGCAGCCCTGGATTTGATGCCCAGCACCGCATAACCAGCCATGATGGCACATGCCTCTAATCCCAACAGCTGGAAAGTTGAGGCAGGAGGATCAGGATTTCAAAGCCAACCTTGGCCACACAGTGAGTTAGAGACCATCCCAGGATGCAGGAAACATTGTTGGAAGGAAGGAAGGAAGGAAGGAAGGAAGGAAGGAAGGAAGGAAGGAAGGAAGGAAGGATGGAAGGAAGGAAGGAAAAAAGGAAGGAAGGAAGGAAGGGAAAGAGGGGGGAGGAAGGGAAAGAGGGAGGGAGGGAGGAAGGAAGGAGAGAGGGAGGGAGGGTGTGGGGGGAGGGACACACTTATGGCCATAGTAGCAAGAACTAGAAATATAGCAGATCTGAACAAGAAGAAACAGTGGGATGTTGGTGAGCAACTGGATCTCTAGAGAGAGAAAAAGAAGACTAATTTCTATGGTATCAATACTTATACTTATGGGTGATTTCAAGCTACCAATTGGATATTGCTTGAGGTAGAATTGAGAAGACATGCTCAACTTTTTCAAGTCAGTCTGAGCAAGCTGCAGCACAGCACCATGAAATGACCAATTACATGTGGAGACATGCATCTAATTTGGAAGACTGCTTAGATATTAAGTTAGTAGTAAGAGGGAACTCAGGTGGAAGAACAGATGGGGTGAGAGAGGAGTAAGAGGTAAGAAGCCTAGCACATGACCTTGATTTTAGACATGCCAAGTCATTAGCGCTAGCCATAGAAATGAACATTCAGTGAGGCTGTGCCTTGTGAAAACTAGTAACATTAATGGAATGTTTATGTTGGGCTGAGTCCATTTTATATATTTAGATCTTGTAGCTTTTCAATCCCGTGGGTTAAGCAAATAAATGCATAAATAGGGTGTTCAATAAATATCTATTAAATTAATGAATGAGTTTAATGGACATACTATAAATAGCAACACTGCTGTTTCCTTTGTTTTATAAATGAGAAATGGGGCAAAAACTGGACAAAGTCACAGGACTGTGGTTCTTACTGAAGCTTGTGTGATTCCAAAACCACCACACTGTACTATAAATGTGTGCTGTGGAGACAAAACATGGCAGGGGATTGTTCTTTCTCTGCCAGCCTAGCCCTACTGGATCAGAGTACCTACATACAGTGCTGTGCTGAAGGTTTAACAGCCAATGTGACCATATTTGAAGAGAGGGCCTTTATGGCGTGATTAGAGCTAGATGAGGTCATAAGGGGAAGTGCCCTAATCTATTGGGATTAATATCTTTGTGAGAAGAAGCAATCAGAGTACTCTATCTCCACTTAGAAAGAAAAGCAAGTACCCATGAAGTCAGTAAAGCTGCTATGAGTAAGACAGGAAAGAGACCTCACCAGGAGCCAGGGGTAGGCATCTTGATCTTGGAAGGTCTTCTCAGCCTCCAGAACTCTGAGGTAAATTTTATTTGTTCCTTAAAACCACTTAGTCTATGGTATTTTGTTATAGCACCCCAAACACATTAATATATGTAGTACAGTATCATAAAACATTTGTTGAACAAATGAGGATAAGTCCTAATGTTTATACTGGAATTACTATTTTTCAAGGTTAAGACTAGTAAGACCTAAAGGATAAAAAGGAATAAAAGGGAGACCTCTGTTAGAAGACTTTTCTTTGGTGCGGTCTTTTCTCTGTGAGGCTGTTTCCAGCTAGGGGTTATAGTAATATCAGTAGGCAACCTTCCTAAATACTTTTCTTGTGGCTAACATTCTGCTTCTCCCATTATTGATTTACCTATAAAATTAGGAGTGTAATAAGGGAGTTAGAAAACTATTTACTAATGCAATAAATATGTACTAGCTGATCTGCTACATAGCCATTAGCTTATTGTACGGGTAGTGTATGTATGTGTGCAAATGTGTGTGTACATGAATGTGTGTAGTAGGCCAGAGGCCTACTTTCTCTAATGCTCTCCACTGAATTTTCTGAGGGATCACTCAGTGAACCTGGAGCTTACCAGTCTGCTAGACTGACTGGCCAGAAATTCACAGGGATTCTTATGTCTCCATCTTGGTAATGTGTAGCATGAATCTTAGAAGGTCTTATTAATAAAATCAAACCTGAGCCAGGTATTGGGGTGAACACTGGAAGATCAGAGAGAAAGAACAAGCCACAGATAACCTCACCTGGTCAACTTCTCAGCTGATCTTGTTTCCTCAGACTGGAAACCTCTGTGTCCTCATCCAGAATGAATCTCAGCGGAACTGTGCTGCTCAAAAGCCTGAAAGCTTAACCAGGCAAATGCTTCTAGTTTCCAGTCCTCACGCCTTATATACCTTTCTGCTTTCTACCACCACTCCCTGGGATTAAAGGCTCGCTTTCTGGGATTAAAGGCGTGAGTCAGCATGCCTGTCTGTATCCTTGAACACATGGATTTCTGCCTCTGGAATGCTAGGATTAAAGGCGTGTGCTACCACTGCCTATCCTAAGTATCTAGTGGCTTTTCTGCTCTCTGACCCCAGATAAGTTTATTAGGGTACACAATATTTTGGGGAACACAATACCACCACAGTGATGTGAACTCAGACCCACATGTTTGCAGGGCAAGCACTCTTCTGGAAGAGCCATCTCCCCAGCCACAACTTTTAAAATTTTTACCACAATCCCAGTGTTGTTGTTTACGTTATTTCCATGTTTCACATGAAGCTGAGCATATTCATCTTTCAATTTGTGCGAGAGAAGGTGTCCTATATCCCAGGCTGGCCTCAGACTCACTAGGTAAACAAGGATAACTTTGAAGTCTTTATCCTGAGAGCTGGGATTAGAGGTATGTGCCAACAAGCCCATGGTACGTGGTGCTGAGGATTGCACTCAGGGCTTTGTGCTTACTAGGCAAGCAAGCAGTCTACCAACTGAGCTACATCCCTAGCTCCAAGAGGCTATTTATCCTGTAGGTGATATTACAAATTGAATGTCTGTCTTTTTTTTTAAGATTTATTTATTATGTATACAGCATGTATGACTGTAGGTCAGAAGAGGGCACCAGATCTCATTACAGATGGTTGTGAGCCACCATGTGGTTGCTGGGAATTGAACTCAGGACCTCTGGAGGAGCAGTCAGTACTCTTAACCTCTGAGCCATCTCTCCAGCCCGGGATGTCTGTCTTTTAAATAATCCATGTAAAAATAAAATCAAATAAACATCCCCCTTTCACCCCCACCAACCAGCAGGGTGCACCCTTTGCTCAGCAGATCATTTCTGTCTGGCATTGGCTTATTTCCATATGACAGTATCAGTCTGAATAGTTCATACAGATTTTCTTTTTTTATTCTCATCACAGCTAGGAAGCTAATGTATTGTCTAGCACATAGTATTCACTAACCATGTTTGAAAAAATGACTACAATTTAGTAACTATCATTTAGTAGTCAATGGGTTAACACCCATTCTAAACTCATTAAATGCATTAACTCGTTTAATTTGTACAATGCAATGAGACTGACTCTTAAAAATATTTTTATCAACCTTATCTTTGAAATATATTTGAATTTGTAAAATTTCATACATGTATATATACAATGACATATGATCATATCTACTCCTCATTTCTCCACATATGCCTCCAGGACACCCACCCTCACTCCATATCTCTTTTTATAACTCACTAAGTCCAGTTAGTGTTGCCCTTATATCTGTATGTGTATGGATACTGGGTCATCCACTGGACTGTGGGAAACCTACCAATGGCCAGATCCTCAATAAAGAATGATTTCCCCCATTCTAGCAACTATCCACTGTCAAGAGGTCCTCAGTATGAGGTGGGGCCTGGAAATCATCTACCCCATTTATGCTGGGATTTTGACTGGCTTCATCTTGTGTAGGTATTATGCAGGTAAAGATTCTTCCTAAGGTTAAATCTGGGAGTGTTTCACAGGCATCTCAAACTGAACGTGATTAAAGTTGGGTTCCTGAAATCCTGCACATCCTTCTCCAGGATCTAGTCAGGTGAACCCTTTTGACCCTCCCCTCCACACCCCCTTCTCAACAACCTAGATCTAGCATGGGTCCCACATCCAGTGCCCCAACCTAGTCTGGCCACCTTGCTTGCAATACAATAAACCTCTAGGCTGCCACTAGGACCTGTGCTATCTGTCCTTGAGGCACAGGTCCCCCCAAACCACATTCAACCTCTTCACCCAGTCTGCACATCCTTCTCCAGAGCCTAGCAAGGTGAGCCTATCTTATCTTCCCCTCCACATATCTACCCCCAAACTCTAGGCCTGGACCAGGGCACACATCCTGCATACTAGTCCAGGTCTGTGTCCACCTGACTTCATTCCACCTAAGCCATATCCAACCTCTAGGTCCAACTTGACCCACACACTGTCTCTTCTGCCCCAACCTGCTCTGTTCATATTAGCCATAAAGTTGACAAAAGAAGTCCATATGCCCAGATCTCATTGCTTGGTGTTGGTTTGGTTACATGGCCTATGGCTCTTGGGGGAGTACTGTCAGCCCAGACAGAACATTTCCATTTAAACTGTATATTTACACTTATATACACAGACTTATGTGTATTACAGGTGTCTTAGGTAGTTAATAATTCTTTATGACTTTCTCAGAAATCTCATTGCAAAAAAATATAAATACGAAAGATCAAGGCAGTCTCTTCTCTCCAAATCCCACCAATCCTGTAGAAGTGTTTGCCAATGAGAATTACTTAGATGAACCCCAGGACACAGAATTGAAAAAGAACAATAATAAATTCATTTAAAAATTCAACAAGTTAAAAGAAGACATGAAGGAACAGCTCAATGAAATCAGGTGGAAGAGCTTCAGGGGAATAAACACCTGAGCGAGGCTCAAGGAAACACAACTACAAGGCTGACGGAAGTGACTTACTGTTTCTAGTGAAATGAGCCATCACAGTACCTCCAGCTCTCTGCCACAACAGTGGGTATGTGCTCCAAGCAAGCAGGATTCTCTTTCAAAGGAATCGGAATCTCAAGGGCATATGAAGATAAAGTTTGATGAGGATGTGGTTATCTAATTACACCATCCCACAGAGACATCTCCATTTTTCCTGCTGCAGAAAACCCCACTACTCTATTCCTACTCTTTGTAAATTCTGGGAACTCACTCTCATTTCAGGTATGATATATTTCATGTCCTTTCAATGAATTTCATTTAGGTCAGACTCATTTAGAGACTTTTTAACTGTTTGCAGACAATGGAGTCTAACTAATTAAATCAAACTCAGTGATGCTACATTTTCTTTACCAGTAGCTTAGGATAAACACTGAACCCTATATGCTTCTATGTATTCAGTCAGAAAGTTCAACATGGGTTCAGCTTCCTAAATCTTTCTACACTGTCTCCCTCTTCTTACTGTTGCTATTTTGACTCAGGTCCTCATCTCACCTTAATTATAGCAACCCCCCTAATCAATCTTATTATCTCTAGTGTAATCCCTTCCAACATACACCTTGCTGAATCTACATTCCATCCTTCCTGAAAACCAAATCTGACCATGTGATTCCACATGTAACACCCTTCAGTGGCTCCAGCTACCAATTAAGATGGGATTGAATCCTTCAATCTAGCTAGCACAAAAGGAAATTTATAGTGAAATCTCCATCTGCCATTCTTTAACATAAGTGCAAAATAAAATCCCAGTATGAAGGCCTATGCCTGTAAAGCTATCCGTTCTAAATGTGTTACTATCAAATTCTGGTGGGCAGCCAAGGGCAACAGCAGGAGTCTGTGTTGTTTGGGGGACCTCTGGGGGCCTTCATGACCCACCACTCAGAAGGACTATCACACCTGGCTCTGAGATTTTCTTTCTATCATCCATGCCTTTTAGGATTGCCATTATCCAGCCCATGTGGAGGACTTCCATTCAAAACATTTTTCTTTTTGGGTTTTTGAGACAGCGTTCCTCAGTGTAACAGCTCTGGCTGTCCAGGAACTCGCTTTGTAGACCAAGCCAGCCTCGAACTCAGAGATCTGCCTGCCTCTGCCTCCCGAGGGCTGGGATTAAAGGCGTGCGCCACCACCACCCGGTTCCATCCATCTTCTTACATATTTTGTTTTGGTTAGCCTCCACTCTTCTCCCCTATCCCCACCCACCTCCTTGTTTAAACTTTATCACTCAGTATTTTCCCCATCTACTCACATTTTACATGAGTTCTATTATCTACTTCCCCTTCAGACACCGCCTCTTCACCCTGGCTTCTTTGTAGCATCCTGGTGTCTACAGACATTTTAAGTTAAATACAAAAATAATTTTGAAACTATGATCCACATGTAAGAAATAACATGAGTCATTTTTCTTTGTGTGGCTGTTAGCTCATTCAGTATAACTTTTTCCAGTTCCTTCTATTTCCCTCCAAATTCCATAATTTCATTTTTCTTCAGTGCTAAATAGAATCCACTGTAGAAATGTACTATATTTTCACTATCTCTTTTGGCTTTTAACCTTGAATTTGCTATGCACTCCATGCAGGCCTTGAACTTGCCATTCTCCTGTCTCAGTCTCTCGAGTGCTAGGATTACAGTTGTACACCACCACACCAAATCTGATCATTATATTCTAAGAGGGCAAGCTAGTAATTTTCCCATCACCCCTCAGCTCTGCCTCCCACCTTCTGTCCTTTGATGTGTCCATGTCCTAGGCTACCTTGCCAACAGCACTTCCCGTTAAGGTCTGCCAATAAGCAGCACTGACAGGAGCTGAGAAGGCAGAAGGACGGGCTGTGTCTGGCTGACAGCATGTTGGGTCCCAGGAAGAGCTGTAGTGGCAGCAAGAGGCGTTTCCTGCCGCTGGCAGTGGAGTGCTTACTACTGCAAGTCCATGTCTGACTGTAGTGATGTCTCTAACCGAGCACCAGCAGGCACAAGCTTGTCCGCTGTACCCCAGGAATATTGATTCCCAGGCTGTAAGTACCATCTCTTCTTCCTTCTGCCTCCTTCCCTCTCCCCTCTGCTCTACTGTTCCTTCCAAATTCTTTGTAACTATTTCTACTCGATTCCCTATTTGAAACACAAAGAGTAATTTCTCTTGGTGTCCTGGGTAGTTTTTCTGTCAACTTAATACAAGCTACAGTCATTTGAGAGGAGAGAACCTCAAAGTGAGAAAATGCCTCCATATGATCGAACTATAGGCAAGCCTGTAGGGCATTTTCTTTAAAAATTTTATTTTATAATTTAATTTAATTTCACATATCAGCCACGGATTCCCATCCTCCCTCTTCCAGATCCCCCCATCCTCCCCCCAGCCCACCCTCTTTCCTATCTCCTCCAGGACAAGGACTCCCCTGGGGATTCAGCTCAGCCTGGTAGATTCAATCGAGGCAGGTATTTTCTTAATTAGTGATTGACATGGGTGTGCCTGTCCGTGGTTGGTGGGGTCACCCCTGGGCTGGTGGTCCTGGGTTCTATGAGAAAGCAGACTGAACAAGCCATGAGGAGCAAGCCAGTAAGCAGCACCCCTCTGTGGCCTCTGCATCAACTCCTGCCTTCAGGTTCCCATCTAGGGTAAGTTCCTGCCTTAGCTTCCTTCAGAGGACTGTGATGCAGGATATGTAAGCCAAATAAACCTTTTTCTCCCCAAGTTTGCTTTTGGTCATGATGTTTCATCACAGCAATAGTAACCCTAATTAAGACACTTGGCTAGACCCTCACTAATTCCAAAGAATTTAGGATAAGATTACCCAATCCCCATGGATGATCTTTCAGAAGAAATGATGAAGGGATAGCATCAGAGATATGAAAACATTGCACTTAAAAAACAAAACAAACAAAAACCTAGAGCCAGGGTGGTGGTGCATACTTTTAATCCCAGCACTCCAGAGGCAGAGGCAGGAGAATCTGAGTGTCTGAAAGTTTCCAGCCACTCAAAGATACATAGTGAGACCCTGTCTCAAAACACCAACAAATAAACACACACCCTTGAGGCTGGGGCTGTACCTCAGTTAGTAGAGTACTTGCATAGCACCTAATAAACTGAGCACGAAGGCACACACTTACCACCTAAGCATATATCCCTAAATGATACAGGCTTGGTTCTGATGGGCTTTGAACTTTGCATACACATGTAAGCAAACAAGGTCTATTCTTTTGTATGTGGCTTCTTTTACTAAAAATTCTAGTTCTGAAATTGATTCAGTGTGATTCACAATTTAATTGCTGTGTAATCAATATACAGTCATATAGACAAACATGGTTGGTCAGTCAGGGCTATATTAATAAAGTAGGTAAGATTAGGTAAAAATACTGGTGAACTATATGGCATGTTGAAAATCACCAGGACAGTAAAAGTGTAGTTATACACACTGCAAATATAAAAGCTTGAGGCAAAGAAAAACATAGCTGCTTTAATTAAAAAACAAAACTGGTTAAGAGCACTTGCTGCTCTTCTAGAAGACCCAGGTTCAATTGCCAGTACCTTCATGGCAGTTCATGACTGGCTGTTAACTCTAGTCCCAGAAGATCCAAAGCACTCTACCAGCCTCTATGGGCACTGGGAACACACATGGTACACAGACATACATGCAAGCAAAACACACACATAAAATAAAAATAAATAAAAAAAATAAACTTATTCTCTGACCTTCCAAAAGCAAAAAATTGGGCCTATGGGTAGATGGCATAAATAAGATAACTCTTTGTGGTTGATATATTGTGTACCCCAATAAACTTAACTGGGGGTCAGAGAACAGAAGAGCCACTATATTAAACATAGGTTTAGGCAGTGGTAGCACACGCCTTTAATCCTAGCATTCAGGAGGCAGAGATCCATCCGGATCTCTGTGAGTTCAAAGCCACACTGGAAACAGCCAGGCATGGTGACTCATGCCTTTAATCCCAGGAAGTGATGGCAGGAAGCAGAAAGGTATATAAGGCATGAGGACAAGGAACTACAGCCTTTTTAAGCTTTTAGCTTTTAGCAGCAGTTCAGCTGAGATCCATTCTGATGAGGATTCAGAGGCTTTCAGTCTGAGAAAACAAGATCAGCTGAGGAATTGGCAAGGTGAGGTTGGATGTGGTTTGTCTGTTTCTCTGATCTTTCAGCATTCACCCCAATACCAGGCTTCGGGTTTGTTTTTATTAATAAGACCTTTTAAGATTCGTGGTATAAGTCTTGTTACTATACTATTGTCTGTATCATTCCGTAAGTTTCTTTGAGATAATTTGAACAGGTAGCCAGGCTACAGTAGCACTACATACATATAAACGAAAATTATCTTCATGGCTATTTGCCTGAACCCAAAGTTTCCAAATTCAATAAATAATTCTAGAAATAATCCTTAGGATTCTCTGAAAGCTTACATACATGTGTACACAGGGCAGGGGGGTGGGAAGAGGAGGGAGAGAAGGAGGAAGGGAGAGAGAGTGTGTTGGGGCGACATGGGTAAATCAACAGAATAGGCTGGGTACCTAGCAGATACTGGCCCACTATGTATGACTACATGAATAACGAGGACTGTGTAAGATTGAGGCCTCTGAATTAGAAAAATAGGATGCCATTTAAGTTTTATACTAATTTAAAAAAATAAGTTCTTGTGCTAGATCATGCTGTGAATCTTTCTAAGAAAAATGTGACCCTGAGTATATGAAGTTAACAGATAAGACAGCCAAAACTTCTAAGAGCCTGTGGGTGAGTGGGTGCAAGGAGTTTGTGCACACATGCTGTTGTCTGGTGATTATAAAGTTCAAACAAGGTAAAGACAATGTGCACACTTCAGAACCCCCAAGGCCCATTACACTAGAAGGTGAATGGGGCAAGTACAGGCTCTCAAAGAACCCCGAGAAGACTTACCTCAAATTTCAAACCAGTGCTTCCTTAGGTGGCATGATTTTTATTTTATTTTATTTTATTTTATTATTATTTTATTATTTTATTTTATTTTATTTTATTTTATTTTATTTTATTTTATTTTATTTTATTTTATGTGTATCGGTGTTTTGCCTGCATATGCCTGTGCACCACATGTGTGTAGTGCCTGCAGAGACCAGAAGAGGGCGTCCAGTCCTCTGGAACTGGAGTTCCAGACAGTTGTGAGCCTCCATGCTGGGAATTGAACCCAGGTCCTCTGCAAAAGCAACAAGTGCTCTTAACTGCTGAATCAATCTCCCTAGCCACCAGGCAGAACAATTTTTAAGAAATAAAGTTCTGAAAAATTTACTGATGAAATTCTTGAGCAGAATTAAAGACAAAAGAAGAATTTACATCGGATGAATCTGGAGTTTTTGTTTTTGTTTTGTTTTCTTGAGACAGGGTTTCTCTGTATAGTTTTTGGTACCTGTCCTGGATCTTGCTCTGTAGACCAGGCTGGCCTCGAACTCATACAGAGATCTGCCTGGCTCTGCCTCCCAAGTGCTGGGATTAAAGGCGTGTATCCACCCCCGCCCCCTCGAATCTGAAGTTAATTTTATGAACAAACCTAAGAAAAAGTATACCGGTAGATTTTAGATCCTCAGGTCAAATTTTTGCTACGAAAATGCCTTTTCTAGTTTTAAACCTCTTTGAGGTTTGCCTTTCCCAAGCTTGTCAACACACTAAAGAGCTTACATGAGTGGTAACTGCAGAGATGATTGATAATCAAAATTGGTTGTACTAAAATTTCTAAACATAGCCAGGAAAGAGGTATGAAATCTCATATTAACAGTAAATGGTGGGATTAAGAAGGTCTACTAGAGCCACCAAATTCCATCTTAACATTTTGGTGATGAGTTTGTAATGTGTAAGGATTTCAATTCTATCTTCCTCAATCTACTATTAGACATAGTACAATGACATAGTATTTCTGTGGGAGGTAGAGACAGAAATAACACAATATTTAAGAAAAAAATTCTGTTTAACAAAAAATAGCTGCGGTTAGAATTTTTTTGAGACTAGAGGGAGTGAAGATTGTATAGAACTTTGTAATGTTCTTTTAAAGCCGTAGAAGAAAAATATTGATGCAGCTTTTAAAAATCTAAACAATGCATGAATATGTTCATTGGCTAGAAAATGCATGTAAGATGTTAATTTTATCCAAACTGATCTATAGATTCATCTCAATCAAAAATGGCAGGTTTGTTGTGGAGATCAACAAGATGATTTGATTACTTTAATCATTCTACATTTCATACACATTATCAAATGTCACATATATATCCTAGAAACACAAAATCCTGATTTTTCCGATGAAAAAACATTACTTTTAAATACACACAGAAATGCAATTTTAAAATGACACAGAGCAGGAGGGTTTGCAGTATCAGAGACTTTCCCTAATGCTACAGCATTTGAAGTAGTATAGTGTTTGTTCCAACATCATCCAAAGGACCAGTGAAGCAGGATAGAGAGCACAGAAACAGAATGACCTCTATCTGCTCATCAGGTGGCAAAGACGGTGCCATAAGACTCAGCGCAAAAGGTCAGCCTTGCAATAAATAATGGAGCGCCCACTGGACAGTTATATAGAAAAAAACCAAATTATCTCAACACACACAAAATTAATTTGAAATAGATCGCAGATCCTTAAATAATGTAGTACAGCTGTCTGCAAGAATTTTGTGTCAAGGGCCAGATAGTAAATATGTTGGGCTTTGTGAGCAATACTGTCTCTGTGATACTACACTGCTATAGTGTGAAAGCAGCCCTAGATAATATGGAAATGAAGGTCATAGCTGCATTCCAACAAAACATCATGTGGGCCAGATGTGTCTTTTGGATTGTAATGTATGACTCTACTATAGTTGTTTTACAGACCCACATAGGAGCACAACTTCTTGTTCATAGGAATAGGCAAATATTTCTTCATGTAGGAAACCAAGAGCATTAACCTCATAAAATGGATGAATTAGACATCATTAAAATTAAGAATTTCTTAGCCAGGCGGCAGTGGTGCATGCCTTTAATCCCAGCACTCGGGAGGCAGAGCCAGGCGGATCTCTGTGAGTTCAAGGCCAGCCTGGTCTACAGAGCGAGATCCAGGACAGGTACCAAAACTACACAAGAGAAGCCCTGTCTTAACCCCCGCCCCCCCAAAAAAAAAGAATTGCTTGCCAGGTTTAGTAGTTCACGCTTCTAGTCCTACTACTCAGGAGACTGAAACAGGAAGACTGCCATACGTGTGAGGCCAGCCTGGGCTATAGAGTAACATAAAAAAAAATAATAATTTAAAACTTCTAAAGCTCCTATTAAAAAATGAAAACAACATGGTCACTCATGTCTTTAATCCGAGCACTTGGGGTGGAGGTGGGGGGTGGGGAGGCAGAGGCGGGTGGTTCTCAGTGAGTTCCAGGTCAGTTAAAAAGACCCTGTCTCAAAAAAGAAAAGCAAGGTGGAGACTGAAGAAGATACAAGACATGGACGTTTTCTTCCACTTGCATGCATACATACATGTGCATGCACCCCTTACACACACATGCATGTGCACACATAGACACTTATAAAAGTCTATCCTGTTTGATTGGTCTTTTGAATGATGCTGGCACAAAGACCATACTAGCTTAATTGCTGTCGTGTTAAGAAAAGCCTCTGGTAGTGCAAGCCCTCCTGTTTTGGTATCATTTTAAGATCTATTTGGCTCTTCCAGGAACTTTGCTGAAGAACACAGTTACTAAGGTGGTATACTTTAAGGCATATAAATTTCTATAGTTCAGGAGCTTTTACTAATGCTAAACACACATCTATTCTACAATAGGAAACCCCACCCTTTGTGTTGACTTAATATGTCCCCTGAAAGATACAAGGTTGCTCATAGCATTTTTTTTTTTGTTCATGGCTCAGAAAACAGAAAGCCAAAACAAAACAAAACAACCAGAACTAACTAGAAACGTGTACAAGACATAGTTAGATCACATAAGCATAATGTTGAGCAAATCTTAAATACACAAGTTTACAGTTTGATTTCACTAAAGACAGGCACATTAAAATATCCATGTTGGGGGCTGGTGATGACTCATTATGTAAGAGCACTGGCATCTGTGAACTTTAATGTGTAAAAGAAAATATTTTAGAAAGAGAAAAGATGTTATCAATTTAAAGAGGATATATTATCATACTAGGATTTAATAATTATTGCTTCTCCCCTAATTGACAGTTGCAAAAAGAGCAAATATCTATTATTTTTTCTAAGCAGATCATTCTATTTTTCTTTAGCTTATTATTAAAAGTTTCGGCTTTGAATGTGGTGTCTAAGTACAATACAGTGAGAATTTTGTTCCTATTTCTGAATTTTATTATTAGGTCATACACTCATGACCTTTTTATTCAGAGTACTTTCTGGGGCAGAATTCAGTATTCTGCAGTTTTGGCAAATTATCAGTGTGAAAATGTTTCACTCTCTCCATTGTCTGGTTTTACACTCAACTAGGGGTACTCAGACCCAGTGGGCCTTTGAGTAGCCAATATAATCACAATAAAAGTGATTAGGCAAGAAAAGTCCTGAGGTGCTCAAAGGAACCAATGTCCCTTTTTCTTAGTGATGAGCAAAGATATCTTCATAGGTAATTGTAACTCTGACTTGGCATGGTGGCACACACCGTTAGTCCTAGTGCAGCCAGATCTCTGTGAGTTCCAGGCCAGGCTGGTCTATACAGTGAGTTCTGGGCCAGCCAAGGCTACATAGCAAATCTGTCTCAAAACCCCCAAAAGAAATTAGAATCCTAACATCCTCCCTTTATTCATTAGTAGTATTTGGCCGTGATGTTTTTCCTGGAGCACGTAACTCACAGGTGAGGGAAGAAGCATCAGTAACAAAAGTAGTCATTATTTTCTGCTCCAATAAGAGTGTTTTATATCCTTTATCACTAACAGAATCAGGCTGTGTTTGTGCGTGCATACTCAGGCGTGCACATACATGTGTGTGACTGTGGAGGGCAGGGAGCAACCTCAGGTGTTACCCTCAGGAACACCATCCATCTCTTTTGAGATAGAGTCTCTCATAGGCGTAGAGCTCACTCATTGGCTGGCCAGCAAGCCAGGGATCTTCTTGTCCCCACCTCCCCAGGCCTGAGATTACAACTGTCAGTCTTCACACCTGGCACTTTTCCATAGGTCCTTGTGCTTAAAGAAAAGTGTTTTATCTACTAAGTCATGCCCCTCAGCCTAGGAATCAGTTTTCTGTTGCAGGAGGTCCCTGCAGGCTTTACAGCTGCCCTCTACACTCTTTGCCCAGTTTTCAAATGTATTTTTCTTTGAAGGAAGTTTTGGTGTGTTTTGATTGTTTTCCACCAGGGCTTAACACAGGGCTACAATTCAAAATGTTTGAATTATGTATAGTGCTCAGTTTTAATTTTCCATGTGAGCAAGTGGTAACTGGAGATGACATTAACTTAGTAATATTCAAAGTGTTAAATAGAGAAGAAATTCAATTTTCTTTACACTTCTATGATTTATTATGGCATGGCTCATACTTACAATATGTATTTCTCCTATTACAGGATTAGTTTTTATGATACTACTAGTCTTTGAAAGGAGGTATTTTTCAGAAGAAAATGCACAGAGTAGTTTGCAGTGCCATATGGTTTTGTTCTGAACAAGGTATAATAAAAAGTAGAGAATCTGTGTCAGCAGATGCAAAAAGGCTAGACTTGACTCCATTATGAATGACTGTGAGAATTACTTAATCTTTCAAAGCTTACTATTTCTTCACCTATGAAATGAGACTATTAGCATAATGGCTGCCATGCTGAAGAAATGAAATCAGCCATATAATATCTTAAACTATGAATGGATATGGCACTATTCTTTAAATTACAGTAAAATTAGAGATTACAAAGATTTAGATTCTGGTTCAAAGAATACTGCAGTCAAAAGCTCATTATAAAAATTTCCATAATGATGGTAATAGAAATGTGTATTTTAATGGGAAAAAGGTACTTTCAAGTTCCGTGGAATAAAATATTTCATTACTGGGAAGATGGGTATGGATCAGTTTTGGAAGAAAGGAATTCATAGAAATAAGGGATTATCATTATACCTTTATGCTGAAGGCATTTATAAAAGCCTAAGACAGGAACCAAAAGCTATTCTTACATTATAAAGAATATGAGAAGTAAACAACATCATAGCTGAAAAACTCTTACCAAAAGATTCAATTGCCTTTAATTAAGACTGAAAGGGGGCAGCAGAACATGTTAAATAATACCATAGAAACTGAATCAGAAAATCTAGACTGTGGGAAACTCAAGAGGACAAACAACCGGTTTCTTCAACAAATGAACTGCAGACCAGGAAAAGGAGCAAATGGGGGCTGTGGATGTAACTCAGTCGGTAGGGGCTTGCCTAAAATGCACGGAGCCCTGAGTCCCATCTGCAATACCACACAAACTGGTATGCTGTTGCGTGACTGTAAGCCCAGCATCTGGGAGATAGAGGTGGGATGACCAAAAGTTCAAGGTCATCTCTAGCTCCATAATTACAATACAGTGTGTATATGCATGAAGATGTCAAAACAAGAATAATGAAATTTTAATGTCATTTTAGTGTATTCTACTTCTGTTTTCCTCTCTTCGGCTATGGGCAAGTCTTAAAAAATTTACAGGCCATATTTGTGAAGGAAAGCATCAGTGTGGTAGACACATGAAGAAGAATGGGACTGGCACTCTTTCAAGCCTCAAACCCAGACAACTGTCACTGTTGCTTATGTCTATCTAGATGTTTCCTTCCCTGGATGACACTACTTAAAAGGCTGAGATAGATGTACCTGACCTGATACAGGCCTAATGCAGTGCAAAATGCATCCTCTAGGGGGAGCCTTTGTCAAAACCAAATACAGGCAACTGTTCAGCTTTTTAGCTGAGGCAAAGAAAGTTAAGACACACAACAAACTTAAAAGGTGTGGGGTGGGGCAGGGTTGAAGAGATCCGCAAGCTTTTTAAAAAAGGTTTTGAAGCTCAGAATGGTGGTGCACACCTTTAATTTCAACACTTGGGAGAAGAGGCAGGCAGATCTCTAGGTGTTCAAAGCCTGCATGGTCTAGGGTGACACCATCTTAAAAACGACAAAAACAAAAGAGCCCCACATATTCCAGGGAATCCAGAAGGGCAAATGCATGAAGATGACTTTGGGTCTACCCAAGAACTACCCCAGAAGGCCCCTCTCCTTGCATCTGTCTGATACTGAGCTTCTACACAAGAAGTGTAGGCTAGGGCAGCGTTGTCAGTGGTAGGGCTAGGTACTGAAAATGTACTTCAACACTTCTCCAACACAGTAGATTTACTGATCTCAGGCATTTAAGAAACATTGTCCAGTCATGAGATGACACCCAGAACTAACCAACTAGACCACCCAGTGGCCACACATGACAAAAAATACAAACGTTAAAATAGAATTCAGAAACATCACTAAACAAACTACAGTCAGAATCAGCAGAAACAACATACTGGGTAAGGATATGATTTCTAGAGCTGCCAAATCAGATTATTCAAAATGTCTACCCTCTGCTGTAGCTCAGCGATGGAGTCCTTGCCTAACATGTGCAATGCCCTGGGTTCCATCCCCAGCACCAAAAAACAAAACACAACAAAATGCTGGGTGTAATATGCCTACAATCACAGCCTTAGGAGGGTTATGAGTTTCCAAGGCAGCCCGAGTTACTGGGCAAGTTGCAAAACCATCCTGAACTACAAAGTAAGACCTTATCTCAAAAACAAAAACAAAGTCCACTTTTTAACCAAAACAATGATGAGTGAGGCAAATAAACAAGAAAGTATCATCTACACATGGGACAAAAAGAATAAAAACTGTCTTCAAAACTAACTCAAAAGCCTCTTCCTCGAGGAATAGCTCTTGAGGTGCCAGAAGGCAACTATGTAGGCTTCCAAAAGAGGGAAGCAAACCAACAGTCCTACCCAGCTATGATGCCTATGAACCACATCAACTAGCAGCATGGTACAATAACCATAACACATACCTTAGTGGTAACCAGCAGCTCTCTAACTGGACTTGAGAACCTCAACCAATATTTAACTGCATTTAAGGCCCACTCCATGAGATGGAACCCATCCCTGACACTGGCCAAGAACCTGAGACTAGACAGACCATGGACCTAGGGTAAAACCAAATACTATTGGTATTCTAAGGGAACATAGCAATAAAATGACTGCTAATGACATTCTGCTACACTCACAGACCAGTGTCTTGCTCAGCCATCACCAGAGGAGCTTCCTCCTGCAGAAGATGGGAACAAATACAGAGTCCCACAGTCAGACAGAGAGAGAGAGAGAGTCGGAAGAGGGGAAATCATTATCAGAATATCTTTATGAAAAAAATCTATTTTCAATAAAAAGGCAAGTGAAATTCATATAAGATCCTACTTGCAATAAAGCTATTATTTTCATATTAGAACATAAAATCAATTTTAAAAGCAATTGAAAAATAAATTAAATATAGACTTCCAGTCTTTATTAAGACAAGATTAACTTTCAAAGAATGAAAGTGATTCAGTAAACATCAATCCATTTTAATCCTGAAAAAATTACTCTGTAAAATAATGGCATATAGTAATAAATAAATGCCCACTTAAGATTGGCATTTTTATTCAATGCAAATGAAATATCTGAAATTAAAATCAAGCAGTACTAAAAGTTTTTCAATTTATCACCATGTATTTATAAAATATAATTATTCCAATTTATTTGCACAAATACTTTATTTCTAAATTTCAGGAATCATACATAAGCTTAAAGGCAAAAAATAGTGACTTTCCTTACCCCTAAGTAAAACTTACCTCCCTGGGCTATTTCTTTTCTTCAAATACCCTAACCTAGGCAGACTCTCACACTCTCATTTCTTTTTCCCTATTTGCATCACAAATAGCCAGAAAGACATGAGGAAATGCTCACATCATCTGTCATTAAGTAAACAAGAAGGAAGACCACAATGAAATAACATTTCATGCCCACTGACTCTTAAATTTATACCTACTATGTATAAATTAAGGAGGTAGAGAGGACTCTAATGCCCCCTTAAGGACTAAATTGATTCCCCTCAGTGTGCTCAGAACTACTTCTCAAGGCCAAATCGACAACCCCTGGAGAGTTTGTGGGAGACTTGGCAGAAGTGCTTAAGAACCGTCAGAGGCTGACTATGAAAATCAGCCACCCATCGTTAAAATGCTGAAGTACAAGGAGAGTCCTCCTCACTGTCAGTCTAAGCAAGAGTGTGGAGACAAAAAGGATTCCACTAATGTTACCTCAGAAAGTTAGAAGAGGGAGAGGAGGAGAAGGCAGACAGAGGAGTTTAAAGACTTCAAAGTCATGGAAGGCAAGGAAAGTGCTTCCATTTCTAGGCCAGGGGCTGGGCGTGGAGCTCACTTGATCAACAGCTTACCTAGCTAGAATGCAAGGCCAGGCTTTCCATCCCCAGCACCTCAGACACTGTGTGTGCATGGTGGTGCATACCTGTAATCCTAGCACTGTAGGTGGGGCAGGAGGATCAGAATTTTAAGGTCATCCCCGGCTACATAGTGAGTTCGAGGCCACCCTGGGATACAGGTGATCCTGTCTAAAAGAATGAGATACCATAGTTATTATCCAATAAGGCTTTTCTTATATAAAGTGGCTTACAGAATCACGGTGTTCCGCAAGAGTAGTAGGTCTTAGGCTCAGCTACTGCCTGGGGTAGCTTTGTCATCACTGTGACAAAACACCTTAGGAAAGCTCCTAAATGGAGAGCTTGAGTACAATTCTAATTTCTCACTCTTCCTGAATCCAGACTAATTTCCTTGGGTTTGGAAATGAATTGAGATGACAGGGCTTAAGGATGCGTGGCCTGTAGCTTAGGTTAAGAGTCAGGCAGTGCGAGAAACTGAGTATGACACTTCTGGCCCCCTCCAGCTCATGTGTTGAGTAGCTGGTGCTCAGTGGATACTCTCCCTTGAGCTAGTGGACACTTCAGGAGGTGGGGGAGGACGCAGATCACCGAGCTCACAGCACTCCTTCTCTGCTTCCCACACAAGAGGTGCATAGCCGTTGTTTTGTGTTCCTCCCTGCAAGTTCTGCCTCACTGTGTGGCCAAAATCAAAGGAGCCCAGGACTATGGGCTGGAACCCTGAGACAAGACCAACTTCTACAAACTCTTACTATATACTTACACCCCTCTTGGAAATGGCTTTTCAGAACCTTGCTCCACTCTGCATTTTTTTAAACCACAGAGCTGTGATAGTTCTTACATATATCTTGAATAAAAGATTACCAAGTAATTTCCAAGTGTTTCCCATTTTGTGTTTTCACTTCAGTTTTTTTTTAAAATGGGGTCTTGCTATTAATTCTAGGCCTAGCTTAATTTCACTTCCATAATGGTGTCATTAGAAGCATGAAAATTCTTTTTTTTTTTTTTTTTTTTTTTTTTTGGTTTTTCAAGACAGGGTTGCTCTGTGTAGCTTTGCGCCTTTCCTGGAACTGGCTTTGTAGACCAGGCTAGCCTCGAACTCACAGAGATCCGCCTGGCTCTGCCTCCCAAGTGCTGGGATTAAAGGCGTGCGCCACCACTGCCCAGCTTTTTTTTTTTTTTTTTTTGAGACAGTTTCTCTGTGTAGCCCTAGCGGGCCTGGAATCCATTCTGTAGACCAGGCTGGCCTCAAACTAACTCAGAGATCTGCCTGTCAATACCTCTCAAGTGCTGGTATTAAAGGTGTGTGCCACTACATCCATCCCAAA
The DNA here is from genome assembly GCF_949786415.1 of Peromyscus eremicus. Classification (NCBI taxonomy): domain Eukaryota; kingdom Metazoa; phylum Chordata; class Mammalia; order Rodentia; family Cricetidae; genus Peromyscus; species Peromyscus eremicus. Next base: position 81,856,720 of record NC_081439.1, on the reverse strand, counting down.
GCATGGAAATTTTGATATTCATTTTTCATTTATTGTGTGCCTGGTTCCATAGCTAAAAAGAAAAAAATCACTGCCTAATGTAAGACCGTAAAGATTTACCCCTGTGTTTTGTCTAGAAATCCAACAGTTTAAGACCTTCCTCCCATTCAGGTTTATTTATTTTGTGCTAATTTTTGCATATAGAGTGTTACAGAAATCAAACCAGAATCTTTTGCATTGGGATATCAGTTATTGCAGCACCACTTGTTGAAAAGACTATGATTCAACCCTATGAATTTTCTTGGCCACCATGCCTCAAGTCAAATGACCCCAAATGTATGTATTTCTGAATTCTCAGTTCTACTTCATTGATCTACGTCTATTCTTTGTGTGTGTGCACGTGTGTGTGTGTGTGTGTGTGTGTGTGTGTGTGTGCGCGCGCACATGTACATTTGAATGCCTTCAGAGGTCAGAAGAGGGTGTCAGATACTATGGAACTGGAGGTACAGGCAGCTGTGAGGTTGATGGTGTTGGGAACCAAGCCAGTTCCTCTGTAAGAGCATCAAGTGCTCTTAACTGCTGAGCCACCTCTCCATCCCTAATCTATAATCTATTCTCACAACACTCACACCACACTGTGATTTTAACAGGCGCCCAGACTGTAGTAGGCCCCCAGATCTTAGAACAAATGGCTCCATAATGGAAGTACCATTCAGGCCATAAAACTCCATTCAGCACATGAAAACAAAGACTTAATCCATCAAAGTGCATAATTCTGGTAAAGTCTCTAAATATACTAACCTTGCTTTTTGGCTGCTGCAGTTCTGCTTCTGACTAACTGTTCTATGTCAACCCAGGATATTGTTTTTGTGCTTAAAATCTCACCCTGAGGAAGGCCCAGGGCTACACTGAAATCCCAAAACACCCAGTGTAGTTGCCAGTGGACTAATATTAGCTTAAACCAGTGTCCCAGTTGTCTTCTCCAGTGGACATCCCACATGATTAGTGTACCTTTGCAGTAAACTTTGAAGTCAAGAAGTGTGTGAGTCCTCTCATGGTTTCTAGTTGTTTTGTATGTCAACACTATTCTAGTAATTCAGAGTCCCTTGGATGTCTATCTGAAGAAAGCTTTATTATCTTACAAATAAGTAGATTTCATTATGGCATTTTTTCAAATATTTATTTCTCTCCTTGTCTTCTTCCCATGGTCCCCTTATGTCCTCCTACCACCTGCTCTGACTTCTTTACACACTCACTTTACATGTGACCACTTGTCCCCCTCCCTCAACCCTTCATATTTGAATTTTAAAATCAACTTGTTGGTTTCTGTAAATGCCAGCTGGGATTTTAACAAGGATTGTATTAAACTGTAGAAGAGCATGGTGAATACTGCCTTAACTGTATTCAGTCTTTTAGATGAATATGGAATATCTCTGCACTTACTATATTGTCTTTACTTTTTAAAAGAACATTTTGACATGACATATTAACTGATTTTGCAATGTTAAATGAACCTGGCATCCCTGGGGTGAATCCCAGTTTGTCATGGAATATAATTAATCCTTTTTAATACAGTATATTACTAGATTTGATTTGCTAATATTTTTGAGCTTCTTGGATGTAGATATGTATCAAGCTTAGGGCACCACTAGCCATAATTTAAAATATTTTCTTCTTTTCTGTCCTCTTTAAAAAACATACTTATTTATATGTGGATGAGTGTTTTGCCTGCATGTATGTATGTATCTATGTACACACCATGCATGCCTGGTGACCAAGGTGGACAGAAGAGGACATTGGATCCCCTATAACTGAAGTTACAGATAATTGTGATCCTCTGTGTAAGTGCTGAGAACAGAACTTGATGCATGTGGTGGCTATTCTTGGTTGTCAACTTGACTATTTCTGCAATTAACTAAAAACCCAAGCCATTGGGTACACCTATGAGGGATTTTTAGTTAATTGGGTCATTTAAGGTAGGAAGACTCACCATAAATGTGGGCCACACCTTCTTGTGGAAGCCTATATAAAGGACAAGGGAGAAATGAAGTTTTGCAAGTTTACTTCACCAGTATTAGAGGCTACTTCTTCAGGATCCTGGTATATACTGAAGATCAGCTGAGATATCCAGCATTGTGGACTGAACAACTGCTAGGTTCTTAGCCGTTCTGTTGAGAGACAGCCTTTGTTGGACTAGTCAGACCATAATCTGTAAGCCACTCTAATAAATCCCCTATTTGTCTGTCTACCTCTGTATCTAGGGGACTTTCATATTATATATATATATATATATATATATATACACACACACACACACACACACACACACACACACACACACACACACACACGTTCTGTTTCTCTACAGAACCCTACCTAATACAGTGCATAAATGTTTAAAATTGTAATATCTTCTTGGTGGATTTTTCCTTTAATGAGTAGCTAGTGTCCTTATCTCTTCTGATTAGTTTTGTTTAAAGTATGTTTGCTTCTTGGATCCATTTGCTTGAAATACTTTTTTTCCATTCTTTTACCCTAAGGTGATGTCTGTCATAGGTGGTGAGGTGCATTTTTTGGTTTTTTAATCCAGTCTGTTGGTCTATGTCATTTTATTGGGGAACTGAGACCATTAATATTGAGTTATTAATGAGAAGTGCTGATTAATTCCCTTTATTTTTGTCGTGGTGGTGTGGGAATCCCCCCCCATTGTGACTAACTGTTCTAGGATTCCTTGTGTCTCTTGGGTGTACTCTTCTCTTCAGACGAAGTTTTGCTTCTAGTGCCTTCTATAAAGCTAGATTGGTAAACAGAAATTATTTAAATTTGTTTTTATTGTGGAATGTTTTTCTTTCTCTGGAGATTGGAATTGATAGTTTTGCTGGGTATAGTAGTCTGTGCTGGCATCTGTGGTCTCTTGGAGCTTGTAAACATCTGTCCAGTCCCTTCTGGCTTTCAGAGTCTCCATTAAAAAGTCAGATGTTATTCTCAATGTGAATGTACTAAATGGAAGTTGTTCAGTAGTAGTGAAACAAAATTTACAATGAATTCTCAGCAAAAATAATCTCTGTTATGGATTTTTTAAATCTTCAGAATTACTCCTGAAGGTAAAGCTTAAGTTAGTTTATTTAGGCCTGGAAATTTAAATCTGAATATATACATAAATACATACATACACATATACACTCAAATAATATGATGGTTTCAGGAAATAAAACCAATAAAATCAGAAATTTCTTCATCCTCTATCCTTCCTTCCTACATACATTACTGCCAGTGCAGGCCCAGACAGTTATCAGCTTCTCAGGAATGTGTTACACCCATGTAGCAGCCTATTATAAGTAACTTGGTGCTGCTGGTGTTCACATAAGAAAAACAGAAATGTCCCCAGGATTCCAGACACTGCAGAGTATTCTGCATAACAATGTCTGCAGAGTAACTTTATATTACTCGTTATCTTCTACTAACATAGCAGATAAAAATTCCCACTAGAAAGCAGATGAAGAGATTTTTTTTTTCATTAGTAAATTAAAAATCTGAATACTAAAAAATAAGTTAGTCACACCAAGGTTCTCCTGAGCTATGGACAGAAAGCCAGTCTAAGTACTCCTTGAAGACAGCAGTTGGCTTGTGAAATGGGTATGGAAACTCACATTGAGCTACATGGCCTCTCTAGCAATGAGATTAGTTTAGCATGCCCAGTTTGTTTATGTCAACATTCTTCTAATGTTTACCATTGAGGTTTTGATCTCTGACTGGGATAGAGAAGAACGGTGAATACTACTTTTTATGAAAAGTTTCAAGCCTTGAAAACCTTCTGAAAATAAATAGTCCAAATACCAGTTCCATTTCTTCCCCTGCAGGTACAAAAAAGAAAAAATTACTTAATTGAACATGAATACTTGTTCCCTGCCTCCTTTTCTTTCCCCAGAAAAGTTTACAACATCCTGAATGCATATTGTAAACATCAGCTTAGAAGGGCTAGGTTCATTATTAGAGCTAAGTCACTAAATTAATCCAAGGGATCTAAATATTGCTTTAATTATATTGGCAAAACATTCATCAGAGCAAGTACTGTGAAATGGGTAAGTGCCACCATTCTCATACTCTAGAAACTTAGTATCTAAAATAGATGACACAAAAGATATTATGGCACAGTCTATGCTGTGTACACAGGAGGATTTTCTAGGATAATGAGAACACTGTACACAGTGTTCTTACATCAGGTTCACTTTAGATACACACAACTGTACTATTACATGAGACAGTGGATGATCAGAACAGCAACAGTCAAACTATGAAGAGTTATATCCTAAGACAATGAAAGTCTATGCCAATAAATCTGGATGAAAGTTATTTGACAGCATTATGAAGGCAAACATTTCATTTTCACTTTTTGCAGTCAGTAGAACTAAGACTAAGAAAGAAGTAAAGGCATACAAAATCTCTTGATTAAGCTACATGAAATCCATATCCGTGATGAAAGTAAACGTATTTACCTGAATAGAGCTCAGTTCTACTGTCCTTTCTTCAGGGCTTTCCTTTAAAATGAACACATTAGGTTAGCAAAATCATCACAGAGTAACTATGGTTCTTCACACTCTGATTCATCTTGCTAAGTTCTATTCCTACTCTGGGACTCCTTTTGAATAAGTATTCACAATAACCGCCTGTATTTCTTTCTCCCTAAAAGCACAAATAGGGGAACAATAAAAGCATAGTACACAAGTGAGCACCTAAGTTTAGCTAACCTATGACCTTCTCTTTTTATTTTGTACTTAACTGTTAAAAGTTGTAACGGAGGGTGTTAAAGACTTTTTCCTAAGAAATGTGCTGTTTGAATTGTACCTTAAAGGACAAAGATACACATTTTCTACATTGATCGGCCCCCTTGACCCTTCCTGGATTTCACAGTGGCTCATCTCTGATTTTATTAATTTCAGCCTTTTTTTTTTTTCAGTTAGTTTGGCTAGGGCTTTGTCAATCTTGTTTATCAGTTTAGAGAACCAGTTTTTTTTTGTTTCATTGATTCTATATGTTGTTCTTTTAGTTTCTATTTCATTTATTTCTACCTGAATCTTTATTATTTCTTGCCATTTACTGTGTTTCTAGAAACTTGTGGTGCATCATTAGTTTATTTGAGACCACTGTTTTTAAAAAGTTGTGTTTTCGTTTTGTTGGTTTTTATGTATATGGGTGTTTTGCCTGCATGTATACAAATATACCACATGCATGTCTCTGCTCACAGAGGCTAGAAGAGGGCACTGAGTCCCTGGGAACTGGAGTTACAGATGGCTGTGAGACACCATGTGGCTGCTGGGAACAGAAGCTGGGTTCTCTGCAAAATCAGCAGGTACTCTTAAGCACTAAGTCATCTCTCTAGACTCTACTAGGAATTTTTGAAGTAAGCACTTACAGCTATAAGCTTGCCCTCCAGAAATGCTTAGCTGTATTCCAGAGGTTCTTTTAGATTGTGCTATTTCATTTGATTCTAAGAATTGAAAAAAATTCCTTCCTGATTTCCTCAATACATTCAAAAATGTATTTTTCAGTCTCCAGGTATCTGTATAGTTTCTCTCCATGTTGGTTTCTAGTCTTATTTTAATATACTGTAAGGGATTACTTGAATTTTTGGTATTCAATAACGGCTGCTTTGAAAACTGCATTTACACATGCAGAAGAATAAAATCAGATCTATATCTCTCACCCACCTCAAAAATAAATCCAAAATGAACCACAGACCTCAATGTTAGAAATGAAATTCTGCAATTGCTAGAAAGAAAACACTTCAAGATATAAGCATAGGCAAAATCTTTCTGAAAAGGCTTCCAATAGTACAGGCAATAATCCCAAGAACTGACCAATGGGATTACATGAATTTCAAAAGCACTTGCACAGAAATAGAAACTACCTGCAGACAATCTACAGAATCAGAGAAAATCTCTGCCAGCTAAATTTCAGGTAGGGAGTTAATATCTAAAGGACTGCAAAAATTAAACATCACAAAAACAAATTATCCAATCAACCAATAAGGTAACAAGCTGAACAGAAAGTTCTCAAAAGAAATACAAATGGCTAATAACCATTTTACAAAGTGTTTGACATCCTTAGCCATCAGAAAATGAAAATTAAAACTGCTTTGATATTTCATCTCACCCAAGTCAGAATGGCTATCATTACAAAAACATGGGGCTAGAGATGGCTCAGCACTTAAGAGCACATGCTGCTCTTGCACAGGATTCAGCACACACCTGGTGGCTTACAACCCTTTGTAATTCCAGTTGCAGGGAATCTGACCTCCTTTTATGACCTCGGGGGTACCTCTCATGTGGTGCATATACATAAATGCAGGCAAAACATCCATACACATAAAATAAAAATAAATCATAAATAAAGAAAAAAAGCGATGACAGCAAATGCTGGAGAGGATGTAGGAGACGTGGACCCCTCATTAACTGCTTATTGGAGAGTAAACTGCTGTAGCCACTATGGAAATAAGTATGAGAACACTTGAACATCTGTGTCTATTACTGCACTATTCATAACAGTCAGGAAACAGAAACACCCTTTATATCTGTCCACTGATTAATTGCTAAAAAAATGTGGCACATTCACACAACTGAACTTATTCAGCCATAAAAGAAAAATGAAATCATGACATGTGCAGGAAAACAGATGGAAATCTAAATTAGCATATTGAGCAAAATAATCCAGACTCTGAAAGACAAATACTGTATGTCTTCTCTCCTATGTGGATCCTAGATTCTGTGTACATTTGTGTGCATATGTTCACGTGAAGACCAGCAGAGAACCTCTGGTGTGGTTCCTTCAGCACCCTGTTTTTGAGACAGCATCTCTTCAGTGGCCTGGGGCTTGTCGATTAGAGTAGGCTGGCTGGTCATCCAGTGCCAGTGATGCCCCTGCCTCCCCAGCACTGGCATTACAATACACATGTGGCATTTTTAAGATGTGGGCTCTGAGGATGAAACTCAGGTTCTTCTGTTGCCTTCTAAGCACTTTACAGACTAGACTGAGCCATCTGCCTAACCCCCAAATCCTAGATTTTCATTTGCATCTATGTGTATATGTGTGCAGGAAGGTATAAAACTAGAGAGGGGAGTGTGAGGAAATGGGAGTGTTAAGGAAGGAGGGAGGGAAGGAAAAGAGAGTAACAGAATACATGTGACATGAAGTGGATGGAGGGAAGAGAAGTGAAGGAGCAGGGGAGTTGGAAAGCAGGCTGGGGGTGGAAATCAACACAAAAAGTAGGAAAATGCAATGATGAAGCCTAATACTTTGAATGCTAAGTTTAAAAAAAGTAAAAAATAAAGGAATCTGGTAAAGTAAGCCGTATGTACAGTAGATTCTATAAAACTCTAAATCTTCACTTGGCTTTGGCTATCACCATATTCCCAGACAGAATACTTTTCACTATCCCTAACAGGAAACTCTGCATATTAAACTTGTACAATGCAATACCTTTGCTATCTAGTTTTTGTTTTGTTTTTGAAGTGCTGGGGATCAAATCCAGGGCCCTGTACATGCTAGGCAGGTGCTCTGCCACAGTTACATCTTCACCGCAATGATGCTTTTTCATACTTAGCATTTTTATTTTGTAATCCTGAATCAGTTCTTTCAGATGTAGGCATATTCTTATCATATAACATTTTTATAAACACATGTTAGTAAGTATTTGCAAACTGGCAAAAGCGTGTGTGTCTGTGTGTGTGTGTGTGTGTGTGTGTGTGTGTCTGTGTGTGTGTGTCTGTGTGTGTGTGTGTGTCATAGTGCTGGTAACAAAGCATTTAAAAGATCTAAAAGCTATTGATGACAGCATCCCAATTATGTAAAGGTAATGATTACCGACCTGACATAGCTACATACTCCACACCTATGGATAATCAACCTAGAATCAAAACTATTTGGGGAAAACAGAGAAAATTTCAAAAGTCACAACCTGAATGTGCTGTGTGTTGAGCAGTCTGCTGAGTCCGTTTGGATGGAATGATATGCTGGTATGCCCTGCTGTGGCCCCCCACAGCACTGTTTGTTTAGTGTTGTTCATCTGGCACTTATGTACTATTAAAAAGCACAATGGCACTGTGTATTCTAAACACACAGACTGTTTTTCTTATCATTTCTCCCTAAACTATCTAGTGTAACGACTCTTTACACAGAATTTACTCTCTACTGGTATTTAATAAGTAATTAAGGAACAGTTAGTTAAGTAATTACAATAAAAGTATAACATAAGTATACTCTACTGCATAAGCAATTTAGAGATGACTTAAACTACAGACAGTTTCTAACTTAATGATGGTTCAAATTAAGGTATTTCAACTTTATCATGAACCCAATGGGACAAAATCTCACCCTAAGTCAAGGAGCATCTGTACAGATGAGGAGGTGTATAAGTCATATGCACATACTACATCTCTTGATGAGACTTCAGCATCCACGGATCTCGTCACCTGAAAGGGTTTCCTAGAGCCATTCCTCTGACAATATCAAGGGTCAAACAGATTTTTGGTTCCTACTTCAGGCAAGTTCAGAATGTGTATGTTTTGCTGTTTCTCATCTTCTCCATTTTGTTTTTGAGGATTAAAACAGCGTCTCCAGAAAATTTTTGTCAAGCTACTGTGATCATCAAGTGTGATGGTAGCCTGCCTGTTGTGGAATATTAGTTGAAGATGTGTTACATCTGTTTATGCTATGGAACATTTGTTTAATGATGCAAAGATGTGTTGTATTCTTTTATGTTACATTTGTTTAACTCTGTGAAGCTGTGTTACTTTGTCTGTCTAAAACACCTGATTGGTCTAATAAAGAGCTGAATGGCCAATAGCAAGGCAGAATAAAGGATAGGTGGGGCTGGCAGACAGAAAGAATAAATACGAGGAGAAATCTGGGAAGAGAAGATAAAGGAACTAGAAAAGGAGAGGAGGACATCAGGGGCCAGCCACCCAGCTACACAGCAAGCCATGGAGTAAGAAGTAAAGAGAGGTATACAGAAATAGAAAAAGGTAAAAGCCCAGAGGCAAAAGGTAGATGCTATAATTTAAGAAAAGCTGACTAGAAACAAGCCAAGCTAAGGCCAGGTATTTGTAAGAAAGAATAAGCCTTCATGTGTGATTTACTTGGGAGCTGGGTGGCGGGCCCCTCAAACAGTAAGAGTAAATAAAACCAACTATACCTCCTTGTGCATGCTCTAACAGCAAAGAACAATTACTTCATAGTTACCTGGCTGTAAATGATCACAAGCTGTATTCTGATTTCTGATATACATGGAAGTGATCAAATGTGGTTTGGAAAATGATGAAATATAGAACATGCTGATTAACTCCATATTATATTTATTTCTCTAATTACCAACCTTTCTTCCTATGCTCCAAGCCCCATTTCAAACTGTCTTCCTAATATTTTGGTCCTAAGTGTCTATAGTCACCTCAAAATTAAGTAAGGTCAGAACGCAGTCTCAACTTGTCCTCCCCCATAAACAAGACAACACCTTCAGGTCTTTCATAAGAATTCCTCTTACTAATAAATGGAATCGCATCAACTCAAACAAAAGTCCTTGTCTCCTTCCTACCATCAAACTATCATCAACAGTCCTGCCTTCTCTAAACACGTCAAAGCAGTCCATGTCTATTAGTCTGTCGGAACCACCTGTACAAAAATCACTATCAGGATCTCATCTAGACTTCAGCAATGCCCTGCTTGCTGTCCCTACTTCTATTCAGCCCTCCTCTTCTAAACAGCCCTCCACAAGAAACCAGGCATCACCATTAAACACTGACTCAGACTGTATTACAACCATGCTGGAAATCCTTCCCACTCCTATTACACTCTTGAGCAGACCTGTATGACAAATGTCACCTGTGTCTTTTCATACTTTTTAAGGCCCTGTCTCAAAACAACAATGTTTTTTTTATTTTCTATACACATTCAAAATATACCCAAGACAGTCCAGCAAGATGGCTTAACGGGTAAAAGTGCTTCCTACTAAGCCTGATGACTTCAGTTCAATTCCTGGAACCCACAGAACGAAAGGAGAGAACTGACTGCTACAATCTGTCCTCTGACCTCCACATGAATGTCATGGCATATGTGAACCCCCTGCCACACACATAAATAAATGTAAAATTTTTAATGAAAATATTTACAAGGGTTAAGACTTTCAATGCTGAGAATCTCATTGATTTAAGGCTCTTACAACTGAATATATCAATAAGGAAATTTTAAAATTAAATCATACCAATGATTTATACAATGGCAAACACCAAAAAGAATAAAACAGACTTTTATGTACTAAGGTGGAACAAAAGCCATGTTGGATATAGACAGAATATCAAAATACTTTAAAATAGACTATTAGGGACCAAAAATTGTCTTGAGGGAATATCCTATGCACCAATATGTTTAACTGCATCTCTGGTCCCAGCCACTAGATGTCAGTATGCCTACTCTCCAGCTGGTGGAAACCAAAATTGCTTCCCAGACTCTATAAACCCAGTTGAGGAGGGTCTTTGGCTTTCAAGTACTGAGAAGCAATGACTCCAATGAAAAGTTTTCGAAATATCCCTGAATTATGATGCAGATTAATCAATACACAATAATAATCACTACTATCTGAGCAATTATTATATGCCAAACATACTGAGATTCACATACGTCATGAAATGTACTGTTTACAACATAATTAGGTAGATATTATCATTCCTATTTAACAGGTAAGGGGAGCTGGGTATGGCAGTACTTATCCTTAATTCCAGAACTCAGGAGACTGATGTACGAGGGTTAAGAGTTTGAGGCTAGACCGGGCTATTCAAGGAAAACCTGTCTCAAAACAAAACAAAATCTAGACAAGGTAACTGAAGCCCATAAACTTAAAAAAAAACTGTCCAAGATTGAAGTTATTAAACAAAGGCACAGAATTTGAGCCATGTAATGATTTTCAATGTTTTGGTTTGTTTGTTTTGAGGAAGGGTCTCAACATTTATTCAGAAATACCTATTATGTGGACACAATGGTGCATACCTGTAATCTAAGTACCTGGGAGGCTGAGGCAGGAGAATTCTGTTTAGGCCCATTTGGACTACATAGGAAGTCTCTAAAATAAATAAATAAATAAATAGATAGATAGATAAGTAAATAAATAAACGGATAATAAATAAATAAAAACTAAAACCTTAAAAAACGAATAACCAAAGAATTTTTATTAAACCTCAATTAGAACAGCAAGGATCTGAGACACTGGACCCCATGACCTGCTCCTTCCTGGATAGCACGGTTAAGGGTTCGAGGCTTCCATTCTCCACCAAGATCTCATGCAAAGCAGAAAGGCTACATTCCAGCTGTAACCATCTAAGAATACCAGAATGCTCACCTTTGTCCCAGCATGCTCATTAGGCAGACATTCCATGCCTGCTGGGGTATACCAAAAACTAGAAGGTTCTATCTTGCCCCATGCCTAATAAAGTGGCTCAGAGAGTTTTCGATGGAAGTAAGCAGTTATAGAGAGGTAATATACACTAGAGTTTTATTCATCCATACAGAATGAAATTATATTATTTGCAAGAAAATGGATGGAATTAGAGATCATCATGTTAAACAAAACAAGCCAGATTCAGAAAGACTAATATACATTTTCTCTCATATGGAGAATATATATTTTAAAACTTTTACATAGCCAATGTGACAGTGTAGACTTATAATTCCAGTATCTGGAAGTTGGAGACACGAGGATAAGGATTCCAAGATCATCCTCAGTCAGATAGCAAGTTTGAGGCCAGCATGAGCTACATGAGAGCTGGGGCAGGGTGGAGAGGAGAATGAGAATGGATTATATACACACTTGAAAGCAGAAGGGGACTGTTTGGGAAGAGGAACAGGAGAGGGGGAAACAAAAGGGTAATGGGAAGCTAATATGAACGAAGTTCATGGTATACATATCGGAAAATGTCATCATGAAATTCGTAAGTTTGTACACTGGATATACATTCTAAAACTGAACTAGAATAGGGCTGAACAGTTGGCTCAGTATTTAAGAGCACTAGCTGCTCTTCCAGAGAATCTGAGTTCATTTTTTTTTTTCGGTTTTTCGAGACAGGGTTTCTCTGCATAGTTTTGGATCTCGTTCTGTAGACCAGGCTGGCCTCAAACTCAGAGATCTACCTGGCTCTGCCTCCTGAGTGCTGGGATTAAAGGCGTGCACCACCACTGCCTGGCCTGAGTTCAATTTCTAGCACCTACATGGTGGCTCACAACCATCTATATAACTCCAGCCCCAAGGGAGCCAATGCCATCTTTTGGCCTCCATGGCACCAGGGCATTCACATAGTACATGGATACATATGCAAGCAAAACACGCATACACATAAAATAAAATAAAAATGACCTAAAATAAAATACAAATGAGCCAGGCATGGTGGCACATACCTTTAATCCCAATACTGAGAAGGTAGAGACAAGGGGATCTCTCTGAGTTCAAGGCTAGCCTAGTCTACACAGTGAATTGCAGGACAGCCAGAGCTACACAGTGAGACCTTGTCTAAAAGATAATTAATTAATTAACTAATTAAATGACCTGCAAAGTTCACCTCAAAGGAACTAAGTTTACTTGGAACAGTGTGAGAATGTTAAGCATAATGGTGTTCTGCAAAATAGAAGCTTCTCTTAGCTAAGAGCAAGAAAGGAAACCACAGGTCAGCTAGTTCCTAGGGGGCAATAGGCAACTAAGAGCGCTCCTAGGGCAAGAACAACTCTCCAAGACTGGCCTAAAAACCATCTAGCCTGGGAGCTACAATGATGACCAGCCTGCCAACTGGTACAACAGTGGCACAGTGTTACAGGAACAGCCAACTCTTTCTGGCTTAGATCTAAGACATGCTCCATAGGACAGAACCCCCGCCTGGTACCATTAACTGCTCAAGAACTAGTGGCTATGTGATGGTTACCATCACATTGGAAGTTTAGACTTAACTTACTATGCTTGAGAGATCAAAAAGCAAAAATCCCTCTAACAAGTGGCCCCTAGCTTATACAGGCTAAACCCTGTCAGCCCACTTCCCTTTATTCCCAGATGCTGAAGGCTCTGTGTCTGTGTGTGTGTGTGTGTGTGTGTGTGTGTGTGTGTGTGTGTGTGTGTATGTTTGGTTTGGTTGGGTTTTTTTTGGGGGGTAGGGTGGGAGTCCTTTTATTCTCCTCTCATATATTACATCTGAACCACAGTTTCCCCTTCCTCCCCAACACCTCCCCTCTCCCCCAGATCCCCTCCTCCTCCGTTTCCCTTCAGAAAAGAGCAGGCCTCCCAGAGATATCAACTGAACATAGCATGGCAAGCTAAAAATTATTGGGCTTGTAAAATTAGCTGTTCTTGCAAGATAGGTCATCAGACTACCTGCTATTTCTGCTTGTATAATCAAACTTGATTACTCTGCTCAAAAAGATGACTAGGTCAACTGCAAGACATATGTTAAAATAAGACCCTGCCTACACATAGAATACATGTAATCTTGTGTGTTTTGCCTTTATAAGGCCTGGGCTAATATGGCTAGGAGCTGCATCTTGAGAGTGCTCTCTGTTGCTGTCCTGATGCCATGATCTAATGCCAGTATTTAATAAAGCCTCTTCTTATTAAAATTTATTCATGGTCATGGTGAATCTCTAAGTGATCCCAGACCCATAAGAGCTAGAGAGGTCATATGCCCTAGGAGAGAACTTACCACTATTATTATGATAAGTGGACACAGTATTAAGCTGATTCCTAATGGTTTATCACTATACCCATTGATAAGTGCATCTCTCAACCTTCATCAAAGAGGCTCCTTTTTACAGTAGATGGCAGTGATTAATAGAGAGACTGACAACTAGTCAATATGCAAAGGATAAGAGACTACAGAGCAGGATATCTGTATACAACCCCTCCTCCCAAGGATTAGGGATCACTGAAGAAGAGAGGATAGAAAGACTATAAGGGCCAGAGGCAGTATGATGAAATAGTGTTTTCTGGACACAACAGGTAATCACATATATGAACTCACAGCAGTTAATACAGTTCACAGACTTGTCCAAGATCAAGCTACACAAAATCCTAGTATAGAGCAGGGAGGTGGTTATGAAGTCCTACCACTCACTGAAGAGCTATTAGAGAGCTATTAGCAGTGATAGTTGTTGGGTGAAGGAAGAGTTGATTTTCTTCAGGGATGCAGGACATGAGAGGCTACCAACTCATGCTTCAGTAGATGCTCTTCAACCCATGGACTTATAGACGGCACTAAGTAGATTCAGTAGTGATTTAAGAAAACAGAGCTCATGATGTTAGGACAGAAAAGGAGTAAGAAGGATGACGAAGGAGATAGGTTTGTTCGAAACAATACATTATATATATGTAAATTCCCAAATAACAAAAAAGAATATATGCATTTCCAAATGATAATTATATTTTTTTCTTTTTTCGTTTTGTTTCTTTTTAGTTTTCAAGACAGGATTTCTCTGTGTAGCCCTGGATGTCCTGGAACTTGTCCTGTAGACCAGGCTGGCCTCAAACTCTCGAACTAGGCCTGCCTCTGCCTCCCTAGTGCTGGGATTAAAGGTGTGCACCACCACCTCCCAGCTGTATTTTCATTTTTAAAAAGCAGCAACTTAAAACTAAATTCTTACTTGTATATTAATTAAACTCATACATAAACAATAATATAGTGAATAATATCCAAAGAACAGAATTATAAGAAATGAGTTTACAATGAAAAAGAATTTCAGAACATATATGCACATATCCTGTATATATTTGTAATCAACTGAGAAGTGAATTTTCGCATATCTTACTATTAGCAAATGCACAATTTTTATTGCTGTTGTTTTGGAACATGGTTTTTCTATGTAACCCTGGTTGTCCAGGAAACCACTATATAGACTAGGCTAGCCTTGAACTCAGTGACACACCATCTGCTTCTGCCTGCTAAGTGCTGGTTCAGCATGCCTGGCAAATACACAATTTTTAAAACATCATGTATAGACCTAAGGAAAGAATTTCATTTGGATCAGTATCTAATTTGATGAAATCCATCTCAAAAGAACTTTTAAACTTCAGATTTATTAACTATCTCCTTTAATAATTAAAATGAAGTAAAAATTCAGCAAATTTGGGGCTGGAGAAATGGCTCAGTGGTTATGAGCACTGGCTGCTCTTCCAAAAGACCCAGGTTCAATTCCTAGCACTGCTCACATAGCAGGTCACAACTGTCTGTAACCCCAGTCCCAAGGGATTCAACTCCCTCTTCTAGCCTCTTAGGGCATCAGTCATACATGCAGATATACATTCAGGCAAAACACTCGTATACATAAACATAAATTAAATTTAAAAAATATATTTAAATGCACCCAATTTTAAGCAATGGGACATTATGTTGATAGACTTTTCCATTAAAGAAGTATGACTTAGAGCCAAGCGGTGGTGGCACGCACCTTTAATCCCAGCACTCGGGAGGCAGAGGTAGGCAGATTTCTGTGAGTTCGAGGCGAGCCTGGTCTACAGAGCAAGTTCCAGGACAGCCAGGGCTGTTACACAGAGAAACTCTGTCTCAAAAAACAAGAAAAAAAAGTATGACTTAATATCAGAAAATTTTTTTCAATGAGGAGAGACCCCAATCACAAAGTCAGGAAATAAGTTCATATAGAACATACTAGATACAGCCCAGAGTTAAAGGAAGTGTTAATTTGTTTGTTTGTTTAATGAGTTATAATTTCTAAACTATACATTTACTGCTATAACTCTATTATATAAATTATTTATGTAAATCATTCTGTTTTTAACTTAATAATTAACCTCTTCTCTTTTGGGCAACATAACTTTTTAAAAGAACAAATGAATTTACAAACGCCCATAACAAGATGACTTCACTACCAACTATGTAAAGACTACCAACTCTTCATCGAGTTGTTCAAAAATATGAAAGGAAAGAACATTTGCAAACTTATTCTCTGAGCTCAGTGTTTCCCTGAAATCGAAACCAGACAATGATACCACAAGGAAAAACCAACATACCTTATGACTATACACACAAAATTACATATATTACTAGCAAAATCTGGCAACACGTAGGGCTTGTTCTCCATGACAGAGGAATTTTTTTCTGGGCATGCACACTTAAACATCAACTAATGTAATATACCATAATAATACAACAGAGGAGTGGCTGGACTGTTTACTCTGTTGTTTAGAGCCCAGGCTGCTCTTTTAGAGGACCCAGGCATGATTCCCAATACTCACATGGTGGCTCACAACTGTCTGTAACTCCAGTCTCCCCTCTCTTGGGGGGTCTGACACCCTCTTCTGACCTCTATACATACTACACAAATGTGGTTCATAGATATACATGCAAGCAAAACACCAATACATATAAAAATAGCTAAACTTCAAAAATACGACAGAAAACAAAAGAAAGTCATATGATCACACTTATAGACACAGGAGAAAAAAATTACACAAAACCCAACACTCATTCATTCAACAAGCATTCCACATTCAACAACTAGAAATAGAAGGGAGGTCCCTCGGCCTGAAAGGGACCCACATACAAACCTAACCATCCTATCCTGGTAAGAAAGGAAATGTTCTGGCTCTCATCAAGCAGCCAGTTTTTCTCCCACACTGTTTCTAAAGTTTCCATATCCTATGGAATCCATTAAAAGGCATGTCTAGCCAGGCGGTGGTGGCGCACGCCTTTAATCCCAGCACTCGGGAGGCAGAGACAGGCGGATCTCTGTGAGTTCGAGGCCAGCCTGGGCTACCAAGTGAGTTCCAGGAAAGGCGCAAAGCTACACAGAGAAACCCTGTCTCGAAAAACCAAAAAAAAAAAAAAACCCAAAAAAAGGCATGTCTAATAAACCATCTCAACAAGGCTGTAGAATACATAAAATCAATATACATAAATCAACTTCATTTCAATTGCATTTCTATTTAGTAGTAATGAATAATCTGAAGATAAATGCCAGTTACCGTAACATCAGAAAAATAACTTATAAATAAACTTAGCAAAAGATGTAGAAAACTTTTACTGTGAAAACTTTAAACCAAGCATAATGGCACATTCCTGTAATCCCAGCATTCAGGGGGCAGAGGCTGGATGATTGGTTCAAGTTTGACAAAAGTCAGGCAGTATACACAGTGAGCTCTGAGCCACATATACAGCAAGACTGTCTCAACGAAACAAAACAAAGCCTACAAAACTTCGCAGAATAAACTAAAGGAGACCTGAAGAAATGGAATGGTATATGATGGCCTTAATACATACGTTATGGTCACAATACCACTCAAATTGATCTCCAGAATCAAAGTATTACCTACCAAAATCCGAGTAGGATTATTTATAGACACTGAAAATAGCATGGCAGGTGGTACTTGCCTTTAAGCCTAGCACCTGGGAGGCAGAGGCAAGTGATTTTGAGCCAGCCTGACCTACATGGTGAGTTCCAGGCTAGCCAGAACTATATGGTAAGGCTGTTTACAAAGAAAAGAAGGAAAAAAAAAGAAGCCAACAAACTGAAATTCATACAGAATTTCAAGAAACTCATAACAACAGACAATGAGGAAATCCAGAGAATCATCAGGTCATAATTCAAAAACCTGTACTCCACAAAATTGGAAAATCTGAAAGAAATGGACAATTTTCTGGATAGGTACCCCATACCAAAGTTAAATCAAGACCAGATAAACTATTTAAATAGACCAATAACCCCTAAGGAAATAGAAATGGTCATTAAAAGTCTCCCAACCAAAAAAAGCCCAGGACCAGATTGTTTCAACAGAGAATTCTACCAGATCTTCAAAGAAGAGTTAATACCAATACTCTTTAAATTGTTCCACACCATAGAAACAGAAGGAACATTACCAAATTCTTTTTATGAGGCTACAGTTACCCTGATACCCAAACCACACAAAGATGCAACAAAGAAAGAGAATTACAGACCAATCTCCCTCATGAACATTGATACAAAAATACTCAATAAAATACTGGCTAACCGAATCCAGGAACACATCAAAAAAATTATCCACCATGACCAAGTAGGCTTTATCCCAGGGATGCAAGGGTGGTTCAACATACGAAAGTCCATCAATGTAATACACCATATAAACAAACTGAAAGAAAAAAATCACATGATCATCTCATTGGATGCTGAAAAAGCCTTTGACAAAATCCAACACCCTTCATGATAAAGGTCTTGGAGAGATCAGGAATACAGGGAACATACCTAAACATAATAAAGGCAATTTACAGCAAGCCAACAGCCAACATTAAATTAAATGGAGAGAAACTCAAAGCGATTCCACTAAAATCAGGAACTTGACAAGGCTGTCCACTCTCCCCATACTTATTCAATACAGTACTTGAAGTTCTAGCCAGAGCAATAAGATAACATAAGGAGATTAAGGGGATACAAATTGGAAAGGAAGAAGTCAAACTTTCATTATTTGCAGATGACATGATAGTATACATAAGTGACCCCAAAAATTCTACCAGGGAATTCCTACAGCTGATAAACTCCTTCAGTAAGGTGGCAGGATACAAGATTAACTCAAAAAAATCAGTAGCCCTCCTATATACAAATGAAAAAGGGGCTGAGAAAGAAATCAGAGAAACAACACCCTTTATAATAGCCACAAACAATATAAAATACCTTGGGGTAACTCTAAGCAAGTGAAAGACCTGTACGATAAGACCTTTAAGTCTCTGAAAAAAGAAATCGAAGAAGATATCAGAAAATGGAAAGATCTCCCATGCTCATGGATAGGTAGAATCAATATAGTAAAAATGGCAATCTTACCAAAAGCAATATACAGATTCAATGCAATCCCCATCAAAATCCCAACACAATTCTTCACAGACTTGGAAAGAACAATACTTAACTTTATATGGAAAAACAAAAAACCTAGGATAGCTAAAAGAATCCTGTATAATAAAGCAACCTCTGGAGGCATCATGATCTCTGACTTCAAGCTCTACTATAGAGCTATATTAATAAAAACAGCTTGGTACTGGCATAAAAACTGACATGTGGACCAATGGAATCAAATTGAAGACCCTGACATTAATCCACACACCTATGAACATATGATTTTTGACAAAGAAGCCAAAACTGTACCATGGAAAAAAGAAAGCACCTTCAACAAATGGTGCTAGCATAACTGGATGTCAACATGCAGAAGATTGCAAATAGATCCATATCTGTCACCACGCGCAAAACTCAAGTTCAAGTGGATCAAAGACCTCAACATAAATCCAGTTACACTGAACTTGATTGAAGAGAAAGTAGGAAGTAGTCTTGAACGCATTGGCACAGGAGACCACTTCCTAAGTATATTACCAGTAGCACAGACACTGGGAGCGACAATTAATAAATGGGACCTCCTGAAACTGAGAAGCTTTTGTAGAGCAAAGGACACGGTCAATAAGACCAAACGACAGCCTACAGAATGGGAAAAGATCTTCACCAACACCACATCTGATAGAGGGCTGATCTACAAAATATATACAGAACTCAAAAAGCTAGACATCAAAATACTGAACAATCCAATTAAAAAATGGGCTACAGAGTTTAACAGAGAAGTCTCAACAGAAGAATCTCAAATGGCTGAAAGGCATTTAAGGAATTGCTCAACATCCTTAGTCATCAGGGAAACGCAAATCAAAACGACTCTGAGATACCATCTTACACCTGTCAGAATGGCTAAGACCAAAAACACTGAAGACAGCTTATGTTGGAGAGGATGTGGAGCAAGAGGAACTCTCCTCCACTGTAGGTGGAAATGCAAGCTTGTACAACCACTCTGGAAATCAGTATGGCAGTTTCTCAGAAAATTGGGAATCAATCTTCCTCAAGACCCAGTTATACCACTCTTGGGCATATACCCAAGGAATGCTCAATCTTACCACAAGGACACATGCTCAACTATGTTCATAGCAGCATTATTTGTAATAGCAAGAACCTGGAAATAACCTAGATGACCCTCAACTGAAGAATGGATAAAGAAAATATGGCACATATACACAATGGAGTACTACTCAGCAGTAAAAAAACAATGATATCATGAAATTTGCAGGCAAACGGATGGAACTAGAAAATATTATCTTGAGTGAGGTAACCCAGACTCAGAAGGACAAACATAGTATGTACTCACTCATAAGTGGATACTAAATGTGAGGGAAGGGATGGCCAGACTGCAACCCACAACTCCAGAGAGGCTAGCTAACAGGGAAAGACCCTAGGAGGGATACATGTATGACCCTGTAAAGGAGAAGTGGATGAAATCTACATGGAGTGGACTGGGGGTGGGGGTGGGGGGTGGCAGAGGGCGAGGAGTGGGGAATGAGAACATAGGGAAATGGCAGGGTCGAGCTGGAACAGGGACAGAGTGGGAGGGCAGGGAGGAAGATACCATGATAGATGAGGACATCATGGGAATAGGAAGAGGCAGGGTGCTGGGGAGGCTCTCAGGAATCCACAAGGTTGACCCCACCTTGGTCTGCTGGCAGTGGTCCAGAGGGTGCCTGGACCGGTCTACTCTAGTGACCAGCCTAGCAAATAACCTAGCTGTCATCATAGAGCCTTTGTCCAGTGACAGATGGAGGCAGATACAGAGATCAACGGCCAGGCACCAGGCTGAACTCCGGGAATCCAATTGATGAGAGGAGAGATACTGCAGGCGAGGGACGTCAAGATCATGATGGGAGGACTGCAGAGATGACCGGCCACACTAGTGGAAGCCCATGAACTGTGGACTGGTGGCTGTGGAGCCCCCATGGGACTGGACTAGGCCCTCTGGATACAGAAGACGGTTGTTTGGCTCGAACTGTTTGGGGGGCACCCAGGAAGGGGGATCAGGATCTGTCCCTGGTCTATGGGCAGGCTTCTGGAGCCCGATGCCTGTGGTGTGACACCTTGCACAGCCTTGGTGTGTGGGAAGGGGCTTGGATCTGCCTAGGCTCAGTGTGCCGGGATCTGCTGACTCCCCATGGGAGACCTCGATTTGGGGGACGTGGGGATGCGGGGTGGCTTGGGAAAGAGGGCTGGGGGGTGGGAGGAGGGAGGAGGGAGGATCTGTGGATAGTATGTGGAATGAGTAGAAAATTTCTTAATAGAGAAAAAAACAAAAACAAAACGAAACAAATATATAAACATGTGCAGTATTAATTTTCAAATAAGTAAATAAATAAATAAATATCCTAAAGGAATATTAAAAAATAATGTTTTATATATATACACACACACACACACACACACACACACACACACACACACAAACTGGCTTCAAAATTAAAAAGTGGTGTACTTTAAAAGACACTAACAAAACAGGACAGGACCAGAAAAATGACTCAGAAGTAAAAACATATGTCCCAAATCTTGATGACCTAAGTTCAATCCTTAGAACTCACATGATAGAAATAATTGATTCCTGTAAATTGTCCTCTGACCTCCATGCACATGCCCTGGCACATGTGCCTCCCTGCTCTGACAAAACATACAATGAATAAATAAATATGAAAAGTAAAAGGCAATCTAAAGACTAGGAGAAAACTTTCGGCAATCATATAGCTAAAGGACATATATCTAGAATATAGAAAGAACTTCTACAACTCAATAATAAAAAAGCAAATATTCAGCGGGGCTGTGGTGGTGCACGCCTTTAATCCCAGCACTCGGGAGGCAGAGCCAGGTGGATCTCTGTGAGTTTGAGGCCAGCCTGGCCTACAAAGTGAGTTCCAGGAAAGGCGCAAAACTACACAGAAAAATCCTGTCTCGAAAAACCAAAAAAAAAAAAACACAAATATTTCACTTTAAAATGAGCAAAGGAAAGCAAACAAATAAACAAGAAATGGAAAAAAAATGAGGAAAGGTACCAGTGTGGTGACCCACACCTGTAATCCCAGATTCTAGAGGCTAAAGCAGGAGAGTCATGGCAACATGAGACATCGGCCTGAGCTACCTCGTGAGTTCTAACCAAACTAGAGCAGTATAGTGAGACTCTGTCTCAAGACAAACAATGGAAAAAGGGCTGGGAGTGTAGCTCAGTTGGTACAGTACTTGCCTAGTATTCATGAAGCCCTGGGTTTGATTCCCTTGACCATATAATCCAGACATGTTTGGCACATGCATGTAATCCCAGCACTTGGGAGGTAGAGGCAGGAAGATCAGAAGTTCAAGATCACCTTCAGCTACATGACAGGTCTGAGGGTAGCCAGAGATACCTAAGATTCACTTCTCACACTCACACAGAAAAAAGAACAAAAGGTCTGAATATTTTTTACAAAAAAATATAGAGGTAGCCAGTAAGTGTGAAAAATGGCAAACATCCAGGTCTCATGGCAAGGCAAATCAGTATCACAATTCAGTATTATCTCATACCCTTTAGTATAGCCAAAAATAAAAATACAGATAATAAACATCAAGAAATATGTGAAGATGATTAAAAATACAGATAATAAACATCAAGAAATATGTGAAGATGGAATCCTCATATTGTCTTTTGCTTTTGTCCTTCCTTCCTTCCTTCCTTCCTTCCTTCCTTCCTTCCTTCCTTCCTTCAACAGCATCTCACTGTGTGTCCCAGGCTAGTCTCAAATTTATAATTTTCCTAACCCCTAACCTTGACCTCCCATGTGCACTAAACCAAGCCTGTTTTGGTGTTTGCTTTTGTTTGGGGTTTTGGTTTTGAGTAAAACCAGCTTGGAACTCTTGATCTTCCTGCCTCAGCCATGAACATCCTTGTTTATGCTAAGCTATTTATTGACAGCCTCCCAACTACACACTGAACTCTAAGAGCAATATCCAGATGAGTCTTGATCATTACATGTGTATCTGAGATATCTAGTCAATGACTATTTCTCTAACTGTGCTGTTTTCACTGTTTGAGTTTTCAATGTTCTATTTTAAGAGACTTGTGAATCCAAATTCTTTCCAATTTCTGTAATTCTAACACTGTATCATCAATGCATTTGATATACACACTTTATGAATGGCCCCCAAGTCACTAATAAGGTTAAAAATGGTAATCTTGCCAATGACCTAAGAAGACACACACACCTCTGCCACGCCCACATATCAGTACATTGAACCAGCAGGCTTCATTGAAGAGTCAAAAGCCAACATTGCCTAGCTTTCACTTTCAATCTTAGGAGGGATATCCAGGAACTTCTACCTCTATGAAGCCTTTCCTTACCTGGCACCACCTCACCTCACCTCAAGCAGAACTGAATTATTTATCTATCTTTCTTACAATTGTACCTTCCCTCACTTGACTGCACAATATCATAGTAATTTGTTAACAATTCTGTCTCTGTAACAAAGCCAAGCTCTCTTAGAGAATAGATTCTTTAAGTTCCTTAAAGCCTAGAACAATCATCAAAATTCTGTTAGCACTAAAAAAATCCAAACATGCCTTGCAATTCAGATATAGCAGTTCCTATTTTCACAGTCAGTGTTACCACATGAAATCTAAAGACGCTTTAAACACACTTACTTACCTGTAGCAAAAAGGAAGCTGCGTAGCTCAACAGGGCGGGATGGTGGACTAAATTTAGGCTGTTTTTATACTCAGTTTCTCCAGTATTTTCTAAGATTTGGGGATCAATGTACACTCCTTTTTCAAATGGTTTGGAAATCCATAAGCAATGAACCATAACTGTCAAATAGTAATTAAATTCTTGACAGATCTTGTTGCTGAGATTGAACTCTGATTTTGCCTAATGGGAAAGAAATAAAATAGTCATTAACATCTATTATTCCTTTCCTTTTTATTCTTAACAGGTCCCATATATCTATACTCGGTTATTTATAAAAATGGTGATTTAACACAGACTTAGCCTTCATACCTTCTTTAAAAAGTTGTTTTTCTTTGCAGCTGTCAAATTATTGCGATACCTAATAATAAAAGCAAATATAACAAAGTATTTAAAATGTGACTGGATGTAATGCTTCTGAACGTAAAATAAAAATTTTAAAATACATGTCTTAGGGCTAGAGAGATGGTTCTACTGGTAAAATACCTGGCACAGAAGCACAAGTCCCTGACATTGGATCTAACACTTATGTAAAAACCAGGTTTGGTTGCACGTGTCCCTGACCCTAGGCTATGGGGCTTGGGAAAAATAAACAGATGCAAGCAGGTCTCTGGAGCTCTCCAGCTAGCCACTGTAGGCAGTAAGTGAGCGCTTGGTTCGGTCAGAAAACCTGTCTCAAAAAATAAAGAGCAAAGCAATAGTGGAAGACACCTGACATTGACCTCTGACCTCCACATCAATATTCATGAAAGTATACACACACAATCATGCATACATACACAAGTACAATTTAAAGTAAATAAATGCAAATGTGTGCAAATACAAATATCTAGTTATCTAGTTAAGGATTTTATACTTTTATGGTACATTTTCCACAAAGAGTTTTTAAAGTTAGGGTTTACAGGTAGAGTTCAGTATTAGACTACTTGTGTAGCATGCATGAGGCCTTGAATTCAATACTGAGTGCTACAAAAAAATAAATAGATAAAAATACAATCAATAGTTGGAGGATGACAAGATAGCGCAGTGGGCAAAGTGCTTGCCACGAAGTCTGACCACCTGAGTTTGATCCCCAGACTCACATACGAGTATAAGGAAAGAACTGACTATATAAAGTAGTTCTCTGACCTCCACATACACACTGTGTACATGCACATCCACACACACACACACACACACACACACACACACACACACACACACTCTCTCTCTCTATTGATCAACTTTTAAAGACTGAATCAGACATTTCAAATGTGCTCTTACTGTACACATAACCCAACAGAAAGAAAACAATGAAAGCCATTCCTTCAGTGTTACATTATTAAAGAAAGCAGTCAATCACTGATACAGAACACATTTTCTTCATGTAAAACAAGGGACAGCAGGCCAGTGAGACAACTGAGCAGGCAGAGACTCTTGACATCAAGCCTGATGACCTGACCTTGATGCCTGGATCCCACATGGTGGGAGGAGAGAACTGACTCGGGAGTTGTCCTGTGACTCCACATGTATTGTTTTACACACACACACCCCACAACCACTAACAACAACAACAACAACAACAAAAAATGTAAAAATGCTAGAAGGTACAAAAGAACAATGAAATCCAGAAATGTAATTTGTTTCTTATCTGAGAACTATCATCTAACTCATTTTTATATATTTTTACATTGACAAAGCTCTACAAATTATGCTGAAAAGGTCTATACTTATGAATTAAAAATAATCTCAGTCCACAAGTAAAAGAACAGAGCTAGAAATAACGCTTAGAGGGTCACATAACTGGCAATAAACAGTTCCTATTGCTTCCCAGAAAATGTCTCTTTTACCAGAGAAACTACATACACTTCAACAGATATCAACAAATGATTAATTTTTCTTCCAACACACAGAAATTTTAATTAACAAGGCTGAGTGCAACAGTGCCATTACATAACAAACCAATCCGCAGCAAAGACTTTTCATTCCATATGCCCTACAGGGGGGATTTAAAAATAGCACAGCTCCAGTTTTAGTGTTCTAAGGTACCTCCATAATGCAGCCTGAAATCACTTTGAAAGCGAAATATGCCAGACTCAGATAAATCCCATGTTTTCTCTCATTTGTGGATCCAATATTTTATATAGACAGCAAACATCATTTATATATACACACGATATGAAAGCAGAAGCAAGACTGGAGAAAGGAAGTGGACTAGCAGGACAGGGAAAAGGAGCAAATAAAGCCAAAGGACATGATACACTGCAATGAACATGTCTTTAGAAAACCCAGCACTATGTACAATGAGGATACTATAATAAAATTTTGATTTCATAACCTGGGCAGTGGTGGCGCACACCTTTAATCCCAGCACTCGGGAGGCAGAGGCAGGCAGATCTCTCTGAGTCTCAGGCCAGCCTGGTCTACAGAGAGAGTCCCAGGACATCCAAGGCTACACAGAGAAACCCTGTCTCAAAAAAGAAACAAAATTAAATAATAAAAATAATAACATAGCTATTAGAGAGAGCTTCATATTAGAAGGTCATATACCCCAGAGCCATGTTTCCTATTTCCATAGACCCTGGCAGAAAATTGATAGGAATTTTAATTTTATTATAGTTAAATGATGAAGACAGAGTTATGATGTAGTAATTCATAAGATGATTAAAGGGAGAGGGGGGCTTGTACCTGTATATAATGTAACAAAGTTGGTTCAAGATACTGGCATCCAGGCTTAGGAGTGCAGAATGGAAGATCACAGGAGGAAACAGCATCACTAATGGAAGGTCATAATTTATATATATGTCACACACCTTTTGGAAAGAATGTTAATATCAATATAGAGATTATCTTCCATAAATCAATGAAGTTTACTCAAAGAATCATCAATGTAAGTAATATATCATTACATCTGAACCTGAATAATTTCTAAATAAAAAGGACAGCTATAAGTCTGTTTAAAATACAACTCATCAAACATCAACCTTAATTCAGAAAACTATTTCTATAAGACCATTATTAAAATATTTCATTTAAGCCGGGCGGTGGTGGCACACGCCTTTAATCCCAGCCCTCGGGAGGCAGAGCCAGGCGGATCTCTGTGAGTTCGAGGCCAGCCTGGGCTACCAAGTGAGTTCCAGGAAAGGCACAAAGCTACACAGAGAAACCCTGTCTCGAAAAACCAAAAAAACAAAACAAAAAAAAAAAATTAAAAAAAAAAATTTCATTTTTAGATAGGCCAGGTGGTGTGTTCCTTTAATCTCAGCACTCAGGAGGCAGAGGCAGGTAATTCTGAGTTCAAGGCCAGCCAAGGATACACAGTGAGATCCTGTCTCATAATAATTAATTATTAATAAATATTAATTATTTAATCCCAGCACTCGGGAGGCAGAGCCAGGCGGATCTCTGTGAGTTCGAGGCCAGCCTGGTCTCCAAAGCGAGTTCCAGGAAAGGCACAAAGCTACACAGAGAAACCCTGTCTCGAAAAACCAAAAAATAAATAAAATAAATAAATAAATAAATAAATATTAATTAATAATATAGCATAGTATTATTTGGGGGCTGGGGAAATGGCTCAGGAGTTAAGAGCATTGTCTGCTCTTCCAGAGGACCCAGCAACCACATGGTGGCTTACAACCATCTGTAACTTCAGTTCCAAGGGATCCAATGTCCTCTTCTGGCCTCTGTGGCACCAAGTATGCATGTGGTGCATAGACATACATGCAGGTAAAGCATCCATACAAATAAAAATAAAAGTAAATAAATCTTTAAATTGTTTTCACTTCATCTTAGAACTGGAAAAACATGTTACAGTAAAGGAACATTTCTTTCTCTCTACGTCTCCCAAATATTTACCAGTTAACTGGCAACATGGAAAACAAAGGAGCACATTCTTTTAAACAAATACGTAACACAGGCTGAAGATAAGTGCCAGTAGGCAGAATGTTTGTCTAGCACAAACAAGGCCCTAGTTTCAATCCCCAGCACCACATCAACTAGGAGTAGTGATCCAAGCCTTTACTCCCAGAACTCCAGGAGAGGGTGAGAGGATATTCAGTGTACCGGCTAGTTTTAGGTCAACCTGATATAAGCTAGAGTCATTTGGGAATAGGGAAGGAACCGCAATTGAGGCTACAAGAGACCTACCTCAAAAACCAACCAACAAATAAACAAACAACAAACTAGGTATTAGTGAATGAAGAGAGAAAACTGGGGAAAGGAAGATGATTATGGGTTCTTTGTGGTGGTGATAGTATTAGCCATGTTAAAACCCTGTGGTGCATGTTCTTGATTGATGATTGATGTGGAAGGGCCCAGCTCACTGTGGATGGTGCCACCTCCAGGCTGGTGCTCCTGAATGCCATGTTTATGGTATTTTTTCAAAGCAGGCTGAGCAAGTCATGAGGAGCAAGGCAGTAAGCAGTGATCCTCCATGGCCTCTGCATATTAGCTCCTGCCTCCAGGTTCCTGCCCTCAATTCCCTTCGTGATAAACTGTGACTGGGAAATGTAAACTGAAATAAACCAATTGCTCCCCAAGTTGGTTTGGTCATGGTATTTTATCAAAGCAACAGAAACCCTAACTAAGACACCCAGCTACACATCAAATTTGTGGCCACCCAGGGCTACAAGAGACCTACCTCAAAAACCAACCAACAAATAAACAAACAACAAACTAGGTATTAGTGAATGAAGAGAGAAAACTGGGGAAAGGAAGATGATTATGGGTTCTTTGTGGTGGTGATAGTATTAGCCATGTTAAATCCTATAAAACAGTAAAAGGACTAGAATTATAAAGGTACTAACTAGGGACCAGGAAAAAATTAAGCACTTGAAAAGCCAGGAGTAGAAATCTGAAAAAGCAATATAGCATTTTCTTTTGTTCTGCCAGGGGATGGGGATAAACAATAGATGAACAACAACAAAATGATGCTAGATAGAGACTTCTGCCTAGGACCAGCCTTTTAATAGGTCAATATATTATAAAACAGTATCTGAACTAAAAACCAACCAGATTTTATTTTACAATTGTTCTACGAAAGTCAGTTACTCAGATGAAACTACATTTGTTTGATTAAAGTCAGTTACTCAGGTGAAAATAAACCATTAATTTCAAAACATGGTTATTCTAACTACATAGTAAGATCATAACTTACCTTCATGATTATACCTGAAATTTAAATCATAGGCCAATAAAGTGACTACCTATCATAAATTTGTGATTTGTATACTACCTTCTCATAGAAGTCTAAAATAAAGTGCAACAACAATGTATTGTTGCTCTCCAAGCGCACTGCAACCATGGCCAGCCAGCCTACGTAGTCAATCAACTGAGACACAGAGTCCATGGCTCCACCCAAAGTTGTCTCTCTGTAATAAGAAATTATAATACTCAGATATACACCAGCAAATCGCTGTTTCCAAGCTAAAGGTAGGCGATATAAAGCAACAAACGAATAGGGCATTAAAAAACTATCAGTTCTCCAATGTACAATTTACTTTCTTTTAAAAAATAAAAGCACAGTGATTAACCATTGGATTGTGGTTAATCCACCAACCTAGATGTCCCTCAACTGAAGAATGGATAAAGAAAATGTGGTGCATTTACACAATGGAGTATCACTCAGTTGTTAAAAACAATGACATCATGAATTCAAAGGCAAATGGATGGAACTAGAAAGATCATCTTAAGTGAGGTAACCCAGACTCAGAAGGACAAACATGGTATGTACTCACTCATAAGTAGATACTAGATGTTAAGTAAAGGACAATCATGCTACAATCCACAGACCCAGAGAGGCTAAGTAATGAGGGCTCAAGGGGGCACACATGGATCTCCCGGAGAAGAGGAAATAGAATAGATTTTGAGGGTGGACTGGGGGTGGGTGGAGATGGGAACAGGAGGGATCTGGGGGAAGGAGGGAGAAAGTACTGGAAGAGACAACTGGAACTGGGGGCATTCGCGGGAGATGTAGAAACCTAGTGCAGTGTAAACACCCTGGAATCTAGGACAGTGACCCTAGATTGTGAAGTCTAGTAACTGGGGATGTGGAGCCCGAACTGGCCATCTGCTATAACCAAGCAAGACACCTCACAGTGGGACTGGGACACCAACCCCGCCACAAAACCTTCAACCTACAATCTGTCCTGCCTCCAAGATGTGCTGGGGCAGTGGTGGCACAGAGCTTGTGGGAGTGGCCGGCCAGCCCATGACTGGTCCAACTTGAGGCCCATGCCACAAGAGGGAGCCCATGCCTGACACTGCCTGGATGGCCAGGAACCAGAGGCCGGACAGCCCAGAGACCCAGGATAGAACCAAACACGATTGCAAAAAAAAAAAAAAAAAAAAATTTAATGAAATTATTCCTAATGGTATTCTGCTACACTTATGGATCAATGCCTAGCCCAATTGTTATCAGAGGGGTTTTATCCAGCAACCGACGGGAGCAGATACAGAGACCCACAGCCAAACACTAGGTGGAGACAGGGGAACCCCACAGAAGAAGATTACAGGAGCCAGAGGGGACTAGGACATCATGAGAACACGGCCCACAAGATCAACTAAGCAGAGCTCATAGGGGATCATAGAGACTGAAACAACAAACAGATCCTGTATGGGTCTGAGCTAGGTCCTCTGCATATACCTTATGGTTGTAGAGTTGGGTGTTCTTGTGGGACTCCTAACAATGGGAGTAGGAGGTGTCTCTGACTCCTTTGCCTGTGCTTGGGACTCTTACGTCCTTCTACTGGGTTGCCACATCCAGCCGTGCTATGAGGGTTTGTGCCCAGTCTTATTGTATCTTGTTAGGTCATGTTCAGTCACTGTCCCAAGGAGGCCTGCTCTTTTTTTTAAGGGAAACAGAGGAGGAGTTGATCTGGGGGAAAGATGACGTGGTGGGAGGGACTGGTAGGAGCAAAGGGAAGGAAGACTGCAGTTGAAATGTAATAGATGAGAGAAGAAAAAAAGCTAAAAATAAATTTAAAATACAGTTATTACTCTTGGTCTTTTTAAAAAAAATTTTGAGACAGGGCTTCACTATGTATCCCTGGCTGTCCTGGAACTCACTATGACACAGACCAGGCTAACCTTGAACTCAGAGATGCACCTGCCTCTGCCTCCCAAGTCCTGGTATTAAAGGCGTGTGCCACCAATGCCCAGCACTCTTGTCTTCTAAGGAACCATTTTAAGATAACCTCATAGATAGCCAGGCATGGTGGTGCACATCTTTAATGCCAACACTTGGGAGGCAGAGGCAGGCAGGTTTCTGTGAGTTTGAAGCCAGCATGGTCTACAAAGTGAGTTCCAGGACAGCCAGGGCTGTTACACAGAAAAACCCTGTCTCCAAAAAAAACATAAAAACAAAACAAAACAAAAAGATAACTCATAGAACATTTTCAGCAACCAGATTTGAGAAAAAAAGAAAAAGATTAAGTTTCAAACAAATTCTGGATAATGTTACAATACTGAAAAACAATTACAGTCAATATATTTGTCTCTAGTAAATGATTAGTACTGAATTCTAACACTCCTCAATTATGGAAATCCCCTAGTGAAAAATAAACAAAAATCACTAATAATGGGTACTCAATAACAACTCAGAGAAAAGGAGTTCATGACAAAGTGACACAAAACATTCAGAAAAATTAAAAATGAACAAAATAATAAGTAGGAAATTGATGCTATTTATCCCACATAGCACAAATGGTTCAAACGTATAAACATTCAAATGACAGTAGGAATCATTTCCTATGCATCAGTAACATGGCAGCACACTGAATGAATGTTTCATTCAATGAATGAAATCCATTGTACAGGATTCAATATCCAGTTCTGCCTACTCCTCAGTAAAATATTTCTCCAGAATTCAATCTAATCCTAAAACTGAATGTTAGCATATTTCAATGTTAGCAGAATGTTAGCATATTTCAATCTTCTAGTTAAAACCATATCTGGGGGTTGGAGAGATTGCCCAACAGTTAAGACCAGTTGCAAAAGCAAAGGACCCTGAGTTCAGTTCTCAGCAGCAGCAACATGGTAGGTACCTCACAACTGTCTATAACTCCAGTTCTAAAGGATCTGATGTCCTCTTCTGGTCTCCATGTTCTACACAGACATAAATGCAAGTAAAACACCTACACACATATAAAATCACTTCTGGATTTATCGTCTTCTCTCCTACATCAATAAATATAATCTCTTTAAAGGATACAATATATAAAATGAGTAGTTCAATCTATCCATTTGTCACATGTATCTTTCAATCCACACTCAAAGAGATTTAGAAAAGATCTACAAACGTGAACGCAGTTTTACCCTCCTATCTAGGAAGGTAGTTGACAATGGCTCTGCACTGAAAAAAAGGATAATGTACAATAATGTACCGTCTATGATAGGGCATAGTCTCAGAGTTTAGGAGATGATGACTCTCCCACTACTCACTGCCATGATGGTTCAATGACAGAAGCAGGGAAATATGGAGACCATTTAACAAAACATACAATAACCTCCTTACTCCTAAAACTGATGTAGCATACTTTAGTTTTCCAGGATTTCAAACGTGTCACAAATAATTGCAAACAATGATGACTGCTCCCAGCAACCTTTTCTTTTTTAATGTGGTACTAGATATATAATCCAAGTCGTACTGCATGCTAGGCAAGTACCTTGCCACTGACCTACATCCTCAGCCCCAGAACAGACTTCTTGGTGAGTGCTCCTTTATAAATCACTGGCACTCTAAATAAAACAATCCATGGTTCAGAACTGCCTCATATTCCTACCTCCACCCCCTGCAGTATGTTCAACATTCTCAGATACCACCTGTCAAATGGTAACAGCACCCCCTTTCCAGTCATTGCTACAGCCAGAAATGTCCCTGGAAAATGACAGCGACATGGTCTTCTATCCTTCTCTTCTAAGGATCTACCACTACAATTTACTGTCTTCTGGTCACTTACATGGCAAATGGTCATATAATAGAAATAAAACATTATACTAATTTTTCCAAAATGAATTAATGAAAACTTATGAGCTATATTGAACTTTTGTGTTTGTTTTATTAATTATCATATGTGTATGCATGCACAGGCATACAGGTCACAATGCACATGTGAGGTCAGAAGACAACTCTTAGAAGTCTATTCTCTCCTGCTATCTTGTGGGTGGGATCTTGGATTTGAACTCAGGTTGCAAGGCCTGCTACACTCAAGCACCTGCTAAGCCATCTCACTTAAGTACCTGCTAAGCCATCTCACTGGCACACGGGCAGTATTATTTAATCCCAAGTATTATGACAAGGCTATCTAGACACATGCCCATTTATCTGCTTAAAAAGCACTGTTCCTTTTTAGATCACCTCCCTATATTTACGACAGAATATGAAAAATCTGGGCTAAGAATTTAGCTCAGTGGCAAAGCATTTGCTTAGCTTGTATGAGGCCTGAGTTTCATTCCCAGCATCACACAAAAGAAAAAGGAGAAGGATTTGTGGAAAGACGCTACAGAAACTGTCAGGTATTTATTTCAGGGGTGTATCTACTGCAAGTTAGCCAAAGGTTACATAAGCAAAACCACTGTTCTGGTAGTATTTCTTTATAATAGTGGTTCATAAACTAAAGTTTGCACTAGAATTGTGGGAATAGTAAAACAAATTACTGGGTCACCTGTAGGGCTTAACTCAGTAGATCAAGAGCAGCAGGACCTAACAATTTTAATATCTGAGAAGTTCCCAAGTGGTATTGACACTAATCATACACTTTTTTTTAAAGAATCAGAGCTTCATAAGATTTCTTCACTAGCTGTGCATGGTGGCACATATTTTTTAATCCCAGCACTCAGAAGGCAGAGGCAGGCAGACCTCTGTGAGTTTGAGGCCAGCCTCATCTACAAAGCATGTACCAGGCCAGCCAAGGCTACACAGTAAGATGCTATCTTTAAAAAAAAAGTCTTCACTACCCACTAATGCTCCATGTTCCATTTGTTTCTACAAGTGGTCATAAGCATAGAGAGAAACACTAAAATAATGAATAGAAGGAGGGCTGGAGAGATGATGGCTTAGAGGTTAAGAGTACTGACTGATCTTCCAGAGGTCCTGAGTTCAATTCCCAACAACCACATGGTTGCTCACTACCATCTGTAATGAGATCTGGTGCCCTCTTCTGGCCTGCAGGAATGCATGCAGGCAGAACACTGCATATGTAATAAATAAATCTTTTAAAAAAATAATGAATAGGAAGAATTAAAAAACAAATTTCCAAGCTACGTACTTCTAACTCTCCATTCCTCTACCTAAACTATAACTCATTCTAAGGATAAAACAGAAAACAAACCTGAGCTAAATGTTTGGACATTGGTTCAATTTGCAATTAACTGCTATTTGTGAGAGTTAGGTATGTAGTTCAGTTGGTACACTGCTTCTCCAGTGTGAATAAACACTGGAATTGATTCCTAGCACCACACACACTGAATATAGTGATGTACACCTATAATCCTAGCACTTGGAAAGCACTTGAGGGAAATCAATAGTTAAAAGCTAGCCTCAGGGTTGGGGATTTAGCTCAGTGGTGGAGCGCTTGCCTAGCAAGCACAAGGCCCTGGGTTAGATCCTCAGCTCAAAAAAAAAAAAAAAAAAGAGCCAGCCTCATCTACACAATAAGTTTGAGTGCCACTTGGGATACATGAGACCCTGTCTCAAAAAAATAAAATAAATTGAAAATGATATATGTTGGGCTGGGTGGGGAGATGGCTAAGAGGGTAAAGCATTTAACATATAAACTTGACAACCTAAATTAAATCCTCAGAACCCATGTACAGTGGAAAGAGCAAATCAACTCCACAACATTGTCCTTTGACCTTCCACACACTGTGGCATGCATGTGTACATATGGGTCTACATATATAAACACACAGATTAATAATAAATATTACAAAAATTTGTAAACTCTTAGCTTTAGGTATCATAGCAGAACCATTTTAACAGCTGAGATGGCATCTGGGTTTTACTAAAGAATAATCTAAGGGCCGGGCAGTGGTGGCACATGCCTTTAATCCCAGCACTCGGGAGGCAAGAGGCAGGCGGATCTCTGTGAGATCGAGGCCAATCTGGTCTACAAAGTGAGTTCCAGGACAGGCTCCAATTTTAGTATATGTGCTGCCAAAGTGAGCACCCAGGACAGGCTCCAAAGCCACACAGAGAACCTGTCTCAAAAAAACCAAAACCAAAACCAAAAGAAAAAAAAAGGAAAGTAATATACTAGGGGTTGCTAACATTGTGCGCGCGCTCTCTCTCTCTCTCTCTCTCTCTCTCTCTCTCTCTCTCTCTGTGTGTGTGTGTGTTTCTATCTTTGGAATTTATTTATTTATTTATTTACTTTTACTTTGATAATTTAATTTTACATATCAGCCATGGATTCCCCTGTCCTCCCTCCTCCCACTCCTGCCCTCCCCCAATCCACCCCCCATTTATGCTGGGAATTTATTTTTATTATCTATTTTTTTAAGTATTCACTCATTCCTTGGGAATTTCAGACAATGTATTTTGATCGTATTCCCTAAATCCTCTCTTTAACTCCTACCTCCCTATGCCCCCTCAACTTCATATCCTCTTTTTTAAAATTTAATAAGCCGTCAGCTCCAATTTGTGCTTCCCATATACTTCTGACAATAGGGTCATTCGCCGGGTCATGGTCAGCCTACCAGGAGCTACATTCTTAAAGAAATTCAATTGATCCCTGAAGCTGCACCGTCCTTAGCTCCTCGGGGTGGAGGCTCCATGCTAGCATACTGACTGACTTGGCTCCTCAGGTGGAGGCTCCATGCTAGCATACTGACTGGCTTGGCTCCTCAGGTGGAGGCTCCATGCTAGCATACTGACTGGCTTGGCTCCTCAGGTGGAGGCTCCATGCTAGCATACTGACTGGCTTGCTCTTGTGCTGCTGTGAGTTCATGGATGCAGTGGGCCTGGCATGTCCAGAAGCCTCTGCTACATTCTAGTCCATCCAGACCTAACTCTTATAATCTCCCCACCCCTCTTCCATGATGGTCTCTCCTATCTCTACTTTTGATTATGCTCACAATTTTCTATAATACAAACTTTTTAAAGCACTAAAGAATCATGTGGCTGACAGGATATAAGAGAATCCAAACAGGCAGAAAGAATCAAAACAACCTGATTATGCAGTTCCTTGAAATTTGGTGTTTCACTTTGGGGGTAAAGCATACATTTAATGGAAATTCAAATTCATTTTTAACTCCAAAGCCAAGATAAATTAATGCATGTAACCTAAATACATGTCATGAACAAAACCCATCGTTAAAACTGGCTCAGTATATAAAATGCATTATATAAAGTGAATTAAAGTAAATGGAGTCAGCCGGGCGGTGGTGGCGCACGCCTTTAATCCCAGCACTCGGGAGGCAGAGCCAGGCGGATCTCTGTGAGTTCGAGGCCAGCCTGGTCTCCAAAGCGAGTTCCAGGAAAGGCGCAAAGCTACACAGAGAAACCCTGTCTCGAAAAACAAAAAACAAAAAACAAACAAACAAACAAAAAAAAAGTAAATGGAGTCAAAGCTGCATTGTAATTTTGGCTTTCCAGCCTTTTTTTACCATATTACCTAGTGCCAAATCATTCAAAAGGATTTGCTTTTTGGTTTACCTGAATAGTAACTTAGAAAATATACTTTTCTTTCAGGATTGTGGGAATAAAATGTGAAGAGTAACTAAAACATTTCCAGAAAAGTTCTATGAACTATTTACATGAAATAACTAAGTCTCATGCCATCTTAGATTCTATATGCAAACATTTTTATATAGATCATCTCTGTGGAAGACCACAGGATAACTCACAGAGGACTGCTTGTCACCGGTTGCATGTGGGCATCCATAGAAAGCCACAACAGCCAATTCTGCAGTAGTTCTTTCAGACTTTGAAGAACACTACACTGAGGGGGGAAACAAAACAAAACCAAATCATCAAAAGCAAACAGGATTTAGACCTAACAGAGGCTAGATACGGAAGGGACCTTGGAGATGGCCATACCCCACTTAGAACTCAAATAGTTGCTACTCCAATGAGTTCAGTCTACAAAGGACAGATGAATACAAGCACAAATTTATGTTATCATTTTTTTTCTAGAAGAAACATACCTCAACAAGACTTCCAGCTTAGCCCAGGAACAGAGTTTTCTCTAAATCACATTCCTTTATAACACATATTACATCATCAAATAAACCATCACCCTTGGTCATGCATGGCGGTATAAATCTATAATGCCAGCTTTAGGAGGTAGAGTTAGAGAGATAAAGAGTTCAAAACCAGTGTTATCTACGTATCAATTTTGATGCCAGCCTGGGCTGCATAA
This sequence comes from Peromyscus eremicus, assembly GCF_949786415.1. NCBI lineage: Eukaryota > Metazoa > Chordata > Mammalia > Rodentia > Cricetidae > Peromyscus > Peromyscus eremicus. The sequence continues at coordinate 81,819,849 of NC_081439.1, read as the reverse complement.
GACTATCTCAGAAACAAAATCATCCTTATTGTCCCCTCAGAGATCATTTGAAGTTGCTACAAGTAAGACTTCTCTACCCCTTTTACTTTGTGGTCTTTGAGTAAAAGCTACTTCCTTTCTGAAGGTTTTAAAAATGAGTCTTCTGTAACTCTGGAAAACAAACATTTCTAATCTTTATGTTCTCAGACGTTACCCTGCCTTCCCAGGGCCTCATTCACAATTCCTTAACTATCTTTACTCAGTTTTGGGCCTGAAAGTTAAATACTGTTCTCTATTCCTTTTTTTTTTTTTGGTTTTTTGAGACAGGGTTTCTCTGTGTAGCTTTGGAGCCTTTCCTGGAATGAACTCTGTAGCCCAGGCTGGCCTTGAACTCACAGAGATCCGCCTGCCTCTGCCTCCCGAGTGCTGGGATTAAAGGCATGTGCCACCACTACCCAACCTGTTTTCTATTCTTGATTTTTTTCTGTTCCCTTTTCTCCTTTCCTCCCTCCTTATCCCCATCCCCCACTCTCAAACATAAACAGATGTATGGACAAATGAATGTGTACACGCATAGTAGGTTAAATCATAAACAACTGCTAATTATCAACCACCCTTACCTACAAATATGACAATTGCCTACGGTTCAACCAAACATTCATAGTTAAACAGCTCTTTAGATTAGTGGGATGAGTGAAGAAATTAAAAAGAACTCAACTAGATTAGGAGAGAACTGCAAAAAAAATTTTTTTAAATAGTCTCAAACTTTTTTAGCTAGGATAGCTAAGATTTTCATTTGAATGACAGCAGTAATAAAGTAGTAAGTTACAATATAAAATTAGCAAATTCAAGCTAATGTGATAGGCAATAAAGTGATATGCAACAAATACTAACCAGAACAACTTATTTCCTATAATGTGTCCAATAGTGAGTCATTTAAGGTGTAAAATGTCAGTAAAAGAAATATTCTATTGTCGCTGCTTTCGAAGAGGGATGGACATTCAGTAGGAAGGGGGTTCAAGGAGTTTTGTCACTACTGCACTCTCACAGTGTGAACAAGAGTTAGAGCAGAGCGTCGTGGCTCACGTCCCTAATCCTAGTGCCTAGAGAGCTCAGGCAAGAAGGCAGATGCAGGTGAAAGGTCATCCTGAGTTCCAGGGAAACCTGGGCTTCTCAACTTCACATCCCCACATCCCAGAAACCCTCAAAAAAGGGGAATTAGTATATTTATGAAATAAATAAGCATTATGTTCAAATGTCTGGCAATGCATTATGATAAAACTAGCCTTACATTCTAGGAGACTGGAACTTTAGCTGAACCTCACAGCCTGAGTTAATAGCACACCTTGAGGTCACTTAAAACTTAAAGACTGCCAGCCTACTGTGTATCCATCCGGCTTGTCTGTTTATTCTGCCTGTACGAGAACAATGTAACAATCAACCTTACTTGCCTTGGACTTCCCACCTCATCAGATTTTATAACCTAAGCTAGAGCATAACTGTAACCTTATGTACTTTTCCACGCCCCGCAACCCAGAACAATGTATGTGGTTTTCAGTTTTGTTTTTTTGTTTTTTTTGCTGAAAGCAGCAAATGTAGAGATTGAAAGCAACCTTCTAAAATGAATATCCACCATAAATGTTGAACACAACACTTACAGATTAAACAATGATATTTGTAGTTCTGTTTGTTTTCTGGATCAGTTGGAACCAGTGGCTTAATCCCTTGTTAAACTCTGTTAAAGATTTCAGTAAAGTATCATATTCTTGCTCTTGGTTAAATGACTCCAAGGGGAAGGATTTTATTTCTTTAATGTGATACTGATGCAGTGTTGGTGACTTGGAGTTGATAACAATGCATTCAATCCACACACAAAAGTATAAAGTTCAAAAGTCCAAGTATGGTTGAGTATTTTCCCAGTTGGTTTGTTTTTACATTCATGTTAATATGCTTTTGACACGTTTTTCATGATCTTATTTGCTACTTACTAGTGTAAAAAGTTCAGGAAAAATGTGTGACAAAGCTTTCAAACCAGAAAGTTCTATGCTCTTGAACTTTATATTCCATAATACTGTACAGTTACAAAATCAATGCAGAGGCTAGGTGTGGTGAGACATACCTGTACTGTCAACACTGGGGAAGCAAGGGCCAGGAGAAATGCTGCCCAGCCTTGTCTATATAACAAACTCCAGGCAGGCCTAGGCTACAATAACTAGCAAACCCTAATATCAAAGGAAAGGGGGAAGGAAGGGAGAGATGGAGAGAGGGGGGAAGGAGGAAGGAAGGGAGGAAGGAAGGAAGTCACTGCTGGAGGACTAGAGGTGCATTTCAGTTGGTAGAATGCTTGCCTAGCATGCATGAAAGCCTGGGTTTGACCCCATCATCACAGAAACCGGACATGGAAGTACATGACTGTAATCCCAGCACTTAGGAGGTAGGGCAGGAGGATCAGAAGTTCAAGGTCATCTACATCTACACAAAAAACTTATTGCGTTGGACTCAGACTGGGCTATATGAGACTATCTCAAAAAAAAAGAAAGAAAGAAAAGAAAAGAAGAAAAAGGAAAGAAAGAAAAAGAGAAAAGAAAAGGAGGGCAGGTAAAATGACCCAATGGGTAAAAGAACTTACTGCCCGGCCTGATGACCTCACAGTTCTAGCCCCATGACCCATTGATGGAGAAAACCACAAGATGACCTCCAAAATTCCATGTCATGGCACATGCATTGTGGTGTACGTGTACACACACACACACACACACACACACACACACACACACACACAAAATGTTATAAAATTTCAAAAGAGAAGAAGAAAGAAAATCACTGCCAGAATTCCAGTTTGGAATTATTTAACACCAGTTAATAGAAGTATGTTTTTTCCTCAGTATAAGATGCATTTAGTTTTTGTTTTTGGATTTTTACCTTGAAATAAATGGTTGATGTAAAGAAGAGAGGTGCTAGTTGATCAAAAAGAAGTGGCTTCACCTCTAGGAAATAGAAAATAAGAGTTCAAAATTCTTTTAATTTATATTACATTGAATTAAAGGAATTCAATCTGTGGTTTAAATGAGAATGTCCCCATAAGCTCAGGCGGTTTGAAAACTTGGACCCCAGTTGGTGGCACTATTCAAGTAGGTTGCTGAAGGAAGTATGTCACTGGAGGTGGGCTTTAAGGTTTCAGAGCCTAGCACCATTCCCAGTCCACTCTCTGCTTCATGCTTGTGGTTTAAGATTTCTGGTCCCACCTCCATGCCTTTGCTAAACTGTCATGGATTCTAACCTTCCGGAACCATAAGCCAAAATAAACTCTTGGTTGCCTTGGTAATGATGTTTAATCACAGCAAAAGAAAAATAACTAATAAGTTTTCATGGTACATACCAGAGAAGCTACTGAATGGAATCCAGGCCATAAGCTGAAGGAACTGTGACCGACAGGAGAAGCCATCCCAGAGAGGCAGGCTCTTATACAGGAACGCTTCAGAGGAGTAAAACCCCTCCTGAAACACAAGGTGATTGCAAAATCTCATATAACATCATGAATATTCTTAGCCAGGTAGTGGCAGCACATGCCTTTAATCCCAATACTCAGGAGGCAGAGGCAGACAGATCTCTGAGTTCGAGGCCAGCCTGGTTCCAGGACAGCAGGGCTACACAGAGAAACCCTGTCTCAAAAACAAACAAAAAAATATTTTCTGAGTTCGAGACAAGGTTGGTCTACAAAGCAAGTTCTAGGACAGTCATGAATAAGCAAAAACAAACAAACAAACCAAAACAAAACCCCAAAACAACTATTTGCTAGCCAGGCAGTGGTGGCACATGCCTTTAACCCCAGCACTCAGGAGGCAGAGGCAGGTGGGGTTCAAAGCCAGCCTGGTCTACAAAGAGAGTTCCAGGACAGCCAAGGACTACACAGAGAAACCCTGTCTCAAAATAAAAATCGCAAATACTCTTTAACAACCACTTTATTTCATGCTATAGTTGTTTCAGTTGCATGAGAGTATCTAGACAGTGCCGATACACGAGTTTCAGCTTCAACTGCAACTCTGAGATACCCAGGACAAATAATCCAAATGCTAAGATATATCTGACTCTCCAAAACACTTGTAGTTATTAAAAACATAAGTCATGTGCTGGAGCTGGAGCTCAGTCAGAGTGCTTGCCTAATTCCAGAACCACCTAAACTGGATGTGGTCACACACACCTCTAATCCCAGCATTTAAGGGGTAGAGGTAGGATGATCTAATTAGGAGTTCAGAGTCATTTTCAGCTACATACTAAATTTAAGGCCAGCCTAGGCTAATGAGGCCCTGTTAAAGAATTAATTAATTAATTAATTAATTAATTAATTAAAAAGAACACAAGTCATGGGCTGGGGATGTGGATCAGTGGTATATAAGTGCTCACCTAGTATGTATAAGGCTCTGGATTTGATTGCCAGCCCTTGCTCCAACCTCCCCCAAAAAAGAACACAAGTAGTAACCCTATAAGATTTATATTCCTGACTAATTCAATTAATTGAATGCATTAAATCATTCATTTTCTTTATAGAACTTTCCATTCTATTTAAAATTTTAAACTTATTCTTTCTTCAAACATAATAGTGCAAAAATAAACATCAGTGCCACTAGGCTCTATGAATTTCAAATTGTGCACATAGTATTTTTTGAAAAAGCCAAGAATAAGGAAAATAAATAAGTAACAATAAAAATCAATGCCATCAGGTAGTAGGGTACATCAGGTACTATGACTCAGTTGGTCGACTGCTTGCCTAGTATGCACAAGGACTTAGTTTGACTCCCCAATATTGCAAACAATCAGGTGTGGTGACACATGAAACCCTACCTCCCAAACTGAAGATGTCAGCTACTAAAGAAATACTGCAACAGACATCCAAACATATCTTAAGAATGATGACATCTATAGGAAACAAGTGGAATCTTACTTGTAAGAAGCACTGCACCCTGATGACAATGTCCAGGAAGTTTATAAATTCTTTTTCTTCTTCAAAATTATTCATATTATACCACATACATTCTAGAGCAGAAATATTAAAATAAGCACCTGGTTATGCAATAATAAAACAATACAAAATATATCACTACTCTGAAGCAACAAAGAAATGACAGATTAAAGAAGTTAAAAGATTCAAATATGTGACTCAGTGACACTGTAGATTATAACAGGGTCTTGGAAGTGACAGTCAGCAAACATGATAACATAGGGGAAAGCTTATAGTAAAAACACTGGAAAAGTTCACTTACAATGAATGAGATTAGCTTAAGTCACAGTAATCCAAGTGACTATAAATGCACAGCTGAAAATAGGTAGGGTGAGTTGAGTATAAGCTACATGTGGTGAGAACTTACAAAGTGAAAATCTAATTAATTGTATCACATATCCCATAAAGAAAGATTCTAAGTCAAAGGAGCAAGAGCCTATAATGACTAAAGCTGACTTCAAAGATTTGAATAGTCAGGTATTACATATCCAAGAAATGAGTAGTCTTGATAGTCAACAAAATTACTAGGGAAAATGTCTCTGTGGATGAATGAAGTGGTCAGGCTTTACTATGGCCTGCATGGAGGACTCCCCACTGTCACTTCCTTTAATTCTGTAATTAAGAAAATTTCTAATGACCAATGGGTCATTAGAAGAGGTAGACTACTTGGCACACATGAGCATTTTGGTCACCAGAAAGAATCACTTCTATTATAAAATAATAAGTTGATATTCTGTCTTACAAATTGATTTTCTCTGAGTTGGCTTAATATTAATGATTCTTGCATGATCCCAGGAATACAAAGAACTCTGAGATTGAGACTACTTTCTGAAAACTTTTGATAACCATTAAGCAGTGTTCACTTAACACCACTCCTTTTTGATTGTCTTAAAATGACAACACCACAAGTATTCACGTTCAAGATAAATGATTACCAGGTGATTATAGTATATGAAGTCTGCTCTGGTCCAAAATTTCTAATCTAGAATAAGAAATCTATTTACAGACTATCTTCTTCCACTCTCATTTATCCAGTGCTTTACACCATCACTTCTTACCTTCTTGTAATGTTTGACTCAACCAGTAATAGAGCCTCAGTAAGATCGACTCATCTTTGACACAGTTAATATAGTGAAGTAGCAGAGAGTTGTTTAGCACTGAGCTCATCTGAGAAGGCAGCTGTAAAGATGGAACAATCAATAAACAATAAGTACATGAAATGTAGGTCACAGCAATAAGTAAAACACTGCATAGGAAACATACAACAAAAACAGAGGCTATGGGGCCTGAGCTAAGACTCAGTGGAGAGTATTTCGCTAGCATGTGTAAGCCTCAATCTCAAGTACTGAAAAAAAGAGGCTATCCAAATCAAACAGAAAATTCTAGTCAGTACCTGCTCCAGTCACAAACCTCTAAGCAATGAATGTTCTGTAAAAGTTGAGGGAAACTCCGAAGCTCTTCTAGTGGAAGTGATCTATCGCTGCTGAGATAATCAGAAAGACTCATCTTCTTTTGCCCACATTCTTTGTTAGCAGAATTTAGTGCTGGAATAACTGAGTGAGAACTCCACTTCTAAAGGAGAAAGATAATACAATAATCTATCAGTGCACTAAAAAGACAATCTAAAAAAAAAATAAAAGCAAGTCAGATGTGGTGGTACACTCTTTTAATGGCACTCAGAGAATGAGGCAAGCCTAGTCAACATATCAAGTTTTGGGCCATCTGAGGCTACATTTTAGAAAAATACAATCTCAAAAATAAATAAATAAATAAAGCTGTTAAGATGTTTCACTTAATGGGAGTCTGAATGTGGTTTGCATAGAATACTAGATTATCAAAGTCTATTTAAATACCTATAATCACCACCACGTGAATGGTTACTATTTTTAAAGCCACAAGTCCTTTTGCTTTACATTACTTACTCTTTTTAGAGAAGAGCCTTTAGTTGGACCTAATGTTAGCTTTGGAGGTTCTGGAAAAGCTCCTTGGTTTCTTAGCTTCACAGCAAGCAGAGCTGAAGTCCACAGATTCTTTGTATTATTAAAATAGATCTACAAATTTAGGTGTAAAGTACAGAAGATTAGGTACTTAGGAGTCAGAGCAACATAATAAGAGTCCCAAACTATTAACTGATTGCATATTAATTATGAAATATTTACACTCGTATAAATCCATTTAATGTTTTTTTCTCTCCTAATCAGGAATCTTATTATAATGCATCAAAGGGATCAACACAAAGGGCCAATCTCTAATACACCTTCTCCCAAGAGAACTGAGAAAGATTTTAGCCCAAATCTGTAAATTAACATGACGAAAAATAATGCTCTTTGCTAGGGGTTGTGGTGAACACCTGTACTGCCAGCATTTGGGAAGCCAAGGAAGGAGATGACTTGGAGGCTAGCCCGAGCCACCATACCACAACCCTCTCTTAAACAAAACAAAGGAAACAAAAATGTATTCAATCTCAGTAGGAGTTCTCTCTCAGTAATCCCTTACCTTCCTCCTTGCAGGCAAAGATACAGAAATCAAAGCAGGAGCAAAGAACTTATATAGCGATATCAAAGCCTGGAGGTGATGCTGCATTCCCTGAAATAAAGTAAGAATTTTCCATTTTTCAAATCAGCGATCAAATACAAACTAAGAGCTAATACTGAACAAAAGGTGATAAAAAACTAAGTCTAAACCTTTAGACTCTAATTTTACAGTTTGTCAGAACAATAAAAAGCTATAGAAAGTATAGAAATGAGTAACCATCTGGATGTGGTGGCACACACCTTCAATCTCAACAACCAGGAAGCACAAGTAGAAACAAATGGAACTCTATATGAGTTTAGGACTAGCCTGGTCTACATAGACAGTACCAGGCCAGCTAGGGCTAAATAGTAAGAAACTGTCTGTGCTGGCTAGTTTTTATGTCAGTGTGACACAAGGGAGGGTCATTTGGGAACAAAGAATCTTTTCTGAGAAAATACCTCCATAGGATTGTCCTATAGAACTGTCAATTGATGACTGATATTCGGGGGCCCAACCCATTGTGAGTGGGGCCATCCCTGGGCAGGTGGTCTTAGGGTACATAAGAAAATAGGCTGAGCAAGATGAAATAAACTCTTTCCTCCCCAAGGTATTTTTAGTCACAGCAATAGAAACCCTAACTAAGACATTGTCTCAAAAAAAAAGAAAAGAAAAAGGAAAGTAGAAAACGAGCAACCAGATAATTCATATCAACAATCTTAAAACAAAGTTCTCCAATGAATAATCTTCTATTTTATGACTGTAACCTTATTTACTTCTTCCATGTATTCTCTCATTCTTCTGCCTGTACTTTAGTCCTACAACTCATACTTGCTAGTACAGCATGGGTTTATTCAGAATGGCAATTTACTCAAGCTTCAGTGTTTATTACTCTTTAGGGCTAGAGAGATAGCTTAGCTCTTCAGATCACCAGATACTCTTGCAAAGGACCCAGGCTCCATTCTCAGCACCCACATGGCAGATCATAGTATTTATAACTCCACTTCCATGAGTTCTGACACCCTCTTCTGGACCATTCGGGCACTGTACACATGTGATGCATATACATACATGCAGGCAAAATACCCATAAATATAAACCAAATAAATCTTTAAAAAATAAAAATAGCAGCTGGGGTGTGGCAGCACATGCCTTTAATCCCAGCACTCGGGAAGGGGAAGCAGGGGAAGGCAGATCTCTGTGAGTTGGAAGGCAGCATGGTCTACATAGCAAGTTCGAAGACAGCCAGGGCTACATAGTCTCAAAAAAAGTAAATGAATAAAGTATACTCATCTCTGAATTAAATATCAAGGAGTTAAGACCAAGAGTGAAATCAAGAAAACAGAAAAGAGGAAATACTAATTTAACAGGAACACCTGATCATCATAAATCCTGCAAATTCATTAGGAAGGCCAATGAAGCTTGCAGTATGCACTGTAACCCGTTTTTCATATACTTGCTGTCGCTGATTGTTCCATCTTCACAGCTGCCCTCTCTAGTGGTATACAATAGTCAAGCAGCTGGACACAACCAAAGTAAGTCTTCAAAAATACCAACTCAGAACTGAGCAAACACATGTCAACAAAGAACATGCCTGGCCAGCACGGAGACCTGAGTTCCATCCCCAGAACCCAAGTTTTAAAGTCATGTGTGGTGGTACATGTTTGTGGGTGTATATGTTAGAGAGGCAGAGACAGCTGGATCCCGGGGCTCACTTGCCATTCACTTGCCTAGTGCACTTGGCAAGTTCAGACTAGTGAGATGCCCCGTCTCACAACAAAAAGTGCATAGGGACTGATTAAATGGCTCAACAGGTAAAGACAACTAGAGCCAGTCTTAATGACACGAGTTCACTCCTTTAGACCTGAATGGTGGAAGGAGAAGACCAGCTTTGGCAAGTTGTCCTGATCCCCATAAGCACACCATGGCACATGCTCACTCACACATCTATAAAACACACACACAGAGTGAGAGTGAGAGTGAGAGTGAGAGTGAGAGAGAGAGAGAGAGAGAGAGAGAGAGAGAGAGAGAGAGAGAGAAGATTCATACACATATAGTAGACAGACAGACAGACAGATAATGTGGTAGATAGCTCCTGAGGAATGACATTCAAGATTGCTCTCTGGCCTCCCTGTATACTCATATATACATGTGCACCCTTGTAAACAAGTGCATACACATAAATCCTAACTTTGGAGTCTGGGGATTGTCTCAGTGGTAGAGTTCTTGCCTAGCATGTATAAAGTCATGGGTTCAGTCTGTAGCAACACACACACACACACACACACACACACACACACACACACACACACTCACACATGCACACGTGCACATGCACACACAGTAACATGTACATACACCATTTTTTTTAAACAACACATATTATTGCAGACACCTTTAGGACTTATTGTATGGCTGACAACTTATCTTTTGGTTAAAAATGAATATATTGGGCCAGGCAGCAGTGGTGCATGCCTTTAATTCCAGTTCTGGGCAGGCAGAGCCAGGTGGATCTCTGTGAGTTCGAGGCCAGCCTGGTCTACAGCACGAGAGCCAGGACAGGCAACAAAACTACACAAAGAAACCCTGTCTCGGAAAAAAAAAATGAACATATTGTACCGGAGATTGATCCAAGGCCTCATGCATACTAGGCAAGTACTCTACCACTAATCTATACCTTGAGTAGCTTTGATTTTCTGTTTTGTTGACTGAGTTCTCAGAAAGTAAGTTCCTTTAAGCTAAGACTCACTTAGCTTTGTATCTCCAAAGCCTAGCTCAATACCTAGCTCAAAGTGCAACTGGATACGCTAAGGTATTTTCTACACTCACCATTTTGGCCTGAAGATCAAGCAATTTTCTCACGCGAAATGGTTTGACTAGAAAACAGAAAAAAGAGGTTCTAAGCATTTGCTTCAGCAAAAGAAGTCAGTTATACTTAGTGACCAGGTAATTCTTATAATTTCTTCTTACAACACATTAAAAATATAAATACCTCTTTACTTAAGCCACTATGCAGATGCTCTTAGATAAAAGTACTAAAAAAACAATTTTTAGAAAGTGAGAGTGGTCATATAAATAGTGCTAATAGTTATTTAAGTTTATAAAGGACCAAAGCACTGCTGATTCTATAGAGTATACGTAACATGACCGGAACGAAATACTTACCATTCTCTTTTTTAGTCAGTAAATATAACAAATGGCAAACATGCGGGCACTGTTAAAATATAAAAAATAAATAAGAAAAATGACAGTGTTATTTAATCAAAATATACTCAATGTTATCTGAACAAAATAACACCGTATCTTCCTCAACTGGCAATCATATGCTACCTAAAATGACTTTAGGGCTTTATTGAACAATAGTTTTACAAAGCATTCTCTTATTACACGATAGGCTGAGTATTCCTTATCAAAAATACTTGCCACCAGAAGTGACTATTCGACCCGAGCTATTTCCATGCACTTAATGAAAAAGCTATAGGATGATACATGACACGAAATTCACTGGTGATTTACATACACCCGATACAGACAGCTTGGAGGTAAATTTAACAATGATTTTAATGTGTCTGTGTTTTGACTATGGCTTGTTTCATAAAGCAAGGAATTTTCCACTTTTTGTCTTTGTGAGGTATATGCTCACATATGTGTACAAGTACCTGCATCCCTGCATGTGCACACTTGTGAGACCAGATTTTGAATTGTTGAATGCTTTCAATTTCAGATTTTCAGACTAGGCATGCTTAAACCTGTATGTGACAGTGATGTTTTGGAAAATAGCTTCAATTGGCAACAAGATGAGTAAAAATTTTTGTTGGCCATTTATTTAATTTTTGAAGATCTATGTTTAATATGTATGACTGCTTGCGTGCATGTATGTATATGCACCACATGCCCACCTGGTGCCCATGGAGGCCAGAAGAAGGTACTGGATCCTCTGGAACTGGAGTTATAGATAGCTGTGAGCCATCTTGTGGGTGTTGGGGACTAAATCTAGGTCCTCCACAAGAGCAACAAATGCTCTTAACTGCTGATTCATCCCTCCAGCCCAATAGTTTTGTTTTAAAATATAAAAACAACATGGACAATTTTGAACAAAATCTTGACAAAAATTTCCTTGGAAAAAGAAAATGTGGTATTTATACACAATGGAACTTTTCAGTCATAAAGGAAAATAGCATCATGTTACTTGCAGGAAAATAGATGGACAGGAGATATTTGAGAGAATTAAGCCAGTCTTGGAAAGATGATATTATGTTTTCTCTCATGTGTGGTTCATAGATTTTTACATAGATACATAAAATCATATACATATATATGACTTGAAAGTAGAAGCAAAAATGTCTAGAGGAACCAAAGCAAATTGATTAATGAGAGGGAGGGTGAGTAAAAGGCAAGGTAGGAAAGTATGGGGGAACATGTTCAATATGTAATATATATAATATGACATGTTAATAAATATACATGTGTAATATATGTAATAAATATATATGTAATATATATTTATGTGACACAGCACCATGTACAATACACAGATACAATGAAAATTTTCAAAAAAAATTTTTAATTATATGTTCCTTTTAGTACTAGAGTTCATATTTAGTAAGATACAAAATTAAAACTTTTATCCTCGGGGCTGGAGTGATGGCTCAGAGGCTAAGAGCATTTGTTCTTCCAAAGGACAGCAGTTTGATTCCCAGCACACAACAGAGTGGCTCCCAATCATCTGTCCCTTCAGTTCCAGGGCATCCAATGCCTACTCTGACTTCCTTGGACTCCTGTATGCACACAGTGCACATATACACAACCAGGTGCACACAAATACACATTTCCCCACTTTAAAGCATTTTATTCTACTGCTTATTATTCAAAATATCATTTTCAGTGATATCTCATTTTCCATTGGATAGATATAATTTTTTATGCACAGGACTCTACACATGTTGAGTAAATGCTCTGTCTCTGAGTTCAAACTCCTGCCAAATATACCATAATTTAAGTAACGACTTGGTCTACAGTCTGGCAAATAGAACCCACTCAATACATTTTTATTAAATTATTGAGACCAATCTTCACTTTTAGTGTCCAGCTGCTGACACTTGGTAAAGGGTTTGCCTAGCATGCACAAAGCCCTGGTTTTAAATACAGATTTGGTGGTCTAGATCTGTAATCCCAGCACTCTGGTGGTAGAAACAGGAGGATCAGAAGTTCAAGATCTTCTTCAGCTACATAGTGAGTAGGAGGCCAGCCTGAGATACATGAGACCTTGTCTCAGACAGACGGATGGATGGATAGATAGATGGATGGATGGATAGATGATGCATGCATGCATGCATGGATGCATGCAGGCCCCTCCCATTCACTTATGTATTGTCTACAGTTACTTTGAAACTACACCAGTTGTGACTGAGATAGTATGGCCCTCACATGTAAAATAGTTACTTATGGGCCTTTAAGGAAAGTTTTTCCACACTTGCTCTCAATGATCAAAAATGAAAAAGCCAATTATAGCCAGGCATGGTGGTTTACAACTTTAATTTCAGCACTTGGGAAGCAGAGGCAGGCAGATCTCTGTGAGTTCAAGGCCAGCCTGGTCTACAGAGCGAGATCCAGGACAGCCAGAGCTAAATAATGAGATCCTGTCTCAAAAAAGAAAAATGTCAACTATTTAATGGAAAGAGAGAAGCAACAGAGCTGGCAAAAAGGCCTAGCAGATAGAAGCTCATGCTGTGCAAACCTGATGGCCTGATTTTGATCCCTGGACCTAACAGTAGAAGGTAAGAACCAATTCCCAGACCCCCAATCTTCATATGTTCACTGTGCTAAGTGCGCATCCACACTCACACACATAAATCATACTCACCCATATGCAAGCACATACACACACATGCATACAAACAATAAATACATGAATTTCTTTAAAAAGCAACACAATGATACTCTTTAAACAAACTGGCATATTAGTAGTAGTTACTCTATAGTCTGAAGTATAGCAAATTCTATACTGCTTTTTCTGCACTTAGAAATGGATTCAGATGGACTCTATAATTTTAAGATGAAAGAATTTAGATTTCGGTACAAATTCATTACCTCACACCCCTAGGATATGAACCATTAGCAACACTATTCATCATGTTGAGTACAAAATGTGCACCACACAATTGCTGGCCTGAGGCTCCAGCCAGTATTATGGGGAATCTGGCATTCTCCTTTAATCACATCTAGAAAGGAAAGCTCCATATGCAGCTCAAACATTAGAGTCGCATTGAAGGCAAATATTTCACTGCCACATCTGAGTCACTATAGAGTCAGAATCCTATCAAATTCTATGAAAACGACTTTTTAAAAATATTACTTTTAAATGCTAAATCCTGCTGCTAGCGATGGTGACTCACACCTATAATCCCAGTACTGAGAAGGCAGAAAGATAACAAATTCAAGGTTATCTTGTACTATACAGGATACTCTGTCTCAAACAAACAAACAAACAAACAAACAAAAAACAGAAAATGGGGCCAGTGAGAGGGCTCAGCGGGTGAAAAGCATTTGTTGCTCAAGCCTGATGACCTGAGTTTCATCTCTGGGACCACAGTGGAAGGAGAAAACCAAGTCCTGAAAGTTGTTCTCTGACATTCAGCTGCTCACCAGGTTAGGGTACACACCCCCCCACACACATATGCGTAATAAACCCAATATAATTTTCTAAAAAAGAAAAAAACCTTAGCGCCTTTCCCCTGTTTGTTGAGCTGGGTGATATTTACACAAATGTAATTACTTAGAAAAAAAACTTTAGGGGCTGGAGAGATGACTCAGAGGTTAAGAGCAGTGGCTGCTCTTCCAAAGGTCCTGAGTTCAATTCCCAGCAATCACATGATGGCTCACAACCATCTCTAATGAAATCTGGTGCCCTCTTCTGACCTGTAAGAATACATGCAGGCAGAGCACTGTATGCATAATAAATAAATAAGTAAATCTTTAAAAAAGAAAAAAAAGCTTAGAGGGGCTGGGGAGTTGCCTCAGTAGTTAAGACTGCTTGTTGCTCTTGCAGAGGACCTGGGTTTGATTTCTACCACTCACATGGCAGCTCACAACTGTCTGTAACTCCAGCACAGGAGACCTAAGGTTCAGTGGTTCAAGGTACTCCTCGCTCTTCCAGAGGACCCAAGTTCAAGTCTCAGCATCCATACCAAGCAACTCACACTTTCTATAACTGCAGCCCCAGGAGAGCCAACACCCTGTTCTGGCCTTTGAGGGCTTCCACACATACATGGTATTCATTCACACAGACATACACATAAATACAAATGACAAAATAAATCTTAATAAAATTAAAACAAGCCAGTTATAAAGACCACATATTATATGGTTCCTTTAATTTTTACAGAAAATTAAGTAATGAACATGTTCTAAAATTGACTATGCTGATGAATGCATTTATCTATGACTACACAAAAAAACGAGTTATATGCATTATCTTGCAACTTCTGAATATTTTTAAAACATGGTTTTGTTAGCTGTCTTTATTTCTGTTGTTGTGATAAGACACCATGACCAAGGCAACTTAGAGAAGAAAGTGTTTATTTAAGGCTCACGGTTCCAAAGGGTTAGCCATGACCATGATGGCAGGGAGCAAGGCAAGAGGCATGGCACAGAGACACAGAGACAGAACCATGAGGCAGAGAGAGAGAGAGAGAGAGAGAGAGAGAGAGAGAGAGAGAGAGAGAGAGAGCGCGAGCGAGCTAATTAGGAATGGCATGGGCCTTTGAAGTCTCAAAGCCCACCCCAGTGACATATCTCCTAATCCTTCCCAAACAACTCCACCAACTGGGAGCCAAGTATTTAAACATATGAGCCTATGAGGGCCATTCTCATGCAAACCACCATACTGGCCTCAAATTCACAACCCCCCTGTCTTAACCACCTAAGGACTGAGAATACAGGCATATGCCATCATACCATGCTTGAATTGTATAAATAAGTGAACTGCATGGTATTTAAATTACATATCAATAAAACTGTGGGTTTTTTTAAGCAGCCAGAAGAGGTAAGGTGTATGACTCAGTAGAGCACTTACCTAGCATGGAAGGGGTGTAAGGCTCTGAGTTTGACCCCAGCACTGAAAGAAGGAACAAACTAACAAGTTCAGGGTAAAAAACCAGAAGGAAAAGAAAATAAATTACAATTGGACCAATTCAATAATACAAGCAAGGAGCCAGAAGAATACTGTGGTATCATGAGACTTTAACTTCATAATACATGTAGAAAAATCAATTTTCAAGAACCAGATCCAGAAAAAGACCTTTTCAAAGAGTTTCCCCCAAAAGATTTTAACCTCGCCGGGCAGTGGTGGCGCACACCTTTAATCCCAGCACTTGGGAGGCAGAGGCAAGCGGATCTCTGTGAGTTCGAGGCCAGCTGGGTCTACAGAGCGAGATCCAGGAAACCCTGTCTCGAAAAAAAAAAAAAAAAAAAAGATTTTTAACCTCAAGAATAGTCTGAAGGCATATTTTTAGGTGAAGGAAAATGATTTGATATCAAAGGTGTAAGATGCAAAAACAAATGATGGGCAAAGCTAAACACACATGAACTGTAAAGACAGTAATAACTGCATGCTAGAAATCCCAAAACCAGGATGCTAAGGCAGGAGGATCATGTGTGTGAAGCCAATCTGGGCTAGCTATACAGAAAATCTTATTTCAAAAAAAGCAAAAGCTAAAGCAAAACCAAAACAAGATATGCTAGATAGTTTTATGTCAAGTTGACACCAGCTAAAGTCATCTGAGAGGAGGGAACCTTAATTAAGAGATTGCTTCCATGAGATCAAGCTGTAGACAAGCTCAATACTCTATGGGGCATATTCTTAATTAGTGATTGAGGGGGGAGGGCCCAGCCCATTGTGAGTGGTGCCATCGCTAGGCTGGTGGTCCTGGGTTCTATAAGAAAGCAGGCTGAGCAAGCCAATATGGAGGATTCCTCCATGGTCTCTTCATCAGCTCCTGCCTCCAGATTCTCGCCCTGTTTGAGTTCTTATCCTGACTTCCTCCAATGATGAGCAGTAATATGGAATAAACCCTTTGCTCTACAAGTTGCTTTTTGGTCATGATATTTCGTTGCAGCAACAGAAACTCTAACTAAAACACAAGATACGAATAATACCTGATTTCTGTGTATGTGAAAGCTAGAGAAGAGTGGCGGTTTGAACGGGAATGACCCCCATAGGCTCATATATTTGAATGCTTGGTCCCAGTTGTTGGGACTGGTTAGGAAAGATTAGAAGGTGTGGTCTTGTTGGAAGAGGTGTGTCACTGGGCTTCATCCTGCCTCTAGTCTTTCTCCTAACTCATACTATTTGGCACTACTAGACACAACCCCTATAGAGCTGCTTTCAACATACTGTGTTTAAAACGTTTCAGTGATTATCTTACTGAATAAATAAAGTTCAGGCTGGCTGTAGTGGAGCACACCTTAATCCTACTGTTCCCAACACAGAAGCAGGTAGATCTCTGTAAGCTCTAGGATAACCTGTTCCACATAGAGCTCCAGGCCCGCCAAAGCTACATAGTAAGACCCTGTCTCAAAATAAACAAATAACTTTAACTTCAACTTCTAATCAAATAAATAACCTCTACAATCTATTCTCAACCCATGTTTCCCAGTCATACCAACTACTTTCACCTAATACCAACTTCAATTAAGTCAGGCTGGTCTGTATGTAAAGTCTCTTAAAAAAACAATTTACAGATCTCAAACCTTTGCCTCATAACAAATATTTCCTCCTGTCAAATCCCTGAATCAAAGAGCATGGTGGCACACCAGTACTAGGCAGGTAGAAGTAGGCAGATCTCTAAACTCAAAACCAGCCTGATCTACATAGCAAGTTCCAAGCCAGCCAGAGCTTCATAGTGAGACTGTCTCAAAAACAAAACAAAATCCCAAATCCAATTCTTCCTCCCAAGGCCCAGCTCAATGCTTACATCTTTTATAATGATGTTACTAATCACTCTGATTTGCAGGGTTTCAGTCTAAAATACAGCAGAGTAGTTACAATGTTTATGTTATTACTTTGCTGTCTTTCATAACTGAACTCTTTTTTTAAAATGTGTAGGATGTTCTGTCTACATTGTTTGTCTATGTAGCACATGTGTGCAGTGCCCTGCAGAGGCCAGAAGAGGGCATATGAGCCCTTGAAACTGGTTACAGTGGATCAAAACTGTCTAATTGAATCCACGCCCCCTGAAAGAGCAGCCACTGCTCTTAGCCACTGAGCCATCTCTCTATCCTCATAATTCAATTCTTGAGTTGTTACCTTCATGTGATTTCTTTAATTCCCTTGCTACATTTTTTCATTACTGAACTACAGAAAGCTAAATTTTTAGCCTAGGGGTTGGAGAGATGGCTCAGTGGTTAAGACCACTTGTTGCTCTTGCAGAGGGCACAGGTTCAATTCCCAGTACCCACATGGCAGCTCACAACTGTGTATTAACCCTAGTTCCAGGGGATCGAACACACTCTTCTGAACACTATGGGCACCAAGCCTACAGGCAGAACACAGACGTACATGTGAGCAAAACATTCATACACATAAAATAAGTAAATAATTAATAAAAATAAATTCATTCCTACCTAGTACAAGGCAAGAAACAGGATGCAGCATGAACTTTAATAAATAAAATCAATGCATGAATTCCATTCCCAAAGCCAAGAGGAATTCAGTTAGGTATGTGCCTTACATGGTCTATAAAATTACTGTCCTTGAAAATCCTCTAGGTGGCTAGTAGATTGACTTCTTGGCATTACTGATGTTTTTAATAGGAATAATTATGCTATTTAATCAAAAATCAGTCCATTTGCAACTTGTGAAATGTTATGTTCTCCTCATGGGTTCTGATGTAGTTTTTGCAAGGTCAAGAAAATTGAGAGTAAGCCACCCAAAGGACTCTGCTGACATGGTTTAAAAGTGAAAATGGCAATCACCGAGCTCAATCAACAAAACTCTATCTGTACCATTATTTCTTTAAAAGAAAATATAGCAAATACCACAGATTGGTTAATCTGTGAGACAGAGCAGCAAAGATCTCTGCTGTGTAATTCTTTCTACTTTCTGTATTCTTGGTACATCTTAAAATAAATATGGAACACACATTAGGGGGCATAGCAATAAACAGAAAAATAGTATTTGACTGAAGCTCAATGCTGTTCAGTGTTTACTTACCAGAGCATCATCTTGCAATGAAGCAAAAAAGAAGCCATAGAGCAAATTAATTTGCTTCTTATGATCAATAAAGTCAAACATCGCAACCAACCAACGATAAAAAAGTACCTGTTGACAGAGAAAATACTGCCTTTAGAGAACGTAAATAATTGTTGCAGAAGAGCTTTCATCTCTCCTCAGTGCTACTTTAAAAGCTTCTTGCACCAAGTAGGATAATAGATTTTTATTTCTTAGTAAAAGTTTCTGTTTGAACAGGGTCCTTTTATCAAGCTATATTGTTCTGAAACCACAGGTTATGCACAAAAGGCCACTGCCATTACTCCAGAAGTGGCTCTTCTTTGCTAGCCCTTAAGTGGGTTCTGAAGGACTTATCGTCGAAGTATCTGAAAAAAGATTACCTTGGTATTACTAGAACACTTGCCAACACAGAGCCAGGATACCGCCTTAACCACAGAATCTTCTGATATGAGAGTTTCTGGAATCATGCACTTTAATATCCGTGTGTTTATAGCATTCCCTGGAAAGCAGACCAACTCTAAATTAAACTGAAGTTCAGTGTCTCAATTGTTCCTTTACTATGGTCATAACTCTCTAAAACAAACTAAAAAGCAAATTATTCAGTGTGTGTACATGTTCATGTGAGTGTAGATATGTGTACATGAAATATGTATCTGTGTAGAGGCCAAAGTTGGATGTTAAGTGTCTTTCTGAATTGTTCTCCACCTTACTTTTTAAAAATTATTTTTATGTTATTATTTTATATGTATGGGTATTTTCCCTGCATATATGCCTGTGTACCATGTGCATGCAGGGTCCACTGAGGTCAGAATAGGGCACTGGATACCCTGGAACTGGAGTTAGAAACAGTTGTGAGCTGCCACTGAGTGCTAGGAATCAAACCTGGGTCCTCTGGAAGAGTAGCCTTAACCACTGACCCATCTCTCTAGCCCCATCCACCTTACTTTTATTTATTTTATGTGCATTGGTGTTTTGCCTGCATGTATGTCTGTGTGAGGATGCCAGATCCCCTAGAACTGGAGTTACAGACAGTTGCGAACTGTCATGTGGGTACTGGGAATTAAACCCAGATCCTTGGAAGAGTGGCCAGGGCTCTTAACCACTGAGCCATCTCTCCAGCACCACTTACTTTTTGAGACACAGTCTGTCAATGAACCTGAAGCTCACAGATCCAGCTAGATTAATCCTATGGATCCTGTGGTCTCCATCTCCTCAGTGCTGGGATTACAGGTACATGCCTCTGTCCCTGGCTTGCTGCTTTCTTTCTATCTATGCATGGGTACTTTATTTGCATAAAACATGTGTATCTGAGGCAGAAGAATGTGTTAGATCCCTAGGACTAGAGTTACAGAAGGCTGTGAGGTGCCATGTAGGTACTAGGAATTGAACCCAGGTCCTCTGGAATGCAGCTAGTGCTCTTAACCACTGAGACATCTGTTTAGGCCCTTGCCCTTGGCTTTTAAGTGAGTAATGGAAATTCAAACTCAGGTTCTCATTCTTGCATGGCAAGTACTTTGCCAACTGAGCCATCTCCCCAGCTCCTAAATCAAATTATTTGACCCAAGTACATCTATTATAAAAAGGAGGTTAAGGGACTGGGTCTGGTGGCACACGCCATTAATCCCAGCACTTAGAGGAGGCAGAGGCAGGTGATTTCTATGAGTTCGAGGCCAGTCTGGTGTATAGAGCTGGTTCCCAGACAGCTAAAGATACACAGAGAAACTCTGCCTCAAAAAAAATTTTTTTCGGGCTGGGGAGATGGCTCAGAGGGTAAGAGCACTCCTTGCTCTTCCAGAGGACCCAGGTTCAATTCCCAGCACCCACATGACAGCTCACAACTGTCTGTGGCTCCAGTTCCAGGGAGTCTGGCACCCTCAAACAGACAATATACCAATGCACATAAAATAAAAAAATATTTAAAAATTTTTTTTTTCTTAAAGGGCTGGGCATGGTGACTCATGCCACTATTCCCAGAACTTGGGAGGCAGAGGCAGGTGGAGCTCTAAGTGTGGAGGTCAGAGGACAACTGGTGGGAGACTGGGAACTGGCTCTCTCCTTCTACTGTGTGGGTTCCAGGGACTGAACTCAAGTCCTCAGGCTTGCAGGCAGGTCTGAGGAGTCAGCCTGTTAGCCCATACACATTAAAATGAAGATAAGCTAGCCTGAATGTCTAAACATGGATGAGAAAAAGGTACAAGCAAAAAGAACACTGATCAGGTGGTATTTCTCAGCCTCTCTCCTACCTCTAACCCTAACCAATGAACTTAGGACAGGAAACGCAAAAGAGAAAAGCTTCTTGACTGCCAGGATCAGAGATGCTGGAATGAAGACAGTATAAATAGGAACCTGTCAGATACATACATGCAAGCAAAAACACTCCTACACATAAAACAAAATAAATAAATAAATAAATTTAAAAAAAAAGCCTGAGTGTGGTGGTACATATAGGATCAAAGCCAATTCAAGACCAGCCTAGTCTACTTAGTAAATTCCAAGTCAACTTCAACTATCTTACTGTGTCTCTGCGTGTGTATGTGTTTCTTATGCTTTTTTCTTTGGGTTTCTCTGTTTGCCTGTATGTTTTGTTCTATTCTGGCTTGTTTATTTGTCTGTTTTCTAAAGAGAGAGAAAGAAGGCGTGGAGTGGGATGGGTGGGGAGGTGGGGATGAAAGATGAAGGAAGGGAAATCATGGTCAGAATATACTGTATAAAGATTATTTTCAATAAAAAAAAAGACACAGTACATTTCCTTTGGAAAGAAAAAGACAAAACAAATAAAAACAAAAAAACTGCCTAAAAGGCAAAACTACTAGGAAATTGATGACTAACGTATGAGGTCAACATACCAAACTTGCCACTGAGTGCCACATTTAATAAAATATCAATTGCTTCTGGAGCTAAGCCATTTTTCCAAGCCACATTTTCCACAGTTTTCAAGTGTTTTTCCAAGACCTTATCTTTATTCAGTGAAGCTTTCTTGGGACCTGGAAAAAGAAACAATATTAAACAATGAGACCGTGGAAATTCTTTCAGTGCTCATCCTCAATAATTACAACCCAGGGTCTTATGAAAGGAATAGATTTATGCAATAAATGTCTCCCTTTTATAAAACAAAAAAATAACAAACAAAACACCTTCAGAGCCTTTATTACTCAATACTTAGCAACAATAGAATCTTCAGTGAAGAAAACTTCCATCATGCCCTGACAAGAAGTATATGTACACACACACACACATATATAAAACATTGAACTTAAATTAAGACCTCTTTCAATATCAGGACAATTCCCAAACTCTAAAGTGCAATGAATTACCTAGAAACCTTTGTGTATCTACATGAGTGTATGTGGGCACCTATTCCTGAGCCATGTATAAGTATGTGTTTGGAGGACAGAGGTTGATGCTAGGGATCTTCCTCTATCACTCACCACTTTTTTTTTTGAGACAAAGTTGCTCACTGAACTTGGAGCTCACCAATTTGGCTAGACTATCTGACTAGTAAGCTACAAGGAGTCTCCTATCTCTGCCATCCCAATGCTGGCATTACAAGCACATACACCATGCCATGATTTTCACATGCATACTGGTAATTTGAACTCAGGTCCTTATACTTGCAAAGCAAGTACTTCTTCAACTGGGCCATCTCCTCAGCCTACCTAGAAGCCATTAAAGTCACAGTGCCAGGTTACATCCCATACCAACAAAATTCGATGTCTAAGATTAGATGAGAAGTATTAGCATGTTTTAAAAGATTCTGAGGCAATCACAGTGTCTGCCAATCACTATGCTGGGAAGATGTTTTGTCTACAGTATATAATATATTGTCATATGGTAAATTCTCAATAAATGATAAATGACTATTAGATAAAAATTTGAATAAACCAAAACATCTTCCCTTTAAAAACATCTTAAGGCTGGACGTGGTGGTGCACATCTTTAATCCCAGCACTTAGGAGGAAGAGGCCGGTGGATCTCTGCGAGTCTAAGGCCAGCCTGGTCTACAAAGTGAGTTCCAGGACAGCCAGCATAATACAATGAGACCCTATCTCAAAAAAAAGTCTTAAGAAAAAAGACAAGAATTATTTTTGGACAGGTTCCCACTATATAGCCCAATCTAGCCTTGAATTTAGGTTTGTCTTACCTCAGCCTTACCCCCAGTGTTGGGATTACAGGTGTGTCTGCCACTACATCCAGCAATTAAGACTAAAATATTTTTAGAGAGAAATAGGACTTTCAGGGCTTGGGCTGAAGTTGTAGCTCAGATTTGAGAGTGCTGGGTTCTATCGCCAGCTCCACATAAACCAGGCATAGTAATGCATATCCGTAATCTCAGCAATCAAGAGTTAGGGACAGCTGGGCAGTGGTGGCACACGCCTTTAATCCCAGCACTCGGGAGGCAGAGGCAGGCAGATCTCTGTGAGTTCGAGGATAGCCTAGTCTACAAAGCCAGTTCCAGGAAAGGCGCAAAGCTACACAAAGAAAACCTGTCTCAAAAAACCAAAGAGTTTAGAGACAGTCAGACTGGGAGTTCAAGGTTACTCTCAGTTACATAGTAAGTTCAAGGCCAGCCTGGCTGGGATACATAGAGTACCGGTCTCAATAAAAAAGTTTAAAAAAAAAAAACAACAACAACAACAAAAAAAACCCTGCACTTTCATAAGGAAACCAATCTGCCTTTACCTTTCTGAAAGTATCCTACTGCAATTTGCAGATCATCTTCAGCTTGACCATCAGTGTGTTCAGAATCTTCCACGGAATTGCTTTCTTTCAAGACACTCTTCGAATTGCCTGATTTATCTTTTACCTTCCAGGCTAAGAGATTGGTCTGAAAACTATTACTACCTTGAGAAATTCTGTTTCGTAGCTGGGAGCTTCTAGTATTCCTTTGAGTTGCCATCACTGTATACATGTTCTAGACAGGAACAAGTACCAAGTTACTATTAATCAGCCAGAGACAATGACCGTATTTGCCTGAATTCCCACATGCAACTAGTATTCAATGACAAAGAACCTAGGAGATAGAGCCTATAGGCTTTTTTAGAAAGCCCTTGACCTGAACAGAAATAGATTAATAACTTGCCAATGTAATATATATCAGCTAAACTGGCCCTTTTAAAATGGCTACATTTTGTAAGTACAAAACCATCCCATCTCATAATTGATATCTTTTTCTACTCTTATTTTATCTACCCCTCCTTGATTTTGCTTTCAATCTTTACACTCTCTTTTCTGTTAGTACTATGTTAAAACTGCACAGTTAAAAAAGCTAACTAGTACCCAGGGTAGTAACATTATCCATTTATTAATTCATACATTCAATAAGTAATTACTGTGTATCATCTTTATGCCAGACATAAATCTAGTTACTAGGGTTGTAAAAATAAAACATCATGGTACCAGAATTCATGAACCCTACACTGGGGGACGAGGGTTATAAGCCAATGAATCAGTAAGTCATTAGTGCAGTGAAGTGACAGAAACGGGGTGGAGTAAGTATCTAATTTTGAGTAGGTATTCAGAGAAAGCCTCATGAATGAGAATGCCCTCCATAGGCCCATATATTTGAATACTTGATCCCCAGTTGATGGGACTGTTTGGGAAGGATTAGGAGGTGTGGCCTTGGAGGAAGATGTATCACTGGGGGTGGACTTTGAGGTTCAAAACGCCACACCATTACCACGTAGCTGTCTGCCTTGTGCCTGTGGATAGGATATAAGCTCTCAGCTACTGCTCCAGTGCCATGTCTGCCTGCCACAATGATGGTCATGGATTCTACTACCCCCTGGAACAGTAAGTCTCAAATCACACGCTTTCTTTTATAAGTTGCCTTGGTCATGGTGTCTCTTCACCAAGAAAGAAAAGTAATTAAGACATCCCTCTAAAGTGACCTTTAAGGTAAGATCTAAGTGCCAAGAAGGAATGTACCATTTGAAGGTGTGGTGGAAGAGTATTTTATGAGAAGAAAAAAGGAAAGCATTCAAGCAAGAAAGAACTTTGTGTATTAAAGAAAACACATCAACACCAGTGTGAACAGTGTGGAGAGAAAAAGGTAAAGTGAGAGAAGTCTTGTAGACAAAGAGTAAAGACTCTGACTTTTCAGTATCAAGGGAAACTACAGGAGAAAGAAAACATAAGACCATTTTTTTTCTGTAGGTAGAAACTAGAGTTCATGAGTGTTGAGAAAACACTTACCAGGCTTTGCCAAAGAAAGCAGATGACTGGCCTGCAGTAGGCCTAAGTTGTGTAAAAAAGACTCATGTGTCCTATGAGATGCTCGATTCAGCAGCATATATACTTGGGTAGACTGTTAAAAAGAAAGAACAACAGCAACCAAGAATTAGACACAGGTATGAGGGAAACCAAGAATGACTAATAAGGAACCAAGACTGGCTTCTAAGTTTTTATCTTCAAGTGGGAAAATCTATGGGAACAGATAGAATGACATTCAATCTCTTTCCCCTAGAAAAGATGAGACCAGAGCAAGAGAGCCCGTAAGTTCAAGTCTAAGGGAGGGGAGCATCCTACATAAGGGCCAGGGAGCAGATTATGACCCCACTGGGAAAACTGTTGCAGCGCCTCTTGTGGTTCAAGTCACAGCCCGCCCACCCCCCCCCACACCTACCCCCACCCCCGCGCCGCACCTAACAGCGAAATTGGCAAACAACTCCCCGACCAGGCCGATTCCTGGGACCACAAAGGAAAATCTGATCCCAGCTACCCACTTTATAGTAAGTCTCACCCTCGAGGGCTGCGGTATTCCAGAAGATCTCTGTGCCTCCACCCCGAGTCCAGCCGCGCAACCCCTCACCTTGAGAACCTCTGTGACCACTCGGCCTCCAGAGCCCAAAAGCCGCCTCTGAGATTCAAAGGCGCCGGCCCCGCCCCGCGCATGCGCTCCGGAGGAGGCCGCGACTGCGGAGGAGCGAGTTCAACGGAAAACTAATTGGTTTGAGTGTAGCTCTAAGGCGGGAGGTGGCGCGCGCGAGAGCGGAAAATGACGCGGCTCGATGACGCAAGCGGCTGGCCTCGCCCACGGAGGCCTGGGGCGCGCCCCAGCCGGCAGTTGCTTTTGAAGTCAGTTGAGTGATTGGCTGCGTTCTTGGTGTTCTGAGAAGGTTTGCATCAGTCATTCTGAGTGAAACCGTGCTAAGTGGCTTGGTGTTGAATTTAAAGCAGTCAAGTGTGGCATTCATTTGGCCCACATTGCTCCCAAATGCCAGGGCTTTGAATCTGCAGAAAAAAGTGAAACTGAAAACTTGACAATAAAGGCGGCTTTTCCCCATGCTGTGACTTAAAGGGTCTGTCGCTTTCCAGTGGAGTTTGTGGGAGGGCGGGGGTTGGGGGGAAAGAATGAACAGTAAGAGGAAACCACACGATCTGCCTGCTTTTGACAGACGATGGATACAATTAACTTAAATTTACTAGGAACAGTCCTGTGGTGGTGGCAGCGGCCCACGCCTTTAATCCCAGCACTCAGGAGGCAGAGGCAGGTGTATCTCTGTGAGTTCGAGGCCAGCCTTGTCTACAGAGCGAAATTCAGGACAGGCATGAAAACTACACAGAGAAACCCTGTCTCAAAAAACCAAAAACAAACAAAAAAAAAAAGAAAGAAAAGAGAGAGAAACATTAGGAATAAAAGAGGAAATGTGTAAATGTAATGTCTCTCAGCAATCTGAGGCCATAAGATTGTTTACAAACTTTATGCAAAATTATACAGCAAAAATTTGCTATCTCAGGGAAGCATAAATAATCAAGGATTAAGTTGAAGTATTTAAGATAGGCATCTAACCCATCTATGACCAGCCGGAGTTCATGAGAGACTGGGCTCTGTGGAACCATGTCTGCAGGATTGCCATGATGGAGTTTCAGTGAGGGTCCTGTATTGATGGCGTACCAGAAGCCAGAGGCCTTGAACCAGACCAAAAATTCATTGCAATGAACATTTGCCAGTAAAGCTGATTGGACAAAAGGGTATATACTGCGTGATACACTGCAGCTCCCAATGCCACTAAGATGAAATGAAGAGGTGTTGGAAAGGTGCGAAAGATGGAGGAGCAAAGTGGGTTTTTGTTTGTTTGTTTTGTTTTTAATTAATATTTTTTACATTTTCGTTGGGGGATGCTACAAGGATGAGGGGCATATATGGAGGGACTGGGAAATGAGCGGGATCAGAGTACATGATATAAATTTCCCAAAGAATAAATAAAAAAAATTATGTTAAAAGAAAAAGAAAACTGGGCGGTGGTGGTGCATGCCTTTAATCCCAGCACTCGGGAGGCAGAGCCAGGTGGATCTCTGAGTTCGAGGCCAGCCTGGGCTACAGAGCGAGATCCAGGAAAGGCACAAAGCTACACAGAGAAACCCTATCTTGAAAAACCAAAAAAAAAAAAAAAAAAGAAAGAAAAAAGAAAAAAGGAAAGGGAAAAAACTAGGAATAAAAGAAGAAATGTATAAATGTAATTAATGCCTGTCAGCGACTTGAGGCCATAAGATTATTACGAACTTTATGCAAAATTATACAGGAAAAATTTGCCATCTCAGGCAAGCATAAATAATTGAGGATTAAGTTGAAGTATTTGAGATAGACTACAGTAGAAACGACTACCACATCTAACATGGTTTTCAGAGTAGTTTGACAAACTCATTTACACATGCATAAAAATTGAGACTGTCCATTTTTCTGATAACTGCTCTTTAGTAAAATTGAAATCTGTATGGAGCCATTTGTCATGCTTTTAATGATTTAATACACTCAAAGAAGTGTAAACTGGACAGGATTGAAGACTTCGCCCTCCTTTTCCTGGATGAAATGGTACCCTAAGTGATGAAATAACTTACTTAACATGACAAATTTGTGGCAGTGCAACTTGTCACTTTGTGGACACAGTGTAATAAAAGACACTGCTTCATATTTATTTCATGAACCTTTGTTTTTTTTTCTTTTCTTTTCTTTGTTTTATTTTGTTTTGGTTTTGGTTTTTCGAGACAGGGTTTCTCTGTTTAGCTTTGTGCCTTTCCTGGAACTCACTTTGGAGACCAGGCTGGCCTCGAACTCACAGAGATCCGCCTGCCTCTGCTGGGATTAAAGGCATGTGCCACCACCACCTGTGGTTTTTTTCTGAAATAATTTTTCATCTTTTCCTTTGACTCACTCAATAAAGACCTTCCTAACCCTGGATACGATATTGGGATGCTAAGGTGTATTTCTAAATGGTCTTAGCACAAATAAAATATCACCACGCTAAGGCTTTATCCTAAGACTCTAAGGCTTTTGCTCTTACATGGTAACATCAAAAAAGCATGAAGGAACTTAAAAGGATGAGCAAGTCAGCAGCCTCATTTTTATACTGAGACTATTATACCCTTCTTCTCTTCTTCTTCATCTAGACCTTTGTTTGCTTGTTTGTTTGTTTGTTTAAGAGCCTGGAGCTAGGTGTGGTGGCACATACCTTTAATCGAGCACTCTGAAGGAAGAAGCCGATGGATCTTTCTGAGTTCCAGGCCAGCCAGGGGTACATAGTGAGACCTTGTTTCAGAGGAGGGGAGAGAGAGAGAGAGAGCAGGTTCCTGGGCTGGGTATAGTGAGTGACACAGGCCTGGCTGCCCAGTATTTGTGAACTAAAGAAAGAGAATCTCTACTTTGAGGCCAGTTCAGGCTATACAGTGAGACCTTGCCTTAAAACAAACAAATACCACCACCACCAAACTCAAGAAATTCACACAGACGGAAGAATCTGAGTCCCTTGATATAGGAACTTTTCTTTCCAGATTTTCAGTCCATAATCCACACTATGTCCTCCAAATTTCAAAAACCTTTATTTTGAAAGAATGAGCGAAAGAAGACAGTTATCAATTACCAAGAACAATGACACTGAAGAAAATACAGTAAGTACTCTCCCCACACACAACCCCCGCCCCCTTCCCATCCCTGGCACAATATTAAAACCATCAAAGCACATTTAACAAAGAGAAACAGCAGTATGTAACTACGAAAGCTAATTTCCATACTGCTCAATCCAACTAACCCATGTCAAACGTCCTTCCCCTAGTCAAACTCGACCCACTGGAATGCTGAAGAGGTGTACAACCGACATTTCTGGGTGTAGTTTGGACTTTGTTAACATTAGCAAAGTTCAGTGACAAATCAATAGGAGTAGAGGACTCATCTGATAGATAAACACTGGCTATAGCTTCTCTATTCAATGTCAGGTTTCAGAAAACCGCTAGGGCTGGAGATTCGAATTTTTAACAGGACCAGTGGCTGGTCTTTCAGTGGAAACTGTGGGGAAGCTGTCAGATCCTGGTTGGCTACTGAGAATAGTGAAAGTGAGGCAGCTTTGGTCTTAAAACCAATTTTGACTGTGGCTAGTAAAAGCTTGTTAATTAAATTTCCAACTGCTAGCCAGAGCTCAGTAGGTTGGGCTCAGAAAAAGGCAAGGAGAAACCTCCTACTGCATCGCTTGAAGACCCAGAATATTGGCTGCATATGTCCCTTGTTTGAATTGAACTTGATGTTGAGTGTTTCACACTTGAAAGTTGAACTAGAGGCTGATTAAATTGAAGAAACTCTTCTCATAAAATGGTGAGTTGTTTACAGCTTAATGCAGAGAGGGATTTCCATCCCACGTGGAAATAGGTTCTTTGTTTTCTACCAGAATACGATTCTCTTGACAGGAGGGTTCCTTTATTCTACCTTTGCTGGCATCAATTTATAAAGGGAAGGATACATGTGCAGGATTAGTTCAAGATCAGAGCCTCCCCTACACATGTGTGTATACTCACACACATGGCAGTTAAATACATTCCCCCACACATAATCTCACAGTCACATGCTTGCTGGAGTCCACCTCACAAATACACCTCAATAGTAGCCATATACATGAACATGCAGCAAGATGTGAGCATTGCTCCAGAGTGATTAAAGGTGGTGCACGAATGTCAATGTGGGGAGGTCATTTTAGGGTATAGATGTACACAAGCCAACTAACTTGCAGTTTGTATTTTTCTCTTTTCCCCCAAGATAAATAAATCAAATGAAAAACACACACTGATATCTTCTTGGGTGTCAAAGAGGCAACTGCCTAGAAGGTCCTAATTTTGCACTTTCAATTTCTTATGACACCTTCACTTTGCCCTGCGGGGCCTTCTCATATAAGGAGGGTTGCTCCTCTGCACTCTCAGGCAAGGCCTTCTTCTCAGAAGACCGGTCTTCAGGCTTGCGGGCAATCAACAGGCGGCAGGTAAGCAGGATACCAAACACCAGAGCATGCGCATAACGTTTGAGAGGATCACCGACCAGCTGGTGGAAGAAAAGCACAGCCAACACCAGCAGGAGCAGGAAGAAGTTGGCCACATCTTTGGGACGCCCGGGTACCAGGGTCATGACGATGCCACAGGCCACTTCAAGAGCGCCAATACTTTTTCGAAGGAGAATGGAATTGATGCCCATTTTCTTCAGCAGAGGAAGGGCTCGGACATAGCTCTTGTAAGCACGTTTCTAGAGTGGGGATATCATAAGGAAACCAATGCATTAATCACAATTTTAACATCAGAATGAAGAAAGCACCAGCAAGGGTCTTTTTCCCCCTACCATCACCTTTTCACACCAACCGAAAGTATTCCATTTTTCACCCTGTCCTTGAAATAAAACCTTGTGAGTAGGGTAAGAAAAGAGGAGACAATCTGTTTGGAATCTCTGTGATTAAAAATGTAAAAAGTGTGGGGCTGGAGAGATGGCTCAGCAGTTAAGAGCACTGGCTGTGTTAGGCATGGTGGCACATACCTTTAGTCTCAGCACTTGATGGGGGCAAAGGCAGGCTGCTCTCTGAGTTCAAAGCCAGCCTGGTCCATATATTGAGTTCCAGGACAACCAGAACAGCATAGTTTAGAGACGGTGTCTCCAAACAACCACAACAACTAAAAGAGCACTGGGTACTCTTGCAGGGGACCAGGGTTGGATTCCCAGCACCTACATGGTGGCCCATAACCTTTTCTAACTCCAGTTCCGTGGGGACCTGTGTCTTGTGTAGCACTGCACAAATGTGGTGCACAGACACACATACAGAAGAAAAACACTCATACACATAAAAAAAAGTAGATGGAGCTATCAAACCACAAAGAAGGCCCTCAGCTGACCCAAACCTGCTAGCACCTTGACCTTGGATTTAGCTTCCTGAACTGTAAAAAAAATAAACGCCTGTTGTTCACAAATGGCCAATTTGTAACATTTTGTTATGACAATCTGAATGGACTCAGACAGGCATCAAGAGTAATAATGCAGCAAATCTGGTCTCCTACTACTTTTTAAAGTTGCTGTCTGTAAATCACTAAGAAACTAGAAGAAATTCATCAAACCCATAAAACTGGTCCATGCAACCCATATCCACACTTTCTAGTACTTGCTTTGTCCAAACCCAAATGCAAGACAATGCATGGGAAAGCCTCACAAATTTGGACTTCCTTCATTGGAATGTATGGTAGGTTTTTAAAAAGCAGAGTTAAAGTCTACATTTTAGACTCTACCGAAAATGCTGATCAAATTAAAAATACAATGGGGCTACAGTTGACAGAGTCGTTGCCTAGCAGGCATGAGGCCCTGGGTTCAATCCCCAGACTGCATGAATCAGGCATGTCGGCACTTGCCTGTAGGCCCAGCACTCCAGTGGTGAAGGCAAGAGAATGAGAAGTTGAAAGTCATCCTCAGCTACATAGTTAGAGGTCAGACTGATACACATGAGACCCCTGTCTCAAAGAACAAACAAATCCTGGTTCCATTCACTGACTCAATATTTATTCTTTCCATATGCTAGGCACTGTACTAAGTATTCTGAATGCAAATATGAATCTTTCACAAAGAAAGCCTTTTCTTTGTTTTAATTAATTAATTAATTCTTCTCATATTTTGCATCCCAACCACAGTTTTGCCTCCCTCCTTTCCTCCCAGTCCCTCCCCATGCCTGGCCTCCCCTCTCTCCCAGATCTACTCCTTCTCCTTTCCCTTCAGAAAAGGGCAGCCCTCCTAGGGATATCAACCAAACATGGCATATCAAGTTACAATAAGACTAAGCACATACCCTCATATCAAGACTGGACTAGGCAACCCAGTAGGAGGAAAAGGGTCCCAAGAGCAGGCAAAAGAGTCAGAGAGATTCCCCCACTCCCATTGTTAGGAGTCCCACAAGAACACCAAGCTACACGACCATAAGGTAATATGCAGAGGACCTAGCTCAAACCCATACAGGCTCCGTGACTGTTACTCCAGTCTCTGTGAGCCCCTGTGAGCCCTGCTTAGTTGATTCTGTGAGGCCTTACTTTCTTGAAGCTTGAAGTTTAAAAGGGAAAGAATAGACACTGAAATGTGTAAGTGTGTTAAAGTGTTGAGTGTCTCATAAAATAATGTAATGGGTATAGTCATAAAATAATGTAATGGTTATAGTGGAGACACACCAAATCTCCTCAGCTGGTGATAGTGGGAGTGAAATCTTAAAAGAAAAGCTGGTGTTTACAAGAACAGTAAGGGCCTGGCAAATGGAGGAAAATGAATGGGTTAGAAAGGCCCTAAAGTAGCCGGGCGGTGGTGGCGCAGCCGGGCGGTGGTGGCGCATGCCTTTAATCCCAGCACTCGGGAGGCAGAGGCAGGCGGATCTCTGTGTTCGAGGCCAGCCTGGTCTACCAAGTGAGTTCCAGGAAAGGTGCAAAGCTACACAGAGAAACCCTGTCTCGAAAAACCAAAAAAAAAAAGAAAGAAAGAAAGAAAGAAAGAAAGAAAGAAAGAAAGAAAGGCCCTAAAGTATAGAACAGATAAATGTGTTGTGAGCACTACCTCACTTTGGTGTGTACTGGAGCAGGGAAGGGAGGGGAAACAATGAAATAGAGGAAAAACATATAGACTGCATGGTGGAAAACTTAATTGTGCTATGAAGCTTTGGACTTTGTCCTATAAGACAGTGAAAGCAACATAATCTGATTTTAAGGGATGTCTTTTTAGAAACCATGAGGATGTATCTCAACAGGTATACTTGCAAACAAGGAGATTGAATGAGATGCTTAAACTAGCAATATAACACACACACACACACACACACACACACACACACACACACACACACTCAAAAACCCCCAAACAAATAAAAAATATAAAAACAATTCAAAGACTGAAGCTGCAGCTCAGTTGGTAGAGTGCTAGCCTAGTATGCAGGAGGCTGAATGAATTGGGCATGTTGGCACATACCTGTTAATCCTAGCTTGGGAGGAAGAGGCAGGAGGATCTCAAGGTCAAGGTCAATCTCAGCTACAAACTGAGTTGGAAGCCAGACTGGGATACATGAGATCCTGTCTAAAAAAAAAACAAAACAAAAAACAAAAAACAAAAACAAACAAAAACAGAGAAAGGAAAAAGAATTCTAGAACCCACAAATAGGAGAGAAAATAGGTGAATTTGTCTTTATGTATCTGATTTTACTTACTATGATCTCCAGTTGCATCCATTTTCTAGCAAATAATTCCATTCTCCTTTATTGCTCAATAAAACTCCATACTGTAGCCGGACGGTGGTGGCACCCGCCTTTAATCCCAGCACTGGGGAGGCAGAGCCAGGTGGATCTCTGTGAGTTCGAGGCCAGCCTGGTCTACAGAGTGAGATCCAGGACAAGCACCAAAACTACGCAGAGAAACCCTTTCTCGGAAAACAAAACAAAACAAAAAACCTCCATACTGTAAGAGGAGACTTCTGCCCAGGAGGAGAGAAGAGAGGGAGATCTGTGATTGGTATGTAAAATGAATTAAAAATTTCTTAATAAAAAAATAAAAATTAGAAAAATGGACCATGTAAATTTGTGCATTAAAAAAAGGAGACTTTGGGGGATGGAGAAAAGGCTTAGCAGTTAAGGGCATGTACTGCTCTTCCAGAAGACCCAAGTTCAATCCCCAGCATCCATGTGGGGTGGCTCACAACCACCTGTGACTACAGCTCCAGAAGATTCAAGGCCTCTGACCTCCATAGGCACCTACAGTCATGAGATCAGTAGCTTGGTAGTAGTTCAATCCCAAATACGTACAACACACACACACACACACACACACACACACACACACAGAGTTTTCAAAGGCACCAAATGAAGGAATAGTAAGGTCAGGCCTCAATTTGTACAACTGTAGACTGAAGAAAAGTTAAACTTACATCTCTATTAGACGTTTTTCACTATTCCTTACTATAGCATACATTTGCTAGGTATTGTAAGTAATCTATAGATGAGAATATGTACATAAATAATGTAAATACTAGATCATTTTAAGTGAGACTTGAGCATCCAAGGATTTGGGTATCACTCCACTCTTGTCCCTACCCTGCTCCTGAGCATGTGAAAAAATGTTAGCCATAGTTCTTCCTCCCTCTTCTCACCTTAGGTTAGAGAAAGGAATTTTTGGAGTGAAATTGAAAGAGAGATTTGCCAGGTACAGTAAATTCTAGGTCCAAGGAAGCCAGAGCCACATGAGTTAAAGATGTTGCTGAGAAGTCTGCCCCTTTCCTCCATGGTTAACCTGCATGCACACCACTTGCCTCCATCCCACCTCCACCTCTTTATCCTGGTGATAGATCCAAGGGCTTCTTTAATGTTTATGAGGACCATTTTCTCTCCATTTCTTTTCAAGACAGTTTCATGTAACCCAGGGTGGCCTCAATATCTCAATATGTAGCTAAGGTTGGTCTTGTACTCCTGATCCTTCTCTCTCTCTCTCTCTCTCTCTCTCTCTCTCTCTCTCTCTCTCTCTCTCTCTCTCTCTCTCTCCAGGGTCTCCTGTGACCTAGGCTAGCCTCAATAAGTAGCTGAGGATGCCTTTGAATTCCTGTTCCTCATGCTGGTACCTCCCAAGTGCTAAGATTACTAGAGTGAGTCACAAAGCCCACCACGTTCATTTTCAAAAGGACCACTCTTAATTAACACTATGGTTTTCAAGGAGGAATTCCTAAATCCTCAAGTGTGAGCTTCTGGAGGATGCTCAGAGAGGAGAAGATAAGTTTCTTAGAGATCCTACAGTCCCTTCAGGTTCCAGAACTTCCAGATATGCTCTGAGTAGCTTCTCCAAATGTCACCCCTCCAGCATGAATCAATTAACATTCAAGAATAGATTCTTATCAATGGTGTTGTGGAATCTCGAAGCCGCCATCCTCCTGTCCCTGTAACCACCCCCAGAAGAAACCTTATTTTCAGCATTGGGAATCAAACCCAGGGCCTCACACACGAAGCTAGATAAATGTTCCACCATTGAACCCTTGTTGCTTCTTTCTTTCCTCTTCTTTCGCAGGAGAAAACCGAATGTGGTAAGGCATTTCATCACATCTTTAGTTCTACGCTGAGCAGACACACATAGGACCTATTGTCCATGACTCCAAATGGAGACTGTACAATTCGTTAGAAATGTGATGATAGTGACATTATAGGGAGCCTAGTGTTCTTTCTGCTGCAGAGTAGAAGAGAGACATCAAAAGACTCCTACCACTGCCAGCCCCTTTCTTAATGTTTGGGGCAGGCCAACTCACTCCTAACAACAGAAGTGTCCCGTGTCATGAATCTGTAGTAATGAGATCCCTAAAGGCATTAGTGGTATTGATGGTAAAAATAAAGAGAGCTGACTGACTCACTTTCCCAAAAAGCTGTCACAATTCACTTTTTTTTAAAAAGATTTATTTATTTATTATATATACAGTGTTCTGCCTGCATGCATCCCTGCAGGCCAGAAGAGGGCAGCAGACCTCGTTACAGATGGTTGTGAGCCACCATGTGCTTGCTGGGAATTGAACTCGTGACCTTTGTAAGAGCAAGCAGTGCTCTTAACCTCTGAGCCACCTCTCCAGCCCACAATTCATGTTTTCATATCTGCTTTTATTTTTCCATTCAAATGAAGCAGACCCTGAAACCATAGTTTCCTGAAGAGGCCAAGCAGTGGGAAACAAAAGTGTTGAGTCAAATGTTTCAAATCTCTTCAAAGGCAATCATGCAGCAGTTTCCTTGGACCTGTATTTGTTTTGTTGCTTGGATAAAATTACAGGTATCTTATTGCCTCGGTTTCCCCTTTTATAAATTAGATGATTGTTTTGGAAATGTAATCAAAGATACAGTACCATAGCTTCAAGTGAGAGTCACACACACACACACACACATACACACACACACACACACACACACACACACACACACACACACACACTGTTAGAACTCAGGAGAGTGAAGTCACCCTTGGAAGGGCAGTGACTGAAAAGGGCATAGGATGTGATGGAGCACTAGTCATCTACTTCTAGTGGGTACATACTTACGTGGGGATATTCTGAAATTTTCTGGAACTGTGCAATTATGTGTCATCTGTATGCTATACTCCAATAAAATTTACGTGGAGACTTATATGAGAGTGAAAGAGTGTGCTTACAAAAATATATTTTGCCTAAAAGTCTCAGCCTAGTTACTATCTTAGACCACATAAAACCTACACAAATGCTGCAAAATTTGCTGACTCACGTATGATTTTCATGAATTTTTGTAGGAAAAAAAGCCACCTGTGAATCATAGAACATTATTTGAATGTAATAAAAAGCTCATCACGCTAAATTGCCAACTATTCATATGAATGATAAGCACCTTTTCAGTGCTTTCCACTTTCCGTTGTCGTTTATACTTACCTAAAGAGGACTCTAACAAACCTGGTCCCATTAAGCAAAGGGAATCCTATCTACATTACTTCTTAGAGCAGGCAAATCTGTCCTCTACTGTTAAGTCAAAACCACTCTGAAACAAAGTCAGATGTTGGCCAAACTGAGAGTCTACAAGATTCCTGACATAGTTTTGATATAATGTGCATAGTTCAGCTTGTGTGACTAGCTGTGTGAACTAAGCAAGCCATGTCACATTTCAGGGTCTATTTTCTCTCTAAGGGAATAGATACACTGCAACACTTCCAAGAAGTCTAAGCATCGGTGAATTACTACCCTATCACCTAGTTGGAAAGCAATTAATGGCACTGATTGGAAGCATAAAAGATTGCCTATGGACATTAAATAAACTGCACAAACATATTGAGAATGTCTTATTAGGGTTACACAAACAGGGGAACATTTAACTAACTACAGATAACCAAATTAACAGAATCAACAAATCGTTTCTATGAGGGGATGCAAAGAGTCAGAGACTTACCCCATGGTCCCCAGGGTCCAAATCCTTTGGCCTCTTTGTGACAGAATTTTGGTGTTTTCTTACTAATACATATGTGGTCTCCTGTGCTCACAGGCTAGAACCACCACTAAAAAAAGCTGAGTACAAATTGCATACAAGTTAGGCATTCATATACCCCCAGTCCCTGCACAGGAAATTGCTTAGCAGCATCTGTAAGCACTGTCTCCCAATTCAAGTGAACTAATGAGGCATTCAGTCAAGGGTGTCTCCGATCATGCAGGATTCACTTGGGATATAGAAAACTGTATAATAACACTTCCTTAATCTGGGGGAGGTATGAGACAACACATACCAATTCAGAGATGCATGTGCTAATTCTGTAGGAGACTCACTGTGCATTACACTGCAGCACATGGATTCTTCAATATTATCTGATTGCATAAAGGTCTGTTCACAAGAGCACAGGAAAGCACATTTTGTTCTTCTATGCACTCGATTCTAGCCCTTTAAATGACCATTCAAATTAGTTAGAAAACTAAAATAAAGTCAATTATCAGCATCACCTACTCAAAGGTTTCCTTGAACACCTACTGTAGCAAGCACTGTCCCAGACATTACAAACATGTTGTCTCAGCTAAGGTTTACAACTTTTTGAGGTAGGAATTCTTACTCCCATGTTACAAATAAGGAAACCAAGAGTGCCAGAACTCTAACTCTGGCTTGAATGAATCCAAACCCTGTATTCTCTAGTCGAGCCAGGAGAAAAGTTCATAGTCTTTTTTTTTTTTTAAGCTCTTTCTTCAGTTATTCTTCATAGAGGGAATAATATCTAAGATAACATAATAGCTTTTATTATTTTCTTATTGAGACAGGGTCTCTCTATGTAGCCCAGGCTGGCCTCAAATTTATAGAAATTCACCTGCCTCTGCTTCTCAAATGCTGGGATTAAAAGTGCGCTCCACATGTCTAGCATATAAAGGCTTTAAAATAGAGATAAGAATAGACAGAAGAGAAATGTATATGTCTAAAATTTGAAAAATTGGTTCAGAAATAAAACAACCTCTCAAAATATAGATTGGGGAATTGAACTCATACAAAAAAGGAAGAAGAATGTTGGATATTTTTAAGAGTCAGTTATAGGTTTTATCAACCAAAAAAATTCAATGATCCCTTACACACATGGTTTCCAATCTCTTCTCTAACAACAGCGTTCCCTATGATCTTGGATGAATCATTAAACCCAGTGTGCTTCAATTATCCATTAGTAAAACAGAAAGCTCTAAGAAAATGAATCTACTACACAGAGATGTTCTAAATAAATAACATAACTACACCAGCACCACCCATCACCGTCTTGAAATCTTATGAGAAATACCACTGCAGTCAATATATGATGAACCCTGCTAGTGCAGCGAAGTCACTTCGAAATGGGAAATAATCATTCCATCTTTCCCAAGCTTGGTGTTCTGAAGGACTAGTGACCTCCTCTCAGAAACAAGCAATGGTTCCCGAACTGCATAATCAAGAATAAACCAGAAAAGACTGAAGGATGGTGATGAGGCAATGCTGCAATGACTCATTTGAATCATTCATTCACCCATCCATCCCACAAATATATATGTATATATAATATATTATTTTTTGAGAATATGTATTATTTGGAGAATATAATATATATGCTTTTGGAGACAGTGTCTTGCTATGTAGCCCAGGCTAACCTGGAACTTCCAAGTTTTTTGCCTTAGCATGCTGAGTGCTGTCCACAAATGTATACTGAGCACATTCTGTTCAAGAACTGAATACTGCCTCCCTTTCATATGGGCTCAAGATTAATGCTGGGACAAGCCTGAGCACTATGCAGTGGGCCCTATGTCAGAAAGCCATCAGCAGTCACACAGCCTGACATTCAGTGCAGGAGGAGACCCTGCGAAAGAGCAGTCTGAAAATCCTCTATCAGCTTCAGACCACTGCGACATCTACCTTCCAGTGAGATAGATTTCCACCCCTCCCAAAGCCCCATAGTACAGAAACACAGAAGTGAGTGCACACACACACACACACACACACACACACACAGAGAGAGAGAGAGAGAGA
The DNA here is from genome assembly GCF_949786415.1 of Peromyscus eremicus. NCBI lineage: Eukaryota > Metazoa > Chordata > Mammalia > Rodentia > Cricetidae > Peromyscus > Peromyscus eremicus. Next base: position 81,780,872 of record NC_081439.1, on the reverse strand, counting down.
GAGAGAGAGAGAGAGAGAGAGAGAGAGAGAGAATTGTTTCCTACTGCTCTGTCAGAGTGTACCAATTTAAATCTTTTTCTGTATATGCCAGGAGATCTTCAGGCTGTTTTCTCTGGCTTTCATTAGGCTGCAGTAGACAGCTCCACTCCCTAGGAAGAAGCTCACTCTAAACCCATTTGTGGCTAGTACTCCTCATGAGCTCCTGCCAAGCTGGTAGGAAGCTTCCCGGTGGTGACTCCATCTTAGCTGAATTGCCTGCAGAGCTTAACACTGTTCTTAGGGTGCAGCTTGGGGGTCCTCTAAGGCAGCTGGGCAAGGTTCAGAGTACAGGAAGCATAGTGAAGAAAGCTATGTCCCTAAAGAAAGGGAAAGCTTAAAATACCTCTGGTGCACACACACAAATGTATAAATAAACGTACATATGAAAAGTAAAGCAAGAGCACATTCGTGCATTTAAAATCAAACCCTAAACTAGTCCAGCCAAGACAAAAGCATAAAAGCATTCCCCTCCACTGCTTCCCTGTCTTCCAACCTCTTCAAGCCCTTTGGTGGCTTCTGCCACCTCACCCTACCCCCTTCCCCAATGCAGGCAGCCTTGGCTACTTATTTTGACCTGCTTTCAATTCCATCTGGTCTAACATACTGGGAGGAGGGGAGATGAGGAGAAGCATATTAGGATTTGCCACTGGGGCTAGACCTAAGCCACCTTCCCCCACCCAAGAGTAATCCCGTGGTGAGGAAGAAACAAAAAGCTCAAGCCAGAGCTGTGTGCAAGTATTTTCTGAACATTTACAATCTGCCAGACTTCATCCATTTGCAGCTCATGTTGAGGGGCCTTGGAAAGCTCTGCAGTGGGTTCTAGGAGAGCAATTAATCCCTCTCAGTGTATGAGGCTATTCCTTCCCACCTTAGCCCTAAAGGAGAGACCCTCTTGCCTCTTTTCTCTCTTTCTTCTCTTCTTCCCTAAGCTCATTTCCATCTTGACCTTGAGAGCCGGGTAATGTGCTTACTCCCATTCCTGGCACTCTGGCCAAGGCTTCTAGAAGCAGGTTCCCTCCAACCGGGGCGGGGAATGGAATAGGCAAAGTGACAGGGGCCCGAGGTGAGAGACGGAAAGTGCTCGAAACATCTCTTGCTGTCTCCTAGTACTCCACTACGTAAGTCCTCCTCGCACCTAACTGGGAAAGGCGGCCCAGCCCCCAGTTTGCAGAGCTGTTTTGGCCAGTCACCTTCGGGCAGCATTGCAACTCTGCAGAGAGGAAACCTGCGGAGGGCCTGGCTCCTCCGGGCAGCCACTGGAGGAGGCATGGTGGGGATTACAGACGGTTCTGCAGGAGAGTCCCGACAGACTTGATCAATTTTGTAGATTAGCCTTCCCACCAAATAAAATCAAACAAAACATCCAGCTCTCCCCTCCAGGGAAGGGGCAGAAGCAGAAGCAGCTCAGTGACCTTTATTTGGGGCAAGACTGCTTTGTCTCCCACATCCAGATCGTGCCCAGGCGCCTAAAGGAATACTGTCAGCTCTGCACACGGGATGTGTGCTAGCTTTAGGAACCCGTCTCCTCACCCCACCCCCAGCTTTTCTTCTCTTTCCCCTTTGTTCCTCCCTAAAATATATAAACTCTGGCCAGCTAAACTCTTTGCTTAGAGGGAAAGACTCAGACTTGCAGACTGGCTGTGGCTGGGACTTTGGGTGTGTGCTGGGAAGAGGGACGGGCTCGTTGATGACAGGTGCTACACAGGTCTCAGCCCCCTGCTTGACTTAAAATTGGGGGTCCTCGCTGGGCAGCCCCTCCCCTAACTGGCATGCAGTGGCACCAAAACAGTTGCTCCCAGCACAGCCCACAATAAAATCGCTCTTGTCCAGCTGTTCCTTCCGAGCTGTAAAGTTGTTAGGGAGAAGGGAGGGTCCGGGGCTGAAGGAGAGGTTAAGAGAAAGGCACCGGAGCGGAGAAAGGAGGAGAGGTAGTCACAATCCCATAGGGGTGCGCTCCTCATTGCTCCTATACATCACTTACCATCTCACTGTAGGCATCCTTGCTGAGTCTGGGGGTCAACTTGATGGTCCCCATGAAAACAAAGAAGAGTCCCAGGGCCACTGAGAGGGCCACGATAGTTACGGTTCGTGGGGATGCCATGGGGTCGCCAAGGCAAGTCCCAACTAAACCTTCTGCTTTGCGCAGCCGGGGCTGTCAAGGCGCAGGCAGTTAGCACAGGGAGAGCTAGAGGCACGCTGCGGAGGCAGCAGGCAGAGAGAATGACAAAGGGAGAGGAGGGAGCTGGAGAGAAAAATTGAGAGATCGAGATTCAACCACTCTCACTACAACAATCGCTGGGTCCTAATGCCCTACGATTGCACCTCCCTGGCGTAAAGGACCGTGAAGAAGTTCAAAGAAGCCCTTAACTGAGACGGCAACTTCCAATTCCTAAGTGCAAAGGAGGCAGTTTATGCTTCGAGTTCAGCACCAGGAGTGAGGAGTTTAGAGAGATGTCCTTTGTACTATTTTACTAAGTGCATTTTTAATCCCCTCATACCTACCCTTCTGTTATTCACTCCCCATTTCAAACCTCATCATTTCCTTCAATCAAACCATCGGGCTTCATGAAGTCATGGGTGTCTGAAAGTGCTAACACTCAAGGGCGAAATTGCAAGCCCCACCTGGTGGCTCAAGCCTGGAATCCCAGTATTTTAGTGGCTTGGAGCAGGAGGATGGTGAGTTCTGGACCAACCTGGGCTACATAGATAGTTCAAGGCCACCCTGAACTCTTACCAAGAGCCCCTCTGAAAAATCATCCTCCCAAAAAAGAAAAGAGAAAAATTGTAAAACAATTAAGTTCTCAGGATTGACAGCAACCAAAGAAGGCATTATCTTGTACTTGCTTAAAAACCATGTTATGGTTAGCATTTAAAAACTTTCCCATGGGGCTGGAGACCTAGCTCAGTTTGTAGAGTGCATGCTACATGATACCCTCCCTTTTTACATTTTGATCCTATCTCTCAAAGATTTACCTTTCAGTGGGCCCCACTGCCAGGTGCTATCCCACTCACTGCCCCATCCTACCAGGGCATTTCTACCATTCAGACTTTTGATCACTTGTCTTCCTTCTCCTTACTAGTCATTAGGTTATTGCCTTTACTCTTCAAAGGTTATTCATTGAATAACCTTTGCATCAATGTCGCCTCCTCCATAAAGCCTCTCCTGATATATGCCCACCTAGATAAGACTTTTCTCCTCCTTTGATGTTCTACTACAAAAACCAATGTTTATCGGCTGTCTAGTGGGGTCAAGAAACTGCTCTTGTATTAATTCGCTTAACATTTATATGCAGCAACACTGTGAGCTAGGTATGAACTCCCATTTATGGGTGGGATTCAAATGACTAGATAGTCATATCTAGAGGCCAGGCTCATTTGGTTTTGTTAAACATATGAAGTCTTTGTTTACTCCAGGAGGTAGTAAAGAGAGCATCAGAGCCTCTGATAAGATTTGTTTCTCAGAGCTGAAGAGATAGCTCAGCCGTTAAGAGCACTGGTTACTCTTCCAGAGGACCTGGGTTTAGTTCCCAGCACCCACATGGCAGCTCACAACTGTCTGTAGCTCCAGTTCCAGGGGATCCAACACCCTGACACAGACATATATACAAGCAAAACATCAATGCATATAAAATAAAAATAAATTGGTAAAAAGAAAAAGATTTGTTTTTCTGCTACCCCAAAGTATGTCCAGAGGTCTCAGACATGTAGAGTACATAGCCAGTGTAGAACTCACACAGAGAACAAATGGGGAGGTGACACTTGAGGATCTGAAAAGTCTTCTAGATTGCACAAGAATGGTCAGTGGTCAGAGGATGGTGTGTCTCTTTGCTAGGGCAGAGGGTAATTGGGCATGCTGGGTGGTGATCACCCCAGGTCTGATTGGAGCTCACCCCAGAGAGATAAGCTGGACGCCAATGGCACTGCTCAAGCAGGGAGGTGAAAATCTTGAATCTTGTTGTTTCCTTTCTGGTGCTATTCTAAACACTGTGACGAAACAACAACTTGGGAGGACAGGGTTTATTTCAGCTTATACTTTCTGACCTATCATTGAGGGAAGCCAGGGCAGGAGCTAAGGCAGGAGCCTTGATCCAGGAACTGAAGCAGGAATGCTGCTCACTTAGCTGGGTCCCCTGGCTGGCTGGGCAACCTTCTTTGTATAACCCAGGACCACCTGCTCAGGGATGGCATTGCCCACAGTGGGCTGGGTCCTCTTCTATCAATTGGTAATCAAGAAAATGCTCTACATACGTACCCACAGGACATTCTGACTGAGGCAATACTTTTCCGGAGGCTCCCTCTTCCCAGGTGTGTCAAGTTGACATCCAAGATTAGCCTCTACAAGTCTATACCCTCACTATGACTCAGAGGCCTCTCTCCGTCTTAGTCACCAATTCTTAATGTTCCTCCCACCTAGCCAGTCCAAGCTGGGCTGAGTGGCTCCTGTCTCTAACCTCAACACTCACTCAGAAACCGGAGGTAAGAGGATTGCTATGATTTCAAAGCCATCCTAAGCTACAGAGTAAATTTCAGATCTGTCTGGGCTATAGTATAAGACTCTGCCTCAAAAATAAACAAACAAAAAGTATTTGGAGAAGGAGGAGGAGGAGGAGGAAGAAGAAAGAAAGCGGGGAAAGTAAATATTACAGAACCAGTACAAATTCCCTTCAAGGAGCTTGCCTTCCTGCCAACGTTATTCCTTACTCTACTGTGACAGAATATCCCAGGAAAGCAGCTTAAGAGTCAATTTTGCTCATAGTTTCAAGGCACAGTCCATCATGGTAGGGAAGGTACTGAGCAGGACTATGAAGTAGCTGCTCACATTACATCTAAAGTCAGGAAGCAGGGAGTGATGATGCTCAGTTTGATCGCTCCATTTCCCCTCTTCCTGGGCCTCCACTCACGTATTTCAGTTGTGTCGTCTATCGTCAGTTAAGCCTTTCTGGGGGCTGGGAAGATACAGAGCGCAGTGGGTGAAGTGATGGCCTACATGCACGAAGGCCTGCGTTCAGTTCCAGGCACCCAGACAAAAGCCAAGTGTGGCAGCACACACTTATAACCCCGTCATGGTGTGAAGAGCACAGGAGGAAGATGGGATAAGAAAAACCTGGATAACTGGAGACAGGTAGATCCTGAGGGCTGGCTGGCTGGCTGGCTGTCCGCATAGACAAAATGGTGAGTTCCAGATTCAATGGAGACCCTATTTCAACATATAAGGTGGAAAAGCAGTTGAGAAAGATATTCTGACATCATCCTCTAGCCTACATATACAACACACACACACACACACACACACACACACACACACACACACCCCACAGGAAAAAAAGAAACATTGGAAACACCCCTATAGACACACCCAGAGGTGTGTTTCCATGGTGATTCTAAATCCCATCAAGTTTGTAAAGAAGTTTAACTATCACAACAGGTACCCTGAGTCTGAGCCCTCTCTGAAATAGTATGGACCTTGTGCCCCATCCTGATCTCCATCATTTATATATAAATGTGTCATCATAATCAATTCCATTGAAGAAAATTGGACCCCCTGTCCTTCATGATAAGGCCCTTGGTGACTTCCTTTGGTGACTGAAAAACAAGGAATATCATCTGAAATAATTTGAAGGATTCTCTCCATCATAAGCCAGCTCTTATCTTCCTATTACTAGGCCAAAGAAGCAGAGGCCTTCCTTCAGTTCAGCTTCCTTGGATTGGACAGTCATGGCCTGGGAGGCCTCCATCAGCTTTAAATGTGTAATGTGGCAGTGATAAGCATTCTCTACACTCCCACATCTTCCTGAAGCCAACATGGTGCTGTGCTGGGTCCTGAATGCTGGATACTGCCACAAGCCAACTCCATCACAATACCCTGAGCACCAGAGGTTACTTGAGTGGAGTCAGAGCTCCAAGGGCATTGTGTTCTCCAGGCTGTCCATGTGGGACAGGTTCTCACCCTGCCACTGACATTTTGGGGCTGTGCATCCCTTTTATCTTGGCAGTTCTGTGCTCAGAAAAATGAGTAAGGTGCTCATTGTCACCACTGATTTGGAAGCTGACTATGAAAGGATTTTGAAGACGCCAGTACTCATGTTGAGTTTGGTAGCTAGGCCTGGGTATGTTCCTGCAGATACGGTTCTGGGCCACTTAGGACCCCTCCTCAACCTAAATCCTCGTCACAAGCACAAGGTACCAATATGAGTCCTTTTTTTTTTTAAGACAGGATTACTCTGTATAACAGCTCTGGCTGTCCTGCAACTCTCTTTGTAGATCAGGCTGGCCTTGAAATGAATCTTTTTTTGTTCCATCCCCTGGATATATCTGGGAGAGAAGAGTCATGGACTCATCCCCGACTGCTTCAAGCCTTGTTGACTTAGGCATTGTAGGAATACATGGAAAGTGAGATTCTGCTAACAATGAGCATGTTGTCACATAGCAGACAGTAGAATCTGTTTATTTTCATACACATAATAAATGACTGGAAGGAGTGCACCAAAGTATGAAATGTTAATCTTTGTAATTTGTTTTTCAAACATCCCACATTGAACATGTCAGGAAAATGAGCAGTCAGGGAAGACTATGTTTCATAGTCAAGTGACTGATTATATATAATATATTGTATATAATGGGTTTCCATTTCAAATGACATGATAACAGGAATAATACATACTCATAAAAATGTGTAAAATGCTAAAGGATCTAAAAGAAAATAACTCATGAGTCCACTATGAAGACATATTATTAATGTTTCTATTGGTTAGTATTTGAGTTGACCTTTTCCTTAATGCCTCTTTATGAAAAAGGCATATGTAAATTATTGCTTTTTCAGAATTTGACTACTTTAGTATGTTTTATACCCAGGTTTTATTATCTTGTTAGCATTTTTTGTCACTATATTCCTGAGTTAAGGCGAAAGTTCTAACGTCAGGGAATGTCAATGGATCCAGCCTCTAGCAATTCCCAGAAAGCCAATCAAAGAACTGAGCAGTAAGTGGTAAAGGTCGGCAAGGAGTTCTATCATCATTATGATTACACTGGTAATAATAGAAGGCTGACGATCTAAAATCTGTCTTCCATGGTTTTGTTTGTGTGTTTGGTTTTGTTTTTGAGACAAAGTCTTGCCATGTAGCCAAGGCTGGCATTTCACTTGTGGCTCTTGCCTCCAAATGCTAGGATTACAGCTTCAAAGTGCCTATAACAGTGTTAGTGTTGTATAGGAAATAGAAACAAAGGTGAGAACTGGGGGGTTGCTTTTCTGTTGTTGTGATAAAACACCATTAATTAGGCAATTTATAAAAGAAAGTGTTTAGTTGGACTTTCAGTTTCAGAAGGTGAGAGCCTTTGATGACCAAGCGAAGGCCTGGCAGCAGGAACTGAGAGCTGATATGTTGAGCAGGCAGAAGGAAGAAGGGGGTACCCTGGGAGGCACAAGTCTTTTTACACCTCCTCTAAGAAGGCCACACTTCCTAATTTTTCTTAAACAGTTCCACCAACTGGGGACAAGTATTCACACATGCGAGCCAGTTGAGACATTCTTGTTCAAACCACCACACCATTAGCCTGTACCATCTTGGCCTTTCCAGGGTCTGATTAATCATGATGTTGGGTTAGTCACTCAAGATCAGTCATACAGTTCTATATTAGGTACAATGTTTTCTTTTGCTTAGGGAGTAGTTTTGGCATTTTGTCTCAAGATGGTCATTAATCACATCTAGAGTTGGTGGGATTCTAGTTAGCTATAGCAGAAAAAGACTCAGGAGAACTCAAAAGGATGGAAAGCAAATAAAGATGGAGTCCCCAAGAAGTTCACATGGCGTTCACTAGGTTAGTAACTGGACCCTCCTCTAATTCCAGTATGAAGCCATCACTCCACTTCTGTGGGAGTGAGAACTGACATATGTCTCCATAACAATTGGTATGCAAAATAACAATCATTTCGTACTGGTTAGATTTTTTTCCCCAAATGACACAAGCTAGGATTATCTGGGGAAAAGGGAACCTCAACTGAGAAATTGCTCCTATATGAATTTTAGGATTTTCCCTATTTAAGTGAAGAATCTGTAAATTATTTAACTAACACACACAAAATACTGTTGTCCCTCCCTCCCTCCCTCCTCCCCTCTTTCCTTCCCTTCTTTCTTTCTTTCTTTCTTTCTTTCTTTCTTTCTTTCTTTCTTTCTTTCTTTCTTTCTTCCTTCTTTCCTTCCTTCCTTCCTTCCTTCCTCCCTCCCTCCCTTCCTCCCTCCCTCCCTCCCTCCCTTCCATCCTTTCTTTTTTTCTAGACAGGGTCTCCTGTAGCCCAGGCTGGCTTCAAACTTACCATGTGTAGCTGAGGATGACTTTGAACTTCTGATCCTCCCACCTTCCACCCCGAGTGTTGGGGTTAGAGGTGTGTGCCACCACACCTGGTTTATGTAGCGCTGCTGGTCAAATGTAGGGTTTTATCCACGCTAGGTCAGCATTCTACCAACTGAGCTTTATGCCCAGCTCCCTTGTTTTCTTTATGTAGTGCTGTTAGGTTTTTTTAAATATGAAAAGCACCCTCCCCCCCCCACAAGCTTATGTGTTAAAAGCTTGGTTTGTAACTTGTGGCCTTATTTTGGGGGCTGATGGAAGCTTTGAGAAGTAGGGCCCAATTAGAGAAACGGGTCACCGAAGAAATAACCTTGGTGAGGGGGGGGTCTAGATTTTGCTGTGGCTCTTTCCAGTTTGTCTGAGCTTCCTTTCTACCTTGGGGTTGGATGGGCTACGTGTTCCACTATATGCTCCCATCATAATGTCTAGCCTCTCATCAGACTCATAACAATGGAGCCAGCTGGACAGGATTGAAAACGAGCTGAAGCAAATCCCTACTCCTGCAAGTTGCTCGTTGCCACATATAGATGTGAAGTACGACACTGAGCTCATTCATTCATGAAGATGAGCTCTCACTGTGTTGCCCAGGATAGCCAGGGATGTGTAGGCTCAAATGATACTCCTATCTCATCCTCCCAACTCGCTGTACCTAAAAGTTTACAACACCATATCTAGTTAAGACTAGAGATCATATTACTAGGGATTTTATCCTCATGCCATCATCATGAAAACATTCCACCCATTTTATCCTCTAACTGGCTGTGGCTGGCTTACAGGAAATCTGTTGACTGTTTTCAGCCACATAGCTGAACTCTCTTCTGAACCTCTCTTCTCTCCCTCAATCTATTCATGTTTCAATTGACTCCCCCTGGGTATTGTCTGGATAGACAACCAAATCAACTGCAAATAATGATGATTTTTTCTCTCTTCCAATAGCTACATGTCATTTCTTTTCTCATATCTTACTCTCTTTGTTAAAAACCCATTTTTAAACATTTGCCTGGCCGGCAGCAACCAATAGAATAACACTAGCCACTTGTCAAAGAAACCATGAAGTGGAGCACTAAGAGACACAAGGAGTAAGACCATGCTTATTGCTATTTGGAAGTAATCATTGTTATGGAAGACTCCATTGCTATCAAGAGAGGAAAAAGCTGACAAGTTAATTTATCTTTTTTCTTCCTAGGTACTTCTGCCTCCCAAATTCTTCCTGCACTTCCAACCATTGTCTGACAGCAACAGCATAACTCACAGACAGACAGATCTTGCCCTCTAGATGTGTCTGCCTTTTTTTTCAAGTAAGAAGAGCAATATATATATATACATATATATATGTATATATATATGGCATCCATAGAGATATAGTTGCCATTGAGTATTGGCAGTTTTCAAGAACTTACTAATTATCTTCATGTGCAGCTCCGCTAATGTATTGTTGCCTGAAAACGCAGGGACTTCAGTTGTGTCTCAGTGAAATATATAACTTCTGCTTCTGCCTGTCTACTGTAGGCAATATATGTTCTTTACAAGGTAGGTGTGAACAACAGCTCCACGGAGCGCTTGCACAGTAATGGTTCTCTCCTCAGCTTCCTGAGGTGGTGCTAATCGAGACCCTCCACAGGATCTGGCCGAATGTGTCAGTTGTTGTATTAAATCCTGAACTGACAGGTAGCTATGCTTGGCAAATACTGCTCTCCAGTGTTAGCTTTTTGAGTCAGTTCAAAAAGCAGTAAGGACTAGGTCAGAAACTGAGTATATGGCCAGCTCTTCCCTGAAATGTGTTCTATGAGCACAGCCTAGGCACTGTATTTCCCTGTAGAGTAGACTAGCTAGTCAATTTCCACTTGTTTTGGAGTCAATTTCCACTTGTTTTGGAGAGAGGCAGATCAGTTCTCCAGGACCCCTGAGCACTGAGCATGGAGCACAAGAGAGAGACAACGATAGGTTCATTTATCCTTCATGGGAGACGATGGAGTACAAAACAGAGGTCTCACAAGTGCGATCCTCAAGTCCAGCTACCTCAACATCATTTGGAAACTTATTTGAAACATAAATTCTTTGGCTTGCTCAATCAGAAATTGTGGAGATGGGACCTGACCATTTGAGTAGTAGTTTCCGTTTTTTTTTTTTTTTTTTTTTTTTTTTTTTTTTTTTTTGTGTGTGTGTGTGTGTGTGTGTGTGTGTTCGTGTTTATGTTTGCATTGATACATGCATGTGCACATGCATGTATTTTTTTTTTTTACTGTGACAGGGTCTCACTCTGCAGTTGGCCTGGAACTTTCTAGGTAGATCAGGTTGGTCTTGAACTCACAGAGATCCGCCTGCCTCTGCCTCCTGACTGTTGGGATTCAAGATATGTGCCATCAAGCCCATCATTATGCCTGGCTTTTTAAAAAAAAATGTGAGTTCTGGGTGTCAAATGCAAGGCAAGCACTTTTCTGATATATCTATATATCTAATCCTGGTTATATATACATTTTTTGATATAAGACCTACAATGACCTTAAACTGCAAACTCTTGGTGATCATCTGAATTTTAAAGGCCCTTTCAGGGAATGCTGACGTAAACCAAAGTTTGAGGATCATTGGTTAAATGTTCAAAAATTAAAGTGGGAAATGGCTATCTGACAGCCAAGGTTAAAGTCTAGGTCTACCCCTTACTGTGCGATCTTCGATATGGTATTTATTCCTCTGTACGTCTCAGTTATTTTGTATATAAGGTTCAGCTATCAGTATTCTCCTGTGTAAATTAGGCAGCTTCTCATAGAGCATTTGGGATACTGTGTGGCACAAATCAAGTGTCTAATCAATACTGGGTATCTTTTATTACAACAGGGGCTGTTCTGGGTGATCATTTGCGTTTCCAACAAGATTGGGTTCTTTCAGTATGGAAAATGTCCAAATTATATATTAGAAAGCAAACAAACAATCTTAAAAGCTGGGTGTGGTGGGACACAAAGTCAGCACCCAGGACGCAGAGACAGGCAGATATCTGTGATTGAAAGGTTGGCCTGGTCTACATTGTGAAAGTCAGGTCAAAAATGGCTGCATACAAAGACCTCATCTATCTTAGTGAGGGTTTCTACTGCTGTAAAGAGACACCATGACCACGGCAACTCTTATAAAGGAAAACATTTAATCGGGTCTGGATTACAGTTTCAGAGATTTAGTCCATTATCATCACGGCAGGACTTGGCGTTTTGCATGCAGACATGGTCCTGGAAGGACCAGAGAAGGAGCAGAGAGTCCCTACATGTTGATCCGAAGGCAACATGAAGTGGTCTGAGACACTAGGCGTGGCTTGAGCATATATGAGACCTCAAAACCCATACCCACAGTGACACACTTCCTCCAACAAGGCCATACCCACTCTAACAAAGCCACACCTCTAATAGTGCCACTCCCTATGAGATTATGAGGGCCAATTACATTCAAACTACCACATCATCTCAAAAATAAAATAAAATAAAATAAAATAAAATAAAATAAAATAAAATAAAATAAAATAAAATAAAACTAGGAGGCAGCCATGTGTGGCTGCATAGACCCATAACCTTGGTACTGGGAAGATGCAAATGGAAAGATCAGGAGATTATGGTCATCTTTAACTACATGAGGAACTGGGCTATGGGAGACCTTAGCTACTATGCCCCAGCCCCTCTAAAAGTTTAGGGGCTATGTAGCACACTTTAACAACTCAGCTGGAGGGATGGGACCAAATATTTTTCATCTACCAGTGTCTTCACAGAATTGTGGGACATACAAGCAGCAAGGCACTAAAGCAATCTAATCTTCTCATCCCTTGCAGCCTAACAATGACACTTGAAAAAAAATCGAGGAGCACATTATCATCAGGACAGAGAAGAGAAGCTAGTGTCTTTATTACGGGTTTGCTGAAGATGGCGATTTGGAGAGAACAGAAATTACAGCCTCTGGGTAGCTGGAAGATTTGTGCTTTGGGTGCTAAGTTCTAGGCGTAAAGCCGATATACTCATACTGATAGTGTTCCGGTGTGGAGCAGGACGTGGGATCGATGTTCCTATGTTATTCTCTTCATCTAGCTGTGAAGGATGAGCTGTCAGTGCTGGAATGCTGGGAACATTGAATTGCAAATTTGAACACTATAAAAAAGCAAGGGCTGAGACCCTAGGCAGTGAGAAAATGAACATTAATACCAGCCATGTAAATGTAACATAGTAAATATCAGTGTTACCCTAGAAACTAGAAGTATGAAGGAGCTAGTTAGTTTGGCGACAGTTTCCAGGGTAATTCCTCCTACACAAAATGCAAGAGCTTTTTTGTATTATGTTAACTCATTATGTACATGTCCACTGGACCCTCTATCCATATTCCATTATCGTTTCTTTCTCTTGGAAGAGTCCCTTTCTGTATTCTTTATTTTGCTAAGGGGTAGTGCCATTCTCCCAAGTGCGCTCATCAAAACCCCTTGACATTTATCAGAAAGCCGAAGGGCCTCCAATGTAATGTGTATCTCTAAACCCAGGAAGTACACTTTAGAAAAAGATTAGACACAAAAATCAGGAAATAATAGACTCCTCAACTGAAAAAAAATTTAAAAGGCGGCTTATAGTGGATAAAACTAGCCATCTGTGACTTTACCCAGAAGCAACTTCTGGTAAATATAATTTGTAGATAGACTGAAGATGAGATTAAGATGCTTTCCAATATCTCACCTGGGAGCCTACAATGTAATTCATGTAAGATGAGCTGTTACCTTGGAAACAGTGACGCATAATGAGGATAGGAGGCAGGTAATACTGTAATGACAGAAGATTCTAGTAACTAGTTAGAGGTGGTGGAAAAGAACATTGGAGAGTCAGTGTTTATGAGGAACTTTTGGAGTAACAAGAACACGAGGGACAGAGCTCCCTCAAAACCATTAAGCTCTATCTGTTCAAATGACAGGTGATTCTGATGACCAGCTTGGTTCTCCTGTTACACTAATGCCCATAGGGATGACCCTAGTTAATAGGTAAGAATATTTCTGTTACTAGGAGTGATATTCCTCACTGGAATTTGGATTGCAAGCAAGTCTTATAAATTTGCTTAACAAGTTAGCTCTCCAAAGTCTCTTCTATATTTAGTGATCAAACCTTGTTCTCCGTTTCATAGCCTGGACTCCAGAAACTTCAGCAAGATTCAACAATTACAGTTTTCTTCACTCTCTACAAACTGGGGTGTGTGGAAATGAAATTCCGTGAACAAAGGAATGATATCCATGTTAATTCCTTTTCTATGGCGATGATCAAACACCGTGACCAAAGCAATTCATAGGAGGAAGGCTTTAATGAGCTATCCTCCCCAGTCTCAGCGTTTGAATCCTTGGTCCCAGTTGGTGGCACTGTTTGGGGAGGTTTAGGAAGTACGGCTTGATGGTACCAGTATGTCCCTGGGGCAAGTTCTGAGGTTTCAAAAGTCATGTGCCATTTCCAGTTTGCTCTCTCTGCTTCCTGCTTGTGGTTTGAGATGTGAGCTCCCAGTTCCAGCTCTATGTCTGCCACCTGCTGCCATGCTTATGGGCCCTAACCCTCTGGAACCATAAGCTCAAATAAAGGCTTTCTTTCATAAATTGCTTTAGTCGTGATGTCTTATCACAGCAACAGAAAAGTAACTAACATAGCCCCTTTCTTAGTCACTGTTCTATTGCTGTGAAGAGACACCATGACCAAGGCAACTACTAAAAGAGAAAGCATTTAATTGGGGGCTGGTTTACAGTTTCAGAGTTTTAGTCCACTATCATCATGGTGGGGAGCATGGCAGCATGCAGACATGCACTGGAGCAGTAGTAGCTAAGAGTTACATCCTGATGCACTGGAGCAGTAGCTAAGAGTTACATCCTGATCTGTAGGAAGAGAGAGAGAGAGAGAGAGAGAGAGAGAGAGAGAGAGAGAGAGAGAGAGAGAGAGACTGGCCTGATATGGGCTTTTGAAACCTCAAAGCCCACCCCCAGTGACACACTTTCTCTTATCCACTAAGCCACCTCTCCAGCCCCGTGACACATTTTTTCTAACAAAGCCACACCTCCCAATCCTTCTTAAACAACGCTACTCCCTGATGACTAAGCATTTAATTATATGAGCCTATGGAAGCCTTTTTTTTTTTTTTTTTGGTTTTTTGACACAGGGTTTCTTTGTGTAGCTTTGGGGCCTTTCCTGGAACTCACTTTGTAGACCAGGCTGGCCTTGAACTCTCAGAGATCCTCCTGTCTCTGCTTCCTGAGTGCTGGGATTAAAAGCATGAGCCACCACCACCTGGCTATGGAAGCCATTTTTATTCAGACCACCACAACCCCCCAGCTCACTATCCAGAGGACTGTGAACATTTCATGCACTTCCTTCTAGTCTTTGTTCCAGTACATTTTAAAAACATTTATTAGTTTGTAAATTTATATGTATGTGTATGATCTGTGTAAATGCCAAGTGAGTGTAGATGCCAACAGAGGCCAGAAGAGGGCATCAGATCCCTAGAAGCTAGAGTATAGATGGTTGTGAGCTTCCCAGTCTGAGTGCTAAGAACTAAATTCAGGTCATTCACAGCAAGTGCTCTTAACCATGGGGCTATCTCTCTAGGTCCTGTTACAGTGTGTTCTTCTTAGATTTCTATTTTATTTTGTGTGTATGAGTCTTTTGCCTGCATGTATGTGTGTATACCAAGTGTATGCAGTGCCCGAGGAGGTCATAAGAGGGCATTAGAACCCTTAGGACTGGAGTTACGAATGGCTGTAAGTCGCCATGTGGGTGCTGGGGATTGAATTCAGGTTCTCTGTAAGAGCAGCTATCACTAGAAAATCACAGAGCCACCTCTGCAGCCCCTGAATTGATTTATTTTTATTGCATTTACTTGTGTCTGTTTGTGTGTTTGTGGGTGCCACAGCATCTGTTGAGGGGCAGAAGACAACTTGCAGGAGTCCTCTTCTTTCATTACGTGGGTCCTAGGCCTTGAACTCAGGTTGTCGGTCTTGACGGCAAGTGCCTTCACCCGCCAAGCCACTTGCCAGTGCCTGGGGACAGGTAGGTACCTATAAAATTACAAATGGTCTCCTGTAGCCCAGACTGGCCTCAAACTCTCTATATAGCCAAGAACGTCCTTGAAGTTTCAATTGTCCTGTCTCTCTGCCTCCAATAATTGAGATTACAGGACACCATCCCTGGCAGGTTTGATTTTTTTTTTTTGGTTTTTTTGAGACAGGGTTTCACTGTGTAGCTTTGTGCCCTTCCCGGAACTCACTCTGTAGCCCAGGCTGGCCCCAAACTCACAGAGATCCGCCTGCCTCTGCCTCCCGAGTGCTGGGATTAAAGGCGTGTGCCACCACTGCCCTGATTTTTTTTTTTTAGTTCAATAAATTCATATGAAATTTCATCTGGTATGTGTTGAGATTCAGTTTTTTTAAACTCTTTTTTCCCCTTTAGTGTGTAGATGT
This sequence comes from Peromyscus eremicus, assembly GCF_949786415.1. Taxonomy (NCBI): domain Eukaryota; kingdom Metazoa; phylum Chordata; class Mammalia; order Rodentia; family Cricetidae; genus Peromyscus; species Peromyscus eremicus. The sequence goes on along the minus strand of NC_081439.1, from coordinate 81,765,046 downwards.
ATGTTGTGTGGGTAAATGCAGGTATAAGTTTTTGTATATGTATGGGCTCACATGTGTGTGTATGTATATGTGTGGAGGCTATGTTACTCTCACTCTGGAAGGGTTTCTTGCCAATTCAGCTACTATAGCTAGCCAGCTTGCCTTGGGGGAATCTCCTGTCTCTGTCTCCCAAGTGCTATTTTTTTTTACATGAGCTCTGAGTATCCAATCTTCAGTCTTCATGCTTGCACAGCAAACCTATTATCAACTGATTCCTCTCCCCTGATCACTGGGATCTTATCGTAAGATGTGCATCCTGTGAGATACTTGTTACAGACCCAGGGATTCCTGACACCTCCCTGCCTTGAGATTTCAGCTGGGCAGATATGAGGATGGGGATCAGAAATCCACATTTGTTTCAATCACTCCAGCTAATCATGGTGCATAATGGCCCTGATAATACTTTCAGAAATTATTATGGTATGTAGTATAGTCTGCTTAGTGACTGTGGCAGTCCCCCTCAGCTTCTGGGTCACTACATGATACAATCCATTCTATTGATAACTGCCGGAGTTCTCCTGTGGAAACATCTCAGGAAAATTCTTTGTTAGCTTCCAACAGTTACAGGGATCACCTTAAGGCAGCGTTCCAGACCTTCCACTATATTTTGGGATCAATCTAATCAGCTAGAAGGTCATGACTGTGTCATGCACTTTTCCTATCTAGCCAGGCCTGCATGCTGGTGAGCCTTGAATGGTTCATGTCTGTCATCATGCTGAAGCCTTCAACATTCCCAGAGGCTGTATAGCCTAGACACTCAACCCAGTTCTCACATCCTTTTCCTTTCCTGGCTTCTAAAATGATGGCTGCCTTCGTAGAACTACCAATACTCTGACTGTTGTGTATTTTTACCCAGTGAGTCTTGTCTTTCCCCCCAATTCAATCTTCGAGGGTATGGTATGTGTATCTTATCCCTCAGAGTCTCTATCATAGTTCTAGGCATTAGAAAGTGCTGTTGTATAGAACTAAGCCAGCCCTGTCAAATCATTTTAATACATGTTCTTTTAAAAATGATTTTTAATTTTTGTATATACATATGTGTCTTTGTGAATTTACGGGCACCATGTGCATACAGTTGCCTGGGGAGGCCAGAAGGCACCAGATCCTCTGAAACTGGAGTTGTAGGCAGTTGTAAGCTTCCAGATGTGTGTACCGGCATCTGAACCTGGGTCCTCTGCAAGAGCAGTAAGCACTCTTAACCACTGAGCCCTCTCTCCAATCCCCAATACATGCATTTCTAAGAAGGAATTCTGTAGCATCTTACGTATCTTTTCTTGCATCAAACTGAGAAGGTTTGAAAATTTTCTAGATATTTCATTTTGTTGTGATTTTGTTTGCTGATAACAAGGTTAAGCAGAATGTTATCTTGGTTCCAGTGATTATCTAATTCAACAATACTACGTATCACCTATGACATGCCCACTTACAGATTTTCTGCTTGAAGAGTCTAACCTTTACTATAATGTGGGCTATTTCTTATTCCTCCTACAGATGTAATGGTTTCTCTTTTTCTAGAAGAGCATGTTTTATTGGATTAAATAAATATAAGGGGGTTAATGGCTAAGTAATTTCATTTTGGCTTCCTTAATCTCCTTTCTCTCTCTACCCTTCAGGGTTCTGCCTCCCTGAAGGATAGAAGTGCTTTAAATGATTTCGCTTGGATGTGTGGAGTAGGTGGGGACACCAAAGGAAATGCCTTTTCTCTTGCAGTAGGCAAGGGGGTGAGATTCAGTTCATCAAATATTTATCGAGTTCTTCTGGCTCACCTAGCTCTGTTCATAGCACAATGGAGGATACCAAAATGGAAAGTGATGATTGGGTGGGAGGGCGCGAGAAGGGGAAAGTTTAGGAGGTGAAGTAAGGAACAGGCTGGCATTCCACATGGGAGGTACTAGAGAGGAGAAAAGGGAAAGAAAGCAAAGGTGAACTCTCTGGCCTTTCTTTTAATTAAACTTTTTCATTTATTTTACATACCGACCAGACCACAGTTTCCCCTCCCTCCTCTCTTCTCGTTCCCTCCCGTTTGCCCCGCCCACCCCACCATCCACTCCTCTGCTGAGAAGGGGCAACAAAACGTGGCAAATCAAGTGGAGGCAGGAAGGAGCTCCTCCCCCTTCGTCAAGGTTGGGCGAGGTAATTCAGCTTGGGGATTGGGTTCTCAAAAGTCTCTGGCCTGTTTTTATGTGATAAGGGCCCAATAACCACAGCAGCCATGGCTTGAGCTTGGATTTTGAGAGCCTTTAGAGCAATTAGGATAGCCACAATTTCAGTCAAAAGTAGCTATAATGAGTTTTTGTGTGTGCACACACAATATTATTATTTTTATCATCATGATGAATATCAAACCCAAAAAATCTTCCTCTGAGTTAAATCCTTAGTCCCTAGACTCAATCAATCTTTTTCTTTTGTCTTTTTTTCTCTCTCCCCCTTCCTCCCCCCTCTTTTTCTTTCTTTCTTTTTTTTGTTTTTGTTTTCTTGACAAAGTCTCACTATGTAGCTCTGACTCCTGGGACTCACTCTGTAGACCAGGCTGGCCTCAAACTCACAGAGATCCACCTCCTTCTGCCTCCCGAGTGCTGGGACTGAAGGAGTATGCCACCATGTCTGGCTATTTTTTTGGGGGGCGGGTGGAGCAGATTTATTTGATATTGTATAAATGAACACCATGTGAGTTATGGAAGGTTGTGAGCCACCATATAGGTGTTGGCAATTGAACCCAGGTCTTCTGCAAGAGCAATAAGTATTCTCCCCCCCCCCCCCCCCAGACAGGGTTTCCCTGTGTTGCTCTGGCTGTCCTGGAACTAGCTCTGTAGACCAGGCTGGTCTCGAACTCACAGAGATCTGCCTACCTCTACCTCCTGAGTGCTGGGATTAAAGGCGTGCGCCACTTTCTGTCCAAGCAATAACTGTTCTTAATCACTGAACCATCTCTCCAGCTCCTGTTTGTGTTCTTAAAAAAATATTTATTTTATCAGTATAAATGTTTTGCCTGCATGTTTATATGTGCACAATATGTGTGCCCAGGGCCCTCAAAGTTCAGAAAAGGATGTTGGATCCCCTGTAACTGGACTTACAGACCATTGTGAGCCATTATGTGGGTGCTGGGACCTGAACCCAAGTCCTCTTCAAGAACAGGCCCTGCCCTTAACTGTTGAGCCATCTCTCCAGCTCCCTAAATTTTTGGAATGATACTAGCTGACATTTATTGTGTGATTGTTGTGTTTGAAGCATGTTCTCTTTCCCAGCATTAACTGGTTTAATCCTCACCGCAACCACACCAGGTAGATACAATACTGATTCAGACCAGGCATGCAACAGCTGAATGAATAATTTGCTATAAAGTGCACATGGATTTCAAGTATCTGCATGGCCCTTTTGTTTTTACAAATAATCTTTAATATGTGCTTACTGTGTTAATTATAGCTTAACATTTATTTCTTATTTTCATTTACTCTTTGTGTGTTGGGGATTCCTGCTACACTGCTTGTGTACATGTCAGAAGGCAACTTTTGGGAGTTAGTGCTCTCCTTCCCCATGTGGGCTTTGGGGATTGAATTTAAGCCATCAGGTTCAGAGGCAAGTGTCTTTATTCAATGTTCCTTCTCACTGACCCGAAGTATAATGTTTTCTTTGGGGGGGGGGGTTCAAGACCGGGTTTCTCTGTAGTTTTGGTTCCTGTCCTGGGTCTCGATCTGTAGACCAGGCTGGTCTTGAACTCACAGAGATCTGCCTGTCTCTGCCTCCCAAGTCCTGGGATTAAAGGCATGTGCCACCACCGCCTGGCATATAATGTTTTCTTGAGACAGGGTCTCATGTAGTCCAGGCAGGCCTTGAACTCACTATAACCTTGAACTCCTGATCCTCTTGTGTCCACTCCTGAGTGCTAGAATTACAAGTGTGAGCTATCACATCCGATTTATATGGTGCTGGAGATGAAACCCAGGGCCTTGTACATGCTAGAAAGCACTCTGAGATTCGCTCCTAGCCCTGTTTTTTTTTTTTTGTTGTTGTTGCTGTTTGTTTTTGAGACAAAGTTGTACTCTGTAGTTTAGGCTGACATGGGATTTACTCTATAGGCTAGGATAGTCTTATCCTCCTGCCTCAACCTCCAGTATTACAGGCCTGAGCCACCACCCCAGGTTGGCAGTGTGGTCTGAATCTTGACTTGACTCAGTACTTATTATTTGAGGTCCTGGGCCTTGTTTCATTCACTCCCTGGGATTAATACTAGCATTGCCTTTGCACACAATAAGCATGCTATACTTTGAATGAAGCAAAAGACCAATGGAAATGTGCTTCCTATTTAAGGTCAATTGCATAAGCATAAAAATTAGCCAAGTGCACAGAGGGAAGGTTTGTAATCTCAACACTTGGGAGGCGAAGGCAGGGGGATCAAGAATTCAAGTCCAGCCTACACTGCAGGAGACCCAAACAAAACTAAACAAAACCCTAGCCACAACCAAGAACAAGCAAACAAAACCAGGGGTAGGTCTCAAATCTGGGACAAACAGCTGAGGTGCCCATTTAACATATCAAAGTAGGCCTGGACTAGCATCCCTCAGTCCCTGTGGGTTACAGGGTCTGGCTGGCATACCCCACCCCTACCCTAAACTCCTTAGGCCCTTCCCCCAGCTGCTCTTCCCTATATAATCCAGCCAACCATTCTGGTTACCTGGCCTTTTTGTCTCCCTTTTACCCTTCTGGCCCCTTGGTCTGACTCTCCCCTCTTCCTTCTCCTCACATGGTTCAGCTCAGGGTCATGTTCACTCTGGACTCTCCCAGATGTCTCTGCCTCTGTCTATGATTTCCCTTTTACCTACAATAAACCTTCTCCTCCACCATACCTAGGAGCTGTCACGTCCTCCATTTTATTTTTTCTTTCAACCACCAAAACTCAAACAAGACAATTTCTTTCTATTGCCACATAAAATAGAGGGGGAATGATTGTCTGAAAAATTCTCTGGCTCACTATAGTTCTTTTACAATGAGAAAGGACTTGATGAAACAATCTTGCCCCCTTTGTCCAAATCTTCTAACTCCCGTATACATGGATGCTGGAAATTCTTTTGAAAATGTTTTATGCTGGGTGTGTAATCCCAGAACTTGGAAAGTTTACATAGTGAATTATAGGTCAGCAAGGGGAGCATAGCGAGACCCTGCTTCAAAGAATTATCACATCTTAATTAGTTGATTAATTAACCAATCAATCAATTCTGTATGTAGAGTCGAGAGTTCACGTGTGTGGGTGTGTGTGGAGGTCAGAGGACAGCTTGCAGCAGTCTGTTTTTTTCATCCACTTGGTGGGTCTGGGGGGATGGAACTAAGTTGTCAGGTTTGGTAACAAGCTCCTCTTTGCAGGGTAAGTGAGATGGCTGAGCTGGTAAAGAGAGAAATGACTTTAGCAAGTTGTCCTCTGACCTCCACGCATGGGTGATGGCACCCGTGAACTAAATAAGTACGTATAATTAAAAAAAAAATTAAGAACAGAAAAATTCTTTGGGTTGAAAGGGTTCAAGTGTAGCATGGCTGGGATGGGCAATACCATTAACAAGGCAATGTGAATTTCTTCAGGATTTTCTTCCTTGGCTTATGCAGATCTCTATTTGATGGGGAGAAAAGAGCAGCAGTGGGCAGGGTCGCAGAGAGGAACTTGGAAAAAAAAAAAAAAGTCCAGCAGGCTGCTGAGACAGGAGCACTTCCTAGGAAAGGCTCCTGTAGAGTCAGCGAGATCTGGCGGTGTGCGAGCCGGAGGAGGAGCCCCGCAGCGCTGGGAGGAGCCCCGGCGGGCGGGCTAGAGAGCGGCGCACCAGGAAGTGACTCGCCCCCGTGACCTCCGGCCCGCGGCGCTGTCTGCTGGCCTTTTGGTTTGCCACTGTGCGTCCGTCGGAGGCTTTAGTGGCTCCAAAGGAAGGAATGGTGGGTAAGTATCCTGGAAAACCCAATTTTGGGAAAACTGTTCCCTGCTCCCAAGTGTCGGGTTTGGGACAGGAAGGAGGCAGGCGGAGCCGGGGATGCCACCCAGGGTGGCTGTGCAAGGTCACAGCCAGCCTAGTGTCTACCATCACAGCCCCCCCCCATCCCTCCCCTAGCTCAGCCCTGCAACCTGCCTGCGGTTTGCGGGTTTGTGTTGGCGTGCCCTAGCGTCTGTCCTCTAACCCACTTAGTTACATTTCCCATTGCTGTGGTAAAATACCCTGACAAAAGCAGCTTTAAGGGAGAAAGGGTTTATTATTTGTTAGGCTTGCAATCGCAGCTTCCAGCAGTTTGTTAGGAAAAAGTCAAGAACTTGAAGCAGCTGGTCACATCCACAGTCAATGAACGGCACTGAGAGAATGAATGCATATGTGCTTCCTACTCAGCTTGCTTTCTACAGTGTCCTGCCGTCCAGGATGGAAACTCAGAGACAGTGCCCACAGTAAGCTGGGTCTTTCCACAACAGTTAACATAATCAAGACAAACTCCTCTCACGGTGTCCACAGGCCACCTTGTTCTAGACTGTCCCTCCTTAGATATCTATCCCTGCATACTCTCCCCCCAGGTGTAGCCTTGACAATTAAAATGAACCATCTCTCTCTCTCACACACACACACACACACACACACACACACGCACACCTTATAGAGTATTGTGGGACAGACTTATTCAGAGAGGTCTGGTTGGATGGATGGACGTGGCTGCATGTGGTTTTCTGTGGAACTCATTAGTAAATTAATTTCCTCCTCTGCTTTAGTCAGTAACCCTGCTGGGGTCCAGCCAATGGAAGGGCAGGTAATCAGAGTTCCTACCAGTGAATATTTTGCTCCAAAAGATCTTTAGCTCGTGAGGCTTAGATGTTTTCAGATGTCTCTGACTTGAACTTTGAGCACTGGAGGTAGGTTATCCATTGAAGCCCAGGAAAGTAAACATAACTGTAGGTGGTCGCTATAAACTCGTGGATTTTCCAGTCAGTGGTTAATCCTGAGGCAAGAACAGAGAAGTTCTCTCTCTCTCTCTCTCTCTCTCAGGAACAGAGAAGTTTTTCCTCTCTCACACACACATTATCAGTATTTATATTTAAAACAACTCACACACATCAGTATTTATATTTAAAACAAAAAAGATACAAGAAAGAATTTTTTCTGTGATCCATTGCCTTCTGTGACATTAAAAAACAAAGAAAATAGAAACTTACCTTGATTGGTATTACTGGCTTGCCCTGAAAAATATATTTAGCTGTGGAAATTACTAAATACAGTAAAAGACTTACTACAAATGCTGTATGATGCACAGTCCTGAGCACCTCATGTATACAAGCTTATTGAAGTTTTTTTTGTTTTTGTTTTTGTTTTATGAGACAGAGTCTCTCTGTGTAGCCCAGGCTGTCCTGGAACTAGCTCTGTAGACCAGGCTGGCCTCGAACTCAGAGATCCATCTGCCTCTATCTCCCGAGTGCTGGGAGTAAAGGAGTGCATCACCACCGCCATGCTCATTTAATTCTTACTACAGCCCTGAAAGGTAGGTTGATTAGTCCTGTTTTTATGGACCTGACAGTCATTGTGCTTAGTTAACCTGTCCAAAGCCACATCGTTAGGGAGAAGTAGATCCTGGATTAGGATGAGTTCAGAGCCTATTAACATTTAGACTATTTATTTGTTTGTTTGTTTTTATGTATATGAGTGTTTCCTTGCATGTATGTCTATGCATCACATGTGTTCATGGTGCCTGTGGAGGCTAGAATTGGGTGTTGGAGCCTCTGGAACTGGAGTAACAGATGGTTGTAAGCCAGCATGTGGGTGTTGGGAACCAAACTCAGGCTCTCTGCAAGAGCAACAAGTGCTTTTAACCACTAGGCCGTCTCTCCCGCCCCTATTCAAAACTTTAAAATTTAAATTCGCTTACAAACTAGCGGTTCCCTAGTGGGATCTTCATACATCCTTAGTTTTGGTTGCTCTCTTTCTTTCTTTCCCTTCCACCATCAGTATTCTCCCTTCTGCTTTCATAGCATGTGTATTTTATCAACCTCCCCGCTTCTCTCTTGAAAGGCTCTTGTCCTTCTCTTGTGGGCCCCTTTCTGCTTTCCTGGCCTCTGAACTCCCACATAAATACACATATTAAATATTAGAAACTGGAGCCTGCATATGAGAGAACATGAGATGCTTGTCTTTCTGAGTCACTGTTACCACCTTTCTTTTCTCTCTCTCCCTCCCTTCTTTCTTTTCTTTTCCTTCCTTCCTTCCTTCCTTCCTTCCTTCCTTCCTTCCTTCCTTCCTTCCTTCCTTCCTTCCTTCCTTTTGACAAGGTCTCTCTACATACATAGCCCTGGCTGTCCTGGAGCTCACTACGTATACCAGGCTGACCTTGAATTTACAGAGGTCCATCTACCTGCCTCTGCCTCCTGCATGCTGGCCTTAAAGGTGTACACCAGCACTCTTGGCTCTCAAACTTCTTAAATATATTCCAGTCCCACCCATTTTCTTGCACATTTCATTGTTTATGGCTAATAAAATTCCATTCATTGTGTATATGTAACACATTTTCATGTTGATGGGTATGTCGGTTGACTCCATTTCCTAGCTGTGTTGACCAGAGCAGCAATCAACATGGATATGCAGGTATCCTTATGGAAGGTTGAAGAGTCCTTTCTTTGGTATATGCCCAGAAGTGGAATAGCTGAATCTTAACGGTAGTTCTGTTTTTAGTGTTTTGATAAACCTGCCCACTGATTTCCATAACTTCATCAGTTTACACTCCCATCAACTGAATAAAGTTTCCCATTTCCCCATATCCTTGTTAACATTGGTTTTCTTTCTTTTTTTTATTGTTTTGTTTTGTTTTTTCGAGACAGTGTTTATTTGTGTAGTTTTGGTGCCTGTTCTGGATCTCGCTCTGTAGGCCAGACTGGCCCAGAACTCACAGAGATCCACCTACCTCTGCCTCCTGAGTGCTGAGATTAAAGGCATGTGCCACCTCTGCTTGGCCACAAAGTAGTTTTAATCATTTGTTTTCTTGTTTATTTTTCCTTTTAATTTTCCTTTCTTTCTTTCTTTTCTTTTTTTTTTTAAAGTTTTTGTGTGTTGTTGGCATTAATCCTCTGGCGTATGTGTAGCTAGCAAAGATTTTCTCACGACATTCTATAGGCTGCCTCTCCTTTTTGCTTTTGCGGTACAGAAGCTTTTTAGTGTCATGAGCCGCCATTGCAGGCTGGTGATACAGCTTAGTGGCAGGGTCGTGCCTAGCATGGAGACTAGGCTCAGTGTGCAGTGCTGTTAGAAAAGACAGAAAAAGGAAAGATGCTTATGGAGCAACAGCTAGATACCTTGTTTGTTTTGTGTTGCTGTGGTAAACATCATGACCAAGAGCAGCTTGGGGCGGAAAAGGTTTATTTCAGCTTATAGCTTGTTGTCCATCGCTGAGGGGATTCAGGGCAGGAACTCAAGGAAGGAACCTGGAGGCAGGAACTGAAGCAGGGGCCTGCCCATGGCTTGTCAGCCTGCTTTCTTTTACAACCCAGTACCACCCACCCAGGGGTGGCACTACCCTCAGTGGACTGGGCCCTCCCACATCAATCAAGCAAATGCCCCACAGAGTTGCCTGCGGGCGAGACCGATGGAGGCATTTTCTCAATTGAGCGGGCGAGTCCGATGGAGGCATTTTCTCAATTGAGATGCCTCTTCTTAGATGACCCTAGCTGTGTCAACTTGATGGAAAAAACTGAGCAGTTAGTAAACAGACAGAAGGGAAGTCCTGTAATGGAGGAAGAGGGGTGTCCTCTCAGAGCACTCTGACACAGGTACTGACAGGTACAGGCCCTTCCACTGTGTTCTCAGAGTCCCGTTTCTTAGCTCTAGACATTGACTCAGAGTTGTCCCCGGAGTTGTTCGGATGATGCCTTTCTGGTGCTCTCCACCTGCATCGCCTCCCCCATTTCTGTTCCGTGAGGTCCTTAAATGCATTGTGACAGCGATGACACCGAACAGCTTTCGCCAGCTCCTGGGCACGGTGCTTAGAGCCTTACAGACATCATCTCTCTTTAATCTTTAGTGGAGCACTTTTTTTTTTTATGAAGTGTGGGACATTGGATTTAGGGCCTTGTACCAGCTAGGCAAGTGCTGTATCACTGATCTACAACCCCAGCAGTACATTTTATTTGTATTAATTATCTTTACTTAGCTCTTGTAGCTACTATATGAGGTCGGTATCATTATGATTTTCTCTGCTTTACAGATAAAAGAAAAGGAATGCCAGAGGCATGGCTAACCTGCTAGAAGCAGACAGCCCAAGCCCATCCTGTCTTTCTGTGCTCCTTCCTGGCAGCCCCAAGCTTTCACTTGTCCCCGCTGTCTGGCTCTACCCATCGCCTTCTTCCCTTTGGTGCCTCAGACAGCCTGCCTCTGTCAGTTCCTGCATCACAGACCCTTCCTTTGGCGTCTGTAGCTCCGTGGGTGCTGCTTCTCCTTCCTTTTTATTCTTTTCCTGTTTTATCTTTCTGTCTCTCCTTCTTTTCCCCGCTCCCCCCTCCTCTTCCTTTCTTTTATCCGTTCCTTTCCTTCTTTGTCAGGATCTGATTATGCAGCCCTGGCTATCTAAAACTCACTCACTCTCCAGCCCAAGCTGGCTTGCCCTTGCCTCCTGAGCGCTCTGGTTACAGGTGTGCCGCCACCTGGCCTTCCTGGGCCCTCTTCCTCAGCAGCATCGCTTCTGGCTCTCTTCTGTGTGACGTCACTGTCCTTTGGTTCTTCTCTGGATTCAAAGTTCTTGTTGTATCCGATGATGTGTGCTTGAAGAACTGCTCAGAGAGACCTTGACTTCTTTGTCAAAGACCTGTCTGACCTAAGAAGCCTTCCTTGGGCATGCCTCAGGAACCAAGTTTAGCATATGACTCACTAACATTTCTCCTGGGTCTTCATTTGATCTTCTCAATTGGATAGCCTTGTAACCCTTTCAGTTCTGCTGGCCATGTTGCCTTGTATATAGTAAGCGCTTGCTAAATATTGGTTGAGAATTAAACCCAGGGCTTTGTGCATGCTAGGCTAGCACTGTGCCAACTGAGCTACATCCCCAGCTCCTTATTATTATTTTTTAAATTTTGAGACAGGATCTCATTAAGTTAGCCAGGCTAACCGTGAACTCACTGCGTAGTCTGGATGGGCCTTGGACTTAGGATCTTCCTGCCTTCGCCTCCTGAATTGATGGGATTATAGGCCTATAGCATCGTGTCTGGCTTAAAACTCTGTCTTGCATGCCCTAAGTTGTGTTCACAAGGTATATTTCACTGCATATACTGTGCTACTACTGTGCTTGGTGTTGGGGTTCCATAAGTATTTGTAAATGAACAAAGGGCCTTAAGAATTGTGCCTCTGCATCCACCTGCCAGTGGGTGAATTTCAGTGTGTGTCTTTGATTGGCAGGCATCAAGAGAAGAGTCCTGATGCACAACCCAAGATTATTCCTTTCCAGGGTGGGTTTCTTCTCCAAATCAGGACTTCTTCCTTGGTATACCACAAACCCACCAGATTTGTCACAGTCCTTTTGGGGCAGAGCACATAAGGGAGATTTCACCAGTGTGACAGTCAGGAAGCATCCAAGCCGACAAAAGTATCAGAAGAAACAAAGGCACTTTAGGTCACTAGAGGACTCCTGGCAGGAGAGGTAAGACTGAAGCTGATGCCATTTGTTTTCAGCAAGTCAGAATCTACGGGGCCACTGACATTCGGTATTGCTAATATATTGACTAACATAGCATTATGACAGTTCATGAGGGTACTTGAAGTAGTGTGATCAGGGCAATCTTGAGGCCTTGTGAAGGCTAGTAATAGAACTACTTTGGGATTGTAGGCAGTGTTCTTGTCATAGAGTGCATCTTCGTCAGGAAGGAGATCTTAAATTAGGAACTTGCTTCGAAAGAAGGTCCGTGGAGCTGAGCATGGTGGGACACATTTGAAAGTGCAGCCATCAGGAGGTGGAGGCAGGAAGAGCCAGAGTCACCCTCAGCTACATAGCAAGTTTGAGGCTAGCCTGGGATACGTGAAAGCCTGTCTCCAAAACCAAAGTAAAAATGAAAATAAATTAAAACCATGTAAAAACTCAGCAAATAAAAATCAAAATACTATTCAGGGCATGGCAGTTCATGCCTTTTATCTCAGTGCTTGGGAGGCAGAAGCAGTGGGTGAGTTCAAGGCTAGCCTGGTTTACATATAGTTATATAGTCCAGCCAGGACTACATAGTAAGACGCTGTTTCAGAGATGGGGGAGGGGAGTAAGGAGAGAGAAGAAAAATTACTACATGGATTGGGCATGAATAGTCCTGTTACAGCCAAACAAGCAGAAATACACCTTATTTTATGCAACAAATGTATTTTTGAAATCAAATTGTATTTTAAAAGCATTAAGGAGGTTAACCTTTTAGAAGCTCCTAGAAGTAAAGCTTTTTGTAATATGACTAATTACCGCCTGATAAATCTGGATTTTTCTTATACTGAATTTGCCCATCTGTTCTGCTTTATTAAGTAGTAGGCATCACCAAAATGGGCTCTTCTCCCAGACTCCCATCTCCTTAGGGGAATAAGAGTCAGTTGTAGCTTCTGAATTTAAGTAAAACATCAGAGAGATTGGTGGCAGGAAGTACTTATGCATAATAGGTGCTCAGTACATATTTCGATCCTTAACGATGTGTCTGAATTATTTTATTCAAGGCTGGCTGATGTTGTGACTCCACTCTGGAGGCTGAGCTATGAAGAGCAGCTCAAGGTAGGTATCTAGCTTGAGTCTTCTCCCCATACTCCTGCAGCAGAATAGAACTAGACTTATGGAAAACCTGATTGGAGAGTTCAGTCCAGTTGCCCCACACATCTTTTTGTTTTGTTTTGTTTTTTTTTGGAAGCAAAGTGTCATGTAGTTCAGGCATGTCTCCATCTCACTATCATCTCACTATGTAACTAAGGATGACCTGTAGCCTTTAGATCCTCCTGCCTCCTGGATTACAGGAGTACACCGTCACACTTACTGTATACAGTTCCTGGGCTTAAACCCAGGGTTTCACGAATGCCACACAATCACTATGTCAAGGAAACCATGTTCCCAGCCCACCCTGCAGGTCTTTAAATTTGGTTTGCTAATGACTCTGACGATTGAACATTAGGCTAGTTATAGCTTCTAAACTCTAGGCCCGTCTATCCAATTGCTGATGTTCTTTTTTTTTTTTTGTCATCCTTGTGTGTATGGGTAATAATAGAGTCAAATTTCCCAACACAGGAGCCAGCAGCCACATATGTCTATTTAAATTTAAGTGTAGTCAATTTTGCCATAATGCTTGCTTTGAAAACAAATTTGTTCCAATGGATTGATGTATTAGAGAACAATTTGAGCATAATGTAGATTTCCTGTTTGCCAGGAGCAATTTTGTTCACTAGAAGTGCTAGATGAAAGAAGGAAATTGCACCCACTTGAACTGGGCTGTGTAAGAATAGATAAAATGTATATGTGTATATTTCAGCCATCCACTGGTTCCCTCAGTTCTCTGAGGATGTTATGGACCATACCTGTTCCATATTGGTGATCAAATACTCTGCCCAGTGTACTTTCAGTTCCTCATACTATTCCCAAAGTGGTGACCCTTTTGGCACCTGCTTCTACAAACAAATCTTAGGTCTTCGAGGGAAAATTCTAGGCTTATTGTCATAGTCTTCTTTCTTTCTTTTCACAAAATTTTTAGATTCATTTATTATTTTATATGTATGAGTATTTTGCCTTACGTGTATGTGTACATGCACCATGTTCATGCTTGGTGCCTTCAGAGGTCAGATCCCCTGGTACTGGAGTTACTACGGACAGTTGTTAGGTTCTGGGAATCGAACCTGGGTCCTCTGCAGGAACCACAAGTGCTCCTAAATGATGAGACAATTCTCCAGCCCCATATTCTTATTTTGTTTTAGTCATTTGATATGCATAAAGTGGTGCTGTTCTTGTTACATCCTGTGTTGGAAAGTATAAGAGTGTGCGCGCACAGAGACACACACACACTCTTACATACACTCAGCTACAAGAATGACAATAAAAAGCTTAGCATGGTGGTACACACCTTTAATCCCAGCACTTGGCAGGCAGAGATAAGTGGCTCTTGAGTTGGAGGTAAGCCTAGTCTACATAATGGGTTCCAGGCCAGCCAGGGCTACATGGTGAGAGTCTGTCTTAAGAAAAGAAAGAGCAGGTGGCTGGAGAGATGACTCAGTGCTTAAGAGCACAGAGGCCCCCAGGTTTAATCCCTAGCTCCCACATGGCAGCACACAACTGTATATAACTGCAGTTCCAGGGAATCTGACACCTTCTGAACTCCATGGACACCACACACGCACACACGCACATAGTGCATAGACATACATGTAGGCAAAAAACCCAGACACAATAAAATAAAAACAAGTAAATTTAAAAAATCTGAAAGAACTAAAAACAAAGAATGACAGGGAAGAAACTAGAAAGGAGCCCAGGCCCAGACGACAAACAATCCAAACACCATGGGTACGCCCTGGGAATCTGGAGAAGTCAGGTGATGGCTGCGACCAGTAGAAATAAGAACACAAGGGCTGCAAGGTCAGGTATGGCGAACAGGCCCAGCAGGAAGAAAACATACAGTGACCTTCAAGGAAACTGAATCCCAAGCGTTTGGGTGCAGAACTTGAGGACAAGGTTGAGCAGGGATCCTCTGAAGGGCCGCCATTCGAACACTGTGTTAGAATCATCTCCTTCCCTCTGCTTGGTTCTCTGAAAGCTTCTTTCCTGTGTGCATTACCTGATGCATTTTGGCATGTTGTGTGCCTAACCTTCTTTCTCCCGTGAGTCCTTCCGTCGTCTCATGAGGCCCATTTCAAGTGCTCTAGGCACACATGACTAGTGGCTACTGTGTGTGGAGAATGTAGCACAGAGAGAACATTTCCATTACAGGACGTTCTACTGGGCAGCACTGACATATACTTTAAGTGTTTAATCTTAAAGGTCAGATGAAAAGATGAGCTCACACAGAACTCCCTCTTGACCTTTCCTTAGCATCTTATTAAGTCTTTGCCTGTGCTGGATTTCCTGCGTCTCTTATCTGCTAAGTGCATAACCCATGAATCTTGGAGAGAGCCTCTTTTGTCTTCTTTTCTATCCTTTGCAGTGAAAATACAAAATTCTTTGCTGCATTGCTTATATTCCCTCTGTTGCAGGTGAAATTTGAAGCTCAGAAGAAAATTATACAGAGACTAGAGTCGTCCCTACGAGTGCTCCATGGAGTCAGTGGAAGAGTGGCCGCACCCCATTCTGAGGGGCTGCGCTGTCACCTCCATCCTATTATACCCTCTGTAAGTCCCCACCTCCCTAGTTCTTACCCACTGTGGTCTTGAAATGGCTAATGATATCAACAGTGTTCACTGGGTACTTGCTGGAGCCGGGTGATTATCCTGCATCATTTTCTCATTCTTCTCTTTACAATGGCCCTGAGGGATAGGCACTGTCATTTTGTAAATGAAGCTATCAGAGAATACAGGGACTGGGCAATTTACCTAGTGCACACATCTAGAAAGTGTCAGAGCTAATGTTTACATATTCTGGACTGTCTGATACAGAGCTCACTTTATCAGCCACTACCATACTGCCTCCTTAGGCAGACTCCAGACTTTAAAAACCTGCCTAACAGTGCTTCCAAAATAGCAGAATTTCATTTATGGCAGAAATTGGCATACCATGTCCCTTAGACCAAATCTTTTTTTGTGTGTTATAGCCCAACCCTCCTGTTTGTGTCTGTGGCTGCTTTCAGGGCTACAGTGTCACCATCGAGTAGTTATGACAGGTGCCATATGTCCTGCAAAGCTTAAACTATTCCAGCTCTTGACAGGTCAGGTTTGCTGGCTCCTGCTTGGAATTTCTTTTTCTTTTTCAGAGTAGCAAGGAAACTTTATTCAAAAGCAGATCGACAGCACAGATGAGAAATATGCTGTCAAGAGTGTTTGGATCATTTCAGCCACAGACTTTGACGTGTACCATGCCTTCCCCGTCAGCGTCATTGGTCCCCATTCAGAGAACATGGCTGCATTCTCTTTCTTGTTATCTCTTTGATTTTGTGTGATCTCTTGTTCTTCTTCCTTTGCTTCTGTCCTCTCCAGCCCATCGTCAATGGCTACCGAAATAAGTCCACCTTCTCTGTGAACCGGGGCCCAGATGGCAACCCAAAGACTGTGGGGTACTACCTAGGAACTTGGAGAGGTCAGTAGAAAACCAAACAAAACAGACAGACACACAAACCAGTGATGGCGAAGGGTGAGGAGGATGCAGATAACAGTGTCAACAGGAGTGGAACACACAAAGACCTTAAAGAACGCTGACTTGGATACAGCTCCTGATGGCAAGGTTGATCTGGGTTAATTTCTGATGATTACAACGTAAGAGAGATCACTGCCCTTGCCTATTCTTCCTCTAAATGCAATTTGCCAGATAACCCAGTGAGGGCTTAGAGCGAATGTTTCCATTATCACTGCTGCCACCTCATCATTGACATTGGAATCCTTGTTTCTGCTCCTGTCCATATTGGGAGCAGTGCCCTCCTTGGTTGGGAGTCACTGTCAATCCCCATCCTCATAGACCTAAAGACTAGAGCTTTCTGTGCTCAATCCATCTTAAAAGAATTAGAAGGGAAAGTGGGGTACATGGGACAGAAATCACAATGGCATTTTCTGAAACTCAGTTCCTGCATCCATTCCCAGATTCCATTCCTGAGCTTTTTATTTGCCGATTTTCAATAACTTGACTTGAAACACCATCATTTGATATTAGTCACACTGTTTAATATCCATATGCCTTGAACTATAATTCATTAGGGCAAGCAATGCATTTGGCTTTTCCCTTCATGTGCTGAATTAAATGACTTTATGACGTCAGTGTTTGATTATTCACTAGTAGAAAAACAAAACCCATTACATTTTATTTCCCTCTTAAAACCTGAACAGAAAGCAGATATCGTCACATAGCACACTCATGGTATGAGAGGAAGTGTTTAGGACTAGCTCAGTTAAGAACTAGCTGATGAATGGCTAAACCAGGGAACAATTAGGTTTTCTCTGTAAAAAAAAAAATAGCTAAGTACTTGAATTAGGACTTTTGCTTCTTTGTATCAACATATGCCTCCAAAGGAGGGACTTCCAGCTGCTGGGTTAGGATGAAAACCGTATAAATAAATCATTTTTTCTTCACGTAGATGGGAATATCGTCTGTGTACCGTGTAGCCAGCTGAAAAACATCCCGGAAAAACACAGTCAAGTAGCTCAGGTAAAAATGAACAGGGGTGAGTAGAAGATAACCTGGGGCACTGTAGTCTCTGGCCGCTCTGTCCCTGACATTTGAATATTGGTGCCTGCTGTGATTATTGCTGGAGGGAATGAGGGGCTCTGTGCTGAAAGCCTAGCTTTTAATGTGGGCAGAATATTGTCCGGGTTTTGTTCCGGGGAAAGTAGAGAGTGGGAGGCAGAACTGCTGTTGTTATTGGAAATGTCAAGGGGTACAAGGACGTTAGTAGCAGGGAATTAGCAGGAAAGAGGTACTGCTGAGACCACTGTGTTGAGTCAGGTGTTCAAAATATTTAAAAGGTTAATGCTTTCAGCAGAACAAAGAAATACCCTGAGAGTTGTAGGCAATAAGGCAGCTATCGTGGGACTGAGCTGTGACTCAGTGGTAGACCGCTTGTTTATCATGGATGAAGACCTGGCTTTGAGTCCCGGCACCACAAAAAGACGACAACAACAACAACAACAACAAACCAAAAACAAAAACAAAAAACAAATTTCTCATGGGATTGACCCCTGAGACATTGTTGAATCCATCTGTTTTATGAGTCCACTACTGGGTGCCTACTGTGTTTCAGGTAGTGTACCTGGAGCGTGGCTACAGTGGTGGTTCGTTTAAATGATGCCTGTGCTCATGGACAGGAACAACCAAAGGCTGAGACCTCGCTGAGGATTGAACTAGACTCCCCAAGGACTCGCTTCCTCCTCTGCATTCTTACCAGCACCTACCGTTTTCATGCTTCTTGCTTCTGACATTGGGGTGCTGCTTTTTTGTGGGGCACATGATAACGCCCCATCTAGGACACAGCTCTTTTTGTAGACTCATTTTCCTTCCGAATCACCTTCTTGTCCTATTTTTTGTGGGGGATTTTTCTATTTTATTACATTTATTTATGTGCATGGTGTGAGTGTGTGTGTGTGTGTGTGTACATGTACGTGTATACTGCAGTACACTTGGGGAGGTCAGAGGACAAGCGTCTCAGGCATCAAACTCAGGTGGTCAATGTTGGTGGCAAGCACTGTTCCAGTGAGCCATGTCACTGGCCTCTTGTTAGTGATTATTTGAAACTCTTACCTTTCTTTGCTTTTTTTTTTTTTAAACTGATTCACCTTTCCCTTTGGTTTTGGAAGATTAATGTAAAAAGCTCTCAGAAGCAAATTTCTTTGGCTGTTTGTCCATCTGCAAATGTCACTGAAGTCCTACCATTCTTCTAAGTGGAAGAAGTCATTGTTTCCCTTTGCCCCGTCAAAGCTTAGGCTTCTTTTTGTTTGGACTTGATCCCTGCTTCTTAGGTTCCCTGTCCTTCCTTACATACCCCTTCTCCTGTTTTTTTGCCCACACCCGCCTCACAGCTCTTTTTTCTTCATAGTTTGATTAGTATTTCCCACCTTTAAGAAAGCCTAATAGGCTGGGTGGTGGCGCACGCCTTTAATCCCAGCACTTGGGAGGCAGAGGCAGGCTGATCTCTGTGAGTTTGAGGCCAGCCTGGGCTACAAAGTGAGTTCCAGGATAGGCTCCAAGCTACACAGAGAAACCCTGTCTCGAAACGCCCCCCCCAAAAAAAGAAATCCTAATAGTTCTTACTTACGTCTCAGACACTCGACTGAAGTTGATCTTGTCCAAGCCACCAGTGACCTCGGTTTTGTCAAAGCCCATAGAAGCTTTCTGCCCCTAGCTTACTTATTTTCTCTTCCTTTAGCACTGTATCTGTCTTATTCCTGTCTCCCTCCTGAAACACTACCTTCTTCAATTGGTTTTTGATACCATTCTCTGATGGCTTTCCTCCTGTCTCTTTTCTAAATATTTAGTGTGTGTGTGTGTGTGTGTGTGTGTGTGTGTGTGTGTGTGTGCGCGAGTACTTGTGAAGGTTCCCCTGGAGCTAGAGTCATAGGAAGCTGTGAGCTACCTGATGTGGGGACTAGGAACCGAACTTGGGTCCTCTGGAAGAACAACAAGAACAACAAGCTCTCTTAATCCTTGAACCATCTCTCCAGCCCCAACATTCCTCCTATCTTTTTTTTTTTTTTTTTTTTTTTGGTTTTTCGAGACAGGGTTTCTCTGTGTAGCTTTGTGCCTCTCCTGGAACTCACTTGGTAGCCCAGGCTGGCCTCGAACTCACAGAGATCCACCTGACTCTGCCTCCTGAGTGCTGGGATTAAAGGCGTGCGCCACCACTGCCCGGCTCATTCCTCCTATCTTGTTCACAACTTCTCCTTTCCTACTATAGTTGTTGGTGTCTCTGAGGATTCTATCGTAGGCCTTCTGCTTTCTGAATATATTCTTGGGAGATAGCACCCAACCTTAACTGGTTCCTTGAATAGCTACTTAATAAAAGGATAGCTGTTACCTTGTATTTACATTCTGTTGCCCTCTTAAGCTTGAAGAAGTTCCCAGAGGCTGCTGAGCATCCTTAGAAAGCAATCAGCTGGAGATCTTCAAATCAGTGTTGTCCTAATCTGGTCTTCTCAACTTCTGTGCTGTTGCTGTGTGGGTTATATTAGTCTCTCTTGTGAGGGGCTATTAGGTCCATTGTATCATGATTAGCAGTGGCTGTAGTTGTGAGGGGCTATTAGGTCCATTGTATCATGATTAGCAGTGGCTGTAGTTGTGAGGGGCTATTAGGTCCATTATATCATGATTAGCAGTGGCTGTAGTGTCTCGTCTACTAGGTACCATTAGGTGGTAATAACTAAAATTGCTCCTACGTGGCCCCTGGTGAACACAGTTTCCTCCTGCTGCTAACCGCAGTCCTAAACTAAGCTTACCCTCTTATTTTCCCGAATGTTCCCGCCACAGTTTACTTATGGGCGTTCTAGTGGACTAGAAACTTGTGTCATCTTAGCTCATGTCTCAGTCCCCCCTTCCTCCTCGACATCTAAGCCATCTCCAAGTCCTTGCTGGTTTTACTAGTCTAGAAATACCTTGACTCCACCCGGTTCTGCGCTGTCGGCACTTGAGTTCAAATGACCATTCTCTGTCATCTGGACTACTACATTAATGTCTGCACTTGTCTCCCTGCCTCCAGCCTTTCTCTCCATGTCCTCTCCACTCAGAGTCCCAGAGGCCTGTAAAGTGAAGATAACACAGTGCCATTCTCCTGCTGAAAGTTCTACAGTGGTTGCCCAGTCATTTTTAACTCGTTTTTTCCCCCTAAAATTATGCTGTGTTTGTGTTCGTTGTGTGTATGTATGTGTTTGTTTGTGTATGCATGCGCACACAGGCCATGGTACACATGTGGAGATCACAGGACGACTTACTAGAGCTAATTCTCTCCTTCCACCATGCAGGTCCCAGGGATCAAGCTCAGGCGGCCAGGGTTGGCAGCAAGTGCCTTTATCCACTGAGCCCTCTTGCCAGCCCTGCGCGGTGTCTTTTGGAATGAAAGTTTCAATTCTTGACCCTTTCACTTTAGGATCTTCATGACAAGGTTCCCAGCCTTATCTTCTGCCCTCTGCCTCCCCGCTTTCTTCTTCCCATTTGTCCTGAACCCGGGTGGCACTGCCACGCTATCTCATGCCTGCCTGCCTGCCTGCCCTCTCTTTCTAGAACGTTTCCAGTGTGCAGCCACTGCAATAAATATTTATTTGCCAAGATTCACTTCAAGCATCAGTTCAATAGAAAACCATATCCAGCTCCTCACTCTGATTAAGGATCCCTGTCCTCTGTACGTGGGTATCTCTACTGTGCATCTCTTGTACAGCACCTGGTACACCATATTTCACTGTCTGGGTGCTTCCCACACTAGCCTGTGGAGGTAGCGGCTATGTTTTATCTGAACTTCATATGGCACCCAGCGTTGATTCATGTACAGTGTTTGTGAGTGTGGCATATGTTTGGTGAACTAATACTTACTGTTTTAATCTGTGTTCTCATCTACTTTCCATCTATCTTCTTTAGATTATTTTGAAGCACATTGTAGGCATATCACATAAAATGTAAACATTTTGATATGAATTCTAGGAGAAGATAATTTCTTTTAAAAATTTAATTTTATACCACCACCCCACCTAAATATAGACATTTACCCATAATATAAAATACCCGGTATTTAGGTTTGATATTAATTTATCTAGTGTTTTGATTTTGTTTTGAGACAGGGTTTCTCTATGTGAAGCCTTGGCTGTCCTAGAACTCACTCTGTAGACCAGGCTGGCCTCGAACTCACAGAGATCCACCCGCCTCTGCCTTCTAAGTGCTGAGGTAAAAGGCGTGAGCACCACCCCTGGCTTGTGTTTTGATTTTTCTTATAGTTGTTTTTCTCAAGTCAGGATTTTAACAAGATTTATTCTTGGTGTCCTTGGGGTCTAGGTCCAGGCTCCCCATAATACCAACATCTGTGGACGCTCTAGTCCCTTACATGGGAAATGGTGTCTTCCCATATATTTAGATGATCTCTGGATTACTTGTAATTCTTTTTTTTCCCCGGCGCTGAGGACCGAACCCAGGGCCTTGTGCTTGCTAGGCAAGTGCTCTACCACTGAGCTAAATCCCCAACCTCCTTGTAATTCTTTTTTTTTTTTGTTTTGGTTTTTCGAGACAGGGTTTCCCTGTGTAGCTTTGCGCCTTTCCTGGAACTCACTTGGTAGTCCAGGTTGGCCTTGAACTCACGGAGATCTGCCTGGCTCTGTCTCCGAGTGCTGGGATGAAAGGCGTGCACCGCCGCTGCCACCACCACCACCCGGCTACTTGTAATTCTTAATACAGTGTAAATGCTGTGTAAATAGTAAACCAACAGCTATGTAAATAGTTGTTACACTCTATTGTTTGGGGCCAAAATAGAGAATGGTTTAGATGTTCAGTCCAGACACTTAGTTTTCAAAAGTTTATTTCTTTTGTGTATGGGGGTGCATGGCTGTGTGCCCTAGCATGAGTGGGGAGAGAGGATGGCTTGGAGAATTTGCTTTTCTCCGTTCACCATGTGGGTTCTGGGGATTAAATTTAGGTCATCAGGCTTACGTGGCAAGCAACTTCACCCTCTGAGACATTTTGCCAGCCCATGGCTCCACGTTTTTATTTTCACTTTTGATATTTTTGCCTTTTTGTGTCAGGGTCTTACTCTGAAGGCCAGGCTGTCCTGGAACTCCCATGTAGCTCATGCTGCCCTCAGACCTGCACTTAATTTCCTGCCTCAGCTTCTGAGAGCTGGCGTTGTAGGTGGGAGCCAATAAGCTTGACTTTTTCAGATTAAAAAACCCTTTTTATTTTAATTTTGTGTGTCTATAGTGTGTATGGACCCATGGGTGTGAGGTGTGTGCACTTACGTCCGTGCTTGTAGAGACCACAGGAGGGCGTTGCGTGTTCTCCCCTATCAGTATGTACCCTATTCTCTTGAGACAGGCTTCTTACTGAAGCTGGACCTTCTGAGTTTTTGGCAAGACTGGATGCCGGCAAGCCCAGAGACCCTCCTGGTTTTCCCTGCCATCCTCCATTGCTGGGATTACAGGTATATGCCACTATGCCCAGCTTTTTCTGTTTGTTTAACATGGGTGCTGGGACCCAAATTCAGGTCTTTATGCTTGTATAAACACCCCTACCAGACCAAGATTTCAATTTTTTGAAAAAGTTATTTATTTATATCACGGTCTCTCTCTCTCTCTCTCTCTCTCTCTCTCTCTCTCTCTCTCTCTCTCTCTCTCTCTGTGTGTGTGTGTGTGTGTGTGTGTGCATGTGTGTCCATATCCATGTCCCACATTGGTCTTGAGCTTACTATGTATGACCTTGAACTTTTTTTCTAAGACAGTATTTCACCATGTAGCCCTGTTGGCTGGCCTGGAACTCACAGGGATCTTCGTGCCTCTGTCTCCAGAATGCTGAGGTTAAAGGTGTGTGCCTCCATGCCAGGGTGACCTTGAACTGCTTATCCTATTGTTTCTACTGGAAAATTCCTGCTGTGGTTACAGGCATGTGCCACCACACTTGGTTTATATGGTACAGGGGATTGAACCCAGAGTCTTGCACATGCTAGGCAAGCATAGTCCCAACTGAGCTATATCTTTATCTTAGTAGATTTGTTTTTATTGTTTCTTTGATTTAATTTCATTTTATAATTTTTTAAAATAGCTACATGATTCTAGAGACAAATCTAGAAAATAAAGTTGCATTCAGAGAGGTCAAATTTTACTGGGTGTGGCACACACCTTTAATCCTAGCACTTGGGAGGCAGAGGCAGGGCCATCTCTGTGAGTTTGAGGCCAGCCTGATCTTATTAGCAGCTTCCAGGACAGCCAGGACTACATTAGAGAGACCTTGTCTCAAACAAATATAGAGAGAGGTCAAATACTGATCTCTGACCCTTCTTCCAGACTTTTCCCTCCTTTTACAGCAACTATTTTTGTCTTTTTTTGTGTTGAAAAAATGTTAGATATTTTAAATCTCTCCCTTTGTAGTTAAAGAATGGCTAACTCTATACAGTGTTTTACACTTGGGTTTTTAAACATTATATATATATATTGAGACTGTCTCATGTCCCCAGCCTTGAACTTACTGTGTAACTGAGGATGACCTTGAACT
Organism: Peromyscus eremicus; assembly: GCF_949786415.1. Taxonomy (NCBI): domain Eukaryota; kingdom Metazoa; phylum Chordata; class Mammalia; order Rodentia; family Cricetidae; genus Peromyscus; species Peromyscus eremicus. The sequence goes on along the minus strand of NC_081439.1, from coordinate 81,741,208 downwards.
CTTCTGAACTGCCTGTTTCTATGTCCTAAGTACTGAGATTACAGGCCTATGGCACAGCTGGCTTGTACTTCCATTGAGAATATTATTTATATATTTGAGAATTTCATACACACACACACACACACACACATACACACACACACACACATTTATTTTGGTTTTTCGAGACAGAGTTTCTCTGTGTAGTTTTGGTGCCTGTCCTAGATCTCACTCTGTAGCCCAGGCTGGCCTCAAACTCACAGATCCACCTGCCTCTGCCTCCCGGGTGCTGGGATTGAAGGCATGTGCCACCACCGCCTGGCGAGAATTTCATGTATTTATACCATATATTTTGATGATATTTACCCCTTTACTCTCCTTAATTCCTCCTGGACCCCGTCTTCACATCTCTTTTCAAACACCATGTCCTCTCTTTTACAGTTCCTTCTTCTAGCTGCATAGCACTATGTAGTATAGATACATTTTAAGTTTTTGTTTTTATTGGCATGGTCAATTGCCTCCTTTCCATACTTGCTTAGTTTTCTATGAACCTTTTGCTAATTTTCCCTAGATGCTTTAAAAGCTCTGTCAAGCATCCATTAGTGTTTTCCATCTGCTCAGTAGCTTCTGTTTGTTCTTCCCCAAAGACCTTTTCTCTGGAATCTGTCTTCCTGGCCCCATTTAGGCCTTTCTTCATAGCTATCATCCTGGGACTTCTTTCTCTTAACGTGTGTGTGTGTGTGTGTGTGTGTGTGTGTGTGTGTGTGTGTTGGGGGCATATGTACACATTTTGTGTGACACTCTTCCCTGGGGAGACGTAGTCAAATGTCTACTTACTCTAGGTAGGGAGCCAATGATAGACTCAAGTGGGGATATCACCACAGTTGAGCTTGGCAAACCAGTGAGTTTTATTGGGGTTACTTCCAGGAGTATAGGGGAGGATCTACTTACAGGAACAGAAATGACTCAAAGACAGCTGCATCCTGAAAAGCCCACCCCAGCATGGGTGACAGCCCGTCAAAGCTGGAAACCTAGAGTGCACTGTACAATCTGCAGGCAGTTCGACAGGCTGGAGAGTGTCTCTTCCAGGCAGCTTGGCCGATCTGTCTCTTATAGGTATCCCTGCTTGTCTGAGAGTGTCTCTCAGCAGTTCTTACTTACACAGCTTACACATGCTTTGGGAAGAACTGTCTAGTGAATCTGATCAGTTTGGGGGACTTCCTGAAGTCATTGAGTTGTTTATTTTCTGAGCTTAGGATCTTCTGTAAAGGACGAAGTGTTTTACCTCCTCTTAAAATATCCTGCTGTTTCATCTCCCCTTTAACACCCCGTGTTTTAATGAGCTCCAAGATGGAGAGTTTTATCTCAGGAAACTGCTGCACAGAAGCACATGTGCCTGTGAGTGCATACATGCCACTGTGCATGCTGAGGCCGGAGGCATATGTTGGGTGTCTTCCTTAATCACACCCCGCTTTACTTTTTGAGACAGATTCTTTTTTTTTTTTTTTTGAGACATGGAGACCAGGCTGGCTTTGAATTTGGCGCAGCCCTGCCTTGGCCTCTCGAGTGCTGCAATTACATTTATGTGGCACTACCCAGTAGTCTTGTCTTTCCTCTTTCTTACATCCTCTCTTGCTTTCTTGGTTTGTACCTTCATTTGTCTAGAGTACAATCTCCAGTAGCTTCTTGCGGAAAGATATCTAGGATATAATTGTTAGATTTTTACAGGTCTGTGTGGAACACTTGTTTTCTACCCTGAAAAGACTGAAAATGTCTGTAGATTGAAAGTCCTGGCTTTGAAATCACTTGACCTTGTGAAGTTTGCAGACTGTGTTTCACGGTCATCCTGTCAGCAGGGTTGTGTGGGTCTTAACGGATCCTGATCCTTTGTAGGTGATGCCTCCTTCCTTACCTGATTTCTTGGACACTTTTAGGGAACCTATCTTTCCTTTTCTCCTTTCTTTGAGGGTTGGGGTGGGGAGGGACAAAGTCTCGCTCAGTAACCTTGGCCATCCTGCTGCTTTTACCTATCAAGTGCTGGGATTACAGGCATAAGCTACCATGCCTAGTGTAGGGAAATCTGTCTTTATCATCAAATTTAATGACCATGTGGCCCTTTCTTTACTTCATTGTACTGAACACTTCTTAGGACTTGTCCATCTGGGAACCAATACTTCAATATAGAGAATTTTCTTTTTCTTTGAGTATCTTCTCAATCTGCTCTGTTTTCTGTGTTCTCCTCCTCCTCCTCCTCCTCCTCCTCCTCCTCCTCCTCCTCCTCCTCCTCCTCCTCCTCTTCTTCTTCTTCTTCTTCTTCTTTTTGTTGGTTTTGGAGACAGGGTTCTCTGTGTAGCCCTGGCTGTCCTGGAACTCACTTTGTAGATCAGGCTGGCCTTGAACTCAGAGATCCTCCTGCCTCTGCTTTTTTGAGGGCTGGGATCAAAGGTGTGCACTACCGTGCCCGGCTGTTCTCTTTTTTCTACCTCCTATTCTTTGAATCTTAGAGTTCATTGGCTGCTTTTATAACCTCTAACACTTTCCTACCTCATATTCTCCAACTTTTTTGCCTTTTTGTGAAAAATTCTTGACCTAAATGCCAAAATGTTTGCTGATTTTCTTCTATTATTATTATTATTATTATTATTATTATTATTATTATTATTATTATTATCTCTGTTCCTTTAACACCCTATTGTTTTCAGTAATGTAGCATCTATCCATCCATCTGTCCATCTATCCATTTGTCTATCATTTGTCCCCTTTGGGATTTCTTCCTCTTTAATTTTGTATTTTATCATGGAGGCTTTCCTCAGCTTGCCTGGTTGTTTATATTTAAAAAAACCAATTGGGGGTTGGGCTTGAGTAGGTATGCTGTTTCTTGGGTTCACTTCTAGTGACTGTAGGGCTCTCTCTCATGTTTCTGTCAGTCAAGAGCAATAATGTGGGGCTGTTACTTTCTCAAAGAATCATCTTCAAATCTCCCACCCAGTTGCTTGTGTGCAAAGAAAGGGTCCTATTGTTAGTAATACAGGTTTATATAGACTCTTGCTGGATCTTATCTCTTCATTTTGTGCTTGGTATAAAAGGGTCAGTGCTTTTGTGGCTCAGATTTTTCCTGAGAAGAGCCTCCAGTCACCTGATAAAGAAGGGTCACCAGATCGAGCAATTTCTTGGTGGGATGAAAGGGTGAATTTGTTTCCCTTTTTAAAAATAATTCTTTTATGTGTATGGGTGTTTGCCTGCAATTATAGCTGTACACCGCATGTGCTTAGTGCCTGTGGAGGCGGAAGAGGGCATTGGATCCCCTGGGACCGGAGTTCTGATTGTGAGACACTGTGTGGATGCTGGGAATTGGACATGCGTCCTCTCCAAGAGCAGTGCTCTTAACTGTGAAGCTATCTCTTTGCTTCCCAGCTTTGATGCACAGTCTTGCCATGTAGCTCAGGCTGGCCTGTATCCCAAACTGGCATCAAACTTACACTTCTCCTGCCTCAGTCTCCCAAGTGATGGGACTAGAAGTATGTATCCCTTTCCCACTTATTTTTTGTGTTCCGATTTTTAGTCAAACACTGATTTTAGCCGAGTTCTTTATCATGTTACTGTCTTCTCAGGTTCTTGATCTTTAGGAAGAATAGTTTAGTGAGTACACTGTAAGGGAGCAGTGGGCTGGACAGAATTACAGTACTGCCTGCATCCCTTTTGTGGTACTTTGTACCTTCAAGCACGAGCCTCTCCTGGACTGTGTGGGGGTGATAAACCTTGTATCTTCTTCAGGTTCCCCTTTTGTGAGTTTTGAGACTAGATCTTGTATGTAGCCTAGGCTAGTCTGGAGCTTTCTATCTCCCCAATGCTGCCCTTTACGTGCCAAGACTACAGGCATGAGTCACCACCTCCAGCTCAGCTTTTTCTCTGCTTTGTTTTTTTTAATATTTATTTTTCCTTTTATCGTGTGTATGAGTGTTTTGCCTACGTGTGTGTGTGTGTGTGTGTGTGTGTGTGTGTGTGTGTGTGTGTGTTTGTATGCCTGGTACCCACAAAGGCCAGCTAAGAGCAATTGTGTGTGTGTGTGTGTGTGTGTGTGTGTGTGTGTGTGTTTGTATGCCTGATACCCACAAAGGCCAGCTAAGAGCAATTGTGTGTGTGTGTGTGTGTGTGTATCTCTGTGTGTATGTGTGTGTATGTTTGTATGCTGGTACCCACAAAGGCCAGCTAAGAGCAATTGTGTGTGTGTGTGTGTGTGTGTGGTGTGTATTTGTGTGCCTGGTACCCACAAAGGCCAGCTAAGAGCAATTGTGTCGTGTGTGTGTTTGTATGGTGTATCTCTGTGTGTACGCGTGTGTATGTTTGGTATGCCTGGTACCCACAAAGGCCAGCTAAGAGCAATTTTGTGTGTGTGTGTGTGTGTGTGTGTGTGTGTGTGTGTGTATTTGTATGCCTGGTACCCACAAAGGCCAGCTAAGAGCAATTGTGTATGTGTGTGTGTGTGTGTGTGTGTGTAATTATATGTCTGGTACTCACAAAAGCCAGCTAAGAGCAATGTGTGTGTGTGTGTGTGTGTGTGTGTGTGTGTGTGTGTATGTTTGTATGCCTGATACTCACAAAGGCCAGCTAAGAGCAATTGTGTGTGTGTGTGTGTGTGTGTGTGTGTGTGTATGTTTGTATGCCTCGTACCCACAAAGGCCAGCTAAGAGCAATTGTGTGTGTGTGTGTGTGTGTGTGTGTGTGTGTGTGTATGTTTGTATGCCTGATACTCACAAAGGCCAGCTAAGAGCAATTGTGTGTGTGTGTGTATGTGTGTGTTTGTATGCCTGGTACCCACAAAGGCCAGCTAAGAGCAATTGTGTGTGTGTGTGTGTGTGTGTGTGTGTGTGTGTGTGTGTGTACCCACAAAGGCCAGCTAAGAGCAATTGTGTCTGTGTTGGTGTGTGTTTGTATGCCTGGTACCCACAAAGGCCAGCTAAGAGCAATTTTGTGTGTGTGTGTGTGTGTATGTGTGCCTGGTACCCACAAAGGCCAGCTAAGAGCATTTGGGATATGGCTGGCTTTCTGTAGAAAGTAACGTACAGACTCAGGTGCGTGTTTACTAGGTAGTAAGGTGCAAGTTAATAATAGGGGGCAATGAGGTGAACATTAACAGGCCATATCGTGTAGTGAGAGATCATTGTAGTTCTTTTACCATTATTGTGAGTGAAATTGGGAAGCTGTTGAGAGTTGTGATGGGCAGGGGGGTGTCATCATCAGATTAGTTTTAATAGGATCACTTGGATTATGTGTATCTTTCTCCCTCAGGTTCCCCTGTCCCTTGAAATAGTCTCCCTTTTGCTTTCATGCATTTAAAAAAATCTACATTTTATAGATGAGAGAAAACATTTTACTTGCTTTCTGAGTCTGGCTTCTTTGGCTTAATATGATAATCTCCCATTCCATCCATTTTCTTGCAAATGACATTATTTCATTCTTCTTTACAGCTTAATAAAACTCCATTGTGTATTATATACCACCTTGTCTTTGCCTGTCCCTCTGCTGATGGACATCTAGGCTGGCTCCACATTTTGGCTATTTTGAATAGCGCAACAACAAATGTGGATGGGCAGACATCTCTCTCTGTGTTATGCTGATTTGGGTTTCTTTGGGCATATACCTGGTGCTATGGTCTGGCTGGATCCTAACGGTAGTTTTGTCTCTAGGTTTTTGAGGAACCATACTGAAATCCATTTGGCAGCACTGATTTACACTCTCACCAACATGTTTGAAGTCCTCCCATCCCTGACAGCGTTTGCTGTTGGTCCTCTTGCTGATAACCACCTGATGGGGGTGAGGTGGAGTTTCTGTGTATTTTTAATGTGTATGTCTGTGGTGGTAAGGATATTGAAAATTGTAAATATGGAGGGTTTTTTGCCAGTAAATTTGACTATTTTTGACTTTTTAACATTTGAGTTTGTTATATAGTCTGGATATTAATCTCCTATTAGATGCACAGACAGCAAAGATTCCTCATGTTCTCTTGTTTTCTCTCTACTCAGTAACTGTTCCATTTGTTGTTCAGAAGCTTTTTTTTCTTGGTTTTTCGAGACAGGGTTTCTCAATGTAGCCCTGACTGTCCTAGAACTCCTTGTAGACCAGGCTGGCCTTGAACTCAGAGATCCACCTGCCTCTGCCTCCCACGTGCTGGGATTAAAGGCGTGCACCACCACCACCTGGCGTTTGTTGTTCAGAGACTTTGTTGTTGTTGTGTTTTTTCAAGACAGAGTTTCTCCATGTAGTTTGGTGCCTGTCCTGGATCTTGCTCTGTAGACCAGGCTGGCCTTGAACTCACAGAGATCAGCTTGGCTCTGCCTCCAGAGTGCTGGGATTAAAGGCATGTACCATTGCCGCCCGGCTGTTCAGAGACTTTTAATCTGACTCAGTCAATGAAGTTACAGCCTTAGCCAATTTCATTGTTATGTGAATGCCGTAGAGTGTACTTCTACAAACTTGTGTGGTAGATAGCCTACTAAACACTTAGGCTCTATGGCATGAATTCAGCCTGTTGTTCATAGAGGCAGAGTAGACAAAAGAACTCAAGAATAATCAAGCACAAGAGAAAGTGGTATAATCATGAGATACTGTAAACACTGCATGTATGAGGCTGCTGCCAGTGTAGTTCAGTGTTTATGCTTTACAGTGAATGTTATTTGTATGAGTAATATACTATGAAATAATAGAAAGTATAATATAAGAACTGCATAAGGCAGTTAGCAATCATGTATTATCGTCATCAAGTATTATGCACTATGTATCATTGTATGTGGTGTTCTTTTATATGGCTGCCAGTAGAGTAGGGGTTGGTTGTACCAGCAGTCTGGGAAGAGGAGGAGCTGGTAAACGGGGCTGAAATGGAGCAGCTAGTGAGGTCGAAGGAAGCAGGACAGTGGTGTTCTGGGAGCCAAAACATGGAGAAGACACATTCACCAGCTGCGTCCAGTGTTGCTGAGGATGGACCGTTGGACTTCAGGACCAGGTAGTTGGTGACCTTAATGCAAACAGTTTAGGTGGAGTGGTGGGAACCTTATTCAAGTGGTTGAATAGAAGAATACGAGATGGGGATATGTACAGTTCTTGTGTGTTTGGCTACAAAGCGGGGGAGGGGGGGCAGGGAAGAAGTAGAGTATTACCTAATAGGGACTATGGACTCAGGAAAGTCTTTCTTTTGAGATAGGGTCTCATGTAGCCCAGGCTGGCGTCCAACTTACTACACAGCCGAGGATAACCTTGACTTCTCGGTTCTTCTGCTTGCATCTCACAAGCTCTGGGAGGATTGCAGGCGTGGTACCTGGCTCCTTGATTTTTCTTTCTTTTAAACATGAAAAAAAAAAAAGATTCGTTTATTTTGTGTGTGTGAGTGGTTTTATCTGTATGCATGTATGTATACTATGTGTATGTCTGATGCCTACAGAGGCCAGGAAACGGGATTGGCTCATCTGCAGCTGGGGTTACAGATGACTGTAAACCATCTGCTCAGTGCTGGGAACCAACCAAGGTCCTGTAGGCAAGCAGCCAGTGCTCTTCGCCCCTGTGCCATTTCTCCAGCCTGCCTTGCTTTTTCTGAAAGAGAAAGTAAAAGAATGTGTGTCTGTTAATGGGAGTGATCTAGCACTGAGGCAGAAAACGATATTTCAGGGGAGAAGAAAGATAACTGTTTGAACAATGGGCGTAAATAACAGTACATTTTCTAACTCCTTTGTTTCATCTGAGTAGGATTTTTAGGTAGAATATTCTGCTATTTTAATTAGAAGATCTTTTGTCTTCATACCTAAGTGTTCTCATGTAACAACAGGGGTCATTCTTCATTTTACAATGGTCATACAGTGATGGAGTTGTAGTTCTTACTTCCTTAAACATTATTTCTAGATGAGGCTTCGTTTTTCCCACCATCATCTTTCCAAGACTTCTGACATCTGCGTCTTGCTTCCACAAAGCATCCCTTTTTAACCAAAAAGTAAATAACAATTGAACTGGAGGACTGGACTGAGCTGTAACATAGTTGGCATCTAATTGTATGTTATAGAAATGATAGGTTTGTACCAGGAAGTTATAAGTAAGAATAAATCACAGCAGCTTAGTAAGGCATTCGGAAGTGGTGCCAGGAATAATTCACAGAAATGGCACTTTCTTGGGTTTAGTATCACATAGAGAATAAACTGAGGTCTTGTATCTGAATATGTTTTCTATTTATTCATAAATACCTCCTTTCCAAAAATATTATTGAGCATGTATTTTATGCCAGATTGAGGATATAATACTAAACCTTCATGGAACTTAGAGTTTAAAATATAAAAAATGATGATGTCCTCCATAAGGTCATGGGGCAGGGTTGGCTGCAGAGCCCCGGCAAGCCTAGAACTTAGGATCTTCCTGCTTCAGTCTCCTGAGTGCTAGAATTACAGATGTGTGTTACCATGGCTGGCCAAGGAGCATGTTTTTGTGTCACTTTTCTTCTTAGGGCTACTTAAGTAAATTACTGCAGGCCTGAGGTCTAAACAACAGAAGTTTAGTTCCTTCTTGTTTGGAGTTTCAAGTCTAAGATCAGGGTCTGGCCGGTTTGTTTTTAACTCAAGCCTATGGCCAGCTTTATACTGGGGCTGCACATGGTCTTTTCTCTGCACGTTTAGCCATTATGTTTTTTGATGTGCTCACATTTCTCTTCCTCTTTCTCCTTCCTTCTTTCCTTCCTTCCTTCCTTCCTTCCTTCCTTCCTTCCTTCCTTCCTTCCTTCCTTCCTTCTTCCTCCCTCTTCTTCTCCTCCTCTTTCTCCTTCTCCTTCTTCTTCCGACTGGGTCTCATGTAGCCCAGGCTAGGTTCAAACCTGTTATGTAGACAAGGATTACCTTGAATTTCTGATCCTCCTGCTTCTATCTCCCAAAGGCTGGTATTACAGGTATGTGCCACCATGCCCAGTTTTTATGCAGTGTTGGGGATGGGAAACCCAGTACTTCCTGCGTACCAGGCAAGCACTCTACCATCTGAGCTATATTTCTACCTCTGCCTTTCTTCTTCTTAAAAAGATGCTGGTCAGATTGGATTAAGTGTGCTTAGTGTCTGTCATAGTTAGGGTTTCTGTTGCTATGAAGAGACAACATGACCACAGCAATTCTTATAAAGGAAAACATTTCATTGGGGCTGGCTTACAGTTTCAAAGGTTTAGTCCATTATCATCATGGTGGGACATGGCGACGTGCAGGCAGACATGGTGCTGGAGACGGAGCTGAGAGTCCTACATCCTGATCCACAGGCAGTAGGAGAGACTGTCTAGTGGACATGGCTTGAGCATATATGAGGAGACCTCAAAGCCAGCTTCTGCTACTTCAACAAGGCCACACCACCTAAGAGTGCCACTGCTTATGGGCCAAGCATTCAGACATGAATCTGTGGGGCCATACCATTTCAAACCACCACAGTGGCCTCTTTTTCATTTAATCACCTCTTAATTTTGTGTACTTTTGAGAGTCTAACTAAGTAGCCTAGAATGATGTTGAACTTGAGATGGTCTGACCTCAGCCTCTTGAATCCTTGAAGTATGTTGACTACTGTGTCTGGCTTCCTTACTTCATTAAAGGTCTGTTTCCAAATGCAGTCATGCTCTGAGGAAATGGGGGTAAAGCTTCAACATATGTTTTGGGGAGCATAATACAGCCTCAAACAGTGACCCAGAATGCATAATGAGCTGTTGAACTTGTTCCTTCTGCCTATGTATAATATCAGTTTCTTCTTAGTACTATGAAGTATTCCTTCGACAGTCTTCAGTGGAACCCTGTCTTCTGTTTCATGAAGGTGGACACTGGCGTGAGCTCACAGTTCGAACCAATAGCCAAGGACACACAATGGCTATCATCACTTTTCATCCCCAGGGATTAAGTCAGGTAAGTCTGCCAGGATAAGAAGCCACTTCTGTGGTAACTCTGTACTATGCTCCTGGGCATTTTTGGAAGTTTTAGAGCAGTTTTATAGCATAAACCACACACCTACAGAATATTTGTGTAGAGAGCAGGTTTGAGGATGAAGAGGAGTTGGTAAGAATATAACTTAACCATACTGCTGGCATAATCAAATCATGAAGACTGTGGCTAGGTTACCCAAGATAATTACTGTACACAGACTCGCAAGTATTTTCCCAAGAACTTTGCTCATAGTAGTAGACTCTATTGAACCCAAAAGCTGTTTCCATAGAGATTTGCATGTCCAACTTTTATAACTGAAATACTTCACACGCTCTGCTAGCATAGTGGCAAGCATAGCAGCTTTCCAAATTACGCTTTACATTTGTAATGCACTTAGCACTTTCAGACAGTGTTCTAGTTTGCTGTCTGTTGCTGTGATAAAAACCATGACTAAGAGCGACTTGAGGAAGAAAGGATTTATTTCACCTTACATCTCATCGTCAGCCTTGAAGAGGAGTCAGAGTAATAATTCAAGGCAGGAACCTAGAGGCAGGAACTGAAGCAGAGGTCATGGAGGAATGCTGCTTACTGGCTTGCTCCCTATGGATTGCTCAGTTTGCTTTTATTTTTAGATTTAAAAATTATTTTATGTGTATGAGTGTATGCATGTATGTATGTGCACCAGTGTGTACCTGGTGCCCAAGAAGGTCAGAAGAGGGCTTTGGATCCTCTGAGACCAGAGTTACAGACAGTTGTGAGCCACCGTGTGAGTACTGGAAATCAAGCCCAGGTCCTCTGCAATGGCAACAAGTGCTCTTTTCTTTTTTTCTTTTTTTTTTTTTTCGAGACAGGGTTTCTCTGTGTAGCTTTGGAGCCTGTCCTGGAACTCACTGTGTAGCCCAGGCTGGCCTTGAACTCACAGCGATCTGCCTGGCTCTGCCTCCCGAGTGCTGGGATCAAAGGTGTGCACCACCACCGTCCGGCTGCAACAAGTGCTCTTAACCATAGAACCAACACTTCAGCTTTCAGATATACCTAAGTACCACTTTCCCAGGGATGACACCGCCCGTAGTGGTCTGGACTTTCCCACAACAGCCATCAATTGAGAAAAAGTCCACTCAACATGCTCACAGGCCAGGTGTATGGAGGCAATTCCTCAGCTGAGACTCCTCATTCCTAGATCACTATATCTTGCATCCTGTTGACAAAACAACAACAGAACCCCAACCAGTGCAGATAATCTCATTTGGAAACATCCCTATACTTAGTAAATTATCTCAGCCAGTTTATGAAGTCGGTAGGTGTAAGAAGAATGTTACCACCTTCATTGTATAGATTATCAAATGGAGGCACAGTCACATGGAAGGTTAAAGAGCCAGGTAACTACAGAGCTAGGATTTGACTCGGAGTCCTTTGATTCTTGGCCTGCTCTCTTAAATTCTATAGCTCTGACGTGGTTTATAACCCTGTGTCTGTATGCCAAGCTAGTCTGTAGTTATTAGCAATATTAGAATTCTAATATATTCTGTAGTCAGAAAAAAGGAGTTCATTATTTACCATGTTCATTATTTATCTTTTACATTTAATTGGATGTTAGAGAACAACTTGACATGAGTCATTTCTCTCCTTCCACGTTACGGGTCCCAGGGATTGAACTCAGGTCATTGGGCCGGATGGCAAGCACCTTTACCCACTCAGCCATCTTGACGACCCGCCACATTCTTTCTTTGCTGTTTCCTGGTTCATTTCTTCTAGGACTCACGTCTTCTGAGGTGATATTTGAGTGGGTGGTTGGGATAGCAAAAGCGGAGAAGTATGAAGGGATTTGAAAGGTTATTTTCTGTGCATGCTGGGACAGAAGCTTAGTTTAGCTCCTTGTTTATAAGAATAACTCCCACTTTCTTTGGAGAACTATTAGAGGCTCAAACTAGAGAAAGTGCCGGTTCTATTGTATGAGATTTGTCGGAAGCTGAGAAGCCAAGCAGTGCTTTGACTGAGATGTGGAAATAGCCTGTTATTGTTGAGTTTGCCCTGCAGAACACTGCTTTATGCTAAGTGTTATTTATAATAGAACTTGAGAAATGTGTCTTCTTGTCTGACTGCTTCAGGGCCGATTACCGGGGCTATTGGCAAGAGAATTTGTCAGGGATGAGTGTTTGCTTGACTCATGATTTCGTGTTCTGGGCAGGAGGAGCTCTGTGTTCAGAAGGTGACCTTGAGGGACTTTTTCACTAAAGGCCCTGGAGCAGTCTGTGAATTGACCTCACTCTATTTCCAGGAAAGGTAAGCCTGGGGCAGCCAGACGGGAAATAGAGGCTGCAGGCTTGCCATAGCCTGGGTTTGGGCTTTGCTGATGGTGGGCTACTGAGAGTGGAGGCCCACAAGCTAGTTAGACCTGCCTTTCATACACCAGCCACATCTGGGAACCCGGGCTGGAATAGGAAAGTGAAGTGGGGGTATGGTAGCTTTAAACTTCTCAAAATCTAAACAAAAAAATATAAAATGAGAGTGTGCACATGTACCTCCCTCCATCCCTCAATGGAACTCATTACAGAAGTCCCAGAGCTGTGGCCAGCAAGCTGTGTCTTCCAGCTGAGAGGCTTGGGATGCCCCTTCCAACCAAGCAGTAAGAGGTGGAAAGTTCTGTCATTCTACAATGCTGTCTTCCTTTATTCTTTCCTAGCACCATGACCCGTTGCAGTCATGAGCAGTCCCCCTACCAGCTCCTGTTTGGGGAACCCCACATCTTTGAAGATCTTCTGGGTTTGAAGATCCGCATCTCTCCAGATGCCTTCTTCCAGATTAATACTGCTGGTGCAGAATTGCTGTATCAGACCATTGGGGAACTGAGTGGAGTGGACTCCAATACCATCCTCCTTGACATTTGCTGTGGAACAGGCAAGCAGCAGCCCTAGGAAGTCTATGTGTTGTTAGCTCTCAGAAGCCATCTACCCAGAACTTAGGGCCTTTTTAAGGATGGCAGGGGAGAGTGTTGATGGTCTAAATATAACCATGTTGGTTTAAAACACAAAAATAATTTCTTCTTATTTCTTACTTCTCCAGGTGTGATTGGCCTTTCTCTGGCTCAGCGTGCATCCCAGGTCCTTGGCATCGAGCTGGTGGAGCAGGCAGTAGAGGATGCCAGGTGGACTGCAGCCTTCAATGGTACCTAGATCAGATTCTGGGGAGAAATGGAAGAAATGTAGTCGAGGGGCTGCAGATGTAGCTCAGTGGCAGACTGCTTGCTTAGCATGTGTGAGACCCATTACCAGCCTGCAGAATCAAACAAATAGAAATGCAGTTGTTTCTGTGCAAAGGGAGGCAGACTGTATCCCCAGTTATAGGGAGGCAGAGTTCTAGAGTAGCCACAGTTGGATCTTGATGTTTTCTAGAAAAGGTCTTCATAATTTTCTTTTTTTCATTCTATAAAGAGCCCAAGGGAAGTACAAGCCTAGTTGGTAGGAAGGGAAATGATAAAATGTTGAACATAATAGAAGAACATGCTTTACATAAACTCTGAGCATCACAGCCTAATACAATAGGTTTCAAACTTAGAATATTGGCTTGGCATTGGGGTGAGCACCTTTAATTCCAGCACTTGGGAGGCAGAGGCAGGTGGATTTCTGTGTGTTCAAGGCCAGCCTGGTCTATATAGGGAATTCAAAGCCAGCTGGGGCTACATGGTAAGCCCCCAACAAAACAAATTACAATTTTTAAATAGAACCTTTTGTTTAAATAAAATGACAATTTGCAATATGGAAAATAGCTTTTCTTTCCTTTATTCTACTTCCAGACAATTCTTTTATCTATTAATTTATTTTTCTGTGCAGCCTAGGCTGGCCTTGAATGCCTTATATCTTTCTTTGCTTCCCAAGTGCTAGGATTACAGATGTGTGCCAACATGCCCAACTTCCAGACAGTTCTCGAGGCACCAAGTGGAAACGAGTGTTGGATGAGGAAGAGCACTCGAGTGAAAGTCGAGGTTTTGTTGTGGTGTAGGTACTTACATGCTGTGTGTCTAGTTACTTCAGATGGAGGGCTCATTCAGACTTTCCAAGGGAGAGTACTTGTAGCAGTACTTCCTTTGTACCAAGAGCCTTTCTTTCTTTGCTATTCGGAGGTACACTGGAGCCACAGGGAATGGCGGGACCCTGGCTGCTATATGGTTTTCAAAAACTGAAGCTTCCCGCTTGTTGGGCTCAAGTTATGTCCCATGATGCTCTTCCACAGGTGTCTCCAACTGTGAGTTTCACGCTGGTAGAGCAGAGAAGATTTTGCCACAGTTGTTGAAGTCGCAGAAAGATGAGAAGTTAACTGTTGCTGTGGTGAACCCTGCCCGTGCTGGACTGCGTAAGGAGGGAGGGCAACTTGGGTGTTCCCATGATGTCCACCATCTTTATTCCCATACCAGGCTAAGGGGCTCCCTATGAGGTAGCCCTGAAGCGGCTTCTCCTCCATTCCTTAGCAGTCCTGAGTGCTGCTCAGCGTGAACTTTGGAGTAACGGACTTTCGACGGATTAAGTGTATTAACAAGGTGTTTACTCCTTCAGATTACCAAGTGGTGCAAGCCATTCGGAACTGCAGGGCCATCCACAGGCTAGTTTTTGTTTCCTGTAAGCCGCATGGTGAAAGCACAAGGAACTTCATTGAGTGAGTCACGGATTGTTTTTCAATGTTATTTTTTCATGAGCGGGGATATGGCTCAGTTGGGGGACTAACTGCCTATCATTCATGACACCCTGGGTTTGATCTTCAGCACCACATACAACTGAGCAGGGTGGTAGAGGCAGGAGGATTAGAAGTTCAAGATCATCCTTGGCTATGTAGTGAGTTGAGATTGAAGTCAGTGCGGGATAAGCAAGACCCAGTCTCATTAAAAAAAAAGCAAAAAACCAAAATTATTTTTCCTAAAAATCATAGCAGTCTATGCTTTCTATGTACAGTTTGGAAAAAGTATAGAAACATAAAGAAAAAAATTATACCACTTTATTTTTATTTTTTGTTTTAGTTTGTTTTGTTTTGTTTTTTGAGACAGGCTCTCACCTTGTAGCTCTAGTGTAGTTCTACGATTTACTGTGTAGACTGGGCCGGCCTCGAACTCACAGAAATCCACCTGCCTCTGCCTCCCGAGTGCTGGGATTGTAGGCATGCATCACTATACTCAGCTCAATATACCACTTTAAAAATAAGTTTTCTTTTTTTAAAAAATTATATGTATGAACCTGCATAAGTTATGTGCACCTCATATTCACACAAACCCATGCAGGCCAGAAGAGGGTATTTGATCCCCTGGAACTGGAGTTTCAGTCACTTGTGAGATACCATGTGGATGTTTTGAACCAAACTTGGGTCCTTTGTATGAACAGTTGGTACTCTTTACTGAGCCATTTCTCCAGCCCCTGATTACATCACTTTTAATAATTAATTATAGGGACTTGTCTAGGGTGAGACAAAGCAGGTATTCACTTTGAGTACAAATTTTATTTTTTTTATTTTTTGGTTTTTTTTCGAGACAGGGTTTCTCTGTGTAGCTTTGCGCCTTTCCTGGAACTCACTTGGTAGTCCAGGCTGGCCTCGAACTCACAGAGATCCACCTGGCTCTGCCTTCCAAGTGCTGGGATTAAAGAGAGTACAAATTTTAAAGAGGGTACCAAGGATAGGCTGATTTAATTCCCTGTGGGCTATTCCAAGAAGTGGTACAGACGGGTCATACGGTAGACTTATTTCCGTCTCCACCAACAGTGTTTAAAAGTTCCCTTTTTTCCATGTCCTTGTCAGCATGTTATTTTGTGTCTTTTTATTTTTGGTAGTGTTTTGGTTTTTAGTTAAATTTGAATCAATTTATCCGTGTATGTGACACGGAGACAGAGTTATGTCTGCCTAAGCTTCTGTGTAGAGGTCAGAAGACAGCTGTTGGGGCTTGCTTTGTCCTTCTTTCCACCTTGGGTGCCAGGGAGCAAACTTAAGTCCCGAGACTTGTGCTTTTACCTGCTGAGCCATCTTGCCGGCCTGTGTATATTTGTTTTGAGACGAGGATTCATATAGCCAAGGCTGGCCCTGAACTTACAGTTCTCCTGTCTCTACCTCCCAAGTCCTAGGATTTTAGGTGTGTGCCACTAAACCCACCTCTTTCTTCTTCAAAAATATTTTTATAGTTATTTATTTGGGGGTTGTGTGTTTGTGTGTGTATGTGTACCTCAGTATACATATGGAGGTCAGAGGACTTAGGTTGTCACGGTTGGTGGCAAGTGTGTTTACCCATGGAGCCATCTTGCCAGTCCCTAACTCCTTTTCTTTTTTAACCTTAACCATTCTAACAGGGAAGAAACAATACTTTGTTGTGTCTTTTTAAAGTTTTAAATTGTTTTCTCATGACTGGTCAAAGTGTGGAAAGTAAGTGTTTAGAATGCTTTGCTTAGCCACAGATAGGACATCTACATCACCCCACCAAGGCTTAGGGACCATTGCAAAAGAGAGGCTAGAAAGATGATAAGAGCCAGAGTTCAGGGAGGAACTGGGAGGAACAGGCTATTCTGGACATGCCAGGCCCACTGCCCTCATGAACTCACAGCAACTGTGGCTGCCTGCACACGACCAGCCCAGGATCAAACCAGCCAGCATTCTAGCATGGACCGTGGAGGGGCTCCTGAACCCTTCCCCTATATGAGGAGCTGTTGACAGTTGACGGCTGTTGGGGGAAGGAGAGCCAGTTTTCTGTGGGGGTGTGGTCCCTGGTGGGTTGACCATGCTCTAGTGGATGGGCAGCACAGATTGGACTTGATGGGTAATTACAAGAAGGATATGAAGTTGGGAGGGGGTGGGGGTGAGGGGTGGATATGAGAAGAGTTATGGGGAGGAGTAGGGAGGCTGAATAGGAGAAGAATATATTTTATGTGTATATGAAATTGTCACAGGCTTAATATAAATATTTTATTTTAAAAAGAATTTAAAAAGCCAGATGTTGTGGTACCTTTTTATAATGTCAGCTCTTAGGGAGACAGGAAGATTATGGGTCTGATATCAGCCACATAATGAGATCCTGTCTCCAAAACTAATATGAAAAAACAACCCAGCGGGTTGGAGAGATGGCTCAGAGGTTAAGAGCACTGGCTGCTTTTCCAAAGGACCTGGGTTCAATTCCCAGCACCCACATGGCAGCTCCCAGGTTTCTATAACTCCAGTTCAAAGGGATCCTGCACCCTCACACAGACATACATGTAGGCAAAACACCAATGCACATAAAATAAAAATAAATAATTTAAAAAAACTTATAAAAGAAACAACAACAACCCAGCTAGGTGTTGTGGTGCAGGCGTTTAATCTGAGCACTCGGGAGGGCAGAGGCAGGCAAATCTCTCTTGAGTTTTTGGCCACTCTGCTCTGCATAGTGAGTTCCAGGCCAGGCAGGAATACATAGTGAGACCTTGTCTCAGAAAACACCGTATATCAGTGAACTATAAAACAAAATGAAAGATACGGCAAATAAATGTTATTGTGAAAAAAATAGGTAAGTAAACCTAGTCAAGAACATAAAGGGTAAAAACACAAACATATAGCCATAAATAATAAAGCAGAGTAACTACAGATTTGAAGAATTTGTTTCACTTTTTTTTTTAAAAGATTTATTTCTTATGTATACAGTGTTCTGTCTGCAGGCCAGAAGAGGGCACCAGACCTCATTACAGATAGTTGGGAGCCACCATGTGGTTGCTGGGAATTGGACTCAGGACCTCAGGAAGAGCAGCCATCTCTCCAGCCCCACTTTTTTTTTTAAGACAAGGTCTCACTATGCAGGTCTGCCTGGCTAGGAACTCCCTACATAGACCAGGCTGGCTTTGATCTTATGGCAGTCCTATTTCTTCCTGCCAAGTGCTGTGATAACAGGTGTATATCAGCACACTCAGATTTTTTTCCCAATTGTAAGAGGTACTCTCAGAGCTTGCTTTAAAAATATCTGAACACCTACATGAAGCCTGATTTTTCTGGGAAAATACAAATGGTCAAGGTTAATTCTAGAAAACAAGGTAAGTGCTGGACAGATTAGTGAGCAGAGAAAAAAAAACAAAGATCTCCCACTCAAGATGGGTGCAGTGATGTGTGTATCTGTAATCCCAGTACTCAGGGAACTAAGCCAGGAGGGAAGCCAGGAATT
This sequence comes from Peromyscus eremicus, assembly GCF_949786415.1. Lineage (NCBI taxonomy): Eukaryota > Metazoa > Chordata > Mammalia > Rodentia > Cricetidae > Peromyscus > Peromyscus eremicus. The sequence continues at coordinate 81,723,160 of NC_081439.1, read as the reverse complement.
TAAGGTAAAGCTGGGTTATGTAGTGACTTAGAGGTCAGCCTGGGCTACATAGCTACATAGTGAGACTACTGTCTCATTCAGTCGGAGGGCGGGGGGGGGGGGTGTGGAGCTTCTAACTCTAAGAAAATTAGGCTCACTCTCTACATCGTATTTGCTTGTCTGTTTCTACACAATTACTCTTCCATTTTTTATTTTGAATATGACATGAAGATGGTATCTCTTATCAGTGGGTAAAAATGGACTATTCAGGAAATTGTGATTGACAGCTGTATAGACACTGAAAAAGTTGGATTTATGTCTAGACTAAGTTAGAATAAATTATAAGTGGGTTAAAGACTTAAATGTAAGAAATGGGAACCTATAAATGTACTCTAGAAAACCATAGGATTTCTTTATTATTATCCTGTGCTTTTTAACTGAAAATTCAGAAGATATAGAATAAAAGGCAATTATTTATTAATTTTTTTGTTTAGCATGCAAAGAAATTGGTTTCATTGTCACTTTAAAGAATATTTTGGGGGCTGGAGAGTTGGCTTAGTGGTTAAGAGCACTGGCTGCTCTTCCTGAGGTCCTGAGTTTAATTCCTAGCAACCAAATGGTGGTTCACAACCATCTATAGTGGGATCTGATGCCCTCTTTGGCACAAAGAACATTTTGTTTTCTTACATTTATTTATGAGCAGGGAGGGGCACTTGTGGAAATTCGTTTTCTCCTTCCACTCTGTGCATCCTAAGAATCAAACTCAGGCCATCAGACTTTGCAGCAAGCACCTTTACCAGCTGAGCTATTTCAGCAGCCCTGATTTATTGTTTTTTTGTTTATTTCATTGTGACACTTTCATCCATGTCTCATATGCTTTGTTCTTATGCACTCCTTAGCTCTTTTTTTATTTCATTAGGACCCTTTCCTTCCCCAACATTGTCCCCATTCTGTCTACCCCCACCACACACATACACAGACATACACATAGACATATACACAGACACACAGACACAAAATCATGTGATATGTGTCTTTCTGACTCTTCCTTGGGAATGTCAGAATTTTATTTGTCTTTAGAGATGACTAAAATTCCATTTGTGTAAGTACCACACTTACATGTGCGTATGTGAAAGCCCGAGGTCAACACTGAGTCTCTTCCTCTTTTACTTTCCACCTTATTTTGTCTTTTTTCTGTGCAAATGTGTGGAGGCCAGAGGACAACTTGGAAGAGTTGCTTCTCTCCTACCATGTGGATCCTGGGGACCAAATTCAGGCCACCGGGCTTGGTGGCAAGCCCCTTTATCTACTGAGCCACCTCAGTGGCCCTCCATCTTCTTTGCTGAGACAGGGTCACTGAGTCTGAAGCTTGCTGTTTAAGCTAGACTTACTGGCCAATGAGTCCCTGATATCTGCCTTTCTCTATCTTCTGACCCTCAGCACTAAGGTTGCAGACCCGTGCTACCACCAAGCTCTTGCATGGGTGCTGTGGACCCATACATATGTCCTCATCGTTGCATGACAAGCACTTTGTCTGTTGACTTATCTCCCCAGCCCTGCATCACATTTTAAACTACTGATCTCTTCATAAACATCTAGACTGTTTCTACTTCAGAGCTCTTGTGATTAAAGCTGCAGGAAACATGGGTGTACATGTGTTTCTGTAATATGCTGACTTCGAATCCTTTAGGTATATACCCAGGAGTGGTATAGCTGTGTCATATGATAGTTCTGTTTTTAACTTTATTTTGGGAGAAACTTCCACATTGATTTCCACAATAGCTTTACCAATTTATATGCCTACTTGCAGTAAGTAAGGGTATCACATCCTCACCAGCATTTATTTGTTGCCATTTGTTTCCCTATTGTTAGTTATTATGACTGGGGTAAGATAGAATCTCAGAGCAGTTTAAAATTTACATTTTCCTGATGGCAAGGATGTTGAGCGCTTTTTCAAATATTTATCGGCTATTTATATTTCTTCAAGAACTATCAGTTAAATTCATTAAATGATATTATATAAAAAAATACTAAAATGATACTACATAAGATGCAATAATTTGTTTCTAACTATGGGAATTTTTATATTAAAAAAAAGATTTATTTTATGTGTATGAGTGTTTGCCTATGTGCCCAAGGAAGCTAGAAGAGGGTGTTGGATCCTCTGGAACTCGAGTTACAGATGGTCATGAGCTGTCATGTGGGTGCTGGGAACCTTACCCAGATCCTCTGCAAAGGCAGACATCACTCTTAAATGCTGAGCCATCTCTTCAGCCCTGGAAATATTTTCTAAGAAGTTAATCATTCAGTGATTTTATTATGTGCACATCATGGGGAATAATTATGTACAAGAAGATGGCGATACTATTGCTAAACTAATCTTACAGGACTCCTGTTTATCTATGCAGTGTCTACCTTCATTATATTATACCATTCAAAGACATGAATTCAAAATGTATAATAGAACTAAGCCAGGAGTGGTGATAAATGTCTATAATCCTAGCACTTCAGAGGTAGAGGCAAGAGGAGACCAGCAGTTTAAGGTCATCCATCCTTGGCTACATAGTAAGTTTGAGGCCAGCCTGGGCTACTTGAGGGTTTATCTCAATAAAATAAAAACAAAACATCAAAAAATGTATTATAAAACTAAATGTGAGAGTGAAAGCTGAAACTATGGAATTTTTAGAAGAAAACATTTAAAATCTTCATGACCTTGGGTTGGGCAAAGTCTTCTTTAATATGGAATCAAAAGCCCAAAGGAAAAAATATTAAAATCAAGACAAAACAAAAAACCTTTTTTTTATTGCAAATGTTACCACCCAGAAAGTGAAAAGACACCCATGGAATGGGAGAAGGTATCCAGTGGCCAGACACAAAAGATCACATATTAGGTCAGATGTGGCAATATACATCTGTAACCCCACCTCAGTGCTGGGAGGCAGAGACAGGTGGATCCCAGGCCAGCCACCTAGCCAACTGATGAGCCCCTGTCTCAAAAATTAAGATGGAGAGCGGTTGAGGAAGACATCTGAACATCAACCCCTGTCTTGCACATGTGCCTTTTTGAGCAAGTATACCCTCACACACAAATATAAGCCACACACACACACACACACACACACACACACACACACACACACAGAATATATGAATATTAAATGATTCTTTTTATAGAAAATGCCCAGAATAGACCAGTCTATAGAAACAGAAAGGTTTATGGCTACCTAGAGCTACTGTGTTTGGGAGTCAAATGAGAGATATGGCTGTTAAGTGGTACATGGGGTCTTACTGGGCTAATGAAAATGTCCCAAAATTGCTGATAGTGGCAAGTGCATGCTCTGAATATACTAACAACCACTGAGCTGTATAAATGGGTGTACTATATGGTACTGAATAATGTTTCAATAAAAGTATGGAGAAAAATCTGGAACTTTTACATAACAAAAAGTACCATAAGCAATTTCACTTATGGAAACCATTTTCAGTAAATATTATAGAACCTTTTCTCAGTCTGTAATCAAGCCCTAGAGGTCAATAAGAAACAGGAAAACTGCACAGTTGCAAAACTAACAGAGCATATGCAAAGGAAGTATTATAAATGTGTTCATGCATTATGAGATGATGCTGCCTCCCCCATGAAAATAGAAATATAAGCTGGATGCTTTAATCCCAGCACTCAGGGGCTCTTAGTACTCAGCCAGCCTGGTCTACAGAATGAGTTCCAGGACAGTCAGGGCTACATAGAAAGACTATGTCAGGAGAAACAGAGAGAATGGAAATGAGAGTTGAAAGTATATTGAAATTAGGCTTGGTGGCACATGCCTGTAATCCAGCACTCAGGATAATGAGACAGTAGGATTATGAGTTTGAGAGCAATTTGAGCTACATAGAAACAGCCTGTCTAAAACCTGTAACAAAGTACATTGAGATACCCCCCCCTGTGTGTGTGTGTGTGTGTGTGTGTGTGTGTGTGTGTACATACACATAAATACACATGAATTTATACAATACATATAAAACATTTGAGAATTTCATAGATACACACAGCACATTTTGATCATATCCAACCTGTTACCCCACACCAGCTCATTCTAGACCCATGTTCTCTTTTTATAAATAACCCACTGAGTCCAATTAATGCTGACTTATGCTCATGGCGTGGTACTGTTCACTGGCAACCTACCAGGGACCACATCCCTACAGAAACACTTTTAGCATTCCAAACTCTGAAAAATACAAAAGTTTGATAACGCACTGTTGACATTATGGGGACATTAGAAATAGAAAATGTTGCTGCTATAAATTGAGCACTAATCAGTACAAGTCGGTATCATCCCTTTGGAAGTAAATTTAGCAATGTAGATTAAAATTTTAAATATGTGCATACTTGATGACCCAGAATTGCATGCCTCAATTAAAAAATATTTCATTTTATTTTGTGTGTATGAGTGTTTTGCCTGCATGTATGTCTACACCACTTGCATTGCCTGATCTCACAGAGGGCAGAAAAGGGCATCAGATCTAGAACTGGAGTTAGAGATGGTTGTGAGCTGCACAGTAGGTGCTATGAATTGGACCTGGGTCCTCTGGAAGAGCAGTCAGTTTTCTTAATCACTGTGCCATCTTTTCAGCTCCCATTCCACAGAATTTTATCCTGAAGGTCACTTCCAAACGTAAAATGACATAAAATTGGTTACTGTAATTATTTTAACATCAAAAGAGAAAATATTCCAAAAGTCATCAGAAGAGAACTAGATAAATTATGATCTATCCATAGGAGAGAAGACTATACACCACTATGTAAAAAAATACAATGTACTGATAATGGAAAATCTTGACAATATGCTAGTTTTCAGCAGCTTTATGGAGATCTTCTTCGTAATTCACACAATTTTACCAATTAAAAAATATACTTCATGGGGCTGTAGAGATGGTTCAGTGGTTAAGAACATTTGTTGCTCTTGCAGGGGACCAGGTTTGGTCCCAGCACCTACATGGTGGCTCACAGCCTTCTGTAATTTTTGGGTACAGTGGTGGCACACACCTTTAATCTCAGAACCTGTGAGTCAGTGACAGGCATATCTCTGTGAGTTTGAGGCCAGCCTGGTTTGCATACTGAATTCTAGGACAACCAGGACTACATAATGAGACCATGTGTTCAAAAAATAAAATAGATTTAAAAGTAGTTAAAATTTGTGTTACATATATTTTACCAAAATAAAAAATAGGAAATCATTAAAATTATTTCCATTTTTCCTAAAATGAAAACTTCCTAATTTTCCAAAGTTAGCCCATTAAAATGTGCTTAAAGAAACTAAATGATTAAAAATATATAAATTATGACATGTCAAACCCCTTCAAGTCCAATTCCAGAGGATCAGTCACCCTCTTCTGGCCTATGTGGGTACTGCACACATGATGCGCAGACACATACATACAGGCAAAACACCCATACACATGAACTGAAATTAATCTCTTTTTCAATTTAAAATAGATTCTTTTCTCATCCAGTATGTCCTGATTATAGTTTCCCCTCTCCTCCCAGTTCCTCCCTTCCTCCACTCCTATCCAGATTCACTTCCTTCCTGTCTCATTAGAAAAGAGCAGACTTACAAGAGATAACAACAAAACATGGCGAAGTAAAATAAAAAAGGATGAAGCAAAAACTGTTATCAAGGTTAGACATGGCAACCCAACAGGAGGAAAAGTCTCAAGAGCAGGTGCAGGACTCAGAGACCCATTCGATTTCACAGTGAAGAGCTGCATAAAAAATACTAAGCTAATAGCTATAACATATACTCAAAGGACCTGGGGCAGACCTATGTAGGCCCCGTGCTTGCTGCTTCAGTCTTGGTGAGTTCGCATGCACCTTGCTTAGTTGATTCAGAGGGCCTTGTTCTCCTGGTGTCCTCCATCCCCTCTGATATACATACATGCAGGAAAAACACCCATATACAGAAACCAAAATAAATCTCTCTTCTTTTCCGAGACAGTGTTTCTCTGTGTAACAGCCCTGGCTGTCCTCGAACTCATAGAGATCCACCTGTTTTTGTGTCCTGAGTGCTGGGATTAAAAGTGTGCACCACCACTTCCTGGCCATCTTTAAGTATATAGTTCAGTGAGTTTTGGTTGGTTGGTTTTCAGCCATCATCACCATCTAAATCCAGACTATTTTTGTCTTCTGAAAAAACACTGTACCTTTTAGCATCTCTGCCTAGCTCCACCCCTCCTGTCTGACCCTAGGCAACCTGTAACGTGTCTTCTCTCTATAGATTTACCTGGCATCTCATTGAATTGAATTGTGTCATATTTTCTGTGGTTCTTTGCATCTTCTTTCACTTAGCATAGTGTATGTGATGTTCATCTGTGTTTAAACATTTATTGGTCCTTCATTTTCTTTTTAGCCTTCAAAGGCAATAATATTGTATTGTATGTATATATTGTCTTTCACTTATCTGCTCATGGGTTGATGGCTTTTATAAATAGTGTTGCAATGAATATTCATGTGCAAGTTTTTCCTTTCATTTCTCTTTGAGAAAGACCTAGGAGGGGAATTGCTGGGCCATATGGTAACTAGTTTAACCTTTTGAGGAACCTCAGTTGGTTTTCCAAACAGCTGCCCTATTGTACTAACAGTAGTATACGAGCATTCTACTTTCTCTCTATTTCTTCTGTATCTTCACCAAGTTTTGTTATTGGCTTTTTAAAAAAGAATCTATTTTGCGGTGCTGGCAAGGAAGCCAGGACCACTTTTGTGCTAGTCAGGTATTCTTCCAGTGAGGTATAGCCTAAGATCCGGTTGATGCCTTTTTTTTTTTTCTTCTTAAAATGCCAGTTCATGGAAAGTAGTATATCATTGTGGTTTTTGTTTTCATTTCCCCAGTGGCTAAAGATAGTTAAGTGTTTTTGGTTTGTTTTTGTTTTTCGGAGACAGTGTTTCTCCCTATAGCCGCGCCTGTCCTGGACCTCGCTCTGTAGACCAGGCCTGCTTCTGCCTCCTAAGTGCTGGGATTAAAGGCGTGTGCCACCACCGCTCGGCCAAGTGGTTTCTGTTTCTTTTTTCAAATATATCTTTTTGAATTTTTCATTGGAGACAGAATCTCATGTATTCAAAGCTGGCCCAGATTGACCTTGAATTTGTGATCTCTCTTCATCTCCTGAGTGCTGGAATTGCAGGCATGCGCCACCGCGTCTGGTTATGAAGTGCTGAGGAAGGAACTCAGGCTTTGTGCCTGCTAGAGTAGCACTCTACCAATGGAGTTACTTTCCTTTAGTCAGTTGTCAATCTTTAGATATTTACAGGGTAACAAGATTCAGATCTTATGCCCATCTTTAACTGGGTTGACTTTTTACTATTGACTTTTTACAATTCTTCTGTGTGTCTGATAGAAGTCCCTTGTCAAGCATATGAATTGAAAAAATTCCTCCCTTTCTGCTTGTTCTCTCTTTGCTTCCTGTGTGTATGTCTCTGTTAGTGTTCATGAATATTGCTAGACATCAAATGCAGGACCTCACACAAGCCAGTGAACATTCTACTGCTGCTAAGCTACATCCTCAATTCCTCCTCCTCCCGTTCCTTCTCTTCCTCCTCTCTCTTCCCCTCCTCTTCCTCCTTCCCCTTCTGTCTTTTAAAGTCATGGTCTCACTGTGTAGCAGTCCTAGCTGTCCTGGAATTCACTCTGTAGACCAGGCTGACCTCAAACTCACAGGGTTCTGCCTGCCTCTGCCTCCGAGGGCTGAGATTAAAGGTGTGCAGTACAATGCGTGGATCAACAGCCAAGTATATTTTTTTGTAGCTTTTGATTTAAGTTCTGAGATAATGTTGTAACTAAGTAGAACTAGTAAGCTATAGAATTGTCCATATAATAGATTAATTTAAAGGAAGAGAAGGACATGTATTTGTGTTTGCTTATATTTTCATAGAGAGCCCCTGGTACGTTATATGAGACACTGATAACAAGAAACACAAAACTGAGGCTGGAGAGATGGCTCTGCAGTTACAAGAATGTACTGCTTTTGCAGAGGAACCGAGTCTCATCACTGCACCCACATCAGGCAGCTCACAAGCACCTGTGTTTCAGGCTCCACGAGGATCCAGCACCTCTGGCTTCCATGGACAACCCTTCACATGTGCATGCGCATGCGCATGCATGCTTACACACATCCACATGCACGTGCACACACACATATATACATGATGAAAAAGTAAATCTTGAAAAATGAAATCATATTTGCAGGAGATTTGATGAACTGGACATTATTCTGTTAAGCGAAATAAGCTAGTCATAGGAAGACAAATGCCAAATGTTTTCTCTTGTACATGGAACCTGGCGTTATAAATATTTGTGCACAAATGTGTGTGTTTCTGTATAGATCATAAAACAGCAAGACAATCTTAAGGGACTGTGATAAGCAGAAGAGGGGACTCCCTGGGGGAAGGAAGGAACTCAGTCAGAGAGGCAGGAAGCACAGGGTAGGGTAGAGGAGGAGGAAAGTAAATGATATATGATATATATGTATAAAAATACCACTTTGTATGTTACCTTTAAAAATTACTTAACGGAAGGACCCCCTTCGGAAATAGACCCCAGTAACAATTTTCTCTGTCTAGAAAGAACTGGGGAGAGGGCTATAGAGCTGGCTAAGGGGTTGAGAGTACTTGATGCTCTTACAGAGGGACTTGGGTTTGGTTTCCAGTGCCCACATGCTGGTTCATAACCATGAGCAACTCCAATTTCTGGGGATCTGATTCCCTCTTCTGACCCCCTCGGGCACCAGGCATGCATGTGGTGCACATATATACATACAAGCAAAGCACTCATACACATAAAAGTTAAATAAATCTAAAAAGTATTTTAGAAAGAAAGAACTGGGGACATACGAGAGATGGGAAAGTAATTAATTACCTTGTGTACCTTTTAATGCTATTTCATTTTGACTCAGATGAAAGTATTCATTATATTATACATTATATATAATAACAATGTATTTTAAAATTCAGTGGTTAAAATGAAACCTAGAATTAAGCTAGAGAAAATTTCTAAACATGGCCTCAAAAAGGCAAGACAGTTTTAATTCAATAAGATACTATGTACATACGGTAGAAAAAGTCTGAGTGCAAAAGTACAAAAGAATGGGTATAAATTGATACAACCTTTTTAGAAGAGTTTAATGGTGGGCACATGTCTTAGGGTTTTATGAATGTAATCCATGATGTTTGATAATATATATTACACATATATAAATTATATATATATAGTGTGTGTATGTGTGTGCATATGCACTGGGGTTCAAATCCAGAAATTTGTACATGCTAATCATGTGCTCTAAATCAGAGACTGAGATTTATCCCCTGCTAATTGAATGCATTTTTATGTGCATGTGTGTGTGCAGCACATGCATGCATGTGCCAAAGGACAACCTAAAGGTGTTGTTTCTTAGGAACCATCTGCCTTGTGTTCTGAGACAGAATCTCTCACTAGCCTGGATTTCACCTGGTAGGCTAGGCTGGCTGGCACTGAGCCCCAGGGATCTGCCTGGTTTTGCGTCCCTAGAACTGGATTACAAGCATATGCCAACACACTTTACATTTTTACATGGATTCTGGGCATTGAACTCAGAAGCTCTGTCAACCAAAGCGTGTTTGCAGTCCTTTAGATACATTGTGATTTAATGTTTATGGCTTATGATGGTTGTGTTGGGCCATAACCTCACTGTAAGTTGAACATTTGTACTCCAGTGAGGAAGATGGATAAGCAAAACAGTTACATGAAAATAATGAGCAGTGGAGATGAGAGACACCTGGGCTGGCCTGTGTGACTACAGAGGAAGGACTTCAATTTTAAGCAGCCGAGTTCTGGTAGTTTCCTCTCTTTGTTTCTGTGAACTGATGTTACGGTCTATTTCTACAGGCTATGCTGTCCTCCAAATTCTGCTAAGAAGCTCCTCGGTGAACCTTTTGTCCTGAGACAAGCTGTGCCTGTGGATTTGTTTCCCCACACCCCACACTGTGAGCTGGTACTCCTCTTCACTCGATATGACTAGGAGACTGCAGGCTTTTAAGGATGAACTTTCAGAGACGTCCAGGTTTGGCATGTTGCTGCATTGGAGCCCAAGGATGTATCATCAGGGAAAGCAGTCTTTGTATTCTGAGCAAGAACATAGATGGCCGCCTCCTCTGAGGCAGATTGAACTATAGCTTGTCATATTCCTTTGGGATTACCCATATTTGCCGAGTTTTGAATGCGCCTAACTCCTTGGACTTTTTACAAAGCAAAATCAGGGGCTAGGGAGATTGCTAAGTGGATAAAGTACTTACTGCACATGTACAAGTACCTGAGTTTGGAACTCCAGCATTCACATACAAATAACAGGTCATAGTGGCACACGGCTGTTCTTGCAGTGCTAGAAAGTAGAGATGGGGGTCCTGGGGGCTTTCCTGACCAGCCAATCTAGCTAATAAGTGAACTCCAGGTTCCGTGAGAGACCCTGTCTCAAAAAAGGGAGTTGGAACATGATATCAACCTCTGGCCTCCACAAGTGTAATCATAGACACACACACACACATACACACACACACACACACACACACACACACACACATTATACACACACAAAGTAGACAAAGTTGTGTAGTGATTATAGGATAGTTGGGATTTCTAGACTTTGACACTTCTAGAATGTCCTTTGATTTTTTTTTTTTGAGCTGAGGATCGAACCCAGGGCCTTGGGCTTGCTGGGCAAGCGCTCTACCACTGAGCTAAATCCCCAACCCTAGAATGTCCTTTGATAATGTGGTTATGTCCAGGGCAGGAGAAATGGCTCAGTATTCACAAGCACATACTGCTCTTGCAGAAGACTTGAGTTTGATTCCTAGTATCCATGTCAGACTGCTCATAACTGCATATAGTTATAGGTTCAGGGGATCCAGTGCCCTCTTCTGACCTCCATGGACACTGTACTCATATGTACAAACCCACACTCACCCACATGCAAATACACATAATTTAAAAAATAATTTTTAAAAAATTAAAAAAGGAAAATATGGTTATCTCTAGGAGCAATAACACCATTTATCTTTTACCTATAGAAGAATTGTTCAGTAGAGACACCTAGAGGGGTTAAGAAACTCTCAAAGTAGGGGTTGAATACTTATGATTGTGCTGAGTATTATGGGTGAAGACAGCACCAGAAGCCTATAGTAATCCACTATGTACTATAATAAAGTGGATATTGGAGCTAACTATATTCACTCATCTCTAGTCCATGAACCTTTCAATTCTGGTTGTCCTTTGGTGGTTGTCCAACAATTTATGCTGTATTTTGAATACTCTGATGGTTGGAAGACAAGGAAATTAGCATGTGTGGTCTGACTTGCAAAATAATAATCAGGTCAACAGGTAGTTAAAATTTTTCTCAGTTCTAAATGCTCATAAAACAGACTGCTTCTCAAAAGAAGATAGTTGTTAAAACTTATGTAAAATGTTGTATGTGTATATTTTTGAGGTAGGGTCTGTCTTAGTGTTCTATTTGCTGTGAAGAGACACCGTGAGCAAGGCTATTCATAAAAGGATTTAATTGGGGGCTGGCTTACAGTGTCAAAGGGTTGTCATTATCATCATGATGGGGAGTGTGGTGGCACAAAGGAAGGCAGGGCGCTGGAGCAGTAGCTGAGAGCTTTCCATCTGATCTGCAGGCAGCATGCAGAGAGAGACATTGGGTCTGGTGTGGGCTTTTGAAACTTCAAAGCCTACTCCCAGTGACACACCTTCCCCAAATAGGCGCCCCCCTCCCTGTGAAGCTAATGGTTTACAACTTCTTTCTTTCTTACTTATTTATTTATCCCCAGCCCAATCAGCTTTCCTTCCCTCCTTCCTCTCCTCCCAGTTCCTCTCCCTCAGCACCCGCCCCCATCCACTCCTTCTTTCTCTTCAGAAAAGGGCAGGTCTCCCATGTATATCAGCTAGCCATGGTATATCAAGTTGCAGTAAGACTAGGCACCTCCTCTCCTCTTAAGGCTAGACAAGCTAACCCAGTAGGAGGAAAGGGTCCCAAAAGCAAGTAACAGTCTGAAACAGCCCCTGCTCCCACTGTTCCCTGGTTGTTTCAGTCTCTGTGAGCCCCTGTGAGCCAGTTTAGTTGATTCTGTGGATTTTCTTGTGATATTCTTGACCCCTCTGGCTCCCACAATCCTTCCTCCCCCTCTTCCACAGGATTTCCCAAGATATGTCTCTGCATGTGTTTCCATCAGTTGCTGGGTTAAGCCTCTCTGATGATAATTGGGCTAGGCAACAAGTATAGCAGAATATCATTAGATATCATTTCACTGATTTTTTTTGCATATAGCAGGATATCATTAGATATCATTTCATTGATTTTTTTTTTTGCCAGTCACCTTTGGTTCTACCTTAGGTCTCCGGGCTGTCCAGCCTCTGGGTCCTGAAGGCTACACCTCTTAATCCTTCCAAACAGTTTATCAACTGGGGACTAAGCATGCAAATATATGAGCCTATGGAGGGCATTGTCATTCAAACCACTACAGGATGTCATGTATTCTAGGTTGTCCTCCAACACTCAATGCAGCCAAGAATGACCTTGAGCTTCTGATCATCTTGCCTCTATCTCCTGAGTTCTGCTTCAATTACACGTTTGTACAACCATAATCAATTTTTATGTCATGCTGGAGAATTGAACCAGGACTTTGCCTGTGCTAAGCAAACACTCTATCAATAGAGGTACATTTCCAACCAGTTTTTGTTAGTGTTTTGAATCAAGGTTTCACTTAGCCCAGGCTGGCCTCAAACTCCTTATGTAGCTAAGGCTGATCTTTACCTCTCAATTTATATTAAATTATATTATGGATGTGTGCCACTACTCCCAGCGAATGGTGAGCATTGTTTTTGGAGATACTCACGTGCAGCAACAAGAGATATGGAAGTTCAAGAGCACAGCATATTATACATTCACAGTGCTAGAGTAGGAGGTATGCTACAGTCTATATAGGGAAGACACCAGAATAATCGGGAGGCAGAAGGCAGATGTAAGGGAAAGGTTTGGGCAGTATTCTTTATTGGGTTTTCCTCAAGAAAGGCAGGAAAGGGACAACAGTTTATGATTAACTCCTTTGAGCAGTTTTGGCAGGCTTTGAGCTATAGGGGTCGTCTCTAGTTGGCTGCTGCCTGACCCTGGGATGCTAAAGGTAGAAGAATATTGCCTTTCTGGGTATTCATGGAAGTTACAGGAAGTATGATCTAAAATGGTTGTTTTATTCTCCGGAGATGTTGTTTAGATCTGGAAACGTCCCTGAAGGCCCAAGTGTCAAAAGCTTGTTCTTAGCCTGTGGCACCATTGGGAGGTAATGGAGCTCTTAGGTGGTAGGGTCTAGTGCAATGGTTCTCAACCTTCCTAATGCTTCAACCTTTGAGTATAGTTCCTCATGTTGTGGTGACCCCCAACCATAAAAATTATTTCCGTTGCTACTTCATAACTGTGATTGTGCTACTGTTACGAATCTGATATGTGACCCTTGTGAAAGGAATTGAGACCCAGTTTGAGAACCGCTGATCTAGTGGAAGGAAGTTAGATTATTGAAAGGGATATTGGGACCCTGCTCCTATCCTTTGCCTCTCTTTACTTCCTGTTTATCGTGAGGTGATAAGCTTTTTCTCCACCCTCTGTTCCCTTGTCCTGATGATTTGACTTGCTACCAGCCCTAAAGCAATGGGCTAAATGATTGTGGTCCAGGAATATGAGCCAAAAGAAACTTCCAAGTTGTTTATCTGAGTTTATCATGTTTATCATGGTTCAGTGATGGAAGCTGGCTAAGGTATAGCTTTGGGCTCAGCCCTTGCTATCTCTAAGAATTGACTAGCCCTGGGGGAAGGGGCAGAATCTTTAGCCAGAAGGTTAATCAAGATGTCAAAACAACACTGTATACAGAAATGCACATACTACACAGGACAGTCCATACTCATTTAAAAACATTAGAAGGGAGCTGGGCTTGGAGGCTCATGCCTGTAATCCCAGTACTTGAAAGGCTGATGCAACAGACTAGCTGTGAGTTCAAGGCCAGTTTGGACTACATACGGATTTCATTGTTTTGGGGAAAAGCTCAGGGATCAGTATTCTTTTCTTCCTTTAAATTCTTTTTCGTAGCACATATTTATTATACATCATGTCATATTTCATAAGGATGTTTTCTTTTTGTTTTGTTTTAGTGTTCTAGTTCTTTTTTTTTCTCTTTGGGCTGTTGCTCATGGAGATTTCTTTAACAACAGTTTGTCTTTATGCAGTGCACATGGTACCATTACATAAGGACATCTTCATTCAAAACTGTATTTGTATGCTGGCCACTCTTCCCCTGCAAAACCTCCTTACTCCATTCATGTTAGTCCCCTTTGATCACCTAGAGTTTTCGATTCTACTTTTAGGTCATAGATGTATATTTCAAATCTATGAACCACAGATGAGAGAAAATATGGTATTTGTCTTTCTGAGATAGGCTTAATCTGCCTAACATTCATCTGCCTGCAAACTATAAAGTATTCTTATTTATAGTAGAAAACTTTCAGTTTTATAGCCTTTATCAATTTCTCTGCTTTGGGACATGAGGTATTAATTTTCTTAACATGTACCCTCCATACGTCTAATGTGCAGTCAAAGCTGAGAACCAGGACTCTAGGGCTTCACTTTCCCAATGTGCTCTTTGGACCAGCAGCTTTGGCATGACGTGAGCCAGTTAGAGGCACAGCGTTTTAGACGTCGTTCAGCTGAATTAGAGCCTCTGGGCTGGCATCCAGAGAGCTGTGTTTTACCATCACTTGCTGGTGATGCTGATACACACTCGCGTGACAGAACCCCTAACTCTCAGCCTTGGTTGCCCACAAATCACCGCAAGGACCTTTTATTACATTCGTTTGTATGTTTGTTTATACGTGTGTACACGTGTGTGGGGTCAGAGGACCACTTGTGGGAGTTCATTTTCTCCTTCCACTATGTAGATACCAGGGATGGAACTCAGATCATCAGTGTTAGTGGCAAACACCGTTATCTGAGCCATCTCGCTAGCCCCTAAAGACCTCTTCAAACAGGCTCTTGACCATAACATCTTCAGCTTTTTCTGTATCATACATTCTGAGTGTGGCCTCAGCACCGTTAGTTTCAAAGTTTCCCGTACATCTCTCCTGTGTGTATGTGTGGGGTGGGAATCCTGGTCTCAGGTTTTTGTCTCCAAGGTGGTGTTGATGTGATGAATAAAAGTGCATACCAGGTTGCAGATACTCTTTCTCACTAGACCCAGCCAGGACCTCTTATATTTTATAGTGCCTTGTATCCCTGGAAAGCATTTATTTTTGCATGTCTTTCATAATCGTTTTGGTGGGTTGCTGGTAAGCTTTTTGTTTTGTTTGTCAGCTTGACACAAAGTAGAGTAATGTGGGAAGAGGGAGCTATTGAAGAATCACATTCATCAGACTGACCTGCGAGCATGTCTGTGGGGCATTTTCTTGATTGATGATTACCGTGGGCAGATGAGCCCACTGCGGGTGGTCTCCTCACTGCAGGTGGTCCTAGGTTGTATAAGAAAGCAAAGTGGGCAAGCCAGAGAGCAAAGGAGTACTCCTTTGTGGCCTCCCTTGACTTCCTCCATCTGTAAGCTATAATTAACTCTCTCCTCCCCAAGTTACTTCTGGTCACGTGGTCACGGCCTTTCTCTCAGCAGTAGAAAACAAACGAGGACAGTGGGCACGGGAGAAATGGGGTTTCATACCACCAGTTGCTAGTAATTGTAGACGAGCCATAAAATTAACCCTCATCCACTCGTGGGAAAAGTGAGGTCATGTTCATCTTAAATAGGACAGTTGTTTTAAGGATTTATCCTCAGTTACTTCCTGTTTTTTAGAACTGGCTGCTTCTCATTAATCTCATGTTAAAGTTGCTGAAGGCAGGCAAGATAGCTCAGCAGATAAAGGCACTTGCTGCCAAGGCAGATAATCAATGAGTTCAATTCCCAGGACCCACACGGTGGAATGAGAGAACCGACTCCAGCAGGTTGTTCTCTGAGCCCCGCATGCATGCCTTCTGAATACCTAAATGAATGTAAAGAAAGAGGTCTGTTTTAAAAGTTAAAGTTGCTCAACTGTCAAGTGCCGATTGTGCCGTGGCTCCTTTTTCTGTTTGTGGTTGGTTTGAGACAGGGTTTTGCTATGTAAGCCTGGTTAGTGTCCTCCTGCCTCAGCTTCTCTAGTGCTGGAATTGCAGGTGTGAGGCACCACAGTCTGCTTCTGCTCTTATGTCAGCTTTGGAGGTTGAGCTGCCACAGGGTTCCCGGGCTTATCTGCACGTTCTGACCACTTTAATTGCATTAAGCATATGTGTGTGCTCAGGCCTCACCTTGCATTTTAGGTCAGAGGACAATTTGTAGAAGTCAGTTCTCTCCTTCCACCCTGTGGGTCCTGGGATTGAACTCAGGGAGTCAGGTTTGGCAGCAATCACCTTTCCCCACTGAGCCATTTTGATGGCTCTCCTGTGATGCTTTTAAAATCCTTCTAGTTTGCTGTCACTAGAAATGTAGAGGAACACGTTTGTTCCATTTCACAATGTCAGAATTTATTGAATAAGTTCACGAGGTTTAGCAGTTTCAATGACAGTTTGTCACAAAACCTACCTACCTTGGAAGCCTGGGTGAGGTGAATGCAAGTTCTTTTATTCCAGTCTTATTCACTAAGTCTCATATTATACAACATACAATAAATATATCGATATATCTCTGTGTATGTGTATGGGTTACAGAATGAATACAAGTTAAAGAGGCTGCCGCAGAGTTCAAGAGGTTTCAGAAGTAGGCTCAGAAAAAGTCTGTATTGACAAGACAGTGAACCAACCAGTGTTGGGAGGGAGCTGCTCAAGGCATGTTTTGGAGCAAAACTACAGTGTTAAACTGTGAGGTTAAAAGACAGAACCGGGTGGGGAGCAGGAAATGGTGGGTTAGGTTTAGGCCCAGATGGGCAAACAGGTGGATGGGCAGGCACTTGAATAGGGTTCCTCAGCAGTGAGGAACCAAGCCAAGTCGGGGAGTCATTGGCCTTTGACATGCACATACCATCAGATGATAGGTTGCTATGGGGCCCTGCCATCACGTTAGGTGTCCAAGTTGGTAATTTGGTGGTGGTGGTGGTGGTTGTTTGAGACAGGGTTTCTCCTTATAGCACTGGCTGTCCTGGAACTTGCTCTGTAGACCAGACTGGCCTCAAACCCAGAAAACTCACAGTGGTGGAGCATGCTTTTATTCTCAGCATTCAGGAGGCAGAGGCAGGGTGGATCTCTGTGAGTTCAAGGGCAGACTGGTCTACAGATCAAGTTCCAGGACAGCAACGGCTACACACAGAGAAACCCTGTCTTGTATGTATATATATATGGAGTCTCCTAGGGCAGTGCACAGTTTGAAAAGCCACTGTTCAATACAGTAAGGGGTCACTTAGAGTAAGGCATAATGGCCAGATCTCGACATAGTTCATAGGACGTTCTGACTTAATTGGTGTAGGGTATGGTCCAAATATCTGAATTTTTGATGTTTTGGTTGTGAGCCTAACCCTTAACAGCTGAGCCTTCTCTCTAACCCAGTATCTGAATTTTTTGATGCTCCCTGAAGTTATTCTGAATGGGCAGCCACTATTATGATCCTCTGGTTAAGGTCACAGTTCCCAAGTTTGTCTATGCCTTAAACTCCTCCAGGCATTTTTTTTCAAACTTCCGAGGCTTAGACTCCACCCTGACTAATTAAATTGTCACAGTCTCTGGAAGTACCACATAGATATTGAAGGTTCCAGTGTGTGCACAGCACGGGACCCACACGGTTAGAGTATTTCATGCGGTTGCTTGTCTTCAGGCAGGAGAAGAGAATGACTGTCGTTTGCTGAGATTTAAGTCTTCTAACCCTGCACCCTTAAGATCAGATGACAATTTATAACTCCTAGGATCATTAGTCATTTTTCCTAGGAATATAATTCAGAATGGCTTGCCCACAAAGTGCAGTCATGAACCGTTGGCAGCTAGCTCTCTTAGAATTTGCCAATTAGTCCAAATTCAAGAGGACACTTGAAATGGAATATAACTATTATTTCTGAGACATAACACATTTTCCCTCAGCAGATTCTATTCCGCTAACATATATATTTCCACATTGTATTTTTTTTTCCTCAGAGGAACCCAGCTAGATGACATTATCCACACCTGGCCACAAACCACACAATGGAGAGACATGTATTGTAAATAGCCCCAAGCCCAGTTGTGGGGTTGGAGAGATGGCTCAGTGGTTAAGAGCACCTGTTACTTTTGCAAAGGACCTGGGTTCAGCTCCGAGTACTCACATGACGGCTCACAACCATCTGTAACTCTAGTTCCGGAGTACCTGGCACCCTCTTTTGACCTCTGTGGGCACCAGGTATGCATGTGATATACATACATACATACATACATGCAGACAAAACATTCATATACAGATTTTTTTTAAAGCCCATTCATAACTATTAGCCTCAAGATATTTAGAGGGCAGAGGTCCTTAGTTAAGGTGTTAGTTTAAACCATGTCTTTTGGGATTTTTGAGATAGGGTTTTGCTGAACATCACTGACTCTGGTCACCATATATATTTACTAATTATCTTTAGTTGTAACCAAGGAATGTTTGAGAGAAAGAGGGGGCTGTATTATGTACACTTAGCTGCTTAGCAGTCACCCTCCACTGGGCTGTACCTCTAACATCCAGCAGTGTCTGAACTGTGGCAGCAGCTTAGAGAGGCAGTTTGATATCCAGCTAAAAGGAGCAGCTTTTTTCGGGCTGGCCTGGGCTTGAATCTTGTCTGTCATTTACATGCTCTGTGACTTTGGACAACTTACTTGACCTCTTCAACTGTTTCCTTTCCCTCTTCCTGTAGACTAAGGATAGTGGTGGGATACACAGATGTTGTGTCTCTCTCATCCATCATGAGCTGAAAATACATTTAAACTACCTGACCTCCTAACGCTAGCTCAGCAGCCACAGTACACAGTACACAGTAGAGTGGCAGCTGTTTACTTTTGGGATGGCATGGATGACTGGAAGGTACCCAGCATCATTAGGGTGCATGGGACTACACATCTCTAGCCTAGGAAAAGACCTGAACTCAAAATCCAAAATGTATTTTCTGCCAAATGTGTATCATTTGCAGCACCATAAAGCCGAGGAATCATTAACTTGAACCATTGAAAGCTGCTGCTTAATTTCAGGCAAACAAAACCACACATTGCCGAGTCCCTTCCCCATTGGTGTGGGTGTTTGTTTCTCAACGTGTATGTTAATACTTAAATATTATAGTCTCTAGTGAAAATGTAAAATACACTATTACTTGCTAAAAATAACCCACTTGTCAAATCCCTTTGTACGATTGTAAGAAGTGCTAATGTAAGACATGTGTTTTTGACACTAACCCTGATGAGGTGTCTTGGATTCAGGACTTAGGTACAGATACGATGTCATTCCCTTTTGGGTTCAGGAGCTCAGCACTATAAATTGCTCCCAACACCTACGTGTTTGCCCTTTTTTAACCCCCAAAGAGAAAACTTGTTTCTAAGATGGGGAACACTGTACTGTATACTATCCTAGATTAGATACTGAGTGGAAAACAGGCATTAGTGGAAAAGACTGGTGAAATCTGAATAATTGGTAGTTTTGATCAGTGTACTGGAGGTAGATAAGATGTTGCCATTAGGGTAATCTAGGTTGAAAGGTCTATATAAATTCTTTGTACTATATTTATCTAAACCTAAAGTCTAGTTCAGTGTACGACGTTAACAAAAACAACCAGAACTTAAACAGCTGGGTGTGGTGGCATATACCTGTTATCCCAGCACTGTCAAAACAAAAGAGGAGAATCATAAGTTCAAGGCCAACCTGGGCTACATAGCAAAACTCCATCTCAATCCACACACCCCCTCAAAAAAAAATCTCCAGTTGAATAAAACAACCAAACTAAGCATTGACTGAAAGCCAGTCCTAGAAAAACAAGGTCTATGTAGGTACTGAAGCAGAGTCTCCAGAGGGAGAAATTTACTCAATTTGATACCCAGTTGTGTGATGGATAAAGATTAATTCTGAGTGCTGCCTGTGACCAGGAAACAAGGTAGCTTTTAGCTAGCAGTGGCTTACAAATATGGACCAGCTGGCAGTTTACCAAGAGAAGGGGAGGGTGGTTTCCTTTCTTTCAGAAAAAGTGAGTGCATTTCAAAACACGGTAGCTTGACTTAACAGAGACCCAAGTGTGTGTAAATTCTTGTCTTGGAATTGTTTGGTTGGCTTGGGGTTCAGAATGAATTTCTCACTGTGGCATTCAGTTCTCTAAACCCTGAATTAAATTATATTCGGAGTTTACTACTATGCGAGCTAAAGAGCAGGTGTATCTGAACCTCATATAATGAGAATGAAAATTTTCTTTAAAAACAAACAAACAAACATTAGGCCAGGGCTATAGCTCTGTTAGTAGAGTTTCTGTCTAGCATACAGGAAGCCTTTCATTCCATCTGCATGAACCAGATATGGTGGTACATGCCATTAATCCCAGTCCTTGGGAAGTAGAGGGAAGAGTTAAAAGTTCAAGGTTATCCTTGTCAACATAGAGAGTCTGAGGCAAGCCTGGCCTATAATGGGCCCCATATCTTATTTAGGGTTTCTATTGCTATGCTAAAACGCCATGACGTAAAGCAAGTTGGAGAGGAAAGGATTTATTTGGCTTACACTTCCATATTGCTGTTCATATTGAAGGAAGTCAGAACAGGAAGTCAAACAAGGCAGGAACCTGGAGGCAGGAACTGATGCAGAGGCCATGGGGGGGTGCTGTTTATTCACTTGCTCCTTGTGGTTTGCACAGTCTGCTTTCTTATAGAACTCAAGACCACAATCCCAGAGGTTATCCCACCCACAATGTTCTGGCCCTCCCATATCAATCACTAATTAAGAAAAAGCTCTACAAGATTGCCTACAACTCAATCTTGTGGAGACACTTTAATTGAGGTTCCTTCCTTTCAGATGACTTTAGCTTGTGTCAAGTTGACATAAAACTAGCCAGGACACCACCTCCCTCCCACAAATGTGTGGATGCCTAGCATGTCCTTATCCCAGCTAGAGACAGAAGGATAAGTTCTAGGCCAGTCTGGGCTGAATAGTGAGACTTTGTCTCCAAAAAAAAAAAAAAGTAAGAAAAAAGTATTGTGGAAATTGCCATGGACTCTTAACAGAATTATAGTGCTCATTCCTTTCTGAAGCTCCTTAGAGATGTACTCTTACATGTATGCTTTCCGTAGTTGCAGTCAGCGTGCTTTCTCCGTTGTCTGTTGTTTTCACTTAACATCATTTCACATTCTGATTTCCATCCCCACAGTGCACATAATTGTGTGCTTAATGGCTGTGTAACATTCCATTGTGTAAAATAGCATGCCAGTTCTTAGGGCTGGGCTTACTTTCATGAGCAGACCCAAAGGCCTGCTGTCTCTTAGCACTAGAGGTTTATTTTAGTCCCTGGAAGTGGCAACTAGCATGTGCGTGGGATCCCGTGGGATTCTTGAGTCACCAGCACACAGCACTGTCTGCTTTGTTAACATTGCTCTGCCTACCACTCCACAGCAGAGCCTCCCCATGCTGCCTGGACCTGAGCTGGACTCCTCCTGGGTGCAGAGGCAGTAGTATAAGCCCCCAACTTCTACAAACCCTGACCCAGATCTGCTGCTAACATAACAGCAGCAGGAACTTTCTGCTGCTTCCTCCCTCGCCTGGGATCACAGTGCTACTGGTGTCCCCCACAGAGTCTGAAGGGAGAGAAGTGTCAAGAGGCGAGAGGATGGGTTATTCCAGCTGAAGGAATAGGATAGAGGGCAGGGATGCCATGACCATAACTCTTGGTGGCTGAATGGATGATTCCAAGTCCAAAAAGGTTGAATGAAAGCTTTCTTTCTTCATACCTCTTCCTGGCAGAAATCCCAATATTTGGTGTCCTGATAAAGATAAAGGGCTTGTGGGGTTGGGTAATAAAACAGTAAACCCCGATTTGACTCTTATCCTAGCTGTGGCCATTGCCGTCTTCCGGACAAGAACAATAGTTGGCATGCGGGATTCTCCTGAGAGAAAGTGGTGTTTGGTTCATCTCATTATGATGTCATTCCAGCAACAACTGCCTTGAAAAGACGTGGTTTGTCATTTTACCCTAAATTTTTTTCTTTGTTTTTTTTTTTTTTTTTTTTTTTCAGAGGGGCTCATGTAGCCCAGGCTGGTATCAAACTTGCTCTGCAGCCATGAATGACCTTGAACTTCTGATCCTCCTGTCCTTACCTCCAGAATGCTAAGCTAGACACCATCATGCCCAGTTTTGTGTGGTGCTGGGATCAAGGAGCACATGTATAGTTCGTGGGGACTAGAGTGCAGGAGTTGAAAACCATTTAGAGCAAAGGGCTGCCCCTACCTAGCCACAGTAAATCCTGTAGTCCCAAAGCCAAAATCTGCCTTGAAAGAACTAATAGATAAGTACCTGAGCTATGTGGAGTTTGAATTGGGGGCCAAGGCTATGTATGTGCTTCAGTGTCTCTGGTAAGATGTGCCAGTTGATCATCATCGTCAACTTGACAGCTTTAGAATCTCCATGGAAACGCCTCCGGGTACATCTGTGAGGATGTTTCCACAGAAGGATGACACCCTGAATGTGTGCAGCAACCCCACAGTGGCATGGGCTGGTCCTGGACTGAAAAGGGTGTGTGTGTGTGTGTATGAAAGTGAGCTGGGCAGCAGCCTTTCTTTCTGTTTCCTGACTCGGTATGCAGTGTCACCAGCTGCCCCCTGCTCTGTTGGCACAGCTAGAGCCACTCTAGATACTGTGCCTCTCTCTCCCTTCATAATGGACTTTATTTACCCTCAAACTGTGAAGTAAAATAAACATTTCCTCAAGTTGCTTTTTTCTGATATTTTGTTCCCCAAAAAAAAAAAAAAAGTCCTGGAGGAAGGCCAAGACGTTGTGTAACCAACACACCGAGTCTAGACTCTAAAAGTCCTGGAGGAAGGCCAAGACGTTGATAAATAAAGAGAAACTCCAAGGCAACCATTTGCCTTGAATAAAATTTACACGCTTGATTCAAAACAGTATCCTTTGCTTTGTCCTTGGGCTGCCCCACTGGTACACTCCTTTGGTGAGTTAAGATTCTCAGAGTATGTGGCAGGCAGAGATGGTGATTAGCATGGCTTCTCTAAGCTAGCTCTTGATCCTTCAGACCTAAGATACCTGCCTTTAGGTTGTTCACTGGGAGAAAGGAGACACATTCTAAAGTAAAGCCTTTAATTTATTCTTAAAAGTATAAGCTAATGATCTAACCAAACTTGTCCCCTAACTAGTATTAGCCAGCGTTTACACTATGCTAATCATTTTGTATGGATTAGTTGCTTTAAACTTTCAAACTTGCTTGGGCAAAGGGTTATTGTTATTTCTCTTTGGGAGGCCAGTGACAGTTATTTCTGACTTCACTTGAAGTTACCAGGTCATCTAATTTGATAGGGGGTTTGGGAAATGTATTAACAGCCTTTAGAAACAAAATTAAACTCCACTCCAATACATATACATTACGCTACTCTTTAATACTTTTGTGACTGATAGATTGTTTGTAGAAGGCCGGCGTGAAAGGACCAGAATCAGCACAGGACACCCCAAGACCAAGTTCTCAGCACAAAGGAAATGTATTTGCCACAGAGGGACAAAGGGCAAGGAGTAAGAGAAAAAGACAGAACCAGGGGAAGGGAAAGAGAACAAGGCAGGGGAGGGAGGGAGATCTGCCCAGAGGGACAAAGGACTGCCTCTAGATAGAGAGGAGACAGACATGGCCCACAGGTAAATGACAGTTTAGAAAGGGGAAAAGGGAGAGCCTCACCGCCCCCCCCCCCCAGTGTTAGGATGAGTTGGTTTGTTTTAACTGGGCATGTTAATTAGGTGAGCCAAAGGGGGAGCTTTTTTTATTTTATAATTTAATTTAATGGGGCCCATGATGAAGGTGAGAATAACAATAACAGGAAGGGACCACTACCATCCCAACCACACCCTGCTGGGAGTGGAGTGGGGGGAATCTATGCATGTGTTAAGAGGGGGCAGTTACTGTTCCTGAAAGGCTAGCAAAGCAACATGGTTTCCCAGACAGTAGCTAGGTATTTAAAGCATACCTGTTTTTGGAGATGTGGGGAAAAAAACCAAAACAATTGAGTAGAACATCATTCTTATTTATTTTGCCAGTCCCTTTATACCTGAGAACCTTAAAGAGGAACGTGTGATTCTAAAGTAACCCTGTTCTTCTAAGGCTCAATTTCAGTTGTTCACAACATCTTATTTGTAAGCTTTTTCAGGAGCATCTCAGTACGTTTGGGAAGTTGCTGCTCTTCTTTGGTGAGGTGGACGACACCTAACTTCCTGAGCCTCCCCGTGAGTATAGGATGCATTTGCTGACTAGCACACTGGTATGGAGAAACAATGGTTCTCAAGGATGTGATGTTAGAATAGGTGAACTTGTATGTGGGCTGTAGAGTCATTATCCAATAAAAGTCAAAGACTGAGCGTTCCTGCTGGTTCTGGAGATGTGCCCATTTACTGAAAGGTGGTAGAGGGAATGATTCTTCCACTGTCCCTCCATTTTCTCTTTAGTAGTCTGTTAGGTTTCATCAGGGAAAGAAAACAGCCAGTTTTGCAAGTGAAGCCAAGTACAAGGTTTCTATTCTACTACTTGGGGTAGGAGGGTGCCTCCCAGTTTCCAAGGCACCCTGTGGGACACCCACCCTCTGTCCCAGCCTCAAACATTCTTGGACTATTATTTAAGGAGTACTAACCGCAGGAACGGAAGGCTTTGCTACACGGATCTTCCAATAACATTTCTTCAGTGTTCCAGTTATCTACTCTCTTTTTTGGCCTACGAGCTGAGGTTATAGAAATGAAAATGAGTTTTGGTTTGGATAAACATTTAGGGGTAGTTGCTGACATCTAGGAAGACATACTCTATTTTGTACTAGATTCCTTCTCCTTGGCTTTCATCCTTACTCCTTATCTGTGCCCATTTTCTCCTTAGTGGCTTTGGCCAAGTGCATGTCCCTCTATGTATGCATAACAACTCAGCCTGCGATGACATGATTATTATCAATTGACAATCAATATATGTCAAGTAGTGAAAGACTTTCCATGTTAGTAAATGGAAGTCATCCTTAGCACTTAATTATTTCTTGTGTATAGTGTATATGTGTATATGTTTGTGTACATGTGTATGAGGAGATCAGGGCTCAACACTTCATGGTTTTGTTTTTTTTTGAGACAGGGTCTCTCACTGAACGTAGATCTCACTGATCAACTAGGCTGGGTAGCCAATGGGCTTCAGGTGCTCCTTTCTCTACCCCACCCCCACCCCTGCTACAGTTACAGTGTAGACCAATGGGTACAGGAGATCCAAACTCAGGTCTTCATGCTGGCATGGAAGGCACACGAAGCACTGAGTCATCCTCAGGCCCCATCCTTAGCAGTGTTAATGTCTCCATGGTGTGGATGCATCCTAGGTCATTTAGCCATCCCTGTCATTGGGCATTTACATCGTTTCCAACATTTAGCTCTTGTACTGGATATTATAATTGGAATATCCTTTAGTATACTCTTTGTGTACTTCTGTAATTGTAGACAGCTAAAAAAGAGACTAGTAGTTTAAAGGGCTACCATAGTTTTAAGTTCTTTCTTTAAGATTGATTTTATTTGAATGTGTATGAGTCTTTTGCCTGCATGTATATCTGTGAAGCACATGTATGTCTGCAAAGGCCAGAAGAGGGCATGGGATCTCCTGAGAGTGGAGTTACAGGTGATTGTGAACCACCATGTGGTTGCCAGGAGCCAGACATGGTTCCTCTGCAAGAGGAACAAGGGATCGGAACCACTGGGCCATCTCTCTAGCCCCATTTTAAAAGTTGTTAAGAATATGGAGAAAAGGAGGGGAAGAGAGAGACAGGCAGTGTACCCTACATAAAGGTTATGCCATTTTGTGCTTCCACCATTGGCAAGCATAACCTTTAAGTTACTGCTATAGCCAACTAAAGATCTTGTGTCAGCTAATGCTGGGGTACCATGCTGGCCTATCAGAAGGTGGTCTCTAAGCATTGTCCCATACATGTCTCAACAACAAACCATAGTGTGAAAAGTGAGTTTCATTCTCAAAGTAGGAATGCTATTGTAGAAAATGAAAGGAAGGCCTATGTAACTTTCCTTCTGTAGCCAGTGATTCAACATTACCTTTGAAAAGATTGCCCTGGAGAGATGGAGCTGGAGTCTGCATATCGTAACATTTACTGTTGCAAGGCTTAGTGATACTCTGAGCTCCAGTCTTCCGAGAACATTCACCTTCCTCCATGATGATGTCCAGAGCAAATGTTACTGACATATTCTTTTTGGGCCTTATTCGCAGACCATCTTTCTGTATGCCCAGAAGAGGGAAATTGTCAATTAGTTCTCAACAGTTCAATTACTGACCATGGGCAATAGCATTTAAAAAGCCACTTACCTGTAGGATTGGCTTTAGGGGCCTAGCGTCCAGTGAGCGCTGTATTAAATGCTGTCTTGATTCAAAATGCTGTCTTTTCTCAAAGTGTCTTTGCTCCACATGCTGTCTATGCTCCAGGTGTTGTCTTTTCTCAAAATGCTGTCTGTTGTCTCTGAGCATTCCCACTCTGCTCGCGAAGCTAAGTTTGAAAGAAGAAATCAGTAGTAGAGACAGACACGTTTCAAGAGTTTTCTCCTCGAGTCAGTGCTGGGGACTGAGTTGAGGGCGTCCCATGAGTGAGACAAATGCTCTGCTCCCGAGCTGGCCCAGCCGTCCAGCTTCTCGATCCAATGCAGCCGCTATCCTCTCCTTTCCATATGCCTTTGCTCAGCGAAAGTGGCAACAGAGCAAGAGGACATTTAGGCCTTATATTCCTCAAAACCCCGATCTCATCCTGCTCTGTCTTTTCAGCATTCCTGTTCTTTCCTGTCATTCCATGATTAGGCAGATCAGAGAACTGGAGGCTGAGAATTCGGAGCAGCTGTGTAATATTCACCTTTAGAATATTGTCAATAGGCTCCTTAAAGGGGCACGTGTTCCCTTTGTCTTCCACAAGGCAACTCAGGGAACAGAAGCCCTATTTTGGAGAAGCCCTAATGCTGATAGGTTGTGGGGGGGCATCCCACCCCCACTGTTCCCCAGGGTGCTCTTGAGCAGGAGCAGCAGGAAATATTAGATAGAAAGATAGCTAGAGAGAGACAGAAACACAGGATAGCCTCGGAAAGGCCTGGATCCTTATCCATGGGTCCCTGACTGTCTCTGCCAAAGGGCTTTTAAAGGAATGCCAAGGGGCGGAGCAAAAGACCTTCCCCATCACAGCCAAGTGCAGACCATTCCAGACACCTGGTAACCATGCACGTGGTCAAGCCATTCCCTAATGCAGCCCTGCTGTATAAAGCAAGTTCAGATCTCACTAGGAAACTTCCGTGGATGCCAACAATAGGTTAGCTTTACCTTTTTTTTTTTTAAAAAAAAAAAAAAAACCTATATGCCACTCATCCCATGAAGTGACTGCTGAAGCTGTTCCAGAACTGTTAGTATACCTCGCAATGCCAGTGGACACTGCCATAGCCCCACTTGGGCCATCAGATTCTGAAGGACTTGCTGCCCAGAATTTAAGCACCTTTCAGAACTCACGGGTCATGTTGAAGATTGACTCCCACTTGTATTATCAGTAAATCTAATGAAAGCAGCTCAGTACCTGTCTGATGAGCATCTTTCCCCACAGCCTCTGATGTTCTTGGAGGTTGAGATGCTCACACTGGGTGTGTGTTGTCGAGTATTCAGCTCATTGTGTTTATCACCAATAGCAGCTAATAGCCAACGCAGCCCTATAATTATTGGCTGATGATGCCTCTTTGGGAGGTTTTTCATGGTTGAACATGGCTCCTGTAAAAAAGAAAAAAAGAAGGCCTCGGACCTGGATCCCTGGACCTTTGGGGTCTAAAGGCCTGATCACTGTCATCTAAATGGCAGAGGTAGGTGTGCTGTGCCTAAATAGGTTCTCAACTTCCGAGGAGACACTCAGCATTCACATCTGAGAGTGTAGATGAAGAGCATAAAAGCTGAGGCCCTTTAATAAAATGGCTATAGTGCCTTCGTTGTGGGACCCCAAACAAGTCACTGAGACCCTCGGGCCGTTTAGCTGTCTCACTTATAAAATGGGGATATTAAAGTCTCACAGAACGGCTTTGAAGGCAGAGTATAATATTTGTCACTGTCAAGTTAGAAATAATCACGGCAGATGTTGCCTGTCAGGGAGAGGAACTTTGCCCCCAAGCCAGCATATGGGGCTGATGACAGACAGGGCCCTGGTTATATTAGCCAGGGCTAGAGAAAGAAAAGGGGATGCTGACACTTACCACTCGGCACATGGACTTTGTCTCATTCACTAGCCTTTCCAGAAGTAGATATTCAATGATATCACAAGGCAAGAGGGCATCCTTCTTGTCTTGTTTGTTTGCCAGGCTAGAGCAGGGCATATAAAAGACAAGAGTGAAACCAAGGTACAGTCAAAGGGAAGGGGAAGCTGGGCATGGTGGTGCACACCTTTATTCCCAGCACTTGGGAGGCAGGGGCAGGCGAATCTCTGTGAGTTCGAGGCCAACCTGGTCTACACAGTGAGACCCTGTCTCAAAAACAATAGAAAACAAAACACAAACAGAAAACAAAAAGGGGGTAGGGGAACACTAACTGTAGTGTAACTGCCACATATCCAGGAATTGGGCTTAAATACATACCCAATAAGATACACTAGACTGTTTCTAGCCAACTTTCAATGGAGCAGAAAAAGAGTGCAAATTGTCTAAATCCAAGATAATCCCCAGAGCTCATTTCCCACTTCCTGTCTACCACGTCTTGAACTTTAATACAGTTGCTAATTGGGATATGAACAGGTGTGAAGTTTCACATCTCCCAAATTCTTCATACTCTAGTTGGGTTGCTAATGAGGAATCAGAGTGACGAAAGGCGGAGTTGGAAGGAGTGAGGTGTGACAGGCTAGAGGAAGTATCCCTCTGGAATGAGTACCAGTTACCTAAGTCTTGAGCAACCAACCCAGGGAGGAAGGCATTGGAACTATACATTGTACAAAATAGGGTTTGCTCTCAGCCACCATCAAATTTCGGGATCAGAGACTCAACCAGAAAAGGGGAAATTCAGGGAAAGAGTCTTCAGGAAAAGTCAGGGTTGGGGGTGGGAGATCTAAATAGTTTTTCTCCTTGATGAAGGTTCAGGATTCATTTGTATAGTTAGGTATCATGTCCCACGTGACAGTGTGTAGTAGAAAGTGGCTCTTGAAACCAGTGACAAGTGAACTAGGCCTTTCTACCTCATTGAGCCCCTGAGCCAAAAGGAGCTTTTAGTGTTTATACCTTTCCCAAGGCACAAATTGGTAAAGGGAAGCAGGACACAAAGGCAGAAGCTTACATTAGGATGGGCTTTCCGGATACCCTTTTATCAAACATCAGGCGTGTTAAGATGATCTTCACTTCCTGTATGCGTGCTATGTCACTAGAGTCCACGACGAAAACAAGCCCATGTGCCTCAGCATAGTAGCTTGGCCATTTTTCTCGGCCTTTTAGGTCTCCAGTCAGGTCATAAAGAGATACTTGATAATCATCTAGTAGAAGTGTAATCTGTGGTGGTTTCATATCACTGTGTATCTTGCTAGGAATTACTACAAATAGAAGGCGGGGAGAAACGACCACAGTGTGGCAAAATGTAGTTAGATGAGATTGTTCATCCTTGTGCAGAGCCTGCTCTCAGCAACCCCACTACAGTAGCCTGCTGCCCTGCTCAGATTCAGGGATGCATCTTTCTAGTTCTTTTTTTGTTGTTGCTCTTACTATTGTTGGTTGGTTGGTTGGTTTAGACAGAGTCTCACTATTGAGCCCTGATTAGCCTGGGACTCACTGTGTAGTCCCGATTAGCCTGGGACTCACTATGTAGTCCCGATTAGCCTTGGACTCACTGTGTAGTCCCGATTAGCCTGGGACTCACTATGTACTCCAAACTGGCCTCGAACTCACAGAGATCCACCTGTTTCTGCCTCCTGAGTGTCGGGATTAAAGGCGTGCGCCACCATGCCCAGCAAAATGCGTCTTTCTAAATCACCGCTTTTCCTAGCTTTCTGACTTCAGTCAGTAAATTGAATGGTGGCCACAGTGGACCTGCTTCCTATCTAGGTCACCTCACCCTACATGTCTCCCTTTTCCTGGGCCTTCACAAACTGCCATTCTCTCCACCATTATATGGTTGGTTCATGGCTGTTTTTATAAAATATCCATTTAGATCTTGTTTATTGTAGAAAAATTCCCTCACACCATCCTTAGTCTGTATAACGTGCTTTCCACCCCCGTGTTTAGCACTATCATAACACATATTAGGGTCATAATTTCTGCTGTTTACCCAACTAAGTTATAAACTGCCATAGGAATGTGAACTCATAATTTTATCCATTGTATTCCTGAAGCTGAGCACAGAAGGTGGCACACAGGTACTCAGTACGTGTTTGATGAATGAATGCTGGTTCTTTCTCTTTGTATTTCACATGCACTGGTGTTTTGCTTGCATATATGTCTATATGAGGGTGTCGGATCTCCTAGAACTGGAATTACAGACAGTTGTGAGCTGCCATGTGGGTGGTAGGAATTGAACCCGGGTCCTCTGGAAGAGCAGCCAATGCTCTTAACCGCTGAGCCATCTCGCCAGCCCTAGTTCTTTCTCTTTTACAGTTTCAAGACCCAACCACCACATTATTCAGGAAGCCTCTTCTGGCCTGCTGACCTCTCACTGTTCTATTTTTCAGCACATTGTTGAAGTAGCCATTGACCTATTTTTGTGCTTGCCCGTTGCCTTACAGTAGGGGTTCAGGAAGTTCTTACAATGTCTGTTATTATGAATGAGGACATGAAGTGTCTCTTGTGTGTCTCTTCCAAGAAACTATGCCAGATGTGGGCACATTTCCCATGTAAACGCTTTGCCCAGAACATAATATCCTGTAAGGAACTAGATGCCTCATTCAGCTCTGAACAGAAATGCATTTTACAACAACAGTCTTTATATGCGTCACAGTTTGTTGAACTGATGGTCATGGTCTAAGTTTCTGCTTACATTATTAGTTAATAACTTCATTGGTTGCTGACACTAGGAGTACTCAGACTAGAATCAGTAATTTCTTATTTGTAGTAGTAGATATGTCTATGACATTTTCTATAGGATTGCCAAAATAAATCATTAGGCTAAATTACTAATTCTTTCAGATTTTTAGAAATGCTTGTTTATATACACTTATGAATATACACATATATGGCAACTATACTTTAATGTGGTTTTATAACATTTCTACTATTTTCAAGTTACAGCTTTTTAATTATAGCTTTCAGAAAGCATATACATTTCAGTCACAACTTTGATATGATATTTGCTATTGAAATTGCACTACTTGAAAACATATACATACAAGTAGCATTATACAGACTGAGCAGGTTGTACTTATGTATTTAGGAATATATATATATATATATGTATGATATATACATATATGTGTATATAATAACAAGGAAAAAAGAGTCCATGAATTTGAAAGAGAGCAAAGAAGGGCATATGGAAGGGTTTGGAGGGAGGAAAATGAGGGCAAAATGATATAATTATAACCTCAAAAAATAAACAGAGGAAAAAGAAGAGGTGAATGGGTTAAAACTCCAAAGGATAATTTTAAAATACTGTTTTCTGTGTCTAAGAAAGACTTGTTATTCTTTCCTGACAGACATAACCATTCCCCTGTTTTGTTTTGTTCTTCTTTTTACTTAAAACTAATTTCTTCAGTAGTTCGGTCTGTTTCTGATGACACTAGACGCTGGCTAGACACTACAAGAAGTAGTTCCTCGTAAATTTGCATTTATCTTTTCTCTTGATTTGTAAATACCCTGAAGGCAAGTTCCAACTCTCATTCATCTCTATATTCCTGGCTAAGTGTTTCATGAAGTGTGGTTTGGGAGTAGTGTGCTTCAGAGTTTCATGGATGTACTTATTAACCCCTACCCTGGACCAAATGACTCAAGATCTCAGGATCTCTAAGCTTGGGATGGAAGCATCTGTACCATTTGTAACAGAGTGGCTATGGTTAGAACGATCCTGATGTGATTCTTCTGCACTTTAAAGCTTGCCAATCACTACTCCTGAGAGCTCTGAAACTTGGGTGTGGTTGTGTCTCAGCATCACCTGATGAGAATGAGGCGCATGGGCTCTCACTAAACTGAAATATGGGAGCTTCCTGATGCCGGCTTAAGAGGTTGCTAGGCTTCCCAGGTGACTTTGATCACTGCCTCATTGTTCTCTAACTTTATCTTCCCAGGCTTTTCAAAACCTGTGGTACTAGTCTTCATTTTCTGACACTTGGATTACATAGGCATGTTGCTCAAGCATTATGTTGTTTTGAAAGCACCCAGGTTGAGCCTGGAGAAATGGCTCAGCGGTTAAGAGCACTTGCTGCTCTTCTAGATGGACTCGGGTTCCTGCACCCTCATGGTAGCTCAAACCTGTCTGTAGATTCAGTTCCAGGGTATCTAATCCCCTCTTCTGGCCTCTGTAGGCACTGCATGCCATGTACATGGTACACATACATACATGCAGGCAAAACACTCATACATATGAAATAAATAATTTTTTAAAAAATATCCAGGTGATTGGAATGTATAGTCAGATTTGAGAGTCACAGATCTCAATATTCTTATGTTGTGGAATATTATTTTAAGATGCGTTATGTTTGTTTATGCTGTGGAACATTTGTTTTAATGATGCAAAAATGTTTTGTGTTACATTTGTTTAACTCTGTGAAGCTGTGTTACTTTGCCTGTCTAAAACACTTGATGGTCTAATAAAGAGCTGAACATCCAATAGCTAGGCAGCTGCTGGATAGGCAGGACTGGCAGGCAGAGAGAATAAATAGAAGGAGAAATCTGGGAGGAGAGGATCAAAGAGCAAGAGAAGGAGAGAGGACACCAGGGGCCAGCCACACAGCCAGCCACAGAGTAAGAGTGAAAGTAAGATACATGGAAGTAAGAAAAGGAAAAAGCTTAGAGGCAAAAGGTAGCTGGTATAATTTAAGAAAGGCTGTCTAGAAATAAGCCAAGCTAAGGCTGGGCATTTATAAGTAATAATGAGCCTCCATGTGATTTATTTGGGAGCTGGATGGTGTGCCCTCAAAAAAGCCAAAGAGTGAAAAGAGTAAATCAACAACATTCTTATTTAGGGCACCTGTCTGTGCTCATACTTAGTCTTGTCTTGTCCTATGTGACCATGGCATGCAAAATAGTTCTAGTGAATGGTATCATCAATAATGATGGCTTGTATGCCAAACTGTTTTGTAGCTGGTGTCTTTAAATGTCCATACAGGTTGCTATCTGCAGACTGGAATGTATTTCCTTGACAGTTATCTGTTTGTGACATTCATCTTTGAAAAACACAGGAACAGGAGACGTGAGCTATTCAATTTGGGAGTACATAGAAACCTACTAGATTGACTTTAAGTGGACCTGCATGAACAGAGGTGGCCTGAGACATTCTTCAGAATGACATCAGTGCCTATTAGAATGTCTCTGTGAATGAAGTCACTACCATAAACCAATGCATTTATGAGCCAGCCCCAAGTTATTCACTGAGCACAAGGCAAGTTATGCACTAACGAACTACATCCACTCCGCTCCAGGAGTCAGAATGGGAAACAGACACTTGTCTCAGACGAATAGCTTGTGCTTAATTTCAGATGAGTGCTTCCCACAGTTGACTGGCCATCAGAAACATCTGGGGAGTTCTCATGTTGTGGCTTCCCAGGCCCCACCCAGACTGAATGGGAATCCAGGGCTGAGGCAGCTGGAGCGCTAGTAAACTATCCCCATTCTTGTCAGTAATCTTGTGACTTGTCTTGCCTGGTTGTGGACTTTCCTGTCACTGTTTGCCTTTGATCATCTCTGCCTAGCAGTATTGGGAGATGCAAGGAGTGAAGTGTGCCACATCTAACGGGGCATGCCAGGCTGAAGTATTGGCAAAAATGCACTTGGAGGGTCTACTGGGGCTGAGGGAGAAGTTCTGAAGAGGCAACATGTAGTCTCAGGGGAATGGTGGAGAACTTTCATTCCAGGAGTAATTATTGAAGATATTAACAGCAGAGACTCAGTGAGCAAAACATCCATTTCTTCTCATGGGGTTACTGAATTAGTGGTGGATTTGGAATTATGCAAGGCTCTTGGGATAGTGAAGGCTGGAGGGTGTGAGCAAGGAATGTGGTGCAGGGAATAAAGGAGGGCTTTCCAGTGGCCACGTTATGAACTGAGGGCCTTGGTTATGTGGATGGCAGAGGAGCTAAAATGCAGTCATTGTGAAGTGCAGTGCTGTGGTGGAGGAATGGCAGAGCGTTTGCTTTTGTTGTGGCAGAGTACTGTAAGTGAAGAAGTGAAATGAAGCTGGAGGTAGAGTCAGAGGCACAAACAGGACTCGGGGTGCTGCTAAGATGGATAAGTTTTACTTCAAAAACAGTGGGGCTATATGGGGACATGCTGTGCAGGGGAGTGTCATGATTTGATTTTTGCATCTTTCCAATAATTAGAGGAATGAGTAGAAATAACCAGATCGGCCAAAGTTCACTGTTGTTGAAGGAAACTGAAGAAACCCCCAATAGACCATGGGTACAGGTGTCAGGGTGACCATTTCCTCTACTTTGCTGAGGGTTGTCACGTTCTATAAAACTCAACCATGTCATGATACTCCTATATAGATTCAATAAACATTGATGATGGGCCAGACTCTGTGTTGACTTCTGGTTGATTAACAGGTAGTTGGAGCTTCACAACAAGTATAGCAGCTTCCTACAATGCTATGTGACTGATTCTGGAAACATCGAGGGACTGGAGATGTGGTACTATACTTGACCTGAACATTTCTCAAGCTCTAACTTTCAGTATCACCTGTCGTGGAGTTTTGCGTTAGTACTTTTCTTTATTACTCCACACTTGTCTCTTGTCTAGACCAAATTACACATGAATTGAGCTCTGAAAGTAGACAGCATTTCTAAGACACTATGCTTCAAAATTGATTACAGTGTTTTACATAACTTAAAGGCCATTCATATGGACATCATGTGAGAACTTTCCATGAGGACATCTTATAAAGGGAGCAGGTGACAGACACTCTATAAGCAGTTTGTTAGTGCCTAATGAGGAGACTGAGATATTTATCTTACAAGAGAGAATCTGAGGGCCAGGAAGTAAGGCTAAGGTGGAACGACTATTTCCGGGAGACCCACACCAGAAACTAATGCTCTTTGTTCTCACATCTTTGAAAGGCCTCCATAAGATGACTTTTGCCTGAGTTGTCCAAGCCAATGACAATGATAGTCACATTCCTGGGAGAGGAAAAGAAAAATTAGTCAAAGCCACGAACCTCTCAATGCTTAGACTAAGAATTCTATTCTTTCTCCGTGTTTGAAGCTTAGCCTTCAATAGTCTCAAGTATCATAAAAAGCCCCACCACAGTGGCAGGAGTGGTGTGGCTACCCTTCCCAAATCCTCCAAGGATGCATCTTCTCCCCGCCCCCACACACCTTCTGTTTCTAGAATGATCACCCTCTCTCAACTCTATTCCCAATCTTGCACTTGCTGTCTGATTACTTCCCAGATGTGTCATGGCCATTTGTCCCTTGTAGAACTTGAGGCAGATACTTGGGAAGTCATTCCAAATTGGGTATGGAAAAGTAGCTGGAAACTTACCTTTGTTTTACTTCTGTGACCTTTTGACGAGACCAGCAGGCAGTCAAAAGTCGGAACATGATTCAGCTTGCTTTTTAAATATTAAGGGACAAAAATAAATGACAAATCACATCAATTGTGAATTAAGTCAGTTTGTCATACAGCTGCTGATAAATAGAAAGTCTGTGACTGTTGGAATTTCATTGTATCATTCAACCCAGCCTAACTTGTAAATGCCACAGAGGAGAGGCTGGCTACCCTGAGCTCCAATGACAGTTTTGTGGTAATATGTAGTTTCCTACAAAATAGAGTGACTTGTCACCAAAGCAACCCAACACACAGACACAACCAGATAGACCCTATCTATCCCTTTAGCTATAGTTTGTTACTACTAGGAATATCTTCAGTCTTGGGGAAAGGTGTGATGATTCATTGGAGAAGAAGCAGCTTAGTGTAAAGAACCATTGGAAGATTCATTCTGAGTAACTTCTCCATTGGGCTTGGTTCTGTTACTGCCTCAGCTTCAGAAGTAGAGGTGTTGGTGATCCACTTTTCATAGATTTTATTCAGTTCCTAGGGTCTGTAAGGGACCTCAGATATCACCTACAGTAGACTAATAGATATTAAACAGCAATCCAGGTGCCCACTGCCAAAGATTCCAAGGGAGTTAAATGTTTCTCAAGTGAGTTTAATGTGCCGCCTGGTTTGAAAGTGATTGCCTAAGTAAAAGATAATTTAGGCAACTGGTTCCATGTTGTAGCATGTATGAATCCTTAAATTTTTTTGAGATAGGTCTTACTTCATAGTTCTTGCTGACCTGGAACTTGCTATATAGACCAGGCTGGCATTGAACTCACAGAGATCAGCCTGCCTCTGCCTTCTGAATGCTTGGATTAAAGGCATGAGTCACCACCCTTGGCTTCATTCATTTTTGTGACTGAAAATTGTAGGTCTATCACATTCATTCACTCATCCACTGATGGACATTTGGATTGTTGCTACTTATTGGCTTAGCGCTAACACTGTTATAAACGTGTGTGTAAATGTGTGGATACGTGTTCATTTCTTTTGGGTATATTCGTGGGAGTGATTTCTGTGTTATACGCTGTATCTGTGTATACATTCAAAGAACTGCTGGATTGTTTTGCAAAGTGGCCGTAACATTTCCCCCTGATACCAGGAAGTGCTAGAGAGGATTTCCTCCACATGTGCCACTAAAGCTTATTGCTGTCTTGGTGTTTGTAGCTATCCTAGGAAGCATGAAATGAGGTCTCAGTATGATTTTGACTTACATTTTTCTACTAGTTCATTTTGTTGATGCCCAGAGTTGTAGGAAGAAGCAATAGGGTTAAGCAAAGATGTCCTTTTGGACCTATATGGGCCTTGCTTCACTGTTCATTGAGGAGTTTGTATGCCAGTTATTAATGGATGACTTAGCATTGTTCTGCATGGTCATCTAGTCATCCCCTGTTTTGGAGCATTGTTATTTTCAGAGATTCACATTTTATAGCTTGTCTTCGAATACAGTTCACTGTTCAGGAAATTGGCTTCCTTAAAGATCTACTGGAGAATGGCTTGCATCAGACAAAAAAAGAAGCCATATAAATGGCCTGTTATCAAAACAACACCCTTACTCTAGTCTTGCTCATGAAGCTAATAAGAACCAGAGCCTGAAAGGACAGAACCTAGTTGTCTTGATTCCATGATGGCTGTCTCCCTTTGAGACAAGGTTGGTAATATCTTCATGTCAATTTCCTTTTTAGTACATTTATTAGTGTACATTAATTGTATACAATAATGAGTTTTATTAGCATACTTTAGAATATGTAAATAATATACTTTGATTTTACTCATCCACCATGACCCTTTTCTCTCTTCCCCTCACCTTTCCCACTTTCATTAATGAAAGAAAATCTGAGTTGCCATTCTTATACCTTAATCATTTTCAGAGCTTCTCAGCTTGATCTTAGTCTCTGTTTGTCCAGTTTGGCACTGTACAAGTTCTTCCTTTCTGAGGTAAGAAGGGTAGGTGGGATGACCACAATTCAAAGCTAGGCAGTATGGCTTCAGAGTATTGAATCTGACAGGCTGTGTGTGAGAAACCTGAGCTATTAGACAATTATGGATGCTATTATGTCCAGTGCCTCCTCTACATAGCCTGGAGTGAAATCACCTAAAGTTAAGCTTATAAATTCCCATAAAGTGAAGAGATCTGTGTATTTGGCTTACCTTGAGATGGTTAATTATTTATCTGATAACAAGTTGAGTTTTGGGCTGAAAAATGTTAACCGTGTTGAGTTTCAGAAAGATTTGTTGAGCTTTTTAGCCTTCTGGATAGATTAATACAGCCCACTTGTCCACTTAAAGGGTAGGCAATGTTCTAACAATAGCTTGTCAAGGTTCTAGCATATCCATGGTAACCCCTTCCTCATTCTTAGGAACCAAACACATCCCCTTTTCTTGTGTGATTACAGATAATTACCAAATGAATTTTATTCATTATAGGTTTCCTTTTAAAAGTACATATAGAATTCCCTGGGCTTCTTTAAGTACTTTATTCATATTAACTCATTTAATCTTCATTGCAACAAGACGAAGAAAGGGCCGTCGTTCCTGCTGTTAAGAGATGAGGCTCACACAGAGCTTAGGGAGATTGACAGAGGCTCTCCAGCCAATGGTAAGGCTAAAACTCAAACCTAGGCAGTCTGGCTTCCTAGTCTGTGTATTAGGTTAGGTATTCCACAGATTGTGTGAGACTCAAGGTTCTAGAGGGGCTGCCTCTGCTCTGGGCCTCTTTTTTATCTGTCCATCCTTTTCCATACTTAGTCTTCCTCAGTGTGCTGGCTAGTTTTATGTCAATTTGACACTAACTAGAGTCATCGGAAAGGAGGGGACCTGAATTGAGAAAATGCCTCCGTAAGATCCGGTTGTAGGGCATTTTCTTAATTAGCTATTGATGGGAAGGGCCCAGCCCACTGTGGGTGGGGTCATCCCTGGGCTGGTGGTCCTGGGTTCTGTAAGAAAGCAGGCTGAGCAAGCCATGGGGGAACAAGCCAGTAAGCAACACTCCTCCATGGTCTCTACATCAGCTCTTGCCTTGAAGTTCCTGCCCTGTTGGAGTTCCTGTTCTGACTTTCTTCAATGATGAACAGTGATGTGGAAGTATAAGCCAATAAAGCCTTTTTTCCCCAAGTTGTTTTGGTCGTGGTGTTTGATTACCCCTGATATCTAGAGGTCTATCTATTGCTTGATGTTTTAGAACTAAAGATCTGTGGTTATAGTCACTTTGGCTTGAGGCTGTGGTGGTTTGAATAAAAAATGTCCTTCACAATACCACAGCTAGATACCACATGCTAACAAATAACAATCCCAGTACTAGGAATGGGTTACTTCTTGTTGAGTTGTTGGCCAGTGGGGTATCATAGATCTCCACACATTACAGGCTATGCCAACACTCCATAATTTGATCATAAGACTATTGCTGGGACTGGAGAGATGGCTCAGTGGTTAAACTCATGTGCTGTTCTTGTAGAGGACCCAGGTTCAGTCCCAAGTATTAACTTGGTGGCTCACAACCATTTGTAACTCCAGTTCCAGGTGATCTAACACCCTCTTCTGGCCTCCCTGGGCACCAGGCCCAGATATGCAAGCAAAGCACATATAAAAATGTTTAATAGATATTTTTAAAGACTCTCCTAGTAAAGATACCACATACCTGTGATGGAATATGGAGAAATCAAGCTGACCTGGAAGCTTCATCCCTACTAGATAGCTTCCATAGTACTGGAAGGTACCTTGTATACTACTGGAGGAGAAAAGTCATCAGTCTTACATAGCTGCAAACATGGTACAAATGATATGGGAGTATCCAATTACTCTCTGATTGGATTTCAGGCCCAGGCCATGAGATGGGACCTATACTTGGTACCATTATCAGAGCTAAGAACCTGTTTCTAGATAGGCCATAGGCTCTAGGGGAGAACCAACTACCATTAGTTCGTTAAAAGGGCATAGTATTAAAGCAACTCCTAATGACCTTCATCAAAGAATATTCTTAGAAAAGACAGTAGTTAATAGAGACCCACAAACGGGTCAACATTCAGAGAACAAGTGACTGCAGAGTGCTTAGCTCTAGATGAGACATCTGTAACATACTCCTCCCTCCATGGAAGCTTCATGGAAGAGGATGTGGAAAGACTGTAAGAGCCAGAGGCAGTGAATGAGTACAAGGAGACAACCTTTTCCAAACACAACAGAACAGTTGCGTGTCTGAACTTAACAGCGATTTTGACAGCATGTACAGACCTGTGAAATCTCAAGTCGGACAAAATCCCAGCATGGCGTGGAAGAGGTGGGTTTGTTTACTGCAAGAAGAATCAAATGACCAAAATAGATTGTATTATCCAAGTCTTGATTTAAAATAATTTAAAGAAACATCCCCCAGTAACTCATGGATTTTGAACAGCAGGTGGCACTGTTTGGGGAGGTTATGGAACCTTTAGGAGGTGGTGCCTTTCTGGGGGAAGTCCTCACTGGGGACAGGCTTTGAAGACTTATAGCCTCCTCCCACTTACTGTTCTCTCTCTGCTTTGTGTGTGTGTGGAAGAGCATGTGGTCTCTGCTTTCTGCTCTTGCTGTCACGCCATGCATTCCCTGCTATCACGGAGTCTTTACCTCTGGAAGCATTAGCTAAAATAAACCTTTTCTTCAAGTTGCTTTTAGTTATGGCAGTTTACCACAGCAACAGAAAATTGATACAGAGAGTTATTACTCTGGGCTTTCGATACCCGCGGTCCTGGCAAATGGCAGCGACTGTATTCATTTGATTCCAGCAGCAGTTAGTGTCACCAGACAGTAACGAGCAGCAGCAACAGCTGGTACTTTCATGTTATAGCTTTTATACAGGCTTCAGGTGCTGGGCTCGCCCCTCGGGGTGAGAGTGCCAAGGGTTACAGCTCTTAGACCTGGAGTGTCAGGGTCCTCAAGCCACTGACAGCTTCAGGTTTTACAGCTCTCCATGGCTCTTGTCTTCTCTATTGCTTCCGTTCCCGTTATCTATACTCTAGCCATACTCTTCAGCTCTTCATCTGCCGTGTAGTTTCTACTGCGCCTGTGCTTGCTGCTGCTAGCAGGGCAGTGGCTTTTGCCACCTTCACTACTATTGCTGCCTTCCTTTCTTTGTGTTTACCAACACAGCTCGGTATATTAATGATAAAGGGCAAAGGGAGAGTTGTGAGAAGTCTTTTAATTTGGTCTCAGTGCTACAACACAGCATAAGAGGGTATCTCCCAGAGAGGTCATGAAGTGAACCCAACAGCTTGCTTATATAATCAGAAATGTGTGTGGCTGTGGCAAAGGTTCTGTTGTGAGCGCAGTAGACCCCCATGCCTATGAAGGACCGTGCTTGACCCAAGAATAACAACTCCTCATTCAAATGAAGGCGTGTGCTTGTACCAATCATGGCATGGTCCCTCAAGCAAATGAGAGATAGCATTTGCACTAATCAAAGCAGCTCCTGATGTAAATGAGGACTTTTATTTGCACAGATCATGGCATAGTTCCTTGCACTCCTTCCATGCAAATGAGGGAACACACTTGCAGCAAAAATAGTAGTCATCCAAATTAAGATCTGTGTTTGTCCAATCACGACAGGGTCTTCCATGGAAATGGAGGATCACATTTCTATCCATCCCTGCTGGAGATGTTTGTACCAATCATGGTAGCCCATGCAAATGAAGAATTCTATTTGTCCCAATCCTGGCATACATTTCCTTGATATCAGAAAATGTTGAACAGGGCTGAAAATGGTGTTCCACGCCTTTCATCTCAGCACTTGGGAGGCAAAAGGCAAATCTGTGAGTTTGAGGACAACCTGGTCTACATAGTGAGATCCAAGCAAGCCAGGGTGAAAATTGTATAGTTGAGACCCTGTCTCAAAAAATTGTTGAACATTTTTTGTATATGTATTGGTCATTTGTACTTCTTTCAAGAACTATCTATTTAGGTCATTTGCCCATTATTTGTTACTTTGGTGTTTAATATTTTTCAGTTCATTATCTATTCTGAATATTTATCCCCTCAGATGAATATAAAGTGGTAATGTAGACTAAATTATGAAGTCAAAAATAAATATGAGGGCTGGAGACATGGCTCAGAGGTTAAGAGCACCTGAGTTCAATTCCCAGCAACCACATGGTGGCTCACAACCATCTGTAATGAGATCTGGTGCCTCTTCTGGCCTGCCGGAATGTATATTATTTATTTATTATGTATACTGTATACATAATAAATCTTTAAAAAAATCTTTAAAAAAATATGAAATAAGGGGGCAAGGGAAGAGAAAAAAGAAAGAAGCGAGGCCAAAGATAAAGAAGGCCTGCAAGATGGCTGAGTGGGTAAAGGTGTCTGCTGCCGAGTCTGAGAACCAGAGTTCAACTCCACAACCCACATGGTGGAAGGTGAGAACCAGCTGTGGCATGCTTGTGTCCCCCACCCTCCTCCAAAACTGTAATTTAAAAGAGGAAACTGGGAGAGGGGGAGAAGGAATTGTGGGAGCCAGAGGGGTTGAGGAGGACACTGGGAGAACACTGCCCATGGAATCAAGTAAGCAGGGCACACGGGCTTCCCGAGAGTGAGGTAGCAACCACAGAGCCTGCATGGGTCTGTTCTAGGTCCTCTGCATCTGTGTTGTGGTTGTTTAGCTTGGGGGTTTTGTGGGACTCCTGGCATTGGGAATTGGGGTGTCTCTGACTCTTTTTCCTGCTCTTGGGACCATTTTCATTCTCCTGGGTTTCCTCGCTCAGCCTCGATGTGAAGGTTTGTGCCTGGTCTTATTGTATCTGTTTGTGCCATGTTAGGTTGATGTTCCCGGGAGGCCTGCTCTTTTCTGAAGTGAAACGGAGGAGCAGTGGATCTGGGGGAGAGGGGAGGGGAAGCCACAGTTGGGATGTAATGTATGAGAGAAGAATAAATGAGAAAAAAAAGAAGAAAAATAATGTGAGGAAGAGGAAAACATGAAAAATTGTTTAAAAGTCCAATTAGAAAATAAAGATAATTATGTGAATAAATTAGAGAAATGTAAGAAGAGTGATAAAAAATAAAAAAAAATGAGAAAAAGTCAACTTGTGGAGGATTTATTTTGGCTCACCGTTTCAGCAAATGCAGTCTGCCGTGGTGAGAAAACCATCAGTGCCTTGCATTGTGTTGGCAGTCAGAAACAGACGGTGATAACAGGGATGCTCGCTAGGTTTGGTGTCCCTTTTCTTTCGGTCTTGGATCCCTGCACATGGGCTTACACTACCATATACAGGTGAGCCTCCTCCTGTCTGTCGAGGCTCTGGCAAAGCCTTCACAGGCATTCCCGGCTCTAGTGCTCCAGGATGAAAAAAGCCATGCAGTGGATTTCGTTTCTAGCACCGTTGTGCCATGCAGCCCATGTCACTGTCAGACCCAATCACTCCACCGTATTGGAAGCTTGTGACAAGCATGGGTGTTTGTTCTGGCTGGAACTGTCAACCTGATGTTTGTTACAAAGGCTGCCTGACTGACTTTGTGCTGAAGATTTGGTTTCCTCTCCCCAAGAAGTGCTGGGATTGGAGCTGTGAGATATTTCCACTTTGCTCTTTATCTCCTTTCACTTTCTCCATGCATTTTAGCTGTCTGGTCTCCTCATTCTGGATTCTGTATGTTCTTTTTTCTTTATGTCTTTGATATAGTCTCCTCTGTTATCCAGACTCTTCTCATTCGT
Organism: Peromyscus eremicus; assembly: GCF_949786415.1. Taxonomy (NCBI): domain Eukaryota; kingdom Metazoa; phylum Chordata; class Mammalia; order Rodentia; family Cricetidae; genus Peromyscus; species Peromyscus eremicus. The sequence goes on along the minus strand of NC_081439.1, from coordinate 81,679,573 downwards.
AGACTCAAATAGAGGAAACGTCTCATTTTCCCCATTCACACAAGGAAGATACTCTATTATTTATCTTCTTATACATTCATGATAAATTGCTATGGAATATAAGGACAATAAATATCCTTGGAAGAAGCCATCTTTTTTTTTTCCAGAGCTGAGGACCGAACCAAGGGCCTTGCGCTTGTTAGGCAAGCACTCTACCACTGAGCTAAATCCCCAACCCCAATAAATATCCTTAAACCCAAGCATTATAATGGATTCAAAATAGACATGGTTTCAAAATCATAATTATCTTTGCATCTTTTCTCATGGCTTACCCAGCAGCTGATTGTTTCACCCAAACAATAATAAAATCTGAACACGCTAAACTCATAATTTTTTATTTTTCAGCTTTTGTGCATGTTGATAAAATAAGTTCAGCATTTAAACATATACAGACATGTGCCATTAGTTCATTTTCCTGTTCATTTATTACAGTGGATTTACTATAGCCCAGCTAAAAAACACTTGAAACACAAAGTCAACTGATATCAATCTACTTTATTCTATGTAATGAATATAAATTTATATTGTATTCGAATCTTATAATTTATTCAAATGTTTTTGTTAATAGAGGCAATTAGTGAAAAGATTTTGAAATGTTCTTTGAAAGCTTATAAAATGTAGCAAATTTCTAATTTACCATCTTACCTTGGGACTAGACCCTTGAACCATTTTAAGAATTCCACTTTGGAGTGAGATATATTGATTCATGTTGGTAATTGTAGCACTTAGGAGGCTCAGTGTTCAAGAACAGCCTTGGCTACATAGCTAGACTGCCTCAAAAAGAGAGAGAAAAAAAAGAATTCCACTGTAATCCCACTGTGCTGGCTAGTTTTATGTCAACTTGAAACATTCTAGAGTCATTTGGGAAGAACGATTCTCAATTAAGAAAATGCCTTCATTTAACCAGAGGCTTTTCTCTGTCCCACCCTGTCCTGCAGCTGTTTAATTATAAATTAATTATAAATGTTTGGCTGATGGCTCAGGCTTATTACTAGTTAGCTCTTACATTTAAATCAACCCATATTTCTTATCTGGTTCATGGCTTGTTACTTCATTTCTATATGTCTTGCTTCCTCAGCGACTGGCTGGTGCTCCTGACTCTGCCCTTCCTCTTCCTAGAATTCTCCTAGTCTGGCTGTCACACTCAATCTCTTCCTGACCAGCTATCAGTCAATCAGCTTTACTATTAACAATAAACATAATCCACGGCACCTTCTTAAGGTAGGCGTCTTATAGGCAAGTCTGCTGAGTGTTTTCTTGATTAATGATTGATGTGGACTGCTACTCCTGGGCATGTGATCCTGGATGGTATAAGAATTCAGGCTGAGGGGCTGGAGAGATAGCTCAGAGATTAAGAGCACCGACTGCTCTTCCAGAGGTCCTGAGTTCAATTCCCAGCACCCACATGGTGGCTCACAACCATCTGTAATGAGATCTGGCACCCTCTTCTGTGTACATAATAAATAAATAAATTAAAAAAAAAATTCAGGCTGAGCCGGGCAGTGGTGGCGCACGCCTTTAATCCCAGCACTCGAGAGGCAGAGCCAGGCGGATCTCTGTGAGTTCGAGGCCAGCCTGGGCTACCAAGTGAGTTCCAGGAGAGGCGCAAAGCTACACAGAGAAACCCTGTCTCGAAAAACCAAAAAAAGAAAAAAAAAATTCAGGCTGAACAAACCATGGGGAGCAAGCTTCAGCTCCTGCCTCCAGGTTTGTGCCTTGAGTTCCTGCCGTGACTTCCTCCAATGATGGGATGTGATATGGAAGTGTAAGTGGATATAAACCCTTTCCTCTCCAAGTTGCTTTGGACATGGTCTTCATCATAGCAATAGAAAAGTAACCAAGACACTTACCTACTCAGGAGGCTGTGATCAGGGAGTGTGACTTTGAAGCCAGCCTGGGCAAAATAGTGAGACCCTGCCTCAAAAAGAAAAATATTCTATTGTGATTTTATATTTACAGGATTTAAATGTGTTTTTATAGAGTTTTTTTTTAAAAAGATTTTATATTATTTTTAATTATGTGGATGTATGTGTGTTTGTGGGGGGTGGCGGGGGGGGGGTGTTGGGGAGAGAGAATTTGCATATGAGTCCAGGTACCCAAAAAAGTCAAAAGCGGGTGTCAGATCCTCTGGAGCTGGTGTTACAGGTGGTTGTAAGCAACCCAACATGGTGCTGGGAATGGAACTAGACTCAACTGCAAAAGCAGCACACAGCTAAGCCATCTTTCTAACCCTTGGAGAGATGTTTTAGTGTTCTGATTATTACATGATAACATCAATGTACTATCACAGTCTGCTTGTATCAACATTTTTACATGGGAATATTTTGGTCATTCATTTTTAAATGCTTTTCAGCTCCACAGTCTTTCACCCCATTTAGTCCTCCTTTCCCTTTTCCTGATGTGAAGTGGATGTGGATGTGGATGTGGATGTGGATGGGATGGGATGGGATGGGAGTGTATAGGCCAATCTCAGGTGTTCCTCAGATGCCACCCACCTTATTTCTGGAGGTCTTTCACTATGCCTAGAACTCATTGATTAGTCTAGGCTAGCTAGCCAGTGAGCCCCATGGAACCTCCTGCCTCTGACTCCTCGGCTTTGGGGTTCCAGGGGCTGATCACCATCACACCTGTCTTTTGCACGTGTGTTCTGGGATTGAAATCAAGTCCTCTTGTGTAGAAGCACTTTGTTAATTAAGCTGTTACCGGCCCCTCTTTTCTTTTGGAACACCAATCATATGACTGTTACTTCCTTTATTTGTTGTTTCACAGGACAGGATTTTATTTATTTATTTAATGGTAGTTTCTTTTTTAGTCTCCCTCCTTATTCAGATTTGATAATTTATATTGATTTGTTGCAAATTCAGTGATTTGTTCTTCTATAGACAATGAGTTTTACATTCTTATCATATTTTTAATTGTAAAATTTCTATTTGGCTCTTTTAATATCTTCTATCTCTGCTGATTTTCTTTCGTTTTCTTTTCTTTTCTTTTTCTTTTTCTTTTTGAGACAGGGTCTCACTATGTATCTTTGGCTGTCCTGGAACTCACTATGTAGACCAGGCTGACCTTGAACTCACAGAAGTCCACCTGCCTCTGCCTCCTGAGTGCTAGGATTAATGGTGTGCAAGGCCATGCCTGGCTAATTTTTTCATTTTTTATACATTTAATTGATTGCTAACATTTTTTTTCAAGACAAGGTTTCTCTGTGTAGCTTTGGATCCTATCCTGGAACTCACTTTGTAGGTCATTCTGGCTTTGAATTCACAGAGATTCACCTGCCTCTGCATCCCGAGTGATGGTATTAAAGGCACGTGCCACCACACCCGGCTGATGGTTAACATTTTCATAATGTATGCTTTTAAATTGTCAACAGATAATTCTAGCATCTGTGTCATCTCAGTGTTGACATTGATTTCCTTTTCTCATGAAAGTTGAGATTTACATACCTTTTTATATAGTGAGTGTTTTCTGTTGCATTTTGGATGTTGGAGGTATTGTCATGAAATTCTAAATTTTGTTTCCTCCTCCTCCTCCATCTTTTCTTCATCTTCCTCCTCCTCTTCTTTTTTGAGACAGGGTCTCATTGTGTAGTCTTGGCTGGCCTGAAACTCACTATGTAGACAAATATCTAAACAGTCTTAATAAATAAGAAACACAGAGCCAAATACAGGGGTGAAAGCTGTAGAGATCAGAGAAATAGTAAGAGCCACCAGCTAACCTTAGCTCACCATGCCGCTGTAGCTTCCCCATCGAGAGCTTCTTCCTGTCTAACCTGCACCTTTATTGCCTTGCTGTTCTGCTTTCTCATTGGCTCTTAGCCCAGCTACCTCATTTCCTTGTCAGTTGTCGCGCCCGCCTCGACCAGCAAGGAAGATACAACACCGAGCTCTTCTTCAAGCTGCTTTATTCAGGCCTTTTAATCTGTTTCCTTTGTTCTTCTACCCCTGGGGAGAGCCCGCCCCAGCCTTATATAGGTCTCAGTCCACTAGCCACCATGCGCCACATGGGATTCCTGGATAGGTACACGTATGCCTTAGCAAGCCAAAATCTGAAACCAAGCCAAATAAAGTGTTGCTTAACACAAAGAGCGCTCGCCACCGGGAGGGCCGGGGGCGGAAGCCAACGCCATCTTAAGGGTGCAGCTCCCCGCAGCTCTCTACAGTCACTGCCTGTCTGTACAGACCTCCAGGTCTCTATGGTTGGTACTGGGATTAAAGGCATGTGTCACCCACGCTTGGCTGTTCCCTAGTGTGTCCTTGAACACACAGAGACTCTGCTTGCCATGTGATCAGGATTAAGGGTGTGTGCTACTACTGCCTGACTTTTGTTTATGGCTGGCTATGTCCTCTGATCTCCAGGCAAACTTTATTTATTAACATACAAAGAAAATAACACCACATTTTAGCACAAATAAAATATCACCATATCACTATGTAAACTAGGCTGGCTTTGAACTCACAAAGTTGATCTGCTTTTGCCAGCTAGGTACTGGAACTAAAGGCATACACCATTACACTTGGCTTGTTTTGGGAAAAGATGTTGAGATGTGTTGTGCAGGTCTGGGTTAGGGTGGATACAGAATTCCCTATTGGGGTCTGCTGACTCTGGCCAAAATGAATTACTACTTCGTCCTTTCTTATTTAAACAAATAATGGAAAAGTTTCTTTCCCGTCCTTCTGACTGATATCGTCCTGTAGAGACAACAGTTTTAATCTTTTGTTGCTGGACAGGTTAGAAGTTTTTCTCCCTGTTGGAAAAAGCAGTGTTGCCTCATCTGTCTCATTCTACCCTGTTGCCCCCCCTTTCGTGTGTGTGTGTGTGTGTGTGTGTGTGTGTGTGTGTGTGTGTGTGTGTGGTGTATAGATGAGAAGGCTCAGTGGGTAAAGCCTGATGATCTGAGTTCAGTTCCCAGAGCTCATATGAAAAGCCAGATGCAGTGATGTGCATGAGTATCCCAGCACTCCTACAGTGAGACAGGAGGTGGATATAGGAGAATCTCCTGCAATCAATACCTCCCTGTCCTCCCCACTCTGAGTGTACGAGTCTGTGTGTGTGTGTGTGTGTGTGTGTGTGTGTGTGTGTGTGTGTGTGTTGTGTGGAAGTTTAGCTCCTTGCTAGGCACCTTCCAAATCCTAAGTAGGAAAATAGGAAACCGATTCTTAGCCTATTCTGCCTCTTGCTGACCAGTAAAGATGGTCCCACTGAAACAACCCTAGGAAAAAGTGGAGTGCCAACTAGTATCATCTCTTGGGTCTTGCTCTACTGAGGAGTGCAGGTCGAAGTTTCCTTCTTTTGATCTTGCAGCTACATCTCTGTGTAGGAGGTCCAAGGCATACTCACCCTGTTTGGTCACTGTCAAGTGTGGCTAGACGTGGTTATTTGGTACAGATGACAGTGCAGAGAATGGACAGAGTTTCCATGTTTAATCTATTACCAAAAAGCTTTTCTGCTCTTTAGAGCATGCAGCTTCTGGTCATTTACCTAAATGGAACAAGTTTTCCTTGAGACTTTTTTCTTTTAACGTGGGTAAATGTTTTGCTTACATATATGTCTGTGCCCCACTTGTATGCCTGGTACTCACAGAGGCCAGAACAGAGCATCTTATCCCCTAGTTAATAGATGGTTTTGAGATACCGTGATGTGGGTGCTGGGAATCTTTCTACATCACCATTCTTCAGACATTTATTGTATAGTTATTAAATGTAATACATTCTCTTCCAGAGTAGCTGGGTTCATGTCCCAGCACTCACATGGCAGTTCACAAATAGCTGTTAACTTCAGCCCAAGGGCATCTGATGCCCTTTCTTGGCCTTTGAGAGAATTGCATGTACATGGTGCACATACATGTGGGCAAAATACTCGGACACATAAAATAAAATGAAAAAAAGTAATACATTGAAAATATTTGGCCTTATCAATGAGAAAAGGGAAGTGAAGACAATATGAAGACAAGGAATACTAGAAAGTTCCTGCCGTCTAGTGTCTCTGAGGCTGGGGGATGGCTTAGTGGGGAGAGCCCTTGCTGTACAAGTATGGGGACCTGAGTCAGGTTCCTCAGAACCCACCTAAAGCCTGACATAGTAGTACACCTGTCTGTAACCCCTGCAGTTTTATGGGGAAATGGGAGACACAGACAAGAGAACCCCCAGAAGCTTGCTGGTCAGATAGCCTTTCTTACAAAGTGTTGAATAACAGATTCCCTGTCTCAAACAAGACAGAAGACAAAGACCAGCACCTAAGGTTGTCCTCTGACCTCCACATACATGCTGAGACACATATGCATACATGTGTACACACACATCACACATGATTGGTGAAAAAAGAAGTGTATCTGGTTGGTATTATAAGTATACACAAGCCAGTTACATCACGGTGCCTTGAGTTTTGGGTTTTTACAGAATTTTCGAAGGGGTGATGTCCTAGAAGCTATTGCTCCTTGTGTAGTGAGTGATAAATTAGTTGGGTTTAGCTTTATACAAAATAGTACTCTGTTCTCTCTTGATTGGTCAGAGGGATGCAGTCTTCTGGTTTGGATACATTTTGAGTGACCGTATACATATCATCAGTTTTCTGCTTACCCTTTCCGACCCTTCCCACCCTGTCCTGTATGCCAGGAAGTGAGGCTGTACACCACTGAGTCTTTCCCTTTGGGCTTCTGGACGTTTGAGCTATGGAATCACTGGCAGCGAACTGTGGCCATCTTGTTTCTTCTTGTCTTTCTCCTCACAGGAGTGCCTCAGGCTGGCTATTGTCCTGAACTAAATGTTAGATCTCTCCTCATGGGAATTCTCCCCACTTCACATTCTTTTTCTTAAGTGGTAAATGTTCTTTCTCTCATTTTGGGCGGAGGATGGGAACAGCCCTAAGTTATTGTACTGCCTCCCTCTTGGTTTTACTATTCTGCCAACACCTTTGTAGATAGTCCTTTTGTTAAATTTTCTCCTAATTATGCTAATTTGAGCATACCATCTGTCTCCTGGCAGAACCCTGACTGATGCAGATGAAGTCTTAATTCTCAAAGAATTAGAATACAATGAAATAAGCCTAACAGAATATGACTAAATATGATTCAATCTGTCTTTCTCTGATTAATCTGGGCTCTCGAAATGCTTTCAGATAATCATCAGATAAGACAAGAACTATAGTCTTCAGAGAATCATAGACATGCAAAAGTGTCAGTTCACAGAATACTAATAATAACTAGCACTTATTCGTTGCTGACTGTTTCCATGCATTGTGTTAGGAATGCTTTGTGTTCAGTGTTTCCCTTGCTCTCCTCAGCAACCCTATGAAGCGTGCACATTTATTTTTGAGACCGCTTTTATGTATCCCAGGTTGGCTTTTAACTTGTTATCAATATGTTGCCAAGGATAAATTTGAACTCCTGACCCTCCTGCCTCTACCTTTCAAGTGCTGGAATGACAGGTGTATACCACCACACCCACCCCATTCTGTGATCTTTAATGTTCATCGTGTGGCGTTCAAGCCAGAATCTGAAGACAGTATTGTTTGTTTGAGACAAGGGCATTTAAAATAAGTCAGGAATAGGGTGGTATAATGCTTATAATTCCAGTACTTGGAAGGTGGAGGCAGGGAAATTAGTTCAAGGCCAGACTCAGTTACATGAATTTGAGGCTAAAATAAGATATACAATGAATCTGTCCACCCCTACCCTGCATGCAAAACAAAACTAAACAAAACAAATCTAATGGCTCAGTGGTTAAGAGCACTGGCTGTTCTTGCAGAGAACTTGAGTTCAGTTCCCAGCACCCACATGGTGGTTCACAACCAACTGTAATTGCAGTTCCAGGGGATCTGATGCCCTCTTCTGTCTCACTGGGCACCAGGCACACACACAGCAGACACATACAGGAAGATACACATACACATTTAAAAAAACAACTTAAAAACATCTTCAAGGGCCTATCAAGATGACTCAACAGGTAAACCCTGAGGAGCTGAGTTCAATCCCTGGAACCCACAGAGTGGAGAGAACCAACTTCAGCAATTTGTCCCTGACCTCCATATGCACACAGTGGTGCATGCACTTACACAACACGCACATGCACACACATTAAACAACAAAAAAAAATGTAAAAGGAAAAGTGCTGTGGGATGTTCCATATGTCAAATATGTTGCTCTGATTGGTTAGTAAATAAAACACTGATTGGCCAGTAGCCAGGCAGGAAGGATAGGCGGGACAAGCAGAGAAGAAAATTCTGGGAAGTGGAAGGCTGAGTCAGAGAGACACTGCCAGCCGCCACCATGACAAGCAGCATGTGAAGATGCTGGTAAGCCACGAGCCACGTGGCAAGGTATAGATTTATAGAAATGGATTAATTTAAGATATAAGAACAGTTAGCAAGAAGCCTGCCACGGCCATACAGTTTGTAAACAATATAAGTCTCTGTGTTTACTTGGTTGGGTCTGAGCAGCTGTGGGACTGGCAGGTGAGAGAGATTTGTCCTGACTGTGGGCCAGGCAGGAAAACTCTAACTACAAAAAAACCCCAATACTGTAGCGTTGTCAGGAAGCTAAGGGAACCTGGAGGAGGAAGTAGCCAGTATTACTTCTGTTGTAGAAGGATGAGTTTGCTGTGTCCCACCTGTTTCTATTTTTAATATTTTAGATTAATTGATTTTATTATTTTATGTCTGTGAGGGGTTTGCTTACATGTATGTATGTGCCAGGTGCCCTCAGAGATCAAAAGAGGGTGTCAGATCCCCTGAGACTGGAGTTACAGACAGTTGTGAGCCACCATGTGGGTGCTGGGAATCAAACCTGGGTCCTATGCAAGAGCAACAAGTGCTTTTTTTTTTTGCAACAAGTGCTCTTAACTATCTGTTTTTATTTATTTGGTCTTGCAATGACTCATCACATGAAGAACCTTGGCAGAGGTTTGGCCGGCAGTCCTAGGACCGTTGTTGCAGTGACTTCGAACAAACCAAATGAACTCCTTTGAACTTCAGATACCCCACCTATGAAATGGAGATGGTGCAGGGGAGTATCTCTCATCTGAAGTACTTTGGGGGCATGAGAGGTAATACCCAAGAGTAGAAACAACCTGTGCAAATTTGTCTCCTCATTTCACTCTTTTGGGCCTTTCTGGTAGATTTTCAATTGTCTTAAGAGTGGGCGAGAGTGTCGACCTGACCCTGACCTCCTGCAGCCCTTCCCAGCCATGTCTGACTGGATCTTGGCAACAGCTGCACATACAGAGCCCAAACCAGGGAGCGAAAGAGATGTAAAGAGTCTCTTGTGTAATTAGAAAGGACCACTGATGAACTGCTTGGATCAACACCCTAAGTTCTGGACAGATATTAATATAAAGAGCCTCCAGGAGAAAACACAATTCTGGATAATAGAAGGAATGATCTTTGCTTTTGTAGACCCACTGTGGTTACTACTTGGTTACTTGGTTTCATAGCATGCACATTACCAGTGGAGCCATTACTTCACCATGAATGCACTTTCAATTCATGGGTAACTATGTATAATCTTTTCAAGAAACTGCCAGATGTTTCCAAAGTGGTTTCATCATTTTATATTTCCATCAACTGTATATAAGGATACCAGTTTCTCCACAGCTCCAACAACTGTTACCAATCTTGACTATAGTCATCCTACTGGATTTTAATTTGCATTTATTTGGTAGCTAGCTTGCTTGATTGAATGATCCATTGACTGATTGATTGTGGGAGAGCATTTGAATACCAGCTACCTATATTCTTACAGGTATTTCAATAAACGTTTTTAAATACACATATGCTCAACATTTTTGTGGATGGTGGGCACCTGTAATCTCAACACTTGGAGGTAGAAGCAAAAAAGGTTGTGAGTTTGAGGCCAGCCTGGGCTGCATAATGACTTCCAAACCACCCTTGGATATACAGCAAGATTCTGTACCCAAAATGATAATTTGTGGGTCAGCAAGATGGTTCAATGGGTAAAGACACCTTGTCAAGCCTGACAATATGAATTTGATCTCCAGAACATACATAGTAGAAGGAGAGAACCAATTCCCTCAGGTTGTTCTCTGACCTCTACTCCTAGGAGCTTGGTACATGTGCCTACACCCCACCCACCCACACTTTATTATTTGTAAGTATTTATAATCAACAATGAACAAGATAAAGGTATTAAGGAGTTCAAAGAGTATAGTGAGCATTTGTCCTCTTCTGGATCTTGTCTACCATCTGAATTCCATCAATTATGCGAGAAATTTAACTGATCTTGTTACAAAGCAAATCCCCCTCACAATCAGGACACAGGTATGGGACTTAGATAAACTGAATCCAAGGATGTATTCCTTGAATTGGGAGCCAGTGACATACAGCAATACAAAACCTTTGTTTGAGATCATAATAAAAATGTACCTCCTAGTTCTCCAAATGCAGGGTGTTTATTAACCATGGCCCTAGTTGTTATGATCAAAGTTTGCTATTTTGCTCTGAGACCACATTGACTCCATCAATAACTGAGCAAGCAGGTCTGCTTCTTAGATGTGTAGGATTGTTCTAATAGGTGACTGCATTTTGGACTCTGTATCAACATGGCGAATAATTTTATTAGACTTGCACTTCAGTCTAATACTCTTTCTAGCCAACGGTCTTGCCTTCCCGCCCTCATAAAGCTGAGACTTATATTGCAATCCAACAGCTTTCCCAGTCACCTACAGGGTCCCACATTATTTTCTGTCATAGGAGTTTCCATCAACAAATCTGTTATATATCACATCCGTCCTGGTACCTACTCCTCAGAGGACCTGCGTGTAACAGTAGATGCGGTAGTAACAGTGGCTGTTAAGGTGTTGGCTGTGTAGATCTTTAATACTCTCTCAATACAACTTTCTGCCCCCAAATAGTTAGCAATATCTGTTGGTAACAACCATGAACCCTCTGGATTATACAGGAAAAGGACAAAGGCATCAATTTCTATGATACAGCATGAGAAGAGTTAGGACAGAATCTGGGAACCTAATTTGGTCTTTATGTCTACCCAAATAAAAGAACTCCAGCTTGTGTGGAATTGCTAGTCCACTCTCACCACTAACTTTCCAGGTCACCATAAATTGAAAGACTCATTAACATCTCTCCAATTTACCACTTCTGAGGCAACGGTTCTCATAGTTAAATTCCCATGAGAATCACTTGAGGGCAGGGGAGGACTAATTGCAAACACCAGAGCCTAAACTATCAAATGAAGCAGGTACTCAGAGAATTATATTTAGTAGACAATTGTCCTAGGGATACTGGTGCAATGCGTTTCTAAAACAGTTCCATCCATTGTCTTATCATGCATTTCATACAGGTTTTGACCCCTCTTTTGGTCTGGGCCCAAGTTAAGACTGACTTAGTTCTGTATGCAAGGGTCTGTCTCTGACACCAGATCTCTTGATGTTCTTGGGCCACCCACAAAGAATATCACCTCCAAGTATAACAATGAAATTGTGCATATACTTTCATATTCTTGCTTATTGGGCACACTAAACACTTGTTGGACCTAGAGCTGCCTAGCTTAATCTTTTTCTTTCTTTCTTTCTTTTTTTTTTCAAGATGGGGTTTCTCTGTGTAACAGTCCTGGCTATCCTGAAACTCACTTTGTAGACCAGGCTGACCTCAAACACACAGAGATCCACCTGCCTCTACCTCCCAAGTCCTGGCATTAAAGTTGGGCACTGCCATCACCCTGTGAGATGCTTGATCTTAATGACAAGGAATGACAAATTTTAGCAGCGCCAAGAGGAAACAGGGACTTCTCCTGGACTGCATGACGGAATGTGTGAATTACAGATTAAACAACAGAAAGGATCACGAATCTTGGGTCACTACTATATCGTGTCTTTAGCACCACTGGCTCTCCTACTTGGCTTTTACTTTTTGCCCTAGTTTGTTTTCTGATGCTGTGATAAGCGCCATGACCAAAAGCAGCTTGAAGGGAGAAAGGGGTTTATTTCACCTTACAACTTACAGTCCTTCACTGAAGCAAGTCAAGGCGGGAACTCAAGGCACGAACCTGGAGGCAAGAACTGGAGCAAAGACCATGGATGAATGCTGCTTATTGGCTTGCTCCTCAGGCTCAAGTTCAGCTACATTTCTTATAAAGCCCAGGACTACCTGCCCAGAGGGTGGTGCCACCCCTACTGGGCTGGGCCCTTCCACATCAATCATTAATTTTAAAAAATGTCCTATACACTTGCCTATAAGGAATCTGATGGAGGCATTTTCTCAATTAAAGTTCCTCTTCCCAAATAACTCTGGCTTGTGTCAGTTGACAAAATACTAACTAGACACTTTGGAAAACAAAACCAAAAAAATCACTTTGTTTCTTCTAAAATGAATATCATAAGCACCATTTACTGAAAGCTAGTAACAGAGAGTGAGGTTTATAAAGACATAAAATTTATAGCCAAATATATATATATATATATATATATATATATATATATATGTATGTATAGGTTAATACACTCATCGAGAAGAACAATTCACTTACTGTTTAGTAGATAATTGTATGTTAAATTAAGTGAAACAGTATACTTTGAAATACAACTCATTAAGCAAAAAGTCTAATGTTCAGTTATAATGTGCTGAGTGTGAAAAAAACAGAAAACTGTATTGAAAGTGAAAATATGTCTTGCTAAGAAATTTTAGTCATTGGTTTAACAATTCCAAGGATGTTAGTCAGAAAAGTAAAAACAACTTAGAAGTACATAGCGGAATACAAAGCTCTCTGCTTTCCCTGCTCCAACTTTTAGGTTGTACACCTTTCCCTGATCCAACTTTTAGGTTGTACACCTTTCTGCTTTATTAAGCTTCCAAGACAATTCTATCAGCCTGCCTTGGACCTGCTCCCAAACCAACTACCTTGTAGGATCCATTCTCTATTTTAGGATGGTTATTATACTCAAATCTATGGGCATGTGGGTGGTTCTGCCTCCACGAATTTATCCACCTCTTCCAACCTATCTGGAAAAGTTCTCTAGCTTGTTTTCTCCTATCCCAACACCATCCATCCCTGGAGGTCAAGCCCAAATTTCTGCTGCTCTGTAAGACTCAAATTCTCTAGCTTTTTTTCTCCTTTCAGAACAATTAAGCTTCTACTGTCTGATGCCAATTCTTTTGATATTTAACTGATCTCAAGAGTGCATGCTTTATTTCCCTAATTAGCCTCACAGATTTCCCATGAGCAGTGAGAGCTGCACTATCCATTATGACATGTGGCTATGTAAATTTAAGCTAAGTAGGATCCAGTAAAATTAAAATCTCAATTCCTCGATCACATTAGTCACACTTGAAGTACTCAGCAGGCACATGTGTGATTAGACAATGCAGGTATAGAACATTTCCATAGCATAGACAATTCCAGTGGATAGGAAGGAGCAGAGAGTCTGCGGCAGCTGTCACGGTTCCACTGATCCTTTACATACTCTCCCTGTAAACGTTGTTCTGAACCGAAATGAGCATCCCGAGCACAAAAAGTGTTTGTCTTTAGCTTTTATTCCTATTCCTAGTACACCAAAAAGGGAACGCAGAAGATAAATCTCAAATGTAAATATCATTCAGCATGTCTAATGACATCTTAAAACCCTTGACTTTTCTCAATGCTCAACCTCCTTGAGCCCTCTGCTACATTTGCCAATGTGTAGAATAGACTTGCATCTCCTGAAAAGTCATCTTTCTTTGCTGTTGCCAAGATCCAGTCAGACATGACTGGGAAGGGCTGCAGGAGGTCAGGGTCAGGTCGACACTCTCGCCCACTTACCAGTGTTTCTGTTTTCACCTTGTTGGGACAAGGTCTCTCTTGTGTCTGTTGCTGTACTGCATACTCCAGACGAGTTGGCCTGTGAGCTTCCAGGTGACTGTCCTATGTCCACCTCCTGTCTCACTGTAGGAGTGCTGGGATACTCACGCACATCTTTCCTTGCTTCACTGGCATTCTAACCACAAAAACAATGACCACTGATTTACTTATAACTTATCCTGTGTGCCAAGTACCCTATAAAACCTTTTAGATACATTAACCATGATTAGAAAAGAGCTAGTACTATAAATCCAAAAAGTTTTGAAATCTGAAACCTTTTGAACATCAGAAGCATTTAGAATTTTGAAACATTTTGAATTTCAGATTTCAAGATTAGAGATGCTTAACTGGTAAAGTCTATGTAACTATTACAAAATCAGGAAAACTATGAAACATGCCCCAAGTATTTCAGCTGAGAGATACTCCCCCTGCACTATCTCCATTTCAAGGTGGGGTATCTGAAGTTCAAAGAAGTTCATTTGGTTTGTTCAAAGTCACTGCAATAATGGTCCCAGGACTGCCAGCCAAACCTCTTCCAAGGTTTTTCATGTGAGTCACTACAAGACCAAGTAAATACAAGCAGGCAGGTGGTCTATGAGAGGCAACACCCAAGAACAGAAACAACCTATGCACTTCACTCTTTTGGGCCCTTCTGGTAGATTTTCAGTTGTCTTAACAGTTTGGGTCCCCAGAATCCACATAAAAAGTTAGGGTTGGTGGCATGTTCCTGGGAAGGCAGAGACAGGAAGATTCCTAGGGCTTGCTGGCCAGCCAGTCCAGCCAATCAGTGTGCTCCAGCTTCAGGACAGACCCTGTCTTAAGACATAAAGTGAAAAATGATACAGGACGACAGTGAATGTCAACCTCTGGCCTCCACATGCATGCATGTACACATGCACCCACACATGCACGAGAACATATCACACACACACACACACACACACACACACACACACACACACACACACGGGAAAACATGCATAATGGCTACAGAAATGGCTCATCAGTTAATAGCACTGGCTGCTCCTCCAGAGGACCTGGGTTTGATCCCCAGCACCCACATGGTGACTCACAATCATCTGTAGTTCTAGTTTCAGGGAATCCAATGCTTTCTTTGTGCCTTCAAGGGCACCAGACATATGTGCAGGAAAAAAAACCATATACACAAAATAATAAAAGAAAACTTACATCCATTCAAAAACTTGTACACAAATGTTTCTAGTTGCTTTATTCATGAGAGCCAAAAGAATGGAAAAAATCCTGTGATAGTTTTAAATTTTTAATTATTCTCTCTCTTTCTTTCTCTCTTTGTATGTGGGTGTGTGACACACACACACACACACAGAGACAGAGACAGACAGACAGAGAGAGAGAGAGAGACAGAGAGACAGAGACAGAGACAGAGAGAGAGACAGAGAGAGAGAGAGAGAGAATGTACATTTGCATCACGAGGACAGCTTTGGGGACTCTGTTTTTTCTTTCCACCATGGGGTCCAGGCATCAAACTCAAGTCCTCAGATTCACATAGTGAGTGCTTTTACTTGCCAGGCCATCTCAACTGCCCAACAGTTGGTTTTACATGACAGCTTAGCTAGGCTATGATAGGCAGTTGTCTGGTCAAACCCTTGTGTAGATATTGATTGCTGTGAAGTTTTTTTTTCAGTTGTGATTAATATTTAATCATTGAGATTGAACAAAGCATGTGACCCTCCATTATGTGTTTGGATATTATCCAATTCATGAAAGACCTAGAGAGAAAAGGCTAGCATCCTCTGAAGAAGCCCAGAATTATGCCTGAGCCTCAAGCCTTTGGACTGGGTACTACATTAACTATTCTCTATTTTTCAGGCTGCTAGCCTGCCCTGAGTTTCAGACCTACTAGCAACTCCAGTTGGCCCCATTTCTTGGTGGCATATCTGTACAATGGAATATTACTCATCTTATAAAGGAATGATGGGCTGATACATGCTACAATGTGGATGAACATTTAGCATACTATGCCAAGTAAAAGAAGCCCTAAAAGGTCACACATAATGTACCATTCTATGAAATGCCCATTCTTTGATTTGGCTATAATGAGTGTCCTTCAGGTTTGCCTGTATTGAAATTAATTTCCATTGTGAGGTATGAAGAGCCTAGAAACATAATCTAACTATGGTGTTTCAAGTAGAGCCTCTGTGGAGTGAGTGATTAGGATTAGATAAGATTATTAGAGTTGTGGGAGCCCAGCAGGGAGACTGGCTCCCACATTTTATGACAGGGAACTCTTGAGGAGAGAGGGATAAGAGATTTTAGATAGAAGAATAGACGGGAGAGAAACTGATAGAAACACAGGATAGCCTGGGGAGGGCCTGGATCCTTATCCACCAGCCCCTCCTGTCTCTTCTAAAGGGCTATTTATAGGAATGCCAAGGGGTGGAGCAAAGACCTTCCCCTAGCACAGCCAAGTTCAGACCCTTTCCAGTCACCTGGTAACCATACACGTGTCAAGCAATCCTCTAATGCAGCCCTGCTGAGTAAAGCAAGCTCAGATGTCACTAGGAAACCTTTGTGGGCCTCTACAACTCCCCCTTCTTGATATAATAAAGGGCCCCCCCAGGCCCCTTAAATAGACTGTGCCTGTGTTAGGTCATTCTTCTTGATTAATTTTACTTACATACATTCAGGAAGCTATCAAAAAGAAAGTTTCCTGTCTTTGGCTACCAGCCTCTGGCAAAAGTGGGTGCAGAGTTTAACTCAGCTCTGATCCAGGTCCCTACTAAGGGCTTGCAAACATCCACCGCAATCTCCATAGCTGTCATACCTCCCATTAAAGGAGTAGAGGATAATAAAGGTGGAATATCCTTTTTTGGAATGGGTCTAAGATGACTACAGCAGTGTTAGCTACACCAAGCCCTTTTCTAAATCCATGATGGATTCCTTGTTGTTTTATAGGAAGGAAGGAAGACACACAACTGCATGTGCACTCACTCTCTCTTGCAATTTGATCACTTGTGCCACCTTGGAACACTACTGGCAAGGAAGCCATCACCAGATATACCCATCTCCTTCCAGTTAGAATCAATAGCCAAAGTGGATTTTCTTCATAATTCACTGAATCTGTGGTATAGTTCTATTGGCAAAAGAAAGAAACGAATACAGTCCATGATAGGCAAATATATTGAGAAGGAAAGTAGATTAGTGGTTGCTTCAGCTAAGAGAAGTTAAATGTGGAATGGGTGTTTAATGGGTATGGGCTTCTTTGGGAGAGTGATGCAATATTCTGGAACTAGATTATTGTAATGAATAAATGGCTTTGTACTAAGACTTCTAAACTGGCACTTTATATGCTGTATTATATGGCATGTGAATTATATTTTAGAGTTATTATTTTAAAAATAAGTAATATCCATTACATATTTGCTCCTCACTTACTTCCACCAGGCAATGTAAATAGAGCTGCCTGGCAACACCATCCCTATTCCCATGCTACATTTTGTGAAAGCATTTCTTTCCCTTCAAAGCTAATTTAGACGTTCACTTTAACTAAATTTTTTTCCATTATAAGTAGATTTTTTTTAAAAAGTAAAATGCCAGGGGTGAGGTTGTAGAGTGAACTCACTTGTGTTTTGATTTCAGGCTCAGATCCTATCTATGGGTGATACTAATGAGGGAATAGGCTATACTTTGAAAAGCCAGAGTCTTTATCCTTAAAGAGTGCATAGAAAAAAGAAAGAAAGAAAGAAAACAAGTCCTAGAGGATACATGATTTATTTTTGCCTTAGATCTCTTTTAAGGATCCCAAAGCCCAAACTGAGCATTCTACAGAAGGAAGCCATCCTTCTATTCTAGCTATTGATTTTGTCTACCCATCACCTCCCAGAGACTAGGATTCTATGAATGCTCTATTAGCCACCCACTGCTGATTACTCTCCTTCCTCAATTCTTCCCTTGTGGGTACCATCTACTGCCCTTATAGCACAGCTCCTGGAAGGCTTATGAACATTCTTCTTCTAGCTGCAATTGCTTGGAATGTTCAACACTATTCCCGAGCATTACGTAGTTTGAGGAGTTCTCAATACTGTGAAAATGCCAAGACCTTTTAGACAAGGTGACTTGTAGACTCAGTCTTTTTTCATGCTGAATTGAGAGTTAGATGTGGATAAGAAGTCATATCTTCAGCCTGCCCCTTTTGCACATTTCTGGTGCTTTACAGAAGGGGAAATAGACCCTGGAACACAACCTAGAATTCAGAGGACCATATATAAGCTTCACTTAACTAGCTCTTTTTTAAATTCATCTATTTATTTACATCCCAGCCACAGCCTCCCCCTCCACATCCTCCCCTCCCAGTCCCTCTCCCTCATTACCCTTTCTCATTCACTAATCTCCTCCTCTTCTGTCTCCATCCAGGAAAGGGCAGGTCTCCTATGAGTATTAATAAACATGGAATGTCAAGTTGCCATAAGACTAAGCACCTCCCTATGTATTAAGGCTGCCAAGGCAACCCAGTATGAGGACTAGGATCCCACAAGCCAGTGAAAGAGTCTGAGACAGCCCCTGTTCCTGCTGTTAGGAGTCCCACAAGAGGACTAAGCTACACCACTGTAACATACATGCAGAGTGTCTAGGTCAGTCCCATGCAGGCTCTGCTGTTGTTGGTTCAGTCTCTTCAAGTCCCTATGAGCCCAGGTCAGTTGATTATGTGAGCCTTCCTGGGTGTCCTTGACCCCTCTGGCTCCTATACTCAATTCTCCTCCTCCTCTGTAGGACTCCCGAATGCCACCTAATGTTCGGCTGTGGCTCTGCATCTGCCTCCATCAGTTGCTGGATGACACCTCTCTGATGACACTTGGGCTAGGCACCAGTCTGGTCACAGGAGATGGCCATTAACTAGCTCTTTTACTTAATTACTTCTTGAGAGATCTGTAGAGATTTATGCTTTTAGTGAGGAAGGGGTTTGAGGACCTTGGGAGTCTCATGACTATCAACATTGTCAGTGTCCCTTGTCCTAAGAAGACTAGAGTTGACCATAGAAATTGACTGATTGTGATAGCTAATCTTGGTTGTCAAATTAATAGGATCTACATTAACCTAGAAGACAAGTCTCTGGGCGTGCCTGTGAGGGATTATAAAGATAAAGCTAATGAGGTGGAAAGACTTGCCTACTGTGGGTGATGTTAACATTCTATGGATTGGGGTCCTGGACTGAATAAAAAGGAGAAAGTGAGATGAACATGGACATTTATCACTCTTTGCTTTCTGACTGTAGCTGCTCTGTGGCCAGCTGCCCCCTGCTCTTGCTGCCGTGATGGACTGTATCCCTGGAACTGTGAGCCAAAATAAACCCCTCTTCCCTTAAGTTGCTTTTGTTGGGTATATTATCATAGCAATAGGAAAATTAACATACCGAATGGACCTAAGAATATTAGAGACAGTGATGTTCTCAGTTAGTTTTTTCCAGTAGGGCAAAGGAACAGGGAAATAAGAGACCAAAGGATTTAGTGACCCAGAGCGCCAGAGAGTCTTAAGACTGAAAAGAGAGAAGCTGGTTGATGAGAGGAATCAGATGGCAGGAAACTGACAGGTTTATAATAGCCCTGGGTGGGGGGGAATCCGATAAAAGTATAACAGGAGTCCTGCCCTTAAGATCCTATAATAATTTAGTTGGGACATAAAAATGAATACACGTGAAATAATTCATAATTTGAGACAAAAATGTCATGCTGACAAAAAACAAAACAAAACAACAACAACAACAACAAGAAAACCCCAACTCTGCCTGAGAAGGGACAGATCCATGGACTGACAGACATCCTCTGTGAGCTGAGTTGGTGACTAAGACTGCATAGTCAGCTGAAAGACTTTGTGCCCTAGCCATAATGGCTACGGCTACAGCATTTGGAGTCGAGTCTGATTGAGTCCTGCCTGACTTCATGGAGGAAGTAACCGGGAGGAATCTTCATCATCCCATTTGTTCATCATCACTGTCATTGAGAGTCACACTAAACATTCCTTAGGCATTCTCCTTATATTCACACTCCTGTTGGGAAGGCAGAGCAAACAGAGTTGAAGGACTCATTCAAGAGAGTGTGTGTACAGATAGCACAAGAAAAGAAAAATGAGGGTAGAGGGAGTTAGACATGGCTTGACAGGGTTAGAGGTGACCCCTGAAAAACTAGAGCTGGGACTAATGGAGAAAGGGATGAAGCGAGCTGTAAATGGCATCTACAAGGCGCAGAAGTGGGGGTGAGCAGGATGAGTATGGCTAAGTGAGCAAACCTGCTGGACTGGTGTAAAAGGTGTGCAGTATGGTAGCGTGGGTGACTCAAATTATAGAGAAGCCGTAGTGATTACAGATAGCCTTGGTTGTCAGACAGGCCAACTAGTCATTTGGGACCAAAATCGGAAGACTGTGGAGCTATGTATTGGGGGAGTGGTTAAGGCATGGGGCAGAAGGCAGAAAGAACACTGCAATTTTATCTTACAATCTTGATAGCTTTGTTTTTTTTGTGTTTGGATGACTAATTCACCCTATAGAGTGAAGTGGATAAATTGGTCATCCTGCCTGAAATCCTCCTTATAAGCTGTTTGCTAAAGCAGGTGACATACTTTTAATTCTAGCACTTGGAAGGCAGAGGCAGATAGATGTGTTTGAGTCTGAGGCCAGCCTGGTCTACAGAGTGAGCCAGCCAGCCAGGGCTACATACATAGTGAGATCTTGTTTCAAAAAACAAACAAAATAACAAAGCCCCCAAAGAAAAATAAATAACAAAGGAAAACAGTGCAAAGAGATTCTATCCTGTGTCCCACCGGTGGAACACCCATCTTCTAAGACATCGACAGTTTTTAAGAAGTTGATCTTAATAGTGTCACCACAAAAGAGGAAGTATGAGCCTCCCAGGCCAGCTGCTAGACCAGGGGCAGCTGTGCTTCAGAGGACAACCTTTCCGGGTGGAATGTGTCCCCCAGTTGACTCTTGGGAAAGGAGGTGACAATTGAGAGAGCTACACACACACACACACACACACACACACACACACCATAAATAACAAAGACTAAATCCACCTTGAGGTCATCCATCCTTTTGGTGGCTGCTCTCTGGCCACTCCTCCCATAGATTCCTCTTGCTAACTTCCTGTGGTAGAAGGAGATTGGCACAGGGTGCTACATTGATATCACCCAGAAGCAGCTGTTTTCCTTTTTTCCTTGGGGTTTAGGATTATGCAAACGAGGCAGGAAAACAAAAGCTCACTGAGGTGGGGGAGGATTGCCTTTAAAAATCCAGGCAATTTTAAGAGCTATTTAAGACACCCCTCTCTGTTTTCCCTAACATCTCTCTTGGTTCTTCGCCAGTCTGTTTAGAATCTGGCCCCTCTTCAGAGCCTTTTAACCAAAGACCTAAAAGTTTATTCTGAAGCTTCTGTCCTGGCCTCATTTTGTAAGAGCAGAAATCAAGGCATATATGTGCTTTCAGTGTCTGTGGGCTGGCTGTGAGTTTTGATCTCTATCTGACTCAATCTTCCCTTTGCTGCATACAGTCTTACCTGGGCAGGAAACTCTGACCCAATTCCCTCTTAGGTTCCCACTTTTCTGATATTATCTGGAGGGCAATAGGACCTGGGGAAGTTCAACCCTGCGGCCAAGGGAGACACACCTGCCTAACCGCGTGGGTCGAGCGAGTGTGGGAGCGAGCCACTTTAGCTAGCTGTGGAGGGAGGGGTAGAAGTGGGTGCCTGCTGCTGCTCCCGGAGAAGAGGAAAGCTGTGGCTCCCTCCTTGCTCCTGAGGTCATGGTGAGAAATGTTGCGGAAGACGGGCTCAGGCTCCTTTTTGATGTGCCTAGCTACCTGGAGCATCCCTTGGCAATTCGTCTTGGAACTCTGGCTCATTTTGTTTTGCCCCAGCTGTCTCTCCCACTCGCCTGGCCCACGCCGCCGCCACCACGCCCAAGTCATCCAGGTACCATAGGTCCCAAAGCCCAGGACCCGCCGCACTTCTCAAACTGTGCCTTTCGTAGGAAAGTGTCTCGGTAAAGAAACCCCTCCAGCCTCTTCTACTCCATACGGCGCGCCCCTCTTCTTTCCGAGGAGACCTCGCTTGGGGACAGTGGTGGCATTACTCCGGCCCCCAGCCAGGCGGTCTTAGGGGCGGGGCTTGGGAAACCTTCCTGAGAACCCTTGCCTCCCTGCAGGTCCTGAGAGCGCTCTGGTGAGCCAGCGCGAGCAGGCAAGCTAATAGGCACAATCTAGCAGCAGGTTGGATGGATGGATACGGTTGGATGGGTACCTAGGTGCTGAACTGAATCCTCCAGGCTGTACTCCTTCTGCCGTGGTTCAGTTCTTTGCTGACTTACGAGGCCACACTGATGAGAATTCCTCAGGAGAAGCTGCTGACTGTGTGATGTGCCACCCCAGAGTGGCTACTCCCCTGCCTGGGGGACTGTGAAAGGAGCCTCAGTGGAAACAGCTGTTCTTGACTCTTCACACACCTGGAATTGGACAGCAGACTCAGTGCTGGGGTGCTTGTCTAAGTTTCTCAGCATCTATGTTGATGATTGCATTCCAGCCAATCAAGAGTGAAGTTCAAAGAGATACTTCTGGACTCTCTATTCCAGACTCTCAAGTCTGGAAGAGAGGTGGCTCCTGTTCTGACTTGTCGGTCTTCATTCAGGAACTCGACTTGACACTGTCCACCTGACTGATCCTTGGACAGCAGTGGCTATGCGGACTCTGTTGGGGATGGATGGAGAAGAGCTCTGAACTCCAGACCATAAGAGATTCTCCACAATGGACAGGGTTTATGAAATTCCCGAGGAGCCAAATGTGGTTCCAGTTTCCTCTCTGGGAGAAGATGTCATCCGCGGGCCTAACCCACGCTTTACCTTTCCGTTTAGTATCCTCTTCTCCACCTTTCTGTACTGTGGGGAGGCTGCATCTGCCTTGTATATGGTTAGGATTTATCGAAAGAATAACGAAACCTTCTGGATGACATACACCTTTTCCTTCTTCATGTTTTCATCCATTATGGTTCAGTTGACCCTCATTTTTGTCCACAGAGACCTGGCCAAAGACAGACCACTGTCATTATTTATGCATCTAATCCTCTTGGGACCTGTTATCAGGTGAGCATTTTTAAATCTCTCCCCAACCAACCCCTTCAAACGTGTACAGAGGAGGATGAAGCTAATATTTATAATCTGATACTGTGTTTCTAATCTAATTCTTCCATTCCTTCTCACTCGATTTCCCTGTCTACTATCCTGAAACCTTATCTGAAATCTTGGGTGCCACCATGGTGACCTTGTGGCATGTATATGTATTTAAAAACGATGAGCAATATCACCAATACGACTTATTAGACAATTTTTACTGAGTTTGTGTTGTGGAAACCGGTATGGGACCAACAAATGCAGCCACCCTGTGCTCTCGGGTTATAGATATAGATTTTTCACTTTACTTGGAATTTGAATTCTGCCTTTTAGATGCGTTATGAATGGATAATCATTCATTCCTACTTCCATTCTGTCCCACATTCAGTTTTCACAACTTGAACTTCTTGGGCTGGCTTTTTTTTTTTTTTGCCACTTTCAAAATTTCTAGAGCTATTTGACATCTGGAAAATGCTTTATGTACTAGGTGGTAGCAAGCTGGTACTACAACTCAATGAAGTTCAATTTCTTTATTGGTAGAGCAGTCTCTTGCTTATCTCATGTTAGGTTGCTGCAATATATGTACACAGATTGGAAGGACCAAGGAAGGTAGTCCACTTCTGTGTGGAGTTAGTAGCAAAGAGCAGTAGTATATCAGTACTCCCATTCAGATTGCTGTGAGCAAGGTGAGAATGTGCTTAATTGTAGGGAGACAGGCATCTGTGTCCGCAGACTCATCTGGATGCTATGAGGTTTCAAGGTAGAGAAACATTGCGTAACTTATGAAATCAGTAGGGAGGAATGGACCAAGTTTGTCGTGACTGTAAGAGAGGCAAACATCTGCAGTCAGCTGAGGAATATGGGTCACAGTGTTGATGGTGGAATCACAATAGGAAGATAGCTCATCATTAGAGATCTCAAAACACTCTGTGAAATTTATTAAGAATGGGACTCCCCTTAATAAAATCTATTACCTATCTGTATATCTATATCTATATAATTCTATTTGTCAATTATATTTCCTTAAATCTGGAAAATGTTTATCAGTATTGTTTTAAACGAGGAGGAACTGGTTAGGTTCCATCACAGAAAATGTGGGATATCATCACAAAGCAGTGGCCTGAATTAGGAGCTCAAGAGTCTAGTCCTCTCTTTAGTTTCACTAGTTGAATGGCCTTAGTGGCATCTCTTAAAAATGTCTTGTGCCTCAGTTCCCTCATCTGTAAGGAAATGGGTTGGACTAGACCTTGTGTTCTAAATCCAAGTGCTCAGAGGGGCTAGGCATGTACTATAAATGAACCAAGTGGGTCAAGAATTAGAAAATAGTCTCACATCTGTTGATAAATGGAAATAAAGTCTCAGTGTTAAAGAAATGGAATACCATGGCAAGTTGGAATCTGGGACGTGCCTGTCTAGGAGGCAGCCACTTAAAAATTCTAACCCATCATTTCTGTGTTGGAATTCAGACTCAGTATTGCCAGACCTAACTTTTGAGGAGAAGTTAGTTCCCAAGACAGGGTTTAATGTGAAATTTCATGATTTTAAATTTGGCAACCTGCAAAAAATGCAGTATGGGCCATACTAAATGCGTACTATCCAGATGTGACTTAGCTGGCTGTATGTAACTTTTGGGTTGGGTGATCTAAAGGTACTTTCCTGTTCTAAGTTTTTCAAGTTGGCTATAAAAGGAAGACTTTATCTTTAACTTGGAACCATGAAATTTCAAGATGTCACTAGAGACTCAAGACAGCCATTTTTTGTTCCTGTTCTAAATGCAATATACTAAATTAGCAGTTGAAGAGGATGCAAATTTTAGCAAGTACCCAGCCCTGAGTTTCTACTTCCTTTTTTTGTTTGTTTATGGCCTTCTACGCTGTTTTTGACTTTGCTCTCCGTGGAGTGTTGTTCACTATTTTTCAGATTGTCATTTAACTTGTAGTGCACGTGGATTGAGACACATTTATAACCCTTGGTTACTCTAAGCCCTCAGCCCACAGCAGGAAGATAATTTTTTTTTAATTTAAAATTTGTATATATTTTTGAAAATTTCCTATATACATACTGGATTCATATCATTTGCATCTCTTTTCCTGCCAACTCCTTCAAATTCATGACTCTTCTTTATTATTGATATTTATATTAAATATAAAATTACATATGCTATGGGACTTCCAGCTACATATATACATATATATAACTTGTTGAGTCCATTCAGTGTTATTCATATGTGTATGTGTTTAAGGCTGACCACTCGGGCTTGACCACAAAGTAACCTGTCATGGGGTCTGTTCCTGTTCAAGACTGGTTCTGCCTCTCTCAGCAGCCATTTGTTGCCTGTACTTCTTCCAAAAAATCATTACAAACCCAGAAATGATACTATGGATATGCTTATTTTCAAGACCCATTCCTTTTCTCATTAGGTAAGAGTTTGATTACTGCTATCAGGCAAATGGAGCTGTTTTTAGGGCACAGCTCCCTTACATGAAATGCAAACGTGCTTTTGGGAATGAAGATGTACTCTGGTTTACTGTAGCTCAGGAGCAAGGCAAGAACTCTTGCTTAAACTAGCAAAACAGCCACAAGAGTAGAAGCATACACAGAATACTTCATGCCACTACTCCAATATTTTGTTAAGCAATGGTATGGATGGCCTTGAAAATGTGCTTAGACATTTTTCCCTAAATAGTGAAAGAGTTGCAATTTCTTCTTTCTTTCCTTCCTTTTCTCCCCCAGGTCTTCCAGTTTGTCTATAGAAAATGGAAGTTTCAGGGCTAGGAAGATGGCTCAGTGGATAAAGCACTTACTGTGTGAGCATGAGGATTTGAGTGTAGGTGCCCAGAACCCATGGACAGCTGGACCTGTATTCCCAGTACTCCTACAGTGAGATGGGAGACAAAGACAAGAAAATCCCCAGCAGCTTGCAGCCAGCTAGCCTGGTATACACACAGAGAACTGCCTCAAACAAGGTGGATGGCAAGGACCAACACCCAAGTTTGTCCTTTGATCTCTACATACACAAACTGTGGCACATGTGTGCCTCTTCGTGTGCTCGTGTGTGTGTGTGTGTGTGTGTGTGTGTGTGTCACACACACACACACACACACACACGTGCACACACATGCACATGTGCTCAAATGTGGAAATTTCTCCTGTATGTATTGGAGTAATACACATGAAAAAAATTCCAGGGCACCTGTGGAAAATGGCAGCCAGTACTTATAGTCTAAACCTTCCTATTAACAGTCAAAGCCTAGAAAAAGCCCATCAATCCTGAACTTGTCTTTAGTCTGTTTTCCTGTTAAATCACTCTCTGTTACCCTCACCTTCTGCCATTTCTCACCTGCCTTCTCTTTTTCATTCTCATCCTCTCATTTGCTCAGCAAATGGTTATCAAATCCCCACTATGTGATAAGAGCTGGAAACCAGATAAATAGAGCCTCTGCCCTCAGTCTATTGGAGAAGATGTCTTCGTTTCCACTACAAATATTCTTGTCAAAAGTAGGCAAGTTTCCCTTCTTTTCGGGGTCAGTGGGGGGAAGCACACTGAGGTGCAACAACACAGTGCACACCAGTTGCTTTTCTCTTCTGTTTACCGCCTCAGAGCTGCCAGAGCTTTTGATGGTGATGGGGGAGGGGTGGGAGGGTCATAACAGGAAATAGACTGTCATCAGGACTTCATGGGTAATATGCTCTCGTAAGGTTATTTTCCTCATAAAGAAAGAATCAGGTTTAAAAAGGATCTGTCCCCAGAAAGAGGCACTCAAAAAGAGATGTTTTCTTGTAAAAGCAGAACTTAGGAATCTCACTTATGAAGCTGAATGCATTTATTAAAGAATGTTTGAATTTAGGAATTTAAGGTCTTGTGAAAACCAGGGCATTTGGGGGCCTTCATCTTTATCTCAGAACATAGTGTTTCTTAATACTTTTGTATGTGAGACTTTTTTTTAAAAAAAACTACAGGCATATTTTTGAGGAGATAAAACAATTCCTTGACTAGAAGGAAGTATTCCTGAAATGGTGTTCATAGGCCAGTAGGTGACCAAACAGAAGAAAAAACTTAGACCCAAGTGACTTGTACAAGGTATGGCCAACCCTTGACTCATGAGCAATTGGCAGAAGAAAGGAAATGCCAAAATAAGTAATACAGCCTCCCCCAGATTTTTCCCTTTATGACACCTTCCTTTCTTGGGACAATTTTAGCTAAGTTCCCGTGATGCTTTACTCCCGCAGATGTTTGGAGGCCATGATTAAGTACCTTACACTGTGGAAGAAAGAGGGGCAAGAGGAGCCCTATGTCAGCCTCACTCGAAAGAAGATGCTAATAAATGGCCAGGAGGTGCTGATAGAATGGGAGGTGGGCCACTCCATCCGGACCCTGGCTATGCACCGTAATGCCTACAAACGTATGTCACAGATTCAAGCCTTCTTGGGCTCAGTGCCCCAGCTAACCTATCAACTTTATGTGACTCTGATCTCTGCAGAGGTCCCCCTGGGTAGAGGTGAGTGGGGTCAAGAGAAGGGAGGGCTCTGTTTAAACCAAGAATCTTAGAAGTTTAGGCCTAAACTATCCAATATACTGGATATACTAGCCTTGTGTGCAATTTAAAGAAAAATAAATAAATAAATAAAGATCACTAAAAGTGCACTTCCTCAGTAGTGATGGCCACAGTGCAAATGCCCAGTAGCTGCGTCTGACTAATAACTTCGTGTTCTGGGATGGCACAAGTTTGGAACGCTTTCAGCATCACAATAAGCTCTATTGGACAGCACTAGAACTTAGGGAGTCAGACATCTCAGACCTGCCAGAATTCTTAAACTGGGACAAGCTATGTTTATACTAAAATTTTTACAAACACCCCCTTTGGCCAGAGTAGCCGTCAGAAGAAAAGAAAAATGTCCCTTTCTGGAATGTGTACACTGTGTTGCTAGTTGCTTACTTTGTTTAGAGATGGCCACCTGTAGAGAGAAGGTTCTCAAATAGTTTTATATATCACAATCATGTGGGGAAGTTCTTTTCCTTTCTTTTTTGTTTTTGGTGATGGGTCTCACCTTATATTCTAGGCTGGCCTGGAAGTAACTATATACGCCAGGTTGATCTCTAACTCATGGCAATTCTCCTGCTCAGCTTCACAAGTGCTAGAACTATTGTATAGCCAAGAGCTAGCATACCTGGGTTGGAAGGGTCTTTTTAAAATTACCTTCCCTCCTCAGACCTGAATCAATCACAGAGCGTGGGAAGGCCAAGAGTCTGCATTTGTAAAAAGCACTCTAGTTGATCCCAGCTAGTTTCACTAAAGAACCACAGATTTAATCATTTTCTCCCATGGTAGTGGAGAGACAGAAAAGTGGTGTGGGATGGATCCAGGTCAGTCAGGTCTGGTCCAAGATCTGACTTTCTTTCTCTGTGATCTCTGAAGGAAGTTACTAGGCAGTCACTGACATAAGTTCCTACTTGTAAAAGGAGAGGTCCCTAGATGAGTAAATCCTCTGGCAGAGGGTGATATATGAGTCAGTATTGTCGATGTCGAGATCAAATGCTGTTAATGAATTTTACCAGCCCCAGTTTGCTTCATCTGGTTGGGCAGATGCTGTTTCAGATGTGGGTACAGCTTGGGCCATTTCTTTATTAGTAAGTACTGACCCTGTTTGACAAAGTCCTCTGTCTCAAGTAAATGCAAGGGTATGGGGAACCTGCCCCCACTTTTTCCGCCAGGGTATTCTTGAGCAGGGAGAAGGAATATGTAGATAGAAATATAGAAGAGAGAGAGACAGTTAGAAACATAGGATAGCCTTGGGAGGGCCTGGGTCAAAACTCACCTGCCCCTTCTGTCTCTACTAAAGGGCTTTTAAAGGAATACCAAGGGCTGGAGCAAAAGACCTCCCCCCAATGCAGCCAAGTGCAGACCATCCCAGACACCTGGTGATCATGCTCATGGTCCAGCCATTCCCTAATGCAGCCCTGTTGTGTAAAGCAAGCTCAGATCTCACTACGAAACCTTTGTGAGCTCCCACACAAGGGGACAGATCTATCTCCTTTTCTCCATTAACAATTGTTTATGAAGTTCTGTTGGTTTGAAAGCTTTATAAGTGTACACGTGACAGTAGTGAGGGGAACATTGTCTGGAATCGATGCTGCTTTACTTCCTGAGAATTTTGGGAGTTGGGCAATCATCTAATTAAAATATGTTTGCATTCCAAAAGTGTCAAATGTGCAAACTGATTGATCTACAGGTAATTGTATCCACACAGAAAATTTCTGGGAAGCTATAAAAAAAAAATCTACCCCAAGAGGGAGTAAGAAATCAGCAGAGTGTGAGTTTTTAAATTTTTTATAAGAAAGTTTACCATCTTAATATACTACTTTTTATTATTTATTTATTTATTTATTTATTTATTTATTTATTTATTTATAGACAGGGTTCCCTGTGTAGTCCTGGCTATCCTGGAACTCCCTCTCAAGACCAGGCTGGCCTCGAACTCACAGAGATCCACTTGCCTCTGCCTTCGAGTGCTGGGCTTAAAGGTGTGCGCCACCACTGCCTGGCTAAAGCCTAAGGACTGTCAGATGTTTGGTAACATTTCAGACCATATGGAATAGATATAAACTAGAAACTAGAACATCACTCACCCAAAGTGATCTCTGTTAACCATTCAGTATATGCGCGTCTAGACTCCTCTTTACTATGTATACATACTGGGCTGTGGCTGTAACTCAATGGAAGAGTGACTGCCTAGCATGTTGAAGGCCTTGCATTAATCTCCAGCATTGCAGGGAACAAAAACATAACATATAACATATAGTTCATATGTGAAATACTCAATTTTTCCATACTAAAATATTCATTGCTTATATTTTCACCTTTCTTGCAGGATTTTTATACCAATCTTCTAAATAGATTCATTCCCGTGATCGATTTGTCAATTACCACATCTTTTAAAAACTTTTCTATGTATGAGTTTGTCTGCACATCTGTATGTGTGTCATTTGTGTGCCTGATGCCTGTGGAGACTAGAAAAGGTCATCGGTTTCCCTGGCACTGTAGTTCCAAGCCACCATATGGGTGCTAGGAACTGAGCCTGGGTCCTCTATAAGAGCAAGCAGCAAGTGCATTTGACCATTGAGCCACCTAGTTAGCCATTAAGAATTATTTCTACTGTGTTTTAAATTAGGAGTATGTGTATCTGTATGTGTCTGTGTCGGGGTATGTGCACATGAGTTCAGATACCTTCGGAGGGCAGAGCTAGAGGCGTCAGATACTCCTGGGGTGAGTTACAGGGAATTGTGAGCTGCCCAGTAAGGATGTTAGGAAGAGAACTCAGGCCCTCTTCAAGGCAGTAAGTGCTCTCAACTGCCGAGCCATCTCTCCAGCCTCCATTTCCTCAATCTTAATAAGCAATACCCACAAAAAGAAAAAAAAATTCACTGATTTTGGATTGAGTTAAATTCCTTAGGTTTGGGGGTTTTATATGAATAATCAATTCTATGTTGAGTGGCGGTGAGAACAGGAACAAGAGTGGTTTAGAAAGCTACGAGCAACCACTTTGCATTCTTCATTCAGGTCTTTGGAAAGAGGAAGGAGGAGGGGGAGTGGAGGAGGAGGATGTAGAAGACAGAGGCTAGCTAAATAGAATTTACTAGCTTCTAGACATTTCTCTAAACCTTTCCCATATAATTATTTCATTTAATCTTCACAACAACTTTATCTATGAGCTTATTACTATCCTCATTTTACAAAAGATAAATGGTAGACACAGAAGTTAAGTAAATCCTCCCCAAGGTTCTGTAAGTAGTATATGGGAATGACTAGATTCAGTGTCTGGTTCTGGAGGCCATGTTTCTGACTATAGCAACATTTAATCTCATATGATTAGTCTATTTGTAGAGAGACGTATGGAAATGGTTTGGCACTTATTGGAAGCATCAGGTTTTCTTCCTTTGATAGCACAACTATCAGTCATTGAGTTCCAATTGCAGGGAAAGCATTGCCCACTTGGCTAGATACCCACTGTGATCACATCAGCTTATCAAAGAGCATCATATTGCGGTGGTGGTGGCACACGCCTTTAATCCCAGCACTTGGGAGGCAGAGGCAGGCGGGTCTCTGTGAGTTCAAGGCCAGCCTGGGCTGCAGAGTGAGTTCCAGGAAAGGCTCCAAAACTATACAGAGAAACCTTGTCTCCAAAAAAAGAACATCATATCTTTTGAATAGGAACAAGAGTGGTTTAGAAAGCCAAGAGCAACCACTTCAATTCTCCATTTGGGATTCTGACATTCTACTCAATGCTCAAGAAGATTTTAGAAATAGAGCTGTGCTTCCTTTTGGATTTTCATGGGGAAGGTTTCAGTTTTCTCACAGCTGGACATGTATCTTCACGGTTCTAGCTTCCCTGGATCTCCTGTTTTTGTGGTATTAGAGAGGTACAGGGTAGACCTACCTGATGCAACAGGCTTCTGAGTGAACAATAAATGAAGAAGAACCTTCCCTTTGCATAAGCATTCCCCAGGACTCCCACTTTCCTTGAGAGCTCCCAGTTATTAACATTATTATTATTATTATTATTATTATTATTATTATTATTATTATTAATTTAGTAATCAGTATTAACATAAAGGAGGAAAAGGGAAGGGTCACCTATATCATCTACAATTGAGGTTTAGTTAGACTAGATAAGGTCTAGGGTCTCCTCTAACATACAGTAATATGGATGTTATGGGTCAAAAAATAGGATTTAAAAGTTTTTTAACCACTCTGCTGCAATTGCTTAAGTATATACCAAACTGTGAGGGTGAAGCATTGTTATTACTAATGACAAAATCAAGTAACCCTATAATAGCTCAGAGAATTGGAAAACTGAGTCCTATAGATATCCAGTGACTTCCACAAGCTCCCACAAAGCTGTAGGAAGGATTTCTAATCCTAAGTATCTATTTTGTCACTGTAAACACATAAGCCTTTATTATTCCACAAACCTTTATCAAGAGCATACTATATTTCAGAAAGTGTGTTTAGCTTGTAAGGATACAGCAAAAGAGATGTGGTCCCTTCTGCCTTCATGGGTTTCTACTACAGTTTTTGGCACATGCAACTGGAGCGAATCATTGGGGAAGACTAATTTCTTGCAGAAGATACACATCAAAGATTAGACTTCAGCTAGAAAGGGCAGTCTTTAGGTATAGTGGCCTAGCACTCGGGAAGCAGAGGCAGGATTTCTGTGAGTTCGAGTACAGCTTGGTCTACATTGCAAGTTCCAGGCCAGCTGGGGCTAAAACACAATGAGACCCTGTTTCAAAAAGAAGCAGAGGAGGAAGAAGAGGGTGGGAGGGTGAGGAAGGAAAAGGGAGAGGAAGAGGAGGAAAGGACTTTAATATGTCTCCTAAGATTATATTTTTCCTGATAATTTCTTTTTCCTTTTTCCTTTATTATTCCCTCAGAATGCCATTCCATGAGTTAGGTCTGCCCACACCTTTACATGTGTCCTTCCCATGTCAGTGAATTCTCAGTTTTAGTCATAAGACTTATTCATTTTGGAAAGTTTATTTTGTATGTTTCTATGATTAAACTTTTGCATTGTACATTCATCCAAAGCGTATATGTTTTTGATCTACAATATGAAGTTTTGACATATGTATATCACTTCATGTAATTACTACGTGTGTGTGTGTGTGTGTGTGTGTGTGTGTGTGTGTGTGTGTGTGAACTCTTTCAGAAAAATCACAGTGTGAAATAGAATGCCCAGGTGTACATGAGAGCTCCCAATCTTAATCATTTTGTGACAGAAGTTTTGTTCCCTTTGGCAAAAATCCTTCTGTTTCCCTCAACACCTAACCCCTGGAAACCATTGCCCTAGTCTGGTTCTTTGAATCTAATTTATTTATGAGATTCTACTTATAAATGGGGTAATACATTATTTTTATTTCTGAGTCTGGCTCATTTCACTTAGCATAATATCCTTGATATTCATCCATTTTATTGCAATGATACAATTTCCTTCATAGAATTGTTGAGTAATACCCCACAGCATATGTATACCATTTTCTTTACCTGTGCACTTATCAATAGACATTTAGATTTTTTCCATATATTAGCTGTTCTGTATCTTGCTGCACTGAATGTGGGGGACCTACCCCCACCTTTCCCTGGGTACTCTTGAGGAGATAGGGATAAGAAAATATTAGGCAGAAAGAGAGACCTAGTTGATGAGAGGAAAGACAAAAACACAGGATAGCTTTGGGAGGACCTGGTTCAATACCCACTGGCCCAGAACTTTATTCAAAAGGGCTTTTTACAGCAATGCCAAGGGGTGAGGCAAAAGACCTCCCCCTTCCTAGATACAGCCAAGTGTAGACCCTTCCAAACACCTGGTAGCCACACCCATGGTCAAATCATCCCCTTATGCAACCCTGCTGGGTAAAGCAAGATCTGATTCTTTAACCTTGAGTAATTTGGGCCTACACAATTGAACAACACAGCAGGGCAAATATTTCTTTGAGATATCAATTTCCTCTCCTTTGTATCTGCACCCAGTAGTGGAATTGATGGATCATATGGTTGTTCCGTTTTTAATTTTTTTTAGTTACTTTCGTACTGTTTTCTACAATGGCAATATCAATTTATGTTCCAATTATGTATAAAAGTTCCATTTTCTCTATATCTTTGTTAGACTTTTTTTTTAAATAAATGGCCACCCTAACAGGTATTAGGCAATATCTTACTGTGGTCATTCTTTGCATGCTAGGCAGGGGTGCTACCCCTGGGCTGTACTACTAGCCCTCACTGTGAATTTCATTTTCATTTCTCTAATGATCTGTGATGTTGAACATCTTCTCCTACATCTGTCTTTGTAAAATATGTTTACCCAGCTGCATGCTGTTTGTGTACATAGCTGCGATCATATATAAGTCTACTCTTAATTGATGTGTTCAAGCCCTGACCATCATCTCTGGACCTCTGGTTCTGAATACAGGCTTCACCACAAACATCAACTAATTGCATCTTTGTCTCATTCCTTATTTTACAGCTGTGCTAATAGTTTTTTCCCTGATATCTGTCACCTATGGAGCTACCCTCTGCAATATGTTGGCTATCCAGATCAAGTACGATGACTACAAGATTCGGCTTGGGCCACTGGAAGTACTTTGTATCACCATCTGGAGGACATTGGAGATCACTTCCCGCCTTGTGATTCTGGTGCTCTTCTCAGCCACCTTGAAGTTGAAGGCTGTGCCCTTCTTAGTGCTCAACTTCTTGATCATCCTCTTTGAGCCCTGGGTTAAGTTCTGGAGGAGTGGTGCCCAAATGCCAAACAATATTGAGAAGAATTTTAGCCGGGTTGGCACTCTGGTGGTACTGATTTCTGTCACCATCCTCTACGCTGGCATCAACTTCTCTTGCTGGTCTGCCATGCAGTTGAAATTGGCAGACAGAGACCTTGTTGACAAAGGTCAGAACTGGGGACATATGGGACTGCACTATAGTGTGAGATTGGTAGAAAATGTGATCATGGTCTTGGTTTTTAAGTTCCTTGGAGTCAAGGTGTTACTGAACTACTGCCATTCCTTGATTGCTGTGCAGCTTATCATTGCTTATCTGATTTCCATTGGATTCATGCTCCTTTTCTTCCAGTACCTGCACCCATTGCGCTCACTCTTCACTCATAATGTGATAGACTACCTCCATTGTATTTGCTGCCGCAGACACCATCAGGAAAGGGCTGAGACCTCAGAGCCATCATGTGAGGCTGAAACAAGACAAAGTATTGTCTGAGTTTTTTCTTCTGAACATTGTAGGGTGGCTTTGGGGTTGACAAGAGCAACTGTGAAATTGAAGGAGAGGGTGTACTCCCAGGATCATTTTCTTGACTCTTCTAGTAAGCCTATCAAAAGAAAGACTGACCTCCGAATAGGTTTTACTTCTTTATGATTGACTGCTATGTTTGGGTACCAGCACTAGACACTGTTTACTTAGTTCATCATCCTCCTACCCAAGTCAGTTGGAATAACTTCAGGTGCCTCACTGAGGCTTTGAATTTCCAGCTTTGCTCAATTGTTTGAATTATTGTTGAGTTTCCCTGGGCTGATTGAACTCTGCCATGGCATATCTGGACTGGTCAGAGGATGTGACAGCTTACTAGCAATGAGAACCTCCCAGAAAACTGTCTGACCTTTACCTGAGAGAGTAGATGGGATATTTTCTCTAATGAGAAATTGTGGCTAAGAAGGTCCCATTATTAAAGAAAGCTACTCCCCAGATGAGTTAATACTCCATTAGGATTTTACTAGTGCTCATCCAGCAAAGAATTCTCTTTTTAGAAGCCTTCATAGGCACCCCTTTATAGAAGGGTATGCAGAATAGGATTCCTTCAGGGAATATTCAGAATGGCATATTTTTCAAGGCAGGATCTCATGTATCTCCAGCTGGGCTCAAAGTCACTATGTAGCTAAGAACTATGTAGCTTGAACTCCTGATCTTTATTCCTTTACCTTCTGAGTGCTGGGACTGCAGATGTGTGCCACTGCATCTGGTTTCTATGGTGCTGAGGACTGAACCCAGGGCTAGGCAAGCACCATTTATGTGGTGCTGAGCACTGGACCCAGGGGCAGATAAGCACTCTACCAACTGAGACATTCCCAGGCCCAAGAATGACTCTTCAGGAACTATGTAAGCCTCCAGCTCCATTGAGGGAAATGTTTAAATGAAATTTCTCACCTGGTATCCCGTTATTAGGAATTCCTTCTGATCCGGCTTTTCTGTCTCTTTGCATTTTATTACTTGATGTAAACAGCAGAGAAACTAAACAGTTACTGGAAGTGTTTATGATATGTGAAAGAAATGAAGATTTCTTTGTGTCTTCTACTGTCCAGAGTATTTTATTGATTTTCATTTCAGGGGCTAAAGTAATAATGGCTAAGACAGCACCTTCAGGTTGCTTTGTATTGGGCTGGGTGACTCCTCAGCAAAGGAAAGATGAAGAGAGAAACTGACCACATGAGATTTCAGCATTGCTTTCTCCCTGCAGGATTTTACTTGCTAATGAGGAATGTAGAATTCCGTCAATCTTTTTGTCATTAACAAACCCCAATGGCCAAATAAATATACATGTATTCTCATGTATCATCATGCTCATATCTCATACCAGTTGGATACTTCCGTGGGCTTGCCAGCTGGATGCATAGAAGGTAACCAAACAATTGATGTTGTTCTGGCCACTACCTACTAGAAAACCAATTATCCCAGCATTATCTAACAAATTATTGTCCCTCACAGACCAGGAAAGTGAGATGAACTCTTAAAAGTACATCCTAGCTGAGGAGCTATTAGCAATTGGTGGCTGCTTGGAGAGGAAGAGTCAGTTTTCTTTTGGATGCAGCTGTGAGAGGCTTCTAATACTCCAGGAGATGTTCCTCCACCCATTCACAGACTGGACTCAGTGGGATCTAAGGAAAAAAGAGAAGGCACATGGATTTGGAAGGGAATAGTGATGGGGGGTGTAGAGGAAGAATTGGAATGGAGGAGATGACAGATGGCTTAGATTGATAATTTACTTCTAAAAGCATTAAAGATGAACAAAAATGTAAAACCAGACTAGCTGTGGTTGTCATGTTTCAAGAACTTGTAAAGATTCTGATGTGAGGTCTTCACCACCATCCAGTTTTACTCTTATGTTGGGGGGGGCTCCCTCTTCTAAGTAGTGAGCTGTTAGCCAGTTATCCTATTTCCTCACATGTCTAGTGTGGTTTTACCAACTTCAACTGCCTTGGGGAACTAAAAAGATTGGCAATTTAGTTTAAGAATGTAATAATTCAGAGACAGCCTCAACTCCTTCATACCATTTTATCATGACAGAGTCTCTGGTTGTCATATGAGACTGACATGGACTTCTGACAGCTATTTATGGAGAATGTGAAGGATATTATCAAATTCCAAAGGAGCACTGCCTCTTCAGATCCCAAGCAAGAATTTCTGCCTAGTGATTACTGTGCCCTCAGTTAAAAGCAGGAATGGTATTTGGAATAATAATTTGGTACATAAGAGCATGTGAACCAGCTACTGAAGAGGAGAAACTATGGGAACAGAGAGACACAGGGTAGAAAAGAATGCCTCAATGTCAAATCAGGCAAACATTTTCCCCATGTGTCCTTCCAGCTATGGTGACTTAATATCCTAGGAATGAAGAGAGTTTAGGGACAGGGGTGTGGAGTAACTTCTAACCTGAAAAACCTGCTGCCCTCACTCAGAGAAGGGAGAAGAGTCGCAACTGATGCATTATGCAAATGAGCCCTTAGATACTCCTCTCTGGTAGTCCTTCTGTTACATAGCTATCTTCCAGACACACAGAGAGAAAGTATGGAATATGAGAGGGTGGGCAGGGGAAATACCCACTTCTGTTTGCAAACACATCTGTAAATACTCTTTTCACCATATAAAGTTCTTGTTTCAGTACTGAAGCTTGCACTCAATACTTGCACCTGCTAGGCATGTGCCACACCACTAAGCTATATACCAATTCTTTTTTTTTTTCCTGAAATAGGGTCTTGGTAAGTTGCCCAGGCTGGTCTTGAACTCATGGGTAGCCTAGGTAGACCTTGAATGTGCATTTCTCCTGTCTCAGCTGCCCTAGTAGCTTGAGTTAACAGACCTGCACTACCAGGCCCAAATATATCCTCTGAAATTTTAAAGTGACACAGGGGATATAGTATATGGACAAACCTTGCTGAGTGAAAGAGAAGACACAGATTAGGCTAGCAAAGGGTTTCTGGGAAAGGAAAACTGAACAATGAGGTTTGGATAAAAGAACTACTAAAGCAAGAGTTTCTTCCTAGTAGTCAACATGGTCTCAACAACTATTCTCATACTACTGATAATTTTGACGGCTAAGTATGGGCAAGTCAGCATAAAGGAAGGTCTAGTAAATAAATGTTAGTTGTTATTTTCACTTGTTCCACAAGTATTTTAAAGACTATGGACACAGAACTGTGAGGTACTGTGAAAAAAATGAAATAATAGCTTATATTTATGAACACAGCATGTATACTATAGTACCATGTACTTTAGAGATAGGGTCTCACTTTGTATCCCTGGATGGTCTGGAATTCACTATGTAGACCAATCTGGCCTTGAACTTACAGAGATTCACCTGCCTCTGCCTCCCTACTTGAGTTAAAGGTGTGTACCTATGATATTGATATATATATATATATATATATATATATATATATATATATTCTACTTATATTTATATGTTCAATCCTCAATATGGTAAAGTATTTGCTATTATACCAAGCCTACTTTACAAGTAGAGTTTAAGGCATAGCAAGGTTAAATGATACACTCAAGGTTGAAGCCAGTATCAAAGCCAGGGTTCAATCAAGACTTAAGCGTCAGCCGGGCGGTGGTGGCACACGCCTTTAATCCCAGCACTCGGGAGGCAGAGCCAGGTGGATCTCTGTGAGTTCGAGGCCAGCCTGGACTACCAAGTGAGTTCCAGGAAAGGCGCAAAACTACACAGAGAAACCCTGTCTCAAAAAAAAAAAAAAAAAAAAAAAAAAAAAAGACTTAAGCGTCTATGTCCCAAGTGTTTGTGAAATTCTCTTAGTAGTTTCAGGATTCCTTTCTAAGATATAGCTAGGTTCATGCCAAACATTCTTTTTCTACAAACATGTCTTATCAGAAGACAGCACTCAATTCCATCTACAAAGAGAAGTCCTAAAGAACCTTAGATGAAAACTGAGTGTGTGTTCACAGGCACCCAGAGTTTGGTACAAAGGTGTGGGAGGATGGCTGGAAGTCCCTTTCTAGTTTCTAATCTTTGTCTCACTTAAGGGTTTTCTTTGTTTGTTTTGATTTTTTTATATGGGTTCTTGCTCTGTATCCCAAGTTGGCCTCTACCTCACTATGTAGCCCCGGCTAATCTGAAACGCCCAATCAGCCTGCCACTCTCTCACAAGCACTGAGATTATAGGCATCGTGATAATCGGGGAGGCTATGAAGGTGTGGGAGCAAGGAGTGTGCTGAGAATCTCTTTATTTATGTATTATGTATGAGTATGCACACGTGCCACAGTGCATACATGGAGGTCGGGGGATAAATTTGGGGACTCAGTTCTTTCCTTTCACCATGGCACCATGGGTTCCAGAAATAAAACTCGGCTCATCAGGCTTGTACAACAAAAGCTTTTATCTGTTGAGCCATTTCCCTGGCCCAATGCTATAACTCTTTGTACTGTTGTCTTAATTTTTTGTGAACCTAAAATAAAAAAAAAAACCTCAAAAAATAAAGTCCTTTAAAAATCCTGGATCACAATATTGAGAGCAATAGTTAGCTGTGATAATATGACAATTGAATTAACACATCAGCCTTGGCTCTAAAATGATCACTTAAAATGTGTCGTTAGAAAACTAATTCTATATATTGAACTATATGCTAAGTAATTCTAAAAGGTGCCATGCTTTGGTTCTTAGCACGTAAAGATTGGAGTCTAACTTAGCACCATTATTTGAGTTGGCTTTGCCATCCTGCTGGGTTTTTTTTCAAGTAAGTTAAAGAAAACTTTGCACATATTATTCTTACGAAACTTTTTCTTCTTTCTCACACTCCTTTGTTCCTCTTTCCTCACTCTCTTGTTCTGCATTCTGAGAATCACACTTGCACAATGGTTCCATTTTGTAAACAACGACAAAATGTGGGTGGATTTTATTAACTAGTTTGGAATATTTGTATTTTATAATACCTCCCATGATATTTATAATTAGAAGAGCATAGTACTTAAAAAGTAAAAAACATATGAAACTTGATTCACACACAGCCTGCTTTCACAAGAGCTTTAAGGTTCGGATGAAGAGAGGCATATGCTTCATAGGATGAACTAGAAATATAAGGCAAATTATGATAGGCACCTTTGAAGGAAAAGGGCTGTCATCTGTTGATTCTTTACTAGATACCAATGTCCATGTTGGATCATTTACAGACTCCCATTTTATTATCACAGTGGTCTTAGGAGGTAGATGTTCTCTATCACTGTTTTTAGATAAAGACACTGAAGCCAAGAATGACTTCTCCAAGGGTACACAGTTTCCACTTCAATCTTTTTGACCCCAAGATTCAAGTTCTTCCTGTTCTACCACACTGCCTCTCATAGATGGCAATTGTCATGATCTGGACTTCGTAGCACTGGGGTAGTGAGCATTTTATACTCATCTTTCATCTTTAAATGGGGCGAGCCCATCCTACCACATAGAAAAGGACAAAGGATCTCTTTAATAATTACATGTAGGGGCCCTAATCTGGATTGAATTTACTCCAGCCATCTTGGCTGTAGTTGCCATCTTACTCAGAAGATGACCCTGGTGTGAAATGAAATCCCTATACAATGAAAAAAAATCAATTAAAATAGAGTATGTCTTGCCCTCCAATGAACTGTTCCTTAATGGATGCTTGACATGATTACAGTTTCTGAGAAAGCTCAGCATACTTGTCAGTTGCCTATGGTCCACCGTAGGGATCAAGTGAAGTCCTTGGTGTATGTGTGCTATTGACATGGACATGGTCATGTCAAGACCCCCAAAGCCTCAGCCCCATGGAAATGGCAAATCATTCCCTGGGTGAGGCTCAGAAGAATGGCAAAGCCTTCCTCTGCTCTGTGTGCAGATGTTGATACCATGTGCAAAAAATGTCCACCATAGCTTCCTCCCTCCAGATGTTTATGGCCCAAAGACAGCTCCCCAACAGGGACTGCTCCTACTGAGATTAGAGTGTTGCCCCCTTTGCCTCATCTGTATACCATAAGCCCTGCCTTCTTGATTCAGCTGTATGCATAACCCTGCTTTTCTGTTCAACTGTATATAACAAATATGCTGAGCTTCTAGGTGAGAGGGATTGTGGCGTCTCCCTCAGAAATCCCAGTCCACCCTATTCCATCCTTTCTTTGTCTGTGTGTCTGTCTTTTATCCATTATCTTGCCTTCCCAGTCAGGTCAACCCCCGGAGCCATGCTGGACACAGCAGTCCTCCTTTGTTTAACTTAGCATATAAACTGCCTTCCTCCTGTCTCAAGTTGCAGGGGTTGCCCATCTTGCCCAAGATACTCTTCTGTCTGTAAGTCCCTAATACATCACATTTTGTGTAACTTGGATTTTCTTTTGCTTTAGTCTCTTGGTGTTTTCTACTTTGGACAGTTGGTTTTTGCACATGAAACTTCCCTGAAATCTTACCCAAAGCAGCTTGTGGCATAGCCTTCTCTAGAGGTCTCCTCCCTCTACATCCTCCTTACTTTCCTGACCCAGTTGGCTCTACATCTCTGGTTTAACCAACTTCTCTCTGCCTGACTCACTTGTTTCCTCAACTCACTCTTTCTCATTGGATTAACCCACTTTCAAATGAGACATTCCTCCCACTAGCCTCTACCCCAAAGTACTCACACTGGCTAGACAAGCTTTTCTGTTGCCCAGACAGGAGAGGGAGATTGAATAGGGAGAACCAGAAAACTATACTTTTCTTGGCATGATATGCAAGAACCACGTGCTCGTGGGGCAAAACCAGAATTCAACACTGGAGCAGAAATGCAGTAATTTATTTAATTAACAATGAAATTGAAAGTGGAATTTGTAAGAAGGGACAGTAAGTAGTAGGGCAAATTTAAATTCTATGGGTGTAGCCTGGCCTAGAAACCAGTGAGGCTGCAGCAGAAGGAATGTACATACTTGCCTGTAGTAGATATGTCTGAATGAGGTGTGGGAATGAGTAGTAACGATGAGATAGATAGAAGCAAAATGCTAAGGGAGCACCATGGAAAGAGTGATTCAGGTTTTACTGAGAAGATGAGGAGGGGTTCCTGGAGGATGTGAAATTTTTTTTTTTTTTTGATTTTACGAGACAGGGTTTCTCTGTGTAGCTTTGCGCCTTTCCTGGAACTCACTTTGGAGACCAGGCTGGCCTCAAACTCACAGAGATCCGCTTGGCTCTGCCTCCCGAGTGCTGTGATTAAAGGCATGTGCCACCACCGCCCGGCAAGGATGTGAAATTTTAACTCTGCCTTGAAAGGTAAGTAGGATTTTCATTGGTGATGCTGGGTGGGGTTGTATTTTTAGCAGAGAACATCACAAGTGATGCCACAGTGGTGTCATGGTTCATCACAGATGTATTCACTGAACATCAAGTGCTTTCCAGATGTAGTATTCTAGGGATGAGACATAGAGGTTTGGTTGCAAAGGCAGACTTAGAGATAGGAGAAATGCAGAGGGCCCTAAGATACTGCCTGAAAAGACTTAATCTGAGGCAGGCGTGATGGCACATGCCTTTAATCCCAGCACTCAATAGGCAGAGGCAGCCAGACCTCTGTGAGTTCAAGGCCAGCCTGTTCTACATACTAAATTCTAGGACAGCCAGGGCTACATAGAGAGACCCTATCTCAAAACCAAACTCAAACCAAAACAAAACTAAAAACCCTGAATCTGTAAACAAGTTAAGGAATAACTGAAAGCTTTAAAATTTACATTTCAGAACAATGTACAGTTCTGTGAATTTTATTACAGTGTAGATGTCCCCATCACTCCGATCAAACCACAGAACAACTCCAACACCCCACAGTATTCCTTTTTGCTACCCACTCCTCTTCGTATTCTCCCTAACACCCAACAGATCTGTTCTCTGTTCCCACAGTTTGTCGTTTTGAAAATGATGACAAAACCCATACGCTCTCAAATTGAAGGCCTTTGAGCAAAGAAAGGGATGACTTGGCGAGGGCCCTTTCAGAAAGATTGCTTTGGTTTTTGTGCAAAGGTTGCTTAGGGGAGGGTAAAAGGAGAAGCTGGAAGACCAGCTGCAAGAGTTCAAATGGGAGATGATTGTTTGGTGCATGTGGTACATAGTCATTAAAGGGAGGGTGTAGTTAGTGAAACAGCTGTGGGAAGAAAATGACATGGAACCAGGTCATGTTGACATCTCTATATTGCTTTCATATATTTTAGTATGATTACCACGGGAGATATAATAGTACACACACAACACACTGGGCTGCAAAACAACACACAAATTATACTCCATATATTTTCTTAAAAAGATGTACATTTTGTTTTCACAGAAAAATGCCTACAAGGTGTAGAAATGTACATGGATATCTTAAACTGTTATTGTGGCACAGTGGAATTAAAGGCAATGATTTTTTCTTCTACCAGTCCTACACTTTGAAAAAGCTTGGTTTGCTCTCCTGCCACTCTTTCCCAACTCCAAGGCATCAAGAGTAAGCAGCAGAACAAGTGAAATGGGTGCACTTCTTCCATTCCTGTAATTTTAACCAGCTGTTACTGCTTTTTTACTGAGGAGAGAGCTGAGGTATTGTGACTTGAGCAAGATTATACAGCTATTTAAGGGTAATTCAGATAGTAGAATCTAGGGATTATAGCCCTAGCTTATATTTCTTTTTGTCAACTTTTTAATCATAAAAAATGTTCAAACATCCATGAAAGAATAATATAGTAGACCCCCATGTACCATTCCTTGGCTTCAACAATGGTCATTTTTCCATTTTTTTCTGGTACTGGGGATTGAACCCAGGGCCTTGTGCATGCTAGGCAAGCACTCTACCCATGAGCTACACTCAAACTCCATTTGTGAATCTTATTTCACTTAGACAGCAATCACCTTTTTGTTTCCACCTAACTAGAAGATTCAAATAAAAGTTCACAAAAATGACTTTGGCATATATCTGTAAGTAAGGATTTTGTTGTTACTAAAAAAACCCAACTACTATGCCATAAACAGATCAATGGGAATTAACAATAATTCTTTAATTCTCTGTCAATAATCCAATTTTCATAGTTGCTTTCAAGCTGCCTTTTCACAGTGACCTAATTTAGATCAGGATCCAAACAAAGTCTACCAACTGAACTTAGTTGACGAAGTCTCAATTCAATTTTATTTTATAAAACTCTCTCTTACTTTTGCTTTTCATTTCCTTTGTTTTTTTGAGACAGAGTCACACGGTGTATCCCTGACT
This sequence comes from Peromyscus eremicus, assembly GCF_949786415.1. Classification (NCBI taxonomy): domain Eukaryota; kingdom Metazoa; phylum Chordata; class Mammalia; order Rodentia; family Cricetidae; genus Peromyscus; species Peromyscus eremicus. Next base: position 81,635,611 of record NC_081439.1, on the reverse strand, counting down.
GTTCGGGAACTTACTATGTTGACCAGGCTGACCTCGAACTCACAGAGGTCTGGCTACCCCTGCATCCTGAGTGCTGGGATAAAGACTTGTGCTACCATGTCCAGCTTCTCTTCTCTTTTTGATATCACTGATGTATTTTTAAAAATCTGGGTCCTCTATTTTTTTTAAGAAGAGTTGGGGTTCATGGAAAGACATTTTAAATACAGATTTTAAGCACAGGGTTAATTAAGAAGTGCTTGGGAAGAAATTAAAGGGTTAGGTTAATCGTGAATAGATTAGGTTGATTGATGTGTGAAGATCCCATCTAAATGTGGGCTGGGCCATTCCAGGGGTTGGAGTTCTGTATAGAATTAAAAGGAGGAAGCAAGCTGAGTGCCAACGTTCATCTCTCCCTGTTTCCTGGCTCTGTACACAGCGTTACAATCTCTCTCCCATTCCTGCCACCACGTCTTTCCTGCTTGAATGGACTATACCCTCAAATCGGGAGCCAAAATAAACCTTTCCTCCCGAAGTTGCCCTTGCCAGGTATTTGATTACAGCAAGAAGAGTCACTAACACAGATCCCTCAAAGATGGTGCTCTGGGCTTCCTCCTGTAGTGCATGGTAGCACACTATGTCTACATCCTTGATTTTGATTGATAGTACCATTTATCAGTGGGATCAGGGGATACTTGCCCATCTCCCCACTGTAAAGATCATCTTCAGATATGGGGGTGTAACTCAGTTGGTAGAGTGTCTGCTTAGCATTCATGAAGCCCTGGGTTGGATCCCAGCACTGCATAAACTGAGGGGTTGGGAGTGTAAGCCTGCACTTGGGAGATAGAAACAGGAGGATTAGAAGTCCATACCTAGCTGAGCCAAGCCTGGGATGCCACCCTGGCATGCATGAGACTCTGCCTCAAAACAAACAAACAAACAAACAAATAAATAAATAATATAACAGAACAAAATAAGATTCCTATCAACTTACCCAATTAATCATTGCCTAGACCCACTGTTTCATTAAGGAATTGCAACATGGTGATATTTTTCTAATGCTAATGTTTGTCTTCTGTTGGGATTCTTCTATAAATAGTTACTTTCCCTCATTAGCTTTCTCCCTACTCTGAGTCACACCGTAGCAAGAGAAATGTTTCCTTTATTCTCTTGACCAATTTTATTAGAAATAAATAAAGAAGTATTAAGTCTTAGGGTATTTTGGCGGGTGGGAGTGGGGGGTAGTCCTTCAGTGCTTAGGTGGGCCACTTACAACTGTGCCTCTGCCTTTGTTCTCTGTGTGAACTGTGAAGTTAAGCCGGCAGCCTGAGTGCTGGCAGGCCTTTACAGAGCATGCGTTCAGCTCTGGGCATGCGCATGGCTTCTCATTTCCTTGATTTACAGAAGTCAGCTTAAAATCTCTCTTTCATGTATGCCTTCCTTTTCTAGCCTCTTCCTTTCTAAAGCTTTCCAGTTTGTCTTTTGCTTGCACCAACTGCTATCCCTTCTCAAAGGTCGCTGCAACCAATAACTCTTCCTTGAAAGGTTTTCAGTAAATACTACCCAGTAACCTGCTCGAGCCATTGAGCTATTTAAAGTCAAATGCAATACTCCACAGCGTTTGAATCTTTCTTCCAGGGAGCCACCAGACAGGTAAAACGCACCCATACAATGTTTTACAAATAAAGTCTGTACTGCTTTCTCTGGCACAAAGAAGCTGTCTCAAGTGTGGGCTGTCTCTCCTCAGCTGCCTGTTCTTTCATGGTTAGGAGAGACAATTTAAAATGCCAAAAGTTCCCTCTTGCTGCCCTGCAATGGTCTTCTTCCATTAAGCTCTCCTTTCTTTGCTTCTGGTAGTTGGATGACTAACTCCTGTTTGTGGAGGGTCAGAATCCAGGGATTCTCTCCACCATTTTTTAGCAAGTTCCAGATTTTTATATTTTGTAAAGATGGCATTAGCCACTCTTAAACTAAAATGAGAAGTCTGTTGATGGCATGCACAACTTCTCAGATCATTGGCTAATGATATCCTCTTTGTCTCCCTTGTCCTTCTGACAAAATCCTAGTAATGTTTGATAGTTTCCTTGTTTTCTGCTACAAGGTCTCCCAGACTCATCATGATGCTTACTGCCTCCGACCTGAAAAACCATTTCTTCAAAGGACTCCAGCTCTTTTCCATGGGAAAATATATTTAAAGACCAAAGCCTAGGCACCTTGGGCATTTTGTTGCTGTTGGGTTGTCATTGCTTCTGAGCGTTTGAATGGAAAGATCTAGGAAGAACATCATTCTTACAATAAAATATGTTTTTTTCCTTTTGTGGCCGTTCTAGACCTTCAGATCTCTCTTCTGAGATTAGTCAAGAATAAAGTTTGCTTTACAAGAGGATGGAGGGATGTCCAATAAAAAAATCTTCTGGACATGAGATAGCCTTTGAACTCGTGAACTCCCTGTAGCTGGGATTATATGCACAAGACCTGCACAAGTTTAGGTCCATCAACATTTCATCATGGATCCTGGGGAAGGGGCTCATCTAGCTCCATCCCTCTCTCAGAGCCTATTGGCCGATAATGGTTGTCCTTAGTCACTAAATGACCTCCCCTACCCATGCTCTCAAAAAGCCAGTGGGTCATACATAAAAATAAGGCATGAAAATAGGAGGGGGACTTGTAGGGAAAAGCATTTTAGCAGAAGAGGGAGGAGATAAGCGAGGGCATTGGAGTGATGGAAACAACTAAAATTCATTATATAAATATATGAAACCCAAACAATAATAAAAATGGGGAAAAAAACAAGAACAAGGCCTACTTCAAGAAACACTGAGATGAATTTAGAAGAAGATGAGAGGGTAAAACTGATTACTATGTTTGGAAGTACTTGGCAATCCAGAATAAAAATAGTACAACATGCACAATACCCAAGGACCCGTCATGTGCTAGCAGAGATACCATTTGTCAGATTGTTCACACCTGTGTGGAAGGAAACTGACAGGGTAGCTTATACACACCCACTACCAAACTGTGATATGGACACTGGCTTGACAGAATACATTGCAGCATTCTGCTTTAACACACAGGCTTCTCAATAACTGCCTAGGGACACGATCCTTGAAAGGTACATGGAGGTAGCCAGAAATGAATAAAACCTGGGGTGCACTGATGGTCCACCTGGGGCCACTACTGTTTGAATGCAGGCCTTGCTGGCACTACCTCTTGTGTAAATCATTTTGGGGGCTCTGAAGGGAGAAATGAATGAGGCTTGTCTGTCCATCACAATATCGAGGGATGCCATGATTATGATTTTGAAAGGAAGGAATTTAATGCAGAATTATATTGAGAGCACATTGAAGGTTATATCATTGCAGACTAGGTATGGTACCTGATGGGAGAAGATGAAGATGCTTATGGGAAAGAGAAAGTACAACAAAGCTTCAAACATCATGGGAGAGGAGTATAAGAAAGTTATTTGTTCAGTAGAAACCAATCTAGACTTACCTGCCAACACCCCAGAAAGTCTCTGCCTGGAATCCTGCTGAGCATGCTGGCCAAGAAATCAAGTAGGCAATTTTCACTCTTCTTCCAATTCAAATTCCTTACTTTTATCCCCAGCTTGGTAGCAGACCACCAAGTACAGTTCTCCTTCCCCTCTGCCCCTATCCAAAGGGATTAAACAGACCTTCTCCTATAGCCTGCCTTCCTCACACTTTGTCTCACCCACCAACACCCAAGGTAGTCTCTTCCTGGAAACTCACTGGCCAACTACAAATCTGATAGAGGACTAATATCTAAAATATATAAAGAACTCAAAACACTGGAATCAAGTGTGGTGGTTTGAAAGAAAATGGCCCCGAAAGGGAGTGGCACTCTTAGGAGGTGTGGCTTGTTGAAGTAGGTATGGCCTTCTTAGAGGAAGTGTGCCACTGTGGCAGTTGGATTTGAGTTCTCCTATGCTCTTAGGAGGTGTGGCTTGTTGAAGTAGGTATGGCCTTCTTAGAGGAAGTGTGCCACTGTGGCAGTTGGATTTGAGTTCTCCTATGCTCAAGCTACTCCCAGTGCCACAGTCCATTTCCTGTTGCCTGCAAGATAGAGGACTCTCAGCTACTTCTCCAGCACCACATTTGCCTGCATGCCACCATGCTCCCCACCATGATGATAACAGACTGAACCTCTGAAACTGTAAGTAAGCTCCCCCCCCATTATATGTTTTCCTTATAAGGGTTGCTGTGTTCATGAAAGAGGTACCATAATAGAGGGAGACATCATGGGGATAGGGAGAAACCTGGTGCTAGGGAAGTTCCCAGAAATCCACAAGGATGACTCCAGCTGAGACTACTAGCAATAGTGGAGAGGGTGCCTGAACTGGCTTACCCCGGTAATCAGATTGGTGACTACCCTGTCATCATAGAGCCTTCATCCAGGAGGGAAGGGAGGAGAATCTGTGGTTGGTATGTAAATGAATAAAAAATTTCTTAATAAAGGAAAAAGAATATTAAAGTAAATAGGAAAACGAACAAACAAACAAATAAAAAAAGAGTTGCCATGGTCATGGTGTCTCTTCACAGCAATAGAAAACAAGTAGCCCAAAGGAAAATGGAGTACATATCTAAATGGAGAATACTCAAAAGAGGAAACACAAATGGCTGAGAAGCACTTTTAAAAAAGCTCACATTTTCTTATATACTGAACTTAACATTTGTGCCTTTGAGAATCTTCAAAAATTGACTAGTATTCTTAAGAGCTTGGCCTAAGAGTTCTGCATTCAGTATATATTTTGTTTGTTTATATATATATATGAGTGATTATCTACATGAGCATAAACACCATGTATGTGCCAGGTGTTATGCAGAGACCATAAGAGAATGTCAGTTCCCCTGGAGCTGTCATTGTAAGATGGTTGTGAGCTACCATGGTGAAGCTGAAAATGGAACCCTGGTCCTCTGCAAGAGCAGGAAGTTCTCTTGAACACTGAGCTATCTCTCCAGTCCCTGCATTCAGTATCCTTTGTTTTGAAAATTAATACAATATTCTGATCATGGTTTTCCTTCCCCTGTTTCTTCCCAGATCCTCCTCACCTACCCAACTCTGTGCCTTTTTTCTCTCTTTCTCTTTTAGAAAAGAAACTGGCAAATAAAAAATAAAAAAATTAGAATTTAAAAATGCAAAAAATGCACAAGAAACACACACATGAACACCCCCCCCACACACACACACACACAAATGTTCAACATCCTTAGTCATCAGGGAAATGTAAATCGAAACTACTTTGAGATTTCATCTTACACCAGTTAGAACAGCCAAGATCAATAAAACAAATGACAGCTCATGCTGGCTAGATATGGAGTAAAGGGAACACTCATCAGTTGCTAGTGGGAGTGCAAAGTCATACAACACTATGGAAATCAGTGTGGCAGTTCCTCGGGAAGCTGGGAATTAATCTACCTCAAGACCCAGCTATATCACTCTTGGGCATATACCCAAAGGATGATTCATGCTACCACAGGAACACTTGCTCAACCATGTTCATTGCTGCTTTATTCATAATAGCCAGAAACTGGAAACAGCCTAGATGTCCCTTAACAGATAAACAGATAAAGAAAATGTGGTACATCTACATGATGGAGTATTACACATCTGTTAAAAAATGAAATTCACAGACAAATAAATGGAACTAGAAAAAAAAATCACCCTGAGTGAGGTAACCCATATCCCAAAGACAAATATTGTATGTATTTGCTTATATGTGAATGTTAGGTATAAATTAAGGAAATAGGTGGAGGATTAGCTCACCCTAGGAAGGGAAAACAGAATAGATAGTTACAGATGGATGGCAGTGAAGGATTGGAACAGGAGGATCAAATCATGAGAGGGAGTGAAGAAGGGGTGGGAGGGTAACATGGGGAGAGACAGCTAAAACTAAGGACCATTGAGGGGTTGTATACAGTAGAAGCTTCCTAAAATATACAAATGTGTGAAACTCATATAAATGTAATTGCCAAATAATGGGGGAGACAGAGCTCCAACTGGCCACCTCATAACCAAGCAAAGCTTCCAGTTCCAGAAATGGGTTACATCTAATCTATTGTTGATCAAGGGGGTACTAGGGGGACCCCCCAAACAATCCAAGCTATTTCCAAGGTTATTGAATGCTCCGCACAAACTGATGGTGAAACGTTACTCTTGAAGGCAACACCTGTACAGTTAATTGAACATGGAGAAGTCGAGCTGGTATGTAACTAGAGCCTTCACCCCTACTGACTAGTGTTCACAGTACTGGAAGGTACTCTGCATGCTACCAAAGGAGAAAGGTAAGCACCAACCCAGTTACAACCCCCCTTTGATCTACAATGAAGATCTGCCTGCAAGATGTGTTATTGCAATTGTGGTACGAATCCTGTGGAACTAACCAACCAAGACCCAATTGGATTTAGGGCCTATTCCATGAGATGGAACTTATCCCTGACACTGCTTGGGTGGCCGAGAACCTGAGACTAGAAAGGCCAGGGACCTAGGGGAAAACCAAATACTACTGTTCTGCTCAAGGAATATAGCAATAAAATGGCTCCTAATGACATTCTGCTATACCCATAGATCAGTGCCTTCCTCAGCCATCATCAGAGAAGCTTCTTCCTGCAGTAGATGGGAACAAATACAGAGACCCATGACCAGACAATGTACACCAAGTGAGAGATCTTGGAACACTCAGGCCTAAATGGGATGTCTCCAGTAAATTCTTCTCCTCAAGGCTCAGGGAACCCTGCAGAAGAGGAGGCAGAAAAATTGTAAGAGCCAAAGAGGATGGAGGACACCCAGGAAACAAGGCCTTTTTTTTTTTGTTAAACATTTAGCTACATTCAGCTTTATTAATTTATATAAATATGTCTTTTTATAATTTGTAATACAGTTCCTAAATGGCTGGGATTTTTTTTTTAATTTTTATTTTGCAATACAATTCAGTTCTACTTATCAGCCACAGATTCCCTTGTTCTCCCCCCTCCCGCCCCCCTCACCTTCCCCCCAGCCCGCCCCCCCATTCCAATCTCCTCCAGGGCAAAGCCTTCCCCACAGACTGAGATCAACCTGGTGGACTCAGTCCAGGTAGGTCCAGTCCCCTTCTCCCAGGCTGAGCCAAGGGACCCTGCATAGGCCCCAGGTTTCCAACAGCCGACTCATGCAATGAGCACAGGACCCGGTGCCACTGCCTGGATGCCTCCCAAACAGATCAGGCCAATCAACTGTCTCACCCACTCAGAGGGCCTGATGCAGTTGGTGACCCCTCAGCCATTGGTTCATATTTCATGTGTTTCCGTTCGTTTGGCTATTTGTCTCTGTGCTTTATCCAACCTTGGTCTCAACAATTCTCACTCATATAAACCCTCCTCATTCTCGCTAATTGGACTCCCAGAGAACCACCTGGGGCCTAGTCATGGATCTCTGCATCCAGATCCCTCAGTAGTTGGATGAGGTTTCTAGCACGACAATTAGGGTGTTTGGCCATCCCATCACCAGAGTAGGTCAGTTCGGACTGTCTCTCGACCATTGCCAGCAGTCTGTTGTGGGGGTATCTTTGTGGATTTCTGTGGGCCTCTCTAGCACTTTGTTTCTTCCTATTCTCATGTGGTCTTCATTTACCATGGTCTCCTATTCCTTGTTCTCCCTCTCTGTTGTTGATCCAGCTGGGATCTCCCACTCACCCAAGCTCTCTTTCCCTCGACCCTCGCCCTTCACTACCCCCACTCATGTCCAGGCTGTTCATGTAGATCTCATTCCATTTCTCTGTCATTGGTCGATCCCTGTGTCTTTCTTGGGGTCTTGTTTTCCAGGTAGCCTCCCTGGTGATGTGAGTAGCAGTCCAGTCATCCTTGTTCCACATCTAGTATCCTGCTATGAGTGAGTACATACCATGTTTGTCTTTCTGAGTCTGGGATACCTCACTCAGGATGATTTTTTCTAGATCCATCCATTTGTCTGCAAACCTCATGATGTCATTGAAACAAGGCCTTCTAAACACAGCAGAGCCAAAACACATTTGAACTCACAGAGACTGGCAGTATACACAGGGCCTGCACGGGTCTAGGCCTGATGGGGTTCCAGTGCTAAGAGGGGAAGTGAACACAAGCCAGCATCCCTAACCCAGAAGTTATCTCCATTTGATAATCATTCACAAATGAAAAATTAGTTTTCTCTAAAGGAGTCTTAACTGGGTATACAAATTACTCTTAAGGCCAGGCCCCACGCCCAGCAGTAGATGGCCAACACAAAACAGACTCAATGGTAATTTTAGAGTTGGTTGGTTGTCTCATAATGCCTGGGAATTTTTTTCTTTCTTTTACTTACTCTACAGGTCTTTAGCTTATATATTATGGTTTCTGGTTTTGTATTTTATGGGATTTCTATGTTTGCCAATGTGCTTCTTGTGCTTTTTCTTTGACTTTTTCTTTCTCTGTTCTTTTGTTTTTTATTCAGGTTTGTGTAGTTGAAATTTTCTTTGGGCTGCCAATCAGCTCTCAAATAAAGACACAGAGACTTATTATTAATTATGTATGCTTGCCTTAGCTTAGGCTTGTCCCACTAGCTCTTTTAACTTAATTTCACCTGTTTCTATTCATCTACGTTTTGTCTCGGGGATCTTTAACTTTCATTCTGTATGCCCTACCATCCTGCTTCTTTAATGTCTGGCTGTCTGGCCCCTGGCATCTCCCTAGCGTCTCACTGGTGTCTCTTTCTTTCTTCCTCTAGCCTAAATTCCTCTTCCTACTTACTCTCCCTGCCCAGAAGTTCTGCCTATACTTCCTCCCTTGATATTGGCCATTCAGTTTTTTTATTAGACCAATCAGATGCCTTAGGCAGGCAAGGCAAAACAGCAACATAGCCAGGCGGTGGTGGTGCACGCCTTTAATCCCAGCACTCGGGAGGCAGAGGCAGGCGGATCTCTGTGAGTTCGAGGCCAGCCTGGGCTACCAAGTGAGTCCCAGGAAAGGTGCAAAGCTACACAGAGAAACCCTGTCTCGAAAAACCAAATAAATAAATAAATAAATAAATAAATAAATAAATAAATAAATAAATACAGCAACATATCATTACATAATTAAACAAATAAAACACATCTTTGCATAGTTAAACAAATATTCTGCAACAGATTTGTTTTCATTTACCTTATTTTATTATTTTTCTTTTTTTAGTCACCTGTTTTTTTCTAATGAGAGCGAACAAGAAATGATGTGAATTTGGGTAGGTAGGAAGGTGGGGAGGGTCTGGGAGAAGTTGGGGGAGGGGAAGATGTGATCATAATATAGTGTATGAAAAAATCTGTTTTTAATGAAAATTAATAACGTAGCCCATGACAAGGATCCTAATAAAGGAGTTAAAAAGAGGTGGAACATTCCTCCAATATCCCTTGCCTACAAGAGAGATTGGATAGCTTGAAAGAAGCTTCCATGGAGTGCTACAGGAAGCTGCAGAGCTAACCTAAACAATAATGTTCTGCAAAGACTTTTCAGATGAAGACAGTAAATGTAGTGACCAAGCCGGAAGAGAGAGGAGAGAGGGTGGAGGGAGAAAAGGAGAGAGGGAAAAAGAAATGAATGCACAATGATGTTTCTGATTAGCTAACGATATTATGTTTGTGTTTTTCTTAAATTCATAGCTACATTCACTTCATACTTATTTGCTCAAGGCAGTTTAAGATTTTTTTGTGGTTAGTTTTGTCTTTAGACCACGTATCACTACAGATATGCCATCAAAATTATATATCTAAGGCCACTGGAAGTTATTCTCTTCTTTGTAAAGTTATGTCACTGTCCGGACATATAGTCCTGGTTCATTTGTTTCAGTTGGTTAAAATTTTAGGGGTTGTTTTTCTTCTCTTTGACTTCATTTTATTTTAGCCATACTTCCAAAATCACAGCTAGATAACAAGGTAGAGAGGAATTTATCTTCGATTCCTATCATTCCATCCTATTTCCCTTTTTCTTTAGTTTTTTTCAGATTTGGGTTCACATTTCTGATGTTCACTTAACTCTAGCTTGGAGCGCATTCTACATTGATGTAGGAAGATTGTTTTTATACCCTTTTATAACTTTCTGTTACTCCATTATGTGGGTATGTTAATGTTTATTTAATCTATTGACATTGAAATGATGTCAATAGATGGCATTGAGCATATGTTATTTGCAGGTTTTGTAGTATGTAATTGCAATAGCTTCTGGGAAGTAATATATCCCTATTTAATTTGTACTAGATATTGGCAAATTTGCTTCATGTGGGGCTGTTCCAGTTTGCATTCCCACTTCAGACCTCTTAATAACTCTCCATAGAGCCAATGTGACTCATAATGGTAATTTGCACCTTTCGCCTCACTCATCAAACAGACATATTCAGAGAGTACATCTCATTATTTTCCCTGTGACATACCTTGCACTAAAAACAAATGAGTTGCCTGGTAGCAGTGAGGAAACTTTGGTGGCAAGCCTTGTCTTGTTGTGAGTCACTTATCAAGCTGCCTCCCTGGGGCTGAAGAACGTTCCGGAACATCCTGAACAGTCTTGACTGACAGAGTCCACATTGTCTGTGTCTACACCAACCATGTAAGTTTGTTCATGCACCTTGTGTAAAGAACGAAACATTATATATGGGTATCACATCTCCCTAAAGTAATTGTTTTCTGTTCATCATCAATTGAAGTAAGCCCACTGAAGGCTGTCCAAATACAAACCCATTGTTTTGTTGTTGTTGATCTTGTACCTGGACGTTTGCCCTCACTGCCCTCACAGCCTCTCTCAGAGTTTCCTTGGAGCTTTCGCCATCTTGTGGCCGGACAGGAGGTATAGCTCTTCTGAGTAAAGAACTCGGTGTTTTTACATTGTCTAGAATTTACTTCAAAGTACTTCAGTTTCAGTGATGTGTCATATCTTAGTTCACTTAAGATGTGTATTTTTGCACTTTTATCACCTCTGAAACTGGTGTGGCTGTCATAGTTTAATTGACAGCATTTTCCCCCTGTTTTTGTGCATTAATGAGGGATGGGTCTTGTTAACCCATTGTATCATGGACTCAAAGAATCACTTATTTAATGAAATAGTGCATCTGTCAGTACAATAATCTTTTGAACTCCTAGTCTTGGGTTGTGATAGTGGAGGAAGGAAGAAGGGGTACATTTGGCATGTATTTTGAAGAGGAGAGAGAACTATACATATTTATTCATATTGATGAACCATTTTGTAGTTCAGCTTATATTGGTTTTAATCCATAGTCTTGGGGATGGATCATCAATATTTGATTAATCTTAATTAAAAATACACACTGAGAAATGATTCCTTAGCATTTGAAAGGTGTCCACTCCTTTCAGTGTAGCTAGCTAGACATTATGATATTTATATTCTCTCATCTGAAGCCTACACAACCAAAAGTTCTTAAACTTTCTGTGTGACCTGCGTCCATTTGTTCAAGTGGTGAACTTTTTCATTTTCTTTTGAGGTAGGGTCTCACTATGTATCTCTGGTTGTCCTGGAACTCTCTATGTAGACCAGGATGGCCTCAAACTCACAGAGATCTACTTCCCTCTGCTTCCCAGGAGTGCTGGAAATAAAGGTGTGAACCATCATGCCCAGCCACTCATTAAAATATTAAAAATACAGTTGATGTTATATAAATATGTGATTCCTCCCCTCAGTAATAATACAGTATAAGTGACACAATATATTAGCAGTGTAGGAAGTAAAGTTTTTGTATACTTATTCATCAGGGAGTTCCAGGTTCAGTGAGAGACCCTGTCTCAAAATATAATGTGGCACCGGGCGGTGGTGGCGCACGCCTTTAATCCCAGCACTCGGGAGGCAGAGGCAGGCGGATCTCTGTGAGTTCGAGGCTAGCCTGGTCTCCAAAGTGAGTTCCAGGAAAGATGCAAAATTACACAGAGAAACCCTGTCTCCAAAAACCAAAAAAAAAAAAAAAATGTAATGTGGCAAGAAGTGGTGGTGCATGCCTATAATCCTAACACATGGGAGGCAGAGGCAGGCAGATGTCTATGAGTGAATCTGCTGGCCAGCTATGGCATTTTTGCATGATGGTCTCCCTGTATGTGTGTCTGTGTTCACATTCTCCTTTTAGTAAGAACACCGGTTGTAAGAACACCTACCCTGTTCCCGATCTCATCTTAACTAATCAAATCTACTGTTACCCTATTTCCAAATAAGATTCCATACTAGGATTTTAGGGTTATGCCTTTAACTATGAGTTCTGGGAAGATGCACACCTACCTGATCCCAACCTTATAGTTTCTCCAGCATACCAAGCTGATTTTTATCTCAGGTTCCTTTGTACATGCTAGTCCTTCAGTATGGAATCACAAAGAAATATGACAGTTCCCTTCTCAGCATACAGAAGTCCTTCATCCATATGTAAACTCTACAGAAGGTTTTCTTGACCGTCCTACCCCAAATAACCCATCTACCACATACAAATCATTCTCAACTCCATTTCCCATTTGAATTTTCTTTATACCATTCATAATTTCTCCAAATAGTGTGTTTATTTATCTGTTCCTCCTAGAATGTTCCATGGTGACAGAAAACTGTTGCTTGAGTTTTCCTGCCTGGCCCACAGTCAGGGCAAATCTCTTTCACCTGCCAGTCCCACAGCCTCTCAGACCCGACCAAGTAAACATAGAGACTTATATTGGTTACAAACTGTATGGCCGTGGCGGGCTTCTTGCTAACTGTTCTTATAGCTTAAATTAATCCATTTCCTTTAATCTATACCTTGCCACATGGCTCGTGGCTTACCAGGATCTTCACATGCAGCTTGTCATGGTGGCGGCTGGCAGTGTCTCTCTGACTCAGCCTTCCACTTCCCAGCTTTATTCTCCTCCTTGCCCCGCCTACACTTCCTGCCTAGCCAAGGGCCAATCAGTGTTTTATTGATTAATCAGCAACACATTTGCCATACATCCCACAGCAGAAAACTTTTCCATCTTGTTGACTTTCATATCAGCTCTTTGTACAGTGTCTGTTTGATAGCAAATATTTAGTAAATGCTCAGCATATATATAATTATATATCAATAAAAGAAATAGACATAAATTAGATAATCTATGCTTTATAAACATTTATATAATATAGACTTTTAGTTATATATATTTAAATTTATTAATTTTATAATACAATATAATATAATATAAATCAATTACTGTAGAAAAGTTTTTTGTCTCATTGGAAATTTGTTTGTAAATGTTTGTTGAATGAACATTAAATAAATGAATACTCCCTTTGTTCTCTGAGTCTCTGGATAGTACAGTAAAGTGTCATCTGAGGAAAATAGGGCTTATCTCAAATTCTTAAAATCACTAATTTCTCCTTTTTGAAACAATGTAATCTCATCAAGGGACCAATTACAAAACAATAAAGTAAATGTATTCCTCTCTCCCAAAGTTTCCATTTCCTTGTGCTACCAGTAAACCACCTGATGGCAGTAGAAATCGGAGCCAACTAAAAAGAGGTCAGTTCCAAGACTCATTTGCATGCTCTCCTCAGCCCAGAATCGCTCTCTGGCTCTCTTCAGCCTTTCAAGCTCTTTCTGAGGCTCAGGAAGCACACGCTGATGGGTCCTACCAGACTACACATTAGGAAAATGAGAATCCTTTCCCATAGATCAAGTGACTCAGGAAAAGTCAAGGAACTCCAGCTGAGTTGTCTAAATGTTCAGGCCTGAAGTCATAGCAGTATTGTGTCCTCAGTGTTGTCAATGGAGAGCTTCCTGGAGGAGAACAAAGAATCCAATGACCTCCCTCCCTCCTTCCTTCACCAGGATGGAGGACCAATGGCAGGTGCTAAGATAAACTCATACCTCTACAAAGACTCATGGGGTTTTTTTTTATTGTTTTTGAATTCCCCTAAGGAAAGAGGACTCTAGTCGGCAATCTTTGAAGTTTATCCAACATCTTTGAAGTTTATCTAACTAAGATCAGGATTTTCCTGCAATAAAAAGGGAGGGGCCTTTTGTGGTTTGTGCTTTGCAAAGATTCAAGTAATTCAGGAAAGAAAATTGATTAAAAAAAAAAACCTATTTCCTACTAGACAAATCTTTAAATAAAAGGAGGAAGGAATTGAAATCATTTTGAGAAAAATTCCCAACTTGTTTGCATTCAATCTTTTCCCCAACCTACTTATACAGTGGTTTTTAAGTCTTTGTGGATTGTAAACCCTTTTAGCAAAACATCTTAAGTTAATGTACGAATCACCTGCTGATATTGTTGAGTGAATTCTTGGTCTGTAGATCAGTGGAGGGTACAGTGGAGGGTACACTGGAGTTGACCAAGTGGGTCATTTAGCCGTTTACTTGAGCTCTGGCCCAGCTCCAGCTGTGCAGTGCACTCCAGTTGTCACTGTCCTCAGCTGAAGTACCCCATCTCAACTACTGCTTCTTGCCAGATCCCTCTGTTCTTATCCTACCTTCAGATTTACCTCTCCTAGGTTCCCTTCGTGGGGAGCCAAGGAAGCCCTGTAAAGTGAGGATGAAGTTCTGAGTGAATGTGAGTTCTTATCAAGGACCAGTGCCTCAGACCCATGGGGATGTGGTGCCACCCCCACCCCCAGGGTCAGGCTCAGAAAGAGAGGCAAAGCCTTCCTTTGGTCTGAGTGTAAATGTTGGCTGTGTGTGCAAAAACTAGCAATGACAGCTTTCTCCTCCCATACACTCTGAGACTGCTCATCTACAACGTTCTACTACCGAGAGTAGCTACCTCCTCCTCCCTGTGCTGTATGTAACAAATGCACTGGGATTCTGGGTTGTTATGTAATTGGTGTCCTCCACCAGAGCGAGCACAGCCCACTCAACCCTAGCTGTTCTGTACGTGTGTCCTTTCTTCGTTACCTCACTGCTCTGTCAGATCTCCGGATGTGGTGTCCTTTCTCTTTGGGCATGCTGTCTGTGAAAATATGAGTAATAGGGAAAAAGAGAAAATATGAGGAACAGAAATATGGCAGTGGGCAGGTGAATCACCACCCTGTCTCTCTCTTGGACCACCACCAGCATCAGCTAAAAATGAATTCTAACAACTGAGGACAACGATGTTTTGTTTTTCTCAAAGGAATAACAATGGTGAGAATTTCTTACCTCAGAGAAGACTGGGGAAAAGGTGATTTTAGTAGGAGGGTGGGGGAGAACATAACTTCAAATTTCTCAACAACAAATCCACACAATATAGGGGACTGCTAATCTGAACTACTTAACTCTTTGAGCTACACCTTGTCTGCTTTGATATTAATTATTTATTAGAAGCAGCATTGTCTTAATTTATAAGTGAAATCTTGGAACTTTTAAATAGTCATTTCATGGTTTTGTCCAGAGGAATTGCAGTTCTAAAGCAATGGAAGCAGCAGAGATCTGAGATCTGAGTAGTAGTTTCTTTAGAGATAGTAGTACATTATATGGTATTAAATGAAGCTTTAAGTATTTTGATACTGTTGGACTCATATTTACCTAGTAATTCTCTTATGACTGACCATTGTCGATCTGAAACTATAATTTTTTAGGCCTGCAATTCACACAAGAAAGAGCTTCATAAGAGATGAGTTTGGGATGGAGGGGAAAGTGGGGAGGAATGGGAGGAGGGATGAGAGGGGGAATCTGTGGTTGGTATGTAAAATGAATTAAAAAAAGAGATGAGCTTGCTATACTAGAGATTTAAATGACTGCCTATTCCACCATATACTATATTCTGAAGCTTTTCAGAGCCATTTTCTGCCCCATTGAACATAGACCTCACTAATAATCACATTAACTGGTTAAGCCAAAGGATGATCCCATTACTCAGTGATAGACAACTCCATCAACTAGACTAGCTAGTCATCACATCTGGCTTGCAGCATAAGAAAGGCTAGACTGATCACATTCTATTATCAGGGATAGGAAATGGTCAGTAGAGCAGTATGGATAAGGATGTCTTGAGTAGAGGTCATGACAAGGAAGGCTGTGAAGGAACAAAAAAAGTGATATAGAGATGAGAGGGGAAGAAATCCACAGCAAAACCAGAGAAGACATACCTGAAACTCACTTCCCTGTAGCTAGAGTTTTTCTGCCTGGCCCACCTCAGGACAAATCTCTGTCACCCGCCAGTCCCACAGCCATTCAGACCCAACCAAGTAAACACAGAGACTTATATTGGTTACAAACTGTATGGCTGTGGCAGGCTTCTTGCTAACTGTTCTTACAGCTTAAATTAATCCATTTCCATTAATCTATACCTTGCCACATGGCTCATGGCTTACCAGCATCTTCACATGCTGTTTCTCATCATGGTGGCTGGCAGTGTCTCTCTGACTCAGCCTTCCACTTCCCAGCTTTATTCTCCTCCTTGTCCTGCCTACACTTCCTGCCTAGCCACTGGCCAATCAGTGATTTATTTACTGACCAATCAGCAACACACTTGCCATACAGAACATCCCACAGCACTTCCCCTTTTCTTGTAGTATGTGAATGACAAAGATGGGAAAAGAAGTAATAATGAAGGAAAATGCACTGGAGCCTGTAGGAGTAAAGAGTGGTGGTTGTGAACATTTGTTTATGGAAGATGTGATGAAGTCAAATTAAACATCAGATAGTGTAGTTCACTAGATTCCTTTTTTATTTTATTTTTATTTTTACTTTTTGGTAGATTCTTTTTTTAAAAAAATCATTTCATTTTATGTGTATGGAAGTTTTATTTGCATATTTCTGTGTGTAGCATTTTCATGCCTGGTACCTTCAGAGGCCAAGACAGGGCATCAGATCTCTTGGCACTGGAGTTACTGGTTGTGAGCTGTCATGTGGATACTAGAAATTAAACCCAGGTCCTCTGCAAGAGCAACAAGTTCTCTTAAATTCAGAGCCATCTCTCTAGCCCATTTGACAAGAATCTTAACCTTCTCATCATCTAAGACTTCTTTCCTTATATTTTGCCGATAGACTTCATTTTGAAAACTTGTACTACTACACGCTGCTTTGATAGAACTGCTTCTGATAGTTGATGGTACACATGGCTCCAGACCCAGAGCTGGAAGTAAACAGTACCATTGCCATCTTGGGAAGCTAACGGGGGCGGAGGCATCAGCCACAGCTGCCATTTCAGTCTTAGAAATGTTGGGCTGGAGAGATGGCTCAGAAGTTAAGAGCACTGACTGCTCTTCCAGAGGTCCAGAGTCCAATTCCCAGCACCTGCATGGTGGCTCACAACCATCTATAATTCAATCTGGTGTCCTCTTCTGGCATTCAGGCATACATGCAGGTAGAACACTATATACATAAGGAATAAATAAATCCTTAAAAAAAAGAAATGCTACAGTTTGAATCAATAGGTTTCACAATAAGTCAGGTTCAGATACAATAATTTACAATGTGTGTAAAAATGTACATAGGCTTAAAAGAGAGAAAAAAGGAATATATACAGTTATATAAAAATACATAATTTTTAAAAATAAAGTTTTTAAAGAGACAGTAAAGGTAGTATAAAAAATAAATCACATAAAGATGGATATTATACAGAGAATCTGGATTGTGTTGTCTTTGGGATTTTTAACTACAAAAAAACATTTGATCGTAAAAGCTGTTGAGTTATGCCAATATGTATATTTTAAAGATAACTTGACTTCAAAATTTGGATCTTAGGATATATTGCTTTGGAAAAGAGGCTCTGCTTTTGTTTCCATAAAAAGCCAGAGGCTATGGATTTGTTCCAGATTAAGATACATCAGGTTTGACCAGTCAAGATCCCCTAAAAGGTCACCGATGACACCATGGCCCAGATGATCCAACATCCAGAATGGTTTCAAGGCAACTGGCTCAGACAATACAGCCTCACGGACTACTCCATAATCCTAAAATTTTCTTTATGTCCCCATAAGATACAGTGCCCCCATCCAGCAGGAAGTAGTATAAAAAACTACGCCCAAATTCCCAAATATACCAAATTGACTTTAGAGATAAAATTTGCTCACTCCTTCTCTAAACCCAAACATATCCCTAAAAAAAAAAAAAAAATTTAAAAGATTCTTTTGTCCCATATCAAAAGAGCCCTCTGGTGTGAGACAAAAAAAAAAAAAAAAAAAACAACACACAATATTTTTATTTAAAACACATTGATTATAAATACAATCTCTTTCTTAAGAAAAGGGAGATAGTATAGATATGATAGGATAAAAGATAAAAAATAGATTAATGAACCTACTTTTAAAGAGCAACAACTTGTTTGAAATGTTTTACATTGCTATGGATTTTAGTTTATTGATACAAGTTTAAACTTAATTTTGTTATACTGTATATATATTTCTACTCTCATTGGAGGTATTATGTTTATGTAACTCATTTAAATTGTAATTGATAATTAAAAAAATACAGATTAATAGTCTTCTATGATAGTCAAACTTGTAGCCATGTTAGTTAAGTTTTCTAGGTATACATAGATATATTTCAGATAGATAAGTAATCTTCAAACACTTCAAAGACCTAAAGAATATGACATTTAAAATGTTTTAAAAAATTTAGACTTTCTGGACAGTGAGACATGTCTGCTCCTGGCAGCACAGATTTACTTCAGAGAGGAGGATGGGCATTGAAGACACTCTGTATGGAGTTTATCTTAGCAAAAATAGTCATTTGGGCAAGAAACTGTTCTTGCATGGACTGCTTGATCGACTGGACATGCAGGACCCATAGGAAGATGACCACTAAACTTTGCTTGGCAAAATGGTCCTTCAGGTTCCTGCTTCACAGAGGAAACTGCCAGACATTCTACAGGACACAGAGAAAAGTGACTGAGAGGCTCTAGGCCTGTGGGCTGAAGACAGATGCCCCAACTATAAAAGAACTTTGGATGACTGTCCAGGCTGTCAGCTGTCTCTGTCTACCCTACAAGACTCCTGAAAGTTGCTTGCATCCTTCTCCCATTTCTCAGGTAATATTATATCCTTCTGAGGTCTTTGATGTAGTTGAAGACTAGATACTTACAATTTTCCTTAGTTATGATAAAAGATAAGTTAGATATGAAACCTTAGACTCACAAATATAGGATAGATAGAATATCTTCTTTAATTTTGTCAAATACAAATAGACTAGATATTGTAACTGTAATTCTTACTAGATAACTGTTTTGTTATATGTAATTTTACTATGTTAAAGTTAAAACCTTCCTTTAAAAAAAAAACAGAAAAGGGGAAGTGCTGTGAGATGTCCTTTATGTTGTGAATATATGTTGCTATGATTGATTGATAAATAAAACACAGATTGGCCAGTAGCCAGGCAGGAAGTGTAGGATAGGCAGAACAAACAGAGAAGAGAGGCTGGGAGGTGGAAGCCGGGAAGAGATGCCAGTCTGCTATCCAGGGAGCAATATGTAAAGGCAGCAGGTAAAGCCTTGGAACACGTGGTGACATACAGATTAACAGAAATGGGCTGAGTTAAGTGTAAGAGCTAGTCAGTGGTAGGCCTGAGCTAATGGCCCAGCAATTTAATTAATATAAGTTTCTGAGTGATTATTTTATAAGTGGTTGCAGGGTCTGTGGTGCTGGGCAGGACTGGAGAAAACTCCAGCTACAGAGCTCTGCTCCCTCCCCCACCTTAAGAGGGCTTCCCAGCAGAGATACACTTCTGCTGCTTTGCTCCCCTAAGGGAACATCCTAGAAGAGGTATCTGTTACTTCTCAGCTCTGGCCCAAGATGTTACTTCTTATGCTTCAGTGTGCTGAAGGGGAACCCCTTGCAAAAATGTAACAATCTCCTCCAGCTCCAGGGACAAGTTGTTGCCCCCCCAACCCCTTGCCCAAGGACATCTCAGCAAAGGTTCTTCTGCTTTGTGCTGGCAAAAGATTTTCACCCAAAACTCTTTTAAGGAAGAGATTTATTTGGGAAGGAGGAGTCCAGGAGAGTGGCTGCCTATGCCAAGGTGGGAAAGGACAGCCAACAACTGAACAGGCAGAGGGGCTTCTTAGGGGCAGAGTTTCTCCAGGGAGAAGCTTTTCGGCTCAGGGATTGATTAGTTTTCCTGCTCAGGGATTGGTTGGTTTAGTTGGTCAGGGACAGAGTTGGCTCTGGTTTCAGGGCCAAACTGTTTCTTTCACTGGTCCTTATTAGCATTTTTGCTCTAGTTTCAGGGCCAGGTTGTGTTTCTTTCACTGGCTCTAGTTCCAGGGCCAAAGTGTGTTTCTTTGGCTCTGTTTCAGGGTCAGGGTGTGTATCTTTGGTTCTGTGTTCAGGGCTAAAGTGTTTCTTTCATTGACTCTGGTTTCAGGGCCAGTGTGGGTTTCTTTCACTGGCTCTGGGTTCAAGGCCAGTGTGGGTTTCTTTCACGAGCTCTTTTACCTTTCAGTCCTGCCTTTCAAGTTTCACAGAGATTAAGTAAGCAGGGCAGAGGAGGGTCAGGTGAATCCTGAGCACAGAATGGCTTTACTTTGTGGCAAAAGAACATTGGGCTTGAGAGACTCACTAATAACAAAAGCATTCCCACTCTTGACTTGTGTGAAGATATTTTATCTTCTCTCAAGGTTGTTTGCATCAACTGAATGTAACAAGTGCCTGAGTAGGTCATGGCCTTGCATTCTTGGCATGTTCAGCAAGAGTTTTAGGAGTACATGAAATTTGTGGAGGAGTATTTCTTACAACAAATGGTGTTTGAGGGTATTGTAAGGAGATATTTACATGAGGTAGGTGGTTGGTGACAGAACAAACTATTATTCTAATTAAAATGGTAAATCACCATTTGGAAAACTCCTTCACCCTTACTCAAGTATAGACTTACTATATGATCTGTCAGTTTCACTCCTAGGTACATGTGCAAAAGAATGGAGCACAGATATTCAAGCAAAAATTAGCAAATAAATGTTCACTGCAACACTATCTGTAACAGAAGATGAAAGCAGCCCAAACATACCATCAATGGACAAAAAAGCAAAACTTGGTATATCTATCTAACGAAGTTTCTTTTGGGAAAGAAAAGTGTTGTTGGTTGTTTTTGCTCTTTGCTCTTTTGGGGGGCCAGCCATCTGGCTCGCAAATAAATCACACGGAGGCTTATTCTTAATTATAAATGCCCAGCCTTAGCTTGGCTTATTTTTAGCCAGCTTTTCCTAACTTAATTTATCTCATCTACCTTTTGCCTCTGGGCTTTTCCTTTCCTGACTTCTGTCATCTTACTTTCACTCCTACTCCATGGCTTGGTGGTTGGCTGGGTTGCTGGGTGGCTGGCCCCTGGCATTCTCCTCTCCTTCTTGTCTTGCTTCTTCTTCCTTCCTCCCAGATTTCTCCTTCTATTTATTCTCTCTGCCTGCCAGCCCCGCCTTTCCTTTCTCCTGCCTCACTATTGGCTATTTAGCTCTTTATTAGACCATCAGGTGTTTTAGACAAGCAGAGAATCACAGCTTCATAGAGTTAATCAAATGCAACATAAAATAATGCAACACATCTTTGCATCATTAAACAAATATTCCACAGCATAAACAAATGTAACACACCTTAAAATAATGTTCTACAACAGAAAAGGTGTGAAGCCCAGATACATGCACTGGCGTTGATAAATCTTGAAAACCTTCTGCTAAGGGAAAAAACCAGACACAAGTGGTTGTATATGATAATTCCACATACATAAAATGTCTATAACAGACAAATCCACAGAAGCTAAAAGCAGATGCCAGAAAGCTAACAATTGTTGCTAAGGTCTGGGGGAGGTGGATGGAAGTAACTGCTTTATGAATGTGGGTTTTTCCTGAATGGTGATGAAAATATTTTGGAACTGGATATGTCAATAATTGCACAGTGCTGGGGATGTGCTATATACCACTGAGCTAGATATTGAAAAAAACATTTATTGATTCTTATTTTATGTGTATGTATAAGTGCTTGCATGTGTACCATGTGTGTGTCTGGTGCCTTCAGAGGTCAGAAGAAATGGTCATATGCCTTGGAACTGGAGTTACAAGTCATTGTCATCTGTCATGTGGTTTCTGGGAAGCAAATATGAGTCCTCTGGAAGAGCAGCACGTGCTCTTAACTGCTGAGCCATGTCTCCAGGCCCTGGACTGCGCATTTTTTTTAAAAATGGTAAAAATGGTAAATTTTATGCTATGTGCATTTTATAATGATTAAAAATACTTTATTTATGTATAGGCTTTACTCACTCCAACAAGTCAGTTGGTAAAGCACCGAAACAACAGGACTTAGGAATACAGGTCCTGCCTATGAGCACTGTGGAGACAGTGTGCTGCACTTCATCTCCAATACACCTGGCTCATCTAACTCATGCAGTCATTGTCTTTCTCTTCTCCAAATCTTCAAATCTTCTCTGGATTTCAAAGTACCTCCCCTCTGTCCCAAGGCCAATCCTCCCTCTCCCTTTTAAAAATAACCATTTTTAAAACAATTTTGAAAAAAGTCAACAGAACATTGTTGATTTGAATCATACTTCTGTTTTCAAAATTCAGAAAATCTTATATTCTCGGCAAGGGAGGATAAATATTTGCTTTTAGTCTGGGGAGCGGTCTTCCCTCTGTGTAAGCTGAGTGCTTCTAATAAAGAAAGGGAAATGAATTTTCAAAAGCTTTGCACTTCCTTATCTAAAAGACTACTCATTTACATCCTGCTTTACATATGACAAAAGGCTTTACGTCACATATGTTCATGGTAGAGGGTGTGGTTTGTCAGCCTTTAGCTCTGAAAACTTTCAGCTTTGTCTTCTGTCTCAGACAAAGCAGGAAATTCCATGCCCATAAGTGTGGATGCAGAAAAGTCTTTTCTTACCATCCAGCTTCCTTTCCTATCATCACTGCAGTAAGTCACAGTAGTCATTGATGCAACATACACTTATCATCTCACTGTCTGGACGTCAGAAGTCTGCAGAGTGTCTCTAGGGCTAAAATAAAATACTAACAGTCTGTGTTCTTTACTGAAGGCTCTGAGATATGTCCAGCCCATAGACTACATGAACCCCAGGACAGCTATGCATGTGATGGCACAACACAAAATCATAAACATACTTAAAACATAACTTTTTTTTTTTTACTTCTTCGGTAACTTGATTGTATGATCCTTGACTGTGAAATTTGTATGTGGCAATGTCAAAGATTGGACATACCTGCTGGGAGGAATTCACTCTCCTTTCCAGCTTTGAGAGGTGGCCTGCATTCTTTGGCTTCTGGCTTCCCATCTCAGTATTCAAAGTCAGCAACAACAGATTGTGTTCTCATATCCCAGAATTCTGACCTGTTTTGCTTCCATCTTTGATTTTTAAGGCTTCTTGTGATTGTTCAAGCCATCCATCTAATCCATAGTCATCACCTTGCTTTGAAGTGAGATGGTTGGTCCATCTTATGTCCACCTGCAACCCTCATGCCTTTTTGTTTTGGATGGCCACATACTAATAGGCTCCAATGCTGCTGATGGGAACATCTGGGGGAGAGGGGGTATAGTCCTGCCTCTGATCCCACTACTTAAAAATGTTAATTGAACAAGCACAATCACAGAGAGCTTTATATTCAGACAGAAGGAGTGATCTGGATGAGACAGAGATCATTTTAAGAAGAGTAAATAATGGAAGTTTTCATAGGGGCAGAAGAAGATGTAAAAAGAAAAGAGGAACTCTTGGCATGAAAATCTAAGAGGATGCTGCATGACCATTGAGGTGATTAGAGACAGATTCCTAAAGGTCAAGGAACTAGCTTAATGTTTGGGATTTTTTTGATGGTGGTGGTGGGGGTTCTGTGTCTTGAACCCAGGGCCTTGTGCCTAACTCTAACCCACTGAGCTATATCCTTGACTGTTAGTCTTAAAGAAACAGTATCAGACTAAAATATTATATCTTTTTATAGTAACATCATTTTTACTCTTGAGCTGAGAAAATCTTGTATATTTTTTGACACATGAGGTGGGGTCTCATGTATCCTAGGATGGCATTGAACTCACTACTATGTAGATGAGATTGACATTGAACTTGTGATCATCTTGCCTACATTTTCTGAGCGCTGGGACTGAAGATGTGCACCACCATGCTTGGTTTATGTGGTAAACAAGGACCTTGAGTATGGAACCTAGGGCCTTCAGTATGCTAGGTAAGCTCTGTAACAACTCAGATGGATTCTTCATTCATAAGGATATGATATACTGTGTTAAAGAAGAAAAATAAGGCCTACAGAAGTTAGACTTCTTTTAAAGGCTTCTCTGGGCCAAATTCAGATTTATCGCATCACATGGACCTTACAAGAGTGCTAGTTTGATGAGGTTTTGTTCTGCTTATATGTGGTGAAGAGAACTGATTTCAGATGATTGCATACCCATCATTGACTCTTATCATTCTGGGCTATGTCATTTTTTCACACTGTGACCAATGCCTGATTGTGTCTTTAAAAGGTCTATAATCTAAAAACCAAAAGGATCATCTTCTAACATCATCTTCTATGAATTCAAATAAAAAACAAACAGCAAAATAAATACAACAACAAGTTATCACTAGTTTCATCAAGACTATTTAAATGCTTCTTTTAAATTTAACAGCCATCACGTTCTTTGTTGTTGTTGAATTTATTTATTTGGATTTTATGTGAAATTGTTCACTTAGAAAATTAAAAGTCATCCAAATAAAAGTGAATAGTCTTCAAAACAGCCATCAGTTGGATGTTTATTGAGCAATCATTCCAGGATTTAATTCTGAAGTTGCCTGGTTTCTCTGAAGGAAATCTCACACAGAGAGTAACCACTGGTCCAAAAGGCTCCCAGGACCCTTTGCATTTTCTCCCACACAATTGTTTTCTTATGGCCAACTTCGTAAATAAATGTTTAAAATTTTATTTCTTCCCTTTTTTCTTTTGTTGAAAAAATATTCTTTTCTCATATAATATATCCTGATTATAGTTTCCCCTCTCTTTACTTCTCTCAGTTCCTCCCCTCCTCCCCTCCCATCTGGATTCACTCCCTTTCTACCTCTCATTAGAAAAGAACAGACTTTTAAGAGATTAAAAAACATGAAAAAATAACATATAATAAGATAAAGCAAAAGCTCTCATATCAAAGTTGGATGAGGCAACTCAACAGGAGGAAAAGAGTACCAAGGGCAGGCACGAGAGTCAGAGAACCATTTGTTATCATTGTCAGGAGTCCCATAAAAACACTGAGCTAATAGCTATAATATATATGCAGAGGACCTGGTGCAGACCCATGTAGGCTCCGTGCTTGCTCCTTCAGTCTCTGTGAGCTCTTGTACTTTCCTTACTTGATTCAGAGGGCTGTGTAGTCCTGGTGGTTTCCATCCCTTTGGCTCTTACAATCCCCCACCCCCCGTTCCTGTTTCACTGGATTTCCTGAGCTTTATGGGGAGGGATTTGATGGAGACCTCCAATTTAACATAATGTCTGACTGTGGGTCTCTGCATCTGTTCCCATCTGCTGCTGGAGGAAGCCTCTTTAATGGTGACTGGATAAAGCACAGATCTACATGGCAACTTATAGATTAATAGAAATGGGTTAATTTAAGATATAAGAACTAGATAGCAAGAAGCCTACCATGGTCATACAGTTTATAAGTAATATAAGTCTCTGTGTGTTTACTTGGGCCTGAGTGGCTGCGGGCCCCGGGCAGGACTGGAGAAAACTCCAGCTACAAATGGTGCCCAATGGCAGGAGTTTCCACCTAAAACCTGAGAAAGAAGATTCTAAAACAGAGCTAAAAACAGCTTCCTAGTTGTCTCTCTCAAGTTAGTGGCACCCTGTGGGCTTGAGCTACTCTATGGTGGGATCGTGGCATGTGGGCTTGACCTACACCACATTACACAGAGGTGTCTCCAAGTTGCACACTATGCTGTATGGTGGATATAGTTTTTGCTAGTAAAAAAAAAGGTTTTTGGGCTACACACTGCCTTGATAGAAGCATAGACCCACTGCTTCTGAGAGTTGATGGTACACATGGCTCCCAGATCCAGAGCTGGCAGTAAACGTACTACTGCCATGTTGGGAAGCTGAAGTGAGTGGAAATGCTACAGTTTAAAGCAATAGATTCACAATAAGACAGATTCAGGTGGCATAAACCTCTAAACTGTTTACAATGTGTGTAAAAATGTACATAGGCTTGGAAAAGAGAAAAAAAGTAATATATGCAGTTATATAAAGAAATAGATAGTTTTTAAAAATACAGTCTTTAAAGAGAAAGTAAAAGTAATATAAAAATAAGCCATGTAAAGATGAATATTGTGCATAGAATCTGGATTGTGTTGTCTTTGGGATTTTTAACTGCAGAAAGACATTTGATTGTAAAGACTGCTCAGTTAAACCAATATGTATATTTTAAAGGTACCTTGACTTCAAAATTTGGATCTAAGAATATGTTACTTTGGAAAGGAGGCTCTGCTTTTGTTTCCACAGAAAGCAAGAGGCTATGGATTTGTTCCAGATTAAGATACATCAAGTTTGACAAGCCAAGACCCCCTGGAAGGTCTCTGATGATACCATGGCCCAGATGATCCAACATCCAGAATGGTTTCAAGGCAACTGGCTCAGACAATATAGCCTCACAGACTATTCCAGTCAAGACTTAACCATAATTCTTAATTTCCTCAGGATCCCCCTAAGAATACAGAACCCTTTATTAGCAGTAAGTAGCCTAGAAAACTATGCCCACACTCCCCAAAATAGATTATGGATGTTTGTCTTTGTTTAGGTTGTTGGTTACAAATTGTTATTGGTCATAGCTAGTATCTTTCTAAAAGAAGAAAGGGGGATATGATATAGATAAATAGGATATAGATAGGATAGGATAAAAGGGTAGATTGTTGAACCTACTTTTAAAGAGCAACAACTTGTTTGGAAATGTTTTACATTGCTATGGATTTTAGTTTATTGATACAAGTTTAAACTTAATTTTGTTATACTGTATATATATATTTCTACTCTTGTTTGAGGTATTGTGTTTATGTAACTCATTTAGATTGTAATGGATAATTAAAAAATACAGAGTAATAATTAGTCTTCTATGATAGTCAAACTTATAGCCATGTTAAGTTTTCTAGGCATACATAGATATAATTAAATTAGGTAGGTAATCTTTAAACACTTCAAAGACCTACAGAATATGACATTTAAAATGTTTTTAAAAAATTTAGACTTTCTGGACAGTGAGACAAGTCCACTCCTGGCAGCACTGATTGAAGACACAGATTGAAGACACTCTGTATGGAGTTTATCTTCTTAGCAAAAATAGCCATTTGGGCAAGAAACTGTTCTTGCATGGACTGTTTGATCGACTGGACATGCAGGACCCATAGGAAGATGACCACTAAACTTTGCTTGGCAAAATGGTCCTTCAGGTTCATTAAATTTGCCAAATAAAAATAGATTAGATATTATAACTATAATTCTTGCTTGATAATTGTTTTGTTACATGTAATTTTACTATGTTAAAGTTAAAACCTTCCTTTTTTGAAAAAAAGAAAAGGGGAAGTGCTGGGGATGTCTTTCTGTATGCTGTGAATATGTTGCTCTGATTGATTGATAAATAAAACACTGATTGGCCAGTAGCCACACAGAAAGTATAGTATAGGCAGAATAAGCAGAAAGCAAAATTCTGGGAAGTGGAAGGCTGAGTCAGGAGATGCTGCCAGTCGCTGCCACCATGAGAAGCAAGATGTAAAATACTGGTAAGCCACAAGCCACATGGCAACTTATAGATTAATAGAAATGGGTTAATTTAAGATATAAGAACTAGATAGCAAGAAGCCTGCCACGGCCATACAGTTTATAAGTAATATAAGTCTCTGTATGCTTATTTGGGTCTGAGTGACTGCAGGCCCCGGTGGGACTGGAGAAAACTCCAGCTACACACTAGCTTTCCACACGGCCTCCCAAATACCTCCCATTCCCTGCTATCTCTCCCTGCAGTTTCTTCTCTCTCCAACCCACCTTCTCCCAAACGATTGTCCCACCACTCCTGTCCCACTCACCCCCAATCCACTCATGAAATATATTCTATTTCCCCCTGCCAGAAAGAATCCTACATTATCCCTAGACCACTCCTCTTTACCTAACCCTCTGGGTCTACAGATTATAGCTTGGTCATTTACTTAACAGCTAATATTCCCTTCTAAGTAAGAACATACAATATTTATTTTTATGGGCCTGGGTTACCTCACTCAGCATAATTTCCACTTGCCTACAAATTTCAAAATGTCATTATTTTTAACAGCTGAGTAATATCCCATTGTGTAAATGCACTACATTTCTTTATCCATCATTCTGTTAAGGGATATCTAGGTTGTTTTCACTTTCTGGTTTTATGAATAAAACTATATTGAACATGGTTGAGCAAGTGTTTCTATGGTAGGAGAGAGCTTCTTTTGGTATATACCCAAGAGTGGTATAGTTGGATCTTGAGGTAGAGCAATTCCCAACTTTTTGAGGAATCACCATATTGATTTCCACAGCGGCTGTATAAGTTTGCATTCCCACCAGCAAAGAAAGAATGTTCCCCTTGCTTCACATCCTTGTCAGCATGAGCTGTCAATTGTGTTATTGGTCTTAGCCATTCTGACAGGTGTAAGATGGTATCTCAGAGTAGTTTTGATTTGCATTTCCCTGATGGCTAAGGATGTCGAATATTTTTTAAGTGTTTCCCAGCACACCTGGTTGTGGTGGAGCATGCCTTTAATCCCAGCACTGGAAAGGCAGTGACAGGTGGATCTCTGTGAGTTCAAGGCCATGCTAGTCTACACAGTGAGTTCCAGGAAAGTCAAGGCTACACAGAGAAACCCTGTCTCAAAAAACAACAAAAAATATTTCTTAGTCATTTGAGGTTCTTCTATCGAGAATTCTCTGTTTAGATATGTTCCCCATTTTAATTGGATTATTTGTTTAAGTTTTTTATATCTACTTTCTTGAGTTCTTTATATATTTTAGATATTAACCCTCTGTCAGATGTGGAGTTGGTGAAGCTCTTTTCCCATTCTGTAGGCTACCATTTTGTTCTTTTGATGATGTCCTTTGCCTTACAGAAACTTTTCAGCTTCATGAGGTCTTATTTATTAATTGTTGACCTTAGTGCCTTTGAGATTGGTGAGTTGTCTCCTGTGCCAATGCATTCAAGGGTATTCCCCACTTTCCCTTCTATCTGGTTCCATGTATCTGGTTTTATGTTGACAGCTTTGGTCCACTTTGATTTGAGTTTGTGCAGAGTGATAAAGATGAATCTATTTGCACTCTTTAAATGCAGACACCTGGTTTGACCAGTACCATTTGTTGAAGATGCTTTCTTTTTTCCAATATGTATTTCTGGCTTATTTATTAAAAAATCAGATGTTAATATGTGTGTGGATTTATGTCTGGGTCTTCAAATAGATTCCACTGATAAATGTGTCTGTTTTTATGCCAATATCATGCAGTTTTTATTACTATAGCTCTTTAGTAAATCTTAGTGATACCTCCAGGAAGTTCTTTTATTGTACAGGATTGTTTTAGTTATCTTTCAATTTTTTTTCATATGAAGTTGAGAATTATCCTTTGAAGGTCTGTGAAGAATTGTGTTGGGACTTTGATGGGGATTGCATTGAATATGTAGATTGCTTTTGGTAGGTTGACTTTTTTCATTTTTTGTTTTTTTGTTTTTGTTTTCCAAGACAGGGTTTCTCTGTGTAGCTTTGCGCCTTGCCTGAAACTCACTCTGTAGACCAGACTGGCCTCAAACTCACAGAGATTCGCCTGCCTCTGCCTCCCAAGTGCTGGGATTAAAGGCATGCACCACCACTGCCCAGCAGGCTGACTATGTTTACTATGTTAATCCTACCTATCCATGAGCATGGGAGATCTGTCCATCTCCTGATATCTTCTTCAATTTCCTTCTTTAAAGACTTAACGTTTTTATCATACAAATCTTTCACTTGCTTAGTTAGAGTTACCCCAAGATATTTTATATTATCTGGAGCTATTGTGAAGGGTATTGTTTCCTTGATTTCTTTCTCGGTCCATTTGTCATTTGTATATAGGAGGGATACTGATTTTTTTTAAGTTAATGTTGTATCAAGCCACTTTGTTGAAAGTGTTCATCAGCTGTAGGAGTTCTCTGGTGGAATTTTTAGGATCATTTATGTATATACTATCATATCATTTGCAAATAAAGATACTTTGGCTTCTTTTCCAATTTGTATCCCCTTGATTTCCTTCAATTGTCTTACTCTTTTACTTAAAACTTCAAGTACTATACTGAATAGATATGGAAAGAGTGGACAACTTTGTCTTGTTCCTGATTTTAGTGCAATTGCTTTGAGTTTCTCTCAATTTAATTTGATGTTGGCAATCGGCTTGCTATATATTGTTTTTTTTATCTTTTTTTTAAGATTTATGTATTTATTATGTATACAATATTCTGTTTGCATATATTTCTGCAGGCCAGAAGAGGGAGCCAGATCTCATTACAGATGGTTGTGAGCCACCATGTGGGTGCTGGGAATTGAACTCAGGACCTCTGGAAGAACAGCCAGTGTTCTTAACCTCTGAGCCATCTCTCCAGCCCTATATATTGTTTTTATTATGTGTAGGTATGCTTCTTGTATCCATGATCTTGCCAAGTCTTATATCATGAAAGAGTATTGGATTTTGTCAAAGGCTTTTTAGAATCTAATAAGATGATCATGTGCTTTTTCTTTCAGTTTGTTTATATGGTGGGTTATATTGACAGATTTTCATATGTTGAACCATCGCTGAATCTCTGGGATGAAGCCTACTTGATCATGGTGGATGATCTTTTTAATGTGTTCTTGGATTTGGTTTGAGAGTATTTTATTGAGTATTTTGCATCTATGTTATAAGGGAAATTTGTTTATAATTCTCTTTCTTTGTTGAGTCTTTATGTAGTTTGGGGATCATGGTAATTGTGGCCTCATAAAATTAATGGGCAATATTCTGTTTCTATTTTGTGGAATAATTTGAGGGGTATTGGCATTAGCTCTTCTTTGAAAGTCTGGTAAAATCTGCACTAAAACCATCTGGCCCTGGGCACTTTTTTTTTGGTTAGGAGACCTTTAATGACTGGTTTTATTTCCTTAGGGGTTAGAGGTCTATTTAAGTTGTCTGTCTGATCTTGATTTAACTTTGGCAAGTGGCATCTATCAAGAAAGTTGCCCATTTCTTTTAGATTTTCCAATTTCGTAGAGTACAAGTCTTAAAAATGTGACCTAATGATTCTTTAGAATTCTTTGGTGTCTGTTGCTACTTTCCCTTTCATTTCTGATTTCGTTAATTTGGATATTCTCTCTCTCTCTCTCTCTCTCTCTCTCTCTCTCTCTCTCTCTCTCTCTCTCTCTCTCTCTCTGCCTTTTAGTTAGTTTCGATAAGGTTTTATCTATCTTGTTGATTTTCTCAAAGAACCAACTCTTTGTTTCATTGATTCTTTGACTTGTTTTCTTTATTTTATTGATTTCAGCTCTCAGTTTGATTATTTCCTGCTTTCTAGTCCTCTTGGGTGTGACTACTTCTTTGTGTTCTAGAGCTTTCAGGTGTGCTGTTAAGTTGTTAGTATGAGATCTCTTCAAGTTTTTTTTTTTTTTTTTTTGGTTTTTCGAGACAGGGTTTCTCTGTGTAGCTTTGCGCCTTTCCTGGGACTCACTTGGTAGCCCAGGCTGGCCTCGAACTCACAGAGATCCGCCTGGCTCTGCCTCCCGAGTGCTGGGATTAAAGGCGTGCGCCACCACCGCCCGGCAAGTTTTTTTTTTATGTAGGCACTTAGTGCTATAAACTTTGCTCTTAGCACTGCTTTCATTGTGTCCTATAGGTTTGAGTATGTTGTATATTCATTTTCATTGAATTCTGGAAAGTCTGTAAGTTCTATCTTTATTTCTGTCTTGACCCATTTTTCATTCAGTAGGTAGTTGTTCAGTTTCCATAAATTTGTATGCTTTCTGTTGTTTCTGATATCCAGCTTTAATCTGTAGTGGTCTAATAGGATGGAGGGAGTTATTTCAATTTTTTGTATTTATTAAGAATTGTTTTGTGTCCAAGTATATGGTCAGTTTTGGAGAAAGTTCCATGAGGTGCAGAGTAAAAGGTATATTGTTTTCATTTGGGTGAAATGTTCTGTAAATATCTGTTATGTTCATTTTGGTATATAATATCTGTTAGCTTCAATATTTCTCTGTTAAAGTTTTGTCTGGATGACTTGTCCATTGGTGAGAGTGGGGTATTGAAGTCTCCCACTATCAGTGTGTAAGGGTCAATGTATGATGTAAGGTGTAGTAGTATTTCTTTTACAAACTTGGTTGCCATTGTGTTTGGGGCATAGATGTTAAGAATTTAAATGTCGGGAGCTGGAGAGATGGCTCAGCAGTTAAGAGCACTGGCTGTTCTTCCAGAGGACCTGAGTTCAATTCCCAGCACCCACATGGTGGCTCACAACCATCTATAATAAGATCTAGTGCCCTCTTCTGGCGTGCAAGCATACACGCAGGCAGAACACTGTATACATAGTTAATAAATAAATAAATCTAAAAAAAAAAAAAAAAAAAAAAAAAAAAAAAAAAAAGAATTTAAATGTCATCTTGGTGAATTTTTCCTTTCATAAGTATGTAGTGTCCTTCCCTAATTCTTCTGATTAGATTTGGTTTAAAGTCTATTTTGTTATATATTAAAATGACTATAACAGCTTGCTCCATTTTCTTGGAATATCTTTTTCCAACCTTTTACCCTGAGGTCTATCCTTGATGTTGAGGTATGTTTTGAATGTAGCAGAAGGATGGATTCTGTTTTCACATCCATTCTGTTAGTCTGTGTCTTTTTATTGGGGAATTGAGATCATTGATAG
The DNA here is from genome assembly GCF_949786415.1 of Peromyscus eremicus. Taxonomy (NCBI): domain Eukaryota; kingdom Metazoa; phylum Chordata; class Mammalia; order Rodentia; family Cricetidae; genus Peromyscus; species Peromyscus eremicus. Next base: position 81,602,858 of record NC_081439.1, on the reverse strand, counting down.
AGAGGTATCAATGACTAATAAGTATTGATTCCTGTTATATTGTTGTCGTTGTTTTTTTTTTGTTGTTGTTGTTGGTGGTGGTGGTGGTGTGTGTGTGTGTGCGTGTGTGCGTGTGTGTGTGTGTGTGTGTGTGTGTGTGTGTGTGTGTTTCCCTTCTTTTGATTTGCTGGTCTGGGACTATTCTTTTTGTTTTCTTGAGTGTGATTAACCTCTTTAGGTTGATTTTTTCCTTCTATTAACTTCTGTAGAGCTGGATTTGTAGATATTTCTTAAATTTGGTTTTATCATGGAATGTCTTATTTTCTCCATCTATTGTGATTGAAGGTATTGCTGGGTATATTAGTCTGGCCTGGTATCTGTGGTCTCTTAAAGTCTGCAGCAATCTTTCCAGGCCCTTCTGGCTTTTAGAGTCTCCACTGAGAAGTCAGGTGTAATTTTAATAGGTCTGCCTTTGTATGTTACTTAGTCTTCTCCCCTTGCAGCTTTTAATATTCTTTCTTTGTTCTGTATATTTAGCATTTTGATTATTATTTCTTTTCTGGTCCAGTCTATTTGGTGTTCTGTATGCTTCTTGTACCTTGATAGGCATCTCCTTCTTTAGCTTAGGAAATTTTCTTCTATGATTTTGCTGAAAATATTTTCTGTGCCTTTGACCTGGGTTTCTTTTTTCTTCTTTTTCTGTTCCTATTATTCCTAGATTTAGTCTTTTCATAGTGTCCCAGACTTCCTGGATGTTTTGTCCCAGGCCTTTTTTTTTCAGATTTAACATTTTCTTTGACCGAGGTATCCATTTCTTCTACTGTATCTTCAATGCCTGAGATTCTTTCTTCCATCTCTTATATTCTGTTGATGAAGCTTGTCTCTGTAGTTTCTGTTTGGATTCCTAAATTTTTTCATTTCCAAAATTCCCTCAGTTTGTGTTTTCTTTATTGATCCTATTTCCATTTTCAGGACTTGAATAGTTTTATTCCACTGTTTGCTTGTGGGTTTGTTTTTTTTTTTTTTTTGCTTTCTTTAAGGGATTTACTTATTTCTACTAGTTGCGTTTTCTTGGGTTTGTTTAAGGGATTTATTCATTTCCTCCAGTTTTTTTTTATTTTCCCAGATTTTTGTGAAGCGTTTTATTTATTCATTTCCTCTTTAAGGATCTCTATCATCTTCATATTGTTGGTTTTAAGGTCTTTTTCTTGTGCTTCAGCTATTTTGGAATATTAAGGGCCTGCTGTGGTAGGGTAGCTAGCTGGAGACATATTTCCCTGGCTGTTGACTGTGTTTTATGCTAGTGTCTCCACTTCTGGGCTTGGGATGATTAAAAGTTGAGGTCCTGATTTCTGGATTTGTCTTTGTTTGGTGGGTGTTTTGTTCCTTGGTTTCTGTTTCCTCTGTGGATTTTAGGAGAGTGTGATTGACTGTGTGTTGCCTGCTCAGCTGGTGTGTTCATGTGGAATGCCTGCTGATGTTGGAGGCTGGTTAACTGGAATGAGTTGGGGGAAGGAAGTTTGGAGGAGAAAGTCTTTGTGATCCCTTGGGGATGGGGTCAGAGAGGAAAGGGAGACCACAGCATGTTTCTAGGTACAGAGTTGGGGATGAAATTGGGGGATTGCCTCTCAGGAGCAGTAGGAGGGATGTGGGTCTGTCTTTAGCCTACTTGTTGCCATGGGAAGAGCTGCGCTTGGTTAGCAGGGAGTGCTTCCTAGAGCTGGTGTCTCCAGACAAAGCAACAAGTTCAGTGAGAGAAGTTAGGTGGGGACAATCTATGGGATGCACAGGAGATGTTGGGAGGTGTGAGGGAAGGCTGCATCTAGTGTTCTGTTGCAGTGCTAGGAAAGAGACTGGGGAATTGGGTCTGGGACAACAGAGAGAGCCATCATGTTCATTTAAAGGTTCTTGAAAGGGTTGCTTGGAGTGTCCTATGTACGTGTCAACACCATCTGTTACATGGTAATTCCTGGAGGAGATGTACAAGAATTATAAGTGTAAAATTAAGTTTAACGTAAGTGATGAATGAGACAAGTGATTAGAAAAAAGAACAGTCAATTTAGGGAAGGGCTTTGTGTTTATAATATATAAGAATTCACCCACTAGCTACTGATGCCACTGAAGTATTCTCTCTAAGTCTCCAGGAAGCAGTCCAGTTCAAATTTACCCAATGTCAATAATCTATAAACCTGGGAAATGCAAACATTAAGATGGTAGGTGAAAGAATACAGGGTGAATGGACTCTGTTATAATGTTTGGAGCTGATGAAAGGAAAGCAATTTCTAGAGAATTTATAGAAATGAAAGGCTTGATGGTAAGAAAAAAATAGCATGTATTTCATTGTGTAAGGAAGAGAGGTTTCAGATTAGAGGCATGATTATTGTAGTTAAATTAGCTGCTATAATCTTCCTGTTAAATAATCTTTCTGCTGTAGGGTAGTGGTAATTTTCCATTCAGATCATTAGCTATCTTAGTTCAGTGTCATTGATAACCAGCTTATCAACTGACTTCCTCGTATATCAGTGCAAGGTGGGAACCCACACCCTTAGACACAAAGGTCCATTTAGCACAGCATTCATAATTCTTTAAGGAATAAATATAAATTTATATATTCATGACCATGATGAATCATACACTCAAGGTTGGAGGATATTTGAAACATATTTAGTTCACAGTCCATCTGGTGCTGATATTTGTACAAGATAACTGGCAAGGAATTGTCTATCTTTCCTTGGGCATCTCAAGTAAGAATGAAGCCATTACCTCTTTACTTCATTGAATACTAGAGTTGGAAAATGTGTTTTATATTGAAACAAAATGTGCTATTTTGGAGTCTTCATTCCTAGGTCATCCCCTTATGTCCACACATATAACAATCTAAACCCAAGGGTGAATTATACATACACACCTATCCATGACAAATCTCTTTCTAAAGACACATTTCCTAAAGTCCTTAACTCCTCCTAATATAGGATGTCTCAAATTCTGGTCACCCTCTGTACACAGGCTTGAGCTTCCTCTTTTAAGATGTGGTCTTTGGCTTCTCCACTGTTCTGTACAACTTTCAAAAATAAGTCATTTTGTGATGAGTCATTAAAACAATGTCCCACTCCAACTTCCCTCTATGCATGCCCCTTTGAATGAGCCTAAAGTGGCTATGAATGTATCTGGGATACAGCTATAGGGATGTTGGACCTGTGATATATTTAGCTTTGGTTTAGAGCAATATGAACTATGCGCATTCTTGGACACTTCTGTATATAGTTAAGTGATTTCTAGATGCCTTAGTGTAAGAATTATTTCCATAAATACTCTTAACACCTGCTGTTCCAATTTCACTCTGTATTGCATAACTCTAAGGTGCAGGTGTGTTACCCAGATAATAAAATGTTACTTTCATGAGTTTTGTGGTGTTGAAGAGATTTTCAGCTTTATCACATAGATAAAATGTGCTATGTGTTGAGCTATACTCTTATAATGAGTAAAATTAAATGGAATATAAAATCATACCTTAACAAAGCCATTGAAATATGCTATGGTTTCTTTCCTTCTTTTAAATTAATAGTGCCTTGTTGTTGTTGTTGTTTTGAGACAGGGTTTCTCTGTGTAATTATCTTGGCTGTTCTAGAACTCACTCTGTAGACCAGGCTGGCCTCGAACTCACAGAGATCTTCCTGCCTCTGTTTCCCAAGTGCTGGGATTAAAGGCATGCCTCACCATTGCCCAGCAAAATCACATCAAAAATACTACTTAAAAGTCAACAGAATGAATCCTCTTTGTAATTTTTAAATTAGACAAACAGACACGAATGCTCCCTTTGTTCAACATTTTACTGGAAGTTATAGTGAATGAAGTATTTCAAGAAAAAGAAGAGACACAAGAATCAAAAAAGAAGGGAACTATAATTAGGAGGGGAAATGTAATTGGACTTTTTAGAAAAATCTACAATAGGAAGCCTAAATACAGAAATCCCATTAGGATTTGTGAGATTTGGAGAAATGGCTCAGTGGTTAAGAGTACTTGTTGTTATGTAGGACCGGAGTTCAGTTTCCAGCAGCCACATGGTGGTTCACAACCATCCATAACTCCAGTTCCAGGAAATCTGAAATCCTTTTCTTACCTCCATGGGTACCAGACACAGACATACATGCAGGCAAAACACTCATGCACATAAAATAAAAACGAAATACTTTATAAGTGAATTTAGTAATGCTGAATACAACATTCAATATGTAAAAACCAGTAATATCTTTATGTAATGGCCATAATTTAAATGTGTATCATTTGTAATCCCATGAAAATATAAAGTACTTAGCAATAAAAATTGTATAAAAGTTCAAAAGGCCAAGGATTGAACACTAAGATGTGCAAGCTTGTCCTGTCAGATAAGACTTATATAACCATAGCAATTAAGGCAATTGCAAGGGAGATCTGAATAGAGAGATCAAGAACAAAGTCACATGTAATATACATTTGATGTCTATTAATAAACATGACAAAATTGACACATCATAACAGTAAAGAAAGAAAAGATTTCAAAAATGATCTTGGAATTTTTAGTTTTCCAAGTAGAAAACTAGTACATCAAAATTCTGCTTTACACAGTACATAAAAATTCAACTCCAGCAATTGATACACTCTAATTAAAAAAAAAACACTTAGGAATTATGCTAAACCTAGAAGCTACAGATTGCCAAATCAAAAAAGACAACAAATGAATCCAAAACACAATTGTGAAAGGCCAAAACCATGAAGTTTTAGAAGAAAATACATGAGACTATCCTGACATCTGTGTAATAATGGATTACCAAAACAAGTCACAAAATATGTTAATCATAAAGAAAATGACTGAGAATCAGAGCACATAAAACTTAAGAATTTTTCACTTATCAGAAACCAGTAGCAAAAGACTACAAAGATAGGCTTGGGAAGATGGTCAAGTGGGTAAGTGCTGTTGTACAGGCATGGAGAACCTTGACTATATCTTCACCACCCATGTAAAAGCCTGTGTGCTGGGGTTGCCTGCCATCTCAGAGCCTGCTGTGCTGAGATAGTTGGACCTCTGGGGCTTGCTGGCTATTCAGTCCATCTAAAACACAAGCTTCAGGTTAATGAGAGAGCTGTCTCAAAAAAAATCAACTGAAGCCTGACAGTAAAACCCTTGCCATTGACCTATGGCCTCTACCACATACATGGGCACCCACACTTGCACACTTGCATATATCACTCATGATTTAAAAAAGACAAAGAAAATGTGAAGCTGCAACAACAATCAACAAAAGAACTCTAAAAATGTATAAGCAGGGGAAAATAAGCCAATAGGAATATAGATTTAAATAAAACCTACAAACCAGAGGAGACATTTATCAATAGTGAAAGTGCAAGTACTAACAGTTGAATTAAAAGATGCTTAGTTTAATAATCTCAAAAGTTTACATGAAGGAAGTGAGTCTTTTCTGCAGAGCTCGTTGGAGCAGGCAGTTCCATGAGTGCTTTAGACCAGCTTATCTGTGAAAGGCATTTGTAAATCTCAGGATCCAGGAATTCCGCTCCTGGGTATAAGCCTTAGACAAAATGCGGTGTATTTGTGGCACTCCATTAATACTATCCCATTATCACTCCATCAAGAGTAGAATGAATGAATGGATTCAGGCAGTGTAACTGAATTGCAACTACTTATACCAACATGTGTGACTCTCCAAAGAAAAGCTAATGAAGAAAGCAAAGCACAGAAGCATGCAATGCTTACACACAGCTATATTTCTTTCACAGAAATTCAAACTAAGAAAAAAATCAGAATGGAAATAAGTGAAGAGTTTGTGGGCCATGCACTTATAGTTATGAAATATCCAAAGAAAAAGGGGAATTAGTGCCTCAAATCTCAGGTTGCATGTGGTGAAGGAGAGAAAAGAGACATGATTAAAGAGGAACCCCCTAGGGACTGGAAGATACTGGGAACAATTGTTCTGTTTTTTTTTTTTAAACCACAAAGTCAGAACTTAGGTATTAATTCTTCACAATTATTCTGTAATTTACACACACACACACACACACACACACACACACACACACACACACATTGCGTACTCTTGTGTGTGTATCTTAGTATTTTAGAAAGGAATAATTTCAGTGCCCAGAACTCAACAATGAGCTCTAGCTTACCCACCATACTAGGGGACAACCACCTCCCTACTTTTGAAAGCTCCGTGTCTATTTTGAATAAGGTACACATTTCATATTCTGTTTGTCCTTCCAGCCAGTCAAGTTCTCCTCGGCACACTTATCATTCCCATCAGTCTGGAATCCTCCTGCAGGGAAACTGGTTTACTGAAATTTCTGAGTTAGCTGAACTATGGTCTAGTTGCCGCTGCTGCTCTGATATAGCTCCTGACGGTCCAGCTCCAAAAGGCTTCATTGGTCTGGAAATGCATCTCAGTTTGATAGAGTATTTGCCTAATGTGGAAGAAGTCCTACTTTTTGACCCCCAGTATTGCATAAAGTAGGTGTGGGATGCACTCCTATAATCCCAGGAGGCAAGAAGATCAGAGCTCAAAGTCATCCTCAGCCACACAGTATGATTAAGGCCAGCGCGGTTACATGAAATCTGTCTCAAACAAAATAAAATGGAAACTTTCTTAAAACACATGCTTCCCTCTTTGCTTCTCTTGTAGTTAATCTGTGTATAGTCTCCGCCTAATTATGTTTCTCGTGTAAAATTTAAACAAATGTCTTATCTCGTAAAGTAGTGCTTTATGAAGTCACTTTGTTAAGATTATCAGAGAGACTATTTTGACACAAGAAGACTGCTATTTCCTGAATGGGCGAAAACCTCATCAGGGAAAACCCCTGTGGTTGTCATAGGCAGGGCTTGTCTACCTAAGCTGATAACACAGTTTCATCTAGAAGAGGAAGGCAGAATTCACTTTTGGAAGCTTTGTAAGTAGGTGTGCATTTTTGCATCTTGCACACTCAGACCTTGAGCTGGACAGAAAGAAGTGTTTATCAAGAGGGAGCTCTCCAGAATCCTCATTGCTCCTATGGAGGCTCCAAACTTCCACTTGACAATGGGAAACTGGCTGGCTAACCACTGGCTTTCAGTTTTGTTTCTGGTAAGTGGCATTTCATTTCCTATTAATTAGGAATTTTATTAGAGTAAGAAGACATCATGTTTGTTAATATTTGTGAAGTTATTCAAAAGAGAAAGCATCTATAGCAATTATTTGGCTTGTCAAAGCCAGTTATCATTTAGAAAAAGCCAACTCTAGGCCAGATGAGAGAACAAAGCCAAATGATTTGCACTTGTTCATGTTTCCAAACCATGAGGACTTGCGGTTGAAATTTGTTTCCATTTTTTCTCTTTTCTGTCTTATTTCCAACTGTTGACGTGAAGTCTTCATTTCTATCTTCCCTATATTGTTGCCATCAAGATTTCATAAAATAATTGACTGCCTGAGATGAAAGTGATCTTTGAGATCATCTTGACCTAGCAATGCTCAATAGAAATATACTATGAGTCACTTGAGGAATTTCTAAATTATCTCACACTTGTGCTGAAAGGATAAAAAGAAACAGATGAGATTTGAGCGATGCAATTCATGGGCATTCTTTCAGCATGTCATCAATACAGACAATTTCAATATAATTTTTATTGTTCAATTGTTTCTAGGTCTTTGGAAGAGCATGTGTACTTTACATGCACAGCACATCTCAATCAGAATTAGCACACTTCAAGTGTTTTATAACTACATGCTGATGGCTAGCTACTGCATTACACGGCTTCCCGAGTTTTATGAAGGAAATCAATCTAGACTGCGCAGTGAATTGGCAAACAATGACTCCAACCCAGTTCACTGGTATTCAGGCTAGAACTTGCTCACAATTCCATCTATATGGGATCCCTTTCTACACACACATTTTTTTCATACACATGCATGCACACAGGCACACACACATATACACACACATTTGTATACATACACAGACACACACGCACACACACATGTATACACACATGCTCATGCATGCACACAAACACAGACACATACTCACATACACACCACCTTTTTTCTTCTTATGTTTCTAAGTCACACCTAAACGTGAGGTTCCCATGTCCTTCTCCATTCTGAGTATTTTATTTCTCTCCTGGGGCTCTTGACTCTTTTTTTTTTCTATTGCTTTTCTTGAACCCTATAGGACTTTTCAGGTGCTTCAGAGACAAAGTATGCAGTGACCTTGGAGGAATTTTTACTTAGTATTTAATGAAAACCCCGAGAGCTTTGTAAATCAGGCTATCCCATGATTTATATTTTTAATACTCAGTGTCCCGTGTTTAGTTCCTTCTCCACTATAACAGAGAGATCACTAGCTTAGGGGAAGGGAAATCTGGCCAGTACTTTCAGTTCTGCTACTGGATGACCTTGACCAAATTATTTGTTCTTTCCAGACTTCAGGTCCTCCATGGTGTGGGTGGCGAGAGATCAGCTGGAGAAGGGACGGGTGACTAATCAAGTGAATTGATTAGCTTCGGATAAAGGCTGTTTGCTGCTCTAAAAGCCACTGCAGTTCCCCCTCCTTTTATTCTTTTTTTTTTTTTTTTTGGCTGGGGAAATTCATCACTTATAGGGATGAGTCACATTTAACTCTCTGGCTTCTAGTTCCTCCCCTTCCTTTGGCAGCCCTGATGGCAAGTTCAACTTCTTGCTATCTGTGGTATGCACTCCTATGTACACGTTTGAAATAGTGAGTACATTACTCAGAATATTTTGGCTCCTCCTTCTCCCCAGGTCTTGCGCTTCACCTTCTTTTCCATTCCCAGTGGGAAATGCAATTCCTGACTTCCAGATGTTGCTGTTAATTCACTTCCTGGGCCTACAAGTGTTGATGGGCTGATACAGAGCTTTGTGTTCCTGTGTCCATCTCACATCTGGAAATATTTCTGATCCCCAAAACGAGCTTTTTTTTTTTCCTGTTCACCAAACTCATTTCCCTCCCATTTTATTTGTTAGACAATTTCATATAAGAATACTATATTTATACCATTCCCCTCTCCTTCCTCCAAATCCTCCCATACACCTCCCACTCCTCAGATTCATGGTCTCTTATTCTTTAATTACTCTTAAAGTATCTATGGCTTTCAATTTTCTTTTTCCACTGGCATCAAACAGTCTCTAAAAGCCATTCAATTCTGAAAAAGAATTCTGGGCAAAGGCGGCAGGAAGGAATTGATTGGATGTGGTGCCTGTTGTTCCTGCTACTTTGGAGGCTGGAGTGGAAGGCTTGTCTAAAGCTTAGGAGTTCAAGACCAGCTTGGGTCAAACCAGCTACAATGAGACCCCATCTCTCACACACAAAAGAAGAGGAGGAAAGGCAGGAGGGATGGAGGGAGGAAAAAAGACAGAAGAAGGAAAGAAGAGGAAGGAAGGAAGGAAAGGGAAGGAAGGAAGGAAGGAAGGAAGGAAGGAAGGAAGGAAGGAAGGAAGGAGCAAGCTAGTTTGGTAGTAATAGAACTTCAACATGTAGTTAGTTAGCATTTCGTAAGCTTGTACTATACATAAAGCATTGCATTACTCACTTCACGTGCATTAGTTCTTGCAAGCCCCACGACATGGCTCTGAGATAGATACCTCAGTTTATAGGTGAAAGAATTGATTCAAGAACTTAAATATGTCTAAGATTACAGAGGTACTAAGTGGTGGCACCAGAACTTGAACCTCAGATGTTTGACTCCAATGTTACACTTAGAACCACTTTACTGTACTGCTCCTGGCCTGTGAGTGGTCTATATCTAGGGAATACAAATGGGCCATGCCCCAGGCTAAGACCCTTTGCCAGTGAGCTGAAATGATTCTTAGTGATTTGGGGTCAGGGGTGTATGAAAAGTCATCCTAATACTACAGAGATCTGCTCAGTTGCAGACTAGCACCTCCAAACTTAGGCTAGAGTTCAATTGATTCATCTCCATGGCAACACATAGTGGGTTCCAAATTACCCTCTTACCCAATGTGCAGAGGTTTAGACAGGCACACACAGTCCTTACAGCTCACACAACTCCAAAACAATACGTTAGTTTGCAAAAAAGTCTCACAACCTAAAAGCAGGAAAATAATATGTCAGGGTATAATTAAAGAGGCAGACCCATCTGGGAATGGTTTAGTCTTTTTCCAGTGGGCATTGTTTAACGTTTTTTTTTGGGGGGGGGGGTTTCGAGACAGGGTTTCTCTGTGTAGCTTTGCCCCTTTTCCTGGAACTCACTTGGTAGCCCAGGCTGGCCTCGAACTCACAGAGATCCGCCTGGCTCTGCCTCCCGAGTGCTGGGATTAAAGGCGTGCGCCACCACCGTCCAGCCAGTGGGCATTGTTTAAAAGATGCTAAATTTATTCTTTGTTTCTTCAGAAATTCACATGGTCACTTAGTGCCATCTTCTAGGTGTGATAGTTTGAAAGCTCCAGCCAGTCCGGGAAGTGGCAGATGTTTCTGAAGAAAGCTGAACATGGGTTTTAAGTTTTTGCAAGCTGTTTGTTCTCTGGTCCAGCTACTCAGCTTCACCATAGCATCATGGAAACATCCATAAACGATATGGAAAAGAGTAGACATGCCAATCCCACTTTATTTATAGTCAATGACATTTGAGTCTCATGTATATGTACTTTTATGTCATGATATGTTATCCTGACGATGTTTTCAACCATTGAAAGTGAAAACAAAATTGCAAACATTTTGAGTTTGGAGGACGCGTAAATCTGATGATGAGCCATGTGTGCGCCACGGACCTCAGGTTGCTGACCCTCCTTATTAGCATCTGATGCATGTCTCAGATTGTCCACTCGGAAAACAGGTTGGATAATAGCAGGATTATATTAATTTAAAATGAAAATGGATGAACACAAAATGCTCAAGATGTCCATATTATTTCCTAACCCTTCCATACATCTTTCCCAATTCCTCCATATTACTTGCTTGTTTTTTCTTCTAGGTTTCTTGGTTGGGTCTCAACATTTTTCTGTTTGTGTATGCCTTCCTGAATTATGAGAAGTCTGACAAGTACTTTTACACAAGAGAAATTCTTGGGGTGAGTACTGTGCTTGTGATGTGGACAGTTTCTACGTTGGGTGTTTCTTTTTGTTTTCCTTTTTTAAGACATAGTTTTCCTATGTGTCCCACGATGGCCTCGCTCTTGCCATCCTTATGGCCCGGCATCCCGAACAGCTGAGATTACAGGCAGGGGCCAGCAGGCCTGCCTACTGTTCGCTTCTGTTGTTGATGTTGTTTGTCACAGCCTTCCACTGCCGCTCCTTTCTGACCCAGCTCTTTGATTTCTTCTGGTTTACCAGGGGGAAAAGGCAGATGCTCATTCAAATTTGAATTTCAGGTAGATGATGAGCCACGTTGATATATAGACACTCCACTCCAGTTATATACATAAGTATACAAAGATATTCACTTTCATGAGACTTTCTTTTTTTGAGACAGGGTCTCATCTGCCTCTTGGCTTCCGGAAAGCTGGGATTCAAGGTGTGTAACACCATGCCTGGCTTCATGTGAAGTTCTAATTTGCTACATCTGACAGTGCGCACACTCCTCGGGCCCAGGAAGGAAAACATGGCCCAATAAGGAAAACATGAACTAACGAAAACTATTGGGCAGTGCCTCGCAACTGGTTTTCCAAAGCTCAGGTGACCCTACAGGGATCCAGAAGGCTACCTAGACAGAACTCCTGCCCCTGCTTCTACTTTGGCCAGAGCAGCCTTCACTTGCCATATGGCCTCCTGCATATGATTTTTTTGTTTGTTTGTTTGTTTTTCGAGACAGGGTTTCTCTGTGTAGCTTTGCGCCTTTTCCTGGAACTCACTTGGTAGCCCAGGCTGGCCTCGAACTCACAGAGATCCACCTGGCTCTGCCTCCCGAGTGCTGGGATTAAAGGCGTGCGCCACTACTGCCCGGCTTCTCCTGCATATGATTTTAAGAGCTTGCTGAGGATAAATATAAATTGTAGTACACTTATCTGGTATGCTAAAGTCCCAGGTTCAATTCCTAGCAATGCAAAATAATGTTCTGAATGATATTAATATATATTCATTAACTTACATTAATATTATAATTAGTTATTATATTATAAATTAAAATATTTAAGGAAGAAATAAAAACAAATAAAAAAGAAAATAGAGGAATTAAAAAGGAAATCTTGGTTGGGGCTTGCGAGATGGGCTGGCACGTAAAGGTAATTGGCACTAAGCCAGATGACCTGAATTTGATACCTGTGACTCACATGGTGGAAGGAAAGAACTGACTCCTGCAAGTTGTCCTCTGACTTCCACAACACACACACACACACACACACACACACACACACACACACACACACACAAATAAATGTAATTAAAAAATTAAAGGAAAACTTGGAAACCACTGCTGTGGTTTAATGCCTCCCTGTGAAAAAAGAGGGATACCCAGGGGTTTGGGAGGCTGGAAGGGAGGCCATACATTGCTACAGAACTCAAGGTCTGCAGAAACATTGGATTATCTCCAGGTAAGAACAGAGATGAGTAGGCTGGCTGGAAAGGTGCCAGGTCAAGTACAGAAAAGGGGGGTGGGAGTTAGCTGAGTGCACCGGTTTGGAGGTGGCCAGGTGGAAACTTGGAGGTGAGGCAGTTGCTTCTCAGAGGGGTGCACCTGGGCCCTACCTGGTTAGGAGAGAAAATGTGCTTTCCACTTCTCTGTACTATGGAGTAACAGATAGGGGATTTGTTAAAACACTTTCATCTTGACATAGCTTTATTTCAATAGCTTTCCCCAAAGACTCACTCAATGTTCCCATGTAAAGGAAGCTCTCCTTTAAAAAAAACCTTTTTCTCATTATAATCAAAGGACACACGTTGAGATCACAGTGAATTTGAATGTTCTGTTCATTGCTTATTTCATCCTGCTGTTTTCTTATTTTAAAAGTTCATTCTCTATCCCCTTTTAGAAACTAGAACTCCAAAGGAAGTGTTAATTTGTCTTAAAATAGCTTTTTATTAATAGGACGATGCAATAAATATGACTAGTTATTAAGAACTTGCTTACTTCATGACCAAAAAGTCAGTTGCAGAGAAATGAATCATACTGATATCCTGTGGCTGCTTCGATTTTTAAAGCTTTATTTAAAAATGAATTATAGGCATAGAGAACCGCTCAGGAATTGCATAAAAACACTAACCCGGAAGCCATAATATATACACAAAGGACCTGTAGGGTATACATGTATGAATGTATTGAAAAATTTTAAATAAGATAAATATTTTTTTAACAAGTCCTGACAGGACAGTATGAGACAAGTATGCCACTGAGTTTTTCTTCTGTTGACCATCCACTGCTGGGCACGCAGCCTACACTTAAGAGTAGTTTGTTTCCCTAGTGAGATTCCCTTGGGGGAAACAACTTCCATTTGCCAGTGGTTAGCAATTGGAGATAGCTTCTGGGTTAAGGATGGGGGCTGTGTCCACTTCTCTTTCCAGCTCTAGGACCCCTGCATCTGGTAGAGACCCATGGAGGCCCTTTGCATAATACTTCTGTCTCAGTGAGTCTGTATGCGCATTGGTCCTGTTGTGTTTAGAAAGCCTTGTTTTATTGGTGTCCTCCATCCTCTCTGGCTCTTACAGTCTTTCTGCTTCCTCTTTTGCAGGGTTCCCTGAGCCCTGAGGGGAGGGATTTGATGGGGACATCCCATTTAGGATCAAGTGTTCCAAGGTCTCGCGTTCTGTGTTTCTTGTGCCTTTTCTTGAGTTCTTTTCCTTCTGTTTTGTTCTATTTCATTGTATAGTTTTTGTTTTATCTTATCATTATATTATATATTCACTTAGAAGCTTGCTTATTTTCTAGTGAGAGACAGAAAGGAGGTGGATCTGGAAGGGAAGGAAGGTGAGGAAGAGCTGGAGGGGGAGTAAGGAGAGGGGAAACTGTAATTGGGATATATCATGTGAGAAAAAAGTATTTTCTTTTTTAAAATTCTATTTATTTATATTTTATGTATGAGTGCTCTGCATGCATACCTGCACGCCAGAAGAGGGCACCAGATCTCATTACAGATGGCTGTGAGCCACCATGTAGTTGCTGGGAATTGAACTCAGAACCTCTGGAAGAGCAGCCAGTGCTCTTAACCACTGAGCCATCTCTCCAGCCCCTGAAAAAAAATCTATTTTCAATAAAAAAATAAAGACTATAAATGATGCCGCTTTCAGTGAGATCAAAGTGTGTCAGTAACATGTGAAAACCCCTTTTATCCCGCTCCTCAGAGATCAGCACTATTAATAGATTGCTGCATGTGTTAAACAGTCACACTGATGTATTCACAAATGCATCAGGTACACATTTTGTTTCTGTTCCAAGGTAGGTAATATTGTTCATTTACTTTTTAATTTTAATATCATGAAAGTTGTTTTTGTTTAATATATATGTCTACAAATACGGTGGGACTCACACACACACACACACACACACACACACATATATATATTTAATTCAGTCAAAAAAGGATCACACTACAGATACTGGGTGGAAATCACTTCCTACACTCAATGTGTCTTTGATATCTTTTTATGTGATCTTAGTGGAGCCAGTTCATCCCAGCTTACAATAGTAAGCATCTCTCCCCAACTCTGCATTCAAGGACCTCAAGCTGGTATCTTGAAATCATGTTTGCATTATCCAAATAGGCAGATGCTTGAAATGGAGAGACTCCATTTAACAGGCATAAACTGTTTGTGGTCTGTTAGCAGAGGGAGAGACAAACAAAATGCAGTGTATACACAGCAAATGGCTTTCTTCTTTCGACTGTTAAGAAGAAACAGAATTAGGTTATTTGCAGAAAAATGGATGTAACTGAATATAACTATATTAAGTGAATCAAATCAGCCCTGGGAAGGCAAATGTGTTGGTTTCTTTCATTGGCAGGTCTCGAGTTTTATGTGAAGAAATAAAACCACACATGTGTAGATGACAGGAAAGTAGAAGTAAAACTGGTGGGGGGCAAGAGGATTAAAAGGCAGGGGAGAGATGAAGGAAAGAATGGTAGGAGGGGAGGGAGGGAATATGATCAACATACTATATACTGGTACAAAAGAAAACTTGAAAATGATCAAGCTTAAGTTTTAAAAGCTGGCTTTTTAAATATTTGCAATGCCTACACCACTGCGTTTATGTTTGAAGAGAATTATCAGACCTTTATATTAATAGACCATAATTGATTGAATCATTTACATAAGGTAATTTTAAAATTCATGCTCACCTTGGGAGAACAGAGAACCACTCAGTTAGCTATGAATCGCTGCAGATAAGGAGCAGAGGGAGGAGTTTAAACCCACAGTAAATGAGGCCTTACTGACCACAGGATTTCAATAACATTGGTTGATGTAGAGAAATGAATATACATTGGAATAGTTCCACATTCTGCAATTGAGTGAAATAAAAGTTGTTTTTGTTTGCTTGTTTGTTTCTAAAAAGAATTTATCTTGGATGGATGGATAACTGCCACAGAATGTGGAGATGGGAAATTACAGTCCTGTATTTTCAATTTACTTGCCAATTTTAGCTTCAAGAATCCTCTGTGACTCAGATAAGTACACTGTGGGAGCCAATGTGGAAAGGCAAGAGCTTTGAGATGAGCAGAGACAATTTCATCTGCAATGGACCAGGCTGTCTCTACCAAACCCAGGCAGAGTGTGAGTCAGCAGAGGGAGAGAACACGGCTCATGTGAAGTCTGAAATGGGAAGCAGTAGGACAGCTTTGTTCACTGTGCTGCCTATGCTGAAAGCCAGTGTGGACACCAGGCGATCTTGACCTGGCTTGCTTCACTGAGGTTACACTGTCCTGGGTTTAGGTTGTATGTAAAAATGGTTGTTGGTTTGTTTTTTTTAAGTTGAATACATTTCTTCTTCCCTCTCTCCCTCTCTCCCTCCCACCCACCTTCGCTTCCTTCCTTTTTCCAGTTACCATATAAAGAAATAAAGGGTTTTCATGATGGCGGTTTCTTACACATATGTCAATTTTACTTTGTTCTTATTCCCCTTCCTCCTGCAGAGCCTTCCCCAATCTTCCCTATGCCCAACTTGCTGGTTCCCTCTTTTGAAATGTTTCCTCTTCTGCTTTTATGTCACATGTAATCCATTACTCTCTCATTTGTTCCTTCTTTCACCTTCCTTAAGGACGCGCTCTTTCCCCACGGTCCTTTCTCTCTTCATGGCCTGCATGCACACTGACGCAGACAGATACACAGAGACGCAGACAGATACACACAGAGGCAGACAGAGGCAGACAGATACACACAGACGCAGACAGACACACACAGAGACACATGCAAGCTACAGCCAGAGTCATTTCTTTCTTTCCACCATGTATGTTTTGGGAATCAAATTCAGATTGACAGTAAGCACCTTTACCAGCTGAGCCATCTCACTAGCCCCTGAAAAACCTTTTAATTTCATCTGATTCAACTTTTCAATTCTGGGGTTTATGTCCTGGGTTACTAGAATCTTTTGCAGAAAGCCCATACTTATATCTTGAAGTGTCTTCCTATGTCTTCCACATTGAGAGTTTGAGGCCGTAAATTCAGGTCTCTAATCCATTTTGAATTGATATTTTTGTTCAGAGTAAGTTATATGGATTTAGTTTCTTCCTTCAACAGATGTCTATCCAGTTTTCCCAGCACCATTAGGCTGATTTTTTCCCCAATATGTGTTTTTGACACTGTTGTCAAATATTGGGTGCAGGTAGGTATATGAGTTTATTTCTGGGTCCTCTTTTCTATTACATCAGCCTATAGCTGTTTTATAAAATCATTTACTTTCTGTGTGTGGTATAGGTGCATCTGTGTGCATAGGTGTGAGGACTTCTGTTCACAAGCCAGGAGCTGTCAGGTCTTCTGCTCTATCACTCTCCACATTATTCCTTTGAGACAGAGTCTCTCACTGAACCTGGAGCTAGGCTGGTGGCCAGCAAGCTCTGGTGATACTCCTGTCTCCACCCACATTCCTCAAGCATTGTAGTTACAGATGTTGCTGTCATGCCTAGCTTTGTACATGGGTGCTAGGGGTTAGAACTCAGTTCCTCACGCTAACATAGCAATGTTCTTACCTGCTTCACCATCTCCCCATCCCTTTATATGTGTTTTTGTGACATTACCATGCCATTTTGTTGTTATAGTTCTGTAGTATAATTTGAGATCAGGTTTTGTGATACCGATAGCATTATTTCTGCTAAGGATTTCTTTGGCTATTCAGGATCTTTTTGTACTTCCATATGAATTTTAGATTGTTTTTTTCTAGTTCTGTGAAGAATATCATTGGAACTGTGAGGGGAATTGCATTGCGTCTGTAGGCTACTTTCATTGATATAACCATTTTAACAATATTGATTTTCCCAATCCATGAGCGTGAGAGGTATGCATTAATAATTATTTTAAAAGATTAAGAAATTGTGAATTCTCACCCATACTTGTCTGTTTAGTTGTTTACAGGCATACATGTAAGACTCACCAATTAGCTGAACTGCAATGAAAAATAGCCTAGCTGCTCCCCCACCCAATCACTACTATAAGATTGTCATAATTCATAGATAGCAGTCCAAAAAAACCATAAAGCAACTTGCAGATCAGTTGTATAGAGTTGAGAGGTTGAGTTTAGCTGCCATGACCAGCCTATACATTTTACTGTTCTTGCTTTATGCTCCCTGGTCACTCAAGGAAATCATCCTGAAGTTCTGCACTTAGAAATTACACTTTCTCAGGGAACAATGCTTACCTAGGCCCTGTGTCCCCTGCCCAACACTGAACAAAGAAAGGCTCTCCCTTCTATCTCTAGCTATATTTAAGAATATTGCAGCCGGGCGGTGGTGGCGCACGCCTTTAATCCCAGCACTCGGGAGGCAGAGCCAGGCGGATCTCTGTGAGTTCAAGGCCAGCCTGGGCTACCAAGTGAGTCCCAGGAAAAGCGCAAAGCTACACAGAGAAACCCTGTCTCGAAAAACCAAATATATATATATATAT
Source organism: Peromyscus eremicus (assembly GCF_949786415.1). Lineage (NCBI taxonomy): Eukaryota > Metazoa > Chordata > Mammalia > Rodentia > Cricetidae > Peromyscus > Peromyscus eremicus. The sequence continues at coordinate 81,584,862 of NC_081439.1, read as the reverse complement.
ATATATATATATATATATATATATATATATATATATATTGCTCCAAGTGTTCCATTTAAAATATGTCTTATACAACTGGCTACATTTTTATTTTCTAAGCAAGTACTGCTTTCTTAAAATTTCAACATTAGAAAATGTAGAAAAAAGAATAAAATAGTCATCACCCATAATTGTACCTTTAAATATAAGCTTTAGTTAAAAATATATAAAAGTATATATGATCTTCGAGGCTATTTTATAAAGGGCAAACAATAAAATTATAGATAAAAACATGAAATAAAAGAATCCACTGCAAAATATTGCATCCACAGACTGTATTTGCTAACATGGAATTACTGAATCTTGTTCGTGTTCACATTAGTAAATATATCACCCAACATTTCCAAAACACTGTCATGGGAATTGAGTTTCAATTCCAGTTAGTAAGCTCAGCCCATTTTCTCCCTTTGGCAAAGACACTGGCCTGGTATGCTGGTTACTCCAATGTCCATTTGCTCATCTTAGAAAATTGGACTGGACCAGTCCTCACCTGCTAGATGCTGAGATAAAGTAGCAGTCTCTCCTTTCTCCTCTCTTCCAGACTGCCTTGGCCTTTGCCCGAGCCTCTGCTTTCTGCTTGAATTTTAACAGCATGGTGATCCTGCTTCCTGTGTGTCGTAATCTGCTCTCCTTCCTGAGGGGTACCTGCTCAGTGAGTTCTGGCTGTGCTTAGCTCAGCTTTCACATTAAAGAAACAGTCCCTGAACAGTTCACTACCAAGTCCCTAGGAATGGAACCCAGAGGTCTCCTTTGGTGGATGAGGATGGTTGGGTACTGGTATGCTGTGGCCAAGGCAGACATGTTGGTGGAATTTCATTAAGACTGGCTGGTGACACCTGACCAGAATGACTTTGCATTTGTAGTTTTGCAACCGCACACTGAGAAAGCCATTGGATCACAACCTCATCTTTCATAAGTTGGTGGCATATATGATCTGCATATTCACAGGTAACTCGGGCAAAGCATGCAACCATGGACAACAGGTGATTCAAGGTACAGTGTCATTCGCCTGTGCATATAATCATTAGAAAATATTTAATGAGCACCTGGAGCTCTTTACAAAACACCTTTTTAGACCTGTATTCATGGAGTATATAATCTATTCCTTTGGGAACTGAATGGGGGGTGGTGAGGGAGGTCTTGGGCCTTTCTGTGTTGAGTACATACTGTGGACTCAGTATTCTGCTGGGCACTCTAGGTGGAGGTCTCTTATTTCAGAGGGGTATGGTTGCCTTAATGTTCCTGACACCTCCCATCTTTCCACTTAGCTATTCATGTCATTGCACACCTATTTAACTTTGAACGCTACAGCAGAAGCCAGCAGGCCATGGATGGATCTCTTGCCTCTGTTCTCTCCAACCTAGCTCATGAGAAAGAAGGAGATTCTTGGCTAAATCCCATCCAGTCTCCAAACACGGTGAGGTGATGCGACGGAAAAGCCTGGGTATCTATCTGGTCATGATCCAGAAGATCATGGTATTCTTGGGGGATTTTGTGCCAGGCTGACATCTCTCCTTTCGCAGACAGTGATGTATGCAACATTCACCAGTGTTGCTGGCCTTACTGGAGTGATTGCCACAACAGCCTTGGTGCTCATGGTAACTTCAGCTGTGGAGTTTATCCGTAGGAATTATTTTGAGCTCTTCTGGTATACACATCATCTTTTTATCGTCTATATCATCTGCTTAGGGATCCATGGCCTGGGGTAAGGTCTTTAGATCCCATTCTCGCGTCCCAGCCCCTGATCTAGGATAATTCATGATCACAAACTGTCCTACTTTGTATGTTTCAGTGGGATTGTCCGGGGTCAAACAGAGGAGAGCATAGGGGAAAGTCATCCCAACAACTGCTCAAATTCTTTTCTTGAGTGGGATAAGTATGAGTGGAGTTGCAGACGTCCTCATTTTGTGGGGCACCCCCCTGAGGTAAGCCGTGGGAGAAGGACTGACTCCTATTTTACTGCTACCCTTGTTAGTACTGTCGTTGTTGGTTCCTTCCTATAAAAGATATCTATGATCCTCCAAAAAAGTCATCTGCAACAGGCAATTACCGGGACTCTTGAAAAAGAAATTGCTATAGCATGTAGCAACCACTAATTGCTACACGCTGTGTGACTTCCCTATAGAAGTAAAGTTATTGATAATATTTACTATGTCCAGTTTTGCTGCTTGAGATAGATGATCTCTGAGGTAAGTACTTCTTGCATCTCCATTTTGGGACGAAAGGTTTCTGTAAGATGAAGTAAAGTCACCATCAATAATTAATGGAGCTTTCATTCAAGTCTAGGTTTTTTATGAACCCAAAGATGAAACCCTTGACCACTGTATTGTTCCAAAGTTCAGCTGTGAAATCACAGTAGAATTTTCATGGAGAAAAATCAAACCATCCTTGGAGCAGGCTATCTTTAACGTTCTAGCATGCTTGACAATTACCATCTCATAGTTTGTATGATGGCATGTCAAGTGCTTGTTGCACAGGCATAAGGATGAGCTCAGCTCTTCAGTGCCCACATCAAAAGTGAGGCATGTCTGCATGCACTTGGAATCCCAGCCCTGGGGAGGTAGAGACAAGAGGATCCCTAGTGCTTGCTGGCCTGTGCAGCTAGTCAAATTGGTAAGTTTCAAATTCAATGAGAGACTCTGTGCCAAACAATAAGGTGGAAAATGATTGAGGAAGCTACTCCATTGACATCAGGCCACCACATGCCTATGCATATACACATGTGTGCTTGCATGCATGCACAAACGCCACACACACACACACACACACACACACACACACACACACACACAGAGAGAGAGAGAGAGAGAGAGAGAGAGAGAGAGAGAGAGAGAGAGAGAGACTGAGTTCCAGGGGTTGTGTTTATACTCAGTGGTGAAGGACCTGAGTTCAGATCCTCAGCACCTACATGAGAAGTGGGACACTTCTTATAGCTGCACACACTTGTAATCCCAGCACTGGAGAGGTAGAGACAAGAGGATCGATACATGCACAAGGCCTTGGATTTGATTCTCAACACAACCAAAAATAAGTAAATAAAAATATAAATACATAAACTCAGGGAATTAAATGTATATCCTCTGCTAATTATCATCAATGTAGTTTACCTTAGCTTGCTCATAATGTTTGCTACATTGAGGAATCAGTGGAACTAGAAAAACAACTTGTGATGCCTCAAAGTACTCTGAGAATGATTAAATCTTTAAATGATATGAATAGATAAATTCATAGACTACATGATTTATAATTGAGGAGGCCCACAAAGGTTTCCTAGTGAGATCTGAGCTTGCTTTACCCAGCAGAGCTGCATTACAGGATTGCTTGACCACGTGCATGGTTACTAGGTGATTGGAAAGGGTTTGCACTTGACTGTGCTAGGGGGAGGCCTTTTGCTCCACCCCTTGGCATTCCTTTAAATAGCCCTTTAGAAGAGACAGGAGGGGGCAGTGGGTACGGATCCAGGCCCTCTCAAGGCTATCCTGTGTTTCTATCTATTTCTCTCCCCTCTATCCTTCTATCTAAATCTCTTACCCCTCACTCCTCAAGAGTACCCTGGGGTAAAATGTGGGAGCCGGTCTCCCAGCTGGCTTCTCACATATAATATGCTATCTAAGAATTAATATTAGGCCGGGCGGTGGTGGCACACGCCTTTAATCCCAGCACTCGGGAGGCAGAGCCAGGTGGATCTCTGTGAGTTCGAGGCCAGCCTGGGCTACCAAGTGAGTTCCAGGAGAGGCACAAAGCTACACAGAGAAACCCTGTCTCGAAAAACCAAAAAAAAAAAAAAAAAGAAAAAAAAAAGAAGAATTAATATTAATAACTAAGATGGAAATATATGAATGGTGTTTGCCAATAGCCTGGTATTAAGGGAAATCAAGACTACTTCTCAAAGCACAACCTACAGTAGCTTGTGAATTTATTGCTATTTAATAAATTCTTACATTGTAGAAAAAGACAAATGTATCCATCTGTGGTTCTGACATGTGGCCCACATAACAAGTCCCTATAAGATCCCTCTTTCTTTTTATCATCACTGAACATCTTACTATATGAATTAGTCCTACTGCTGGACACTTGTTTCCAATATTTGGTTCTATCAAGTAATGATATAATTAACAGCCTAATGTCGTTAAACGTATATGCAAGTAAAATTATGGAATAAACCCCCAGAATCAAAATTTTCAAGTCTAGAAAACAGTGCCTAATCACTATCTACAAGTACTTACAAATGTGTATATATATATATTTTTTTCTCGAGACAGGGTTTCTCTGTGTAGCTTTGCGCCTTTCCTGGAACTCACTTGGTAGCCCAGGCTGGCCTCGAACTCACAGAGATCCGCCTGGCTCTGCCTCCCGAGTGCTGGGATTAAAGGCGTGCGCCACCACCGCCCGGCCGTATATTCTTACCAGTGGTACATAGGAGGATTTCTCCACAACCTGGTCAATGTATTCTGTTAGGAGACTTTTGGGTCCTTACTAATATGTCAAGTAATTTAAAAGTATCTTTTAAGAAGTATCTACCATCTATCTGTGTGGTTATAGAATGGCTACAAAGAAGTAAAGGGGCCACAGTGAACTTGAAGATCTTCAGGGTGACTTTACTGGAAGCAGAGGCAGGGGCTGATGGTACTGCTGCAAGGAAATAGCTGTGGCAGCCAGCTAATAAATCCTGTTGGAGAGCTGTTGAAGATGGTTCAAGCAAAGCCACAGCATCATAACTAAGCAGAGCTTTAGCATTGAGTCTATCCACAGGGGCGAGGCACAGGGCCAGGGAGCCTGTGGAGGTCAAGCGCACGATCAGACCTAGACAGATGAATGGGTGGATGGACAGATGGATGGGATTAGAGTGGATCCTATCAACAGTGGGGACTTAACCGAGTTGAAGCCTCTGAGACAGTTGGTAGTTCTCTACCTTTTCAGTCCCCTGATGCACATATGAAATGGTCAGATGGCAGTTCAGTGGTGGGCCTGCCATTGCTCTTACGCTGTTAGATGCCTTGCTCTTCATGGGATCCAGGTGAGGATATTGCTCATCAGTGTATCTTCTCCATATAGTGCTGGAGACATTAGATTGGCCTATTTTGAGGTGTACTTAAATTCAGGAGTTACTTTGATTGGCCGTGAAGTACCCTGAGTGAGGATACCAGTTTTGCTACCCAAATGTTTCTTCCACAAACATTTACAAAAAGATACTCTTTTTTTTTTTTAAGACAGGGTTTCTCTGTGTAACCCTGGCTGTCCTGGAACTTGCTCTGTAGACCAGGCTGGCCTCAAACTCACAGATATCTGCCTGCCTCTGCCTCTCGAGTACTGGGATTAAAGGTGTCTACCACCACACTTGGTTATAAAAAGATAGTCTTAACACATCCACCACTTAAAAATTAGAAAAATAACATTTATTTATTAAAGATAGTTTAAAACATAAAATAGAAGTGAATTAAAAATTAATATGTTTCTACCACCTGAGGTAATCCTATCTATGTCATGGAGTCTTTCCTCTATTGTCAAATATTCCTTTCAAAAACTTTAAAACATCTGTATTGCCATTTTGGTCATATTTTTTCTTAGTAAATATTTTGGTCAATATAGTTGCCATGGGGTTTATGCACACCCTTGTTATTTTTTTTTCAATTTCTATTTTCTAGAAGTAAATTCCAGGATCAAAGAGAGGGAATACTTTGACACTGTTGAGATGTGCTGGCAAATTACCCTCTAGGAAGAAGCTGTCAACATCCATTAGTTACATGTGAACACGTGGATTGCTCCAAATCCCAGTCACTTCTGGACATTACTGCTAAAAGTTGACTTCCAACTTGACAGACTAAAGTAATATGTGTTTTAGAGAGTCTACTTCCTCTTGGTTTTGTGGTGTATTGTTACCAGTAGCACCAACCATATACTCTACACCCTCCCAACCATTTTTACCTAGTTTTGTATTTAATCATTTATTTCTATTGTGCATCTACGTTTTTATGATGGCCACATTTTCTTAGATTTTCAACTTTTTAAATTTGAAATATAATTTAAAACACACACACACACACACACACACACACACGTACCCTTATGCCTTATTTTTGCCATTTGCATTTGCTCCCCGATATGACCTGTAAATTTCAGGGGATGCTCTATTTTATTAATGACAGAACGAGAAACAAAACTATTGTTTGGGGTTTGTTTCCTTCCTAAACATTGCTGAAACCAGTGACGTGATAATGATACACAGTAGAGAACTTGATACACATGCATTAAACGAAGAAATGAACTGCTACACGAATAAGTCCTGAATGAGAGATTTAAGGGTAACTTCATTCTTCACCCTGTTTTTGTGCAGTCTTGGAAGTGGATCCTTGCACCGATTGCTCTATATATCTTTGAAAGGATCCTTCGCTTTTATCGCTCCCAGCAGAAGGTTGTGATTACAAAGGTAAGGAAATATACACTTGCCACTGCAGTGATAAAAGCTCTGTTCTACCTGAGTGCAGAACTAAATTGTCATGATGTTCACCCCAAAGGCATAAAAATGATTTTGGAAGAGGAGTTTCCTCAGTGCTGGACAAAACTGTGGGAAATAGGAACCACTAGCATGGGCCTACATTGGAGGGTACAAACAGAGGACCTGAGCCAGAGTTTACCCACAAATGTTTTTTGTTTTGTGTACACAGTGATTATTGAAATGGTTAACTGGGTCTAAGGATGTAGCTGGTTCAGTGGTGGAGTGCTTTTTCACTGTGCTTAAGGGCCTGGAATTGTTCTTGTAACCCAAACTAAGATAAAGACATGGTTACCAACATTTAAGAAACTGGAGTGCTGGGATTAAAGGCGTGCACCACCACTGCCTGGCTGGAAGTTTCCCCTTTAAAAGGACATTTCTTGGGGACTGGGGAGATGGCTGAGTGGTTAAGAGCATTTGCTGCTCTTGTTCTGGGCCCAGCTCCCACATGGAGGCCCACAAATGACTGTAATTCCAGCTTCAGGGGATCTGATGCCCTTTTCTGGTCTCCATGAGCACTACATACATGTGGTGCATACACAGACAAGCAAGCACATACATACATAAAAATAATTGATAAAAAACACAATGGGAGCCAGGTGGCAGTGGCACACGCCTTTAATCGCAGCACTCGGGAGGCAGAGCCAGGCAGATCTCTGTGAGTTCGAGGCCAGCCTGGTCTACAGAGCGAGTTCCAGGACAAGCACTAAAACTACACAGAGAAACCCTGTCTCGAAAAACCAAAAAAGAAAAAACAAAGCCACAATGGGATTTTATTAAGTTATAAAGAAGAATAAAATTTACAGAAAAATAGATGGAACCAGAGATTATCATGTTAAGTGAAATAAGCCTGAAAGACAAATAAATGCCATGTTTTTGCTCATATTTGGAATATAAATTTAAATATGAACTAAATATAAATGTATATAGAGGAGAACTATGCAGGAGATGAAGAAATTGTAACATGAAAGCAGAATGGTGACTATTTGGGGGAGAAAGGGAACCAGTAGTGAGGGGGAAAGCATGAAGCCAACACGAGCAAGGTACAGTGATATCTATATATCTATATCTATATATGTGATATATATATGCCATAGTGATATGTATATATAATTTCATAATGAAATCCATTATTTTGTATGGTAATTAAAATACAATATCAAAGCTGTTTTTTGTCCTTCTCATGAAGTATCAGGAACCCTGACAGCACAGAATCTCAGTTCCACATTGCAACCATCGTCAGGAGCTAAGTCATGGCCGCTCCCTTTCAGACAGGACTTGACCTCATACTGTACAAGTCAGAAGCTCTCAGGCTTTACTCATTTATTTAAATGTCTGCCCTTGTCATGTTCGGAGTTTGCCTCTAAGGATTTATTCGCTTCATTCACAGGTTGTCATGCACCCATCTAAAGTTTTGGAATTGCAGATGCGAAAGCGTGGCTTTAGCATGGAAGTGGGACAGTATATATTTGTAAACTGCCCCTCAATTTCCTTCCTGGAATGGCATCCCTTTACTCTGACCTCTGCTCCAGAGGAAGAATTTTTCTCCATTCATATCCGAGCAGCAGGGGACTGGACAGAAAATCTCATAAGGACATTTGAACAACAGCACTCACCAATGCCCAGGTAGGTCCTTGAGACCTTCAGAGACTCAAAACAGGACGTAGATTAATCCAAAAGAAGACCATTCCTTTCTGAAACGCAAGTCTGGTCAGCAAGCCTATGATTAAAATGAATGGGCAGGTCGCGGCTGGGTTCGCAGTTTATTTCTGGGAGGACGATTGTGGCTAAGGCCGGAGACGAGACTTCATGCTTTATTGTCTTCTTTCATTTGGTAGGATTGAGGTGGATGGTCCCTTCGGCACAGTCAGTGAAGATGTTTTCCAGTATGAAGTGGCTGTATTGGTTGGGGCAGGGATTGGGGTCACCCCCTTTGCTTCCATCTTGAAATCTATCTGGTACAAATTCCAGCATGCAGACAACAAGCTCAAAACACAAAAGGTACATTCCCACATGTCGTCATTCCCCCCCACACACACACCCCGGCCTGGCCCTGACAGGCCGAGGCCATCATAGCCCGAGGTCTTCCCCTTAATAAGGAGGGCAGGAGAACCTATCTGGAGACAGGAATGAGTCATAGCTGAGGAGGACAGAGGTGACTTCTAGGAGGCGCCAGCAGGGGATGCCCAGACAGTTTAGCCTGGCCTCTGCACCGGAGCAAACAGGCTGCGCAGTCCAGGCTGCTAGAGTCCAGTCTGTATCTTCTCAGTTCAGAGGCGAAACCTCTGCCTGGTGAGTTCTCTCTCAGCTCTATAGCACTCTAATCCTTCAAATTAATAAAGCTATTGCTGCTTGCCATATTAAATATCGTAAAAATAGCCTTTTATAACCTGGACAGAATATTTTTTGTTTGTTATGTTTTTGAGACAAGGTTTCTCTGTGTAGCCCTGGCTGTCCTGGAACTCACTATTTAGACCAGGCTGGCTTCGAACTCAGAGATCTGCCTGCTTTTGCCTCCTGAGTGCTGGGATTAAAGGCATGCACCACTATCCGGCTTTGAACAGAATACTTTTTAAGGCCTATGATAAAATAAATAAATAAATAAAAGAACTCACATCTCATGCTGAAAACAAAACAACACCCTCCCCTCCCCGCAAAAAACCCTCAAACCTGAGTGATCACTTCTCTTGGTCAGTGTACCTGCATCTACAGTAGTGGTCACATGAACACAGGATCCTTGTTGTTGTTGTTGTTGTTGTTTGTTTTTCCTGAGACAGGGTTTCTCTGTGTAGCTTTGGTGCCTGTCCTGGAACTCACTCTGTAGCCCAGGCTGGCCTCGAACTCACAGAGATCCGCCTGCCTCTGACTCCCAAGTGCTGGGACTAAAGGCGTGTGCTACCACCATTCAGCTCACAAGATTCTTTTTAAGTTGCAGTTTTATTTTTATTTATTTTTACTTTAAAATTTTTCATTTTTTAATTTTATGTTCATTATACACAGCATTATTTCACAATGACATTTCCATTAAAGTGTATCGTTTACTATGAGCATGTTCACCCACCCCCTTCATCTTCTCCAGCCCCTCTGCTGGTAGCCCCCCCCCCTTTTCCTCAAATAGCTCTCATTCTGTTTTCACGTTTCTTATATGAGACAAGCCTTGCAATATTCGGCTTTCTGAATGTGACTTCTTTTGTTGAACATAATGATCTCCTTGTAACAAACATGACCTTTTTAGGTTCCTTCTGTAATGGGAATTTGTCAGAACTCTGGGCATTCAAAATAAAAGCCTTCTACTCTGTAAATGTGATTCATTACCCTTAGACTCGGTCAACAAACATAGATATGTCTATGTATTTACGTATGTGTTATATGTGTGTGTATCTTTTTTTTTTTTTCCGAGACAGGGTTTCTCTGTGTAGCTTTGCGCCTTTCCTGGAACTCGCTTTGGAGACCAGGCTGGCCTCGAACTCACAGAGATCCGCCTGCCTCTGCCTCCCGAGTGCTGGGACTAAAGGCGTGCGCCACCACCGCCCGGCTATATGTGTATCTTATATACACACACACACACACACCTGTCATCACAATGTACATTGTGAAGGATACTTAATAAAGGTATATGGACTATTTTGCTGATTTCAGATCTATTTCTACTGGATCTGCAGAGAGACACGTGCTTTTGCCTGGTTCAACAACTTATTGAATTCCCTGGAACAAGAGATGGAGGAATTAGGCAAAATGGATTTCCTAAACTACCGTCTCTTTCTCACTGGCTGGGATAGCAACATTGTGAGTTCAAATGAAACACTGATTCCAATATTAAATGTTATGACAAAATATAGTGCATTTCTTATCATTTCTTACCTGGCCTCATCCTCACACCAAAGGTTTCAAAGTGGCCAAAAGAAGAGGCAGCTGTCAAACTTGATTTTTCTAATTTGTATTTCTCTGGTTCCAGGCTGGTCATGCAGCATTAAACTTTGACAAAGCCACTGACGTCCTGACAGGTCTGAAACAGAAGACCTTCTTTGGGAGACCAATGTGGGACAATGAGTTCTCCAGAATAGCTGCTGCTCACCCCAAGTGAGTACCTTGCCCTCTACTTAACTGAGTCTACAGAGTTGGAATTTAAGTATACTGAGTGCACCTGGGGAAAGATCTCTGGGACAGAAAGGGCTAGTGAGATAGAACATCAGGTAAGGTGTTTGCCACCAAGGTTCATGCTCCAAGTTCAATCCTTGAGATCCCACATGGTAGAAGGAGAGAACAAACACCCCCGTGTTGGCCTCTGACCTCTACACTTGAACCATGGCACTCTGCCCACTTGTTGAGCTCTGACACACACACACACACACACACACACACACACACACACACACACACACTAATAAGTAAGTTTAATAGAAAACTTTAAGACTGAGGAAATTTCATCTGGGTTTTTAGTAAAAATAAGGCTCATGATCTTGCAATTGATGAAAATCTGTTCCTTGTCCCCAGAAGCCTCTATTCAATGAGTAAGGTGAAGAGATTCTGCTCTTAACGTAGTACTGAACAAAACAGAGCACTGGAGAAATTAACATACATTTTGTGAGGTGAGGTGCTCAATGATTTGGGATGTTTTATCTAGTTCATTGACCAACAGAGCTCAGTGTTTTGAGACAGTGTTTCATATGTCTCAGGCTGGCCTCTCCAAATATATGTATACATATACTTGCATACACACACATATCTTGATATATAGCTAGCTGTCTTAGTTAGGGTTTTATTGCTGTGAAGAGACGCCATGTCCACAGAAACTCTTATAAAGGAAGGGTGGCTGGCTTACATTTTGGAGATTCAGTCCATCATCATGATGGTGGGGAGCATGGTGGCATGCAGGCAGAAGTGGTGCTGGAGTAGTAGCTGAGAGTCTACTTCTTACAGGCAACAAGAAGTTGACTGACACACTGGACAGTATCCTGCGCATAGGAAACCTCAAAGCTTGCCCCACAGTGACACACTCCCTCCAAAAAGGCCATACCCACTCCAACAAAGCTGCACCTCCCAATAGTGCCACTCTCTATGAGATTATGAGGGCCAATTACATTCAAACTACTACAATAACCAATGAGGATCTTGAATTCTTGATCCTCCTGCTTCCATGTTCAGATGTGTGCCACTACATCCAGTTTTCCAGAGTGTTTTGAGACATGTTAAAGCATACAGAGAAAGCCGATGCTCTGAAACTGGCTGTCCTAATGGGAAAAAGAGGAGAAGGATTTCAGTAACCCCCTGGGACAAGCTGGCAAGGGAAGAGCAATCCATCTGCATAAGTGTTACTCATTACTTTCTGCAAATGTAGCTATTACTATTCCATTATAGGTTGAACAATTGGATATGATTGCTTTACAAAAAGCATACATTCAAGGAAGAGATGCGGAGAATTAATTCACAGTAAAATAATGCACCCCAGGAAACAGGTCTGTGGACACCTTAGGGAAGAAAGCTCAAAGGACAGGAAATACACAGAAAGTGAACAGTGAGGCTTCCTGAAGGCATAAAGCATGTAGTGACATAAATTTGGACGATCCTGGGTCCCAACTCTGGTTTTGACACTTTCCACTTATGGTTCATGGAGCTAAAAGTCCCTCTGACCTTCAGATTTTTTGTCCATAAAATGGGGATATTAGTAGATGCCTGCTTTACTCACATCCATGGTTGTTGTGAAGATTGTGTCACTATACGAAAGTTTCTTTAAATTGTAAAGCAGCGTGTTAGCAAAAGTCATGATGCAATTTTTATGAAGCTGTGAGAGGAAGTGAGAGTGCTCAGAAGGATGAGAGAGAGAGGAGAGAGGGAAGGTGTGGAGAAGAGGGAAAGAGGAGAGAGGAGGGAACTGTTTCGCTGATTTGCTTATTTATGGGTGTCACTATGATATCCTTATACCTATGGGTCACTGTATTGTCTTTGCATGTGTTCACTTCAACTGCCCCCCGCCCCCCAAAACCAAATCCCCTCAGCTGGATCTTTCTTTCTGGAGATATCCCGCCCTCCGTCTTCTTTCTTATTACATTGCCCTCTGAGAAAGAACATGGTAAAGGACTGCCTACAGGATGCAGGGAGGGAGAAACGAATCAGCAACAAAGGCTCAGAATGAAGAGAAGTGGCATCCCAGAAGCCAAAAGAACTATTACAGCAGCCTGGGCGCAAGTGGTGGGATGGCAGGCTCAAGAGGTGCTTACTATTTAGTGTAAGGATGAACTGAGAGTATTTTAGAGACAGGGCAGTGTTCAGTAGGTCCGAGAGAGGAATAACACGGCCACAGCAAAAACGAACAATAACAAGTGTTGGCAAGGAACTGGAGAATTTGGACTCTTACTGTATTGATTATAGATAGGAATGTGAGATTGCAACACCTGGAGAAGACTTTTCAACAGTTCTTCAGATTGTTAGACATAGACCCATATGACTCAGAAAACCCACTCCTTCATATATACTCAAGAGAAATGACATGACAACACACAAAAAATGTGCACATGCATGTATATAGCAGCATTATTCATAATAAACCAAAGTGACAACAACCCAACTTCCTATCACCACGTGTTGTATGTAGAGAATGGGATTTTATTCATCTATAAAGAGGAAAGGAGTATTGACACATGCAATACCGTGGAGTAAGTGTGAAGATACTATGTTGAATAAGAGAAACCAGAGGCGGGTTGGAGACATGCCTCAGTGGTGAAGCGTGTTTGCTGTTCTTCCAGGGGACCTGAGTTCAGTTCCCATCACCCATAAAAGGTGGTTCAAAACTTCCTGAAACTGCAGCTCCAGGGAATCTGATACCTTCTTTGGGATTCTGCAGGCAAATATATTATACATGCACATGCTATCCCCACATGTACACAATTTTTTTAAAAAAAATGAACACTGTTAGAAAGAAAGGGTCATTTCTGGTATAAGTTTCTATGTAGAGAAAGTAGATCAGTGATTGTGTAGGGTAGGGTGGTATGGCTGGAAACCAGTGAGTTCTAATGTAGACAAGGGGGATGGAATTAGTGAGGATGTTTGCCTAACTTGGTGGTTATACTAAAAAGCGCTATTGTACAGTTCAAAGGGTGCACTTTATGGTACATGTATTATACCATAATAAGACTTAAAAAGAGGAGAGGTAAGAGAAGTTGAGATCCACAGCATAATTTGAAAGGTTGGCTTTGGCAGAATACCAACTTCAAAGGCACAGTAAAGTTTGGGGTGGGGTAAATTCACAAAAGATCATTAATAGAGCAGTAAACCCATATGCATGCACTTGCTGTGGGGCAGGTACTTTTCCATTTATTTTGTATGTTTTTAATGGCCAGAACCACGCTGTAAGGTAGGTGCTATTTGTATTCCAATTCTCAAAAGGGAAGGAGGTTAGGAAATGTGTTAGAGTGAAATAGATGGGATGTCAGAGTGGCCAAGGATACCGACCGGCTCTGCCTGCAGTAGCCAGGATGGCCCAACATTTTCCCCTTCGGGACCGCCACTCAGGAAAAGGCAAATCCTTGATTATTTGGCAGAAAAGAATTTGAAGACTAACCAAAGTGAAACAAGTTAGTGAGTTTAAGTATTTAGACAGAGAGTCATATAGGACAAGGACAGTATATAATCCCAAGACAAGGACACAGGCTTCTCAAGAGAGTTACGTCGATCTTCACAATGACTGCATATGATCCTGTCCTTGGGCTTACATTCCCTAAAGGGTATAGTTTACATGCTTTCATGATTAAACAAAGCTTAAAATTTAGGGGAAGTTAAAAAATTGAATAAAAATGTTTCGTTTATTTTTCTCAAGAGTTGCTCTTTTGTGAATGATGTGGTCAGGTGCCTTTGTGACTTATGAGATCGGGAAGCTTATACGGCCAAAGTCAAGGTGGCAGCCACTCTAGCCCTGAGGAAGCATAGTGTACTCATCGTTTTACACTCTGGTTTGGTCCATCCTTAGAAAACCTCACAGTATCTCTGTAGGCCATTCTGACTCTGTCCTCGGGTTGTCTCTTCACTTAGCACGAAAGGCAAACTAGATCTCAGGGTGAGGGGCCTCTCTCCCTGCTCATGTCCTCTTAATCTCTCCTGTCTTTTTATCCTGCCCCCCCCCGCCCCAGAGCCTAACGTTTAATAACGGTATTGTATTACATCCCTTGTATCTCTGTTCTCAGTGAAATGGGGGAAGGCTGAGAGCATATTTAGGACTTAGAAACAAAAAGGTTATGAAAATTTTTTCTTGGAAGAAAGTAGGATTTCAACAAGTGAATTTAAGTTTTTATCAGAACCTATTAACGATATATAATGGGTTTCATTATATTTTAATACATGTATATATTTTAATATTTATTTTTGAAATTAAAACATAATTACACTATTTCCTCAACTCCTTTCATGTTTCCCCTTGCTCTCTCTCAAATTCATGGCCTTTTCCCCAAAAATATACTAATACCACCTGCTCACTCAGTTTAACGTTACTTTTATGTATATGACTTCAGGGCCGACCACTTGGATTTTGATCAGATTTACCTCCTAAGACCCTCTGTCTTGTGCCCTCCCACCCCTGCTGACTTCTTTAACTCATCCTTCTTCCACTTTCATGGTTTCCCCCCTCCCTTTTTGGTGACCTGGTGAGTTTAATTAGGGCTGCTTCGAGCATTATAAGTCACCAGTGGCTATAGGACTGAAGAAAATGTTGAAACCAACTCTCCCTCAGCAACCATTACTACCAATAGCTCCTCAGAGAGTGGGGGGCCATGTGAACCCCAGCAAAGGACAGAACAATGATGGACTCAGGTTGCCCAGGTAGATGTCTGTGAGACAACTGAATTTTGGTTCGACCTCATTGGGAGTAGCGGAGCTGTCCTCCACTGTCACTACTGTCATGGGCTTCCGGCACCCAGGTAATTACTACTGCTCTATTCCTCCAGGTCAGTAGTGGGGGTTTTCTTATGCGGCCCTCGGACTCTGGCGAAGAGCCTGCGCAGATGCTGTCAGCGATACTCAAGTCTGGATCCTAGGAAGGTTCAATTCTACTTCAACAAAGAAACGTTCTGAATTGTAGAAAGTGGCACAGGAGTCCACACTTCCCTTTTCACCTCACAACCTGCGGGTCAGCTACTAGGTAATACTGTCCCTCACGAGGACTTCACTCTCCACTTTTAAAAACATTTGCACTCAACTTCATCATACCTGAGCTTTGCCAACCCGAGAGCTGCAAAAATCACAGTAACCGCAAAGCATATAAGCTGTTCTTTGTGGGGATGATTGTAAATCCTGGAAACCTGACTTCAGCCGAGGTTTGCCGGTTGACACGTACACAATTTAACCTCTGGTGTCTTGGTTGATTCCTGTACTTTGGTTCACAATCTCCCCTCCCACTTGTCCCTCACAGAAGATTTCTAAGTAGTGTGAATTTTAAAATATTTATTGAATCCATGATAAAACAATAATCATAAATAATAAACAACATAAAATTACCAAGATTCCCACTCCCATATCATACTCACTAGGTACATTGTTAAACATGATCTTATCCAGTGTGACCAACAGTTTACATTTCTTTCTTTTGTCAAAACACTGAAAGGTTTTCATCTTCGCTTATTGAACAATTTTGTTAATTTCCCTAGGCTTTCCATCTGAAGTATATTAACTGTAATCAAATTTGCTTTCTAATCAGAAGCCAACTATATTGCCATTTTGCCGCGTTTGCAATAACTATGAAGGCCCAGCCTATATCATAGGATAACTTAATTTAACAGAAGCTCTCCATTATTTTTGTTACAGGGGTTTGTTTATGAATGTCTGGTATAAAAAAAAATAAAAAAATTATAATTTTGACTATTTTCCAGGTGTTACTTACTGAGGAATCATTCACTGAATGTCATTTTTTTTCCTATAAAAATGTTTATTTTTCCTGTCAACCAGGACAATAACCACACTGATTCTGGGATGTTAGTCATGGTGAATCACAAGAAAAAGAAGCTCCAGGCTCCTCACAGGGAGAAAAATCCCACACTTCAGTGTGCTCAGACTGTTGAACTCACAGATTTGGCAGACTGAATCTAGACCACCTATTTTCTACCATTAATTGACCAAGAGTGAACAAGTTTACATTTCCAATTATCTAGGAACCTATGGCTTGAAGGATTAGCAGGATCATTTTTCAGTCACTAGTCTGAACATAATAAACACAGGTCATGAATTTGGGGTACCTAATTGTACTATTATACCAGTAAAAACACTGGTGAGTGCTTCCATAGGGATAAATTGGGGTGCCACTGCTCTTGTCAATTTATTCACCTCAATGTCTGCTAACCACATTAAGTTTAATGAGGCTTGGGGAAAATGCACACTAGGATTTCCAGGAGATGGTTTCTATTAGACAACTGCTTACCAAATAACTTCAGCCTCAGGAATCTTGATTGGGAATTTGTTGTGTAAAACCCAAGTTCCTAACTAGAAATATTTTCCTCAAGATCTCTGTGTCTAAAAATATTGGTGCTTTAAAATTCTGACAGCTGCTCGAATCATCACATCACTGATTATTTATGCAGGAGGCAGAAAAGGTAATGGAAACAATGAACTGCATGCATAATTAACATCGTAGTTGAACTTGGGATAAGTGAACTAGACAGGGAGTGCTTGCTGGTTTGCACTTTTCTTGATAGGTTATACTCTGACATACCAGCAAATTTTCATTGTAAATATATGGAAACACCCCTCAATTTTAATATTTTTGCATTTTTTGGTTTGGCATGTAAGCAATGCTATTATGCTTTATATGCCTAGTAATGATTTTAATTCACCTGCCCATAATCCTAACACAGAGGGCAGGGTTCTGAGAATATAAATAAGCTCACAATTAGTTCTAGTAAATAAACTTTACTAATTATTAAGGCAACTCTTCAAAGGTCTTGAGGTTGACCAGGTGGAAAGCAGCCATGCTCCTCCTTAATGCCACCATGGGAGAACAAAAGGCAAGGAGACCTGCAGGTTAGCACAGGCTAATGGCACTAATTCTCTTCAAGTAGGTAGTACTTGGAAAAAAGCAGGCAACCCTAACAGACAATCTGCCTTTCTGTGCTCTATACTTGGTCCTCTTAAAAGACTTGAAAATGTCAAAGTTTTAGGGTTTTCTGTTTTAAGTGCTTGGAATAAATTTAGTTAGAGGACAGGGCCGAAAGCTTTGCGATTTTTTGAAAGATGGGATAAAATGTATTTTGTTCACTTGATTTTCCTTATTAAATTTGAACACGTGGAAAACCAGTGGCTTTGTAAACTTGTAAAGTTGGCTACCTAGACAGAAGAGCTTTACAACAGTCTCTCAGGTTGTTAAGACACACTCAAACCAGTGCCAAAACAACCTTTGTCTTAACTCTGAACTTCGAATGTTCAGACCTGCTACTGACCAAACAACACATTCTGGTAATTGGATTGTCCTAAACCAAACGCATTTCTGTGGTATGCTCTTTGCCTGTTTGCCTTCTGGCCATTTTATAGTTTTAAACACTTGCTTTTTTTCTCCCAGAAAACTCAGAGACTCTAGAAAGTTTTCAAAGGGCTGAAAGCAAACTCAACAAAAAACAAAGTTCCTGAAAACATTGCTACTGAGAAATACTCACATATCATTAAAAAGAATAAATGTTTAGGCTAAAGTAAGAACAGAGCTATGGCAACAGGAGATTAAAGGACAATGTGCAGTAAGGGTAGAAAACACATCTAAGCTTTTGCCTTGGTGTTTAGCTTCTTAAAAGCAAAAGGGTTATGTATATCAATTTGCGGTATGTGAAAATTGTGTTCAAAGTTTAAACTTTTTTGTCACAAAAAAATATACAAACTAAGACAACAAAATGAACTGCTTTCATTTGGAGAAATGGTGATGTGAGTCCTCCACCTGGCAGCAATGTGAGTCATCGGGGATTAGGATGCAGAATTCACCATGTTTTCAACATTTCAACAATGTTATGGAATTATATTTCCAGATTTGTTGCCAGGTGTTTTTGAGAACCTGTAAGAAAAAGTTCGGAGAAAGCCATTACAAGTGGACTTCCCTTTCCTAAACACCAGAAAAAACAATTACCCCCATAAAAAAGGCAAACAAAAATGGACTGAGGGAAGAGGAGATGTGCTAAAGATCAAACAGCCAGTATGTGCCTCATGTCCTGTTTCCTCACTGTCCTTTGTAGCAGGGTTTCTCAGCCTGGACATTACATGGACATTTTCAGAAGAAGTGAGGAAGATGGTCTGTGCATCATTGTGTGATGTTCAGGAGCATCTCTGATATCTACCCATTGAATGACAGTGGCATACTAATTTAATAAATATTAAATAAATATTAGTATTTCTAATAGTTGTGATGACATAAACTGTCTATAGAAATCGACAAATATATACCATAGGCAGGCAAGCCTCCCCTACTTCAAAACTCCTTCCTTTCTCTTTCTCCTATGTGTATATACGTACATGAGTGCAGAAGCAAGAAGTCCAAGTCACCTCAAGTGTTAATCCTTAGGATGGCCATCCACCTGGGTTTTAGAGACTGGGTGTCTCACTGGGACCTGGGGCTCACTGATTAGGTTAGGCTGGCTAGTCAGGAGGTCCCAAGGATCTTCCTGTCTTCACCTCCCCATCTAAGATTACCAAAGTGTGCCACTGCATCCAATTTTCATGTGGGTTCTGGGGTTTGAACCTGAGTACTCATGTTTGTGTAGCAAGCACTTTAGGGACTGAGCTATCTCTCCAGTCCAATAGTGATAAACAACACTGTCTGTGATGGGAGAAAGGAACCCAAACTGTAAGTTTAGGATGAAAAAAAAGCCAATGCTTCAGCTACAATATGCATAAATACCAGTAGAGCGTTTACTCACATAAAATTACAGTTTGTGACTGAGTTGTAAAAACTGAATATAGTTTGTAGTCTAGTTCACAGTAATATACCAAGGCCTGGCCTTGAACTACAAAACAAAAATATAAGATGCTATCATGAGGTCCTTTGTATTATTTCTCCAACTTCCTATGAAACTATGATTGCTTCAAAAGGTTAAAATAAAAATCCTATAAAATCTTGCCCTGAGGTCAATATGCAAGGCAAATGAGATATAATTAAGAGTACACAATGAAAGAAATTTCAGTAATACTTCTATCTTCACACTCCTAAAACCAGTAGTTTTTTATAACTGCAGAGAATGCCTTTTCTGTCATAATATTTAAAAGTAAATGCCTATGAATATAGTCCATATTTTTAATGAAGAAAATAAAATGCTTGGAATATATGGAAGAAAGGTAAAGTAGGATGTACTAAGAGTCTAGTTATCCAACCACCTATGATCACTTCCAGTTATAGTAGTCATTTAAAGTATCAGTAGATACAATGCATATTTGCAGTTTGGAAGCCTTGAAATCACTACAAATACAGACTACAGTACAGTTAGTAAGACTGCTAATTATCATGAGTTCACTGTTACATGGTAACATGTGCATGGGAATTATAAGACACACAGGGTTAAAAAGAAAAAATTCCAAAGAAGACGTTCTAACAGGTATTAGGACAATATGAAATTTAAATTGCTTTCAGAGAACAGAATTGTTTATGAAATACAAAGAGGGAAAATACTTTTGAAAATAAAACAATATTTATATAAGCAAGTTTGGCCACACGATTATTTGAGGCAAATTGGATCCTTCTTACCTGACAGATGAGCAAAAAAAATAATGGTACTATCAGCCATCTTTCAAATGTAAAGAAACAGATGTTGACAGGGCCATTTACTACTTTAAATGGCTTGTAATAGTAACCATCAAAATATTCATTACAAGGGCTGGGATATAGCTCAGCTGGTATAGAGCATTCCTCGAATGCATGAATCCCAGATTTGCTCTCCAGTACCTCAAAAGCAGAGTGTGGGGCTGCATGCCTGTCATCTTAGCACTTGGAAAGTGGAAGCAGGAGGATCAGAAGTTCAAGGTCATCATCAGCTACATAGTGAATTCAAGGCTAGTCTGGGCTATATGAGACCCAAACACACACAGACACACACACATTACAAAACAAAAAACTAGAAGCCTAAAGAGTAATATGTTATTGAAATACTCTGTATTTCCTCCATTTTGAAGGAATGGTTTGGAATAAAACAACTAATCATGGAATGATCCACACCAAACTTTGATAGGTTCTGTTGTGGGAATGAGATTCAGGAAGCAGGGTCTTTCACCTTTGCCTACCTCCCTTCCTTTCTATCACTTATGTTTATTTATTATGGGCTCACACTGCTACTGTGTGTATAGAGGTCAGAGGATAGATTGAGGAGAGTTGGTTTTCTTTTCTACCATGTGATTTTGTGGATCAAACTCGGTTTATCAGAATTGGCAGCAAGTACCTTTACCTGCTAAGCCCTACCTTTAACTTTATATATTCCCATGCCTTATTAATTTTGGGAAACTGACCCTATATTAATTTCATCATTAGAAAAGGCTGAAAATAATTCAACAACTGAACAAATATTCTACAGCCTTACCGATCCCCAGAGATGCTGACTACTGAAGGGTAGACAAAGCCTAGTGAAGACTGGGGGCCTCAGAGAACATTACGTTGTTAAAGGTTGAAGTTGTGTACTTCAAATACAGAAGGACCTAGTTCTGCCCAGGGACCATTCAATCAGCTCACCTTTCAAGGTGCCCCAGTGGATTTCTGTATCTGTTCCTTTAAGATTAGGATACTCTGCCTTTGTTCAGGAGGCAGCATGGCAATCTGGTCTGCAGTGAGTTGAAGGACCTGCATAATCAAAGCAGCCTGCACAGAGGAAAGGAAGATTGTGAGTTTCAATGATGAGTCAGAAAACCAAATACAACAAAAATACCACCAGCTTCTGTCCAAAAGCTACTGTCATGGGAAAAGGGAGGATATTTCTCTCTCTCTCTCTCTCTCTCTCTCTCTCTCTCTCTCTCTCTCTCTCTCACACACACACACACACACACACACACACACACACACACACCCCAAACTGCAAGCCGGAAAGAAAATGGTGAATAAAGGCACAAGAATAAAGGAAAATACCTAAGATTAGCTGATGTAAAGAGATGCCTCAGGAACTCAAAGTTCCTGCATACTATGATGGCATCTGTGAGCCCTGGGAACTCTTAAGTTTTTAGCCCTGTTTTGAGTTTCCCCCTCACAAGTTTAAGTCTTCCCATCAGACACAAGCTCCCAACAATAGCCAAGTATAACAACAGAAAGATATACTTGTGGTGAATATGCTATTGTTTTTTTTTAAGTATTGGTAGAAAGGGGAGGCAGAAAGGAGCTTTGGATTTTTAGGTCAGTTTGGCTTTCACAGGAAAAAATTGACATTTATAGATGAATATGAAATGTAAAATCATATTCACTTAAAAACTTTAGAATCAGGTCCCCAAAATGCTCAGTCAAGATCATTGGAGAGTTCTAAGTTAGAGTAAACATCTCTTTCAAAAGGACTTTGAAGACCCAGGATCTTCACTGTAAGTGAAAAGATCAAAAAGACTGTATTTGTGCACAGGGAGGCAGTCAGACAGTGTTGCTTACCTTCTCATGATCCTGGGGTGTGACTTGGCTCTGTCCAGGACTAAAGCCACCAGGCTGGCTTCCACCTTGCATGGTCGCTCCTTGCATGGTCGCTCCTTGCATGGCTGCTCCCTGCATGACTGGGACCTATGGGTATAAAGAAAGGAGACAGCATACAGAATTCCTGAGTTCCATGAAACCTCAATATAGTACCAATCTTGACACAGATAAGAGTGAAAAGAGATTAATGATCTAAAGATCAGCTTATACTGTTAGCAAAAGCAGAAGGCAGTGTTTGGCCAAAGATCCTCTAGCATACACATCTTTGCCCATCATCACTAACAAATAATACACAGTGCAGGAAGGGGACATCAAATTAGCAAAATTTAGCCAAATATGCATAGGGAAAACTAGGAGCACTGGAGAAATCAATGCTCAGAGTAAACACAAGTAAAGCCAATTGACTTTGCACAACTGTATATTGCTCTGCTGGGGAAGCGATGTTCACACGACTACTGCCAACCTCTAGTTCAAGTATACATTGGTAGTTATTCTCAAAGGGCTCTATCCCACAAAACAGACGGTCAGTTTTAGAGAGAGAAAGGAGATAGGAAAGTCTCTGGGGAAAAGAAGGTATTAGCCCAACATTTGCTTTTTAGAGATTTCTTAAAACAAAAACAAAAACTCGCAATATCCCTTTTAGTGCTCAGAAAACCAATGGTGGTATGCATTTTTTTAAGCTTCTTTTGATTTTATGTGTGAGTTTTTTGCCTGCATGCATGTATATCTGTGCACCATATGCATGCCTAGTGCCCATGGAGGCCAGAAGAGGGTGCTGAATCCTCGGAACTGGAGTTACAGATGGTTATGATCCACAACATGGGTGCTGAGAACCAAACCCAGGTCCTATACAATAACAAGTGCTCTTAACCACTCAACTATCTCTCCAGCCCTTGTTTTTTTAGAGCTTTCTATAGAGTACATTACAATTGCTTCCTGTTTAATACAGACCAAGAAATATTACTCAAGTTAGAACAAAATGTAGTTAGAGCGTATTTATTGGTATTTAGAATGGTTAGTGGGTCCAATCCTTTGGAAGACAACCAGAACCCAAGGAAAATGCCTCTATACACCTACTATAACTAACTAGATGTACTCTATACCTGTGTGATGCTCACACTCAGGCTCTTACCTAGAGTTTAGATACTTTTATTGCAAACAAATCTTTAACAAGCTTGTTACCTGCTTTCCCAGATCACAACCAGGGAAGTATAGAGAAACACCTGTCAGGAACAGATGATGTGGTTAACAATGTGAAGAAGGAGGTGACAGTCCATCAGGAAAGGGAAGAGATACCCCACAGGACAAAACTATGTTTTATATTATAACATAAATAATAATGGATCTATTTTCATGTTAATTTTGAGGAATCAAAAATGATTTAAGTATTTTTTGCATTTTACTTAAGAAAACAGGAAGCATAAAATATACTGAGTCCACTCTTTTTTCACTAAAATAGTTCGAACAACTTTTAGAATAATTCTTTCACCTGGTGTGCTGGCTTGAATAAGAACAGCCCCCATAGGCTCATAAATTTGAATGCTTATTTACCATGGAGTGGCACTATTTGAAAGGATTAGGAGGTATAGCATTTTGGAAGTAGTGCATCACTGGGGGTAAAGAGTTTTGAGGTTTCAAAATCTCACGCCAACCCAGTATCTCCCTCTGCCTATGGATCAGGATGTAGCTCTCATCTACTTCCCCAGCACCATGTATACCATGCATGCCATGCCTGCTGCCATGCTTCCCACCATGATGATGATGGGACTAAACCTCTCAAGCTATAAGCAAGCCATCAAGTAAATGCTAAGAGCTGTTGTGGTCATGGTATCTCGTCACAGCAACAGAACAGTGACTATAACATAAATTGGTACCAGGGAGTGGGGTATTGCTGTGACAGGCCTGATCATGCTGCTTGTTGGCAAAATATGGAAGAGTCTGGACTACAAAAGTGGTTGGATGCTTTAAGTAGGGCTTAATGGGCCATCTTAAGAGGAGTATTGAAAATAGTGCTGAGGGTGATTTGAACTGTGGAGACCTGGCTCAAGAAGTTTCAGAAGGGAAGAACAATTAGTAAGTGGCCTAAGGACCATTCTTGTAACATTTTGGCAAAGAATGCAACTGTTTTTGCCTGAGTCTTAAAAATCTGCCCGAGGTTAAATTGAATAGTTTTGGATTAATGGCACTAGCAGAGATTTTAAGATTGCCAAATATTGACTGTGTCATGTGATTGTTAGTGGCCACTCTTATGCAGATATATAACGAAAAGGAGTAAGCTGAGAAAGAAAAAATATAAAATGTACAGTTTGAGGAGAAAAGAAGTACACTTGAGCAGAAAGTGTAATGGAGCTAATCTCAGTACTCAAGGAGATAAAAAATTTAAAGAAAAGCCTGATGCTAAATGGAATAAAGGGAGTAGTGACCTCAGGGCAAGACCCTACCCAGCTAATTTTCAACTTGTGAAAAAAAATTAAGGAAAAGCTTAAGCAGTAAAGGAAACAATCAACAACAAAAAGCTGATGCAAATGTACATGAACAAGGAGGTCTAATTGCAGCCCCATCAAGCAGCAGAACTTGGCAGCTTTGGCCACAAGTCAATGATACAAAAAAGGGGTTATAGAATCTCCCTCTGAGGCTAAGGGAAGCTGCTGAGGCCAGGCATGTTCAAGGGTGTCCTTGTACGGAGGCACAGAGAGGCCATTATGTGAAATTGTGAGGTGAAGCCTGGATTTCATTGGAGACTCCAAGATGTTGAAGTTGTCAGAGTCGTGGGATATCTGCCAAGAAAAGCTGCAGATTGGGTGTGGATCCAGCCCAAGAAAGAAGTGTGCTGCAGTCAACATGGCGGAAAGGAGTTGGAAGATCTTATGATGTCTTTGGCATCAGACATGGAGATTCAGAGTTTGGAATTTGCCCAGTTGATTTTCAGTCTTGCTTTGGTCCAGTATTTCCTTACTATGCTCCCTTTCTTCCCTTTTGAAATGGTACTATATACTCTGTGTCAGTGTATATTGGAGGTGAGTGATCGATCTTTTTATTTTTATTTTATGGGTTTACAAGTAAGAGATTGCCATGAGTCTCAGAAGCGATTTTGAATTTTTGAACAGTGTTGAGACTGTGATAGACATGGGGATTTTTGAAGTTGGACTGAATGCATTTTTGTATTATGATATAGCTACGAGCCAATGGAAGCCAGGGAGTCAAATGTGGTAGTATGAGTAAAAATGCTCCCCATAGGCTCATATGGTTGAATGCTTATTTACCAAGGATTAGGAAGTGTGGCCTTGTTGGAGGAAGTGGGTCACTGGGGGGTGGGCTCTGAGGTTTCAAAAGCGCTAAGCCCAGTATCTGCCTTTTGGCCTATGGATGAGGATATAGCTCTCATCTACTTTTCCAGCACCACGTATGTCATGCCTGCTGCCATGCTTCCCATCATGGTAATAGAACTAAACCTCTGAAACTGGAAGCAAGCCCTCAATTAAATGCTTTCTTTTATAAGCATTGCCACTGTCATCTCATCATGTCTCTTCACAGCAACAGTAACTAAGACACCTGGAATACTCATTCACATGCATCAGCTCTTTTCTAAGACACTGGGCACATGAAGCAGTGGCACATAGAAGCATTTAGTCCATCCAGGGACTTGTGTCAACCTTAATGATCTATTATGGATATGAACCACCTCTGGCTACACTCACTTAGGAATTTACTAATACTGATTAAATAACAATCTTAGACACTGTAGTATGAAATAACTACCCAAAACTTGCCAGTTGAAGTTTCCAGGAGTACCTGTACTAGGCAGATAGGTACTTGCAAGACTGGCCACATACCTTGGTTGGCCCAAGACAGTTCCAGTTTATGCTTTTGTCTCAGAGTAAATTAACAACACTTTCATTCTTGAATGTGTTCTTTGTACGACAAATTACATAACCACCCTAGTAACAAGCCTTTTAGCTACAATGCTTCTAACTGCATGGACTAGAGTTAAATTTAAAACCTGATTTAAAGTGATATATGAAGGCCATATTAAGTTAAAAAGACAAACATGAAAAAAAGGATAATATTAGAAAACTACACTAAAAATATCAGGTAAGCCAGATGTGATGGTACATGCCTTTAATTCCAGCACTCCCAAGACAGAGACAAGCAAATCTCGGTGAGTTCAAGGCCAGCCCAGTATATACAGAAAATTCCAGGTCAACCAGGGCTACATGAAGAGACCCTGTCTCAAAAAATAATCTAATAAAGGCAATTGTCTATCACAAGTGAGAAATATAAAAGAAAAAGTGAGGTTTCAAACACAACACTTTTATAGATGACTGGGATGTATTATTTATATATTTACTGAATTATATTGCTAAACATGTAAAAAAGTATCAATTTGAAGTTCTTATTTTTTTCTACCTTGGATCTAATTGGCTTTACAGACTTTTAATAAAAAGTATATTGGTCTGGGGATATAGCTCACTGGTAGATTATTTAGCATTTGTGAGGTTCTAGGTTGAATCTTTGCATCACAAAACCAAATTAAAAAAAAAACCACCACAACAACAAAAACCCTAGCATTATAAAGTAATGAATTCAAGCACTAGCAGAGAAAAAGGAGCCAAGATATTAGCCATCATTTTCAATGTCTTTTTCCATGGAATTGTCGGGAGAATTACATAAGCACTGTGTGTAGTTACTTGGTATCTCTCTCCTCAGCTAGTCTGCCAAGAATTTGCTGTTCACACTACTATATCCCTAGTACTATGCTTGGTATTCAGTAGATGCTCAATAAATTAAGTATTGAAAGGATGTATAAAAAACACGTGTGCTATGAGACTATTGACCATAGAGGGTGCAACAAGAATCAAAGCCTACAAACACATTTTTTTAAAAGCAAAACTTGAAATATAACAGAAAATAATTTTTATTCTATATATACCAAGAAAAAAAGTCCTATTTTTATCTCAAATTGAAGAGGATCAGGCAAACATCCACACACAGAGACACATACACACACACAAGTAAGACAGAGGAGTAGAAGAGCAAGCTGTATCCTTGCAAATCAGGCAAACATCCACACACAGAGACACATACACACACACAAGACAGAGGAGTAGAATAGAAGAGCAAGCTGTATCCTTGCTTGGTCATTTTTTTAGTGAGGTGAATTTGGTGAAGTCACCGGACTTTCCGGCCTTCAGCTTCCAAACCTATAAAATGAGAGCACTGGATGCTGGACATGCTGCATTCTAGTTTTGATATTTCTCTCTCTCTCCTCCTTTTCCTCTCCCAACCCCCAATACACTGGAAGATACAGAAACACATGAAAATGGGAAGAGAAATGGAAAAATGAAGACATCAACATATAGAAACTTGGGCAGATACACACATTCTATCTCCCCACAAGCAACTGGAGATGATAAATGAGGAGGTGACTACTACAAAGTATCCCATACACACAGCTGGAGCGAGCCAAGTGAAGGAGACAGAGACAGACTGCAGTTCCAGAACTGTATGCAGATTGTCTTTTCTATACCACTGTTCATTTAGATGCTGTGATGACAATAAATCCACACAGGCTCTGCCACGCTGAGATAATCGAAATGAACACAACTCCTCAAATGCTCTAGTTCAGGGTTGCACACTATAATCATTTTTGAGGTTTTTCAAATGGTCTGAGATCTGTACAAGTTTTTTTTTTGGAGGGGGGCTTTGTATGTGATGTTGGTTTCTATACCCAATGCAGAGTACTCCTTGACCTATACATTTTTATTTTCAGAGATCTTCTGAATTATCAGAGACTAGAACACTCTTCTTCTAAGGGATATGAGAAAGTAAAAGGCGAGCCTAGTCTCTTCTTTTTAACAAGCAGATTCACTTAAGTCAGAAGACAATAAAAATCAGGCTCAGTAAGCAATTCTCAAATACATTAAGATTTTATGTAGATGCTACAAGTATTACCTGTCTTGTTCCCTGGGGAACGACAGCCCCCATGTTCATTGGATTGGGACCTTGGATTCCACTAGGCATAGGTCCTCTAGGTCCAGGTACTGGGCCTCTGGTATCCATGCCTCTGGCTTCCATGGCACGGGCTTCCATAGCACGGGCCTCCATGGCACGGGCTTCCATGGCACGGGCCTCCATGGCACGAGCTTCCATGGCACGGGCCTCCAGTCCTCTGGCATCCAGTCCTCTGGCCTCCATGGCTCTGGCCTCCAGCCCTCGTGCATCTAATCCTCGGGGATCTCTTCCACCTAGAAAGTTGTAAGAAAACCAGTATGTAGCTACTAATTTGTAGTCACATCTCTCCTTACCTATGAGACTGTCTCCTTTCTAGTTTATTAGATTTGTAGGTAAATCGTAAAAAATCTTGCCAAGACTCCTGTCCCATATTAGAGCTGAAGAGAGCCAAGTTCTTCATCAACCCATGGCTACTAGTTGGAGTTGTAATGCTGTTTCCCCCTTACCTCTAGCATCCATGGGTGGAACCCTCTGATCTAGCATGGGTCCTCTTGGCTCTGCCATTAAAGGTCTGGGCTCAGCTAATGGACCTCCCCTCATATCATGTGGGGGTGGTCCACGGCCTTCATGGCCAGGAACATGGTGCATGGGTGGGCCCTGATGAGGTGGTGGTGGTGGTCCCAGGTAAGCTCTAGAGATGAAGAAAAATGACATATTTTAAAGCAATAACAATCCTCATTTCTAAGGTTATATGGATTTATCTGTCTCTATCTTTGTGGGGCTGAGGATTGAAGGCAGGGCCTTGGGAATCTTAGGCAAGTGCTCTATCGCTGGTGTTACACCCCCAGCCTAAGGTAGATTCAATGAGGTGATTCAAGTACTTAGAGAAAAGCCAGAGGTATGATCCCCACCATCAACTATTGCCATTAATAGTACCATTACCTCACGTTTTCCTTGCTTAGGTATATAGTACTAGAATTTTCAATTTCTGAAAATATGGTAGTCATAGCTGGCTCAAAGTTACCTTCTTAACTTTACAATTATGCTTTAGGAGAAGTGCTTAGTCTTGGACAGTAGCTACAGATACTTATGTATCTTTTGAAGTAGGCAAACAGGTCCAACTCTGTTCCAGAAAGAGTTTGCTTTCAATGTAAGGAAAATTTCCACCTTCTCAAGCTGTTTCCTTCTACATCAGTACTTACCTAGGCTCAACCTCTCCAGTCACAGACATTAAGGTGCCTCCCCGTGGGTCATTGGGGGCATCTCCTAACAGACCACGAGGAGTTGGGACGTTGGCAGGCAAGGCTCCCCTCTGCATAGCTGCTCTGGGGTCTTGCATTGGCACTGACAAGGAAACAAACATGGAGTTAGTGCTGTGAAAGACACATAAGGAAACAAGAAATGACTCTATACCACTGACAACGTAATTTGGACACGTTACAGTGGGTGAAACCTCACCACAGAAGAATCCTCTTGCAGCTCAAGAACAGAAGCAGGGTGTAGGCAGAATCTGTGCCATGTCAGAGGTATGGATGGAATTATATAAAGAGCAAACTGGGGAGCAACCTGCCAAGGACGAGCATGTGACCTCAAGTAACTTACAATCCTTGTTTCCCTTCTAATCAATCTTAGTTTAAGGACCAGAGTCACAAAAGAGAGATAGGGTCTTGGAATATGAACACTGCCATAGCTCTGCAAGAACCTGCTGTCTCCTTACAGACTGCTATTCCATCCAAGTCTCCTAACACCAGTAGGGAGGAAGCAGAGCCTCGGATGGATGCTCATATCATCCATGTTCTCTGCCCTGTGTGAAGAGGTCAATCTTAGGCTTGTGGCCTCAAGAGAAAAAAAAACACAAAAATAACAAAAACAAAAACCCCAAAACACTACCCTTTTGAGGTTCTAAAGGTGAGGATGACTGCCAAGCAGCTCTTTTCCTCTCAACATCCCACCCTGAACACCATAAGCAAAAGGAAACCTGCAGATACGATGGGTACCTTGAACTCGCTCAATTGATGCAGGCCCGGCGGGTCCCACGGGCGAGTGCTGTAGGGTTCCTAGGTGAGCAGTAAGTTCAAAAGGAGAAATAGCAGACACTTAAAATAGCTTGAACACACAAAGGAACATACACATATGGAGACTAGAGGTTTACACATGTCAGTAAAAAGCCAAGAGTTTGTTAGTTTGCCCCAGCCTATAAAACTTCCTAAACTACAAGAGGCCTTTGTCTTATCCAACAGTTCCACTTTGACCAGGCATCTTTCTTAAGGGAAACCTATGGGCTGGTTTACTTAGGCAAGAATAACCAGCAATTTTGGACTCTCCTTTCTGTTGCTACAGCATTTTCTTTTGTGTCTTCCTGTACATTTAAAAAAAGAAATAAAATAGAGAAAAATGTATTTTCAGAAGCAAAACATGAAAGAAATTCCAATGAACATGACATGAGATTTATCACCAAGAGACCATAACAGAAGTGAGGCAATACTAGTTTTGTCTTACTTTAAAGTCTAAAAATTTCTGTCAAAAAAAATCAAATGGGTAAATGCAGCTGATGATCTTTAGGTGAGGAAAGAGATTATCACTCTAAATGAAACAGCCTACCACAGCAAGTCTATGACTATAAAAAATGACGAAGATTAATGAGCTGACAAGGTAACCAACATTAAACAACTCAGGAGGTGGGAAAGCGAGAAGCACTGTCTCAAATACCTGTCACAATTACAAATGTGCACCCCAAACAAGGATTCCAGGCAGAGACAAATGTGGTCACAAATGAAAACAGTTTCCTATGCTGGGTACTGAAGGAAACTGCTGAAACTCATCTCACTTTCATCTCTGTGTCAACAGATCCTTGAAATACTTTCAAAATTTGAGTCAATTCCTCTTGGTAATTCTTAGCAGAAAGATGGGGCTAAACTCCAGTAGGAAGAAAGATGTCTGATGGAAGTATGTGGTGAATGGCTGAGGGATTCACTGAGACTAACGGCCAAGAAAGAGGGAGAGATGTGACTGATGGAAGCCTAAGCCCTTCTCAGTACTGCAGAGATACTTTGGGGTAGATGTCCTGACAGTAATGGGATGGCAGTACACAGCAGCACAGAAGCATGGGATACTTTAGAGGGAAGATGGCATGTTTGGCCAGAAGTTTGTCTTGTTGCCATTCATCCGGTAAGACAAGTTTAGACTCATCATTTCAATCACCAATTACTGTGTACAAACCATGGGCCTGTTATCTTAATATTTTGCTTTTGAAATAGGTTTCTCTTGTAGGGAATCAGCTAAGAAGAAAAACATTAAGCCCCTCTGTTCTTGTCCAAATCAATCTATTCCCAACACAGGAGGAATCTAATGAGTAAGTACAGTATTTTGAAAATTCTTTCTGAAATTAGCACTGGCAGTATAAAATAATGGGAGAGGGCAGATTTTGTTATTATTACTTTCTTTTTGGTTTTTTGAGACAAGGTGTTTTTATGTAGCCCTGGCTGTCCTTGAACTCACAGAGATCCACCTGCCTCTGCCTCCCGAGTGCTGAGATTAAAGATGTGTATCACCGGGGCGGGCGGTGGTGGCACACGCCTTTAATCCCAGCACTCGGGAGCAGAGGCAGGTGGATCTCTCTGAGTTCGAGGCCAGCCTGGACTACAGAGTGAGTTCCAGGAAAGGCGCAAAGCTACACAGAGAAACCCTGTCTCGAAACAAACAAAACCAAAACCAAAAAAAAAAAAAAAAAAAAGGATGTGTGTCACCACTGCCCAGTGAGGGCAGATTTTAGATTCAGAGATTTTAATTTTAAAGTCAAAAGAGAAGAGCACCAGATTCAGGCCATAATACTCAGATATGAGTATGCACTTACCGCATCCCATTGAGAAACTTAAAACTCCCGTGCTTCCATCTCTTTACCTGTAAAACTGAGGCACTGCCCCCCAACTCCCGAGGTTGTCTATGGAAACTGAAGTGACTGAGTATTTACAGTACACATTCAGTTCCCTTGTTTCTATCATCTTGTTTTTAATCAAACTACTGTATTTTCTTTTCCTTCAGACTCCAATAATATGAGAAAAGAATGCAAAGATTCTGGAAGGGCTGCTGCTCTTATATAGTGTTTTTGCCACAGTACAGGAAATACTTTGCAACTATGCTTTACAGACAGACCTCTGCTTTGCTCCCAGTTTGCTAAAGGGTTTACTTCTTGACATCTACAGACCCAGTCATATACTATATTCTCACTATTAAAACTTCTTACGAAGTCGCCGGGCGGTGGTGGCGCACGCCTTTAATCCCAGTACTCGGGAGGCAGAGCCAGGAGGATCTCTGTGAGTTCGAGGCCAGCCTGAGCTACCAAGTGAGTCCCAGGAAAGGCGCAAAGCTACACAGAGAGACCCTGTCTCGAAAAACCAAAAAAAAAAAAAACAAAAAAAAACTTCTTACGAAGTCAACAGCTATTCACAGATAGAGAACACGCTAGTGGAGTTGTAAGACTGTCAGGAAACAAAGGTTGCATTTGTTACACATCACTGATTCTTATAGAGCTAGGCTCTGAATAGCCCTTATGGAAAGTCTGGACCAATAGACGTTTTGCTGACCATAGAAACATTCTACATCTGCAATGTCCAGCGTGGTCTTCATTAGCACGTGTGGCTACTGAGCACTTGGAATGCGATTACTGTTCCCAGGAAATAAGAACATTAGGCATTACTTAATTTGAACTTAATTTTAATTAACTCAATCTTTAAATTGCCACTGGTGGTTAGTGGCTGACACATTAGACAGTGCAGAGATGGAACATTTCCATGTTCAGTATATATACAACAGATATTTAACACTTACCTTGTCCTCGTTCCATGGGCACTGGTCCACCTCCTTGCATTCCAACTTGGGCTTGCATGACTCCTAGAAAATAAAGGGCAGGGAGAAAAACATAAACTGAGCCTGTAGAAAAAACAACAACAGTGGCCGAGTTTACAAATGTCATCATTTTTCCCCCACATGGAGAAACCTATGATGGAAGGTGATAACTACCATTCAGCAATGCAGTGAAACAGAAGATGAAGTTTGTCAGTATGTCACACTTCAATGACAAGTGAGTTCAGGAGTATTTCATTTCAATTACCAAAATTGTGGCAGAAAGCCCTTTAATGCAGGAAAACAATGCCTCTTACCCACAAGACTCTTCTCATGGGAGGCAGTATCACTCTTAGGGTATTTTATAAATGTGTGGGTATATTATTTAGTTATGACAAAGCTTTTGGGGGGCACAGTTAACCCTGAATGAGATGGTACCAGGAATACTAGGTGGCCTACAAAGTATGAGATAGTTCCACAAAATCAAGACTGATCTTGTGTCTGAAAAAAACTTTTAAATGACTCACTGAACATTCATACAAAGGAAAAGTTGCCTGCTGCCATCTCAACTTAGAATCTGAGTCTGTTGTATTTGTGAACACAAAAGTCCTATGTGCTGCTGTTTTTAGTATATAGACATACTGACTTTCCTAGAAATGCAACACTGAGTACATTATGGAGATTGTAATTTGTTTTAAAAGAGTTTTAGTATGATTTTTCACTATTTAGGAAAACCACATCAATAGTCCTTGTGGTATCTGAATTATCAAAAGCAAACATCACTGTAACTGTCTAAATTTTTAGTTTTTACATTAATGGGCTAGATGTAAAAACCTATTACATTTTGTTTTCTAACTCTACCTGGACATTTATATATTAATTTTTAATCATAAATTAACTTTCTTTTATTTTCTGTTTCTATTATAATTAGGGCATAATATTAATTTTTTGAAGTTATGTTATAGAGGCTGTATCATCTGTGCACTACATTTCAGGACAGTAAAGCCACTGCAAAATATCTATTATAAAAAGGAGGACCTATGGTCTACACTAACCAGATGGGGTATGATGACTACTATATAAAGAATAATCACGCACCACAAATCCTTGACTGGTCCCTTCCACATAGCAATAATTCTGTTTTCTCCAAAGGAGCAAGATATGCTGTTGAGTGGGGACAAAAGGCAAGCTGATTTGTTTGCAGTTCATGGATACTTCCTTAAAATAGAAAGTACAGATCACATCGTCCCTATCTCACTAAACATGCTAAGCACTAAAAACGTTATGGATTAAGTGTCCAGAGAACTGGGTGCTAGCCCAGCTCTTGCTACTAAATAATGGTGATTCTGAACAAGTGACTCAATGAAAGTACTATATTCCCAGCTTCCTCATCTGTAAAATGAACAGGTTGTTCCAAATAGTAGTACCCAGAAGGTGGTCCCCAGTCAGACAAGCCAGATCACTATCAACCAGAAAAATGTGAAAACTGCAAATTCTCAGGTTCTGCACCTCAGATTTATTAAATCATAGTTTGGCAGCAGGGACCATCAATCTGCATTTTATAGGCCCTTCAGGTAATTCTAACACATATTAAAGTCAGAAACCACTGATCTAAATGACCTCAAAGCTTCCTTCCAGCCATAATGTTCCATTCCATTGAATCCAGACCAATTACTAACACAATACAAAGGTTTAGGATCTGAGGAAAAGATAGCAGAAGGCATTATGAGCATAATTTCTCACATAAAGAAATCATCACATAACACCTTTTATTTGTAAAGGCTAAATCCCCAGTGGTGGAACTGGTGGTCAGAATGTAGGAATCTTTCATGTTGTACTACTTTCTTCTGTCCTCTTCTTTGAAACTTGACACTGATGGGTGTAAACGGCATTTTATTTTTACTTAATTTGTAGCTCCCAAACTATAAAGGAGGCCGTTTTTGTTGGTCATCTGGCTTTGCTTTTACAAAGCTCTTAAACAGTTTCTTCCTGCACTTTTCTAAAGGTTGTTTTTCCTCTTATCAATTTTCAAAGACTGTAGGATAGCTCAAAAAATTCCCAAGAAGTTTTAATGAATTAATAAATACAAATACTATAAGCTCAAAAACATCCCTTGAAAGTTAATTATTTTAATTTTTTTGTTATACTCAGTTTTTGGTTTTTGGTTCTTTGGGGGGTGTTTTGATTGGTAAAACTTTTTTGTGCTTGCTGCTGGGGACTGACATGGTAGACAAGTGCTTTACCACTGAGGGGCACTCCCATCTTCATTAATTTCCATTTCTTGCTGTCTTGTGCTTTATTATTTTTCTAATTAATTAGTACCAGTATGGAATTTATTTTTTAGTAACACAGGTATTTAGAATATTCATTTTCTTTTAGGCACCACCTTACTTTCTCATACCTATTTGTATGGCATATAAATATATATTACTTTTGTTTTAAATTATACTATTAGAATTTTTATTTTCTCTTTAAATAGCTATAGTATGTTCCTTAATTTTCCAAGTCAAGATTTCTTCCCACTCACCTTTTTTTTTGGTTTTTGAGACAGCATTTCTCTGTGTAGTCCTGGCTGTCCTGGATCTCACTCTGTAGACCAGGCTGGCCTTGAACTCACAGAGATCAGCCTGCCTCTGTCTTACAAGTGCTGGGATTAAAGGTATGTGCCACTACCACACCTCCTACTCACCTTTTAGTTATTTATTTCTAATTTTATTGGTTTAAAATCAAACAATGTGATCTATAAAAATCTCTACTGCCTCAAATTTGTTAAATTTAGCTTATGGCTAAGTACGTGGTCTTTTTTTTTTTTAAAGGGTTCTATGGTCATTTGGAGAGGGGAGTATACTCCACACTTAAGCCAACAGATGTAAGGCTATCTCTAAATATTAAGTGTAGTGGGTAGCCATTCCAGCTTTGGTCTGGAAGTTCCAACCCCCATTGAGGCTTTGGTAACTGTCACGCCTACAAGGCGGGGCCAAGAGAGGACCCTGAAGACCTGAGATCCAGATGCCCCGCCTTCTCTTGGTTCCTGAAACCTGGACGCTAGAGGTAGACCGAGCAGAGTTCTCCAGAGAACACCGCCGCCGGACTGTGCTACGTCTTCCCCAGACCCTGCAACCTACCTATCCCTTCATTTGTAAGTCATGCCACTAAATAAACCTCCCTTTTTACTACGTGGAGTGGCCTTAATAATTTCACCAATAATTAAGTGGAGCTTGTTGGTCCTATTATCTATTGAATATGTCTAACTAATTTTTATTCATTAGGACAAGATTACTCAACATGTCCAGAGAGGGTACTGATCAATAGCCTACATTAGCATTTCATGACAATGTAAGTACAGAATTGGAGAACAGATATTTAGAAATCTCTATGAATTTGACACTGTTGTGACATCCAAGTGTATGTCATACCAGCACTTAAGAGCTCATTTAGCTGGGATTGATGGCATATGCCTCTAATCCCAGCACTTGGGCATCTGAAGTAGGGGGATTTACAAGTTTGAGGCTAGCCCCAGCTACACAGCAAGACATTTTCTTCCAAACAATACAAAACAAAGAAGAAATCATCTAGTTTCCTCAGCCTAGAATACATGGTACAGCTACACATCTACTTTATATCAAGATCCTGTTAAATAATTGGCTGCACGTCAGCAGGTGCTACTATAAAACCTCAGCAAAATAACAAGATGGTAAAGACTCTCAACTGATTACCTGCAGGGGCTAAGGAACCAGGACCAGGACCTGCTACAGCTGCTGTCATTTGCACTGGGGCTGGAACTCCACCTGGCATAGAAGCTTGCATCAGAGGTGCACCATTAACATGCATTCCGCCCTGACCAAGAGAAAAACAAGTGTGAGCATGTCTCTGCAGACTCCAAACATTTAGTCTGTGGCCTTAAGTTTCTCTTAAAATTGGTAGCTCCAATAGTCTGCCAAATAGCGTTCTTGTGTATGTCTTCTATAACATTAGGTTCATCACATACTCTGAATTCCACAGAAGCAAACTGCAGTATGTAACTTGAGCCTGGTTATGTGAATGCAGTTAAGATGGAGCATATGCCTAATGTAAGTCTTATCCATGTGGCAGCGCAGCAAGTAAAACCCATTCTTGACTTCACTGATTAGAACCTAACAATAAGAGTTTTAAAAAATGCCTTATACTTGACAAAAAAAGCGACTGAGACTTCAAAAAAAAAAAAAAGTCCTGCTCATACTCTACATTTTTATGAAAAAAAATTTCCAAGCTTTAATAACTTCTGTCCTTGGATGTAACTTTCTTGGGGGTATGTGTACATTTGTAAATTTTTAAATGATACATTAAATTGCCTGAGAGAAAAGATATGCAGTATCATTCCCTAGAGAACTACTCACATCTTTGGAATGTGAATAACTACAAAGAATAAAGAGTTTTAAAAGAATCGAATATATGAGCACCAAAAAGAAGAAAGTTTGGAGTCTGAGTTCAGTAGTATTCCACTTTCTGCATGTCTCTGCAGTCTGTGTATAGTACAACATTTTAGTAATAAAGAAGTGAGGAGTGAGATTCAGAGTAGAGATGCTGCTCACAGCTGCTGCTTCTTAAACCTACAGCAGTGGTTTTACCTGTTAAAGTCCAAAACAGCATGGATCTCAATAGATCGTGATTGGTCCACATGTTCAGTCCTGAACTCATCACTGTGAGTGGTGATGGCAGAGGGGAGTGAAATGTACTAGCACCCTGCTTTCTTCAGATAAAATTCAAGACCTCCAGTGGATATTCAAAGCCTTAGATATGTTTTAACTTGTCTGTATATATCAATTGTTTTCCTCCAAGGTTCAATTTAAAGGCTTATAACAATAACTAAAAAATAGAACTACAGCAATACACTGCAATGAAAGTTCTATGAATATTTTAAAAATCACACACAGTTCACTACAATGAAAACTAAACAGGAAAGAGGAAAGTGTACAGTGAGGTGGTTGAAACAGGTCATGAGATTAGACTAGGTTCAGATCCTAATTTACCACCTATGGCTCTTTTAGACTGGTTGGATTTTCAGTCTTAATGTTCCCTTTCTGCAAAATACTTATCTAGGACAGGGGCTGGAAAACTATTGCTCATTGGCTAAATTCTTCTTTCATCTTTTTTTGTTGTTGTTGTTTGTTTTTTGAGACAAAGTCTTTCTATACAGTCTTGGCTGTTCTGGAACTTTCTACGTACACCAAGTTGGCCTCAAACTCAGAAATCCAGCTAGCTGCCTCTGCCTCTCAAGTGTTAGGATTAATGGCGTGTATCACCAAATTGGCTAAACTCTTTACCAGTTAAAACATTTTTCAAGCCAGGAATAGCGGTGCATGCCTTTAATCCTAGCACTCAGGAGGCAGCGACAGGTGGATCTTTGTGAGTTAAGAGGCCAGACTGGTCTACACAGCAAGTTCTAGGACTGTCCCAGAGCCATATAGTGAGACCCTGTCTAATATATGGTATTTTTTTCTCAAATTTCTTGTGTTCACATATACACCCCAGCATACATGTGGAGGTCAGAGATCAGAGGATAACTTGTATAAGTTCTCATTTTCCATTATATGGCTCCTGGGGATTGAACTCAAGATTGCTAAGTGTGGCAATAAGCACCTTTATCTACTGAGCCATCTCGTTATCCATCCATCCATCCACCCATCCACCCATCCATCCATCCATGCATCCATCTATCTAGCTAGTATGCATGTGCATATACTATGGAACACTTGAGGACAATTTTCAGGAATACATTTTCTCCTTCCACAATGTGTGTCCCAGTGATTGAACTCAGGCTGTCAGTCTTGATAGCAAGCACCCTTATTTACTGAACCATTTTGCAGGCCCCAGCCTTTGTTTTTTTGAGTCAGGATCTCAAATAGCCCAGAATGGCTTCAATTTTGCTAGGTAGTCAAGGATGACCTTGAACTCTGATCACCTGCTTTCCTTCCAAGTGCTGAGATTATAGGCACTACCATGCCTGTTTCTATAAGAGGCTTTATAACTAAGGTTTTCCTGGAAAACAGTCACATACTTTTACGTATTATCTCACATTACAGAGACAATACAGCTTGTAAAGCCAAAGATATTTACTACCTGAGTTTCTGAAGAAAATGTTTACTAATCTTTGCCCATTGGATTCATCCACATTATTTACCTCTACAAATCTAGTAGGTGAAAAATAGTGGCTTATTTTAGTTTATATTTTTAGAATGAATACTTAATTTCAGTTTTGTGAACTGGTTATGCCCATTACACATTTTGTTTTTTTTAACTAATTTATGGGCTTTTTGCTTATGAAAATAATATAAACAACATAACCACCTATGTGGCTTTCAATTACACCTCCTATTTTTCTACTCCTTAAATAACTACTCAGAATTCTTATACGCATTTAAAATGGTTGTATTTGGGATGGAAAGATGGTTCAATGTTTATAAACACTTTCTTCTCTTGCAGAGGACTTGGGTTCAGTTCTCAGCACCTACATGGAAGCTCAAAATGGTCTATAACTTTAATTCTAGGAAATCTGAATCCTCTTCTGGCCTCCTTGGACACTGCATGCACATAGTGTACTTACATATATGCATAAAAACAGATACACATAAAATACACATACTTTTATATATTGAACTATTTTGGCATTTCACTTAACAGTTTGAGAATTTGTGCTGATAGATACCCATATGGAGAATATTCCCATATTTACTTCATTTTACTTTCTGTATGCCATTATATTTTTTAGTTTTTTGTGTTGATACCACATATTCTTGCCTACCTTACTGCTGTATGGCATTAGGTTTCTGAAAGGCATTCCTATTTATCCATGTAGTTTATTGAACTGTTTAAAGTTTTCCATTGGATAGATATACCAAATTTTCTCCACTTTTCATTAATGAACATTTCATATGTTTTTAATATTTGCTATTATCATATGGCAATAGACATCTCTGAGCATGACAAAGTACTCTTTATTTAGAATTGGCCTTTTTGTACATCATAAATCCCTTTTCCCATTTAGTCTTTAGTGTTTACTTCCTTTTCTTTACAAAAATGTCAACCTTCAGATGTATTAAATTTTTATGTCTGTAGGGATACAATCATGCTTTTGAACATATGCTTTTTCCATTGTTACTGCTGAGAAGGAAGACAGTAAGAATGCTTGCCTCATTCTGCTGCTATGAAGATTTAAATGAGGTAACATAAAGGATATTGAAGTGATAACCACAGTGGCAGGTATACACACCCACAAAAAATTAGCTTTTTAGAAAAGGGTTCACAGGAAGGACCTCTGTTTTATTAACTTGGAACAGACTCTACATTCTTTCAGGTGGTATGAGCTCTGCAATCTGGAAATTGCTTTTATGCCTAAAAATTTTAATTACCATCTCTGAATCCTGCTGTTTCTTCTCTCAATATTCTCCTGGAAAGAAAATAACATTTTAAGACAGATTAAAAAATGTTGTGGAATAAAACCCTACCAAAGATTGAGCCTGAGGGGCCTGAGGATTCTGCTGGTTCATTGAAACATTGGGTCCTGAGCCAGGCCCAGCAACATGGACTGGCTGAGGGTTGCCTGAAATCAGCGTTGGGATATTTGTCTGGCGATGCAGAATTTTCTAAAAAGTGAAAAGATACATCTATGAGCTGTCTGTTTAACAAGCCAATCAGGCAGTTCCTATCCCACTCAAAGAATACCCTACTATTTCCATACCAGAACCAGAAGCACTCACCAGGGCAATCTCAGGATCCACAATTCTCATCACTACCTGCGCTTGTAGCAAAGCATAAGCCAGCTGTGGATTCTGAAGCAACATGTTTCGTGCTTCCTGGGGACTATTCTGGACACAGAGCTGAGAAGATAAGAAAATTTACCTTCAGGTTCAATACTAAGAATCTGATAATGGTTTGAGCCATTCTAACTCATAAAGGTAATATTCAAGGTAATCTGAGTTAGTACTGACTTTTTTTTTTGAGACAGTGCCTTATGTATCCCATTCTGGTTTTGAACTGTGACCCTTCAGCCTCAGCATTCCAAGTGGTGGTACTAAAGGCACGCAACACCATGCCTGGTGATTTAGCACTGATTTTGACACTGAACAAAAAATCTCGGCCATGGCAGGCAAGAAGAGTCATTTATAATATGGTAACATCACTTATGGGCAAAACATCTACAGGGGGCATAGAAACACAGCTGGACTGTTTGGGCAGGTCTGTTGCCGTATAAAAATAGCTTCGTGTATAAAATGTGGACCAAATAGTGTCTATAGACTCAACTACTTAAGCTCAGGAAATTATGCCCAGTAACACTTGAAAATCTGATGTAAATGGTCTTGTTTATGATCTAATGCTCCCCCCACCTTCATTTGCTTCATCAGCTCAAACATCTGTTCTGGCGGAAGACTGGCAACTGCTTTGCTAATAGATTCAGGGGCATCCTCGGGGCTGATGGTCTCTCCATAAGGCGACTCAATGACGGGTGCACCAGTGCCAAGGCCTGATTAGGAAGAAAGCACAAGAAAGTCAGGAAGGCAAAAGAACCACCTAAGTCATTTCAAGTGTATTTTCCAGGGCTTCTGTGAGCACCCATCAATAACTGCAAATTCTGGAGCTGGAAAGTAAGCCACTCAAAAACGTCATTTCAGTGAAGCAAAGTGACAGTGTATCTTCTGTTCTTAGAGGACAGCTGGGCCAGTGATAATGCCATTATTGATTTGACAAATCATTTCAGAAGAGAAGCATTTAAACAGCAAAGACGTTACTTTCACCATAGGATTTGTGGAAACGCCTTTAGGCTTGGTGAACCTGAATTTCCCTTAAACTGGAAACCAACTCCTAAGAAGAGAAGGATTTCAAGCCGGGCGGTGGTGGCGCACGCCTTTAATCCCAGCACTCGGGAGGCAGAGCCAGGCGGATCTCTGTGAGTTCGAGGCCAGCCTGGGCTACCAAGTGAGTTCCAGGAAAGGCGCAAAGCTACACAGAGAAACCGTCTCAAAAAAAAAAAAAAGAAGAGAAGGATTTCTAAAGCCAAGCTGCTTAAATGTACACATCCTTCACTCGGGCACCTGGGGTCGTAAGACGCTTTTCATCAGCTAACCACCCCAGCATCTTCTAAAGCATAATCGCAAATGAAGAAATTGCATGGCTTCATCTTCACTAACCTGGAATGCACAGGGCTTGGATTGATACTCACTTTTCAGTTCTTCCTTGTTCTTTTCACTGGCAGCATTATCCACTCGGAGTGCTCGCCCACTGAATTCGCGCCCATTCAGGTTCCGCATGGCACTAAGTGCTGTCTCTTGGTCTTGGTATTCACAGAAGCCATAACCCTTTGGTTTTCCTGTTTCCCTATCATAAACCAACCTGAAGAGCAAAACCAGGTATCAGGAACAAATGCTACATACACACAAGCTTCCTGCTAACACTGGCATGTTCTAATTTAGCCCACAGTAAGATACCCTTCTAGCCGGGCGGTGGTGGTGCACGCCTTTAATCCCAGCACTCAGGAGGCAGAGCCAGGCGGATCTCTGTGAGTTCGAGGCCAGCCTGGGCTACCAAGTGAGTCCCAGGAGAGGCACAAAGCTACACAGAGAAACCCTGTCTCGAAAAACCAAAAAAAAAGATACCCTTCTAAGCCAGGTGTGGTGATTGAGCAAGCCTTTGATCCCAGCACTGTGAAGGCAGAGGCAGGCGGATCTTTGTGTAAGGCCAGCTTGGTCTACAGAGTGAGTTCCAGGACAGCCAAGGCTGTTACAAAGAGAAACTATGTCTCAAAAAAAGATACTTTTGTGTTTTTGAACCAAATCTTTCAGGTAAGTCTGGATATGAATCATAAAGCCTATGTATTTACTTTAAAAATCTGTGGTGATTTTTAAGAATCTCTCATTAAGTTCTTAAAAGAGGATCTCACCTGAAACTAACAACAGGCCCAACCTCAGAGAAGATGTCCTTCAGTTGCTCTTCGGTAGCTTCATAAGGAATGTTTCCCACTAAGGAACAGATAACACATTCAAATGCTTCCACGTGAGCACGTAAACTGTAGGCTTTCCATCTTTATCAATAAATATACAACTGACTGGACAGCGTTCACCAAAACCCCGCTTCCACTGTATCTTTTTAGACCTCATAACACAGGCAGAGACTAAATAAAAAAAGATGTCTTTCAAACAGTTCCCACATGGATATATGACAAACAGGACGTTTTCCTTAACTTTGATAAAAATAAATGTTTAAGCACTGGTATTTAGCCGTAGCCCTATAAGTTGGACCAGTGACTACTAAAAAGATAAATTAAAGGGGATGGGTTCGTGTCTTTATTTCCATGTATACATACGCCTATGGAGGAATAGCCACGACTATAGTGGAGGATGTTCAAAAATTATTCTGAACTGTTTTGTCATGTTTCTTTCAAACAGTGCTTCGTGTGTTCTTTTTGTTTTGAGAATTTCCTTATGTAGCTCTGGCTGGCCCTGTTATGTAGCCGAGGCTGGCCTTGAATTGGAGGCAATTCTACTGCCCCAAAACGTGCTTTGAAAGCAATGCACCTATTTGAGAAATAACTCGTTTAAATCCTAAGAGTTGCTTAGTTTCGCTTCTCTAAAATCTCCCCGGGCTTGATTCATTCATTCATTCATTCGCAACCCACCTCAAGATGCCAGGTGGCCGCTACCACTACGGTTGGATGAAACGTTACAAGTAAAAAGCAAGCGGTATTACGCGTTTATGAGAGGGCGGAAAGTGGATATAGGGTCGATGGCTTCAGAATAAAATCTGTATTTGGGGCTAGGAGAAGCAGCACGGAACAGGGACGCTCTGTTTCCACGCACCTTTTCTCCTAAAAAATAACTGAGAATCGTGAAGGGGGAAACCGCAGGGAAGGCAAACGCTGGAGTCTAGCTCCCCGAACCCCACTGCGGAAAACCTCCAATACCGGGGAGCCCAAGTGGGGGTGGGGGGGTGTTTGCCCACGAGTACACCAGGCTGCCGCGGCAAAGGACAGCAGCGAAACCGCACGCCCGCCCCGACACCCGCTCCGGCTGGGGACCGCAGCGCACGTCCCTCCCGGGCTGGAGGCACCATCGAAATCCTCTCACCGAATACTGAACGCAGAGAACGATCCACCGCAGGGTCTCTAACAGGCAAACCCGCCATGGCTCACCCCCTTAGGTGGCTTCCGGTGCGCCTAAACACACTTCCGTGGGAGAGTGAGTCCAGGGCTGAGCACGCCTCCGTCCGGTGGGAGCCGGAAGCACCTGGACCGAGCCGCCGGGGCCCCGGCTCCCCGCCTCCCGGTGCGGGTTCCCGCCTGGCGTTTTGTCCGGGGGAGGGGCAAAGAGTCGGCAGGAAGGGCAACAGCCGGAGAAAAGGGGCGTGGCGGCGTGCCGCGGGGCGGGGCTATGCTAATTTGAAGTGTTTGCGTTTGCAGCCCTCCTTCTCTGTCTTTTTCGCTGGCGCCCACCCTAGCGTTTATAAGCTGCACTACGGAGGGTTGCGGCGGCTTTAGCCTGGCAACAGGGAAATCATTTGCTAACAGCTCTGGCACTGTCATCTCAGTACTGTCCTACGAGAAATGCGGGGGCCCTCCCCAGTAGCATCCATCCTATTATTTTGTTGAGGCTTAGCTGTACGGAGAGAGAGCTGAGACAGACTGGAGAATGAGAGGACTCGCAAAGTCTGCTGCCAGCCATTAATAAGAGAGC
This sequence comes from Peromyscus eremicus, assembly GCF_949786415.1. Classification (NCBI taxonomy): domain Eukaryota; kingdom Metazoa; phylum Chordata; class Mammalia; order Rodentia; family Cricetidae; genus Peromyscus; species Peromyscus eremicus. The sequence continues at coordinate 81,540,233 of NC_081439.1, read as the reverse complement.
CTAGGGATGACAGACTGTGCTCTCTCAGAAAGTCCCTGAGTTCCAGATTCTTATTGCTGGGACAGTGTGGCACTGGACATTAGCAGGGAAGCTTTGGAAACAATGTAAAATGCCACTGACTGTGGTTGCGCACACTCCTGGGATAGTGCGTTGGAGGAAATCCAGGGTAGGTTATCTTGAAAATAGGATTGAAAGAACAATGAAAGGAGTTCATAGCACTGCCATCTGAGAAAACCTACTATCTGGTAAAGGAAGTACAAAGTAGAAAAATAGGCACAGAATTGGAGGCATGGGCTTAAAATATTAATTCCATGAGCTGGGTATATGGCCCATTGGTAGAGTGCTTGCAAACCATGCATGAGACCCTAGATTAAATCCCCAGAAAAACATACATCCTGTATCAGAAGAGTCTGTGCTTTAAATGTGAGGAATAGAACACACACACACACACACACACACACACACACACGGTGGACAATGTCTCAAGGAATAATTCTGGTAAAGAGAGGAAAGTTTGGGAGTATCACCAATTCATTATACAATCACTATGTGACCTATAGGATATCTTATATAATAGAATTGTTCAAAGCTTGATATTTATAGCTCTGTAAAAGGCACATATTCAGAATTTTGGTGTGTCACAGTTCAATATAGTGAATCTTGACTAAATGAATGTATGGCTAAGTAGATTTCTCAGCTAATATTTTCAAAATTCATACAGACAGAAGATTTACTCAGGGTACTTAACTGAGAATAGAGAGAGGTTCTTGGACTTCCACCCAGTCTGTAGGGGGAGATTTTACACAAGGAACTGGAGAGTCATTTTTCAGTGAGTGCCTCTGGTGGATCTCAGGGCTATGCAATTTGGAAAACATTGTAGTTCATGAAGTAGTTTTATGACAACATTTGGTATGACCATCCATTCTTTTTATCTGTAAATTTTTGTTAAGGAACAGCTGGATAGCTTATAGTAGGCCTAGAAGTTCTTTGCCCAGCTCTCCCCGTTGTGAGAGAGGATGTCTGGAAATGGACAGGAGTGGTCTGGGTTGCTGGATGACCAGTCAAACACTATTGCTGGAAGAAGATCCAGAAACAAACATACTGTCACATGCAGAGTTCTACTCAATGAACTCCTCACTCCACCAGATGCCAGTTTTCCTGGAGAAACACTTTAAAGCAGCTGTCCTGGAGAAAACAGCCCCAGGCTCTAACAGCCATGTTGTGTGGGAGTTGTGCACGAAGCACTTCTGCCTTAGCTCTTTCCCAACTATGCAGCTAATCCCAAGAAAAGTTGACATTTGTAGGGACTGGTTCCCTCCTCTGTGGAGGCACAGGGGGTCCTGTGCTCACAGATAAGCACTAGGGGAACCAGGAATGTAAAACACACAGTGTTGTCTCTTTAAGGGGAGAGATGTATAACCCGTTTCCTGGCCACAAGGTTGGGAGCAGATGTGGTCAATAGCCTGGTGACTTTTGCACTGTTCCTGTGGCCGAGACGCCGGATCCTCCCCCAGGCCCTTATGAGTTTGTTTTTCTCAGTCAATCTATAGAACCTATCTTTGTGGAAGATGTCACATGTACTTTACAGAGAGTTTCAGTGTAGTAATGTCTTAAGCTTTGTTGTGCATACAGGATTGAGTTATTTATCACCAGGAAACTTTTTTTCCAAATTGTGCTGTGCTCAAATATGCCTAAAATAAACTGACCAGTGTCAGACTCTAAGTTTGAACCAACACCAGCTACTGAGTTGTGTTGACCTTTCTTGCCTCCCCGTTTATCACTACTCTGCTGCCCATGGTAGTCTCAGAGACCCCCATAAGTTCTGTTGCTGTACAATATCTTTCCACAGAATAACAGTTTATGACAATGTTAACTTGTTAGTTCACAGTTCTGTGGGTCAGAAATCTGAATGGAAATGGCAGGATTCTCCATTTAATTTTTCACAAGGATGGAATCAATGTCTTGGGCTTTATGTGGGTTGTCTATGGGACACAACCAGCTTTCAATCTCACTTTATTGTTAGCAAAATATGTTTCTTTGTGGTCATAGACTGTGGTTCTTCTTTTCTTGCTGCCTTATTTTCCTGGGGCTGTTAGCTTTAGCTCTTGGGTGCAAAAGCTTCTCTCTGGTCAATGCATGGGGTAACTACATTTCAGAGCCAGCTCTTATGGGACAAGACCTTTCCTGGGGAGATGCAACACAAATCCCTGAGTCACCTGGAAAGAACAGTCAGCTGGTCTGAACTGAGTCCGGGCAGCATGGCAGGTTTCTGCTTCTTCCAGGCAGTTGGCCTAGCCTCAGGGTCTTTGCAGCCTGGCTCCTCTGAGAGTCTGTTTTGCACTTTGGCTTGTCTGACAGGGACTCAGCAGCTTGGGTTGTTTACTCATGGAGGAAGGGGCCTAGAGAATCTGGTCAGTTGCAGGAACTGCTGAAGTGCTTTTGAGTTGTTTACCTTCCTGCTTAAGGAGATCCCCTGCAGGATGGACTGTTTCAATCTGGGAGGAAAGGGTTACAAAACGCCAGCAATGGCCCAATGAAAACCTGTGCTCCCAGTCTCAATTTTGTGATGGTAACTGGAATATTCTGCTTGTATAGGCTCACCTGGATAATTTCTCTATATTAAGATCAACTATGTTGGGGCTGGAGAAACGATTGAGGAGTTAAGAGTACTTGCTGCTCTTGCAGAGAACCAAGGTTCCATTTTCAGCACCCACATAGCAGCTCAAAGGGGCCTGGAATTCTAAATCTGTGGGATCACACGCCCTTTTCTGACCTCTGTGGACACCAGGCACACATGTGGTATATAAACTTACACATAAAGAAACACTCATACACACAAAATATGAATACTTTTTGTAAAAAGACCAACTATGTTGTGCAATCATGAAAATAAAAGCCATTATAATCATGTGAGGCCTTAAGAATTAGCAGACAAATACATCAAGAACTGGGGAAAAAAACCTTACGGTCCATGTTAGACAACTGCCTATCGTGCCCATTTTGAGGATAGTCCTGTTTAAGTAGCCAACTGTAGTTACACATTATGGTAATCCCAGCACTTGGGAGCCTGAGAGCCTGAGGCATGAAGATTATGGATTCGAGCCTAGCTTGGTCTACACAGTGAGACACTGTCTCAAAAAAATATTTGAGTAACTTGCGTTAGGTCCCACAATAAGAAGCTGTGGCATGGTTTCTCTGGTGCCAGAGACTGTTTAAATGCTGTTTTTATTCCCTCCTAATATAACTCAGAAAATTTAGCTGGCTCAATATGTTTCATTACCATTTTAGGGAAATAATGTAAAGCATATGATCATTTGATGATGAGTAGATGGCTCATAGAAATAAACCACCAAGAAAAGATTGAGGCACTTAGCCAGAATGTGTTCCGCATCTCCAACCATCTGTGGAAAATATACTATATGTACTATTACATCAGCAGCTAAACTGACTGTAGTAGTTATACAAGAGGAGCTGTGTGCAAGGGGTGCGTCCTAAATGTTTGCTGTTTTATCTTTGGATTTAACGTATAGGCTGCAAACTCGTTACTCTCACCTCAGTGCCTGCATATTGAGAATCTTCTCATCATTATCACATTTCCTGTGTGACACTTCTTTTGTCATCAGTTTATAGCAAAGTGAAGACACAAAGTGGAGTGTCTGATCCTCTTGTTATGATTGAAGGCTAAATTAGCAATGATATGGGTGTGATATTAAGTAGTAGAAAAAACACTAACAAAGAAGCATTTCTACATCAATAGAAATAAACATATTGGAAGAATGTCACTTGGGGGCTTTAAAAAGATAAAATTACCCCTAATGGAGAATGGAAGAATTTGGGAATTGTGGTGGTTTGAATGAGACTGTTCTCCATAGGCTCCAATGTTTGAACGCTTGGTTCCCACTTCATGGAACTGTTTGGGTAGGTTTGGGAGATGTGGCTTTACTGGAGGAAGTATGTCCCTGGGGAAAAGCTTGGAGGTTTCCAAATCCTCATACCATTTCTAGTGTAGAGCATACATTCTAGTGTGCTCTGCTTCTTGCTTCTGGTTCAAAATGTGAGAATTCTCCTTCTGCTCTCAGCATCCAGTGCCTGCTGCCTGCTACCTCTACACCACCATCATGGATTGTAAACCTCTGGACCCATAAGCCTAAATAAACTCTTCCTTCTCTAAGTTACCTTGGTCATGGTGTTTTATTACAACAATAGAAAAGTAACTAATATAGGAACCTATAATTAAGATTTACACGGTTGAAAAATTTGTAAGAAAATTCTGAGTTCTTAGCCAGTCTTGTAGATGACATCACAAATTTTGGATGGGATATAATTAAATGAAGCAAGCAATATCATTTAAATCTATAAGGGTAAATGGACTTGGATCTTTTCCTGATTATAGAAGTCCAAATTTCCAACACTGATTCATGTTTGATCCATGTTTTAATTTCCTCAAATTCATTAATTTCATACATGAATAAAAAAATCACAAAAACAGACATTGATTGTAGAAAGTGGACTTGGTGGCTCATGTCTGTAATTCCAACAGTCCATGAGGTAAGGGAAATCTCTTGTTTGTCTTCAGAGAATATATGGAAAGGTAGGTATGTAAACAGTTCTAAATGAGACTGACAGTGAGAAAAAAGTTCAGTGAACAGAGCCTGTAAGAAATAAAGAACCATGTGGCTTACAGAGAACACATGAATGATGGGCACAGATCCTTATCAGTGTCTGGTTGGAGGTACCAATCAGAAATACTGATCCTACTTTCTACACTGTTGTATTATCAGACTGGTTCTACAGCAATATTAATACAATTCTGGTAAGACTGAAGGTTTCATCCCTACTATTACTCCAAGAAGTTGTTCAGTTTACAAAAATTGTTCATTTGGGTCTTTTGATTTTTAACATTTTTATTTCTTAGTTAATTAATTTTGTTCTCAATGCAAGCTGTGTATATTTCTCTATTTAATTTCCTAGAATCCTCCTCCTTCAGAGAAGGTTCTAGACTCTTATTCCATACCTTTGCCTCAACCTGTGTGTGTCCTGAGAAGTGAAGTGAGTTTCTTCTATGTAACTGCATACTTGGGTCTTGCTTTTTTTTTTTTTTTTTTTTTTTTTTTTTTTTTTTTTTGTGGTTTTTCGAGACAGGGTTTCTCTGTGTAGCTTTGCGCCTTTCCTGGAACTCGCTTTGGAGACCAGGCTGGCCTTGAACTCACAGAGATCCGCCTGGCTCTGCCTCCCGAGTGCTGGGATTAAAGGCGTGCGCCACCACCGCCCGGCGGGTCTTGCTTTTTAATCCATTGTATTATTCCATGTGTATCAGTTGGAATTCTTAATTCACTTATGTCTAATGAAACTATTGATAGGTTGTAGGCGGAGTGTTTTGTCAGGACCACTGGCGCCTAAATAACCACACAGGGAAACTTATTAATTATAAATCCTCAGCCGATAGCTTATGATTGTTACTAACTAGCTCTTTCAACTTAAACTAACCCATAATTCTTATCTATGCTCTACCATGTGGCAGTACCTTTTTTCAGCACAGCACATTCATCTCCTGCTTCCTCTGCATCTGGCTGGTGGTTCTGCCCTCTTTCTTCCCAGTGGTCTCTCAGTCTCGGCTCTCCTGCCTAACCTCTTCCTGCCTAGCTATTGGCCAGCTGGCTCTTTATTAAACCAACGAGAGTAATACACACCACAGTATACAAAATGATTATTCCACAGCAACACATAAGGTTTGTTATCACTGTCCTTTTGCAACTTGTTTCCTTGTTTTACTGTGGCTCATCTCTCCCTCTTGTAGCAGGAATCTTTTTTTTTGTTTGTTTTTGTTTTTTGTTTTGTTTTGTTTTTTTGAGACAGGGTTTCTCTGTGTAGCTTTGCGCCTTTTCCTGGATCTTGCTCTGTAGACCAGGCTGGCCTCGAACTCACAAAGATCCACCTGCTTCTGCCTCCCGAGTGTTGGGATTAAAGGCGTGTGCCACCACCGCCCGGCTTTGTAGCAGGAATCTTAAAAGTTCTTATTAATAAAATCAAACCCGAGGCCAGTTATTGGGGTCAGTGCTGGTAGATCAGAGAGACAGAACAAGCCATGGCTACCTCACCTTGCCAGTTCCTCAGCTGGTCCTGTTTCCTCAGACTGGAAGCTTCTGTGTCCTCATCCCAATGGCTCTCAGCTGAACTGCTGCTAGAAGCCTGAATGCTTAACCAGCCAAAATGCTTAACCAGGCAAATGCTTCTAGTTTCTGGTCCTCACGCCTTATTAACATTTCTGCTTTCTACCACCGCTCCCTGGGATTAAAGGCTCACTTTCTGGGATTAAAGGCGTGAGTCACCATGCTTGGCTATATCCTTGAACAGATGGATTTCTGCCTCTGGAATGCTAGGATTAAAGGCGTGTGCTACCACTGCCTAACTTCTATGTTTAATATTGTGGTTGTTCTGTCTCTGACCCCAGATAAGTTTATTAGCATGCACAATATTTTGGGGACTACAATACCACACCCTCTCTTACAGTCTTTCTTTGTGACTAAGTGACTTCCTGGAGTGTTATATTTTGATTCCTTGCTTAGTATTATTGATTTGTCTACTATAGATTTTTCTTAGATTTTTTTTATGTGTATAAGTGTTTTTTCCTGCTTGTGTGTATGTGTACCACATGTGTGTTTGCTGTCCATGGAGGTCGAGAGAAGGTGTTGGATCCCTTAGAACTGGAGTTACAGATAGTTGTGAGCCACCATGTGGGTGCTGGGAGCTGAACCTGGGTCCTCTACAAAGATCAGCAAGTGCTCTTAACAGCAATCTCTGCAGCCCCTCCCACATATTTTTGCTTTGTGGTTATCACAATCCTTACAGAAATCCATTTTGATTAGAACAAGGTATTTTGAAATTATTGTAATGTAACATGATCATAAAGATAAGCGAGAAAGAGGAAATATACTAAAAGGCTATATTCGCATCCATTCCTTTCTATTCTTTGATATTTTTAACTTTTTAAAAAATTCTTGGGAAGAGGTGGTGGTGGTGGTGGTGGTGGTGGCGGCGGCGGCGGCGGCGGCGGCGGCGGCGGCGTCGGCGGAGGCAGGGGGATAGACATGACCGCCGCCTGGGCGCCGGCACTGCACCCGGAGCCCCTCGTCGCGCGCGGGCGGTTTGTGTGATTTTGCTAAAATGCATCACCAACAGCGAATGGCTGCCTTAGGGACGGACAAAGAGCTGAGTGATTTACTGGATTTCAGTGCGATGTTTTCGCCTCCTGTAAGCAGTGGGAAAAATGGACCAACTTCTTTGGCGAGTGGACATTTTACTGGCTCAAATGTAGAAGACAGAAGTAGCTCAGGGTCCTGGGGGAATGGAGGCCATCCAAGCCCATCCAGGAACTATGGAGATGGGACTCCCTATGACCACATGACCAGCAGGGATCTTGGGTCACATGACAATCTCTCTCCACCTTTTGTCAATTCCAGAATACAAAGTAAAGCAGAAAGGGGCTCATACTCATCTTATGGGAGAGAAAACGTGCAGGGTTGCCACCAGAGTCTCCTTGGAGGGGACATGGATATGGGCAATCCAGGAACCCTTTCGCCCACCAAACCTGGCTCCCAGTACTATCAGTATTCTAGCAATAACACCCGGCGGAGGCCTCTTCACAGTAGTGCCATGGAGGTGCAGACAAAGAAAGTCCGAAAAGTCCCTCCAGGTTTGCCCTCCTCAGTCTACGCTCCTTCAGCAAGCACTGCCGACTACAATAGGGACTCACCAGGCTATCCTTCCTCCAAACCAGCGGCGAGCACTTTCCCCAGCTCCTTCTTCATGCAAGATGGCCATCACAGCAGTGACCCTTGGAGCTCCTCCAGTGGAATGAATCAGCCTGGCTATGGAGGAATGTTGGGCAATTCCTCTCATATTCCGCAGTCTAGCAGCTACTGTAGCCTGCATCCACATGAACGTTTGAGCTACCCATCCCACTCCTCAGCAGACATCAACTCCAGTCTTCCGCCGATGTCCTCGTTCCATTGTAGCGGCACAAACCATTACAGCACCTCCTCCTGCACTTCTCCTGCCAACGGGACCGACAGCATCATGGCAAATAGAGGAACTGGGGCAGCAGGTAGCTCCCAGACTGGAGACGCTCTGGGAAAAGCCCTGGCTTCGATCTATTCTCCAGATCACACTAACAACAGCTTTTCATCAAACCCTTCAACTCCTGTTGGCTCTCCTCCTTCGCTCTCAGCAGGCACAGCTGTTTGGTCCAGAAACGGAGGACAGGCCTCATAATCTCCTAATTATGAAGGACCCTTGCACTCTTTGCAAAGCCGGATTGAAGACCGCTTAGAGAGACTGGATGATGCAATTCATGTTCTCCGGAATCATGCAGTGGGCCCGTCCACAGCTGTGCCTGGTGGCCATGGGGACATGCATGGGATCATCGGACCTTCTCATAATGGAGCAATGGGTGGCCTGGGCTCAGGGTATGGAACTGGCCTTCTTTCAGCCAACAGACATTCACTCATGGTTGGGGCCCACCGTGAAGATGGCGTGGCTCTGCGAGGCAGCCATTCTCTCCTGCCAAACCAGGTTCCGGTTCCACAGCTTCCTGTCCAGTCTGCAACTTCCCCTGACTTGAACCCACCCCAAGACCCTTACAGAGGAATGCCACCAGGTCTCCAGGGCCAGAGTGTGTCTTCTGGAAGCTCCGAGATCAAATCCGATGATGAGGGAGATGAGAACCTGCAAGACACAAAATCTTCTGAGGACAAGAAATTAGATGACGACAAGAAGGATATAAAATCAATTACTAGCAATAACGATGATGAGGACCTGACCCCAGAGCAGAAGGCAGAACGTGAAAAGGAACGGAGGATGGCTAACAATGCCCGCGAGCGCCTGAGGGTCCGTGATATCAATGAGGCTTTCAAAGAGCTGGGCCGCATGGTGCAGCTCCACCTGAAGAGCGACAAGCCACAGACCAAGCTCCTGATTCTCCACCAGGCCGTGGCTGTCATCCTCAGCCTGGAGCAGCAAGTGCGAGAAAGGAATCTGAATCCGAAAGCTGCCTGCCTGAAAAGAAGGGAGGAAGAGAAAGTGTCCTCAGAACCTCCCCCTCTGTCCTTGGCTGGTCCACACCCTGGGATGGGAGACGCAGCGAATCACATGGGACAGATGTGAAAGGGTCCAAGTTGCCACCTTGCTTCATTAAAACAAGAGACCACTTCCTTAACAGCTGTATTATCCTAAACCTACATAAACACTGCTCCTTAGCCCCTTTTTTTTTGTAATATAAGACAAGTCTGAGTAGTTATGAATTGCAGACGCAAGAGGTTTCAGCATTCCCAATTATCAAAAAGCAGAAAAACAAACAAAAAAATGAAAGAAAGAAAGAAAGAAAGAAAGAAAGAAAGAAAGAAAGAAAGAAAAAAGTGCAACTTGAGGGGCGACTTCTTTAACATATCATTCTGAATGTGCGAAGCGGTATGTACAGGCTGAGACACAGCCCAGAGACTGAATGGCAATCCTTCCACACTGTGGAGCAATGCATTTGTGCCTAAACTTCTTTTGGAAAAAAAAATATAATTAATTTGTAAGTCTGAAAAAAATATTTAATTTAAAAAAAAATTGTAAACTTGCAATAATGAAAAAGTGTACTTCTGAAGAAAACGACATGAACGTTTTTGTTGGTATTCAAGTCAGCTAGTGTTTCTAATGACCGGATATTGGATAGGGGAAGCCCGGCTACCCTCATAACAAAACCAGCAAACGTCCTGATGGCAACCAAGTGATGACATTAGCCATTCCTTAGGGTAGGAGGGACAGATGGATGTTATAGACCTATGACAAATATATATATAAATATATATATAAATATATATTAAAAATTTAGTGACTATGGTAAGCTTTTGTTCATTTGTTTCAGACTTTTTTCTCCTGTAAAAAAATAGTACTGATTAACTTTTTTAAAAGAAAGATTTTACTGTAAATATGGATTTTTTTTTTTTTGGTCTGATTTTTGTCCCTTCCCCAGTTTGTTATCGTACCCTGTAGTGCCAACTCTGCTTCCGGAGGGGCAGTGCAGGACGGAGTGCTGACCCTGATGTTGCTTCTCATTCATAAATAGTAGAAAGTTGTTTCTCCAGTCTTTTGGGAACACAGGACTTAAAAAAATCACATCATGTGTAGAAATTACATGCAGCATTGCCCAGGCAAGGCAAAAAGAGTTTGTCCGGCTTGTGGCGCTGCCCTTGTGACCCTCTCCTGGGATTTTCAGAGGTACACGGTTAGAATGCTACAATGTTACCACTGTGCCTTCCAATGTTTATATCATCGGAAACATAACATAATCAAAGTGGCTGTGATTTAACAAAACGATTCAAGTGTTACCTACCTGTGTAGCCGAAGTAGTGTGCAGTGAGGCGTTTCTGAATACATGGTCAGATTTTTGGAAAAAATACAAAAACTTAAAAAAAAAAAAAAAAGAGTCAAGTTCAAAAACCGTCAAATGAGAAAATTGCAAGTAGTGTGACCGAGCTGATTGATTTTGTTGCTTGCTTTCTTTCTTTCTTTCTTTCTTTCTTTCTTTCTTTCTTTCTTTCTTTTTTCAAAATGGGTTTACTAAAAAGTAGATGACTTACTTGCCTCCTCCTTCGTCTGAAAAATGCCAACCAATCATGCAGCATTATAACAAGCCTTATAAGTCCTGAAGCATTAAGTTGCACTTTTATGAGGAGGGGTATAGTGCAGTATTCTCTGGCCAGTATGAATGAAGTTTATACTTAACATTTGATAGAAACATAGATCAAACTATGGCACAGCAACTCATCAGATAGCTAGCATTCACTCTGGGCACAATTGAACCAATTCCCATCCGAAATCTTCCTAATGGTTGACTTTGGTGTGTAGTGCAGTAAACAGTAGTGCTTCTACTTAAGCATCCGTCAGCATCCTTTCGTCTCTAACTGGTTTCTATTTTTACAGCCACACAATCTTGGCATGTATTAAGAAAAAAAAAATCCCTGTTGAAGTAGTTTTTTCCACCTATCAGCACTGAGTAAATGCCATAAATCCATGGAAATGGTCTAAATGCCCCATCTGTTGTCCTGTTTTACCAGTTACGTAGTGATGAAACACATTTGTAAATTTTATGCAACCAATGGCAAACCTATCATTATTTTGAAACTGTGTATGTAAAAGTTATATTTTTACATGTAGACTCTTGTTATTATGTGTTTTAATACATTGTATCAGGTTTTTTGCTTTTTGCTTTCTAAACTGTGTGGTTTTTTTAAAAAAAGTCATTTAAATGAAATAGTGAGCTACAAGAATCTGAAATTTATGTTCATTTCCGAAAATGTAAGAACAAATAAGATAGTTATCACGTGGTCACCTTTTACAAACCCATAAACATTTTGATTAGCTCTGTGTGTGTGTGTGTGTGTGTGTGTGAGTGTGTGTGCGCGCGTGCGTGTTGAAAACTGTAAATATGTTCAGTAGTGATAAAACTAAAATGCTTTGATTTGTTAAGTTCCTAAAATGTGGAGGTGGATTGAAAACGTAGGAGAATAGCAGAAATCAAATTTCATGAAAAGTTCTTCGGGGGCTTTCCTATGAAACGTGCGAACAGAGGGGCTCAAAGAAGGGCACGGAAGACAATAATGTACACTCCCCTCCTCCCTAAATGATGGAAACCATGTGTACTTGTTCCCTCCCCCATGTTGAAGATTTCCTTTTCGTGATCCATTCTGCACTCACTTTGTATAGTCTACCAAGGCGGGTATCCCTAGGAACATTATTATTATATAGGAAGCAGGTATACTCTGATCACATTCAGGATAAGTGTATAGAAGAGAATATGGTGTTTACTCTTTAGGGAACTGGAAATACTCCCTGCATTGATGTACATTTTCAGAATGGCACTTTTGATACATGTTATCGTAAAGGTGCTTACTAAAGCTGAATTAAAGTTTTTCCAATCTGTAAACAAAGCAAAAAGTTAAATTAGTCATTTGATTTTTTTTTCAATTGGTGCTTTTATATTCTGTTCTCACTCAAACAGAGGAAAAGCTGCGATTTCTTGCTCACCAGCTTTGATGTATTCATTACTTGGTAATGTAATACGGCTATTGTCAAATTCCTTTTGGAAATAAGCAAAAGACTCCCTAAAGGCCACCAGAAGCTGCTGGCTGCATTCTGCTTGGTGGAGAAACATGATCTGACCCTCTCTGTAGTAATTGGGTTGTATCTCCAGTTTAAAAGAAAAGAAGAAGAAAGGGAATGTGGCCTTTTTAATGTGTTTTTTTTTTCTTGTTGTTATTTTGTAATTATCAAACCCAGGTAAGATATTGGTATTCCTGCACTGGATTTTTGAAAGCAACTTAAAGACAGGATTAAAATACTATACATACATTTCATAAGGGTCCAGACTACACTAGATATATATGGTGTGGTGATGCATAGGTTAGGGACCCGTTTAGAGGCTCAGACTTTGAAAGCAGCTTGGAGCAGTTGATCCACCTCCACATTCAAGTACTTTATGAATATGCAGAGTTAGGGATCTGCCCATCTAGGAGTTCCCACCATTTGTCCTCTGTGTAACTGTGAGGAACACTAATGCGCATACAACTCTCAGATCACCCAGTCGTACAACTGATTCTGACTCAGTCTTCCGATTCCTGGTTCTGTTTTGTTTTTCCACGTTTTTCCCATCTCTTGATTTTTTTATTATAATTATTATTTGTGATCTTTGTTTTGATGAGGGGTTGGGAAGTGGGAGGGAGTCGAACTGAGACTTGGGGGTAAGAGGATTTTTTTTTTTCATCTTTGCATCCAACAGGCAGAATATGATCTGTGTCCAAAACTGAACTTAAGTCAGGAATGAAACGATTCAGCATAAACAAGCACAAAAAAAAAAAAGTAGTCTGCCGGCTGACTGGAAGCAAAAATTAAATAAATTTAAAAAAATAAATAAATAAAGAGGTGAAGACGGAATATGATGAATTCCAAGACAATGGGGCACCAAGGCCTTTGGGCCTCTTCTTGATTTTGCTTTGGTTATGTTTGTTTTCTTTCAAGATGTTCTTTCTCATGGGACTTGAAGTGACTCATCTCTGTGCAGTGCTGTTTTGCCATATGCTCATTTCAAGTATTATAGACATATGTAATGGTGAAATATATGAACTGTGGCCTTTTTCATTCTCGTTACTTGTGATGCAATTAAGTGAAGATAAGAAAAAAAAAGCAGAGATTTACCATTTATCAGTGCCTGGCTTTTTGTTATAAAGCTTTGTCTGTCTAGTGTTCTTTTGCTATAAAATAGACTGTAGTACACCCTAGTAGGAAAAAAAAACTAAATTTAAAAAATAAAAAATATATTTGGCTTATTTTTCGCAGGAGCAATCCTTTTATACCATGAATATTACAAAAAAAATTGTCAGATTCTGAATATTTCTTCTTTGTAGATTTTTGGAATCATTATGAGTAAAAGTTTGTTACTTTATTTTACTATTTAAAAGATGTTATTTTACCATGTGTTACCGAGATGAAACTGTATGGTAGCTTCTTTTGTTTGTTTTTGTTTCTTTGTTTTTGTTTTAGTTGTAGGGTCGCAGTGCAGACTTTTTTCTTTCTTTTTTTTTTTTTGCGACTGTACACATAGCTGCAGCATTAAAAACTTTAAAAAAAAGTTAAAAAAAAAGAAAAAAAAGGGAAAACATTTCAAAAAAAAGATAAACAGTTACACCTTGTTTTCAATGTGTGGCTGAGTGCCTCGATTTTTCATGTTTTTGGTGTATTTCTGATTTGTAGAAGTGTCCAAACAGGTTGTGTGCTGGACTTCCTGAAGAGGCAAACCACCCAGCTTGGTCTAGACCATTACCTGTTCCCATCTGTAGTTATTTGATGAAGTCATGTACATGACCGTTCTGTAGCAATAAATGTGCCATTTTTATAAAAAAAAATTCTTTGTGTCTTTCACATCATGCATTTTAACTCCATTCATTCCCCATCCCTTTGTATCTGTCCTCTGCCCATGCAACCTCCCCTCCCAAAATAAAATAAAGTAAAATTTAAGAGAAAAAAAGAAAAAAGAAGGAAAAAACCCAATCTCATCATGGGAGCTGTAGTGTGACACAGTGAGTCATGCAGCGAACCCTTTTACCTACACATTTTTACTTGCAAGTGTTCATTGCAGAGAGTCATTGGTCTGGTTTGAGGCTTCTGGTTTCTGCTACACTATCGATGCTGGGCCCTCACTGGGACTCCTCTTGGATATCCTGTTGTTGTCCTGTGTCATGGAGATCCTGTAGTTTTGGGTCTTCAGGACTAGCCCCTTCACGATGCTGCAGCAGATCATAGATGGGGTGGATGTTAGGGTGGACCAACTCATAATCCTGATTCTGGGCATGGGTAGTTGCAGGGTTGGTCAGCCTGCCAGCTCTTCCCTGTCTTCCTTACCAGGGTGAGCTCTCCAGCTTGCCCTGGCTACTTCACCTCTTGCAGCAATGAGCAAGGAGTGGAGCCAGTCCTCCTGTTTTTACACCCTCAGGGTGGCCTCTGCCACACCTACACCTTCAGGGCCAGCTCTACTGTGTTGCCCAGGTGAGGTGCAGGGGCCACTCTCCTGCGTGCTACAGCTGGTGAGGGGCAAGGATAGTTCTTCCACTCTTATGACCTCAGGCAGATGGGGGAGGCAGATCTCCCACGCTCACTTTCTCAGGCCTGTTAACCCACACTCCCATGTGCGGGGCAGGGCCCATTTTCCCAAGTGCTGGAGCTGGTATGCGGGCGGGTCAGCTCCTTCACTCACCACAGGTGGCAGGGGCAAGGGGGAAGGGCATCTTTCCCTCTCCCTCAATGCAAACATGCAGATGTGGGGGTGTGGCCAGCCATCCCACTCTCACACCCTCAAGGATCTGCCCACAGGGTCACAGCTGACAGCAGGGCTGCTTTCCTTACTGCTGTAGCTGGTAAGGGGGAGGGTCTGCTCCCTTGTCTGTCGCAGGTGGCGAGGGGTAAAGGGAAGCATCTCTCCCCTGCCCATGCTGCCACATGACAGACAGTTGTGGAGACAGCTTTCCCATGCTCACGACTTCAGGGCTGGCACATCCACATGTCCGCCAACAGGGTCTTCTTTACTGTGCTGCCCAGGTGAAGGGCAGGGCCTGCTCTCCTGAGTGCTGCAGCTGGTGAGGGGCAGGGGCAGCTCTCCCACTCTTATGACCTCTGGGCCAGCTCTCCCACCCACCTCAGGTGTAGCAGTGGTGGAGGGCATCATGGGGGGAGGGCATCTCTCCCCCACCCATGCCACCATAAGGCAGATGAGGGGCAAGGTCAGATCTCCCACACTCATGTTCTTAGGCTGGCTTGCCTGCACCCCCTCCACACATATCCCCATCCCCCCCATGCCAACAGGGTCAGCTCTGCTGCTCAAATGAGGTGCAGGGCCTGCTTTCCTGAGTGTTGGAGCTGATAAAGGGAGGGTCAGCTCCCTTGCCAGCTGGAGGTGGTAGGGGCAAATTGGGAGGGACTCTTCCTCTCCCCTACCACACCACCCTGCAAACAAGGGAGGAGGTACCTGCTATGCCCCTCCTACAGCTTCAGGGCTGGCTCACCTGCACGCCTGTCTATAGGGTCAGCTCTACTGTGCTGCTCAGGCGAGGCACAAGACACATTTTCCTGAGTGCTGCAGCTGGTGAGGGGTGCTCCCCCACCTGCTGCAGGTGGCAAGGGGCGAGGGGAGGAGGGCATCTTTCCCTCACCCACACCACCACATGGCAGACAAGAGGGCTGTGACCTGCTCTCCCATTCTCACACCCTCGGGGCCAGCTCCCCTGTGCCCCTGCAAACAGGGTTAGCTCTATTGCGCTGTCCAGGTGAGGGGCAGGACCAGTTCTCCCTAGTGTTGCAGTCAGTGAGGAGTGGGGCCAACTCTGTACAGCCCTATCCTCTCAGCCTTCAGTGGTGTCAGGAACCATGGACATCAACACAGACTGAGGCTGCATCAGGGCCATGAACCCAGACATGGGCCCCGGTAGCAGCCCAGGCCCAGACATCACCATGGCCCGGGGGGTGGGGGGGGTGGGGGGGTGGGGGTGGGGCAATGAAGCTACCCATATCAACCCGCTCCTCACTGCTTTCACCTCTTCAGATATGTCTCTGTCCACAGGACATGAACCATTCTGTCTCTCTTTCTCTCTCACATATGACACCATACGTTTGCTCACCATAATAGTGTCTGTCAGTTTGGCGCAAGATGCCAGGAGGGCGCATGTTTTCTCCTTGGAGCCTGGGGTGGACTGCTCCAGGCCTAAGTGTGAATCTCCTTGTCCTGCTCAGTCCCTTCTGGCGCTGGGCAGGAACATGCTTCCTCCTCGGAGCCTGGGGAGTACCACCCTGGGGCCTGTGCATGGATCTCCTTGTCCTGCTCAGTCCCTTCTGGCGCTGGGCAGGAGCATGCTTCCTCCTCGGAGCCTGGGGAGTACCACCCTGGGGCCTGTGCATGGATCTCCTTGTCCTGCTCAGTCTGTCATGCTTGTTTGATGTCTTAAAAACAATATGACACTTGAACCTAGAGTTTTACACACATCAGACAAATGCTGTTATACTTCTCATTCTTGAATCTTATTGATTTTTTATTTTTGAGATAATGACTCATTATGTGGCCCAGATTGGACTCAGATTCATGATATTCTCTCAGCTTCCCAATTATAGGAGCTAAAGTCATGTGTCAACATGCCTGGATAATTTTTTAATGTTTCATTAGTAAACACTAATTTACATAAGAATGGGTTCATCATAACATTTTCACATATATACATAATGTATTTTAGTCATATTTACTCCAATGCTGTCTTTTGTCCCCATCCCATTCTTTTTTTCTAAGATTTGTTCTTTATGTATACAGTGTTTTGCCTGCATGTGTCTCTGCAGGCAAGAAGAGGGCACCAGATCTCATTACAGGTGTTTGTGAGCCACCATGTGGTTGCTGGGAGTTGAATCAGGTCCTCTGGAAGAGCAGCCAAGTGCTCTTAACCAATGAGCTATCTCTCCAGCCCCCACCCCATTCTTATTAATCCCTTTACTCTTCCTAACTAGACTTCTTCTAATTTCACGTCTTTTTTTGGTGACTCAATGAGTCCCATTAGGATTGTTTACAGTATAGGTAAGAGTTTGTTTGCAGGATCATGGGCACAGTGCTAGTGGCTACATCCTTAAGGAAAGTGTCTCTCCTTCCTCCATTAACTGTTATCATCCTACGAATCTGCTTGGGGTGCGGGGCCCCAAGTACTAGTCCTTCTTCCATGACAGGGTGTTGATGGGCAAGAATCTTGTGCAGATAATTGCAGCTTCTGTGTGTTGACGAATGCAACAGCCACATGATGCCCAGAAGCCAACGTTCCACACTTGTCCCCCTACTTTCTCCTGTCATTATATTTCCCATCCCTTTCCTGCAATGTTCCCTGAGTCTTAGATGGAGTGCTATAGATGCCTCTTTTGTGGTTGGGCATTCATCAGTTACCTCCCCTGTGTACTTTGACTAATTCTAACTCTGCAATCACTGCCAAGTACGGTTAAAGGAAGCCCCTCTGACCCAAGCTGACAGCAGCACTAGTCTGTGGTTATAGTTACATAGAAGACAATTTGACAGGCACATCATGTCCACTTAGCAACATGACAGCAAGAACTTCCCCACTAAACCTATGGCCTCCCCAGCCACTCCTGTGGAGTGAGACTCAATTCCAATCAGAAAGCAATTGGCTTTTTTTTTTTGAATCTCATAAATGTATGCAGTAGAACATCATGGTCTATCCCCATCTTACCCCTCCAACTACCTCCATTTACCCCCAACATGCCACTCCCAACTTCATGCCTTTTTTTGAGACAGAGTCTCACTATGTAGCCCTGTTTGACCTGGAACTAGCTATGCAGACCTTCCTGGCCTGGAACTCACAGTGATCAAGCTGCCGCTGCCTACTGAGTGCTGGATTACAGACATTTGTCACCACGCCTGGCCTCATTCCTGTTTAAGTTTACAACCCATTAAGTCCTCTCAGTGCTGTCTATATGTGCATGGGTGTGGGGCCGTGCACTGGAGAATGGGAAATCTACAAGTGGCCATATCCGCAAAAAGAATCACTGCCTCTCTCTCCCAGCAACTTCCCACTGCCAAAAGCTCCTTGCAGTGTCATGGTCCAAGAATGGAGTCCTGTGATGAGATTTCTCAGTGCTTGTGAGAAAACTCCAAGGAACCATGGCAAGAGTCTTACAGTCTCAGTTTCTTAAAAAACACAGATTTTTTTCTTGCATTTTGCTTTTGTGCCCCTCCCAGGTGTAGCAGATAGGAGTGAGTTTACTTCCAATTATTCATTATCACTGGCTATTGTTATTTGGTTGGATGCCTCTTTGGAAAAACCTGGTTTTGCCATGTGCAGCTTACTCTTGTGATTGGGCACCTATCTCATATGACTCCTCTTAACCCCCAGAGTATATATTGTATATATATATCCTATCCTCCCCTCCCCTCCCCTCCCCTCGTCTCCTCTCCTCTCCTCTCCCCTCGTCTCCCCTCCCCTCCTCTCCTCTCCTCTCCTCTCCCCTCGTCTCCCCTCCCCTCGTCTCCCCTCCCCTCCTCTCCTTCTTATTTAGACAAAAAGGGGGAGATGTAGTGGGTAGCCATTCCAGCTTTGATCTGGAAGTTCCAACCCCCATTGAGGCTTCGGCAACTGTCACGCCTACAAGGCGGGGCCAAGGGAGGCGCCTGGAGACCCGAGATCTGGATGGGCCAGCACTCTCTCTCTGTTCCGGGACCCTGGATGGTGGAGGTGGACCGAGCAGAGCTCCAGCGAACACCGCTGGAGTGCAATACACCTTCCCCAGACCCCGCGACCTACCTATCCCTTCATTTGTAAGTTACCCACTTATCGGGGACTACGGGGGTCCAGCCCCTCGATAGTCCCCTCCCAGGGTCCGGGAAGAATCTACAACCAGCTGATAATTAATCTTTGATGAGAAGAAATGAATCTATGTACACGAAACTCCTTAGTCCATACACTTTATTCTTCTGAGTCAGTTACAAGCTTATATTCTGCTCTCGTATTTAGCCCATTTCTAGCCTGATTTCTCTCTACACTTGTCTGCGGTCCCCTCTAGGTTCTATCTTAATTCCTTCATCTAGTTCTGCCCCTTCTAGGTTCTCATCCATCTTGTTCCTTCCCATATCATCTTTTCTCCCATCTTCTCTCTCCTCATCTCGTTCTTCCTCAACTTGTTCTTCCCCATCTAGTTCTTCCTCATCTGGTTCTTCCTCATCTTCCATCTCGTTCCTCTAGTACTCTCCTCTAGCCCTTCAATCTAATTCTTCCCCATCTCAGTTTGTTCCTCTCAAGTTCTTACCCATCTAGTTCCTCCATACTCTTTTCTCTTCTCTCTCTCCCCATGCCCTGGAAGTCCTGGTATATAAAGCCAGGCTTCCAGGGTCAAATGGAGGGGTGATAAGAATCACATAGGGAGCCAATAACCATTAATTATCATTTGCAACCCCAAAGGGAAGTGACCAATGGGGAAATGAATTAACTAAAGGCTAAATTCGGGTAATATCTAAGAAGAGGGAACCTTATGTGCTCAACTATAGTCTTAAACGTGATTAGTAGAAAATGTTAAGAATCTATAAGTTGCTAGGTCAATGGGAGAAAATAAAACTGTCTTCTTTTTTCCTGTGGCTCCTATCTGTCCAAGCTATCTGCCATTTTTTTCTGCAGGGTGGGGGAAAGTGTGCTCAGTCGCTAGGCAACCTGTGTACAGCTAGATGCCTCTGGTGATAGTTAAAGGGAGATCTGGAACCAGAGGTAAGGTTTGGGAAAGGAGGAAGTAAAGCTTAATTGGCACATCTGCCAGGCCTTCTCAAACAGGTAGCCTGGATGGTTAAGTCTGTTCTTAGAGAATACAGAGGTATCTCTGATAAAGTATTCTCCTCCATCTGGGGATGGACCTGGCCGGATGCTGCTAATGATGATAATTACAGGGAGGCTTGAACTGGGGTTCTGGCTGAGCATTGCTGTCAGCGCAGAAGGTTATCTAAATATTCCTAGAAGTGGTTAGGTAAGGAGTTAGTGGTCTATAAAGTTAGTAAGGCTGTAAGAAAGGAGGGCCCGAGCTAAATTGCACCTGACCTAGGTGGTGTCTCCTTGTGGAATTTACCTTAAATCAGGAGACTTGCATGTAGACTGTTATTACTGCTAGTCCTTGAAAGTGGCCAAGGGAGATATCTGATTCCAGAGAAAGCCTTTCCTGAGGCTGTTCTTCAAATACCTGGAATGTGTATGTCCAGAGAGTGATCAGTCCACACTGTTAGCCCTTCTTAGGGAAAAGTCAATTGGGAAAACTATGAAGGCACACATGACTTTCATAATAGAACACAGCTGATATATAACAAGCCAAGTAACACCAAAAACTCCTTGGGATTTGGCTTCCTCTGGAGGAATTCCCTGATTCCTCCAGGTAGTGGCTTTGCCATAACCAGCTGAGTTCTTATAATATATTCCTGTGGCCCGCAGCACCCACTAAATAAATCTTCCTTTTAACTACGTGGAGTGGCCTTAATAATTTCGCCAATATACAAAGACCATCGCTGGTAGTCTCCCTTTCTCAGTTCTCAGTTACAAATTAATAGTGACTACGATAGGACTCAACATTGTCAGAGAAGTGAAAAACCCTCTTCATATAAATGTATATGAAAACACTGTATAGTCTATACAAATGTATTCTGTTTACTGATATCCATTGAAATAAAATGAAGATACAATCTTACAGACAGGCTCATCTACTTACTACCTAATTTTCTTCTTTCATTGTAATTAAAACTTCCAAAGTCCAACTACTATTGTCATCCTGTCAGATCCTGAAACTCCAGTTACCAGGCTCAACAATAAATGTTAAAATCTAGATGCAAATCTATCCTCTCTCATACTCTTCAATGGTAAAGAAACTGTGTAGATCACATAAAAGCATACTACAGTATAAGCATCCACATGAGAAGATTTGTAATTCAACCTGGGGCAAGGAGGATGCACATGTCCTCTTGATAGAAGCATGACACTACCTTGTAGGAGTTCAGTCAGGATGAGGCAACAAGTAAAAAGGTACATCTCATGTACTCTAACTAGACATCATATTTTCTTTGCGGTTTATCTTGCTTGTATACATCTACACTGTTTTTAATATCATGTTCTTTCCTCTGAATCAACAAGTGTGTGACATTTGACTATTCCTATGAATAAAGTTCAATCACAGAAAATAGGTTAGATGAAAACAATTTCATTGGGTTTTATACAAATTTAAATATTTAAATAAAATGCAAGTTTCAATGTAAATAATGTTAGGAAATATTCAAATGAGTATGATGTAAAGATAATGAACCTCTGCTGTCTCCATGAACACCCAACAGGCCTTTGCTGCTTCCTAACTCTGAAACTCTGAAAGTGATGAAGGTACACTTGACCGCTGTGGTAGGTCCTCTTTGCCTGCATTAATCCATTCAGGTTCCTACAGCAGAAGACCACACCCAGAATGGTTTATATGCAGCAGAAGCCTATTTCTCACAATGATGAATGTTTAAAAGTTGCAGGAAAGGTTCAGGAGATTTGTTACCTGGTGAAGACTGACTTTCAAGTTTATTTTTATGTTATATCTTCACATTATGGAAGGACAAGGGAACTCTATGGAGTCTCTTTTTAAAAGACATTAATCTACCCTATCCTCATGACCTAAATACCTCACAGAAATCCCATCTCATCTCATGATTTTATATTATCAGTGTATAGGATTTTGACATATTTATTATGTGGGCATAAACATTCAGTCAACTACATATCTTTAGAAGTACTAGTGACTATAAGAGACAGGCTAAAAAGATTTGTGTTGCTACTGACAAATATTACTTCAACTTGTTAATATTACCCTGTCATATGATTTTATTTGATTGAATTAAATAATTTCTATATATTAGTCTGATGAGTAAAAAGAAAGTCAAATAAATGAATTCTGTCTTACTGTTCTGCTGTGAGGAGACTCGATGACCAAGGGAACTTAGAGAATAAAGCAATTAATTGTTGGCTTGCTTACAGTTTCAGAGGGTTAGTCCATCATCCATTATCATTGTGGTGGAAACCGTAGTGATAGATAGGCAAACAGAGCTTTACATCCTGGTATCTGCAGATAGTATGGAGAGAGAGAGAGAGAGAGAGAGAGAGAGAGAGAGAGAGAGAGAGAGAGAGAGAGACTGTGGCTTGGCATAGGCTTTTGAAACATTAAAGTCTATCCATCTCCATTGATATACTTTATCCAACAAGGCCACACCTACTCCAAAAAGGCTACATCTCCTAATCCTTATCCAACAGTTCCGTGGACTAAGGACCAAACATTCAAACATTTTAGCCTTTTGGGCTCATTCTCATTCAAAACATCACAAATGCTAATCCAACAATTTGAAGAAACTGACCATCAATCTGCAACCTTGAAAATCTGCAAATGTCATGTCATAAGAACAGCATTGAAATCATTGATTTAAAATCACAGGCCACTCCATTCTCCCTCTGCTCTCTAGACAGCCTCTTTCCATCACACATTAGTAATTTTGTGACCTCCAGATGAAGCACATATATCTAAAGATTCAAAATCAACATCCACATATGAGAGACAACATGCAACATTTGTTCTAAATCTGGGTTTCCTTTGTATTTTTGTTTTGAAGTCTATCGATATAGACTGGAAATTTTCATGAATTCATTTTTTAAAATTTTTGATACAGTGTTTGTTTGGCCCAGACTGTCCTGGAACTCACTCTGTAGAACAGACTGGCCTCAAATTCAGAGATACACTCACCTGTGCATCCAGAGAGCTGGGGGAAGGATGGAGTGGGAGAACAATGAAAAAGATATCTTGATAGAGGGAGACATTGGGGCATAAGGGAGAAACCACTCTCCACTATTCCTAGAAATCTAATCTGGGGTCATCCTTGTGGTCCATCTCCTGGCTATTATGAATAAAGCACAAATTAATGTGTATGAGCAGTTAACTCTATAGTAGCATGTGGAGATTTTTTTGGTATGTCCCCAAGAGTAATCTAGATGGATCACATGATTGGCACATACACACACACACACACACACACACACACACACGTACATGGTTCAGGAACCTTCACACTGATTTCCATAGTTGCTGCATTTGTTTGCACTCCCACAGCAGTGAATATGTCTTCCACTTTCCTCATATCTATGCAAGCATATATTATCATTTAGTTTCATGATCTTAGTCATTCTGACTGAGGATGTTGATTATTTTTTAAATATATCTCAATCATTTGGATTTCATCATTTGAAAAGGATCTGTTTAGTTCCATGTCCCATGTTTTGTTTGTTTGTTTGTTTTGGGTGGTGTAGTGTTTATCATTTATACTATATCCTCAGGAGAGAACTTAATTTTTTTTTAAGTTGGAGCATAATACTGGCCAAACTTTAGCTTAGCTCTCCCATTGAAACTGGGACTCAGAGTGATGTGTCCCTGAGTGCCTTTGTTTAAAATAGATGGCTCCCAGACCCATAAGATAGGCATTATAATGAAAAGAGATGGAAGTAAGGTCGTGATATTATCTAAAAACTAAACTGGGCTCAGAAAGACAAATATGACATGGTTTCTCTCATATGTGGAATCTAGAATTTAAAAAATACATATGACATGGTAACAAAACGGATTCCAATGAAGGAAGAAAAATGTCTAAACAATGGAGTAAGGGAAAAGGAAGGTTAAGGACAGAGGAGAAGGAAAATATTCCAAGTGTGGTCTTACATGCGGAATGTCTGATCTCTCTTATCTGTCTACCTGTTGTCTAGCTATGCCTTTACCTATTTTTATGTATGTATGTATGTATGTATGTATGTATGTATGTATGTATGTATCTATCTATCTATCTATCTATCTATCTATCTATCTTATTTATTTATCTAACTAAGAATTACATAGTGAGACCTTGTCTCAAACAAAGGGAATGAAAAAGAAAGCAAGAAAGGCAAGCTAAGTGATAGTTTTCTGAAATGAGACAATGATGACATGCTCATGGCAAGTTTACTTCAGTGTGTCAGAAGGTAATTGTTTTCCTGCTCGACCAGGTAAATCTTCCTATATACCTCACTCAAGAACGAAAATTAAGATATATGGTAACAATGTAGATGATTTCTTATTATCTGCCTTTTTGGTCTTCTGAATAATTAGATTAATCCCCAAATGCACACACGATTAACTAATGCTGATATCCCTAAAAACATTGATGACACCATTGCATGCTATATCACAGACTCTATCAATGTTTTCTTCCCTCTCCCAGAAATTAGGCCATGTAGATGTAACAGTCTTATTAACTAAGAAACACAGAGCCAAATGCAGAGTTAAAAGCCCAAGGGGTCAGAGCACTATCTAAGAGCTGAGACTAAAACCGCCTTCTTACCACCCGCTGCCGTCCTTCCCCCTGAGAAAGAGACCTACTTCCTGTGTATCTGTCTTTTTATTGACTTTCTGTTCTGCCTTCTCATTGGTTGTAAACCCAACCACATGACCTCCTCGTCACTGCCTATCTCTACAGACCTCCAGGTCTTCTATGGTTGATATTGAGATTAAAGGCATGTGTCTCCATGATGGTGGTATCCTTGAACACACAGAGATCTGCCTGTCATGTGATCGGGATTAAGGGCATGTGCTACCACTGCCAGACTTCTGCTATGGCTTGCTATTAGCTCTGACCCCCAAGTAACTTTATTTATTAACACACAAATAAAATCACATTTCAGCACAAATAAAATATCACCATAAGACCAGGCATCCTTTAGCTTTGTGTCAGTGACTGCAAGTTGATAAGGAAGTGTCATATATTACTTTCCCTCCACTTGCAACTGTGTACAAGCCTAGACTTCCCCTCTTCTAATCCCTAGACCAAGCACAAGCTATAATGAAACCTGGTTCTTCGCAGTGGTTTCTTGACTTCTGACATGTAGGTCAGGTAAGGCCATATCTTGTAGTACAAAAATTGCAACCCCTATATTTACATTAGAAACCTATATGGTAAAGTGTGGGAGCCCGTTCTCGGGTTCCTCGTGGCTTTACCCAGCAGGTCCTCATAGAGGATGATTAGACCACGGGCCTGAGTGCAGGTGTCTGAGATGGTCTGCACTTGGCTGTGCTGGGGGAGGAGGTCTTTTGCTCCACCCCTTGGCGTCTCTATAAAAACCCTGGGACAGAGACAGTCGGGGCCCATTGGAATAGGTTCCAGGCCCTCTCGAGGCTATCCTTTATTTTCTATCTGTTTTTCTCCGTGATATTCTCCGCAATAAATCCTTCTATCTAATATTTCCTGCTGCTCGCACTCAAGAAAACTCTGGGGAACTGTGGGGGTGGTTGGGTAAACGCCCCACAGAATGGCGCCATGAACAGGGACTAAAGAAAAAAGAAAAAAGGGACTAAAGAAAAAAAGGGGGACTAAAAAAAAGGGGGGACTAAAGACAAATGAACAGGGACTAAAGACAAAGTAATAGGGACTAAAGATAAAGGAAAATAATAGTTTTATTACAGAGTTTTTGGCGAAAGTGCTGAGTTCAGCCCTGCCAGTGGATGAGGCATGCCGGTGTTATGGAAAATATATATTTTTTATATATATTGAGAGGCAGGGGTTTTATCCTCGAGAGAAAAGGAAAGCGGACTGGAAGGATGTCCGATGCTGCAGCGAAATTCTCTTCTGTCAAAATTTTCTATCTTCTATCCCTTTCTCAATTTCTATCTGTGAAAAATAAGTATAAGGCATAGGGTAGTAAAATAGTGTAGGAAAAACTTAGAAGTGTAAGATTGTGTAGGAAAAAATAAGTAAGGCAACTAGACAGAAAAACTTCAATTTTCTAACTTGGGGGCTCTGAATGCAAACTGGGGGAAAAAAATCTTTCTTTGGGCTATTTGGGTAGTAAAAAAGCTCTTCTTCGAGCTTATGGGGAAGAATAGATTTCCTATGGAAGCTTTTGACCTGGGGCAGCTGAAATGCTAAGTCCAAGCGGCAGGAGAAAGTGATTTCTCCCTGAGGCAAAAATGGGGATGTAAAAAGCCAAAAAGTTTAAAGTTGGGAAGTTTTGGGAAAAGTTGCTCTTTTTCTTGGGGGGAAAAAAACCTTTCTCTTAAAGCTTTTCTTGGAAAATTTGGGGGGAAAAAACTCTAAAAAGCCTTCATCTTTCTCAAAAGCTCTCAAACTTAAAAACTAAAGCCTTTAACTTTCAGAAGGACAAAAATTAGAATCACCTGAAGATATTAGTATGGGGACCATCTGTGATTAGCTCTAAGGGAAAAAAACAAACCTCTTAAGACAGCAAAACCTCTAAGTTCTGTTTTCCAAGCCTTAAAATTCCTCCCTGCAATGCAGGAGGCAGGGACAAGTTCCTAAAAACCTCTTCTAAGCTCTGTCTCTTCAAGCTAGTAAAAGACAGTGGGTCAGAGTACCCTGAGGGAAACGCTTGGGAGAGTGTGGGTAAAGAGCTACAGAGAGCCCAAAAGGGCCAGAAACTTTACCTGAGAAAAGCAAAAAAGCCAAGCTTTTCAGTTACAACTGAGCTGAGGCATCAAGGGTTTTGTTTCTGAGTTGAGCATTTCAGAATGAAAAGGTGCTCCTAATGGTCCTAATGCAAAGATCCCCTGAAGCAATGCAAACTGTTAGTTTTGTATCCTCTTCTGAGCAAAAACCCAGAGGGACTGGCCAGCTTCTCTGAGTTGGAGTGCATTTCAGGGATACTAGGGTTCCTGCAGTTGCAAACTTCCTGGAGCACAGAGCTGAGGCAGGAAGGTGCAGGACCCAGGGGAAGGTTGCTAATGAACAACCAAAGCTAAAGCCAGTGGGAACAGCACAGTTGTCTGCTTTCCTACAAGTCCCGGGTTGGTAGGTCCACTGCTGCAAAAAGACAACTGAAAAAAGCTTTCCTATCAGTAAGGACCTTTCTGGGAAAACAGTAAAGCTGAACTGTGTCTAAAGCAGTCGTGCTGCTGAGTCAGAACGCTGTCTGGGGAGAGAGCCCAGCCAGGGCAGAACAGAACTATCCAGGAGTAAAGTTTTCTTTTCAGTCAGAGAAAGCACCTCTTTGAGAAAAGCTTTGTTTCAACTGACTCCCTGAGATGAGGGAGTGTAGCCCTGAGGGCTGATTGCCTCTGGCATAAGCTCTGTCCTTGAGCACCCAGACAAGCAAATGCAACCCACTGGGGGACTGGGCCAGGTGAAGGTCTGATAAGGCAAAACACCTGTCCTAATGGGAGTTTAGAAATGGCAAAAACCTCCCTTGTTAGATTTTCAGTCTGTACGCAAACCACACAGACCCAGAAAACAAACGGACAAAAAGCCCTACCTTCAGTAGCAGGGAAAGCCGCCACTGTAGTGTCGGAAACTGTTTCTGGGGTAGAGGGGATAAACTGAGACCAAACTGGGAACTGTCTGGGAGAAAGACTCTAAAGAAACAGAAGGGACCAATTCCTCCCCAGAAAAATATGACCTGAAAAAGCTGCTAGAATTTGAGGCAGATTCGGGGAGGGGGAGAAAAAGCCCCTACTTCCAAGGGCAGCTAGCAGAGGTACAGAGCCGCAGATACTTGAAGCTCTGCATCTGGGGAAGGAAGGAACAAGCAAAATGAAATAGATCAGTGGGAGAAAATCTCTCTGAAAGAGCTATGAAAAAACTCTGTTGTGAATGTTTTTCACTGACTGGCTAAGACAAACACAAGCCCCGAGGAAAGTTGCTATCAGAAATTGCCCACCTCAATGCGCGCTAACGAGGCAGGTGCAGTTCTGATTTGGGAGTCAGTGTCAATTAAAGGAGAGACCAGAAACCTCCCAATGTCCCATAATTGAAAATGTAAAATGCCTGTTCAAATCTCCCGTTGCAAAAGCAAAAAACTTTGTTCAAACCTCCCGGGCAAGAATTTGTAAGCAAGTCTGGTAAAAAAGAACTTAAAAGTTGACTCTCAGACCCAAAAAGAACTATGGGAAATGACTGATATAAGGGAAATGATATAAAGGACTGATATAAGGACTGATTATTATAGACTGATATAAGGGAAATGCATTCTGGGAAAGGTAGTTTTTCCGCTAAAGATGGCGACATTGCCCTGAAACACTTTTGTCAGCTCGAAAATACGTTCATGGTAAACTTAAAATACAGCTTTTAAAAGAATAAGGAGGAAAATCATCTAAGAGTTTAAGTGTCAGTTCCAATGAAACATTGAAAGGATACGGAACTAGGCACTTCGCGGTTTGGGGGTTGGTAAAATGACTTATTTACCCTAATAGCTGTGCAAAGTTTTTACGGTAGTTGGATGACAAATGGCTACCTTTAAGAGCAAACAAGCCACTTTAAAATCCTTAAGACAGCAAGAGAGCAGTTTATACACTGAACGTTGTCTTAGATATGAAAAAACTTATGTGAAATTAAAAGTTATTTACCTTTTGAACAAACTGCCTGCAATGAGTAATTCAATTGCAAATCTAATTAAGGGGATAAGAAACAGGCATTCAAAAAGAAATGACTGCTTTATAGATGGAAAACAAACTTCAGAAAATCTGTCTTAAAAAAAAAAGCTTCACCTGAAAGTTCCTTATAAGAAATCAATGCTAAATCACAGCTGCTAATAACATCAGTAGTTAAAGCTAATAAAAATGAAAATGCTAAATCCTGAAAATGCTTTTTCTCAAAGTAAGCTAATGAAGGATATGTTTCATGAAAGAACATCTATGTTCTTGACTCCTTTGAATAGTAACAGTTTTGGTGAAAATATTGGAACTAACAACAATCCAGTCAAAATGTTTCAATAAATTCAAGATGCTATCTACAAAAGAAAGCTGCCATGCTTTGTGGGCCATATTAGAGTTCACTCCAATCTTCCTGGTCTTTTAGCTGAGGGTAATGCGAAATGGAAAGATCCCTGCTCGGGATTGTGGAAGGGTCCCGATCCTGTGTTAATATGGGGTCGAGGACATGTTTGTGTTTTTTCACAAGAGGAGAATGAAGCTCGGTGATTACCGGAGCGTTTCGTAAGGAGCTTGGAACTAAGAAAGGTCAGCTCCAATGATGTTCCTACAATGGAACCAGAATGAAAGTGGCTCAATTAGTGTTTCTGAGGTTTTGTCACTGGTTAATGCAAACAGTGAGGAAATAGAGTTCGGAGCTGTGCCGCTTTTGGCTTTACTAGCTCCTTTGGAAAAATACTTTATATCACCTAATAACTGTGCGATATTTGGCAAAGAGCTTACAGCAGCTAAATACGGTAATTTCACTGTCAGCGTGAAGGGAAGTTTTTCGGTAGAACAAACCAAGAGTACTGCTGTAATAGAAACATTTGTCTGAATTGAAGCACTTAGGGGAACTACTATGAATTTGGGTGAAGGGACAGCCTCTAGTTAAACACCGTCTACCGCTGACAGTGCATCTCTGCTGGGTCCGGAACGGCTGAGAGAACTGGCAACTTTGGAGTGTGGCATCATCCTGGGAAGGTTACACAGTCCCCTAGCAACAACTATCACAATTCTATAACAACACTCACTAAATCCCAGTGCTTTATAACAAAGCTGACTATACACTCTAAACGTTAGCAATGATGTACGTACTTCCTGTCTAGTTAAGAATCTTTCTAATAGAGATAGTGATAATAATTAAGAGTAAGAAATAGAAAAAGATGAAAATAAGATATGTAAGTTTATAAAAATTCTCTTGTTAGATCTGTGTTAAAAAATCTTTAGGTGTTTGCTAAGTTAAATATATGCTAATGGTAGCCCTATATAAGTTTGTAAAATAGATCTATAGATCCTTTAAGAATATAAGTTTGCAAGAAATATCTAAGGTAGTCTTAAGACATGTAGTGATAAGCTTGTAAGAAGTAAAGATGTTAGCTGTAAATGTAAGTTTAAATAAGAATAAGATGGAATGAATATAAGAAATATATAAGTAATAAGAAATATATTTGCTAAAGTAGTTCTATAGTTTCCTTAAGGAGTATAAATAAGTAGATGTTAATACGTTATATGTGAGTTTGTAAAATGTAGATGTTGAGTGTGAGTCTAAATGCTTTGCAAGGCAAAAGGTTATATGTGAGTTTGTAAAGTGTAAATGTTAAGTGTGAGTCTATTCTTAATGTATATGGTGAAAGAACCTGAGACATACAGAAGTTAGTGTCCTAGCAGACTGCAAAGCAGGCAGTCTGAGCGGTTTTTCAAAAGCTCCAGAAGCCGCTAAGAAGCTAAGAATGGCGGACGCCAGAACCAGCACAACAAGGCATCCGCAGCTGAGATCCGTGGAAAATCGACGCAACACAGAAAAACCTGAGCTAACATCAAAAAACGGTGCAGTTTAGACTACTACTGTACCTAAAAAGGTCGGTCTGTGAGAACCAAAGTTGCAGAGACGCTTGTTTGAACTAAAATTGTTAACTGCAAAAAGTTTTGGTTGTAAAAAGTCTCTTCATATTTGGAAGTGAAAGCCTGATACTAGAATTTATTTCTTGTTTGAACTTTTTGAACTTAAAATGAGATAAAACTACAAAGATTTTGGTTATGGATTTCTTCATATTTGGAAGGCTCGTACCAGAATTTATCATGTGAATTTTGGGACTTAAGAAATGAAATGAACAGTAGAGATTTCATTGCAATGGGACAATTTTGAGTTTATTCATAGTAATGACCTAGAACTGTTTGTTGGAATTGGGTTAAAAATGGAACTGTTTAAATGAAGAAATTTATTTCTACCTAGAATCAAGATGCAGTTTTGTGTATGCATATATGCTTTATTAACTGGTGATTCATGAATTGTTTTGTGGAACTGTTTATGTAAAATGGAATTACTTATGGAACTGGTTTGTGTTACAAACGGAACTGTTTAAACAGAAGTTTGGGTTTTCTAACTAGGCTTGAGATTTTGCTTAAATTATAAAGAAAAGGGGGAGAGTTAATATTCCTTAGTCTAATTTCAAAAGTTGTTTGAGTGGATTAATGTCATGTTTTTGTTAGTAAGAAATGCAAATGGGGTATATTAAGAGACTACTTTTAAAGTGTAAAGAGTTTTATTAAGAAACTGCTTTTGGATGTTTTGCTAAGTTTTCAAAGTGTTAATGGTTAGATTGAGAAGATTGCTTTTCAATATGGGTTTGTAGGAATTATATATGTTTGGATTCCTCTAACTAGGTTTGAGATTTTGTTTAAAAAATTATAAAGAAAAGGAGGAGTTATGAGATTGAATTATGTTTGCAGAAACCTATTGATATTAATGCACCCTGGTTTTGTGGAGTTAAGAAATATTTAAGTTTGATGTGAATACATCGAAGTTTTTCCTATGTTCTGTTAGCAAGAAAATTCAAATGATTGAGTTAAAGTTGTAAGGCGGAGAAAATTGTTAACTATATTTAGCACCATATATGCTAATTCAAATGGTTCTGTTAAGAGTTTGCTTTGTGTTATAAGATTGAGAGAATTGTGACTATGTATAGCAATATTTATGTTAACCTGTTAATGGTAATGATGAAGCTAAGGGATTCTTTAAGTTTGTAGTCGCCTTAAGAGTTTTTGGCTTAGAAAGGGCTTGAGGCAGCTAAGACTGCTGTAGTCACCTTGGACCTAATTCAAAAGAGAAATGCCATCTATATCATCCTCTACTCCATATTGGGAGGTGTAACAGCTTGGAGATTGCTGTAAGCCATTAATAGTTATTTTTTTATATATTAAGAAAGGGGGACCTGTGGGAGCCCGTTCTCGGGTTCCTCGTGGCTTTACCCAGCAGGTCCTCATAGAGGATGATTAGACCACGGGCCTGAGTGCAGGTGTCTGAGATGGTCTGCACTTGGCTGTGCTGGGGGAGGAGGTCTTTTGCTCCACCCCTTGGCGTCTCTATAAAAACCCTGGGGCAGAGGCAGTCGGGGCCCATTGGAATAGGTTCCAGGCCCTCTCGAGGCTATCCTTTATTTTCTATCTGTTTCTCTCCGTGATATTCTCCGCAATAAATCCTTCTATCTAATATTTCCTGCTGCTCGCACTCAAGAAAACTCTGGGGAACTGTGGGGGTGGTTGGGTAAACGCCCCACAGTAAAGAACCTTTTTTGTTCTCTGAAGTGAAAGGTCTGCCTTGCCCTTCAGAAGTCCTCTGTTCGGTCAATAGTGAAATGTCCTAATTCTCCTTGTATCATGGGATTTGAAGGAAAGTTTCTCCACTTCCAGGAAAGGCCAATTACGCATGCCTATGGCTGTGATGCTTTATCTCTTCTAACACTTTCAGAAGTTAATTCCTAATCATGGCTGCCTGTGGTGGTGCTGCTAGCTCTACTAATATAGCTCATCTGAGGATAATTTTGAGTCGTTTTCTTTCAATGATCCTGCTTGTTAAATCCTAATACATAACTGCAGTGTTTTGTTTTTCATTTCTCTTGGAGGACAGGGGATGTGTATGTGTGTGTGTGTGTGTGTGTGTGTGTGTGTGTGTGTGTGTCTCACTGGCAGGAAGGGTGGCCTGGGGTCACAGGTTAAAAGGCTGGGGAGGTCAGGGGCCACCCAATGGTTGCCAAATTCACTTGTGAGTAGCCACAGATTTGAACTTTGCACTAATAGCTCCAGGCCTGGACCCTACATGGAGGACTCAGCCCAGTGGCTGGTGCTCCAGTTCAAAGGCCGGCAATCTGGTTTCACGTGGCTTAGGTTTTGGGCCTTCAGTGGGTCCTGTACATTCCCACCAGCCTCCTGGGTGTGGAGAGTGTGGGGTGGGACCAGAGTAAGCATTGTGCAGTTTCAAAGCTGTGCAGGATTCATCCTGGTTTGGAAATGGAAGACCTTCAGGGTGGGTGTCAAAGGCCCCAATTACTCTCGGAAACAGTAAACTTTTGTCCAGAATGCCTGAGTGTGTGGTACCAAGGACCAGTTAAGTATAGTTACCTATACTTTCTGCTGCCTGTTATAATTTCCCATTTCTGTCACTTGCCCACAGGTTACAGATTCCTAAAGCCTTACACGGAAGCTACAGTCAGGTGAAGAACTTTGTGGAAATACAAGCATCCTTAACATTAGATTTCACCTACATAGGATAGGACTTAGGTCTGATCATTTGCATGTACATAGCCATGTGTGTACAGTTCCAAAATCAAGAAAACAGGCAGTTGGTATAACTTAGTAGAGAACCATTGCTGTGATGTTTGGAGTTGTGTCTGAAGATTTTCCATTTTAGTGGTTAAACTATTAAAGAATAGCTACCTTCTAAAAAATGGATATAGATCCGCATCTCTCACCCTTCAAAAAAACCAATTCAAAATGGATCAAAGACCCTCATTTAAAACCTGAAATGCTGAAACTACAAAAAGAAAACACGGGGAATATGTTGGAAGTTACAGATATAGGAATGGACTTTCTGAACAAGCACAGGGAATATTTCCAAGAACCAACCAATGGGACTATATAAACCAAGAAGTCTCTGTCTATACAGAAGGGAAACTATCAACAAAGTGAACAGCCAGCCTGTAAAATAGAAAAGGTAAACTTTGCCAGCTATACCTCACACAGGGGCTGATACTTAGACTATTAAAGGAATAGGGACATTAAATACCTGAACCAAAACTCTGTGAATCAGTAAATGGGCTGATGATATGAACAGATAGTTCTCAAAGAAAGAAGCATAAAAGATCAATTAATATTTTTAAAAGTTCAAAATCCATAGGCATCAGGGAAAATTCCTATGGGATGTCTTTCTGTATGCTGTGAATGTGTGTTGCTCTGATTGATTGATAAATAAAGCTGCATTGGCCTATGGGAGGTCAGAATGGAGCCAGGCAGGAAAATACAAGAGATATAGAAAGAGAAGAAAGGAGAGTGGGGCAGACTCTGCTAGCCGTTGCCAGGAGAAGCAAGATGTAAAAGTACCGGTAAGCCACAAGCCATGTGGTAAAGTATAAATTTATAGAAATGGGTTAAGATGTAAGAGCTAGCCATGAGAAGCCTGAGCCATTAGGCCATATAGTTTGAAAATAATATAAGCCTCTATGTGTTTATTTGGGATCAAATGGCTTTAGTATGTGGTGGGAGAGGTTTGTCCAGACCGCAGGACCCAGGCAGGACACAGGAAAACATCCAGCTACAAAAACTTATCTGATATTCTGTTTTAATCCAGTCAGAATGACTATAATCAAGGTAACAAATATTGGCAAGGATTTGGGAAAAGGGAATGGTTATCCATTGCGAGTGTGAGTGCAAGCTAATGTAGCCACTATGGAAATCACTCGCAGTGATTTCTCAAAAAGTAGAACTACCATGAGACCCACCTATACCACTCCTTGTTATATACCCAAAAGATTCAATATCCCACCACAGAACTGTTTGGACAACTGTATTTATTGTGGACTGTAGTGGGTAGCCATTCCAGCTTTGATCTGGAAGTTCCAACCCCCATTGAGACTTTGGCAACTGTCACGCCTACAAGGCCGGGCCAAGGGAGGCACCTGGAGACCCGAGATCTGGATGGGCCAGCGCTCTCTCTGTTCCGGGACCCTGGATGGTGGAGGTGGACCGAGCAGAGCTCCAGAGAACACTGCTGGACTGCGATACACCTTCCTCAGACCCTGCAACCTACCTATCCCTTAATTTGTAAGTTATGCCATTAAATAAATCTCCTTTTAACTACGTGGAGTGGTCTTAATAATTTCACCAATAGTGGACTGTTGACAAAATTATAAGCAGTCTTAGTAAATTAGAAACACAGAGCAGAATACAAAGGAAATAGCCAAAAAAATCAGAGCAATAGCCACAAACAGCTTTAGCTTACCACCAGCAGTAGCTTCCCCAGAGAGAGAGATTTCTTCCTGCATGACTTGTGCTTTTATTGCCTTTCTGTTCTGCCTTCTCATTGGCTCTAAGCCCAGCCACATGACTTCCTCGTCACTGGCTGTCTAAACAGACCTCCAGGTCTTTATGGTTGGTACTGGGATTAAAGGCTAGTGTCACCATGCTTGGCTGTGTCCTTGACCACACACAGACTCTGCCTGCCATGTGATCAGATTAAGGGCATGTGCTACCACCCAAACTTCTGCTTAATGGCTATTTGACCTCTGATCTCCAGGCAACTTTATTTATTAACAGAAATAAAATATCACATTTCACCACAAATAAAATATCACCACATTTCCTCCTTTTATTCTAATAAAAAGAAAAAGAGCTATAACGAATATAAGAAAAACTATATATAATAAGTACAATAACTATATGCAATATATACAAGCAATACATACCTCAACAATGTCTAGTCTATTTGATGTTGACATTCGACCGACTCAGAGAAAATATTCCATTATCTATCCTATTTTGGTAAGTACAAAATGTACCTGATTCACTTTTTATCCTAACTTATATTACTAACAGAGAACTATCTTATAATGTCTTTTAAATTTATACACTTACACCTTTTTAGTGAGTTTCTTTTCTGAAATTCTTAACAAGGAAAACTAACTATAACTATTAATTTTCAATTAATTATAACTATAACCATAACTATCTAATCTTCAACCTCCTCAGAGACCCAAGAAGGAAATAATATTACCTAATAAAACAGAAAGTGCATACAAGCAGCTTCCAAAAAAAAAATGTGAATTGACAGAAACAGCCAGCTACCTGGACAGTCACCCAAGGTTTCTCCACAACGTTGGGGTATCATCTTCATCCTATAGGTTTAGCTTATCTGACAGACTCATTTGTGAAGCAGGATGTACACAGGCCTACAGTTCGACCTCACATTCGGTGAGAGTAGTCCATGTACCAGATAAACCTGAATTCCAGAGTAGGTCAGTTCGGGCTGTCTCTCAACCATTGCCAGTAGTCTATTGTGGAGGTATCTTTGTGGATTTCTGTGGACCTCTCTAGCACTTTGCTTCTTCCTATTCTCATGTGGTCTTCATTTACCATGGTCTGTTATTCCTTGTTCTCCCTCTCTGTTCTTGATCCAGCTGGGATCTCCTGCTCCCCCAAGCTCTCTTCCCCTCGCCCCTCGCCCTTCATTACCCCCACTGTGGGAGCCGGTTCTCAGGTTCCTCGTGGCTTTACCCAGCAGGTCCGCATAGAGAATGATTAGGACCACAGGCCTGAGTGCAGGTGTCTGAGATGGTCTGCACTTGGCTGTGCTGGGGGAGGAGGTCTTTTGCGCCACTCCTTGGCATCTCTATAAAAACCCTGGGGCAGAGACAGTCGGGGCCCATTGGAATAGGTTCTAGGCCCTCTCGAGGCTATCCTTTATTTTCTGTTTATCTCTGCAATATTCTCCGCAATAAATCCTTCTATCTAATATTTCCTGCTGCTCACACTCAAAACTCTGGGGAACTGTGGGGGTGGTGGGTAAACACCCCAGTCTGGCAAGATATATCCCGTGGTGTAATAGTGGAATAAATGTTATGGGAGTAAGCAATAACTTTCTGATTTGATTTCAGGTTTGTTTTACAAGACAGAACCCAAACTTGGCACTGTCAATGAGGACAACCACCTGTGGCTACATAGGTCATAAGTCCTAGGGAAGAGTTTACCATAGCTTATCTGCTAAATGTACATAGCATTAAAATGATTCCTTTTTTAAAAAAAAATTTCGACACAGGGTTTCTCCATGTAGTTTTGTTGCCTGTCCTGGATCTTGCTCTGTAGACCAGGCTGGCCTCACACTCACAGAAATCTGCCTGGCTCTGCCTCCCGAGTGCTGGGATTAAAGGCATGTGCTACCGATGCCTGGCTTAAAATGATTCCTAATGACTTATTCACATACCTATAGATCAGTGTATCTCTCAATCCTCATCAGAGAAGTTTCTTTTTACAGTAGATGGCAATTAACACAGAGACCCGAAACTGGTCAACATGCAAAGAATAAGAGACTTCAGAATGCTCAACCCTAAATAAGACATCTATATCATCCCCTCCCCTCAAGCTTCAGGGATCTTAAGAGGAGGTAGAAACACTGTAAGAGCCAGAGATGGTGGATAAATTCAAACCAATTCAAGTGGAAAGGTCTTTCTACTATTGATCAAAGCCCTTGGAGTCAACAGTCAATCTAAACTTAGAGGGTAAGATATTTTGATCTTGAGTCTATGTTAAAGCAATCTATTGTCAAGTTCTGAAATAAGAGAATTTTGGATTGTATCATCTTTTTTTTACTTTAAAATTCTGGAAACAATGTCAAAACATTATATTTTGTTTTCTGGGATGAGGCAGGAAGGACACCACAGATTTGCATGTAGTTAAAATCAGAACAGTTCCAGAACCAGTGATGAGACAGCTCACACAGCTGCCCATGTCTGGGGCACCATCACCGAGATGCCATCCATCCTATTGACCTAGCTGATAGTAACAAAACAGGGAGCTTAGGCTCAGCACAATACATTTCCAGTGGGACAAGATGATTCTAGGCCTGCACTTAGGGCTTGGGCACTGTCAAGTACGGAACACTTAGGTGAAGAGGGTGCCAGGGTCCCTGGAGATGCCCCTCCACCTGCTTTGTCATTGCAGCTTGGTCAACTGCCTTTTGCAAATAAGGAAAAAACAGAAAAAAAACAAAACAAACAAAACAACCCCCCCCAAAAAACAACCTTTTATACTGAGGGTTGAGATATGCAGGAATCTGTAGGTATGGACAGTTTACTGCTATGTCTGTTTATTGGGTTCTTCCTTAGGGCCTATGACCTACCCATCTATGGATTTTTGGCCTAGTAAACACTACCAGGCATGGATTCTATCTTATAGAGTGGGTTTTAAATCTAAGAAGAAAGTGGTT
Source organism: Peromyscus eremicus (assembly GCF_949786415.1). Lineage (NCBI taxonomy): Eukaryota > Metazoa > Chordata > Mammalia > Rodentia > Cricetidae > Peromyscus > Peromyscus eremicus. Next base: position 81,502,420 of record NC_081439.1, on the reverse strand, counting down.
GGTTTATTCCAGTAACTGTACCACTATTGCACCAGTAAACATATTTGCCAGGCCAGTCATTATTGTAGCTCACCAGATTCACAGCTGGGTTAGACTATTGTTTATTTTTCTCCCCTGGTAGTGTATGCATAGCACATTCCAGAAGTATGAAAGGTAGCCAATAGCAGTGACGCTTCCAGGTCAGCACCAGCTTGAGTTCCCCATGTCCTATGACTTGAGCATGTGGTTTCTTCAGCAATAGGCTCTTACCATCAACTTCTGGATGGTAAAAACAAGAGTAGTGGCAATAACCCCTACTGTTTGGGAGGGTCTGTGGGACTCCACTGCACATTTGAACTCACAGAGACTGTGACAGCACTCACAAGACTGAATACAGTCAAGCCAGACAGAATCCCAACACAAATGAGTGATGGGCTCATGATGTTCCACTCCCTAGCTGAAGAGTCACTGGGAACTGATGGCTGCTGGTTTAATGTCAGTTTCCTCAGGGATACCGCCCCTGAGAGGCTACCCATTCTCCAGTGGGTGACCCTATACCCATGTACATGCTGACAGCATTAATTGGGTTCAAAAATCACATGAAGTTGTGAGGGCAAAGTTATGATGGGGGAGAAGGGAAAAAATTGAAGAAGTGAAAGCAATGAATTTGATCAAAACACTTTACGTGAATGTTGAAATTTTCAAATAATGAAAAATTAGAACCTTTAATCATGATTGACAATGTGGATCCCGTAACTGACTGTTCATATTGCTATTTCTTGTTCTTGCTAGCGTATTGCATCCATGCCTGTAATTAGAGTCTTCCTACTATAGCTGCTCTGCAAAAAAAGCATATCTATGAATAAGTAGAGATGTAGATTGGTGCCAAATATGCTTTAAGGCTAGCAGAAAGGTGAGTGCAAGGAAAACATATGTAAGGTCATATGTAACCTTCCTTATGCACTACCAGGCTTTCAAAAAGGACATAGGGGATAAGTTAGAATAATGGGAGAGACTTTTAGCAAAAACATTATAAGTGTGTTTGAAATTGTGAGAGAATAATTTTAAATTGTCTTTTTCTCCTCCCAACAAAACAAATCGTATCACTTGCTTTCATCGTTTCATTATACAAAGTTCTGCACTTTTATTGAATTATTTTATTCATAGAATTTGAGTTGTTGTACCCAGAGTCCTCCTAAGACCATCAAGAGACCAAATCCGATGCAAAAACAAAGAGTTTGTTTTCACTGTTGGGAGTTAACCCGGGACTCTCCATCCGTCTGATGTAGCAGCAGAGCAGGAGAGACCCCGAGTAGCAAGGAGGCAGGGTATTTATAAGGAGTAAATAAGGGAGGGGGCTTGGGATCTACAGACTACATAGGAACAGACTCAGGATTGGCTTATGTGAGTGGCAATCATGTAGTAACTTTTAATTGGCTAGGGTTAGCTGGAGGTTACAATTATCCATTTTTGGGCAGGCCGGGACACGTCCCAGGCTTTGTCCTTGAACTGCTATGGAGGCTGGCTGGCCTAGCACGTACTGACTGTGGGGGCTGACTCAGTGGCCCAGGCATGGTGCATCCTATCTCCCTGTCCCTGCTGGCTGGGGCATCAGTGACTAATTGTCTTTTGCTCATGGCCCTCCCAGAAACTGCTTGCTCAGTCTCAGGAAACTGAAATTGAGGCCTGATCTCTGAGAGAAGACTGAGCAGTCTGTTATGGTGTCCTCCTTTCAGAGTGATGTAATGTAGGAAGTTAATTGCATATAGTAAGGTGGAACGGGGTATTAGGTAAACAGCCAAGGTCTAGAGTCAATGCAGAATGATAATTAAATGGCTGAAATAAAGCTTTGGTTCGAGGCCAGCTTGGTCTACAGCGTGATAACCAAAGCTACACAGTGAAACTTTGCCTCGAAAACCCAAACCCCAAACCAAACCAAAACAAAAAGCAAACAAACAAAAACCTTTGGGCATTTAGTTTAGTTTGTTTTTTTGTTTTCTTCAGCGTCTGTTTATTGATATCCAGGTGGGCACTACAGCAACAGGTCTGGAGATGCAGCAGAAGTAGCAGGGACAGCGGCAGAGACTGGAGTGTGAGTGTCTGCAGTGACAGCTGAGGACTGCACAAGGAGTCGGGGGAGGCCAAAGCTGTTGGGGAAGCAAGTCAGGGCCAGGGCCAAAGGTTATCACACAGGAACCTGGGCCCTGTGCCCTCAGCCCCCTTTCTTGTGGTCTCATGACTCCAGGCCAGAGCTGGGAGTTCTCTAGGCAACTTTGTGCAAGAGCAAAGTACATAGTGATGTCGCTGCTTTTTCTTGATAAAGTCAGAGGGTATTCAACCCTGCATTCCTCCCTCACCCCTGGCTCGGGTAGGGACATATGATAGACAGCTGGGCTCTAGTCCACCTTTCAGAGGCATTAATTTTCCCGGGCGTCCCAGCCCACCAGTGACACACTATGGCCCAGAGTGAGCACTACAAGCATCGCTGGACTAATGGATGGGATGGGGGAGGGGGTGGGATATGGGCTAGAACAGGGGCTCCAGGGGGCCATCAAGGCCCAGGCACTACACACATGGTGTTGGTGAAGCCAGAGCCAGGGTGCCACCCAGTTAGCACAATGACCACATTTTCCTTCTTGAAGAAGCCTTGGGCCTTGCCAACATAAATGGCCAAGTTCACACGGAGGTCTACATCCTCAGCCCAGGCATCTTGTACTGCATCCATACACAGCACAGGGAAGATGCCATGGTACAGATGGGCCTGGCTTACACATCACAGCAATGATAGGAGCATGTGGGCATTACCTGGCCACATGGTGAGCACGCTAATGGCCCCACTACAGCCCTTGAAAGAGGCCTCCACAGCGCCCACCGAGGCAGCTTCTGTGGGGTCGTTGGTAATAGGTGCCAGACGGCGGAGTTCCTCCAATAACTGCAAGTGGTAGATGGCGGCCTCTGCCTCTCGGGCAATCAGGTGCTGCATGCGAACAGTCTCCAGAAGGTAGTCCCTGTTGGCTGTTTCTCCTGACAGCATGATACAGTCTGCTCCATCCAGGACTTCATTGGCCCCATTATTGCCCTCAGCACAGGTGGGGGCGGGGTTTTCTGATCATGCTCTCCAGCATCTGTATGGCATAGAGAACAGGCTTCCCAGCTTGGTTGCATTGTCTTATCATCATCTTATGAGCCAGGAGGACCTTCTCTGCAGAAATCTCAATGCCTAGGTCACCACAAGCCACCATGATCCCATCACTGGCCTCCAAAATCTCATCAAACCTGCTGACCTTCAGGGTTCTCGATTTTGCTGGTGATCTTGATGTTCTTGCCCTTCTCTCAGCACCTTCCTAACCTCATGCACATCAGCTTCCTTGCAAATGAAAGATGCAAACATTATGTCTACATCCTGCTCCACTTCAAACTTCAGATCCTGGATGTCCTTTTCTGACACAGCGAGGAGGTCCAAAGAAGCTCTAGGGAGACTCACCCCCTTCTTGCTACCCAAGGAGCCACCATGCTCCACCTCTGGCAGCACCGTTCTCCTCCACCTGCAGTGAAATGAGCCTGTCATCCATGTAGATCTTGCTGCCCACCTCCACCACCTTGCAGATGTCCTTAGAGTTCAGCCACAGGATGTTCTCAGGGTGGCTCCCTTCTTCAGCTCCACTTCTGCAGAAGTCCAGTCTGGATCTCAGGTCCTTTTGTGGCAGGAGCCACAGCAACGGGCCGGTAGAGAATGGGGTCAGATGCGAAGCTTTCTGTGGCTGCACGCACATTCTTGATGGTTTTTTATATGGTAGTCACAGGCTCCATGAGAGAAATTCAGATGAGCCACACTCATTCCAGACTTGATCATCATCTTCAGCATCTCCACAGATTGGGAAGCAGGACCAAAGGTACAAATGATGACAGTGTTGTGGGCCATGATGGGAGTGGAGTCAATGTCCAGGGATACATGTGATCCAGGAAGGTGTCAGCCATGGCTTCTTGGAAATGCTGGGTCTGAATGAAAGCAATTCCTGCTTCGCTGTGTGGTTTTGGCAAGGTTCCTGAGGCCCCCAGGCTTACTCCAGATCCTGCTGCAATACCTAAATTGGACGTCAGGAGGTATCAAGTTTAAAAGTAAGCACTGGGGTCACAGGGCCACAAATGTAGGAAAAGTTCTTGCTGTGTACTCCCCAATCTCTTACTTCTTCTACTGTTCCCATCACCCGTGCCTGGACCATTGTCAGGCTGCAGCTTAAAGATATTCCTAATCTGAGCATCTGCATACCTACCCAGGAGCTGAGCTGGAGCTAGCTCTGAGTTCCCAGTTTACTTTAAAGCCTTCTTGCAGCCTGAAGGTCTGTCCCCAGGCCACCACAGTCTGGCCAACATGGCAGAGTCCCTGGAGTTAGATGACATCTGTCAGGAAATGAAGGCCCCGTGAACGGTGGTAGGGTGAAGTTTAGCTGCCACGGTGTCATCTTTATGAACACTAAGACTGCAATTGACGAGAACCCAGGCTGAGGAGTTGATGCAATGGTCTGGTATTGTGTAGTAGAGGCAGTATCATACTTAAATTGCTCACAAAGAATTGCCATTTGCAGATCTAGAGTGATGGCTAAGTGGTTATGTGTACTGGCTGCTTTTCCAGAGGACCCAGGTGGACTAACAACCATCTGTAACTCCAGGTCTAGCAGATCTGATGCCCTCTTTTGGCCTTCGTTGGAAATGCAAGCATGTGGTGCCCAGACATACATGCAAGTAAAACACCCATGCACATAAAAATAAACATTTAGAAAGGAATTGCCATTTCAACAAGTATGATAGCCTTTGAGAAACTCTTAATATACTTAAAAAAACTCATCTCCTTTTGCTTAATGAAGGACCTATGTATGTGAATAGGGAACAGTGAAGTTTGGTTGGCAACAGATGTGAGATGTCCCTCAGCAATGTGTCCCAGTGTACCACAGGAAGAGCCATTAGAATACACTAGAATAGAGACATAGAAGGCTTTCTCATGAGGATGTGTTTCCATGTCTCTCCCACCCAGGAGGATGGTATGGCCTCTACTAGAACTCTTGCCTAAGATGTGCTGAAGTGGTTGCAGTTCAAGCTACTAGAGATGCCCTCTGCATCTTCTGGCATCTGCAATGTCACACACCCTGTGGCCATCACCATGTTCAGATCTATCCCACATTTCTGAACTTATATGGCTAGGCTGCTTGCTACAAGATTGCTTACACCATGGTACTGCTTCTCACAAGGATTAGCACCAAATGTTCTTGTGATCAGTCTGGACTCACACATGAACAGGGCCCACCCTGTTACAGCTTTCTGCTCCCCCTCGTCTCTAAGCTTTCTTTTTACAGTGGTGAACCGTCAGTCCTTGAGGATGAGGGAGAAAAACACTGCAAGGGGTGGTTCACCGACATGGAGAAAAACTGCTAAAAACTATATATATAGGACAGTATTCGAAACCAACTTAACCTAGCGAATTAGGTATTCTACAAGAAATAGACAGACTCCTAGAAAAGTATGTGCTACCAAAAGCTACTTTGAAAGAAACGAGAATCTTAATAGGTTTATGATAGTAAAGAGATTGCATTGGTAATTGTCCTTTCACAGAGAACTCAGGCTCACATGGCTTCCCTGATACATTCTAGCAGACACTTAAGGAACTAGCACTGATCATGTTCCTCTTAGAAATTAGAAGAAGGAATGCTTCCCAACTCATTGTAGAAGGCAGTGTTACACTAATATCAAAACAAAGATATGTGAGGAAAAAAAACCGACAAGCCCCTTATGAAGATAGACACAAAATTCCACAGCAAAAAATCGTATCAAATGGAGTCTGGCAAAAGATTATACACATGAAAAATGGTGTTAGTCTCAGGAGTGTAATTAGTCCACATATCAACTACTCTAATGTAATGTATTAATAAATTAGAAAACACATAAGATTATTTTAATAGATGGAGAAAAGATACTTCAAAAACTCCAAACACACTTTTATGATAAGGACAACAAATTAGGTACAGGAAAGGAATTTCCTCAATCTGATAAAGAACATGTATGAAAACCCCACAACTAACCTCATGTACGGTAGTGAGTAATAGAAATCTGTCTGCAAGCAGGAAGAAATAAGGATGTCTGCTTCACCATTTCTATTCAACATTGTGCTGGAGGGTCAAGCCCGGGCAGTTAGGCTAGACAAAGAAACAAAAACACCCAGATTGGAAGGAAATAAACACAGCTATCTCTACTTACAGATTTAGTGCAATCTCTATTAAAATTCCATATGCTTTCTTACTTGCCCATTTTGACAAGACAATCCTAAATCAAATGGAAATTTAAGAGAACCAAAATAGCCAAAACAACTTTGAAAAAGAGCAACAAAGTTTTAGTCCTTGTGTTCCTGATTTAGTTACTCACTAGAAACCTGTAGTAATCAAGGCAGTGTGCTACTGAAATAAAGACAGTACATGTGGGTAGGGATGTATGTCATTTTGAAGAGTGATTTCCTAGCATGGATGAAGCCCTGAGTCCAGTCCCACCACCACACCAAACTGGGTGTAATAGGGAATACTTGTAATTTCAAGAGTTGGGAGCACAAGAAGTTGAGATTTACCTTCAGTTATATAGTAAATTCTGGCCAGCCAGGGATACATGAGATGAGATGAGATGAGAGAGAGAGAGAGAGAGAGAGAGAGAGAGAGAGAGAGAGAGAGAGAGAGAGAGAGAGAGAGAGACAAGGTACACAGAGATATACATAGAGAGATACATAGAGACAGACACACGCAGAGAGACAGAGACAGACACACAGAGACAGACATACACAGTTACATAGATGACTAAGAGAGAATTGAATATCCAGAAGCAAACTCACACACTCATATATCTGTGGTCATTTGATTTTCAACAAAACTGTCAAGACAAATTGTTAAAACAATTCAATAGTAAAATGTTAGTCTTGTTAACAAATTTTGCTGAAATAATTGGTCCACAACCTCATCTGATACTGAAAATGCATTGAAGACTTACATGTAAGGATTGGATCTATTGAATTATTAGTTGAAAATATAATTAAGCACCTTTTTGTATTTGAATCAAGCCATGCAAATATAGATGTTTCATCAAAAATTAAATAAAAAGCCTTCTGCTTCAAATGGCACTGCCAATAAAGTGAAAAAATAACCGGAGAATGGGAGAAAATACTTGCATTACCTAGTGGATAAAGGTGTATTATCAAGAATGAATAATGGCCTCATACCTAGGAACAAACAGGTAAATAACTTAATTTATTTGGAAACGGTCTTGTGTAGGTCAGGCTGGCTGTGAACTCACTATTAGCAAAAGATGGCTATAACCAGTTTTCTTTTGGGCTACCAACCAGTCCCAAATCATGACACAGAGACTTAATATTAGTAATGAATGCCCGACGTTACCTTATGCCTGTCCCACTAGCTCTTATAACTTATTTTAACCTGTTTCTCTTCATCTACATTTTGCCTCGGGGTTTCATACCTTTCTTTCATTCCGTATGTCCTAATTTCCTGCTTCTTCCATGTCTGGCTGGCTGGCAGCTGCCTGGCTGGCTGGTCCCGGGCATTTCCCTCTCTTTCTCCCTTGTTCTCTCTTCTCTCTCGAGCCTAGGTTCCTCTTCCTACTTATTTTCTCTGCCTGCCAGCCCTGCCTATCCCTCTACTCCCTAGCTATCTGCTGTTCAGCTTTTTATTAGACCAATCAGGTGCCTTAGGCAGGCAAAGCAACATGTCTTCACATCATTAAACAAATGCAGCATAAACAAATACAACACATCTTTCACAGTTAAATTAATATTCCACAACATAAGCAAATGTAAGTCTTTACATAGTTAAAGTATTATTCCAGAACAGATGGCCTTGAACTCCTCACCCTCCTGCCTCCACCTCTCAAGTTCTGTGATTACAGGCATGCACCATCACACCCAGCTCAATGAGCCAACTTAAAAATAAAGGATTTGAACAAACATTTCTCAAAGCAAAATATACAGATTATCAATGAGCACTTGTCAAAGTGCTTAGCATCATCAGTTTTTAGAGAAAATCAAAACCATAATGAGATATCATTTCTCATGCTCTAGTATGGCTATAATAATAATTATAAAAAGATGGTCAGCTGCAAGTTTAAGTGTTGTAAGGAGAGGGAGAAACTGGAACCTTCACACATTGTTGCGGGGGTGTAAAATGGTGTGTAATTCTTTTACAGCAGAACCATAAATTATTAAACATAAGTGTGGTAATCTCACTCTGCTATGTATTAAAAAAATTGAAAGTATGTACTCACATAAAACTTGTATGTGAATGCTTATCACAGCCCTCACAATAACCTCAAAGAGGAAATGACCTAAATGTCCATCAACTGATAATTGAGGAAATGTGACATAGCTATACAAAGGAAAATTATTTTTAATTTATTTTTATTTTATGTACATTAATGTTTTGCCTACAAGTATGTCTGTGTGAGGGTGCTGGATCCCCTGGAACTGGAGGTATAGACGGTTGTAAACTGCCATGTGGTTGCTGAGAATTGAACCAGGGTCCTCTGGAAGAGCAGTTAGTGCTCTTAACCTCTGTGCCATCTCTCCAGCCCAAGGAATATTATTTAGTTACTAAAATCAGTGGAGCCCTGATCTACAACATAGACACATCTATCAACATTATGCTACATGAAAAAGCCAGTCCCGAGGGACCATATAGCCTGTGTTTCCATTTATATGAAACATTCACCACAGACAAATGCCCAGAGAGAGAAAAGCTTACCAGTTATAAAGCTCAGATAAAGAGTAGGGTGGGCAAGGGAACAACACCAGTTGGTGTGGATTTCCTTTCAGATGTGAGGAATATGTTCTAAAATTTGTTGTGGTAGTGACTACATAATTCTATTACTCCACCAGTTCAAATTATATACTATAAGATTGGATGTTTATTATATATGAATTGTATCCCAATAAACATACTCCTGTTATTAGAAATTCAGGACCAGATGACTTTTCAGATGAATCTTACTAATTATTTAAAGAAGAATTGAGATCAACTTCACATAAACCCTTCCCAAACATAGAACATGAGGAAAACTTTCCTCTTTGTTTTATGAGACTAGTATTATTTTAACATCATATTCACCAAAGAATATGATCAAAATATGTTGTGTGAAAAATTTAACAATTTTTTAAAAAATCACTAAATACCTTACAAAAACAAACTAAAGACCAATATTCATTATGAATATAGATGTAAAACTCTAACATGATATTAGTTCCCTTCTGTTCCTAGCTTTTTGACACTTGTAAAAACCATCTAATAATTACATAAGTATTAAATTGTCAAATATTTTTAGTGTGAATTGATAGCATGAGTGTTTTTCCATTAGTCTGTCAGTATAAAATGGATCACATCGATTGATTTTCAAATATTGAAGCAATCCTGCACAGTTAGAAGAAATTTAGCCTATATAAAGTTCTTTTTATACAGTACTGAGTTCAAGTTGCTATTATTTCACTGAATATTGTTCCATATAGTCACACGAGACAATGGTAGGCTTTCTTTCTATATATGTGGTATAATCCTAAGATGTAGTATCATTTTGCGATAAAAAGAAGATCTGATGCCTTTTTTAAAATCACTTATTTATTTATTTATATACAGTGTTCTGCATGTATGACTGCACGACAGAAGAGGGCACCAGATCTCATTACAGATGGTTGTGAGCCACCATGTGGTTGCTGAGAAGTGAACTCAGGACCTCTGGAAGAGCAGCCTGTGCTCTTAACCTCTGAGCCATCTTTCTATGCAGGGACACTTTGCTCAGCCTGGGAAGAGGGGACTGGACCTGCCTGTACTGAATCTAGCAGGTTGAGCTGAATCCCCAGGGGCGTCCTTGCCCTGGAGGAGATGGGAATGGGGTGTGGGCTGGGGGGAGGGGGGGCGGGAGGAGGGAGGACAGGGGAATCCATGGCTGATATGTAAAATTAAATCAAATTATAAAATTAAAAAATTGGGAGGTAGGAGGAGGGAGGAGAGGGGCATCTGTGGTTGGTATGTAATATAAACAGAAATTTCTTAATAATTAAAAAAAAGAAAAAGAAAAAAATCTGATACGTAACACAGCCTATATGAACCTTGAGAGCATGATGCTAATTAAAGAGACCAGTAAAGAAAATGCATGATATAATTTCAATCATGAAACGACCTGAAAAGAGAAGTTGTGTAGACATGGGGCAAATTACTGGTTGTCAGTTGTTGAGAGGATGGAAGTGATAGAATGTAGAGCTACATGACCCAAGACTTCTGTTTGTAGTGACAAAATTGTCCTCAAATTGACTGTACTGCTGGTTGCCCATACCTGTGAATATATCAAAAGCCATTGACTTTAAGGGATGAATTGTGTGATGTTTGAATTACAGAATAAATAAAATAGAGAAAGCAGCCAGATGTGGTGGCACACACCTGTTATCCCAGCACTTGAGAAGTGGAGATAGAACTATAGGTTCACCTGCCCTTGAGTATGGAGCAAATCCTAGGTCAGTGTTGGATATATATGAGAGACTTGGTGGTACAGGAGACGGGGGGGGGGGGGGGGGGGAGGGGGAGGGGGAGGGAGGGAGGGAGGGAGGGAGGGAGGAGAGAGAGAGAGAGAGAGAGAGAGAGAGAGAGAGAGAGTTCTCTACAGGCCTGACATTAGGAAGAAGGCAGAACAGGAGACCCCGACCTTAGTTTCCCCATGGAGACATTGACTTAACAGCAATGCATGACCCAGTTGCCTTTTAAGAAAGTCATAAAATAGTTAAGATATTGCTACCAATGGGAAGACAGATGCATCGAAGGCTGGTAGGAAAATTTGTAATACTCCTTAGAGCCCCACCTCTTAGAATAGCAGGTGCAGTTGGGAACTCTCAGCTGTTTAATTCTATCTAAGTAGGCAAAGACACTGGAAGAGGTATCCAATATTCTAGTTTGGGGAGGAGCTGCCCAAGACAGTGGCTTCTAAAGCTGAAGTGCTAATAACACTTAAGTGCCAAGTCAGAGGCTGCTAAAAACAGCTGTTCTCATTGTGGTATGCAGTACCACAGATACATACTAGGTGGCACTCCAGTACCATGTGTCACTAGAGCAAGAGGCACGATGCACTACTATAGACAGACATGAGGGGGAAATTGTGAGCGGAGAGGCACAAACATTATATGCAGGAGATCAGGAAAAAACAAACAAACAATCCCTAGGGAAAAAATCGAGAGGTCTTTAATCTCTAGTTAGACATACTGGAGTCTTTTTAGACTGGAAAGTCTAGGGGATGGAGCTGATTTATTTATTTATGAATGCGAAATCCTCAGAAGATAACAAGGCATGCAAAGAAATAGAGATGATGACTGATCGTGAGACCAAGTTAAAATCTGAAAACAGACCATTAAAAAAACAAAGATACATGAATTTCAAAACTATTATCATAAACTAAACAGAGCAAAACCCACATAGGCTTCCAACATGAGTCTTCATTGGGCATAGAAAAGAATCAGTGAACTTGAGGATAGGACATTCTAAATTGCCTAGGCAGAAGAGAAAAGAAAAAGAAAATAGTGAAGAAAAGGGAGCCTAAGGGACCAATCATGAATCACATATATCAATTTATACATTATGTAAGAATTAGAAAGAGAAGAAAAAAGAGATGGGAACAGAGAGGCTCTTTGAGGATCAAATAGCTGAAAACTACTTAAATCTGAAAACACCCCCCGACACACACACACACATTCAGGAATCTCAAGCAATTTCAACTCTAATAGCTACACTGAGGCATCATAATCACACCATCAAAAGTCATAGAGAACCTTGAAAGCAGCAAGAGAAAAAGGACTCATTACATACAATTGAGTTGCCATTAGATCATTTGCAGTTTTCTCAAGAGAATCTTTGCAGTATAGAAGGTAGTAGAATGAATGCTAAGAGAAAGACAACTATCTGAAAGTACTATATCTGGGGCCTAGGGGTAGGGCTCAGTCGGTGGAGTACTTTCCTAGCATGTACCAAGCCCTGGGTTCCCTATACTCGGCACCACAGAAGACAGGGCATGGAAGTACATGTCTGTAATTCCAACACTCTGTTAAATGGAAGCCGAAGGGCCAGAAATTCAAGGTCATCCTTAGCAGCGTAGGGATTTTGAGGCCATCCTGGGCTATGAGACACTCTGTCTCAACAAATAAAATAAAAAGAGTACTATGTCTGGGGAAACTGTCCTTCAGAAATGAAGGAGAAAATGAAAACCTTTCTAGGTACACAAACGCTGAAGGTTTTAATCACAGAAGAGCACTCTTACAAGAGACGCTTAAAGGAGTAACGCTGATCTCATCACTCCTCAGTAGTATCAGAAGGAGACGAGCTTCTAACACATAAGATTTTTTGGAGGAAAAGGATATCCCATAATCAAACTATGATAAATGATGTCTTCTAGGTGTCACAAATAGCAGTGAGATTCTAAGGGCCAGAGGTGATTAATGACCCCAAGGAAAGAGTATCTTCTAGACACAGTAAGGCTGATGTGCATATGAGCTCGCAGAGACTACCACAACTGCTGTGAGCTGGTATATACAGCTGCCCCACTGTGTGTAGAAGACACTGTTTTCTGGTACTCACTACCTCTGCCTCTTACATTCTTTCTGTCCTTCTTGCACAATGATCCCCAAGGCTTTGGAGGAACGGTTTCAGTATATGTTCCATTTAGGGCTGGACTTTCTGCAGTCTCTTAGTGAATGTTATTTTTTTAAATCTGAGTTATTGTACTTTCAACTCCAGAATTTTGTTTTGTGTTTTAAAACCGTGATCAGCCGACCTTCATTGATTGATTTAACCATGATTTCTTTAAAAATTTGTAATGGCAACTTCACAGTCTTCAAATGGTCACTCTTTAAGGGAGTTTCTTTCCTGCCTATGGGTCACTCACTCTTGGTTTGTTTATTTTTGTTTTGGCTGCTTCATTGTTTTTATTGAAAAGTGGATATCTTGTATACGTACTGTATTTTCATTTTCCAGTCACCATTTAATGGAATCTATGTTGATTCTACTTCCTATCTGTTGTGACTAGAACAGCAATAAACATGGATATGCAAGTATCTCTGTGGTAGGATATAAAGTGCTTTGGGTGTATGTCATATGGTATAGCTGGGTCATATGATAGTTCTATTTCTGGTTTGCTGAGAAATCTCCAGAATTATTTCAAGTTTACACTCCCATCAACAATATATAAATGTTCTCTCTTTCCTACATGCATACCAGCATTTTTTGGGATTTGTATTCCTGATTTTGGCCATTCTGTTTTGAGAGGGATGGAATCTTAAAATAGTTTTATTTTGCATTTCCCCAAAAGCCAAGGAGGGTGAACATTTTAAAAAGTGTTTACTAGCCATTTGTCTTTCTTGTTTTGAGATTTTTTTTTGGTTCAGTTCCATAGCCCATTTTATAACTGAGGTGTTTGTTTTCTTTATGTTTAGACTTACAGGTTCTTTTTATATTCTAGACACTAATCCATGGTCAGATGTATAGATGGAAAAGATTTTCTCCCATTTTCTGGACAGTCTCTTTTCTTAATTGACAGTTCCACGTGTAGTACAGAAACTTTTCATGAGATTCTATTTGCCAATTGTTGGTCTTAGTCCTTAACCTTGCCTATAAGTTAAAGCAAATTCCCAACTCAGATTTCTTTTTGATTTAGTGGAATAGAGGTTTTTTTTTTAATGTATGTCCAGCTGATTTTCTTCATTTTATTGTTATCTGTTGTAATGTATACCTTTTCATTTCTAATTATATTCATTGGGTCTTCTCTCACTTTTGGTTAAATTGGCCTAAGGGATTTGTCAATATTGTTTACCTTTCAAAGAACCAGCTCTTGGGTCCATTGATTCTGGTTATTATTTTATGTTTGTTTGTTCTACTTCATTAATCTATGCCTTGATTTTGATAATCTCTTCCAATCTACTGTTTGGGGGTTTGTTTTGTCCCAAAGCATTAAGGTGTATCATTATTTTATTATTTTGAGATCTCTTATTATTTATTATTTTTGGATGTAAGCATTTAGCAGTATAAACTTTCCTCTTTGCTATATTCCACAGATTTTGGCATATTGTGTTTTCGTTTGCATTCGCTTCTAGGAATTGACATTTGGCTGTGTTCCATTGTTTTCAGAATACAGGTTGTGATTTCGATTTTCCTATATTTGTTGATACCTGTGTCCCAATATGTGATCAGTTTTGGAGAAAGTTCCATGGGCTGCTGAGAAGAATGTGTGTTCTTTAGTTTTTGTGTGGAATGTTCTATAGATGTCTGTTAGGTCCATTTTATTTATGATTTTATAACTCTGCCTTAGTTAGGGTTTCTATTCCTGTGAAGAGATAGCATGACCATGATAAACTCTTATAAAGGAAAACATTTAATTGGAGCTGGCTTACAGTTCAGAGGTTTATTGGTGAAATTATTAAGGCCACTCCACGTAGTTAAAAGGAGATTTATTTAATGGCGTAACTTACAAATTAAGGGATAGGTAGGTCGCGGGGTCTGGGGAAGGTGTATCACAGTCCAGCAGTGTTCTCTGGAGCTCTGCTTTGTCCACCTCCACCATCCAGGGTCCTGGAACGGAGCGCGTGTCCGCCGATCCAGATCTCAGGTCCCCAGGCGCCTCCCTTGGCCCTGCCTTGTAGGCGTGACAGTTGCTGAAGTCTCAATGGAGGTTGGAACTTCCAGATCAAAGCTGGAATGGCTACCCACTACAGAGGTTTAGTCCATTGTTGTCATGACAGGAAGCATGGTGGCATGCAGGCAGACATGGTGCTGGACAAGGAGCTGAGAGTTCTACATCTTGACCTGCAGGCAGCAGAAGGAAACTGTGTGTCACACTGGGCATTGCTTGAGCATAGGAGACCTCAAAGCCTGCCTCTAAAGTGACACACTTTCTCCAACAAGGCTAGTCAAACCACCACAAACTCCAATGATACTCTGGTTAGTTTTTGTTCGGATGATCTGTCTATTGATCAGAGTGGGCTACAGAATTCACCTACCATCACTGCATTGGGATTAAACTGTGGTTTTAGATCTAGTGGTATTTTTTTTATGAAATCAGGTAATCTATGTTTGGTAAATATTTGTTTAGAATTATAATGTTCTCTTTGTGGAGTGTTCCTCTAATGGTGCTGGAGAAGGAGCTGAGAGTTCTACATCTTGACCTGCAGGCAGCAGAAGGAAACTGTGTGTCACCTCCTTATCTCTTTTGACTAATTTTGTCAGATACTAGAAAAGCTATGCCTGAAGTGACCCTCCTTATCTCTTTTGACTAATTTTGTCAGATACTAGAAAAGCTATGCCTGCCTGCTTTTTGGTTACACTTGCTTGGAATATGTTTTTTCATCCTTTTACCTTAGGTTGTACATATTTTTTAGGGGCAAGGTATAATTTTTGTAGGCAGCAGAAAGATGGATCTTGTACTCTAATCCAATCTGATAGTACGTGTCTCTTTAGTGGAAAATTGAGTCCATTGCTATTTAAAGTTATTATTGAAAAATATCTATTAATTTCTGTCATTTGGGGTATTTTCTTAAACCTCTCTCAACTAACTGTCTTGATATTGCTTACTTATTTCCATGTCCTCTTCAGAGTGTTTGTTTATCCTTCTCTTTAGATTAAAGATTCCTTCCAGGATCCTATGTAGAGCTGGCTTCATGAGCATAAATTCCTTTAGTCTGTTTTTATCATGAAAAAACTTTTCTCTTCCTCCTTTAATTTTAATAGGTGACTTTGTGGGGGTATAATATTCTGGATTGACAGTTGTGGTCTTTCAGAACTTGGAATATATCTACCTGGCCCTTCTGGCTTTAAACATTTCTGTAAAAAAAAAAAATCAGGCTTATTTTCCCCTAGATAGGCATGCTTTGTAAGTGATTTGTTCTTTCTGTCCTGCAATTTCCAATGCCCTTTTAAAAATTAAAAACTTACTTTTCATACAATATATTTTGATCATATTTTGCATCAAGTTCTCCAATATTTTCCCCAGTTTTCTACCCAACCAACTTCATTTTCTTTTTCTCTCTTAAAAAGAAAAGAAAAACCCAAAAAGTAAAAAGCAAAAGAAACAAAAACTCAATAACAAAACAAACAAACAAACAAACAAACAAATATAAACAAAAAGCACACAGAACACATATAATCTGTTTTGTGTTAGCCCACTACTACTCTTGGGCAGGGAGCCTGCCCTGGGGTATGGTCAACCCAGTGCCACTCTACTGGAGAAAACAGTTTTTTTCTTTTCTAGTAGGTATAAATGATAGTTTCTTGGTGAGGGGTGATCCTTTGTGTTCACTTTCCCTCTTCCATGCTGGGATTTTGTCTGGTTTGAACTCACGCAGGTCCTTTGCATGCTGTCACAGTTTCTGGGAGTTTCATATGTGTATCAGCCCTGTTGTTTCTTGGAGTCCTCCATCACCTCTGGCTCTTCAGGTTTTTTGCCTCCTCTTCCATGTAGATCCCTGATAGGGGTGTGATAGACTCCTGTTTAGGGCTGAGTGCTTCCGAGTCTCTTACTCTCCGCGCATTGTCCACTTGTGTGTCCCCATGTTTAGTGCCATCTGTTGCAAGCAACAGCTTCTCTGATGAGGGCTGAGTGAGGCAGTAGTATGAGTCCTAGGCAAGTGTGGCAGCTGTTTTCAATACTTTAAACATATTTCTTTTATTTTGGGGGATTATACTATAATCGTGTCATCCCCCTTTCCCGTTTCCTCCCTCCAAACTCTCCCATGTATCTTTCCTTGCTCTCTTTCAAACTTATGGCATATTTTTCAATAATTTGTTGTTATTATACATTTTAATGTTTTAATTATAATATGGCATGGGGAAGTTTTCTTCTGGTCTTGTCTATTTGGTGTACTGTAGGACTCATATCTAGATAGGCATCTTTTTCTCTAGGTTTGGGTAATTTTCTTTCATGATTTTCCTGAAAAATATTCTCTACGACTTTGCTATGCTGTTCTTTTCCTTCTATGCAAATAATTCAGAGGTTCGATCTTTTCATGGTGTCTTCAAACTCCCCATGCTCCATATACATACATATATATACACACACACACATATATATTTCTCATTGACTTTCTCTGAGTGATCCAATTTCTCTGCTTTGTCTTCAGCCTTGACGTTCTGTTTCCCACATGATCCATTCTATTGGTGAGGTTTTCCATTGAAGTATTTATTTGGCTTATTGAGGTTTTCATTTCCAGCTTCATTTCAGTTTGGCTTTTCTTCAGCAATTCTATCTCTTTGTTGGATTAAATTTTCTTGTCTGAGATTGACTTCCTTACTTCATTCATGCCATTGTGTTTGCTCTCTTGGATTATATTCATGTCTTCTTTGAGTCGTTGGAACACATAATTATAATCATTCTTCATCTGGAAGTTCTCCCAGGTCGTTTTCATTAGCAGATATTACTATGAAATTACTAATTTTAAGAGGAGACATGCCCTGTTTTTTCTTGTTGCTTTTATTTCTATGCTGGGATTGCACCTCTGGAGTTAGTTTCTTAGTCCCTCTCTCTTCCTTTTTTGTGAAGTCACCTTTCTCATTTCAGTGGAGGCTTGTATAATGTTTACCAGTAGACTAATCATTTTATGGTTGAGATGTCGTTTTCCTCAGTGGATCTGGTGTTGAGAGCTGCAGGCTCTATCCCAAGTCTTTTCTGATTATCAGTTACCTTCTGGACACTGCAGTGCCTGGAGCAAGTTTCCCCAGGTTTTGTGGACTGGTTTCTGGGCCACGTGGGGCAGCTGCAGGGTTCCTGGCAAGTAGCTAGCAGAGCTTTGCGTGGGGGAGGGGCATTTACGATGCGGTGAGGGACAGGGAGAAAAGGAGTTTGTTAGCAGGGTCCAGGAAAGGTGGGGGTGGGAGATTTGGGAATTCCTGAGCAAAAAGAGGCTGGGAGGAAGAGATGCAAGCTCATTACCTGGGTTTTCAGGTTTTCTGCCTTGTGGGCAGCGGGAGGGTCCTGGACAAGCAGCAAGCGGGGCTTTAGTGGATCACTTTCAGAGAAGGGCTGGGAGAAGAGGCACAGGGCACCAGAGGCCAGCATCTGGGACTTTAGGAGATCCCTAGGAGAGGTGGGCAGAAAGGAAGAGAAGCACAGGATCCTGGAGGGGCATCGGGTGAATCTTTGAGGAGTCCAGACCACAGAGGAAAAGAGAGGGGATTGGAAGCAAGGTTCTAGGGACGCCCAGAAAGGCTGGGAGAAGGAGGCCAGAGTTACCTATCTGGGTCTTTCTTCCCCTACCATGGAGAGTTGCAGCTGGAGGGTCTCTGGCAAGTGGTTGGGGTTCCCCTAATGGGGCTTTGGCAATGACAGGCAGCTGGAGGATCACTGGGAGGGCTTTGGGGAGTCATGTTTTAGGTAATATACTGTAGTAAGCGCAGATACTGATTTCTCCTCCATGTGTGGCTTGTTTTGTTGTTTTCTTATTTATTTATGTAGGCACTTGGCTAGACTACGTTAGTAGAATATTTTTTTCCACGCTGTATGAAGTCGTCGTTGGTGCTGTTTGCGGTTAGCATCTAGCATGCCCACTGTCTCTATAGAATGACTGTCTTCAACAGGGTTGTCTTTGATCTTCCTTTCTCATCTGTCTGTTGAATTGTCTACCGCTCTTACTATCACACCCAGATGTTAGGCTCCTCTAATTGCTACCTAATTGCTCTATTGTTTTAGAGAATACCCTGTGGTTTAAATTGTTTCACAGCTGAATCCAATTAAAGCTGAGCATCTTACAGGGATAATTTTGAGACTCCTACTGGAGGTTTGGTTTGATGCCAGGAGGGTCTTAGCTTAGCTTTGTATTTCCCTGGTTCTCTGTTGGAAATTAGCTGGCCTACAATTTAGCTTGTTGCTCTCATAGAGGTTTTAGCTTACTACAAATATATCCATTGTTTCTGAGAGTACCCTTAGGAGTGACTTCACCCACAAAAATGTTTCAAATAATGTTAATCCTTACAGGAGAACTTTAGAGTTGTGTTCTTACAAGCTGCCCTTTTCCAAGAAAAAAGATCTCTGAGGTTTTTCTCTGACTACTGGATATGTCTAGTAGCCTCCTGTCTCTCCTAACATGAAGTGTTTGTTTTTCAAATGATCAAGAGGGAGGCAATTTTGATCTCTGAACACTTGGTCTAACCGGTATAGTGCCTCTGTCCTGGCAGCTGGCAGTAGTGGAAAGCAGGGAACTGCAACTTTTTAGTAGTATTCACTAGATATTTTGTTTCTCTAACATGCGGGCATGGAAAAAGCTGGTGACCTGAATTTCCTAATAAGATGTCATAACCTTGATTTTTTTTTTTTTTTTTTTTTTGAGACAGGGTTTCTCTGTGTAGTTTTGGTGCCTGTCCTGGATCTCGCTCTGTAGACCAGGCTGTCCTCGAACTCACAGAGATCCGCCTGGCTCTGCCTCCCAAGTGCTGGGATTAAAGGCGTGCGCCGCCGCCGCCGCCGCCGCCGCCGCCGCCGCCACCACCACCACCATCACCACCACCACCACCGCCGCCACCACCACCACCACCTGGCGTAACCTTGATTTTATGTTTGGGAGTGAGAGTGACCCTCCTCTTGGCCCTGGAGCTTTCCTCAAACCCTTCTGAGGAATGAGGAGGGAGGGAATGGGTACTGGTTAAGTCAGCCTAGATTCTTGCTGTTCTGGGTTTTAATAGGTTTTCTTGAAACAAATTCTTTATTTGTTGTTTCTTTTTAAGGTAACTTCCAGGGACTCTAATGGGTTGCTTTAAATGTCTTTTCATCCTCCTTCTTTACTTCCATCTTCTATATGCTGCTTTTTGTAATCAGTTTTATGTCTTGATGGATCAGGTATCATTCAGTTCATGAAGGCAAACATGGGCTGTTTAGTTATTTTGTGTCTGAAGAATAGGTGTTCAAACTCTACCAGGGTTCCATAGTCAACCAATAGCCATTGTCTAATGAAGAATATTTGTCAACAGATGAAAGTATGATCTTCCTCATAAAACACAGTAATCTTTACAGTGATTCTATTTTTCTATTAGGACTTACCAGTGGTCTGCACTGTTTACCTGTTACTCCTTGGCCTGGTATTCTGAGTGGTGCTGGACCTTCTGAGTCATAAGATTCAAATGACACACCAGTTTGTTCTACTGAAACCTGCTACAAAGCTATTGTTTTCTCTGTGGGTTTCCTTCAGAAGTAAATCATTACAATATCACTTGTAAATCGGTCAAAATAGCATTTAGATATTGCCCTCAAATCACACGTGTTAAAGGCTTTATTCCCAGGGTAGTGCTATTGGGAGGTGGTGGGACCTTTAAGATGTGGGGACTAGCAGGAGGTTCTTGTTTCATTGGGAGTAGGGAATCTGCTCTTGAAGAAGGCTGTAGAAGCTTCTTTCCTCTTAGCTCTCTTTTCCTTTGTTTGTTCTCCTATGTGTTTCTGTTGTGACTCGTTGTCTCACCACAGGCCCAAGCAATGAAGTCAATTGATCATGGATTGGAATCTAAAAAACTGTGAGACAAAGTAAATCTTTTATCTTTAATAAGTTGATCATCTCCTGTATTTCATTATATTGATGGAAAGTTGACAAACACACAGCATAATCAAATATGGTAAATGTTACCTTCAACATTCAAAGACTCTCACTAATTTGTGTGACTATTTATGTAGATGATACAAGTGTGGGGCCTAGTCTCATTTTATAAGAATTCCCAGACATGCGCCATGCCATTGTATGCTCACACACTTCAATTTGGTAAGCTGCCTATCTTTGTCTGTTCTCTCTCACATCCATGTCTTAATAAGATATTTAGGCAAACATCTACAAAATGAGATACATTCTCAGCCCTTTTTGTATATTTCTTATTCGGGTGAGCCAGAAGAAAATTTTGTGGAACATTTGGAAGGTGAAACAGCAGCCGGCCATTTTACATTCCACATATATCAAATTATTGTTTATTTTCTGACTCACCTGGTTGGTGTAATGGACCATCTGGCCTGCAACCACTCCATCAGTGCATCCAACTTCTAGACCAGATATGTTCTCTTTTCCTGTTCTTTTATTTTAAACATAATTTTTAATGTTTAACTTAATTAGTCTTTTTAGCTGACACAAGAAAGTTGTGCACGTTAATGTGTGTGCTGGTTAATATTTGCCAACTTGACACAAGGTAGAGTCACCTGGGAAGAGGGAACATCAATTAGGGAACTGCTTCTATCACATTGGCTGGTGGACATGTATATAGAACATGTGCAGTCTTCCAAAGGAGGGAGGGAACCAGTCCTACTCAGCTTTGACATCTATAAACTGCAAGGGTACATTTAGCAACCTGCTTACCTTGGTGCTAACCAACAGCTCTCTAATTGGACTTAAGATCCACTCATCTAGAAGGAAATCATGCCTGTGTCTGGAAACCTAACTAACAACTCAGTCTGAGCAAGGAAACATCCAAACAACTAAGAACAGCCCAATTGTCTATCAACTAATAAATCAACCCAGAAAGTATAGTTCAGCATACTATGAAAGCATTATAATCTCAAAACTAAAAAATAAATATTAACAAATTCTAGCATGGAAGGGAAAGGGACTCTTGATGTCCAAATCCTAGCTGAGCTGCTGTTGGCCGTCGATGGATGCTGGGAGAGAGATGGCTCGGGGAAAAATCACAGAAGAGGGGCTCAAAGATTCAAAGAGTCAGAGGGCCAGGATACCTGCTGTGAAATAGTATCATATAAATATGACAGGGAAGTTGAACCCATGGAATCTCAAAAATATGACTGCCTTAAACGAGACTTGCAAAATGACTGTAGAGGTCAATGTGTCAATGTGGACAGGGGAAGTTTCACAAGTCCCCATCCCTAGATGATAACCTCAATCCATCAATGGCTGATGAGAGAGGGAAAAAAGTTTTCTTCAGGAAAGCCCATGATAGGTTATCTAATCTTGACTGTTCAGCCCCAGATGCATGTGCATCTGAGTAACACTAAATGGACTCAGTAGGTAGAAAAGCTAGTGAATTTAGGAAGGATGACAGAGGATTAGTTGGAAGGGAGAGAGGAAGGTGTGGATACTATGTAACCTCAGTATTCATGTGTGAAATTCTCAAAAAAAAATTAAAAAGTAATATAAAGGAAGAACTTTAAGGAGAGGACGTGAAGTTGGAAGGGAGCTGTGCCTGAGTCCTGAAGGGAATTGGACGGGGAAGTGAGGAATGGATATGATCAAGATACGTTGTGTACATGTATGACATTTTTAAAGACTAAATAAACATTCTAAATAATTATTTTTTAAGTGTTGGCAATACCATTCATACTCGTATACAATGCACTGTGATTGTTTTCCTGTAACTAGGCATTTGTCCAAGGATCTCTGGTTTCTTTTTGGCAGAGAATGATATTTAGCAATCAAAATCTAGGTGCTAATTGCGATTGTTGTTACTAGGAAGCCATTTTTTTTCAAGCTCTTCTGAGTTTGATATATATATATATATGCATATCTGTACATAAACCACTTTATTTCTGTGTGTTATGTTGAAAAAATGTAAATTTTCATTGATTCATCCATGTAATTCTAATCTAATACTACAAGATTCTGTTTTTCCCTTATCATCTTGGTAGCTAGCTCCCTTCTCTGTCACTGATAGTCCAAATTTCAGTTAACATAAAAAAAATCTCATTAGGCTTTTTGTTTGTAATTAATCAGCATATCATCCATCACCCCTTCACCTATGGAAATACTTCCAACATACTTTCATTTTGACACATAATGTTAGACCACCCAAACACTTGGGCATTCTTGATGATACCCCCATTCTAGGCTATGTTTTGTGGAGATTCTTATTCAGTCCCACTCAGTCTCGGATGCTGCTCATTTCTTATCTCCTCAACACCTCCACTATGTGGTTATCCTTGTAACTACACATGACTTCTGATACTTCGCGCCAGGTTATCCCCGTGCAGAAGTGTCCACCTAACCTTTCCTTGTTCAGACCCTTCAAATGCCAGGCTGCCCTTCTTATGTGGGCTCTGAAACTTATACTAGGGAATCTTTCTCTGAAGACTTCCTCACTGTGCCAGGGTACAAACATTCTGTCTCAGGATAAATGTAAGTCATTTTCCTACAACTGGGCTCATCACACCCCACATCAGAAAGTCCTTGCCCTTCACTGGTTCTCTTCTCATTTTCCTCAGACTTTGATACTCTATTGTTTCCAATTCTTCCACCCTCCATTCATGCCTTCTCTGCTTGGGCCCTGACACCTTGCTCTGGGTTACTCTTTTGTTTAATGGATGCACCCTTCATCTTGCTCAGAATCTGATACCTAGTATGAGTCTGCTAACCCTTCTGATTCCATTTGGGCTCTGACATTTTGTGTTGGGCAAAATCTCTATGTGAATGCCTTTCTCATGTTGCACATCTCTAACTTCATACTCCAAGTTGTGCTCCAGCATGGGGATGGCCCTAACTTCACTTCAGACCTGACATTCTGTTCTTAGGGTACATATTGCGGATGAATTACTGATTCCATCTGGAAATCTCTTTTACTGCACACAGATGCTTTCCCATTATCTTTGGACTCTAATATTACATGCTAAATTACCCTTCAGCCTTGATTGTGAGTCCCCACGTGGAACTGTCCTATTATAAATAGCTATTTTAACACCACTCCAGTTCCAGGAGCCCATTCTAGATCAATCCTCTGCATGAACCCCCTCCTTTCCCTGCTTGGATTTTGTTATTCCATACTGGGCTGTCAGGTTCCACACTCACATGGGTGCCTTCCATACTCTGCTTAAGCTCCATTGCCCTATGCCATATCTTTCTCACTTGATCTAGTAATGCTCTGCCCTCCAGATATTGCCCCTTTTTTCTTCTACCAAGTGACTTTCAGACTAATTTTCTCAGAAATTACATGGGATGCTCTTTTTAAATGCTTTAGTGAATGTATCCTTTGTGTGTTCCAAGGAAGTATTGTTAGGGTGGTAGCTTAGCAGTTTCTACATACACCAACTCCATTGTATTTATTTCTCTGTACCTTTGGACTCACTCCATAGGATGCCAGAGAAGTTCAGATATATTGACTTCAGTAATTGCAGGCCATCATTGAGTAGAGGTTTTGATTAGCCAGAACATTCAATTCCAAATTATGAATGAGTTCATCTGTGTCAATGAATTTACTCTTACCAACCCTTATTATCCAAGTTGGACAACACCCTTAGAACATACTTCTATACATGCTTCCTGTGCTCTTGTCAATAAGACTAATGATGTCTTGTGACTCTTTTGAAAGTATAGGCTCTCTTCTCTTGTCCGGCTTTGTTCCTCTTCAATTAGTGCTATGGTGGATCTAACTTCCCTGTGGACTTGGGCAAATGGGAATATAGATCTTCGGGAGGTTTAACAATAATTCATCTCATAACTGCTCCCAGGAATATTTACTAAAAGGATTTTGTGCAGAGGAGAACTGATTATCTGTATGCAAAAGAGAGAACTATAAGGTTACTAACTTCTCAGTACTTGGGAACTTTGACAATGGATGCATATTTTATGTTACTGTACTGTTTATTTTTCTCACTCTATCCTTTCTAACTTTCTTGATGAATGGTCTTGTGGTGGCTACTTTGGGGTCCAGACAGAAATGTAATTTAATCAATACATTGTTATCACCATCGTCATCATCATTATTTATCATTTTGTGTGTGTAATATATGCACATTTATGTGCATACATGTTCGTGTGTGTGTGTGTGTGTGTGTGTGTGTGTGTGTGTGTGAGAGAGAGAGAGAGAGAGAGAGAGAGAGAGAGAGAGAGAGAGAGAGAGAGAGTATGCCAGGGGAGGATGTTAGATATTATCAGTCTCTGCCTTATTCCTTTGAAAGAGGGTCTCCCCTTGAATCTGCAGCTATGCTGGTGACCAGCAAACACCAGCAACTCTTCTGCCTCTCTTTCCCTTACAGTTCTGGGGATATAGACATGTATGGCCATGCCTGGCATTTTACGTGGGTACTGGGAATTTGAACTCTGGTGTTCATGTGTGTGCAGCAAGCACTTTTACCCACTGAACCATCTCTTCAATACCATATTCTTTTTGATGTGATGGCTTATAGAATTTTGTGTATTTTCTCTACTGGAAATAAGAGCTTTTCCCTTACATAGAGAACAAGAATAGCTATTATTCTGTGGTGCTGGAGATGGAACCTAGACAAACCTTTTCCTTCTACTGAGCTGTATCCACAGTATGAGGGATGAATTTTGAGCAGTAAAAGTGGCATAACCCATGTGTTCAATAAATAGCACTGAAAAAGTAGCATGTATGTATGTTAAAAGATGTCAATCTACTATTTTATAAGCTTCATATGCACAAACACATATGTTTCATGTAAAAGAGTTTAACAAGAGTTACCACACATAGGGAATAATGCTCTTCCAAGAAACCATAGGTTGCCAAATAAAAAGCCCAGTACCAGGTATGGGATATCTCCTTCAAGTTGTTGGAAAGGACTATCTCAGAATCTCCCACAACAATATAGACTATTGCCATTGCTCTTAGTTGCCCACCACAATTTGATGGTTAGACCCTATTGCTGAAGACACCATACACTTTGGTCACAGGACATGGAGAGATCAAGTTGATACTGACTGGGAAGTTTCCTCCCTGCTGGCTAGCTTTCCTAGTACCAGATGGTGCTATGCAGTCTACTAGGGCAGGACAGTCATCAGCATTCTTACCCAACTGTTAACCCTATGAAATACAATCATGACTGGTGTGCCAAGATATGCCAATTAGTACAGTAGTGGCATGAATGTTGTGGGGATAATCAACCACTTTCTTATTGGAATTAAGGCCCAATGTCAAGGAAGTAATACATATCTGGTACTGTAAATCTGGTCTAGATCCCGTGGGTGGAGATCTCATAGGACCTGGGGTGAACTTTCTACTATTATTTTGCTAAACATATAACATATCAAATTTTTCTCTAAATTCATTCATATCTATATACCCATAGATTACATCAACTCTAGTGAGCCTCATCCCAGCTGAGAAGCCACTGGCAGTTGATGGATTCTGGGTAAAGGACAATAGGATTTTTTATGGGCGTGGTACCTGTGATATTCTCCAATGGATGACCCCACACCCACGATTATATGGGCAGCACAAATTAGACTGGATTTTTTAAGAGGACATGAAATAAGGAAGGAGTAAAGGAGTGGAAGATGGATCTTGGGGGAGTTAGGAGGAGGAGTGGGGTAAATATGATCAAAATACATTATATGCATATAGGAAATTCTCAAAATTTTCAATAAAATATTATACTTAACCAAAAAATGTGATTAGACTATTATCCTATACCACACAGACAAAAATCAACCGAAAATAGATTAAACATTTGAACAGAAGACTTAAGACTGTAAATATCCCCATAGAAAACATGGCTTTGTGATTTATGACATTGATTTCCTGATTATCACATTAAACATACAAACAGCAAAACTAAACATAGATAAGTGGGCTTACATCAAACTAAAAAATATCTACAACAAAGAAGCAGTCAACAGAGTGAAAAGGCAGCCCATAGAATAAGAAAAAATATTTTCAAACCATTTATCTGATAAAGGGTTAATATCTCAACTATGACAGAAACTCCTATCACAACTTGATTAAAGTGGGCAGGAGAATAAATAGCATACATAGCTAATGGGTACAATAACAGGGAAAGCTAAGAATGGTAGTGGCAACATATGCTTAGGTAGAATCAGAAACAATTAGAAGTTCAAGGTCATTCTTGGCTTTCTAAAAAGGTCAAGACTAGCCTGGGTTACATCTTGTCTCAAAAAGGCACGTGCACACACCACCACCACCACCACCACCACCACCACCACCAACAACAACAACCAAAAAAGCCCCCCAAAACCCAAACAAACAAATGTGGTGGTATTGTGTTCCCCAAAATATTGTGTACGCTAATAAACTTATCTGGGGTCAGAGAACAGAAAAGCCACAATATTAAACATAGAAGTTAGGCAGTGATAGCATACACCTAGCATTCCAGAGGTAGAAATCCATGTGTTCAAGGATACAGCCAAGCATGGTGACTCATGCCTTTAATCCCAGAAAGCAAGCCTTTAATCCCAGGGGATGGTAGTAGAAAGCAGAAAGGTTTATAAGGCGTGAGGACCAGAAACTAGAAGCATTTGGCTGGTTAAGCTTTTGGCTGGTTAAGCTTTTGGCTTGTTAAGCTTTTAGGTTTTGAGCAGCACAGTTCAGCTGAGAGCCATTCGGATATGAGGACACAGAAGCTTCCAGTCTGAGGAAACAAGATCAGCTGAGAAGTTGGCCAGGTGAGGTTAACTGTGGCTTGTTCTGTCTCTCTGATCTTCCAGTGTTCACCCCAATAACTGGCCTCAGGTTTGATTTTATTAATAAGAACTTTTAAGATTCCTGCTACAAACAAAACCCAAGGTAAGATACTCTCTTACACAGTAAGAATGGTTACTATTAAAATAAAAGAGTACAGACAGGCCCTATGAGATGGCTCAGTGGGTAAAGACAGCTGCTGCCAAGCCTGAAGATCTGAATTTTGTCCCTGGGCCCCACATGATGGAAGAAGAGACCTGATTCCTCAAAATTGTCCTCTGACATCCACATGCGCACTGTCGCGTGCTCCCCTCTGCCTCACTGCCAAATAAATAAACAAATACATCAAAATGACTAAAGGTAAGAGGTGCTGGTGAGGCTATGGATACTAGGAGACTCTTGCATGCTGTTGGGGAGAATGTAAATTAGTACAGCCACTGCAGAACTCAACACAGGGGATCCCCCAAAAATTAAAAACCTCAGTACCAGATACTCCTTAAGTTTAATTCTAGGGTATATATCTAAAATAATTAAAATCAGCATCTGGAAGAGATACCTGCACCATCATGTTCGTTGAAGCATTATTCACAGCAGTCAAGAGGTCAAACAACCTAATTGTCATTATTGAGACTTACAATAGCAAAAGTATTCTGCCATTTACAACACATGGATGAACCTGAAGGGTATCATGGTCAGTGATATAATCTAGACACAGTAAGATGAACACTACGTGATATCACATATAAGTCTAAAATAGTTAAACTCAGAAGCAGAAAGTTCTAACAGTAGTTTTCAGGGGCTAAGAGAAGGAGGAAAGGGGAGAGTATTAGTCAGAGGCACAAGATTTAGTTTATGCAAGATTACTTAGGGATCTACTGTTAGCATAATTCCTATTTGGAAATACTGCATTCTGTGTTTAAAACTTTTGTTGTAAAGGGCTGGAGAGATGACTCAGCGGTTAAGAGCTCTGATTGCTCTTCCAGAGGACCTGGGTTCATTTCCCAGCACCCGCAGGGCAGCTACAATAGTCTGTAACTCCAGTTCCAGGGGATCCAACACCCTCACAGAGACATACAAGCAGGCAAAACACCAAAGCACATAAAATAAAAATAAAAAATTTGTTGCCAACAGAATATATGATAAATGTTCTTATAAAATAATAATAAATAATAAGGGTGGGAAAAGACATTCAGTATGATGAGTATGCTTATAGTTTACAATACCGAGTGAGGAGGGTGTTTCCCAGCCACACATAATATGCATTCCCATGAAACAATTAGGTAAATGAGCTACAACTCTTTACATAAAGCTTGTTTAAACAGGTCAACTTTATACTCCTATCAACCTTTGCATGTTTGTTTTCTAATCTTAAGAACTAACTCTACTTCCAACATTTTATAATCTTTCACAAAAGGCTTTAGGTCACTAGCAGAGGGCATAGCCAAATGACCTTGTCCCTTTTGTCAATCTTTATCTTCACCACTTTCCCCCAAGAAATTTTAGATCATATTTATCATTCAGATCTTTGCCTCTTGACTTTTAAGATGTCTCTAAACAGAGGTAAATGAAACAAACTTATTCTGAGATTTTTAATGTTAGGGAACCCACATGAGCTCCTGTTGGTCTGCCAAACTTCCCATTATTTTGCATTAAAATGTTTGTTTTAATGCCTTCATTTTTCATGTTACTCACCTCATTTCTTAATAATGCTTTCAAGACTCCCATCCTGCTAGGATGAGTCCGGTGGCTGTCTTTGCTTCCTTAAGTTCATCCATACTAATGCTTTCTTTCCTTATTTTATTTCTCAGTGACTTTAAAATTTCTATCTTCTTGAGATGTGACCTAAGACTCTCCACTTTGTCTTTCCCCATTTTTTTTTTGGTAATTAACGCAGTGACTTTTATTTACTTTCTGCAGTGCTAGGGATCAAATCCAGGTTCTTGTGCATGCTAGGCAAGTCCTCTACTATTGAGCTTCATGGACAGCATTGCCTAATGTTTTTATTAGCATTCCTAAGACAGTGAACAGGAAGGTGAGACAACAAAGTAGACAAAGTTTTTTGAACTTTCTGGTTTGCAGCAGTAATATCGTATGTGGAATGCATACTAAAGTGACCCCCTTAACCACAGCATTTACCATAACCCAGTGGCATATTCAGCATATTCAGTGGGTGAATATGTTGGTCATCTGAAAGCCAGTCCCATGTGGCTTGCATACAGCCACTTCATCCAGAGTGTTTTCTTCGCACTTGTAGATGGCAGCAGGCAGTCCTTTTTCCCCCAGGGCAAATAGATTTCGTGGGTGTTTTCTCACAGTCCACAAGGCTGGCTGTCCCTTAGGAATAAGGGGTATGTTTGTACTGCATGCAACCATCTGTGGTTGTTCCACAGTGAGCTAGGCATCCTGCATCAGATCAAACTTGCTCTTCTACTCTCCCACTTAAAACCAAAGATTTTCTTCTCATATCAGTTGCTTTTAGAGTCCATTTCAGTAAAGTCTCCTCAGGGAGCAAATGACAATCACAAAGTGAGGTAATGCTTTCATACTCTCCCCTCCACTTTCAGTGGTTTCCACTTTTGCCCTTCCGTGTTAACTGTCTTTTTGGTGACCAAATGTCTTAGAGGTAGTTTCCGTTGCCATAGCATACTTTTCTCTGTTGAGTGGCATTGAGGCTCATGGCCTGAACTCTTACACCCTACCTCAAAGCCTGATGAGGCACTTTGTTCTAGGCAATCTGTTCTGCTTTCACT
The DNA here is from genome assembly GCF_949786415.1 of Peromyscus eremicus. Classification (NCBI taxonomy): domain Eukaryota; kingdom Metazoa; phylum Chordata; class Mammalia; order Rodentia; family Cricetidae; genus Peromyscus; species Peromyscus eremicus. The sequence goes on along the minus strand of NC_081439.1, from coordinate 81,472,296 downwards.
TTCCTGTTACAGATAGTGATAATAAAACAATTGTGTGTTCATTATACTCTATTTTTCATTTCCTTACATATCCAAGAACTAGTTCCTGAATAGTTGGGCCTGCCAGTATCTTTGAATTCCACTGGTAATATACACTTTCTACAACTGAATGCAGAGCAGCTGTGCTTTCATATTTTGTATGACCAAGCATCAAAGTTTTCTCATCCCATACTATTTCATTTTTTCCTTCTATAAACACACATTTCTGTGAGCTAGGAGCATTCGAGAAAAATCCCATCTCACTAATACCAAATGAGTTCAATAAATAAATACAAACTTGGTGCCTCCTCTACTCAATCAAATAATTATGAATCTGACACTAGAATTTTGTGTGTGTGTTTGTGTGTGTGTGTGTGTGTACATCTGTGTCTCTGTGTATGGTGGGGATATTCTTTGCTCAAAAGGCAAGCAACGATGAAACAGTAGCTATCAGTTGGGTATCCTCTAATCCAATTTCAGCCTGACACTATCTATCTGAAGATAAAACCATATATAGATGGGAGCTCAGTCCTTAAGGCTATCTTGATTTTAGATGCCAATTTCAAATCCTGAGCAACTAGTTATAAAGCAGGATTACCAAAACCCTTCTGTGGCATTAGGATATAGCTTAGTGGTAAATTGATTGACTAGTATGACTGAGGCCGTGGGTTTAATTCCAAGAACCTAGAAAAAGAAAGATAACAGAAAAAATACTTCTCCCACCTACTCTTTAGATTTAGTTAATTATACCCACAGACCTTAGGAAATACTTAATTTCCTTGTTTATTTTAAAGAATTTTGCATATGATACAGATGAAAACAGTGTATAGGGTAAGCAAGACAGGAGCATGAAGCACCATGCTCTCTCTGGGTGTAGCACCGTCCAGCAACCTATGTGGGTTCTTCTCTTTAGAAGCTCCTGGAAGTTCATATGACAGAGATTGTAGTGCAGAATTCATGGGTCTGTACTACTTATGTACAAACTAATCTAGTTGTTTGTTCAATATATACATAATTTTATATGTGAACATATCACAATAAAGTGAGTGTTTCTAAGTATAGAAGAAAAGACAGAGTTGGATAGTTTTTGTCCCATATCCTTATACATTTTATACTTTTCTTAGTTCCTCTCTAGGTCCTACAAGGTTTACCCTTTGTCTTGGTTTCATTTCAATTGCTGAGATAAAATATCCTGACAAAATAGAACTTAAAGAAGAAAAATTTTATTTTAGCTAAAAATCCCAGGTTTCAGCCCATTATTGTGGGGAAGTCAAGGCAGAAACTTGGGGAAGCTAGTCATATCCATAATCAAGATGAGAGATGCTATGGGATGTCTTTCTGTATGCTGTGAATACGTGTTTCTCCCATTGGCTAGTAAATAAAATTCTTTTGGCCTATGGCAAGGCAGCTTAGAGGCAGGGGGAAATGAAGTGGAGAGACAGGAAGAAGGTGAGGAGAGACAAAGCCACCACTGAAGAAACAACATGCCAGCAGACCGGTAAGCCATGGAACGCATGGCAAAACATAGATTAATAGAAATGGGTTAATTTAAGATATAAGAACTAGCTAGCAAGAGGCCTGACCCATAGGCCATACAGTTTGCAAATAATATAAGCCTCTGTGTATTTACTTGGTATCAAGCAGCTGCAGTACATGGGAGGGAGAGATTTGTCCCAACCACAGGGTCAGGCAGGACCGGGGAAAACTTTCAGCTACAGAGAGAGAATGAATGGATGCATACGTACTTATCCTCTCCTCTTTATTTACATAGTCCAGGTTCCCTGCCTAGGATATGATGCCACTCACAGTTGGCTGGTTTTTCTCATAGCAGTTGACAAGAGTAATTAAGACAATCCCCTGCAGACATTTACAATACAACCTGATCCAGACAACCCCTTATTGAGACTCTATTCTCAGGTGATACTAGATTATCACCTGAGTTGACAAAACTAACCATCACAGCCCATGTACAGTGCATATTATTGGTTCCTTTGCCTGTTGACTTGTAATTGGTTTTGGTAAAGTAATAGAAATATTAGGAGGTCAAATGGTAGAAGAAGAGAGGGGTTAGAGAATTTCTATTTTACTTTCATCATCCTGTGGCAAGAATTGTGTTCCTGTATGATGAGAGGACCCTCTGGACAAGTACTCATCCACAGCACCAGCACTCACTGGACACTGGCATTTATATTCTTTTGTTTCCTTGATCTCTTGGCTGTAGCAGTGGTAAACATCACTATTCCTTGTTTCTTCCTGCAACACTCTGACTGCTATCTCTAAGTGATCTTTTCACAAGCTATCTTTATCTGGATAATTTGTAGTGAATAATTTTCCAGTTGAGACACTGTTGATGAAAGTTGGTCTTGTCTCCATCCATTGTGGTTATTTTTAAACAACAATAATGCTGGATGGAGAAACAGCCTCACTTGGGCATTTTCCTGTACTTTCTCAGTTGTTCAACAGTGCTTGAAGCTAGAATGCTTGGATAAAAAAGTAACCATGTAGGAAGATCACCTTTCTGAAGAGAATTAAAACAACAACAAAAACCACAGAAACAACACATGACCATGACAGAAAATTCAGGAAGCCACAAAGAGGGAAAAAAAGGCCTACTCCATAAAATAATCACCATTTTAGATTTTAATGACTCTCTTTGGAATTGCATATATTTAAATTGTACACTAATTTTGAATTCCACAATTCCTAAGGAAGTGCATCTTCAATTCTTGGTCTTTAGTAGTCTTTATTAATTGTCCCTCTCTGTGGTAATGTGTGGGTGAACAATTGAAGAAAAAAGAAGCACAGAAAAGAAGCAGGACTGGGATGTTTCCACAGGTCAGTCCCTTTCATAGACTGACACAGTTGATGCACTAGCTGAACCCCACCCACACTGAGTCCTGCTGCGTTGGGCTGGGCTTGTGTGCTCTTTGGGAGGGACTGTGTTCTACACCTCTCACACTCAGAGCAATCTATGCCAGAAGCATGGGTAAATAAGCCATTGTTGCACAGCTGGCTGCCCTGCACCAATCTCCTTTGGAACACATAGAAACCTCTAGAGCCTAAGGCAGCCCAGAGAGAGAAGTTAAGAACCAATTAATTCTCCAGCAGCCCTGAAAAGGTTAATCCCAAATTGACTGCTGAACACAAATGTGTTCCCACAGGGAAGAATCTAATCTTATTGTGGGTAATAACTTCAATCTTTGGAACTGGAGCTTATTTGGTAGATGCCAAGGTCATTTTGTTTTCCCTCAGAATCCGAAGAGCAAAAAATCCCTGCTATTTGATTACTGTGTCTCTCAAAAGAAATGGCACTATTAGGTATGTGTGGAACATCTTGTCCCTCGGATTCATTTTTTTTTTTTTTTTTTGCTGCCCAGTGTTATGCTGACCCCAAATAAGCAATCCTTTTGTCATTAAGTTTATAAATAAGGCTGGTAAAATAGACTGTGGAGAGAGGGATTTGGTACATGCAGAAACATACACAGAGTGGCGAGCATTCTGTGCTAGCAGATTTGGTGGGAGTGCAGTATTTCTTGAGAGGAGAGGGTATACTCTTATCTGACTTTCTGCTTCACTGCTTCAGAGCAACTGAAACATCCGCTTCCTACCACTTCCTTCTTCCGGGACAGTTAGAAATAGCAACAGAAGGATGAAATGTGACGCCATCCTTCTTCTTTGTCTTTTCAAGCATTATTATACTGTCCTTTAAGCCCCTAATTTCACTGTAAAAATATTTTGCTTGTAAGTCTGATATTTTAAAGAACTAAAGAAAGAGACATCATCATGAAAATTTTATTATGGACCAATCAAAGGACATAGAGCACAGATGAGTCCCAACTGTGTATTTTGAAAAAAGAAGGACCAACATTCACTTTAACACTACTAGTCAAATACCTTTGTTTTGGAAATCTTATATATATATATATATATATATATATATATATATATATATATATATATATATATTCCCCATACATTTATCTACTTATTGAGTGTGTGTGTGTGTGTGTGTGTGTGTGTGTGTGTGTGTGTATGTGCATGACATGGCATGTGTGGAGGTCAGAGAATGACTTTTAGGATTTGGTTCTCCCCTTCCATAATGAGGTTTTGGGGGATCGAATTCTGATTGTCAAGCTTTGTAGCAAGTGTTTTTATCCACTGAACCATCTCTCTGGCACTGTTTTGGAAATCATGTTGCACCTTTTAAGAACATGCTAAGGTGAGATACGTATACATTTATTAAGCTTCAAATAGGAAAGATCTAGACATGGTGGACTCTAAATACTCTTGTTTGCTAAAAATGCGTGCCACAATTCAACAAATTGCCTGCAGTTTCCCAGTAGTCAGCCACTTGCACATCTAATTGAAATGTATTTTTTGTCAAGCTTCATTCTCACATACCTTTGGCAATACAGTAAGAACAGCTTCAGCATTGTCAAGAGTTCAGGATGAATCATAAGGGGAATGTTAGATGAAGAAAGTGGGATTAAACTAATGTGATTTTAGGGCTGAGGCTATAATAGTTCAGTGTTAGAGTGCTTGAAACACGCGCGCGCGCGTGCACACACACACACACACACACACACACACACACACACACACACACTGGAGGAGGAGGGTTGAGATTTTCTTTGTGAGCTCAAAGAGGAGGTTTGAGCTGCTTTATCCAAAACAGAAAGAAAATAGTAAGGTAGGTAGAGAATATGACCTTGATCCTTGAAGACAAAGCTGGGAATAAAAGAGTAAAGGAAACTCTTGTAATGCAGGCTGTGGTATGAAGCAGTCAAAACATATGCTACAGTTTCAGCACAAAGACCTCTTTTCACTGGGCCGAAGGGTAACTAGTAGAAGCATTGTAAGACATTCGCACTCTATTACAAATGGACACCATTCCTATGACACTCCACAAGTTACAAGAGAGCAGTCTTCGGTGTACTGTGAGTACCAGTAGAAATGTTGTATAGTCCGCGTTTTCCTCTGATTCTGGCCCGTGCAATGAATCCCTCTCTTCTAGGGAAACAGTTTGGTAGTCTGTAACAGATTTCATAAAAAGGACCCCTGTGATTGTCTTCTGAAGTGCTGATAGTGTCCCACTATGCAGAATGTATAGGGGAAGGATTAAGAGGAACTCTAAGGGGGTAGAGACGGTGATAAAGGTTTTGAAAAGAAAGAGAAGATGACATAGTATCAGAAACTTGGTATTTTTACTCCCCCTACCCCTGAGACAGAGTCTCATATTGTCCAGGCTGACCTTGAACTCACCATGCAGCTGAGGATGGAAGCTGACCTTAAACTTCTGATCCTTTTGTTTCTACTTCCTGAGTTCTGGAATCACTGGTGTGTACCACCACATTCAGTTTCCTAGGGAGTTTTTGGGTTAAGGAGTAGGTCTGGACCTAAAAGGTGACCTTAAAGTTACATATTAGAAAGTCATATAGGTAGAATAAATCACATCTCATATTCTATGGTTATCATAATCAAACCATATTATTTTGCAGATGAGAAACAAAAGAATAATGAGATAATTGCCACAGTCTTATTTTTAAGTACACATGATTTATTCAATGAGCTCATATCTTTTGATTCCCAAACCAGGCATGGTCTTATTGGCATGGAGTGTCCCCAAATGGAAATATATCAAAAAAGGGTGAGTCTTGTTAAATTGTGAAAACCCAAACAAAAGGTTAATGGGACTCAGAGTGCATGCCAACCTGCTTTTTGTTTGTTTGTTTCCTATGCTGGGGATTAAACCCAGGTCTTCATACATGTTAAGCAGGCACTCTACCTAGCCCCTGTTTTTCCTTGTCTGAGTTCAGAAACCACTGAAAGCATTAAGATGTTTTTCTTGCCTTGAAACACTTGAGTTTGATGTTCTTTAAAATTGAGTCATCCTAGCCTGGTGTAATAGACATTGAACTTAAGCTCCCATTTCTTCATTTAGCATTAATGTGTTCTGAACTTCTGTGAGCCATAGTTTAGAATGCTTCTTGTCTAGTCTAGTGCTACTATGAGCATGTAAAATTCCCTATATCCAGCTCAACATGCAGCTTCCTTCTCCACTTGTGTAAAACTTGCTCTAAGCCGGGCGGTGGTGGCGCACGCCTTTAATCCCAGCACTTGGGAGGCAGAGGCAGGCAGATCTTTGTGAGTTCGAGGCCAGCCTGGTCTACAGAGCAAGATCCAGGAAAGGCGCAAAGCTACACAGAGAAACCCTGTCTCGAAAAACAAAACAAAACAAAACAAAAAAAACCAAAAAAAAAAACTTGCCCTAGTGTTCTTAGATTAAGTCAAAACTGGTGGCTCTAAAGTTTTCTACAAATTTAGCTAAAACCATTTGAGCTATTTTTAAATGGTCCATGTCTGTGTGAGTGTTTCCCCAAACATGGGTTTTTATATACGTTCAAATGTATTTTGTTCATCCAACAAGATCAAATGAAGCCCTAGCCCACAAAAACTATCTTTATGACTTCCTTTTCCTCCTCTTCATTATCTTAGACTCCAGAAGACAGGACTGAATTTTTCAGGCAGCTACAGAATTCAAAATGAGAAAAAAACAAAGCTCCAAAGCACATAGGAGTTGTGGGTTTTTGCTTGCCACCAGATAGGGTTTCTTAGCTTTAGTACTGCGGATGTTTTGGGTTGGAAACTTCTTTGCTGGGTGGATTGTATAGAGCACCCCTGGTCTCTATCTATGAGATATCAGTAGCACTTTTCCCATGAGTCTGACAACTAGAAATGTCTCTAGAGAACACAAAATGACCCCCTGGGAATGGGGGCAGCATTATCCCTGGTTGACAGCTGTTCCCCAGACAAACTTGCCAGTGAGCTCTTTGGCACACAAAATAGAGGTAGACTAAAGTAAAATTTTGGTAGTGATTGAAAACTCAAATAGAAAGCTGAGGTGCTGGAGATGTAGCTCAATGCTTGCCTGGCATGCACAAGGCCTTGGGTTCTTCCCCCAGCAACACCACCACAATAAGAAAAGCCATCAAGAAAAAGAGTTTGAAATAAAGGGCATTATTGGATAACAGGAGACCTGAGCATTGGCACCCAGTCTAGAAGGAATTCAGGGAAAGGCTGCCCATAGAAGGTCACATCTGAGTCGAAGGCAGAGAAGAAAATTAGCCTAGAGAGGAATTAATAATGGCAGTCAACACTGAGAGAATTTAGTGTTTGGGAGGAAATGTGAATCATTTAGTTTGGCTGGAAGCCAAATGGTCAAGAACAAGGAATAGTTGAAGACATGCAAGATAGGCAGGGGCCATTCCAAGCCATGAAACCAAACAGATTGAGTTCTCAGAGTTATGGAAATAAAGTAACATTTTGAAGGCTGATGTAGTGTAGATGAGAGATGATTCTAGTTTGAGTTAATTAGTAATGTTACAAATGAGTTCAGGCTCCATTTAGGTGTAAGAACAACAAGATCTAGAGACTACTTAGATGTGAGAACAGTTTCTGGCTTTTGCTCCTGGGTAGGTAATAGGGCTGTCCACTGGGATGAAAAACACTGGGGACAAAAATAAAGTTGGAATAAAGATGAAGCTCAAGCTTGGAATAGCTGAATTTTAAGTAGCTAGTTGTGATCACTAAGGTGAGGCTCGATAGTCATTAAATATGTATCTGAAGACTGCAACAATCCAGTGTAGCGATACAAGATGGAGAGTTTCCAGGGGAAAGTGAAGCCAGGGGAAAGTGAAGCTGTAGGAAAGGATGCCATCTAAAGCAGAACATATATAATAACAAGATATCAGGTTGAAAGAAATTCTTATAGCAGGGTTCTCAACCTTCCTAATGCTGCGATCTTTTAATACAGTTTCTCATATTATGGTCATCCCCAACCATAAACTTATTTTCGTTGATACTTCATAAATGTTATTTTGTTACTGTTATGAATCATAATTTAAATATCTGATATGCAGGATATCCGATATGTGAGCCTTGTGCAAGGGTTGGTTGATCCAAGGGGTCCTGACCCACAGGTTGATAAATACTGTTCTTATGGCTTCTCCATTTGTGTTAACTCTGAGTGGAATTTCTTAATTTACTGCTGAGGGTTGGATATGGTTTGAGTGTATCTTCCAAAAGTTTCTGTGTTGGAAACTAGGTTTTCAGTGTGATGATATTAAGAGGTGGTAGAACTTTTAAGAGATGAGACCAGGCAGAAGGTAATAAAGTCATGGAGAGTATTACCCTTAGAATGGATTAAGGCAATTCTCTTGGGACTTTGCCTTGATTCCATGGTAAGGTTTTCTGAAAAAGAGTAAACCTGGCTTCTCCCCTCACTCTGGCTTCTTCTTTTTAAAAATTAATTTTTATTTTATGTATATGGGTTCTTTGCCTGCACGTATGTCTGTGTACCATATGTATGCTAGTAGAGACAAGAAGAGGGTGTCAGATCCTCTGGAAAGTGTGAGAGTTGTGAGTGAAGACAGTTGTGAGTGAACATATTGGTGCTCAGAGCTAAATCAGGGCCCTCTGCAAGAGAAGGAAGTGCTTCTAACTACTAAGCCCTATATCCAGCTTCATCACTCTAGTGTCTTGGTTCAATGCCCCCCCCCTCTGTCATTCATTCATGCTCTTGCTATTGTGATGTTACCTGCCATGAGGTCTATGTAAAAGCTGAGCAAATGTTGGCAACATGCTCTTGAGCCTGTGAGGTTAAATAGTTCTTTTTTTTCCTTTGAAAAGTACCCAGCCTCAGATACTTCATTATAGCAACAGGAAAACTGACTAATAGAGTCTACAGAATATATAAAACATTTCCCCTATCAACCTCTATGAATTTATCTTTCTTGCAAAACATCACCATCCACATTATTTTATTTATATAACCCACTATCTCTTGGTTACTCACACAATTTATAACAGTTCAATGCGTAGGTACTAAAAAAACCCAAGCATTCAAAATTAAGAAGTATATCTCATATCCAATTCAAACCTCCAGCTCCCAACCTCCACTGCAGCTTACTGAGTGATCCCACAGATCCTCCAGAGGAGAAAAAGGATTTTGTCTTTTCTCTTATGTGCTTTGCTTCTTTCTATTCCTTCTCTGCTTGACCTAAGGCTTCTGAGAACTTGTGCTTGTGGGTAGGGCATGGTGAGTGTGGGTGGGAGCTTTTCACTGTCGTGTCAACAACTGGGAAAAGCAAATGAAAGGATGGAAGATTTCCTTTGGATGACGGTGTCGGATCTTTTAGTCTATGCTCACTTGGATCCTTTTTCACGGAGCCCATGTGTGGTCAGGCAGAATATCATGGTGATTGAACAAGTGACTCACCTCCTGGTGGACAGGAGGCAAAGAGAACAAAGCAGGCAGCAGCCAGGGACAAGATAGACTGTTGAAAGGAACACCCCAGTGACTTACTTCCTACAACTAGGCCACCTCCGAACAGCCCATTCAGGTACAAACATTTCTGTGGATTAGCTAATAATCAAGTTAGTGTCCTCCTGACCCAATGACCTTTTAAGAGCACTACCGGTTTCAAACCAAGTGTTCAAAACACGAGCCTTCTGGGTGTGAGGTACTTCATTCATATCCAAGCCACAACAGTGAAAAACTCAGTTGAATGGTGGTGATATAATTAACCACCAATGCACTGTGTAAGCACTCAAAAACTACTGCCTTTTTGGATCATGCTTTCATAGTTTGTTCAGAAAGCCCTTCCCCATTCCTCATCACCTGAGTGAGCATCCTTTCCCTGTACCATCCCCTTATAGGAGCAATGTATGAATTGACAGTTTTCCCTTTCAGGTCTTAACCATAGCTGTCTTCTCCTGGAATTCTCATTTTATGCTATATCTCCAAGATATGCACACACACACACACACACACACACACACACACACACACAAACAAAAACAAAAACAAAACAAAAAAAAGCAAAAAAACAAAACAAAACAAAACAAAACCCCCAAAAGCTTTCTACCCCCTTCTGCCCATTGGAACATTATAACTCTACATCCCTCCATTTGGGCCCACATTGTGAATTCCTTCAACTAATATTCTGCTCCAGGATTCTTCAGATAAAAGTCAAGAACACAGTTTTACTTTTTTCTAAACACTGGATGATACATGTAAGGTTCTTCCAGGAACTCTCCCTGCCTCGGTACTAATACAGGTAGGCCTAAAATTGATTTAGCATAGCACTTTCCCATTCCTTAATTTCAACTTGGGATAAAGATTCCAGTTTCCTCCTTAGAAAGATTTAATTGAGTTTTTATTTTTAATTCTTTTTCACTTGAGCAGGGAACCATAACTGCTTCTTACTCCCCTCAAAAATCCTCTTTGTTTTTCTAGTTAATCTCTAGAATTCTCTCTTCCTCTGTGAGGATCTGCCTAGCATCTTTTTTTTTTTTTTTAGAATAGAGTGTTATTCTTTGAATGTATGTCCTCAATCTTGAGGCCTTAGTCAAAACTTGTAGAAAAACAAAAAAGCACCACCAATGAATATCGTTTTACTATTATTTGTAGCAGCAGACCCATATCTGTATATACAAATACATGTTATTTGTGCATGTCTGTGTATATATCAATATATGACATATTTACTTATTACTGAATGGTAAGACAGATAACTAGTTAAGAATATGGAGAGACAACTGAACCAAGCTCAAAGGAACTCACGAACTTTGGACCGACAGCTATGGAACCTGCATGGGACTGGACTAGACCCTCTGCATATGGGAGACAGTTGTGTAGCTGGGTCTGTTTGAGGGGCCCCTGGCAGTGTGACCAGGATCTATCCCTGGTGCATGAGCTGGCTTTCTGGATCCCATTACCTATGGTTGGACACCTTTCTCACCCTTGATGCAGGGAGGAGGGGATAAGCCCTGCCTCAACTGAATGTACCAGGCTTAGCTGTCCCCCCATGGGAGAACTTACCCTGTTGGAGGAGCAGATGAGGGGTTGGGGGGATATGGGGGGATCAGGAGGAGGGATAAGAGGGGAATCTGTATTGTTGGTATGTAAAATGAATAAAAAAGAATATGGAGTGGGAAGCCATATCTCACTTCATATCCTAACTTAACCATTTGATCCTCTATGCATCAGTTCCCTTATCTGTAAGGATATATGTAGCTGTGTCGTGGGATTTTTGAGTATTAGGTGTAATGCATGTGTATCTTAGATTAATACCTTAGAACAGTGTTTCTACTAGTAGTAAATATTATGTGTGCTTACTATTAGTGTTGCGTCTTTTTCTTAAACTAATAATGTATGATCCATGTGGGTAAGCTCTTTGCTGCTGTTTATTGCTAAGTTTCCAGCTCCCCAAAATTGCATATAACAGGCACCAGTAAATGTGAGTGTCTGAAGACTTCTTATGAATAAACTAACGTGACATTTTATGCTTTTAATATTAAGATAGGAGCAGAAAGAGCAGGATCTGAGAATATTAAGAAGCACAAGCAGAAGAGATGGATGAACCTGGAGGCCATGGCATTGTTTCAAAAGCCATAGAAGAGGAGACCTTAGTGAGGAATAATTGGGGACCAATGTCAAACATTGGTTGAGAATCAAAGGAAAATTAAAGTAAAAAGAAATTATTACATTTGATAACAGAGAACCTCTGTGTTTTCCTTTCATATCTGGGTACATGCTGCTTTTCTTGAAAGATGCTTTTATTAAAATGAATGACCACTCAGAAGAAATCTTTGAAAACACATCTTAAAAGTTTTCATCCTAAATTACCAACTGCCCGAGAACAAATCAATCCACCACTTACCTAGTCTTGGCCAGAACCACAAAGTACTCATACTAAATACAATTCAGTACAGGTTTCTCTGACCTGGACACTCTTCTCGAATCAAACAACAAAACCTGTTCTTTATGTCTTTATGACACTCTCCTTCCTAAGAGTGTCTTTCTCCTTTCCTCTTACCTACTTTAAAAACTATAATTAAACCATACAAAAATTCTTATAACTCAAAAGCAAGAAGACAATTGAATTAAAAGTGGAAAATGATCTGAATAGACTTTTTTTCAAAGAAGAAAATACTAATGGCTAATAAGCACATGAAAAGATATTCAACATTTTTAGGGAAATGTAAATAAAAACCACAAAAAGGCACCACTTCTCACTGGGATGTCTGTAATAAAAAGACTGATATGAGTGGGTGCTATCAAAGATCTGTATAAATTAGCGTCCTCACACTTTGCCCTTGTGAAAATAAAATGGGGAAGCCAGCTTGTAAAGCAATCAGGATTCCTCAAAAGACTGAACTGAGTTTCATTAAGAATCAGCAATTTTATCCATAGGTGTGTATATATATATATGTGTGTGTGTGTGTGTGTGTGTGTGTGTGTGTGTGTGTGTGTATGTATATGTATATATATGCTTTGAAAACAAATATTCATTAAAATTTCATATATGATTGTTTACGTGAACATTATTCATAATGGTCAAATTTGGAAACAATTCAAATGTTACTATCTTATGAAGGGATAAACAAAGTGTGTTTATCTGTAAGAAGAGTATTGAGCTAGAAAAAGAGATGAAAACCAGTTAAACTAGTGGTGTCACCAAAACCCCCAAATCTTTAAAAGCCTCTGGAGTTCTAACTCCTACCCTTATGTTGTGAGTTGAATTTTGTATCTTAAAATTAATGTTGAAGTCCTAACTCCCAGCACCTTAGAATGTGTTCTAAATTGGATCATTGCAGATGTAATTAGGTAAGGTAAATTCATTAGGATGGACCCTAATCTATTATGATTGATGCCTTTATTAGTGTAGCTCTCATCCTCATAAAGAAGCTTCTTTTTGCAACAGATGGAGATTGTTAGAGAGATACACAACAGGTCAAAATGCAGAGAGTATGGGATAATGGAGTGCCTAACTCTAAATGATATATCTGTAATGCAACCCATACACCCAAGGCTTAGGAAAAAAAATCACAGAAGGGGAGGCAGAAAGATTATAAGAGCCAGAAGCCCAGGGCATCTGCTTTTAGATATTGTTCCCTATACGTGACAGGGAAAATGTACACGTGAACTTGCAACAATATGGTTGCCTGGATGATATTGGCATAATGACAAAAACAGTTGACATGCTAACTTATATAGGGAAAATTCCACATTATCCCATCCTTAGCTATTGGAGTCAATGCCTGCTGAGAAAGGGGAAAATCAGTTTCCCACAGTGATGAACTCCTGCATAGGATGTCCAATCCCAAGTAGTCAGCCCTGGACACATGTATATATAAGCATCTCTCTTTCTCTTTATAACACACACACACACACACACACACGCACACGCACACGCACACGCACACGCACACACACACTCATTAATTGGCATGGGAAGAATTGGACAGGGAGGGAGGGAGTGATGTAGATACACTACAAAATTCTCAGAACATGGGGAAAACACCACATGAGGTTGAAGGTAGAGATAAAGGAAATCTTTCTACAAGCCAAGAAATCACTAGCTGCCAGGATGGAGACATTAAACAGCTTGTTTTTTCTCACATTTCTTAGGAAGAGTTAACTCTGTAGACAGCTTGGTCTCAGACTTCCAGTTTTGGAATTATTAGACAAGTTTCTGTTGCCCAAACCACTCAGTTTGTGGTATCTAGTTTCAGCAGCCCTCCAAACCAATAAAGATTATTTCCCCTATTTTCTACTTAATGTTTTGCATGCAATGTATTTTGATCATATTTTACCCTCCCCTGACTCATTTCAGATAATTCCCACCTCCCTACTCACCTAACTTCATGTTTTCTCTCTCTTTAAAAACACCACAAAAAAAACAATGAGACTAAAAATATCAAAATGAAACAAAATGCACACACACAAAAAACTCATGGAGTGCATTTTGTATTGGCCAACTACTCCTGAGCATGGGGCTTGCAGTGGAGTGTGGTTGATATACAAAATGACACTCCATTGGAGAAAACTCATTTTCCCTTTCCCAGTATGTTTTAATTGTAGATAACTTCTTGGTTAGAGGTGGATTTTGTGTCCACTTCCCCTTGTCCATGGGGCTTTGTCTCATTTGAACCTATGCAGGTCTTATGTGTGCTGGCACAGTCTCGGTGAATTCATATCTGTGTCAGTCCTATTGCTGACACACCATTTTTTTTTATCCTTTTCCATCATAAATTTTCCTGGTACTTTATGCTGTAACTATACTACCTTCTTTGTAGTTCCGTTGTACAATACCTAGTGTTTATAGCGCTTTTACTTTGCTGTATGCTATTTTCTTCTGTAATATCTTTCAATATTCTTGATCTAAATCCTACTTAACCTTTAAAATTCAAAGAACCTAACTTTTTCCAGGGATACTGTATTAGTTACTTTTCTATTGCTGTGATAAAACACCATGACTAAGGCAACTTATAAAGGAAAACATTCAGTTGAGCTTATGGTTCCAGAGGGTTAGAAGCCATGATGGCGTAATGAGGGCATGGCAGCAGGAACAGCTGAGAGCTACCATCTTGATCCACAAGTAGGGTGGCAGAGAGGCACATTGAGAATGGAGTGCATGTTTTGAAACCGTAAAGCCTACCCCCAGTGATACACCTCCTTCAACACAACCACACCTACTAATCCTTAAACAATTGTATCCACTGGGAACCAAGCATTCAAACGTATGAGTCTGTGGGGGCCATTTTCATTCAGACCACTACAGAATCTTCACTAACCATTCCCATCCAGGCTGAAATGGCCTTTTAAAGTATTCCTATACCCATCTCCCCAGATTTACATTTTTAATATTGTATTTTTATTTGTAATTCACCTGTCTTTCCATACCTTACTTAATAAACTGTGAGTCACGGGAGGAAAGAGTCGCTCAAATCCCGTGCCTACCACATTATATGTTGATCATAATATATTCTCAACATGGATCTCTGAATGAATGAGCTTCTTTTCAACATTGATTTTTTTTCTTTTGCCTTCCCACAGCACTTACTGAAATGCTTTACACATAGTACTTAGTATATCATAACATTCTTGACTGGGATCATTTGGCAATATTTGGAGACAATTTTGGGAAATGCTGCTCGTATTTAGTAGATAAATGTCAAAGGTGTTGTTCAACATGCTACAGAAGGGTCTACTCCACCTCCCAACAGGACACTCTTCTGTCCCAAATGGCTGTATTGCGAACATTGAGAAACCCTGATCTTGACTGAGTGAAAGAGTAAATCTATTGTAGGCCACTAGTGCACTAAATTTACTTTGTCAGGAAACCTGTTTTTTGTTTAGCTTTTACAAAGGGAGAGTGCTGGCAACCAGGATTACAACTTTGACAATTAAACAACTTTTGATCAGTAGGAGAATAGATAAATAAATTGCAATAGCTTCATGTTTGGGAATGTGATATAGCAACAAAAGTGAATGAACTACATCTGCCAAAAGGGATAAAATCACATAAGCATGTTGATTGAGGAAAAAAACCTGCAGATGGTGTATACTGCTATATAAAGAGTAATACTGATTATTAAAATATTAGATATTATTTAGAGATAGACATGTATATAGTAAATGTAGACATACATGGAAATGATAAGACCCAATTCTGAGACAGTGAAAATCTAGATGGAGGAGAACATACAGTGTTTGAATTGTATTGGTAATGCCATAGTTTTTAGAACTTGCCTTTAAGATGAGCCATTTCCCTAGGTAGCTAGCCCAGGTTTGCTTTAGATGCCTGATCTTTCCACCCCAGCTTCTCAAGGGCAGTGGAATGCTTGTGCCACTAACCTGGACTGTTTATGTAGTTTTGAAACATTTTGAACTTTAAAGAGTAATTGCTAAGTACTGAAGTGTCTTGTCGCTTGTAGCTGAGGAAAATCTCAGCAGAGCTCCAGAGAACACTGCTGGACTGCGATACACCTTCCCCAGACCCCGCGACCTACCTATCCCTTAATTTGTAAGTTACGGCATTAAATAAATCTTCTATTAACTACGTGGAGTGGCCTTAATAATTTCACCAATACTATTGGATAGGAGATTAAATCAGAAACAGGATAAATATAAATTCCTGGTTAAATATTTTCTTATTTCATTTTATTTCATTAAATAGTTCATATACGCACAAATATCTAAACAACATACATGTGCATGCATAACTTGCTGAGTCCATTTAGTATTGCTTCTGTGTTTAAGCTGACCACTTAGGATAACCTATCAGTGAGATTGTTCCTGGAGAAGACTGAGTATCCCTCTCAGTAGCCATTAATTTCCTATAGCTCTTCATTTAGGGGTGGAACCTTGTGAGATTTATCCAATCCATGATGGAATGTCAACTGGTACTGTCATTGTGCAGATCTTGTTTAAGTGATCACATTGTGGTGCTGCTTCCTGTCGCATATAGAAGACACTGTTTCACAGAAGATTCCCTAGTATTCTGGCTTTTACAATCTTTCAATACCCTCTACGATGATGTTCCATGAGCCTTAGGTGTAGTAGAGGTTGTACTTCAATTGGGTATAGGCACCCCAGAGACAGTTGTTCTCTGCATTCTGATTAGTTGTGGGTTTCTGTGATGGTTTCCTCCTGCTATAAGAAAGAAGTTTCTTTGGCAAGTGATGAGAGCTTATTTCTCTGCAGCTATAATAATAGGCATTTAGAATGCAGTTAGGATTATCCTAGTTTAAGAAAGTGACATTAGTAAGTTCTCTTCTAGGGTCTATGATGTCATCAGCTATAGGTAGTTGGCTAGATTTACAATACCAGGCATGAGAACCTCTTCTTGAGCAGGCCTTAAGTTCAATTAGATAGATGGTTGTTGGTTACCCCTAAGATATAAGTGCTACTACTGCACCATTGGGGATATTTTGACAGGGCGGTCATTGTTGTGGTTCCTAAGCTTTACCGTTGGTTGGGAAAGACTACAGATTGCTACTCTCCCATAGCAGCTTGTATAACAAATTCAAATACTATGAGAGCTAGTCCTTAGGGAGAGAAGTGTCCAGGTCAATTCCAGCTCAGTTCCTCCTAGTCTTGTGTCTGAAGTGTGTCGTATCTTTAGCAATCAGGTCTTACCTTCAAGTTCTGTGAGACCATCAAGGGCAACAGCAATAGCTTATGTTGTTTGGGGAATCTCTTGGATTCTGACCGACAACTTGAAGGGAGGTTTCCCAAGCCTGGTACCAGGGTTTTTCTTAGCTAGTGTATGACTCTTGTGGGGACTGTTATCACCCCAAGTGTCATAATTTCATTTAAACTATTTGTATTCACATATGCACATATATATTATATGTGCATTTATATTAAGTAAACATAAAGCAGTAGATTTTCCTTTAGGTTTTTCAATCATCTTTAGTGTTCTGTATTTCTCTCCACCCTTCCCCATCCCTACTGCCCTCCCTTCACCCTCAAAAGTTAAAGCCCTCACTCTGTTTTCCCCACTTCCCACTTCATAGCGCCTGTGTCCTACTAACCCTGCCTTTTCAGAGCTCTGCCCATGCCTGACTACATGTTTTCATAGGACATTGTTTGAATTTGCTTGCATTGTTAGGCTCTTCAAAATATTCAGTAGAGTTTGAACACAGAAACATTATAGTAGTAAAGTAGGGTCCAATCAAAACTGACAGCAATTTTCGAAACACAAACTATGTGTAAGACGGTCACTGTCTAGCTTTGTTTTGGTTTACTGTTTATGTTTGACTCTGTGCATTTGCTACTAGGTTGGTAAGACTGTCTTAGAGAGGAAGAACCAGATCTTTGTATCCTTTTAATGAGGTAGCTCTTGGTGAGTGGGACATTGCACATCAAGATGTAAAAGCTTGCCAGGTATGGGTGGCACAGGCCTTTAATGCCAGCACTTGGGAGGCAGGTGGATCTCTGAGCACAAGGCCAGCCTGATCTACAGATTGAGTTCCAGGATGGCCAGGACTATACAGAGAAACCCTGTCTTGAAAAACCAAAAAAGAAAAAAAAGGAAGGAGTAAAAACTTAAAGTGTTGTTGAGAAATAAAGGAGTTGGAATAAATGTTTTCTTAGATCAATTCTGGTTGAAGATATTTTAATTACTAAGGACTGCCTGCAAAAAGGTGTTTCCACAAGCCAAATTTGTGTGTGTGTGTATGTGTGTGTGTGTGTGTGTGTGTGTGTGTGTGTGTGTGTGTGTTTGATTGTGTGTAATACAAAAACCACAAAATCTCCCACTCCAACCTGGATCTAAATTGCCAAAGCTTCACAGAACAAAAAGATTTCATTTTTGAAGGGGTTTCTTCACACTTTAGGGTAGAGGAAGGTATTAAAAAGCTAAAGTATCTAAAAAAAATGGTTTTCCATGTTTCAGAGCACTGGCTTTTTTTTATTGTTTTGTGTACCAAAATTGGATTTATTTTTCCCTATTAAAATTCTTTTCAAAAGAGTTTTTTGTTCTGGGGCTAGAGAGATGGCTCATCAGTGAAGAACACTGGTTGCTCTTCTGGAGGACCTGGGTTCAATTCCCAGAACCTACATGATAGCTCACACCCATCTGTAACTCCAGTTCCAGTGAGTATGATGCTTTCTTCTGGCCTCCACAGACATGCATGCTTGTGGTGCACACACATACATGCAGGTGAAACACCTACACACATGAATTTTAAGACAATAAAAATAATAAGATATAAGATTTTTGGTATTATCAAAGCCATGTATACTCATAAGAAAGTTGAAAATAAAGAAAAATGAGAAAAAAACAAAAGTCTATCAGTTTTGTTACTTACAAATATCCATTGTTATTATTTTATATATTTCCAAGTGTATTCTATTTTCATTGTTATAATCATATTTTCCATTAAATGTTGTATCCTACTTTCAAATAATACTATATATTATAAAGATAATATATTATTCAAATAATAACATATATACTACATTATACATAGTACAAGCATTTTTTTGTCATTATAAACCATGCACATATCAGTTTAATTGACTATAACGATATTCCATTTGTAGGACTATATAATATTTCACTTACCCACTAAACTGTCTTTATCTTTTTTTTTTATTCTAGGTTATACTGGAATTAACATAGTTAAACAAAAACTTTGCATCCATCTCTGTTTCCTTAGGATTCATTAATTAATTCACCCATCATACAATTATTACTCAGGGCTTACCTCAGTGGCATGCTGTCTTTTACTAAGAAACCCCCGGAAGAAAGAACAAATTTAAGAGAAAAGGTTATAGGTTCAGCTTTGGTTGTGTTGAATTTGAGGTGCTTGCAGGATATCTGATTGGAGATGCTAAGGAAGCAGAGCTCAATGTAGCCATCTGGGAAGAATTATAGATTACATTCGTGGCCATATAGATGAAAGATACCATTTAGAGATGGAGAGAGAGCATATTAATCTTCACTCTGAGACTGCCTGACTTTCAGAGGTCAGACAGCAGAACATGAACCCTCCAAGGAGATGGAGGAAAAAGCAAACTGCTAGGTGTAAAAGCAAAACAGTGTGATGTCACAGATACCACAGAAATCATCTCAGGGAGAAGGAAATGGCCAATGGGGCTAAATGTAGGGAAGAGGTTAGGCAAGATAAGAACCAGTAATGCTTTATTTGTTTATTTATCAAGGAATTTATTGACGCAGAGATCATCGCTTGGATATCTTGTTTAGCTCAGTTCCAGTAGAGGAAGGAAGCTAGATTGCTAAGAGTTGAGCAATGAATGAGAAAGGAGAAAGTGAGAAATTGTAGGCATGTCTCACCTGTAAAGCACATTTTCAATAAATTGACCCTTAAAGGAGGTATAGAGAGATCTTGCATATGGGTAAGACAGAGATTTTCTTTTAAGATGGTAGAAATTTGAACATGTTTAATTGGTAGTGCTAGATGAGAGAGATCTGCCCACCTTTCAGGGCCGATGTGAAGCGAAGAGGGACAGAGAGGAAGGTGGCAATGTGGGTAAACATAAACATTTTAGTGTGTATTGATAAACAGTGCACAATGCTTTCAAAGAGGGTCTTTAAGCAGCATACATTCCTGCTAGTAGTTACAAAAGTGCTTATTTGGTGATTACTCAGTCCTCATCAAATGCTACTTACCACCTCCCCCACAAAACTGTTTGTGAAAGAATCTCATTATTGTTCTAATTTGTTCTCTAGTTTCTTTTTCTTTCTTTTGTTTGTGAAAGAATCTCATTATTGTTCTAATTTGTTCTCTAGTTTCTTTTTCTTTTTTCTTTTCTTTCTTTTTTTTTTTTTAGAGCTGAGAATCGAACCCAGGGCCTTGCACTTAGCAAGCGCTCTACCACTGAGCTAAATCCCCAACCCCTGTTCTCTAGTGTCTAATGAGTTGAATATTTTAACCAATTGTGCCTTTGAGTGTGAATGTGTGAGTTTAATCTATAACCTTTGCCTAAAGGATACTTTTATTTGCCTCAAAAAACAGAAGTCAATCTGAATGGCACATATATTAATATTTCCCCAAGTAATATTCAGGCTCCCTTTTTACTTTTTATCTCCTGACCATTACCCTCTCCTGTTCCCTCTACTCCCTCTGATCTCTTTCTTTACCTAGCTAGTCACCTTTTCATTCTTTTTCAAATTTATTTAAGTTATTTATTTTTGAAGACCCAATCCGTTTCATCACGATTGCTTACAATGTCCTGGGTAATTATTTACAGGAGCAGGGGCTCCTTACCAATGCCTACACCACTGAAGAAGATATCTTTCCTTCCCCCAGAGAGACCCTTGTTTCCTTAGTAGCACTTCACAGTTGGACAACTTCTGGCTCGCTGAACAAAAAGGTAAGTGAACTCCCTCACTTCCCCCATCATCTAAGAGTGTGGACAGGGATAGACGGAAATGGCGGAGGAGGTGCATCCAGTAGGTCCTCAAAATCTGCTAACTCAGGAGGAAATTCCTCCAGTGCCTTAAGGCTTGGGTTCCCAGAACTCTCTTTGCTAGTTGGCCCTCAGCTAAAAGATCCCAGCGCTCCGTGCGGCCCCTTTAAGAGGCCAGCTCCTCCCCGCTCCAGGGAAAGTTGCAGCTTTTCCGCCTCCTGGGAGGGTGAGTAGGGCCGGCCGCCAGGGTTGCGGTCTTGGTCTCCTCGGAACTGGAGACCCTCCCTACCCTTCGGCACCCAGAGCTTTGGTCACCTAGTAGCACCTGTTGCAGGTGACAGGTAGGTGGCAGGCAGCTAGTGTCTGAGCGCCCCTCGCCCTCTGTCTGAGACTTCGAGGACCCCCAGCCCCGTGTCTCGACCCCCCCTCGGGGGGGGTCATGTGCTCTGCTGTACCTTGTGTGTCCCTGTCCTCCGTCCCCAGCTGCCACACGGGCACCTCTGTCGTGTCAGCGTCTCGGGACCGCACCCCCACGCGGTGCCTCCCGTCTGCTCCGGGCGGTCCCTCCCTGCCACTTTTCCTTCTCTCGGGCTGCTTCTGCCCGGTTCCCTTGGACCGTGTCTCTGGGTGCTGCCTCTCCACAGGTACCTCTGACCCAGCGCGCCCAGGCTTTTTCCCGCCAGCCTTGGCCCCTCTGGAGAGCTGGCAGGGTGCGGGCTGGGACGGGCTTCTAGCAGAGCTGGGTCCTCCTGGGACTTGGTGGCTAGTCACCTTTTTGTGACTGCTTCTCGCAGGGTTTGGCGGTCCAGCTCCTTCGGTGCCCCCTCGCTGTTTCTGAGACCTCCCGGCTTCTATGTTCCTAGCTTCGCCTTGTCTCTCCACCACAGGTACAGGCTAAAGGCCAGTTGACTGTGAGTTCTGCCTCAGTGGGCTCCCTTTGGGCTTGGGGCTGGAGACCCAGCTGTGTACTTTGGAGCTGAACTCCTGTATCATGCTCCCTTCAAGCAGGCTGGGGGATTGTTTCTGGCAGAAGGACACCAGTGTTCCCCCAGCCGGTAGCATTGGAGAAGATGGGCTTGGAGGAGAACTTGATGCCCAAATAATTCGCTTAACATTCTGGTAGCTTAAAAAAGTGATGGGTTTTGCTTTAACCAACCCTTTTTCCCCCTCTTGTGCTGCAGCTTCAGGACCAGAGGACCTAGCATTCTAGAATACTGCTTCTAGCAGGATCGACACTGAGTCTTGTATGTCTGTGGGAAAAATTAGTCCCACTACATCCCTGGGCGCCCCACCCCACTTTCCCCCCTTTCTGTTTTTCTTGCTTTGAGACAGATTCTCATTTTAGCTCAGATTGGTCTGGAATTCATTTTGTGGACCAGGCTGGACTCACACTGGCTGGCAATTCTCTTGCCTCTACCTCCCAAAGTGCTGCCATTACAGGTATCACATCTGTTCTCCGCTTCTTCTTTTTTCACTGGATACCCTTCTGCTCTTTCAGCTTCATATCCCCACTATTCATGTTGATATTAAGGAGTTAATGAACTAGATATTAAGGAGTTAATGAACTAAAGTGTAAATTTACCCTGAAGTAGTGAAAACAATGTTTAATGGAGAGAACTGTGGCAATTTTTTTTCTTGGTGTGTGTGTAAACACCTGCTGGAAATTCTAGTAGAAACCCCCCCCCCCAAACTGGTTTGTGAGGCTCCATTTGGGCAGCTGATGAACACTGGTAACACGATTTCAGATGCTACACCCTAGGTCAGAGTGGTGAACTTGAGCTTGGAGGTCTGTTCTGGGATTAGTGGGCTGTGAGTGTATGAAGCATTCTGGTTGGCATTCTCTGAGCACTTTACCAAGGTTGGCACTGCTGTAATGATGGTACAGTGATGGTAAGTTCTCATATTATTTCAGACAAGTTGCATACTAATTCCCTACAACAGGTGCTACAGTTACAACCATGACAGGGTGAAAAGGAGACTGAGAGGTTAAGTACAGTGTCCTCAAGTACAGTGTTCCCATTCTGACAGTGGGACAGAGCTTGTGTGAAGCTCTTAAGGTTTTTGGTCCTTGCTTTCATCTTAGATGCATGGTGGAGTTGAATCACCTCATTCATACCTTAACTGAGTTCATTTTAAACATAGAGCCAGTTGCATGCTGCTGTTGTTAAGTAAGTACCTACCCCTGAATGTGCCTGGATGAAGGAAACCTCCAAAGCTCTCAGCTCCATGGCAATGGTCTTGAAGTTAGGAGAGCGTAGTCCTGGATTTTAGAGGTGTATGCCTAGATTCTAGGGATGGGCACCTGATTCAACTTATTCCTTTTCCGGGAGAGACAAAGATGTAGTAGCTGGTAAGTATTTGCCAGAAATATGTGTATGCCACAAAGCCACATCAGGTGGAGTGGTACTGTGCCCTTTCTATTTGTAGTTTACGTAGAGATAGTTGGGAGAATATGTCTTCCTCAACCCCACCTCTGGAACTTAAACATTGTTTTTCCTCTGGGAAACATAGCCCTCCCTTTCATGAATTCTTATTCACCTCTCAGGATCTAGCCAAAAGTCATTGCCTTTGAGACAACCTCATTGAACACACACTTCCTCCCTTCAAGCAGAATGACTAGTTATACTATGTTTAAGGACTTTGTTTACACTTCAACAAAGGTCCGAATACTGCTCTGTTTTTCCATCTAGAAGCTTGTAATCTTTGTAAGGGCAGTAACCGAATCCTGAAGCACAAATATTTGTGCTAGGGATTGGGGATGCAATGTCTTCAAGAAGTAGTGAGATTGGAATAAGAAGAAACCATCCTGAGCTACTTGGAACCCACTGTAGGGGTTTGTTCCTAAGTGTTGTACCTCTGTTGGGAGGCAGTTGCTGACCAACCCACTTAAAATTGCAACTCCTTCCCTAAACATTCTTTCTACCTCTTTCCTACGTTTGTCTTGCTTATTGATTGTTTCACCTCCACCCCATAAGACAAAGGCCACGTGGAAAAGAATTACTGTCTTTTGTATTCAGTGATGGTCAATGGAAGCAGAGTTCTGAGCACATCATAGGGGTCATACTGATGTTTGTTGAATGAATGAGTGAATGGCATTGCCATTCTAGGAACTGGAACTCATTTGTACTTTCCAGAGCCTATAACCAAACCTTCTCAGTTTGCTACCGTATACAGGAAAGGATGCCCAAGGTCCAGTTTTCACACAGCTTTCCTTCTGCTGTCTTTGTCCCTTTGAGATTCTGTTCCTGATAACAACTTTGACCTAGTTATAAATATTTCTTCTCTTTAATGTCTAGTTTGTTGGAGTCAGAGTCTCAGAATGTATCTTAGGCTGGCCTAGAACACACTGTGTATCCTAGCTGGCCTCAGATTGATTCTCCTGCCTCTGCCTCCTGAGTGCCAGGACTGAAGATGTGAACCAACATGCCTGACTAGAGCCCCCTCTTTTTGTTTAAGTCCAGCTCTGTGGGTGGAAATGTAAAGCTACCCCTCTCCTTGCTTCATTTTCCTAACAGTGATTGAACTGGGAAGGGAGGTGTGAATTAGCAGATGTCCTGAGGCCTTTTAGGCATGTGGCAAAGCCAGTGAGAGGGTACAGAAGGTGACTGCAACAGGGAAGTGATGAGCTCAAAAGAAGAAAAGATGCACAAATTAGGTGTCCAGTCTTATCGCCCTTGACCTTTGTAAAGTGTAGGTGATTATTGGGTTATGGACTGTATGGAGAAGTTCCAGCAGAGTGCTGCTTTTACAGAACTCACCTAGTTATATACTGGTTCTCTATAGGATGAGGCAACAACTGTGTAGCAAAAAAAAAGTGCTATTTTGTTTAAATGTAGTTTGAAGTATGCAGGCAGAAAAACTTGCAGAATGCATGTGGTAACATTGAACTTGGAAGGAGCTAGGCCCTGGAGAAGTGAGATGCACTCATGGTACATCTCAACTTTTATTGTGTTGACTTCTTTGAAATTTAAGTTTGCACAAATAACTGCTTAGGCTCTTTAAAACTTATCTCCCCAAGCATTGAACACTGGAGTGTCTCAGCCTGCAGACTTCTCCACCCAAAACCTTCTCAGAAGTTCATCCAGCACCATAGCTGTAACATCTCTCTGGACATTCATCATTAATGTTTCTCTTCTAGGTCTTTCTTCTATGCTAATGCCTCATGTTCTTAGTGACCTATTTGACATTTCTACATGTCATCCAATAGATACCTCAAGGGTAACATAGTCAAATGAGGATTATTGATTGCCCGAACATCCTTAACCCTTCATTCAGCTTCCTATGACTAAGAAAAAGGGTACCATTATCCATTTAGTCAGTTGAACCAAGATTTTTGTCCGCTCACCGTTGATTTCTGTCTTCTTCTTAGCCCACCGTATACAGTGTTTGAACTCTTGCTGATCTCAGATTCAAACTATATCATGCATTCTTCCATATGCCTCCGTCTCTGCCCCTGCCACCCTTGTCCAAGTCACCATGAAGTTTCACTGAACATTCTTTTTTCTTCCCTGAGACAGGGTTTCTTTGTGTAGCTCTGGCTGTCCTGAAACTAGCTCTGTAGACCAGGCTGGCCTTGAAATCACAGAGATCCTTCTACCTCTGCTTCCAGATGCTGGGATTAAGGGTGTGTGCCACCACTGCCCAGCTTCACTGAACATTCTTATACAATGGTCAAGTATATACAAATGTTTCCATGGACTAGCTTTGTATAGGTGTGAGATATATCTGTGTGTGCACACATGTACTTGTGGTTGTGTATACAGAGGCCAGAGGAGGGCTTTAGGTGCCCAGCTCTAGAATTCCTGCCTTATTCCCTTCAACCAGAGTTTCTCACTGAATTTGGGGCTTGCCATGTCTTGGCTAGGCTGGCAGCCAGTGAACCCCTGTCTTCCCGGCTCCACCTTCCCTGTCTATACCTGGCGTTTTACATGGGTTCTGGGGATCACACTCAGGTCATCATTAGAACTCTTATCCACCGAATCATCTTCCCAGTCCCTAGAAAATCATTCTAGTAAGTGACCATCTGGGTGAGGGAGGTATTGATTGATGGACAAATAGTTTCACTTCAACTGGAGAGATTAGTTTTAGTCATTTATTGCACTGCATGCTGACCACTGCTGATGAATGGTATATTCTTAAAAAAGAATAGACGGAATCTTTTTATAATGTATACATAGATCAAAAAATTGATTCTTTAATCCCAGCACTCGGGAGGCAGAGCCAGGCGGATCTCTGTGAGTTCAAGGCCAGCCTGGGCTACCAAGTGAGTCCCAGGAAAGGCGCAAAGCTACACAGAGAAACCCTGTCTCGAAAAACCAAAAAAAAAAAAAAAATTGATTCTATCCCTTAAATACATACAATTATTATCAATCGAAGACAAATTTTACGGATAGATAGACAGACAGACAGACAGACAGACAGACACACACACACACACACATTTTAAAAATTGAGTAAGCAAGACCTAGTTGTCATCTCAGAGGGTTTAACCATTTACTCTCAAGAGTATTTTTTTACTTATGCCCTTTTTAAGGATGGATGATCTTTTAAAAATATCTCTTTCATTTTTTTCTATGGTAGAGATCAAACCCCATAGTCTTATGCATAGTAGGCAGGTACTCTACCAGTCAGCTCCACCCCGAGTCTGGGACAATGCGGAATTTGCACTGAAGAAGCTTGGCTGTGATGGGAAGGAGACAAGGCTCAGGGAATATCACGATATTAATTTTGTGCTGTTTTAAATCCAGGATAGAGAGAAGCCTATTTATGAGCATATCACATATAGTTAGATGATACAGCATCCTTGAGGAAGCTGGGGGTGATGATTGAGCACAATGAAAGTGGAGAAAGTACCAGACTCAGAGAAAGGGAAATAGCTCTTTCATTGGGATGAGAGAGGGATGGCAAAGCTAGTGATGCTGTGGAGGCTGGGATTCTGAGGGTGGTCCTCCTACCAAGAGTGGGGAAGGGCTCCAGTGGCATCTGCAAAGGGTAAAAACAAGGGTGTAGCATCAAGATTATGCACATGTGTTTCACAGCATCATATTTACTGCAAATATGTACAACTTTGGTAAATTATACCTCCATAAAGCTGCAAACAGTTATTGTAGTAGAATATTTCTACTTCAAGTCACAGAGGCTGGTTATATTTCTTTCCAGCATCATTTACCAGCCACAGGTCTGGAATCACTGTGGACAATCTACTTTGAGAGATTTGTCTAGATGGCTGCGTCAGAAAATGACAAGGTCAGAGATTAGACAATGCCAGCAAATGAAGAGTTGAAATGATAGATCATAGACAATCTCATGTCCTTGTCTGTCTCAAAATGCCTTGAACTCAAGGTATTTTAAAGAGATGGAAAACTCCTATGGTATCTGTACTATTTTGTGTTTGTAGTTTTTTTTTCAGTTTAGGTACCAGAAGTGCCTTGTCTGTGTCTTTTAATGATTTCCAATGACACATCAGAAAGCATGGTTTTATCTGCTGAGGACCCACAGTGTGGTAGCTATGAGGACTTGCAATGCACTTGGAGCCCTGTATTGGGTCTGGCCATCCATACACTTGAGATGGAGTGGAGAGAGACACTATTTTTTTTTTTGGGGGGGGGACATTTCAGCAAGGAAGGAATGTGTTAAACGGTGTATCATAAAATTCATTGCAACTGGGAAAAGTTCTGTAAAGTTTAACTTTTGAAAAACCAGCTTGTTTTAACAGATTTTTACCAGTTTACATTCATCAAGAAAGTATGAAAATACCTTTTATGTCTTTCTTGTAAAAAGTTGAACATTGGGGCTGGAGAGAGGATTCAGTGGTTAGGAGAGCTTGCTGCTCTTCCAGAGGAGCTGAATCTGGTTCCCAGCACCCACGTTAGGCAGAGTATACATCAGCCACTCACCCACAAATACACATAAACAAAAAAAAATCTTTAAAAAAGAAGATCAGCATTTCCTTTTTGCATTTTTTAAATTGAAAACCAAACATTTTTTAAAACATTTATTGCCAGTGTGAACCTTTTTCTTTTGGATATATCTTGACCATTTGATTTTCCCCCTTAAGGATTATCTGTTTGTATTCTCTGTCTATTAGCTGTTTTCCTCTTTTATTTGATACCACTAACCATTCTTCTTTCTCTCCTTAAGAATGAAGAGCCCATAGCATCTTCTCCCAATATTTATAACTATTACTTCTGTCTCATTTCAGTTTCTTTCTTATATAGCTTAGTGTACTCAGAGATATGAGGATATTTTTATTACTTGACCCAGTAAGAGTTAAAATATAATTGTATTGCCTCTGCTTATCTTAATTCCTAGAGGGAATTTTTTTTGTTTGTCTTTTTCTCCAGACATTGTTTGTGTGCCTGTGTAAGATATTTCCATCTATTCATCCATCCTTTCCATCTCTTTATATTTATATGCTAAAAACACAAATGAACTCATAATATATGCATTTTTATTTAATATCCTGCAGGAAGCTTTCAGTGTCAGTATATAGAACTGAGTTTTTAAACAGCTGCATAGTTTACTATTATATGTATCACAACTCATCAGTTTTCTACTGATAGACTTTTTTTCTGCTGCTTTAGACATTGTTCATCCCTGCATCTCTGTCTCTGTCTCTCTGTCTCTGTCTCTGTCTCTCTCTCTCATTCTTTCTCTCTCCCTCATTCCCCATCTGTCCATCTGTCTGTCTTTCTATCACATTTTGAATGTTAGCTTAATAGTTTTTCCAAATGTAATAGCGCTATTAAAATGGTCAGTGCTGTTATATTAAAAATAGTCAGTGTTGCTAAGGACCAAAAGAATTCTAGGAAGAGAAGGACTAAGAATTGTCCATTGAATTTGGGGAGTTCCTGGATCTTTCCATCATAGAAGAAATTTTGGGGTGCTATGATGTGGAAAGCTAGACTGATGAGTTGAGTAATAATTGGAGAGATGAGGAATTGAAGGTATTGAATATGTATAATTCTTTAGAGAAATTTGGCCCTGACGAGCAGAGAAATGGTAACATCAGGAGAGGGGCTGAGCGATAGGGAATTCACTTTTCAGTTAGTATCTCTGAAGGCTGATGAGAAGAAGGATGGTATAATTGATACAGCAAAGTCCTTATGCCTCATGGGAGGGGGTCTGGAATTAGGTGGAGGTTCACCATAAGTGGGCATACATGAGCACAATTTTCTAGATTTAGCAGCAAGAAGTTGTCTGTTGGCATTTATATTTCTCTATGATGAGAGAAGATGTAAGATCAGCCTCTTGGAGCAAGAGTTGAGGTAGACAAGGTTTGGTTGAACATTAGAGTCACTCGAGCAATAGGTATTGTGGAGAAGAGGAGAGCAAGCCAGGTCCAGAGAAGCATATTTGTGGTGCCAAGCAGTGTTAAGGTGAGCTTGGTGATGAAGAATTCATGTGGATAATAATCTACCAGGGTGATTCTTTTCTTCATTGGATCCCAGGAGCTCTCGTGAAGGCATAAAAGTGCTCAAGTGAGCTCAGATGGGTTAGGCTTTTTAAAAATCAGATATCTATAATGAAATTAGTGGTCAATGAAGACACAGACAAGAGGGCAGTGGGAATAATAGAATCCAAACTGTCTAGGAAAGGAGGTGAAGACAGGAAGGAGCTGACTGGATGAAAGAGGGTTTGTGGAAGACTGTGCAGTGAGGCTGGGAGTAGGCATGGCTTTGGAGAGATGGCCGAGTGAACAAGATAGAAGGATAAGGTGTTAAATTCAGAGAGGAGTATTGAGTCAATGATATCAAAGGTGGAGAAGTTCTGGGCCATAAACTCTTGGGTGTGGTTGAATGATAAGTGGTATTTTTGTTGCCAGCTCATTCATTCAACAAATATTGATTGAGTGCATATTGTGGGTCAAGCAGCACTCTAGACACTGAAGGTACAGAGAGGAACAAAATAAAGTTCCATTTTCTTCCCTCCCCATAATCTTCAAAGTCCGTTCTCTCATACAGCTTACAATCCAGTAAAGGAGTTTATATATAGTTAAAAATTGGACATTTACAAAATAAGAGGATAACTTCATTGCTAAGCAGATTCCTCTATGTGTAATTCTACTTAGGACTAATAATAATACAAGAGCAAATATTTACATGTGTGTGGCAAAGAAAGTACATCTAGATATTTTGAGTGCTTTACTTTTCTTAAATTAGACTTACTTCATTGTGAGAATTCATATCTCTTCCCCTTTAGAACTTTTTTTGTTTGTTTGTTTGTTTGTTTTTTTGTTTTTTCGAGACAGGGTTTCTCTGTGTAGCTTTGCGCCTTTCCTGGAACTCACTTGGTAGTCCAGGCTGGCCTCGAACTCACAGAGATCCGCCTGGCTCTGCCTCCCGAGTGCTGGGATTAAAGGCGTGCGCCACCACCGCCAGGCCCCCTTTAGAACTTTTAAAGGTACTTTCATGTATCTTGTCAGTTTTGAAAATAAATGTACAACTCTACTTTGGACATTTTGGTGGTTGTAACTCTTTATTCTTTGTTTTTTAACTGTTAAAGCATTGCTTCTGCAGTATACCAGATACTGATAATGCATGTACTAATCTTGCACTAGGGATTTGAAGTAATGTGTCAAGTAATTATGGTTAAACAGTTTAGGAGGCAAGAAAGACTTGCAGTAAGTTAATATATTACATTTATTTTTTATTTTGTAATTTCCCTACATTTTGTGTGCAAATACTCACGTATGTATTTATTAACATTTTACTTGAAAGAAATTTACACTTTAAAATGATCTGCCACATATGCAGCTCAGTTAAAGTTAAAATGCAGGTTATTTGGTTGTGTTTAAGGTTTCTATGGCCATAGCTAGATCACAGCATCCCTAAAATTAAAAAGAAGCCAAATGCATGAAATCACAGCTAGGTGTGAACATGGACTGGATTAGTCATGGGCCATCATGATTTCTCATTTAAGAGGATGGCGTGGGTGCTTTTTAGGTGACGTGGCCTGCAAGAAACAGATGCCAGTTAGAGTTCAGTTTAGAAATCTCCACCATCTGTGACCCTGGCAAAAGAACAGGGTCTTCCCTGTGGGGGTTCAGCCTTATCAAAGCTTATTGAGTAGGGAATGATAATGAAGTTACAAGGTGATAAGCTTTATGGAAAAATTACAGCCTGAACACACTTAACGACGAGTGTAAATGAATTAATTTTATAATATTCCTTTATTTGGGGGTATAGGGATGGGGCGAGTTGGAAAAAAAACAAATTCGGGGCTTTGTGAATGGCTAGTCAATGCTGTTCCACTGAAATACACCCCTGGTTCTTGGATTTTTGAGACAAGTTTAAAGCCTGTCTGGGCTATGTAAGAAAATCCTGTCTCAAAAATCCAAGAACCAGGGCTCACAGGAGAGGAAAATTTTCTAGTGTAGATTTTGAAAGTTAGAGAATTAAATAGGTTTTTCTTAATAGCTATTGCTTCTGTTGCCAGGTGGGACATTTGGACCCATGGTCTCATTTTTGACCCACAACCTCATTTTTATGAAATTTAATATTTCTGTGAACCACCTGTATGGAGAATTGCATCTAGGATTTGTGGTAGATTTAAGCCCTGAAAAGCATGGTTTTTTTGAATGTGAGATCATGAAAATAAGGCCACATCCACAGTTCATGTATGCAGCTCTGAAAGAGCAGTGTGTAGAGTGGGATACATAGCTTCCTTTTAGGACTTACTGTAGACTTGTATGTAGCATCTGACGTGGAATTTTCCTCAAACCACTTGTGAGCAGTATTTGACGCTTTTGAAAGTTAACTATGTAGATAGCAGCTGGTGAAAATTGTCCCCACATAGGATCATAAGAGGTACTGGAGGAAATGTCATCTTGGTTACGTTTGCTCCCCACATTGTGCTACCGCTGTCCATTAGAAGAGATGTGGGGAGACTGGGTATTTTCCTGTCTGTAGAGAAGTCAGTGGAATGAGAAAATAAGCCAGGCTGAGGGCCTCTTGAACACTGATCCATTAGTAGGTAATGACTTTAAAAACCTACCTCAAGTTCCCAGGCATAAAATGTCCCCCTTTCCTAGTATCACTGTGCAGAACACTATTTCTAGACTATAAAGAGATGGTACAATGTAATGGCCAAGACCTTGGACTCTGGAACCAGACTGTCTCTTCCAGGTATATAACCTTGGGCAAGTTATTTGCTCAGTCTGTGTCTCACTTTCCTCCCTTGTAAAATGTACACAATATTTTAGAACCTGCCTCATGGCATGATTCTAAGAACTAAATAACGCCATGTGCAGAAAATGTTCAGAAAAGTGCCTGGTACAGAGCAAATATAGAAATGTACCTCCCCATGGGAGGCCTTATCTTTTTGTAGGAGGGAATGGGGGTGGGTTGGGAGGGGGAGACTGGGGGGCGGGAGGAGGGAAGAGGGGGATCTTTGTTATGTAAAATGAATAAAATTTTTTTCTTAATATAAAATAAAATAAAATAAAATAAAATAAAGAAGTGTTAGCTGCTGTCACCTTCGACATGGTCATCATCCTAGTTGGTACATATCTTAAAATGCGCTAAAACTGCACCCCATCACAGCACATGCAAACCCCTTTTATAGAACCCATTTAGAGAAAAGATATTTGAGATCCTAAACCTTCATGTAGAACTGTGAGCTAGTTGTGAATTTCTCACCATTAAGGAAAGACAGAAGACAACTTTGCCACTATAAAACTGTTGACAGCAGGCCCAGAGAGGTCAAGGCCTGCTGCATGTGTGAGGGGAGGTTGTGCTCCATGGATGAGCTGGTGGGAGGTGGGACGCAGCTGAGTCCAGGTACTTACTGTGAAGCCTCACTTGCTCTTTGCTTTAGGACCATGGCTTTGAATCTTTTACTTTGTCTCCATTCCTGTTTTTCTTTTTTTGATCCTAATTTAAAAATTTATGATATTTTTCTATGTTTTATGCATCTTTATAAGTCACTTTAAATCCTGTCTGGAACAGTGTATAAATAAATATCTTTTAAACTGATCATATCTAATTACTAACATTTGCTTAATATTTATGCTTACCAGTCTACATCCATGCAGAGAGGTACGGGCAACTTTCCATCTGGGCAAGATTACTGATTAGATTTCTCAAATTTCATAGAAAGTTGTCAAAACAGCCATATGCTCATATATTTTCCAAAGCATATGGTTAATAATAATTGAAACTAAGCAGCTAACAATATTGGGTTCTTATTCCAGGCCAGACACTATGCTATGCCTTTTACTCATGATGCATATTTGAATCCTTGCAGCCCCTGGAAGGACTTCTTATTGCCATTCTTTCAAGTGGGAAAACTGAGACTCAGAGGTCAAATAACTTTTGCAAAGTTCATCGAGATAAAATGTCATGAAGATACAGATTGAGCATAGGCAGCCTGGTTTCAGATCCAGTGCTTTTAAGCAGAGTTCTATGTTCTATTGTTCTTAATTAGAAATCTAGTCCATCAGAACTCCAAGTCCTCATAGGAGAGGCTATTTCTGTGTTAGAGAACATTCGCAGGTCCTGCAGATTTTACCTCCATGTTACCTTCGTCGTTTTCTCCTTTCCCTCTCTACTACTTCTGGGCTGTGAACTTGTTTCTTGTCATGTTCTCCCAGGATTTATGTCACACTCTTCTCAAATCAATAGTCTTCACAACCGTTTGAGTGCTCTAAAATGTCCTTGCCTTACCTGAAACACTTCAGCGTGTCGCATTGTCAAAAGCTAACTAGCCAAGCCTCTGTGCATAACGTGCCAAGCTCCCCAGACCTTCTGCCCCTTTACCACCCTCCCTTTATAATTTGTCAGTCATTATCACTCTAGTGCTTGTTCTAGCTTGTGGTTTTATGCCTCCATGCTTTTTCCTCTTGATGGAAAGCCCTCGTTCTACTGGTAAACCAGCTGCTACCCATTAAACTTACATTTAGTTCATGTGCTCCTGCTGCTAATTCTCTGCCTCGTCCCCTTTTCTCCCCAGCTGAGTTAGAGGCTCCAACTTAATGTTCTCATGCTACCATATGTGTGCGTGCATGACTGTATGCAGTCAATTTTTAGACTTTAGAGACTTTATTAATTTTTAAATTGTTGATAATTTTATATATGTATACAGTGTATTGTGATATTTACCCCATTACGGTCTGTTGTCCCTCTCACACTCCTGCTGACCTCCTTCTTTTTCCACACTAGTTCCCCTCTTACTTTCATTTATTATTATTTTTTTGGTACACATCTTGTGGCAGTAGCCACAGATGCTGTGTGTAAATGATGGCAATGATTCTATCATATCCAGAAGGTAAGTTTTCATAAAACTCTTCCCAATCCTCTGGCTCTTTCAACCTCTCTACCCCTTCTTCCAGGCCTCAGAGGCAGTGGCAGAGTTGTCCCATTTAGGGTTGAGCACTCAACACTCACTTCTCAGCACTTTGGAAACATATGGGTCTCTGCATTAACCATCACCAACTGCAAAAAGAAACTTCTCTGATCTGGGGTGAGAGTAGCACTAATCTATGGGTATAAACATAAATATTTAGGAGACAGTTTAGTTACACGTACATTTAACAAAATGTCAATATTACATTTTTCACTAAAGCCTGGGGCCTCTCTAGTTACAGGCTTTTGATCAGGTTTACAGTAACAGGCATGTATTTCTTACCATGGAGCAGGCCTCAACTCTACCTAGAAAGTGGTTGGTTGTGCTCTAAATAGCCCTGCCACTGTTGCACTTACCTGGCAAGTCATTATTGACTCACACAGAATTCCCAACTGGGTAAGACCATTGATGATTTTTCCCACCCAGAAGCCTACTTAGCACCTCCTAGCACCATTAATGCCATTAATGCTAGCTACTGGAGAGGAAGCTTCCAATTTAGTTCCAGCTTACTTATTCAAGTGCGTAGTTTCTTCAGTATCAGTGTCTTATCTGATTCTGCTCAGCAACCAAGAGCAAGGACAACATTTGCGAGTACCTGGGGGGGGGGGCTTGGACGGCAATTCATGGGAAATTCTCCTGCATTTGGCCCTGGGATTTCATTTAAAAATACATGGCCTCTAAGAACAGCATTATGTACCCACTATGCATATATTCATTTCTTTGCTTACTTTTTTTCAAGTGTCTGCTTCTCTGACTGTGTGATCTTTGTGGGCATGAGCTATGCTTATTCCTTTATCCTTAGTTAGCTTGAATGGTGCTTAGAACATAGTTGGTTCACCCAATCAGTGAACATTTTGTATACAGTGCAGAATTCAGAACTCCAAGCCTGGGAAAGAAGCAGAAACCATAAAAATATTCAGAGGTGACTACTAGGACAGTAGAGGGAAGTCTCATGGAAAAATCTGTGGGGCTAGATAAATTTATACTTACAACTACAGGAGGCAGAAGGGAGTTGAATAGTCATAGATATTAATTGTGATAGTGCTTTTGGTTGATCTCCTTCAGATATTGCTATTGCCCCAGTGATGGTTAATGGAGTTCACCAAAAAGAACTTTAAACCTTTGAGATGCCAAATCTACCAGCCTTCCCATTTGAATCTATGCTAGATTTAGTAGTCTAGACTAGATAGTTAAGACATATTTATTTCCATGAGCATATTTATTGAACACTTCTAGGAGAGACATCACCCTAAAATGGAAAGGAGCAGTTGATACAACAACCAACACAGTATTCCAATGTGGACACTGTATTGTAGCTAGTTCCTTTGTGTGTAGCAGGATCCAGACAGGATTTCTGGAATGATCCTGAACGAATCCCTAGAAGCTAGCTTGCTTGTTTTCTCCCTGCCTCCTTTCTGTATTACCCCGTTTCTCTTTCCCCTTTCCATCCCTCTCCTCCTTTTCTCTTCATTCTCTCCTTTCCTTCTCTCTTTCCCCCTCTTTTCTTGCCTTTTTTTTTTTGAGACACAGTCTTGCTATGTAGCCTAGGTTATTCTAAGTTGTGATTATTCTTTCAGCCTCGCAAGTGTTCAGTGAAAGCTTTCTTTTCTATGTGGCATGGTTTTGTTGGTTTGTTTGTTTTAGGTTATAGAGATTGACTACATCCTCTGGATTTTTTCTCTCACTTTCCCACACTCTAAAATCAACTCTCTTACCTTTAGACTATTAAATAAGTAAACCCACACGGGTGCTGGGTTTTCAAAGCCTGAAGAACTATCCTTCCCCCATGTTTTGGAATCTTCTGCTCTCCACCCTTAGGAATGGACTTAGAACATTATTGTGGAAGTGGGTTTGATATAACAGTAGTTGAGATCTCTCTTTCCATACCCACCCTCCTTTCTATGTGTGCATGTACTTTGTTGCCATTCTAAACCTTCTGCCATGGATGATGGAACAAAAAGGACCTTCTAAGATGTGTGAAGTGACATGAGTCAGATTCAAAATGACAAAGCTGCATTTTCAATATTCAGAATCTGTATTTAAAAACATATAAGTATATAAGGGGAGTATATAAGGAAGGTTATCAGTGTGTATGTGGGGAGGGGGTAGAAGAGGGCAGTGTGCAGTGAATATAAGCAAAATTCATTATCTACACTGTTCTAGTTTTCTTTCTATTGCTGTGATAAACACCATGACCCAAAGCAAGGTAAGGAGGAAAAGGTTTATTTTATCTTATAGTGTATTGTCCACCATGAAGCAAAGTCAGGGCAGGAACTCAAGGCAGGAACCTGGAGGCATGAACTGATGCAGAGGCCAGGAAGGAGTGCTGCTTACTGGCTTGTTCCTCATGGCTTGCTCAGTCTGCTTTATATAGAACCCAGGACCACCAGCCCAGGGGTGACACTATCCACAGTGAGTTAGGTCCTCTCACATCAATCATAAGTCAAGAAAATGCACAGGCTTACCCACAGGCCATTCTATTGGGGGCATTTTCTCAATTGAAGTTACTTCTGTCAAATTGGCAGAAAACTAGCCAATATATACATGTGTGAAAATATAATGAAGCTCATCATCTTGAATAATTAGAAACTTAAAATTCCTTCATTAAATTGTATCCACAAGGGTTAGGGTATGGCTCAGTATGTGTGGTCCCTTATCACCACAAAATAAAATCAATAAATAAAATAATTTATAAAATGAAATAATATTTTAAGCCACTAAATTAAAAAAAGATTAGATATTATACCTTGATGTTAAAGTTCCCAGCTCCAGAGCCATGAGCCAAATATATCTTTCTTTATAAAATTATCCAGTCTGTGGTATTCTGTCATAGCAGCACAAAATTGAGTGGCATACAAAATTTTCTTTCTACTCTGTTGTAAATTTTGCTTACTGACATTTTTAAAAAAATAATTTTGATTTTTCATGTGTATGGTGTTTTGCCCACACGTATATCTGTGTACCATGTGTGTGCAGTGCCATGGAGGCCAGAAGAGAGTCTGTAATTGCGGATAGTATGAGTGGACATACGGGTGCTGAGAATCTAACCTAGCATTCTAGAAGGTCAGCAGCTGGTGCTCTTAACCACTGAACAGTCTCCAACCCCTCGGTCTTTCAACTTTTTCATGCTTGAAAAAGCTTTGCATTTCACCCCCATTTTAAACGATTGATTTTATTTTTAATTATGTGTGGGTTTAAGTAGGGTGTGTGCTCATGAGTGAGGGTGCTTGAAGATGCTGAAGGCATTGGATCCCCTGGAGCTGGCACTCCATACAGGTGTGATCCACCAACATGGGTGGTAGGAATTAAAATTCAGTCCTCTGTAAGAACAGTAAGCTGTCTTAACAACTGAGCCATTCTTCTAGCCACTCACCTGTGTTTGAATAATATATTTTTTTTGGTTTTTCGAGACAGGGTTTCTCTGTGTAGCTTTGGAGCCTGTCCTGGAACTCACTCTAGCCCAGGCTGGCCTCGAACTCACAGAGATCCGCCAGCCTCTGCCTCCCAAGTGCTGGGAATTAAGGCGTGCACCACCACTGCCCGGCTGAATAATATTTCTTGTGATGTAGATTTTTAAATAGATTGTATTTTTCCTTTTAGTATCTTAGAGATGTTGTTCCACTGTTTTCATGGTTATTTTCAATAATTAATGTGCTTTCATCATTATCTCTGTGTATCAGTGTGCAATGTATCTTTGTCCCCGACTCTAACTTTTCTTATTATTTCTTGTTTTAAGTGCTTTGACTGTGGTATGCTACATGCCATGACTTTGTTTGTATATTATTCTTGAAGTTCATTGAGCTTCTTGTATCTGTGAACTTCACAGTATTTTTCACATTTAGTTCATTATTTTCTGATTTTTTGGTGTTCCCACTTCCATTCATTACTCTCTTTGGAGTATACCAGTTTGGAGTTCTCCTGCAACTCATTGCATTTCTTTTCTTTCATAATTTTTTTCTTACTATGCATCATTTTCTATATTATCATGTCTTCATGCTTATTATCTTTCAACTACAATGTTTAATCTGTTGTTAATGTCGTGTTGTGTATGTAATTTTGTATTTCTAAGTTTGACTGCAGTCTTTTAATTTACAGCTTCCATATCCCTACTTGAGTTTTCAAACACATGAAATGCAGCCATAGTAACCATTCTTAATGTCTTTGTTAGGTCCAGTATTGGAATTTGTTGAACATTTTCAGTTGATCTTGTTCCATATTATGCATTGAATTTTCCTGATTTTTGTCAAGGCCTGTTAACTTTTAATAGGTACTGGATATGGATGAATTTTACTTTGTTAGTTAGGTGTTGTATATTTTTATATCATAAACATTCTTGAGCTCTGTTTTGAGATTCACTGAAGCTGTTTGGAAGCACTTATATCACTTGAAAATAGATTGATCCTTTCAGGTTTTTCTGGTTAGATTTGGTAGGCAGAATCAGAGCAATTCATAATGTAGGCTTAATTGTTGCCCACTACTAAGGTAATAAGACTTAGTTCTGGAGCCAGTGGTCTATGAATCATGAGGTTTTACAGTCTGGCTGTGGAAATAGACACTGTTTCTGGTCTTACCTGAATGATAGGCACAGTGCTTTTGAATCATTTCAGGTAGACCTCTCCCTGACCTAGAGTAGTTTCATCACAGGGATGCCTTGGATTGGTTGGTCCTTTGCTAGATGCTTGAAGGAGGCCTTGTGTAGGCACTTGAAGGGTTCTCTTTATGATGTTCTACCACATACTCTGTCCCGAGAACTCTGGTCACCTAAGGTTTTCTCAATCTGGGAAGCTTAGCAGGCTTTCCCTCATTTCACCCTCTATACTTTGGCTGGAAAACTCTCTCAAGACAGTAAGCTAGAAATATGAAAAGTCTCACCCCACATATTCGTCATCTCATAGAGATCACAGCCTCGCATTGCTTCATGTTCACAGTACAGGAAACACCATTGTGGCATGTATTTTGCCAATGTATTGTTCTTTCAGGCAGAGAAGATACACCTTCTTTGTTACTTCATCTTGAATGTCAGTAGATGTGACCTTTGGTAACTCTCAATGATTATGCCCAACTTTGTTAGGTCAGTTCAGTTGTCATCTTCCAAACATGTAGGTACCATCACATTACTTGTTTGACATAACCAAATCACCTCTAAATAACTACATTCAAATGCATATAAAATCTGGCATCCAGTAATGTAAATCTCTCATAACAAACCAGTATCTGCAGTAGAGCTGGCCCTGGTGGTATAGGTGTGAGTGAGCTGGCCCTGAGGGCGTGAAAACAGGAGAGCTGGTCCACCCTTGCTCCTTGCTGCATACGGTGAATTAGCCGGGTAAATGCTGGAGAACTTGCCCTGGTGGTGAGGATCAGGGAGAGCTGGTGGGCTGACCAACCTGCAATTATGAGTTGGCCCACCCCAAAATCCACCCCATCTGTGATCTGCTGGAGCCTATGAAGGGGCAGGTCCTGCAGATGCAAAGCTACAGGATCTCCACAACACAGGGCAACAAGAGGATACCCAAGAGGAGTCCCAGTAAGGGCCCAGCATCGATAGTGTAGCAGAAGCCAGAGTCCTCAGACCAGACCAGTGACTCTTTGCAATGAACACTGGAAAGTAAAGATATATGGACTACGGGGTATATATACTGTGTGACTCACTGTGTCACACTACAGATTTCATGATGAGAATTTTCTTTTTCCTCTTTTTTATTTTCTCTTATATTTTTTTTATTTGATTTGTGGGGGAGGAGTTGCAAGGGCAGAGGGCAGATAAGAAGGGATGGGTAGATTAATGGGATGGAGATGTATGATGTGAAAGACACAAAGAATAAATAAAATGAGAGTTACAAAAACAGTGTCTGTGTATACCATACAAACATTGACTTAGCAAGAGTAGTTTAATGTAGGGCTTCATGGATAAACTAACATCCTTTGAACAAATCTAGTTCCATCCTTTTTGCAGAGTAAGATAATTTTTACCAAAATTGTTCATTATCCTTTGGTGGGATAATTAAATGACTGTTAATCCATTAGAGTTGACATGTAAAAGCATAATGTAATTAGCATTTGTAAGTTTAGAAAAATATTTAATATCACTTCAACCTTTTAGCCCTTGAGCATGAGTCAGGTTTTCAGAAATCCTTTTGTTGTATGTAAGGCTATCAGTGTAATTTCTTATTTAAAAAAGGCTGAAAACATCACATACTGTCTAGCTAGAGTTTAACTCATGATCAACCCATAGTATTTAAAATAAAATGACCATTTTTCCAAGATGCAGTAGAGTCTGAAATTATGAATGAACATATATAAAGTGGTGACATGTGCTAGGGTGGCTCAGTGGTACAGCAGTTCCCTGTAAGGAGTGAGGCTTTTTAAAAAGCTACTGCACAGCATCTGTGTGTTCACAGGACTTTAAGCACGCTACGTGTTTTAAAGCTCATTTAACCTTTACAAAACAAGCTCAGGTGTGTGAATTCAGTTACAAATGTATAAACACATTTTTACAAATAAAGAAGACACTGGTGAGGTTTAGCAATTTACACAAAGTCACATAGTGAGTTATAGAGTTGAGATTCAAATTCAGTCTGGCTCCACAGTCCAAGTGTTTAAGACCAGCGCCCACACTGCATCAGGAAAACAACTGTTTTTTCCTCTCTCACCTCCATTACCACTTGTCAGTTTTTGTGGATCTAAATCTGAACACATACAAAGAAATAGATCTCTGAGTGAAGATACTCACTGAAATCATTGATTCACTGAAATCAGACTGTATGTCAGGTACTGTTCTAAGCTTCTGGCTGTGTGAATCCATATTCAAGAATTTCTTTTAAGGGAGTCATATGTGGCAGAAGTTTCTAGTTTGAATGCAAATATTACCATATTCACATTTATAAATAGCCTCCATGTTTGAGAGAGGGGGAGGGTATTAGTGTGTTCAACAAATGTGACACAGAATAAAATCTATTGTATTTTCTTTCTCCTGCAAAAAAGTGTTCCTAATTTGTATCACTTTTCATTGTTTGAACACCAATCGTGATTTTTAATCTAAGTGCTATTAAGGAGTGCATATATCTGCATGGCTTTCTTGGGTATTTCCAAAGGCTATCTAGCTAATAAGTAGAGCCAGAGTTTCCATCCAACACTGTCTGATGCCACTATCTTCGTTATTCATGCTTTCTTTTTTCCTTTTAAAAGCTATCTTTAGAATTTAAGATACTTAAAGACAGCTCCTTCATATGAGGGTTTGTGCCTAGTCTTTTATTTTATTTTACAATACAATTCAGTTCTACATATCAGCCACGGATTCCCTTGTTCTCTCCCCTCCCGCACCCCTCCCTTTCCCCCCAGCCCACCTCCATTCCCACCTCCTCCAGGGCAGAGCCTTCCCCACAGACTGAGATCAACCTGGTAGACTCAGTCCAGGCAGGTCTAGTCCCCTCCTCCCAGGCTGAGCCAAACGATCCTGCATAAGCCCCAGGTTTCAAACAGCCAACTCATGCAATGAGCACAGGACCCAGTCCCACTGCCTGGATGCAAACAGATCAAGCCAATCAACTGTCTCACCTATTCAGAGGGCCTGATCCATTTGGGGGCCCCTCAGCCATTGGTTCATAGTTCATGTGTTTCCATTCGTTTGGCTATTTGTCCCTGTGCTTTATCCAACCTTGGTCTCAGCAATTCTCGCTCATATAAACCCTCCTCATTCTCACTAATTGGACTCCCGGAGCTCTACCTGGGGCCTAGCCATGGATCTCTGCATCCAGATCCCTCAGTCATTGGATGGGGTTTCTAGCACGGCAATTAGGGTGTTTGGCCATCCTATCACCAGAGTAGGTCAGTTCGGGCTGTCTCTCGACCATTGCCAGCAGTCTATTGTGGGGGCATCTTTGTGGATTTCTGTGGGCCTCTCTAGCACTTTGCTTCTTCCTATTCTCATGTGGTCTTCATTTACCATGAACATTCCTTGTTCTCCCTCTCTGTTCTTGATCCAGCTGGGATCTCCCACTCCCCCAAGCTCTCTTTCCCTTGACCCTCGCCCTTTATTACCCCCACTCACGTCCAGGCTGTTCATGTAGATCTCATCCATTTCTCCGTCATTGGGTGATCCCTGTGTCTTTCTTGGGGTCCTGTTTTCCAGGTAGCCTCTCTGGTGTTGCGAGTAGCAGTCCAGTCATCCTTGTTCTACATTTAGTATCCTCCTATGAGTGAGTACATACCATGTTTGTCTTTCTGAGTCTGGGTTACCTCACTCAGGATGATTTTTTCTAGATCCATCCATTTGCCTGCAAACCTCATGATGTCATTGTTTTTCTCTGTTGAGTAGTATTCCATTGTGTATATGTACCACATTTTATTTATCTATTCTTCAGTTGAAGGGCATCTAGGTTGTTTCCATGTTCTGGCTATTACAAACAATGCTGATATGAACATAGTCTTATTATAACTTGTTATGCTGTGTTTGGTTGATATCCCTGGGAGGCCTTCTCTTTTCTGAAGGGAAACGGAGGAGGAGTGGATGGGGGAGAAGGGAGGTAGGGGACACTGGGAGGAGTGGAGGAAGGGGAAATAATGGTCAGGATGTAATATATGAGAGAGGAGTAAAGAAAAAAGAAAAGATAGCTACTCCCTTCTCTTCTTAAAACCTAGCTTTGTTGGAATTAGCATTAATGGTTATACACTATTGTTTCTTAATCTGTAGGACCAGGGTT
Organism: Peromyscus eremicus; assembly: GCF_949786415.1. Classification (NCBI taxonomy): domain Eukaryota; kingdom Metazoa; phylum Chordata; class Mammalia; order Rodentia; family Cricetidae; genus Peromyscus; species Peromyscus eremicus. Next base: position 81,429,504 of record NC_081439.1, on the reverse strand, counting down.
CAGATTATGTAGAATTCTAAATATGTTCACTAAATCCAACTTATTGTTTAATTTGCCTATATATTTTCTATTTTTTCTGCTAGAACTATTATTAATTGAGACATAAGTCAACTTTCTGTTCTGGTGGATAAATTGACAGTTTCTCCCCTTGCTTTGGTATTTGCATGGAATATTATCCTCACCTTTAGCAATAAATGCATGTAATCGCTAACTAAAGAAGCTACCTATTCTAGAATACCTTGTTCTGGGTCCAGGCCCTACCAAAATGCTATTTCAATGAAATTTGACACTACATGACCACACAGAATGAACAAATTGTCCACCAGAGCTCCAGGTTTGACAAGTGATCTTAGCCACGACTTGGCCCTTTTGATTATACATTGATGACTGAATGGAAGTGAAGTGGCATAGCAAATTTTCTAAGACTCAGACTTCACTATTATTAAGTTCTAGTGTCCATAAATTGAGAGTGTCTGAATGGCCATAGCTTTTTTATAACTTCGTGTTTGTCTGGCTTTCTGACTTCAACTGTGCCTGTGCCTCTATTGATTTTCTTAATTCTGGTTTTCAAAATGTGATGTTATCATTTGCCCTAAAATGATCTCATTTAATTAATTGCACAGGAAAGCATTACCTTTTATTCCACACATTCCCTTTTGAATTCCTAGAGAATATTCTATCCCATAGTATGCAAACAGTCATGGTGGTGAGGCAAAAGGCAGATTTATTTGCTAAGATATTAAAGATGAATTTAGTCCATTATGAGTTCTTCTTTTACCTATGAGTTAATTAGAAGTGTCTGGTAAATTTTCAGACAGTATTGAGATTAGAGTTATCTTTTAAAATTAACTTCTTATTTAACTTTCTTGAAGTCAAAGATTGTGGTTTGTATGAAAATACATTTTTTAATTTACTGAGACTTATAGCCTAGTACATGATTAGTTCTTGGGGTAAATATTCCAAGTGTGCTTGAGAGGTATACCTCCAATTGCATATATAGTTCTTTATATGCCATATAAATCAAGTTTCTTATATTGTTCAACTTGTTTATATATTTAATAATTATTTTGGTTTTAATTTTTTGAAACAGGCTCTCATGTAAACTAGGCTGGCCTCAAACTTGCTATGTAGCAAAGGATGTCCTGAACTTTCTGATCTTCCTGTCTGTGCCCCCTGAGTGCTGTGGTTACGGATGTAAGCCACCAAACTTTGTTGATAAGGTGCTGGGGCTTGAACCCAGGGCTTCATGCATGCTAGGAAAGCACTCTGTCAATTGAGCTCCAGCTCCAGCTGTAATCATATGATGTTCTAACATAAAAAAGCATTGTCAAAGATGCTTGATGGATTTCTACTGTGTGTGTAATGATTTATAAACTTCTTCGTTGTCAAGAATACTTAGGGGGCATATAAGTCAGCTCCAACCCATCTCTCCCTCCATTCTCGTTTATCAGCAAAAGTACTCATAGGGCTAGAAAGATGGTTCGGTGGATACGAATGCATGTTACTCTTCCAGAGGATTCTAGTTATGTTCTCAGCACCCGTGTGGAGTGGCTTACAACTACCTGTAACTCCACCTCCATGAGACCTGATGCTCTCTTCTGGTATACCGTAGCACCTGCATACACATGGTCACATGGTACACACACACACACACACACACACACACACACACACACACAAAACCCTTAAAACACTTATTTTAATAAGGCAAGATCTGCTTCCTCTGTAAAAACCCTCACATGTAAATAGTGTTTTCTTTCTTTGTCTAACTATCTCTCCCTCTCCTGTATATGTGTAGACGAATTTCTAAATGGTCTTATTAAAAACACGGAGCCAGAAATTTGGGTTAAAGCCCTAGAGAGATCAGGGAAATCCAGGAAGCCACCAGCTAACCTCACCTCACCAACTCTGCAGCTTCCAAAGACAGAATTGGATACATCTGTACATTTTCATAGATTTAATTTGCAATTCCTTGATAGCATATAGCACAAAGTACTGTGTTCATGTGTGCAAATTTCTGAAAGGCAGGGACCATGGTTTACTCATTTCTCCAGTGCTTTGCAAAATACTTCATAGAGTGGTGCTCAACAGCTATTCATGAAATGGGAGAAGCTGCTCTCAAGTGCAGGGCCAGTGGAAGTTATTTGGGAGGTAGCGGGGGTGGTAGAATCTTTTGAAGCGTTATCAGGAAGCTGACTAAATTCTAGGAACACAGGAACTAGTCAGGAATGAAGAACTGAGCCTAAACTGGTAGTCCCCTTCAATGCAGAGACCCCTGCCTGATTATTTGGGTTAATAGAATTGGGACTTGAGAACACAGAATAATAAAGTTGGATGTCAAGGACCTACTTTGTGGAGGGAGAGTTTGACTCAGCTGGTTCTATGAACTTTCCTAAGATGCTTATTCTGAATGACCCAGCAGTTTCTCAGAGTCATGAGTAGTTTCTCAAAAACAATCGTCATAGGGCCTGGTTCAAGTGTGAAAGTAGAAATGGTTGAATAGATAAGATTCTTTTACTTTGTCTTTTTAGCTTGTCTCAAGGAGGAGGTGTCCTAGAGAAAGGTTCTAGGGCTGTGCAGTTACTCTGGACTTAATCTGGACTTATCTTTGTGTAATTAATTGTTCTTTTATTTCAGACAACTCTGGCCACTCAACTCGCCCGGTTGCTTTGAAGAAAGAAGAGTAGAAGATAAAGAGTAGAAATACATCATGTCGGAGATACTAGACCTCTCTTTTCTGTCTGATATGGAAAGGGATTTGATCCTCGGTGTTCTGCAGAGAGATGAGGAACTCAGAAAAGCAGATGAGAAAAGGATTAGGTAAGAGTCCCAGAAACAGTATGCACTTCCAGGCTTCCAACCAAGAACACCCAAGCTTTCCCATTGCTTCTTCACTCACTGTCGGAACTAGGGCTGTGATTTTACAACTCAGTGGATCAAGTTGGGCTCCGAGTCTGTTCCTTTTACACAACCCAGTAGCCTTACTGCCATTACCTCAACTTGTTAAGATCCTGAACCCACTTGTGCCTCTGATTTTGGGTCTTGGCAGGCGACTGAAGAATGAGCTCCTGGAGATAAAACGGAAAGGTGCCAAAAGGGGCAGCCAACACTACAGTGATCGAACCTGTGCCCGGTGCCAGGAGGGCCTGGGCCGTTTGATTTCCAAGAGCAACACCTGTGTGGGCTGCAATCATTTAGTGTGTCGAGAATGCCGCGTGCTAGAAAATAATGGTTCCTGGAGGTGCAAGGTGTGCGCCAAGGAAATGTGAGTGCCACTTAACAGCATAGTAGAGGGGAGATGAGTCAGGCTGTAGTGTGAATTTTTTGTCGTCAACTTTATTAGTGGAATGGCAAGAGTCATTATTTATACATCTGACTTTTATTTTGTTTTCTTTGCTCCCAGAGAGCTGAAGAAAGCAACTGGAGATTGGTTTTATGACCAGAAAGTAAACCGCTTTGCATACCGAACAGGCAGTGAGATAATCAGGATGTCCCTGCGCAGGAAGCCTGCAGGTATTGAACCGCGCTAGAGGCTGTTCCCCGAAGGACCTAGCTTCAGGGTTAGGGAGGCTTGTGTAGAATCCAGCTGCATTCTGGCCACTGGCGATTTAACCCGAGGGGCCGAGCCAGTTTGTGGGAATGTAGAAGAATGTATCCATTCCACCAGCAAGTGTGTGCTGTAGGGGAGATGCTTAGACAGTGGTTTCTTTCCTTGCCCGGGTCACTACTACTAGCCTGCCATGCTTTTGTTTTGAAGCAAGCAAAAGAGAGCCAGTGGGTCAGTCCCTCCTTCAGCAGACACAGATGGGTGAGATCTGGCCAGGAAGAAAGAGCATTCAGGAACAACAGAGGGAACCCAGGTAAGAGCCAAGGAATTACTATTGTTCAATTCTTCTATTACCTTAATTCATTTCCTAAAATAATAGGCATTATTAGAGGGAAATTGGAAAGTACAGATAAAATCAAAGAAGGAGAAGAAAATTAATCCTGATCCCATTAGCCCCATGTAAATATCAACATTTTGGCAAATTTACTTTGTTCTTACACTGTACTGTGCTGTGAAAAAGAAAGCTGTTGACTCTTAACTAAGATTTATTTACTTAAAAAGTTGTGTGTCTGTCTGTAGGTATGTGCCCATGTGCGCAGGTGCTTTCAGAGGCCAGAAGGACGTTAGATCTCCTGGAGTTGGACTCCTCAGCACTTGTGAGCCACCTCACAAGGGTGCTGGGAACTGAACCTGGGTCCTCTGCCAGAGCAAGAAGCATCCTTAACTGTGGAGTCGCTCCCTTCGTCTGTCTCTCCAGTCCCACATCAGCTTTCTCCCTTACCTCCCTAATCTTTTCTTTTACTTATTTTTTTCTCAGGCTTTGTGATATTTTCTTTCTGTTATACAACTGTAAATCAACAGCCTTTAAAAACCGGTTTAGTTTTAGTTTCGTATTTATAAGGATTTTTTGTTTGCAATCTGGCCTCACACTGTGACTTCTCTACTCCTGAATTCTTTACTTGGGCTTTATTTCTTGGTTGTCTAGAGTTCATCATTGGGAGCTTCCTTCAAGAAGGGTTTGTGATGTTGATTGCATTCTTTCATTTTCAGAATACCTGCCAACTACCTTTGCACTCGAATAGCATCTTAGCTGAACATTACGGGCTTGAGTCGTGTTTTCTTTCTCTCAGACTATTGTGGATGTTGCTCTGTTGTTTCTGCCATTGAGTCTAACTATGAAAAAGGCCACCTTGACATTTTTACCCTTGTAGGCAACTTTGTGTGTGTACATGCACAAATACACATGGGTGTGTATGGATATGAGAATTTGTGTGGATATAATCAGATTTACTGGGAAAAAATGCTTTTTTCTTGAGTATTAGTAACTTAAAAATGTAAGTCAACGATGGTTATTCCAAACTATTTTTTCTTGATATATGATATACTCTTGATGACATTTTTCTTTATAATTGGAATTTTTCTGTACCATGTCCTTAAACATTTTCCCTGTTTTGTTAGTTAAGGGCACCACCTCACGGATATTGGATTTCATTTATCCTCTGTTTGTATAATTTTTTTTAAACTGCATGATACAAAAGCAAAAGAGAAAGATGGAAGCAATTTACCATGGAGACCCCAACTTATTCTTTTCTTCCATGCTATTTGAATTTGGGATATTATTTTTCTTTCTCCTTCCCCACCCCATGTCTCTTCCTCTCCACTTTCAGACTTCAATTTAATGGTCTGAAGAAATTATCTTCAGATTTTAATTTTGTTTTTCTTCAATTGTTTTATAATTTTTGTTGTTTTATCATCTTGTATTTGAGCTCATGCACTTTATCAAGTCTACATTATGCTTTTGCAAAAAGAACCAAGTATATTTATGCAAACTAGGACAGCTGTGACGTTATTATATGATGTAAATTTGTGGGCCCACCATCATATATGCAATCCCTCTTGGAGTGAAATATCATTACATATCACATGGATAGTTTTTAAAATTAATTTTATTTTTAAAAAGATTATTAAACTTCATTTTGGAGCTAAAAAACTAGAGCATCTATTTGCTCACTTAAAAAGAGATTTTTAAACTTTGTTTTGGAGCTAAGGATCAAACTCAGAGCCTTGTGCTTGCTAGGCAAGTGTTCTACCACAGAGCTAAATTGCCAATCCAAGATTTAAAAATTTTTAACTGATACAAAAAAATTGTATATACTTATGGGATAGAATGTGGTATTTTAATAAAAGCATACATCATGTAATGCTTAAATCAAGTTAGGTGAAGCTACTTTTCATAATTCTCACCTCTTTATGGTGAAAATATTCAAAACTTTTTCTTGTTTTTTAAAGATCCAGTACGTAGTGTCATGTGTAGTCGTGTAGATGGAGACTTGCACACTGAAACTTCTTCACTGATCCAACTGTAACTTAGCACTCTCTCATTCTCCCTTCTTCTGACAAGCACTATTTCACTCCTATGTGTATGGAAAATGTGCCTGCTTGTATGTCTGTGTACCACATTCGTTCTTTGTGCCTGCAGAGGTCAGAAGAGGGTATTGGATCCTCTGGGATTGGAGTTAAAGATGGTTGTAGGCTACAATGTGGGCGCTGGGGAACTGAGCCAGGGCCCTCATGATGAGAAACCACTTCTCTTAATCACTAGGCTATCTTTCCAGCCCTGTTATACTTATTTTTCTGTAACTCTAGAGGAGAGGTAGAAGGTAGGCTGCAGTCTCAATGTGTGTCTCCCAAACTTCTAAAATCTTAGGTTTTCTAATTTATTTTTTTTCTGTAGTGTGTGTGTGTGTGTGTGTGTGTGTGTGTGTGTGTGTGTGTGTGTCTGCTGTCTGTGTGTGCCCATGAGGAGGCCAGAGGAAGGCATCAGGTGTCCTGCCCTAACGTCCTCTACCTTATTCCCTTGAAACAGAGACTTGCACTGAGCCTGGAGCTAGGCTGGCTGCCATCTCGGTGGTCCTTCCCCTCCTTCCACACAAAGCAATGTGTTCAGGCTCGTGGTAATAACACCTGGGTTTTACATGGGATCTGGGGATCCGAACTCAGGTCCTCATGTTTGCAAAGCAAGCATTCTTACTCACTGACCCATCTCCTCAGCACCCCCAAATCTGTTTTCTTAACTATTGTGTGTGTTGCTGGGGTATTTTAGGCATATGGGTTGTAAAGAGTTTTTCTTAAATTTTACCTCAACCAAAGAGAAAAGATTTTATTGCACTTTTTATGATGGCTAAAGAACAGTATAGGGCTGGTGGCACATGTCTCTATTTCCAGGTCCTTGTGAGGCTGCAGGAGGAGGCCCAGAAGCTTGAGGGCACTTTGAACTCTGTAGTAAAACCAGAGATTGAAAAGAAGTATACAGAAACATGATAGTGAAGTTCTCCAGTAACCTCATTTTCCTTGCCCAATCATTGTTAATAGTCATTGATAATTTTGGCATGTGAACTACCAAGATCTCCAAACATACCCATGTGAGCTAAACTCCTGCATTTTAATTGTTTTTAAAAGATTATATTATGGACATGTTAAGTATAAAATGAAAGAAAAAGAACTTTATAAACAGTAATACAGATAATCCCATAGAAAAGGAGCAAAAGCTCTGAACAGATATTTTATTAAAAATAATATTCAGATGTCAAATAATGATGTTCAACATCATCAATCACTAGAAGAATGCAAATAAAATAGCAGTGAGATGCCACATGCCCACCAGAATGGTTAGCATTTCAAAAGCTTGACTATACCAAGTGATGGATGTAAAACAACAGACATTTTCATTCACTTCTGTGGAGAAGTGTTTACCATGGTCAGGTGCTCTGGAAAAGTTTAGTCTTTTAAAAGTTCACTGTACAACTACTGTGTGATTCAGATGTTTCTTTCACAGACATGTAACTCAAGAGACGTCAAAGCATACGCCCATGCAAAGACTTATGTATGTATATTTGTAGAAGTTTCATTTATTTTTTAAGACAGTAAGGAATTTGTTTTTAATTTGGCAGTGCTGGGAACTGAACTTATGGCCTCATACAAGCTAGGCAAGTGTCTCCTAGTAAATTATATTCCCAGCCATGGAATTGAAAAAACAAAACAACCATTTCAGTGTATGGGCCTGGAGAGATGGCTCTGCCTCAATATATGAGGAGAGGGACCAAGGAGGACACCAATGTCAATATTGGACACACAAACACACACACACACACACACACCTACACACACCTACATATATGTAAATATTTATGCACCCATGCATACCACTCACATATATTTTTAGGTATGTTTCATCAGAGAACTACTTAAATTATTTTATATTTATAAAACTCTGGAAAACAACAAAGCAAATTTAGTAACTATACATATAGTATATAAAACCAAAAGATGGCATATTAATAGTAATCATGCAAATTTGATATGCTACATGATACTACTCTAGTAAAACTGCTCCTCTGCTTACTTTTTATCTCCTATTTTTCTTTTTTTTTTAAATAGACTTTATCATGTGCAGATAATTACAGCTACAGTGAGTTTTGTGGGTGGTACACTGGCCATGACATGCCCCCAGCACAGACTTTAACAATATTGTTCCTCAGCCTCTGGCTCTTACATTCTTGCACCCTTCTGTGATGTTCCCTGAGCCTTGGCAAGGGATGGGAGGATGGTTGATATAGATGTTGTATTTAGGGCTAAGCACTCACTAGACACTTATGCTCAGTACTTTGATGAGTTATAACTTTCTGTATTAACTGCTGACCACTGCAGAGAGAAATTTATTTGGCCAAAGTTGAGGGCAGCACCAATTTATGGGTGTAAATATAAATATTTAGTAAGCAGTTTGACAACATGTCATTTACCGAAACAACAGTTGTAGGTTTTATCCCCTAGGGCCTCTGACTTGCCTAGTGGTGGGCTTTTGATCAGGTTTACAATACCAGGCCTCAATTCTTTCTGTGGAGCAGTTAGTCATCCTCATAAACTTCATGCCACTATTGCCCCAGTGGGTGCATTCTGCCTGGCAGGTCAGCATCTAGGGTTGGCTTCACGGATACCAATGATGTGATTTTTTTTTTCTCCCAGTGGCCTATGCAGCACCTTCCAGTACCATGAAAGCTTATCAGCAGGAATGAAGTAGTTGTATGGCCTTGTCCTACATTCTATTCCATTGATCTATGAGTCTGTTTTTGTGACAGTACCATGTTGTTTTTATTACTGTGGCTCTATCGTATAACTTGAAATCCGGTATGATGATACCTTCAGCAATATTCTTTTTGTTCACGATTGGCTACTGGGGTCTCTTATGCTTTTGTATGAGTTTTAAGATTGTTTTCTACTTCTGTGAAGAATGTCACTGGAAATTTGATAGTGATTGTTTGAATCTGTAAATTGATTTTAGTGAAATGGCCAATTTGACTTTTCACATATTGATTTTTTTCAATTGATAAACCTGGGAGGTCTTTCCATCTTCTAGTATATTTCTCAGTTAATTTCTTCAGTGTTTTGAGGTTTTTATTGTGGAAGTCTTTCACATCCTCGGTTAGGTTTAGTCCAGTGTATTCCTAGGCTAGTGTGACTGGAACTGGTTTCTTTTGAAGTTTGCTTGTCATTTGTGTATAGAAAGACTAGTGACTTTTGTGGATTAAGTTTAGATCTTGCCACTTTGCTGAAGGTGATTATCAGTTTTAAGAGTTTTCTGGTGGTGTCTTTAGGGTCTGTTATGTGTACAGTCACTTCACTCGTGATAGCTAAACCCTGGAAACAATTCAAGTGCCCACCAACAGGTGAATGGAGAAACTGGTTTGCTTATGCTGCAGAGTACTAATCTGGTAATGAAACAATGAACTATATATGCACATATGTTGAGTGAAAAGCAGTAAACAAAAAAGTACCTACGTTCTGAGTGTGGTGGTACAAACCTTTGGTCCCAGCAGTTAGGAAACAGGACAAAAGCAGGTGGACCACTGAGTTGAAGGCTGGCCTGGTCTACATAGCAAATTTCAGGCCAGCCAGAGCTACATAGTGAGACCACACTCCAAAACAAACAAACAAACAAACAAACAAACAAACAGAACAAAACAAAAAAGAGAACTTGCTTTATGAGTCTATATGACTCTGTTATATAAATTTTCAAAAAATACAAACCAATTTTTAGCGACAGAACTAGATCAACATTTGCCTGGAACCAGGGCCTAGAAGGGAAAGGACGGATTGCTAAGAGGCATGAAGACACTTTGGGAGAGTGATTAATATGTTCCTTAACTAAACTGTGGCAGTAGCTTTTGAAATGTATATCTGTTGCCAGAAGTCATCAGTGTGCGTAATTAAGCACGTACAGCTTATTTGTGCCAATTAGTTAAAGACAGCAGAAGACTGCAACACAGGCACTTTTCCAGCACCAGAGCTCCTCATTGGTTTTTCTGCTTGTGTGCTGTTTGACTGTCTATATGTTCTGTGATTTTATCAGATAGCCTTGGGTGCATGAGTCATCTGTTCCAGGTGATGAGGCCCCCTTAGTCCTTTGTAGTTAAGGTTAAAAATGGCTTTTATTTGCTGAACTTGATTAACGCATCTGACATCACTGGTCAGAATGTAATTTCTGAAATCTCCTGCTTCTGGCTGTCTGGGACCTCTTGTCTCATTGGATTGAGAAGCCTCTTATTTATTATAAACATGAAAACAAATTGAGTGAGCATAAGTGATTTTTACATAAAATTATGGAGCCTCCGAGATAATTGAATTCAACCCTTTTATTTTTATAGAAAAGAAAGCAGGATAAATGATTTACCTGAGATCATACAGATAAAGACCAGGACTCCTATCTCTGAGTTTATTTTTACTGCACAGATGTCAAATAATTGCTTTTTTGCCCTACGGTTGTTTACATCAGCTCAGGATCAGAACGTATTCATCTTTAGGAGAAAAAAAAAAAGGAAAGAAGTACAAGCACCAAACACTCCATGAGCCATTGTTGGATACTGTCTCTAGAGGAATGATTGTTTGAAGTCCTTTTTCACTTTGCAGGGAAGGGGACAAAAGAATGATTTTAGAGTAAAGCAAAGCAAAGAAAACCAAGCACCTTGCTGTGTCTTGTGTGATAAAGCTGGTACAGTTGTTGAGAATGACCTCTGTTTCCCCTCCTGTGTATGCGAAGATTTCAACTCAGCTCCTTCTATTTGTTGGCACAGACCTATCTCAAACATCACCTGACAAGTTGGAAAATTGTTTCTCCACTGGCTGAGACATTGAGATAGTAGAGATTTGGTTACCTTGTTTTTGTTCATTTATTTGCTAAATGTACGTGAAAGCTTACTATGTGCCGGATACTGTTTTATGTACTGGGGTACTATGGCGTATACAAAAGGTCCCTTGTTTGTAGATTGTAGATTTGGACGTAGGGAGCGCATAAAGCAAATAATGAAATATATAGTCTGTCAGATGTTGACAAGTGTGATAGAGAAAATTAACTGGACTGAAAGGCTATGGAGTGCCAGGAACACATGTGTGTACATGTGCTATTTTCCTTAGGATATTTAGGGCAAGTCTGAATAGTAAGATGACATTTGAAAAAAAATGTAGGGGCAAACAGAGAGAGTATTTGGAGAGTAGGAGCATTGTAGACAGAAAACTCAGTAGGTCTAAAGAACTCAGAATGAGTTTGACACACGTGTAGTCTGGAGTTGAGTTGGAGGGTGTTGGTACATGGAAATTTGTTGACCCCTGGAAAGACTATATTTTGAGAGAGAGGAGGCTATCAGAACCAATGTTATGATTTTATTGCTTCTTTTTGTTGTTGTTGTTGTTGTTTGCAAATTGAGGTAGAATTCACATAACATTAAACCGTCATTTTCAATTTTGTCAAGTTAGTCTATGAGTGTTAGAGATTTTAGGATGTTGTGCAACCGTCCCAGCTATTGATCGTTGGAACATTCCTATTGCTCCAAAAAGAAACCTCGTACATTAGCCCCTGCTAGTTCTTCCAGCCCTTAATCTAGGTTCTACCTCTCTGTATTTACATACTCTGGATTTATCATCTGAATTGAGTCATACCAACTGTGCACATTCTGACTGGTTTCTTTCAGTTAGTGTAAAATTTTCAATATTCATTCATGGTGCTGTAGATACTAGAGTTTTATGCTCTCTTACAGATGAACAATATTCCTTTGTGTTGATATACAATATTTTGGTTATCCCTTCCTCTGTAGATGAGCATTTGGAATATTTCTACCTTTTGAGTATTAAGAATAATGCTATATGAGGCTGGGGAGATGGCTCAGGTGTTAAGATCACTTGTTCTCCTTGCAGAGGACCTGGGTTTGGGTCCCAGCATCCACTTGGTGATACACAACCATTTGTAACTCCTGTTCCAAGTGATCCTGTGCCCTATTACTGACCTCTGTGGGCACCAGGCATGCACATGGTACACAGACATACATGCAGGCAAAACATTAGTACAAATAAATCAACAAATGAATGAATGAATAAATCCTAAAGAAATCAGGGAAAAGTGGTATAATGTCACCTCCAGGTATGCTGTTGCAGGCCTGTAATCCTAGCATTTTGGAGCAAAAGTAGGTGGATCTCTGTGAGCTTGAGGCCAGCCTGGCCTGCATAGAAAGAAGGACAGACTTAGGATATTTAGAAAGTAGGGGATCTTAGTCTTCTGGAATGCAAAGTATGAAGAGAGTGAAGGGTGAAAGATGAACCTGGAGACCTTAGAAGGGGCAGGTCATTAGAAGTTTCATGTGACGTTAAGGAGTTTGAACTCAGTTTCCACAGAAATGGGAAATGATTTAGGTGTTTTCGAAGTCTCCTCACATGGTTGGGCATGCAGCTTAGTGGGAGAGTATTTGCTTAGCACATGTGAGGCCTTGGGTATGAGTCCCAGCATTGTAAAGTTGATTCACATTTATGTTCAAAAAGATCATTCAGGTGACTACTACGGATCAGAGGGAAAGAGACCTATCCAGAGGCTGGAGAGTTCAGTTCCTGTAAAACACCAGATCTTGGTTTTTATTCTAGTGTGCCGTTCGAGGTGCCAAAGCTGAAAAGTGGAAAGAGCACGCTGGAGGCTGAGAGCGAGAGTCTGGATAGCTACACAGCTGACTCGGATAGCACCTCCAGGTGGAGTTTCCCGTCTGTCTCACCTCGGTTCAGGCTGAGCTCTGATCTCGTTCTCTAGCATCAGGATGCAGGTTTCTTCTGCCTTGAGTGGTCCTGCTTTCTGTCCTTGGGCTGTTGAATGACTCTTTCCTCCGACCTCGCCAGGACTCTCTCTTTAGTGCTTCTCTTGCTTTGGCTCTGAGCACAGCTTCCTGGAATGAGCTAACTTCCCCTGGAGGCTGCACTGTGGAGGATTCTGTTACTGTCCCTAAGGAAAGGGGGTGTGCGCATTTGTGTGTGTGTGCCCTTGCTTGCCTGATCTTCGACACTCCTTCAAGTTGACTCAGATGTGAACTGTGACTTCTCGATTTGGCTGCTATAGTCATGGCTAGTGCTTTGGGGCCTGGCTAGAAGAGGAAGGGGAAGCCACGACTTAGTTCTAACTTCTGATACTTCTAGGCGAGATTCTCTGGATAAATCTGGACTCTTCCCAGAATGGAAGAAGATGTCTGCTCCCAAATCTCAAGTCGAAAAGGTAAACTACAGGCTATTGGTGTTACTTCTCTTCCCCTTACTCTCTCCCACTTTTCTTCTCCCTCCTTCCCTCCCTCCCTCCTTCCCTCCCTCCCTCCCTCCCTCCCTCCCTCCCTCCCTCCCTCCCTCCCTCCCTTCCTCCACTCCCATCTTCTTATCTCAAGTCAGAATTTACACCAGGAATTCAATTGAGATTTTTACCTCAGATTCATTTGGAAACATTTCAATGATCTTGGCTAAAATGTGTGTGAACATAGGTTTTATATTAATCTTTCCTTGAAGTTTGTCATAGTTGGGTTAAAATCTGACCCAGAAGCTGTTTGTGAGCATCCTTTACTCGCTTCTTTGGTCTACCTGCTGGTTTTTTCCCATGTCCTTGCCCTTGTTCCCTTTTAGGAAGTTCAGCCAGGGAGCCAAAATGCAGTCTGTGTTGACGAGGGTGACATGATATTCAAGAAGAACACCAGAAAAATCCTGCGGCCTTCAGGTAGCCTTTCCTTCGTGGCTACATGGGGCTCATGTTCTGAGTGCTTTTGCTGGGCTCTTGGGATGGAGCAGAGCAGGTTTCTTTTGACTTACATTTTTGGTCTTTCATGCAGAATACACTAAGTCTGTAATAGACCTTCGCCCAGAAGATGTGGCACAAGAAAGTGGCATCTTGGGAGACAGGAGCAAATCTGTACCAGGCCTCAGTGCAGATATGGTAAGTACTCTTACGTTTCCCTTGGTCACTATATGAAAATTTTAAATTTAGAGTTGGCTTTAGTACCCAGTTCTCTCATCCAAATTGTTTAAATTCTTTAGGAAAGGTCAAATGGCCCTTATTTTCTCCAATTTCTGAAGGAGTACCACTTCTTGATTTGCTTAAAGAACTGTCTTTGTTGTCTCTGACTGTTTGTCACATGGTTGGGTATGTGGTTGGCTACTCAAACAAATACTTACTTTGACTAAAACACCAAGAGAAGACCAGTGAGATGACTCACAGGACAACAACACTCGCTGTGAAAGCCTGACATCTCAAGTTTGATCTCTGGAGCCCACATTAAGGTGAAAGGAGAAAACTGACTTTCTAAAGTTGTCTTTAGACCTCCACATGCAAGCCATAGCACATGCATGGCTAAATACACACACAGAATAATAATTAAATATACACCCTACTACTACTACTACTACCACTAATAATAATAAAATTAAAAGTATACAAGGAGATAGCTAGATGGGGGTATTCAAGCAGGAGACTTATAAACTCCTATTAAAATATTAACTACTTACATTCTTTTGAGATATGAAGAGATACTAAAAACAAGGATATATGCATATATATTCACATGACACCTAAGAGCTTTTGCGACCCTTTTTGGTGCTTACTGAAGGAAAGATGCTGATTTTTGAGCCTCACTTTTATTAAGTCTCAAGTCTCTGTTGTTCCAGGAAGAAGAGGAGGAGGAAGAAGAAGAGGACATTGACCATCTGGTGAAGTTGCATCGCCAGAAACTAGCCAGAGGCAGCATGCAAAGTGGCTCCTCCATGGTATGTTCTGGGTGTTTGTGCTTACAGACACACTGGGACCCCAGGAAACAAAGAGGGGCCAGCTTCCCTAGAGCAGACTCAGGACCTGGGCAAATAACCCTAGCCACTCTTTGTAGGTAAGGGGCATGCGTGCGTTTGTTTGTCCCTGTCCTCACTTTAGAGCTTAGGTACTCAGTATAACTTTTAGGTGACTGCCTGAACCTCCGATTTGGAGGTTCTCCAAGAGGGAACGAAGGCTCTGGCTCTTATTTCATCACAGCTTCATGAAAAGTAACTGTAACTCCTCTGAAAGGAGAACCAGGCCACGAAGTAAACAAGACCAGACTTCTTCATCTTAAGCTGCTCCCTAGTCTCACACTAAAGGCAAGCAGGTGTCACGAGAAAGACCTTTGCCAGATTGGCATCAAGGTGTGGGTAGGGCTCAATATGGAACGGCCTCATGGACATTTTTGGGACATTTGCTAATCAGAGCCTCTATCTATCATAAGTACAAAGACTGCTGTTTGGGCGAACAGATTTTCACATTCACTCTGGAAGAAAATATAGAGCTCACTTCATAAACCTGACTGCTGCCAGAGAGGAGGGTGCCTTTATATTTCTAGTGGTGGCTCTTCTGCTGCTCTCAGTTCTGGCCCAATCTCTTTCTTCTGTAGATATTGCTAGAGAGAAGGTAGATAATGAAGGCCCCGTTTTAAACTGGTAACTAACACCTTCTTGCCAATGTTGCAGCACACATAACACACACCACAGACAGGCTATCCATAGCTTAGCTATCTATACCTTACCTCCTTATGAAAATCATCACTCGATTGTGTAAAAGGAGGGGGAAAGAGTCTGTGTGAGCCAGGAGGTGAATTACTAACCCAGACAATTTTGGATGTGCAATTGGCACTGACTTACCCTCTGGGTAAAGGACTGTTGGCAGTACTGGCCCCTTGCAGGCCCTTCTGAGACTTTTGACTTTATCATGAGGGAAGGTGGGAACAATTGGGGATGCAGAGTATGTCTTCTTTACACATTTTTATTGCTTTATCCTCAGAGTACCATTGGCAGCATGATGAGTATCTATAGTGAAGCTGGTGATTTTGGGAACGTCTCTGTGACTGGCAAGATTGTCTTTTCTCTAAAGTTTGAGCAGAAAACACAGACTCTGGTCATCCATGTAAAGGAGTGCCACCAGCTGGCCTATGCTGATGAAGCAAAGAAGCGTTCTAACCCGTGAGTGCTTCTGGGTCCTGAATAATAGTTTGACAGGAAAAAGTAGACCTTGGAATCTGTCTGGGTCCTCTTGAACCCAAATTATCACATCTCTAGGGGTAGAATAGTGAGATGTGATATAATAAAGGGCTTAGGACTTGGAAGAAGCAAGAATGAAGTTTTTGGCCAAGCAGAGAAGTAAAGAAGGGACTTGAGAAAGGCTAGCAAATAATTTAGTGTTGTCTTTGGTTTCTAGATATGTGAAGACTTATCTTCTGCCGGATAAGTCCCGCCAAGGAAAAAGAAAAACCAGCATCAAGCGGGACACCATCAATCCACTCTATGATGAGACCTTTAGGGTATGTTTCTGAACCTAGAGGGGAGAAGGTTTGGTTTTGTTTTTGTGCCTTTGTGGTGTAGCTGTGCCTCTACAACATGGGTGGATGGCCATGTCTCTGCCTGGGGAGTCACTTATGGGTATCTGTTCATACCCTGACTTCTCGGGGAAGAGAACACAGGTGAATTTGGCTTCCTTGGATTGTTGTGAAGTTGGAAATTCACATGACCCATATAGCTCATTTCAAAAATTCATTTGAGGACCTGGAGAGATGATTCAGCAGTTAATAGCTCTTGCTGCTCTTGCAGAGAATCTGAGTTCAATTCCCAGCACCCACATGGTGGCTCACAACTGCCTATAACTCCAGTTTCCAGGTGATCTAATGTCATATTCTGTCCTTGGTGGACATCTACATGCATGCATTGTACATAAATATACTCAGGCACATAGTCACATAAAAATAAATATAATCTTTTAAAAAAGAAGTCATTAACTGACAAACGAACTCTAGACCAACAGCTGGGGAACCTGCATGGGACCGACCTAAGCTCTCTGCATGTGGGTGATAGTTGTGTATCTTGGTCTGTTTGAAGGTCCCCTGGCATTGGGACCAGGATCTGTCCCTGGAGCATGAGCTAGCTTTTTGGAACCTATTCCCTATGTAGGGATACCTCACTCAGCCTTGGTGCAGGGGGGATGAACTTGGTCCTGCCTCGACTTGGTATGCCATGCTTTGTTGATTCCCATGGGAGATCTTACCCTTTCTGAGGAGTGGATGGGGATGAGGTAGGGTGGAAGCTGGGGAGAGGGAATGGGAGGAGAGGAGGGAGGGGGGAAACTGCAGTTGGGATGTAAAATAAATGAAAAAAAATTAATAATAAAATTAAATAAAAAAGAAGTCATTTGAGGGCCAGCAAGATGACTTATCAGGTAGAGTCTGACAGGCTGAGTTTGGTTCTTCAGATCCACAGGGTAGAAAGAGACAGCTGACTCCTGCAAGCTGTCCTCTGATCTCCATACTCATGCCATGGCATGCTGGTGCCCACACATACACACATGACATTCACACACCCACACACGCATGCACACGCACACGCACACGCACACACACACACACACACACACACATAAATGTAATAAAAATACAGAAGTAATTGGAGAGAAAAGGCCCCCTTGGCAATTGTTTGTGGCTAGTCTCATAGCCTCTCAGCCACTCAAGGACAAACTTAATTTTCCCTGGCTTCCTATGGACTGGGTTAGGGTTAGTGAAGGAGGAGAAGTTGAGTGGAGCAGTTCAAAGTGTTGAGGAACTGAAACCATTTGGCAGATCATGGGAACAGGTGGCTTAGGGCTTGGAAGAATTCCCTTTGGAGGAGCTGCTTCTAACTGGCCACCTTGGGCTGCTTCTTTCCCTTCACAGTATGAGATTTCAGAATCTCTTCTGGCACAGAGGACTTTGCAGTTCTCTGTTTGGCATCACGGTCGTTTTGGCAGAAACACTTTCCTTGGAGAGGCGGAGGTCCACATGGACTCTTGGAAGCTGGATAAGAAGCTGGATCATTGCCTCCCTTTACACGGAAAGGTAGTCTGCCTTGAAAGTCTTTCCCAGCATGGTTCCCAGGTGCTTTGTCTGCAGTGGCCTCTGCTGGGCTGCGTGGGAAGTAGCATTGCATGTAATTTTCTGTAGAGTTCTATCACACCCTGCTGGCCTTTCTGAGTTTGGCAGCAATTTCGGAGGCTCTTGCAAGTCAAGTAGGAGCAATTTCAGGCAAAGCAGGAAGTTACTGCGTGCCAAGCTTTTCCTGCTAACCTTCCAGAGCCTGAATGTATACTGACATCCTAATTTGCACCTCCTCTTATATCTAACCTTTGGAGTGTATCCTAATCCGCACCCCTTTCCAAGCTAAACATCCTGCTTTAGAAGTGAGAGGCAAGACAGTTTGTAGATCTGCAACGGCTGTCCTCTTGGTTATGTGTGCAGGCCAGGGGAGTTTTACTTTAGAGGGGGCACCTCAGATGTTAGTGTAGTAAGGTGACATAGTGGTTGGTAGTTTAGTGCAGATCAGGGTTAGAATCTTGCTTCTGTGACTTACTGGAAACTCGGAGAATCCACCTACCTTCCGTGAGCCTCAGTTTAGTTTTCTACAAAATGGCATGGCAGTGCTACTCCCTGCTGGTGTACTGAATGCAGGGCATCCTTTAGTATGTGGCAATAATGGCCATTCCATAGCCTACTGCCGTTCTGGTTATGATGAAATCACTACATCAGAGAACTTTAGGCAGCAACTTCCTATTTATCACAATGAATCAAAGACAAACATCTTTAAAAGTTATAATGGTGTTTTGAATGTTTCAAACAATGCAGAGAACGGAGAATATCTGTGGAAAGATGGTCTAGAAACTTAGAACGGGGCTGCCTCTAGGAAGTGAGCCTGATGTGGAAGAGGGATTTACTTTTATCTCTTCTATTTTATTATTTGTCTTTTAGTTTTATTTGTTTTGTATTTTTACTCTGTTAAGAATATTAAATGTAAAATAATCTATATATGCAGAGTTCCAAATTAACAACAAAACATATATAAAAAGAAAGTAAATTTCATTACTTAAAAATAGCCACTCTTAAGTATTTAAGTATCCTTCTAGAATTTTTGTATCAAGCAGCATAGATATCATATCATATCTATCTATCTATCTATCTATCTATCTATCTATCTATCCATCATCTATCTATTCATTTATACATATGCAGACATGCCATATTCTTTCTTGACCCAAGTGAATTGTCTTGTTGTTCATATATATGTAGGTACATATAGATATAGGTATATATTCTTGATTTTAAGAATTTATCATAGGCCTCCCTCTATGCCATTACTTACAGATCTATCTTATTTTACTTGCTACGTGATATTCTCCCACATTTCTGTATTAAAAATAGATTTGCCAATTCCCTACCAGTGAGTACTTAAATTGTTTATTTTTTAAAACTATGCTGTCATACATCTTTTTTTTTCAGTGTTGGTGGTCCAACCAAGAGCTTCACAAATGCTAAACAAGTGCCGTACTGCTGAGCCACACCCCATCCCCTATCTTTGCCTTCTTTGGGAAATGTAATTGTCAGAGAAAGCCCGGGTGAGGAAATAGCAGAGTCAGAGGAGTGGACATCTAGTAATATGAGGGCTGGTGCCTTCCAGAAAATTGAGTGACATTACATTTTCCCCCTTTCAGTAGTTATAAAAACAGGAATTACTATCAAAGTAAAACATGGTATTAGAACCTTGGAATTACCTGAGCATTTGATATGCAAATCATTCTCCCAGTAGCTTGGAGTTTGTATAATTATATTGAAAATGTCACTATAAACCTCCATGAATTGCCATGAAAAAAAATGTCATACATCAAAATGGAGGTATTTGCTCTTTGGAAGTTTTTTTTTTTTTTTTTTTTTTTTTTGGTTTTTCGAGACAGGGTTTCTCTGTGTAGCTTTGCACCTTTCCTGGGACTCACTTGGTAGCCCAGGCTGGCCTCGAACTCACAGAGATCCGCCTGCCTCTGCCTCCTGAGTGCTGGGATTAAAGGCGTGCGCCACCACCACCCGGAAGTATTTTTAGCAAAATGAAAATGAGCTGTGGAAGCAAACCTGCCAGCTTCTACTCAATACTAAACCCTGGATTTTACGAGTTCACTAAAGTCAACAACCTAGAAATTAATAAAGTGTGTAGATAGTTCATGAAATAAAATACCATCTTGTCTCCTTCTTTAAAAATTTTTGATAACATGAAAATTTCTCCTTATATCTTATATTTAAAACTCTATCAAATCATTCTACTATAGTGTTATTTAATATGTAAGCTGTATTGGTATACATAAAGCAAGGCTTTTAAAACCAATTTTTTAATTAAAAATGTCTAAAATTTAAAAAATGATTTTTTAAAATCATATATTTGTTTTTAATTTAAGACAAATTCTATTTAGTGTTTCTGTTTTTTGACTCCCCACCAATCCATGTGCTATTATTTTGTTTCTCTTGCTAACAGTCCCTCCCACTTCTTATCTATCTTCCCCACAGACTAAGCTAGTGTATTCTGGATCTGCAGTAAGTCTCTTGAAACATAGGAGATTATACCTACCAGTATGAGCATGCTCGGTGCTGAGAACCTAGCTTGGCCCAGCCTCAAGAAACATGGGCAGATGAAAGGGTGTCTCTAGACTGTGCAAGTTTGTGCTGGAAAAACTGGAACATCAAGAATGTGATACCATGTGAGCCAAGAGAGTGAAGCAATCCTGCCTCCCAGAGCTACTTGCTCTGTGTCCTTGACATTTGTTCATTCATTGTTATACACATTCAGTCAACATGGATGCCTATGTAAACTAGGTACTATGCTAAGCGTTGGCCTTTCTAGGACAAACAAAAACAAGGTTGACTCCTGTCCTCTGGCACACGGAGTCTAGTAATGGTTGTTAACTAAAAATATGTCAGTCAGGGCCTGAGGATTCATCTCAGTGCTAGAGTATATGCTTAGCAGGTGTGAGGCCCTGGGCTTGATACCCAGTACTCAAGCAAGCAAGCAAACTTGAAATATTAAAATCTAACCCTGAAATGTCTACACCCCCTGCCACCTTTTAAATTACTTTTTATTTTTAAAAAGCAGATGTGTCTCTTTTTCACAAGCAGGACACTATTGGTGATGATAGAGGAAGGAGGGAATGTCTGTTCTCTCTGCTGTTAGGTTGTTCTTCAGTTTTGGATTGTTTTACCCAGTCCAGTGGTAAAAAGCCTGGGCTCTGGAACCAGTGTGTCTGAATCTGAATCCAGATCTGCTAATTATTAGATGTGTGTCTGTGGGAAAATGACTTAACCTCTCTGTTTCTTTATTCAATAGCCCATGAAATAAGGGTAGTACCTATTTCATAGATATTACTCTAAGTATTAAACAAATGATATATTTATATTACTAATGGCACTATCTGGCACATAGAGCTATATTAGAGACAATAATAAAAACATTACACAGTATAGTTCACATGTATGATTTTAATACATTTTATCTTTATACTTAATATAAGTGAGGTTTTTTTCTACATCTTAACAGTAAATATATCTTTTATATTTTCCCTTTTCAGAAAGTATAAATTCAGTATGGTCTTATTTTAGGATGTAAATGAAACCATAGATTTAGGTTTATTTTACCCAACAGTTAAAAGGTGGATTTTTTTCTAGACATATAACTGAATATGTGTTATATTCAACTAGGATTTGAATTTAAAAAAACCCAGCAACACTTCTAGGAGCAATTGACACATAGCCAGGATAGGTAGCGTGGCTGGAATCATCTGGGTTCCATTTTAACTGGCTGGGCTGTAAGAGGAAGGCCATGTTCAAGCTATGACTGAGGAGAGGAAAGTCAACTGCTTTCTTTTCTGTAGTGACCTTTCTTTACTTGCACTTGGGCTATCAGAGCTGGCCTGTGTTCTTTCTAATAATCTCATGTCACATGTCACATGAAGGCATTAAAATCACTCTTAACCCTGCTTATGTTTGCTGATACTTGGATTGCTTCCACTTTGGGGCCCTTACTAACAGTGCCGGCAGCAAGATTCTTAATTATATGTCATTCATTCCTTTGTGAGTTTGTGTGGCCACCTTGTTGGCATACCTTTGGGAGCATTTGGAATCTAGTGATCATATCCCCAGAGTGCATAATAGTGAGTCTTGGTTCTTCTGGATTTCCTCTGGAGGAGGCTGCCAAGGAAAACTGTAGCTGTGGTGGGATGTAGCCATTAAAGAGGGACCTGTTTTTGGGGTAATTTTATTTATATTTCCTTATTTATTTTTGAGATGGGTTCTGGCTACCTATGTATTCTAGGCTGACATCAAACTTGCAATCCTTTTACTTCAGCCTCCCCGGGGCTGGGATTACAGAGGTGTATCCCTACACACACCTATGGGAACAACTTTATAATCCTCTTAGGGAAAGGTCCCAGTGTTTCCTGAGAGGCTTGATTTCACTTGTTGGGTTTCCCTATGTTTCAGATCAGTGCTGAGTCCTCACCTGGCTTGCCAGCACACAAAGGCGAGTTGGTGGTTTCATTGAAATACATCCCAGCCTCCAAACTCCCTGTTGGAGGTGACCGGAAAAAGAGTGAGTTTTGGGGGGGGGGGGCGGGGGTCCCTGGATTCAGCTCTTAGCTTCTATACAGGGTCTGTGAGAGATTGGTACTAGTTTTGTTGGCTAGGGCAGACTGGGATATTTCCTGGATCTTCTAGGCAGGAGTCCCTTCCTAAGGAAGCCTTTACCTTTCTCAGCTGGAAGGAAATGCCATAGTGCTAACATTCCTTTTAGATGACCTTTAGGCTGTTAGTGTGATTTGGTCTTGTTCCATTTGTGTCAAGCTACTGAGAAGGCAAAAGAAAGAGAACAGGAGCTTTGTGACCACAAAAGGTGCTTAGAAGGAGTGGTGAAGTGTGGGAAGTGCAAGGCTGAGTCACTAACATGTCCAGCATGGTTCTGGTGACTGTGGATACACAGATGGGAGAGAGATGGTATGTATCCTCTGAGGACAAGTTTTTCTTGAATTCAGAAAGGTAATCATGTGTCCAGAGCACCCACCTGTGAGGGTGATAGAGCGAGCTTTATTGAGGAAGCAGTATTGAAACTGGACCTTGAGATTGTCCCAGGCACAAAACGGGGGAAGATGAAAGAGAGGAGGGGTGCTGGAAGAAGGAACAAGACCAGCTGAGATGGTGCATGCCTGTAAGCCCAGCACTTGGGAGGCTACGGCAGGAGGATTGCCATGAAATTTCAAGCTGGATAGGCCATACACTGAATAACAGGCCAGATTTGGCTATAGAGTGAGACTCCATTTCAAAGAAATTGACAGTCTAAAGCAAAAAGAAAAACAAAGTAACATATAAGAATGTAGTCAGGGGATGCAGTTAAGTTTATAGAGTATTTGCATAAGGGCCTCTGTGTATGCAGGGAGCATTGCATAAACGGACACTGGGGAGGTGGAGGCAGGAGGATCAGGGATTGAAGGTCATCATCAGGCCAACTACATAGTGAGTTTGGGACCAGACTGGGCTATATGAGACCCTGTCTCAAAAAAAAAAAGCCCATTCTTATATACACCTGGTAGATGTAGAGTTTTAGGTCAGCGATCAGGAGTGTGTTCCCAGTTACAGTGGAGCTGGAGTTGTGGTGTGAATGTGTATGTGTATGAGTACAGCTGGAAATGGAGATGAGTCTGAAGCCAACTGAAAAAGAAAAAGACCTTCAGTGAAGAGATTAACTTGATCTGTTGGCAATGGCAAACCAAAGTTCTTTTTTTTTTTTCTAATATGCCTTCAGCAAAGTGTAATGTAGAAGATTTGAGGAATCAACGGGTCCCAAGGAGGGTGTACAGAATGACTAGGAAAGAAGCAAAGACCAAACCTTTGGGAAGAGCAACATTTTAATGGATGAAGAGATGGAAAATGTCAGTGAGGGAGAGGGTTATCAGGACCTCGAAAGGCCAGGAGAGAGTTTAAACAAGAGGAGGAGCTCTCGGCCTCTCTCAACACCACAGGCAGTCAGGCCAGATGAGGCCCGAGAAGACACTGCTTGTTTGAGTTAGGCCGGAAGACGTTAATGAAATCTGATCTCACAAGAAACTAGGCTGAGTTAATGAGGTGGAGAAGCAGAGGTGATGAGTGTGGTCATTCTTGACCAGGGTGATTTGTCATGGTGAAAGGAAAGAAGGGCACAGAGAACAGCTTCAATTGAAGGAAGGGAGGTTTTCTTTGAAAGTGGACATTAAAAAAAGAAAAGAAAAGAAAGAAATGGTAAGATTAGCCTATATTCAGACTGAGGGCAAGGCATCAGTCCAGATGAAGGGATCTGCAAAATGGTAGGTGGGAGGTGGAAATTCGTGGTGCTCTGGTGAGGCCTGTGTAGTAAGGGTTGAGGTCAAGAACTTGGCGGAGCAGTTCCTTCCTGCTTTAATTGCTTAGCAAATGCCAGGCAACTTTGCTTCTTGTAGCTTCAGTTGACTTACGTATAAAATGAGGGCAATTGTAGTGTGTATCTAATAGAATTGTTTGGAGGAATTAAATGCTTAAGGTGGTATTTGGTTCATAGCAACTTTTCAATGAGCATTTGTTGCTGTTGGGGTTGTTTACTTGAGTTCCTACTGCTTATACTGGGCACTGTGCTAGGAACAGAGGGCACAGGCATGATTCAGTTAAGGAGTTTGCTGTGTTCCAAAGCAAGGAGAGAAAGTGCTATATAGCTAAAGCCCAGGACGCAGCTGGCAGTGTGGAGGTTCACTTGAAATGGCTGACATCCCTTACAGGTAAAGGTGGGGAAGGGGGAGAACTCCAGGTGTGGATCAAAGAAGCCAAGAACCTGACGGCTGCCAAATCAGGAGGGACTTCAGACAGCTTTGTCAAGGGGTGAGTCCCTGGACCAGCATCAAACTAGCCAGTTAGAGGACAGGCAGGTTAGCGGGGAGCCCCAGTGCATTTTCCTCATTACCGCCACTGTCAGCAGCTTTGGTTCTGAAATGAGGTAACGGAGAACCCTCCACCCCCTCCTCTGCACTGGTCGAAGGTCAGTTTGGTCTCAACTGTGGTGCTAGCTTTCGAAGGGGAGGGTGCTAGACAGATAGGTTCTGACTTTCTCACACTAGTCCTCCTCCTGAATCCCAGATTGACAGTCTATGCCCCCTGACTGCCTAGATTCAGGATTCAAGGCTCTGTTGTCCATAATTTTTAAGCAGTGTAAGCTTTGTCTATATTGAGGGCCATTTACTGACTTAAGCTCCCCACGGAGTCATGTTTGACTAAGCTTATACACATTAGTAATGGCTCCATTTACCTTGTGGAACCACATAGTTAAACTCATCCTTGGTGGCGCATAGGGCAGAGCATGCCTAGCATATTCATTTTCCTCTCCAGGTTAAAGGAAGTAGATAATCTAGTGGAAGGAGAGGGAAATGTGCCTCAACACATTCAAAGGAGGGCTGTGTGCACTTGGACCTGGGTGTTGGCTTACCATGATGGGCTGGGCCTGTCGTAGGGGCAAGGGGAATGTAAACGTATGGCCAGCTTGAGTAGGTGTTGATAACCCCCCACCCTCTGCCAGATACCTCCTTCCCATGAGGAACAAGGCCAGTAAGCGTAAAACTCCTGTGATGAAGAAGACCCTGAATCCCCACTACAACCATACATTTGTCTACAATGGTGTGAGGCTGGAAGATCTACAACACATGTGCCTGGAACTGACTCTATGGGACCGGGAGCCCCTGGCCAGCAATGACTTCCTGGGAGGGGTCAGGCTGGGTGTTGGCACTGGTGAGACTCTCTCCCCCATCCAATCATCACTTGTCTTAGAGGCCTCTTGTCTATCTTACTCTTCCTTCCTTCCTCTTCCTACCTCTCGTGCTCCAGGATATACAAAGATCTTTTCTGACAGAAAATTTCCTCCTTTATATAAACATCCAACAAGTACCTCCTGAGTGCCTGCTACCTGCTAGGCCTAAGGGAGGGCTGAACTCCTACAGTGTTCTATGTATAGAAAGGTGACCCTGAAAGCCAGGGACTTCATCATCTTCCCACAAAAGAAGATATAAAAACTACCTAAATACCTGACTTGTGATTCCTACCTTCTATCTTGATATAGTGAGAAGGGTCCTTTGCCAGGAAATCCTTGCTCTCCAAGGATTCTACACTTACCCCTCACTTCTCAGTGGCTCTTTGTCTATAATCTCTGTTTCTCCTGTATGATCAATTTCATTTGATTGACTATTGAAGGGGAATACACATGTGCTCTGATGATGCCAATCTCTTTGTTTATTTCTTTCTTTGTTAATTGAGACAGGGTCTCATGTAGCCCAGATTGGCCTCAAACTCCTGATACTCTTTATTTCTACCTCTCAAGTGCTCAGATAATAGACATGCACCAACATGCTCAGGCCTATTTTTATTAAATAAGAAGTAAATCTTCTATTGACCACATGCCCACCCCCCATTCTAAAAGGAATGATCTCTATTTCCTGGCCTTTCCTTCAATTCTCAGCCCATTGTGATATGGCTTCTATTCTTCTACTCTTCTGAGTCATTATTCATGAAAAAGTGAGGTTATTATCTCTCTAGAATTCCCAAGCACTATTTAATAGAGCAGATTACTCTCTTTTTCTTGAAATTCTTACCACTTATTGCCTTCTTGACTCTGTTTTACTCCATTGCACATGATTTCTCAATTTCTTTCATGGATTCTTCATTCTGTACTTCTGTATTTAAACTTTAAATGATGCTGCTCTCTGAGCTTGGGCTTGGGTGCTCTTTTTTTCCCTCTTTTTATAGTCTTGATCAGGCCTATCTAACCTTTTGACATTGTGACATCGTGACATTTTCAAGTATAGTGTTCACACTCAAGAACTGTTCATTCCTGCTGGGCGGTGGTGGCGCACGCCTTTAATCCCAGCACTCGGGAGGCAGAGCCAGGCGGATCTCTGTGAGTTCGAGGCCAGCCTGGACTACCAAGTGAGTCCCAGGAAAGGCGCAAAGCTACACAGAGAAACCCTGTCTCGAAAAACCAAAAAAAAAAAAAGAACTGTGCATTCCAGTTATCAAGAAATCACAGAAAGTAAAAAAAAAAAACTTCATTGTTTTAATTAGTTATGATTTTGTGTTGTGCCACATTCATAGCTATCCCATGCAGCTCTGGTTGGACATGTCTGCTGGATTCTTATGGCTTCAATTACTAGTTGTATATGAATAACTAACAGAAAGCATCTATAATGGTATTTTTGCACACGTAAGTAAGCTACTTTGTGTAGGTCCCCTGTGTAAAACCCTTTGGTGACTTTCCCCCACCTTAGAAATTCTTATCAAATCTACAGACCCCATATAATCTGGACTCTTCCTTTCTAATCCTCCCTGTATCATTTTCTTGCTAACTCTTTGTATTCCAATCACCATAGCTTTTACTCTGCTCTCCAAATATACCACGTTACTTCCTACTTTGGGACTTTATAATGATTGGCTTTCCTATTCACATGTAAGCTAAGGGCAGAGACATTTTTGGTGTGCTCATCACTGTATCCCCAAACTGGCATAGAGTAGGCACTCAGGAAATGTTCACTGAATGAATGAACTAGTATACAAAAAAATAGGAGTAAGATCACATAATCCTAACTTTAGGCATAGAATTTACAGCTATAGAAAAAGGTATTCATAGCTTGGGCATGGTTATGCATGCCTCTGATCTCAGCACTTGGCAGGCAGAGGCAGAAAGATTGCTACAAGTTCAAGGCCAGCTAGGGTTTCAGTGTGAAGTCCTGTCTCTGATAACAAAAAAAGAGAGAGAAAGTCTTCAACTTTTAAAAATGTCAAGGCCCCATGTGTACTCCAGTTATTAACGAGCCCACTGCTTTTTTACTGTGTATGCAATAAACTATTCTTTAAAAAATTAAGTCAAATTGCTAATGACAGAAGGTTAGCAGTTCTAGTATGGGGTGTCAGACACCAGAGCTCTGAAAAAGCCACTAAAAAGCAAGCCCCCATTGACATTATGCCATTTCAAGTCCCATTTCATCAACCTGCAGTCATCTGATTGTCTCTGGGGCACAAGTAGTTGTCAACTCAGCTTGCCAGCTTGCTGTCCCCGGCATTCTGTCTTCACTGTACATTGTCGTTTCTGAGTTGGCCTCCTCCACTATAGAACCCATCCTCCTGATGGGCTAGTGGTGGGACTCTGTTCAGCCTCCTCTGGTGTTTCTCCTCAGGGGTCAGTAATGGCGAAGTGGTGGACTGGATGGATTCGACTGGTGAAGAAGTGAGCCTGTGGCAGAAGATGCAGCAGTACCCAGGGTCTTGGGCAGAAGGGACTCTGCAGCTGCGTTCTTCAATGGTCAAACAGAAGCTGGGTGTATGAGTCCCTATCTTTATCTGCAGGTGCAGCCCTGGTCAGTCCAAGTCAAAAGAAGCTAAGCAACCACAAGGAGAGATTGCTAATTTAATGTGTGTGCATGTATTTGTATAAACATATATTTCTGTAGGTCTTATGTTGCTAGCAAGTGTGACATAGATGTGTTCCTTTAAAGCAGCCCAAGAATAAGGGTCTTTTCAAATGGTTTTTATTTATGTATAGTTTAGTATATTTTCAGAGTACATACTTGCCTCTATCTTTCTGTGGTTTAATTAACTTTAAAAGCCTTTTACAGCAACTCTCTCCCTTCTGTCTTGCTGTCCCCGCTCCCACTTCCCCTGGAAGTATGGCTGCTTTGGGCAGTAGTTCTAGTTTGTGGGTCTAGGTACGCCTGATCAAGGCTCTGGAGAGCAAGGTTTGCTTGTTAAACACAGTACACTGTGGGAGAGGAGTTTATGACCAGTCACTCCCCTTCAGTTCATATTTTATTTCACCATCCACCTTGATGTATTTTTAGAATTTGCCTTTTAACTTTTCTTGTTCTTAAGCAATTTCCACCTTGCATGAGTATAGTGGGTTTCTTTGAAATGCAATGAAAATTCCCCATCTCCTTCTTAGACCTTTGGGGAGCGCTTATAATGGAGTCACTTTAGAAAAATCACTTTAATTAGATAATGGCCTTTTCACTGAGACATTAAGATGCCCTGTGAGACCTACTAGCTGATCCCAGAAGGTTTAAGTGACTCTGAATAAAGTTTTTCAAGGCCCATGCTGAGTTCTCTCTTTTAAACTGTTATAGCAGTTGTTGAAGAGGGATTTCCTTATTTCCCTAATGGAAGATGAGACATCTTCACTCTCATGTACTATAGCTTTCTCTAAGTCTGTGTCTGGGGTGTACTGCTACATAGAACTTAGTCTATATACCTCTGTTTCAGCCAGAAGAGCCAAAGACTGTCTAAACCAATACAGTGCTCCCCCAGGATGGGGACTATTGCCACCCCATGGAAATGTGGATGGAATCGCCCATCTATTCTGACTTTTGACCTAATATATTTTCAGTTCCCAGTTTTGGTTGTTTCCTAAATGTGACCTATATGTAACAGGGTGGTGTGTTGAGACTTAAAAGAGAGATCTAATGAGCTTTCATTTCCTGCTACTCATTCTTCTAAACTGGACTTTTCATTCAAAGCAGCCTATCTATACAGAGGTGTGTGTGGAAGGTGTTGGTGCCAGAGAAGAAATCCTGTCGATGGAGCCAGCTGCGAATTGATGTTCCTATAAAGTCCCTGGATTGCAGGCAGCTGGGGTGGTTAAGACTGTATGTATGAATTGCATAGAATGTTTTTCAAAGATCCCTTCAATATGGATTGATGCTGGGATGGAAGTATAACTCAAGAGTCTGGGCTCACACTTGTTCTTTGCTATTCCACTTCAACATGCATGTGTGTTTCAATAAAGCTTTCTCACTTGAGTGTTTACACTTGGAGTTCCGCAGATCCTTTCATCTCTGATGTCCTGACTTATTATTACCACTTTGACTCATAGCTTGAAGGTCAGAACCAGAGTAACAAATGCGCCTTGCTATGCTGGAAGAAAACCTGCCTTTTCCTACACTGCCGTCAGATACCTTTGCTGAGCCCACATCCCTTGTCCTATCTGTTTGGAATCTAAAAGTAGCGCTACTTTTCTCCCCCTCTGGTACCAATAGAAGTTGGCCTTTGGCTTTGTAGGCTGTCCCTCTCTGGAAGAAGAGGAGAGATGTTCATCCAGGCATGAGGGAACACCTTCCATGCTACCAGCACTTCTTTCTAGATTATGCAGTTTCTCTGGGAGATCAGGATTTTTTCTCATCTACTCCATTATTTAGATTCAAGGGCTAAATCACAGATGCTATACAACTCACCTTTGAAGTAAGGCTCTGATTTTCTAGTTAAAGCTCAAGCGATTCTTGGCCTTTTTGCAAAAGCATATTTGCAAAAGTGAAATGCATCTCATATACAAGGCTTTGCATGATATTGTCTGATTCTCTCCAGCACACTTTGAAGTAGGAAACTTGCCCTTCCTGCAGATCAAACACAAGCTCGTTGTCATGTGACAGAATTGGAATTTGAATCCAGGCCTGACTACCATGTTGCCTTCTGTAAGAATGATGTATATTAAGGGCAAAGTATGAAACAAAGTGGTGGCTCATCTCTCCTAAAATACCTTAGAGCAATAGGATTAAGAATGCTTTGGATATTGCCAAGCCAGCCTAGTGACAACACTGTGTGTATATGAGAGAGTGGGAGGGAGGAGGAAGGAGGAGAGAAGAGTGGTAAAAAGGGAGAGAGGCACAGAGAAGAGAATAGGAGGAGAGGGCAAGGGAGCTGCGTAGGAAGGAATGAAATGGCTCTTGTCATGCCAGTCCCTTTCTGACTGGCATGATTGTCTTCCTGTCTTCCCCCTACTTGGATTTCTTAAGTCATAGTCTATAAAGGACCACGAAGGAGGTTGCAGTAAAAACTTCCCTAAAGAAGGCAAGATTGACTTGACTACTCCAAAGGAAACAAAACAGAAGCCCCTAAAGTTGTTCCAAGCCTCAGTTGCTTGGAGCATTTCCATGCAAGGGTCAGGCCCAGCTGGGAACTTGATGCAGGAGGTAGCGGGGCCCTGTGTTATCTTCTGGGCCATTGACCTGTTAGCGGTCCTGGCTTGCCACTTGAAGTGCTACTATAAAGACAAGGTGTGCATTTATCCTCCCCAACGTGCTGTCTTTGCCTTTGGAATCACAGACATTGCTCTGACCAGAAATTTCTGACATGAACTCATTGTATTTCACCTTCTGCCTATGATTTGCCTTTGGCCTTTCAAAGCTCCAGTATTCTCTCAAGGGAAGATGGAGAAGGGCATTTCCCCCCTCCCAGTCTGATCATTTTTCCATGTTCCTCTCCACCAAGTAATTGCCTGACTTCTTGTTTTCCCTTTTAAAACTGAGATTTCCGATAAAACTCTAGTTGAAATTGCTTCTCTCTGGTTCACTGCTATGCCTGTATGTCGTAGGCTTATGATTTACATCTTACCACTCTGCTTTAAAGAGGAATTTTCCTGGCCTGAGAGCCTTTCATTTTGTACCTTCCTCCTGGCCCACTGTGAATATTGTGTCCAAGGAAGACAGAACACCTATTAGAGTGTTCAGTTATCTTTTAATGGGAAGTAGAAAAAAGTAGAGGTCAGATGGCATAGTGGAGCCTGGCTGCTGGTGTCTGTGCCTAACTGCCACTTATTAGCTGTGGGATCTTAGCATACTGCCTAGCCTCTCTGGGATTCAATTCCTTTATCAGTAAATGGGAGCTAATAACAACACCTACCTTCTATGGCTCTTGGCAGACTTCTGAGTCAATCAATAGTGTGTTTATAATGGCATCTGACACATAGTAGGTTCTTGAGCATTGTTATCTCTGCCTCCCCACCCAGCCTGCTTGCTGTCTCCAGTTGCCCAATGATGGTGCCCAGGAAAAAGCTGAAGGAACAGGGCATCTGAGTCTTGACTATGACTCTGGCTTCCCTCACTGTACAAGAGACAGTTCTCAGAAGCAAGTGAAGAACATTTTTTCTCAAACACTGGTGAAACACCCCTGGTGAGACACAAGTCAGAGCAGAAACCTGCAGCTGGAGATGCATCTCAGCAGTAGTGTTTGCCATGTGGAAGATCCTGGCTTTAATGCCCAGCAAAGAGGGGCAGGGAGTCGGGTGACTAAAGATGCAAGACAAAGGAAGAAAGAAAAAGAAAAAGCAGGGATCTGTGTGTGGCTCCATTTCCCAAAAGCCCAACCTCAAGTTGACTTTCAGGCCTGGTTCCTAACCTTGACCTTTGGCTCCTTTAGCTACCTGCTCTGTGCTCATCTCTTAAAAGTGGGTATCTGAGAAAGGTAATGCATGACGCTATCCCCTTTGCTTTCCTGCTATGTTTGGTGGAGGTGGAGGTGGTGGTGGTGGTGGTGGTGGTGGTGTGTGTGTGTACATGTGCGTACACCCGTATGTGCCTGTGTATGGACACAGTGGAGACCAGATGCCAGTCTTGGGTTGTGTTCCTCAGGCCCTCTACCATGTTTCTTGAGATAGTGTTTCTTACCTGGCCTGGTACTCACCACTAGATTAGGCTTCCTAACCAGGATCCCCACAGATCTGTTTATCTCTACCTCTGCACTGGGATTCCAAGTGCACACACATCTAGCTATTTAACATGGCTTCTGGGGATCAAACTCAGGTCCAAATGCTTACATGGCAAGCATTTTACCAGCTGAGTCATTTCCCCAGTTCCTAGAGGTAATCTAGTTCACAGACTGGGGGATCCTTTAATGAAGGGCCACCATCAGGGGCACTAAAGACCTCAGTAGGCAGACGTTCTTGCCAACAAACTAATTGGAGCAGCTAGGAGGGAACATCCTGCTATGGCTGGGTGGTGCTTCCCAAACTCTGGAGAAAATGTTTTTCTAACTCTTGATGAAGCAATGGTTCCAGCAACAATTTTTAGTCCAGTGTCCTGGAAAGGGAAATGACAGTCAGCCTCAAGAATGTTTTATAGAGCCCTGTCACCCCTCTCCTGCTCCTAAAACAATTAACTGTAAGGCGATCTATTTATAGTGTTTAGAGTGTCCTGCTTGTCTCTTGTTGTGCTGCCCTCTGCTGTCACCGTAGAGTAAAGGAACCATTTCCACCACAGTAAATGAATGAATTTAGGATTTACTTATCTCAATGACTTTGGCGAGCTCGGCAGAGGCTCTAATCAGAGAAGACCATCTACCCGCAAACCACTGCCTGGCCTCAGTCCCTTACCTACTCTCATATGCTTTTCCAGTGCTACTGAAGTGGAGCCTTGCTGAGGGAAACAAATATTCTGCCCTAAAATGATGTCTGGAACTGTCCTGGATTTGGCAAACCTCACCCCCACTGGAGTCCTGCTCCCAACACTGGGAAAACATTTCCTCCTCAGTTGAAGCTACCTAGGACAGTTGTGCACTTGACCTCAGGCACAGCCTGGCTCAGGGTCACTCGCACACATCCCTTTGCTCTCTTCGCTGTGCCAGCTCCTGGTTGCTCAGCAGGTAGTCGTCGATGAAGGTGAAGATTTCCTCAGGGGTGACAGGTTCCATGTAGCGTTCCCGGTCAATACCCTGCTTGTCAATTAACACCATGTTGAAGTAGGAACGAGTGAGGCGCTGGAATTGCCTAGAGAGAGCAACCCAGAGAGGTGTGAGACCTTGGTCCAAGTCCCACAAGACTGTGCTACCCCCCCCCCCCCCGCTCTTTTATAGCTCCACCCTTTCCTGTGCCCCTCTCCTACCTAGCGCAAATCCCTTTTGCTTATTTTCTGCTCAGTTCCTAGTCTTGGTAGCCTTAGATGTCTAGCTTTCCTTCCTCACCCTAGCCTGTTATTTCTGCAACATGTTTTCCACTTTAAGCAAAGCTGTTACCTACTGCATGCAGGCTGCATGGAGCAACTCCAGGTGGCATGTATTGCAGACACTGTGACTTACTTGTATGCACATCATACCTAGCAGCCACGAGGTTGATAAGCAAATCCTGCTTAACTCTTCCACCCGTAGCTGTGAGTTGGCTGTCTCCCTCCTCAGAGTGTTTCCTGGTCTCTTTAATTGACCAGAATCATTCTGTCCCCACCGAAACTAAATCCTAGAGGTAGGTATTGTTTCTCAAACGGAGAGCACTGATGGCTTTATTGGACCTGAGTATAATTGGGGACCTGTAAGGCCGATAATGGATAGATAATGAGAAAAGTCAACTTCTACCACCTGCTACCTCTACCCTTCTCGTTCGTGGGGGACAGATAGATATGACTCAGATTTCAGTGACCAAAGATGCCTTTTTCTCCTTTGGTGACTGAAGGTAAACAGAGGAGCTCATAGGCAACGAGACCAGAGGCTTCCTAGCGATTCAAGTCTGGAGTGGAATCCTTTGGGTCTCGGTTGTGGCTCTTCAAAGTCACCTGAGGTGCTTTTCTGAAAGCCCAGAGGTGTGGCTTGCAGTCGAGCCTGGTTATGTGTATTTTAGCCTCCATTTAATTGTCATATTCCGTTAGAGCTGAGCATTGCTCTCCTGACTTAGTGCAGCTGTAAGAGTTCAAACACAAGGAATGCCTCCAAAAGCCTTGGCTCCTGCTTGCTAGTGTCCTGTATCAGGCTCTTGCCCATCCCTGCCCTGCAGCCTCCCAGCCTGCACCTGAGCTCCTCAATGATGCTGCCTGATAGTTGTTGCTCCCGGATGCGCCCCACCTCCTGAGGTGGCTGCCCCACCAGCTCAATGATGGTCACATGCCGCAGGTCTAGTCCACAGGTGGATTGCTGGGAGGGAGAGAAAACATTAAATACAATAGCCTTTGCAAACCTTACGTTCTTAGGCTGCTTGCCTGACGTCCACCTGTGACCACAGAAGGCAACATGGAAAAGGAAGGGTTTCTGCAACAATCACACAATCTCATAATCAAATTATCACATGCTATGAGGTCTGTACAACCTCTTCCCCCTCATTCCCGAAGCACTTGCTACACAAAAGTGTTTTTGTGTTCTATTTAAGTGTCTGAAACTGATTTGCAACGTGGAGTAGAAAAGAGAAACACAATTCCTGACAGCCACCCAGTCTAATATTTTCTTCAGTCTTCTACCTACCTACCTATCTCATCCACTCATCAGTTAAAATCACTGCACAGCTTCCTCGCTTTCCTTTATGATGTCACGGCACTATTGTACTGATAGTGATTGACAGCCCAGACCTGGAGCTAGATAGCTTGGGTTCAGTCCCAGCTCTACCACTTACGAGCTAATGTGCTTGGGCCAGTCACTGAGTCTGTCTGTTTTCCGTTTCCTCACTTCTTCAGTGGGGCATAGAATAGTACCTACATCAGAGGGGTTGATGGGAGAACTAGTTGTATATGTATAAAAACATGTCAGTCATTACCCGGTACTTACATAGCACTTCTTATACAAGTGAAATTCCTTGGAAACACACATGTAGTTTATTTTTAATATTTACTTTTGATCATAGCTATTTTACGAGCCTCTCCACATTCCTTTCCCAGCCTACACCCAGTTCTTTGCAATATACATCTATCATTCCAGTGGTCTTACTGATTTTTCCATAAAAATAACACTTTTTAGAACGTGACCAATGTACCTAATGATAAACCGAATAAAATACTACCCACAAAAGTAGGAATGCATAGGTTTTGTGCGGCACAGAGTAAGCTTTTTAACTAGGTCATCCTGGGGGAGTAGGTCTCACCTGCAGCATGGAGATCTGCATTTTGTAGTATCGATTGGAGGGATCAGGAGCTGAGACTATGAGGAGTCGCTGTTTCTCAAAGAACTGATCCAGGAGGCCAGCAGCTGAGTTGACATTGACATTAATCTTCATAGCTAGGGCAGAAGCAGATGGTCAGTCACAACAGGCCCTTCTTCACCCTGCAAGGCATTCTGGTCTTTTACATCCTTGCCCTCTCTTCCCTGAGGTGAATTCCAGAAGGAAACCTGAATATTTTATGCCCTTCTTCTTGAGGTGTAAGTATTCTCTGGGAGAATGTTGGCCCTTAAAACAGACCCAGGTCAGAATCTCCATTCTCATATCACACACATTGATATTAGACCTCTGGACCATGGAAGAAGTTCTTCCAAAGTGCCCCTGAGCCACAGGTCTGTTCACTCATTTCATAGTTTCACTCACGAGTACAGATAGGTGGTGATCCCGACCACTGTCGACTTGATTGGCAGACTCGGGATGGGGTGCCCTGGCGTTCATAACCACCATCACAGTGGTATTCACAGGTGGCACCATAGTTGTCCCCTGCGGAGGTGCAGGTGAGGTAGCCGTGCTGGGGTGGTTTCAGAATTGGACAGCGTCTCACTGCCAGGGAGAAGCTCAAGTTAGAGTTTGTGATATCTCTTATAGTCAGGAAAGGCTAAGGGGCCCGCTCTGGGCTTTCTAGAACAAGAGACTTGAGATAATCCAAATGAATGGCTTTTGTATGTTTCCAGTAGCTGGGGATGGAGGTATAGTTTTCTTCCCTAAGGAATTAAATTTGAAATGCAAACACAGGTTTCTAGTCTTTCGGAACACCCTCCCCCCCCCACCCCCCGCCACACACACACACACACACACGTATAGTCATGGGGTGACTGTAAATGTAATAAAAGAAAATGTTGTTGTCTATATTTGTAGACTTTTATAGATAACCAGTGTAAAGATGACCAACTTGTAGAATGGCTTTTTTTTCTCTCTTGAAACCTGGTCTCACAATCAATATAGCACAGGCTGGAATGTCTTCTCTGTGGAGCCCAAGAGGTTCCAAACTCACTGCCGTTCTGCTCGAGCTTCCTGAGTGCTGATATTACAGGTATGTGCCACCACCCTTGGTCAGACTTACTTCTAATAGCATATAAGACAGATGAGTCCATGATGGAGAGATATTTAAACCCATCATGATACAGTCTTAGAGTAGAATTATTATGTTGGGATTGAAAATATTTATGAACACAATATTAAAGAATATGGGGAAATTTTTTTTGTGTGTTTTTTGTTTTGTTTTGTTTTTCTTTTTTGTTTTTTCAAGACAGGTGTAGTTTTGGTGCCTATCCTGGATCTCCCTCTGTAGACCAGGCTGGCCTCGAACTCACAGAGATCCGCCTGGCTCTGCCTCCCGAGTGCTGGGATTAAAGGCGTGCGCCACCACTGCACAGGGCTTATGTTTTAATGAAAAATGGAAAGGGTGATCTTAAATGATATGTTGTAAGTATGTATAGAGAAAAAACTAGAAGGAAGGTACTAGAACATTATCAACAATGATCCCCTGGAGATAGAGATAATAAATTTTTCTGTTTGGGTATTACTTTAATTTTTTTTTTGAGACAGCATCCTGCTATGTACTCCCAGGCTGACCTTGAACTTGCTATCCTCCTCTTTCTGCCTTATGTGCTGGGATTACAGGCATGTGCTACTATACCTGGCTGTTTCTTTATTTTAAAATATTTAATTATGAGCATGAATTATTTTAATGATAAGAAAGGCAAAGTGAAGCAATGTGACATGAAGCAAAGAGGAAAACACCAAGCTACCAACATTATCATTTTGGCAGATGTGAATGGGCACAAAGACTCATCAAATTTGATCATTTTTAAGGCCAAGAAAAGAAATGGATATAGACTATCTATGAAGTTTATCTAGATTAGAAGTGTGATAGTCTTATTGGAGAGTCAAGGCTTCTGCGACAATTTTATGCCCATGTAGTGTGGGTTTTCCTAATAAGTCTGTTTGACGAAGTTGGCCATTCCCCTGTGCACCTCCCAATACAAACAAGAGGAAGAAGTTGTGGGTTTCTGAAGGTCAGGGCAGAGCAGGAATGTTGAACAGTGTGTCCAATAAAGAGCTTTTTCTGACCTTGTACTTTTACAATGAACTTGCAGCTGGCCCGATTGTAGGCTCGGTCATAGGCAGTGTAACGAATCACATGCTCTCCTTCAGGGAAGTGAGAACCAGGCTCTGGGCCCCGAAGTGTCACCCTACATGAGACAGGATGAAGGAGTTACTTAGCTCCTCAGGGAAAGATGGGTAGAATTGAGATCTGAGGTACATCATCACTTCAGGCAGAGCCTGTATGGTCAGACTGTGAGCACCCCAGGGGTACTTGCTGGGGACACATGAGGCATTCAGGACACAAGCTCACCTGGTGATGGTACCATCAGCAGAATCTTTCACCAAGGGTGGGTCCCAGTATACTCGAGCAGTTAATTTCTCTGGCTCTGCCATCTTCTCACGGGAATGAGGACAACGGATCTTGGGTGGATCTATGTCTGCCAAGGTCAAAGATCAAGTGTGGATTTATAGATCCCCTGCCTTCCCTAGTGGAAGCAATATTACACACCGCTGGTAGGTAAAAGAACAAAAGTTCGCCGGGCGGTGGTGGAGCACGCCTTTAATCCCAGCACTCGGGAGGCAGAGCCAGGCGGATCTCCGTGAGTTCAAGGCCAGCCTGGGCTACCAAGTGAGTTCCAGGAAAGGTGCAAAGCTACACAGGGAAACCCTGTCTCGAAAAAAAAAAAAAAAAAGAACAACAGTTCACCTTTATCTAGGAAAGAGGGGAAAGGAGCCTGGCTCTATAGGCAATAATGCTATGCCCATCGTGTATTCTCATACACAAGGTGTATGAATTCTGTGATCAGAATTCCACATCATCTGTGAGCATAATGCCAGGTCCCTTTTTGCAGCAGAATAACTGGAGCTGCCAGCATTTACCTACACATACAGGCTCTCCTCCACTCCATCGTCCATCTTCCATGCAGATGCGGCTGCGATCACCTTCTAGGTGGTAGCCACTGGAACAGCTGTAGTCACAGCGGGAATCAAGCAGCACCCCATTTGTGCAGGTGTAGGTGCCGCTAGTGATGAATGGCAGTGCATGGCATCTCATCTCTAAGAGAGAAATGAACAGTAAGTTCAGCACCCTGTGGTACTACTATCTGGAGGTGATGCATGAGCATCTACCATAGGAGGATCATTGTCGTATTCAATAGAGACTATAGAAAACTCACCCAGGCTGCTCTTAACTTTTCCTATGGAACTGCCTTTCCTTCCATTTGCCTTTTTATTTTCATCTTAACCAGTAAAGAAGCAATCTTAGTTGGCTGGATAGTGGAGTCTGAAGAAAGTAAACTAGTTGTCTGAGTGCATGATTATTAAAATAAGACCCCGATTTGCATACTAACTTGACCTCTTGTTCTGTGACTTAGAGGTGTTGCCTCATTTCTCTGAGCCTCACTGTTTTTTATCAGTAAAATATATTTACCTCACAGGACAATTTAAGGAAAGCATCGACAATGGTTAATTTTTGTTTCTCATTCCTTAGACACTGTGTCTTCTTCAAATGCTGTATGCCCTAAAGCATGTTCAAAGCTATTGGCTGGACACATAGTTCAGCCAAGGCTCCCTTACAGTCAGCTGGCTTTCTGTCCACATGAGTCAGGCCACTGTCTGGAGGGCATGGTGATATTTAATAAAGGTGGAATCTGTGTACTTTAAAGGCTGTTAGCAGAGAATAGCTGTCATTAGTTTTCTTGGGGACACCTGATACTTGAGAGAAGTAAGCCATATACATTTCTTTAGCTTGTCTACGTTATAATCCTGCATAAAGTTTGAACGTTAAAGCGTTCTAGAAAAATTCTATATGGGCTCTGTTCATTTTTGCTTCTTGACTAAGCTAAGCCTTAAGATTACTGCTTTACTGTTTTCCTCTATTTGTTATGTAAAAAAAAATACATGAAAATGACCTCCTTGAAATCAGAACCAGAAATCAGAAAGATTGGTCTCTTCGGATGAATTCACTTATTTAGTATTATATGACAGTGAAAACAGTAGATTCAACCATGAGGAAGGTCAAAGCTAAATACTGGATTCAACTGCAAAAGCCACCTCATTCTAGGCACCTGGAAATGGGCATGTTTCTATGCTTTTGACTACATTTATGTTTATAATTTATAGTCTTTTATCTGTTTTGTCAGTTCAATTCAAATTCATTTTGGAAATGATGGAGTTTAAGTCCTAAAGCAACTTACTTATCATCACCTGAAGGGTTGTAGTGACTTCTTTCTGTCCATCCACCTTTTCCTCTCTTTCATAGCTTCTTTTCTCACCAAGCTCATTTATCTCTGAATGCTTAGCATATCTGCATCCAGGTGTGCAATGTGCATGTGCACACATTTAGGTTTCTATCCCATTAGCCTATTAGCAACTGAAGGGTAGTTGAGAAGCTGAGTGATCTCCTGAAGCAGTCAGTGTAGAGCCCTGTGCACATGGATGTCCTTCAAATGGTATCTGCTCATCACACATGAAAGCCAAATCTCTGCTGCCAAAGGGCTGAAGAGTTTGAATAAGAAGTAGGGGTTTGGGAGAAGGGAGATAGGATTTGGGTTATGTGTGTGTGTTTTTATCCCATATTATTGCATTGGGGATTCTTCCTACTGTAACAAGAAAATGATGACTAGCAGATGTCTCATTAGCTTTACTGGCAAGACCTTCTAAGGCTGTAGGCAAGGAAGGATGACACTTGACCGCAAGTGGGAGAGTCTGGAACACATCCTTGGAAGCTCCAAGAGGTGGCCCAGGCCTACATCAGTTCCTCATGGCCAAGTCTTGTCCTCCTACACACATTTCTGGGTGCTATGAGTCATAGTGGCTGGCTGTGACTTAAATACCCATATTACTTGGACAGTAATCACATACAGAGAAAAATAAACTACAATGTCAGGAAGAGGAAAAGCTCTGTTGGAGGCCTATGGAAAATTCCCAACTTTCACAGAGTAAAACTTCCAGATATATACCTTCCATGGCCAGCAGGTTGCCTTCTTTCTCATACACACATCAGTATATGCTCACATACAACTTACGCCTGCAGTAGGCAGTTCCAGACCAACGACGGCTTGGCAAGCATTGCACCGACCTCCGTCCAATCAGTCGAAAGCCCCGGTCACAGGACAGCTCACAACGTGTGCCTAGGCTGCTGTGATAATTTCCTCCCCTTGGTGAGTAGCATGTGGCTTCTCCATCCTGGATATTCATTGTATAACACCATCGGGGGACTGTAGTAGCAGAAGAAAAGTAAGCTAGAAGTACAGTAATCAACCTTACACAAAGAACTATAGGTGACTGAGTAAAGAGGTGGCCCTCCTCAAGGAAGAGCACACCGATTGGTTGTCTAGTGCTTAACAGTCTATTCAGAAAACATACATACAAGTAACATTATATGGACTCAATAGTCATATATATATAGGCATATATATGAATATTCCTAAAAGAACAAAAGTTCACCTTTATCTAGGAAAGAGGGGAAAGGAAGCTGCCTCTATAGGCAATAATGCTATGCCCATTGTGTATTCTCATAGTGAACAGTAAGGCCTTCTGTGATTAGAAGTCCACATCTGTAACCATAATGCCAGGTTACTTTTGCAGCAGAATAACTGGAGCTACCAGTATTTACAATACATATATTGTGTGTGTGTATATATATATATATATATATATATATATATATATATACAAAATATTATATATACATATATGCATGTGATAACAATTGATGGAAAAAGAGGCCATGAATTCAAAGAAGAATGAGAAGGGGTATATGTAAAGGGAAGGGATAAATGTAATTTAAAATACAACCTTAAAAATAAAAGCTGAAATAGCTCAGTTGGGAGGGCATTAGACTAAAGATCTAAAGGTCCCTGGTTCAAACCTGGGTTTTGGCCAACACTTTCTTTAGCCAGGTAGCAGTGGCGCACACCTTTAACCCCAGCACTCAGGAGGCAGAGGCAGGTGGATCTCTGTGAGTTCGAGGCCAGCCTGGTCTACAGAGTGAGTTCCAGGACAGGCTCCAAAGCTACACAGAGAAACCCTGCCTCAAAAAGCAAACAAACAAACAAACAAACAAACAAATAAGTAAAAAATTAAATATAAAGCGACAACAAATCAGTGTGGTAGTGTCAAAAGAAAAGACACATATCTCAGTGGAACAGATTAGAGTCCCAGAAATAAGCTTAAGTAGGTCAACATAATTTTGGACATAAGTACAAAAACAATCCTATGGAAAAGAAACAGCTTTTCAAAACAAATGGTGCTGAAGAAAATGGAGTTTCATGTGCAAAACTGAGGCAGAAGAAAAGAAATAGAACCTAAGTCTCATACCTTATACCAAAAATTTAATAAAAATGGAAATTAGATTTACATTGAAAACAGAAAGCACAAAACTTATGGAGAACTGGAAAATCTCTGGGACCCAAAATGAGCAAAGAAGCCTTAGACAAGACACCATTAAATCATTAAAGAAAATCAACAAACTGGAACTTTTCAAAAGTAAATTCTTCTGCTCTATGAACGAGTTCAAACAAAACACAAAAACTGGGAGAAAATGTTTCTAAACCATGTATCACATTCACAACCAATGACTAGTGAATGGAATATAAAATATAGCAAAAAATTTTCAAAACTCAACAGTAAAGATGCAAATTCTCCAAACAGCCCAGTTAGAATATAGAGAAAAGACAAAGAGACATGTTATTAAAGAGGATCTATGAATGATTAATAAACATATGAAAAGATGATCTTCACCATTAGTCACTAAATAAATACAAATTAAAACCCCAGGGAAATATCATTAATATATATTTTGAATGTCTAACTATGAAATGACTATACCAAGTGCTGAAGAAGATGGAGAGAACCTAGAACTCTTGCACATTGCTTGGAGAAAGGCAAAAACATTGACATACTGTAAAATACTAGTTTATAGAAAAGTAATTTCATACATTCTTTGTGAAGAAAGGATCGCTTACCATTTGACTCTGCAACTTCACTTCAAGGTGTTTATTCAAGGGAAATGAAAACCTGGGCTCACACACAATCTTATACACTAGTGTTTAAAGCACCCCTATTCATAATTGTCAAAAATCGGTTCTATGTGTGAAGAGTGGAGTTAATGAGTTTATCTCTGTATAAGAATGGTGTGCTGATACATGTGACAACACAGATGAATTGTAAGTGTATTTTGGGGAGCTAGAGAAACAAGACTCCATTATATAAAGTATACAGGGGTATCTATAGGCAAGACCATATGCATAGAGTACATATCAGTAGTTGCCAGGTGTTAGAGGTAAAGAGAGAGAACTACAAAACGGCAGCATGGGACAAGTTTCTGAGATGATAAAAACTTTCCCCTCTCTGCTGTTAGCTATCTTACACTATATATTTGTCAAAACTCATAGAACTGTATACCAGAAAGTGCATTTTGCTGTATGCAAATTTAAAACAACTTAAAAAAACATGGAAAATGTAAACCAGAGAAAGAATAGGAATATGACATCAAAGCAGACCACTGAGGACTGAAAAATCCAATCCCAGTTCAGTACTGAGCATGCAAGTTTACAGGATGATTATATTATAAAGACACCTTACTGGTGACAAAATGCACGCCTCTTCCACTGGTTCTGTGTTTTTATTTATTTTTTGAGACAGTGTCTGCTATATAGTCCATGCTGGCCTCAAATTCATGATTCCCTGCCTTAATCTTCTGAGTGATGTGATTACGGGCCTGCACCACTACTCCTTGTTCTGTATGGTTCAGATTTTAGAGGGACACAAGGAAACAACTGGATGTGGCCTGCACAAGGGTTACTCACACAGCATGGCACGGATTTGTTTGCATAGGATTTGGAAGGCAAAAGCACCGTATAAGCTTATTTGATTTTCAAACCCCAGGGACAAAGACAGCACATTACATCGGGAGGTCAAGGAAAAAATGAAAGGCTAGGACCTCTGCTTGCATGCAACTGGAGAATGAAGACAGATGACAGAGAAAAACTATTTAGTACCATGCTTGCGGCTTCCAGAATTAGTTTAAGTCGGTGGCAGTGACAGGGCTGCCATCTGGAGACACCATTTTGAATTACATAATGTTTCTTACGTGCTAGATTTGCAGAGCTGCTGATTACAAAGCCACAACACATATCACAAAGACTTACATGGGAGGCTGGGATCTCAAAAGCACCTCTGTTCTATTTGTCTCCCATATCGTGTCAAGGAAAATACACACACCAGATTGAAACTGGTAGAGGAAATAAAATGGGAGAGAGAAATGCAAGGCTCAGAATCAATGCAAAGAGAGTGATAGGAGCCCAGCTACTGGAAATCAGTTCAAGCTTGCTGGCCTGGTCTCAGAAAGATAAATATCACATTTAAAAATATTTGTGATTCCTAGACTTTATACAGACGTAGAAAATCATGGCTTGATGTACAAATAGATCTGTCTAAGGGGAACAGAGGGGGCTAGTGGAAGCAGTGGGGAATGAGAAATGGGAGGGGAGAGAGGTAGGGAGGGATTCATTTAACACACAATATATACATGTATGCATTTTTAAAAAATTGCTAGCCCAGAGGAATTGAGACATAAGGACATAATGTTGGGAGACAGGAAAGGGGCAGAACCACAAATTCAGTTTTCAAATAAGGGAGAAGGTTGTCTCTAGGAAGTGTATCCTATGAAGTGTAGCCTAGGAAGTGACGCTGATGGGACTGATAGAACAGTAGTCTAGAATATTTCAAGGGGAGGCTTACGAGCTGGCAGAAGCACTCAAGGACAAGTAATTCCAGACTGACTTCATTTCCTTTTTGGGTAGGGCCGCCAGACTGGTAGAACAAGGATGGTGAGAGATATGTTATGTGGAAGTCAGTGAGGCACGGCAGACACTGCCTTTCATGCCAGGGATGTGAATGAGATGAAGAAATACAGTTCAAGAGAGTCATAACTGGTTGGACAACTGTACAGAAAGACTGCCAGTGGGAACTGGAACTAAGACTGTGGTTAAATAGTGTGTGCTAAAATGTCTGCTGGGCAGTGTAATAATACTGAGTTCTGTGTTTAGGTATCATACTGCCCTTCTTGTGTCCACCTCCTATAGTTCTCCCAATAGCCCCATGAGTTATGCAGTCATTAGCCCTATTTTTTAGACGACTTTCCCAGGTTCCTTGGGAAGTAAGGGTCAGGGCCATGACGGAGCCCAA
Source organism: Peromyscus eremicus (assembly GCF_949786415.1). Taxonomy (NCBI): domain Eukaryota; kingdom Metazoa; phylum Chordata; class Mammalia; order Rodentia; family Cricetidae; genus Peromyscus; species Peromyscus eremicus. The sequence goes on along the minus strand of NC_081439.1, from coordinate 81,384,818 downwards.
GTTCTTTCTAAGTACAAAATCTGTCACTGCAGCTGCTCCTTTGAAGGATCCACTGATATTTTGAAGAAGGAATCGATCCCCTGTTTCATGACTCCCAAAGTGTAAACAGCGACACAGTAAAGTATCTCCTCTCAGTCCTCATGTGCCTATGCTCATTCATTCCACTTCCAAAGAACCTATGATAGCAGTTTATAGATAGAATGCAAACCCTTGTAGGACTTCTTAATTTTCTTTGCTCTTTTCACACATACAGTAGCATATTGGGTACATTGGTCCCATCACTGCTTTATATTTTTGTGGTTCTTGGGATCAAACCCAGGACCTTATGCATGCTGGGCATGTGCTCTAGCACTGACCCATGTGCTCAGTTCTAATAACTACTTTTGAAGTGAATAATATATTTTAGAGATCTTTGCATATCACAACATAGCAAGCATGGACTTTATCTAAACGGAATAACATTTATAGAACACTTAATATTATGAGTGACACATAATAGTTTGTCCAGAGTTAAGAAACTGGAAGGTCTCTCTCTCTCTCTCTCTCTCTCTCTCTCTCTCTCTCTCTCTCTCTCTCTCTCTCTCTCTCTCTCTGGTACACAAAGACAAGAAAGATTGGCAAGGAAAAGACATTCTCTGTGGTAAACTTGAGGTAACCCAGACAGTGACTAATTTTCTCAGGATTGAGACAAGCTGTGAGGCAGCTGCTTAGCCATCCAGAAGACCAGAAGACTAAGGCTACCACCTCAGAGAAAGGTTTCTGGCTCCAGGCAGGTTTCCTGATAAGATAATGGCAGAAAGTGTAAGGTTTGTGAAAACAATATCAAACTATGTGGACAGTGCTCCCTAAAATAAGGATATGCCTTTTCCTTCTTATCTCTTCTTTTTATCTTTTAAAGAACAGTTACATTTTTAATGAAAGACATGGAATAAGCACAGATTGGTAGTCAGAAAGACCTAGGTTTAAATGCCTAGGTTTAAAGTTCTGCCACTCTGAGACTTCCCTGAGCTTAGTTTTCTGGTCTATAAAATGGGAGATAATAAAGCAGCCCCATGTGGCTGTGGTGAGAATCAAATAAAACCCCACACATGCCGGGTGGTGATGGTGCACTCCTTTAATCCCAGCACTCGGGAGGCAGAGACAGGCAGATCTCTGTGAGTTCAAGGCCAGCCTGGGCTACAGAGCAAGTTCAGGACAGCTAGGACCACACAGAGAAACCATGCCTCGAAAAACAAAAACAAAAACAAAAAACAAAACAAAACAACAACAAAAACCCACTACCACCCCCCCCCAAACCCCACACATGAAATACCCACTCCCAGGAATGAGTTTGTCTACATCAGTGTCTGCGTTGAGCCACTGTCTCGTGCGTCTTCAAGCACCGACACACTGGTGTCCATTTCCAGTGCTTACACATGGTGACATCACCTCTACATTGCAGGAAGTTTTGAAATGGCACTGTTGCAGAGAAAATCTTTGCAAGGCACAAAAAGGATTACAAAGGAGGCCAGGACCTCAGGTTGTGCTTTTCCTGGCCATTCCTTTGCATGCATCATTGATAGCTTTAGTTTGTTTTAGGCCTGGAGACTCAGTTCCAAAGAGAGCTACTGGACACTAGACACCAAGGCAAATGCTACTGTGTGACATATGAGTTTCTAAAGGGCTTTTAGCTGAGGAGCCCCCATGGAACTGGACCAGGCCCTCTGGATAAGTGAGACAGTCGATTAGCTTGAACTATTTAGGAGGCCCCCAGGTAGTAGGACCGGAACCTGTCCTTAGTGCATGAGCTGGCTTTTTGGAGCCTGGGGCCCTATGCTGGGATACTTTGCTCAGCCTAGGTGAAGGGAGGAGGGGACTAGACGTGCCTCAACTGAGTCTACCAGGCTGAGCTGAATCCCCAGGGGAGTCCTTGCCTTGGAGGAGGTGGGAATGGGGGGTGGATTCGGGGGCGGGGGGAGGCTGGGGGATGGTAGGAGGGAGGACAGGGGAATCCGTGGCTGATATGTAAAATTAAATTAATTAAAATAAAAAAAGATAATTTAAAAATAACCAGTAAGGCAGGTAAGTAGTAATAATGGGGATGGCAGACCCTTCAAAAGTAGTTCTGGGGATGTATGGTTTGGTGGTAGAACCCAAACCTAGCATGCACGGGGCCCTGCGTTTAATTCACAGCACCACATGAAGAAGTACCTTTTGAATTTAATGCTTTTTAATATCGTATTTTTCCATTTTTCGTTCCCAGGAGGCTAACAGTCAGCACCTACTTTTCGTATGCTTCTGTGAGAGTGATATACATGGTACCCTTTGTTAAATAACTGTTCCGTTCAGAGCAATAAACAGAACACAATGAAGGCCAGATGAGTGAGTGGTTTTGACAAACAAACAAATAAATGAAACATTCATTTCAGAAGAGGCACATAGGAGATAATTAAATAACGAGGAGGGCCAGCAAGATGGCTGGGTGGGTAAATGTACTGACAAATAAGCCTGATGACCTGCGTTTGACCCACAGGATCTACATGGTAGAAAGAGCGAACAAGCTCTCTGGCAAATGGTCCTCTGACCTCCACACATGTGCTGTGGCACACGTCCTCCAAATAAATGAATAAATATAATAAGAAAAACGAATGAAGGTGAGTGAAGTCCCAGTGTGTACTAAATCATTTTGTGGGAAAAACAGTCTACCACCCTAGCTAAAGCACGGATTTCATGGGGAGAAATGGTGTAAAAAGTCATCAGACTGGAACATGAGGCTAGATTGTGTTTAAAATGTGTTTATTTGGTCACTACATTGGAGGAAGGCAGAAACTTGAGCCAGGGAATCTAACTAGGAAACAACAGCCTTTGTCTATGTATGGAATAGTAGTAATTCCAATCCCATGTATTAAAGAAATGATAGGGCTCGGTGAATGACTAGTGAAAAATAATGAGGAGAGGGGGTTATTAAATGTGATGGGGATTGTTAGAAGTGACGCTGGGGTATTTTGAAGTCTGAGTCACTAAGGGGATGGTGGTAGTATTATCAGAAAGTAAGACAGTCAGGTTTATTGTAGAACTTTTTTCAGATAAGACAGAAGAATCGCATTTTAGACATCTCGAAATGGGTGTGTCTAGCAGTGTTAGAGATGCAATTCAAGAGCTCTGGAGCTAAGCCAATTATCCAAAATTCAGATGTCAGCCTTCTTCTCACTATGGTCACTACCAGAGACTCCATTTCCTATCTTGGCTTCAACTATGATCAGAATAGGGAAATTACCATGAAATCCAAGGAAGGGGAACCAATAAGAAAGGGATGTGCTTGCTGCTGTTTGAGAGACTGAGAGTGAAGCTCAAGGCCATACGATTTGGTGATCAAGGGAGAACTATCATTTTCAAGATGAGTTGTGTCAGCTGCGAATACGTGGGTGGATGGGGAAACAGGATGCAGGGAATTTAGAGTCAGAGGCAGTGGTTGTGCACCATTAGCAGTAAAAAGAAGACAATAAAGGCATAGCTAGAAAGGGGCGTAGAAGAACCCCAAGCTGGGATCATTTATCTACCGGAACTGCCTTCGCAAAGGTCACCATTTACCTCCTCAGTAACTGCTGTCGTTTGACCTCTTTGCAATGCTTGACATAGCCGATTCCATATTGTTTCCATGTTTCTAAATTTTCATCTGCAGCTTTTGTAATATTCTTGATAGAAATCTTCTTCCACACTGACCCCCCCCCTCTCTCTCTCTCTCTCTCTCTCTCTCTCTCTCATTTGATGTATATTTCTCTCCTACTCATATATAACAATGTCTTCTAAGGGACTGGCCTTGGCTGTCTCTTCAGAGAGCCTTTTAATTTAAGCTGGGTGCTCACAAAACTTCCTCCCTCTCTCTCTTTCAACCATCTACCCAGCAACCTTCCAAATTCGTTTTCTTTTTTTCTGTGTGTGTGTGTGTGTGTGTGTGTGTGTGTGTGTGTGTGTACATCCACACGAGTCCATGCTCACTCATATAGTTGTGTCTGTGTGTCCTTGGCCCATGTGGTGCCAGGGATTGAACTCAGGTTATCAGCAGGCTCTTTTTTACCAGTTAAGCCATCTCATTGGCTCCTAGTTTACTTTTTAAACTTTGTCCTTCTGAAAGGACACCACCGCCCGGCAGACATTAGTTTCTTGATCCTTTAGCACATCAAATCTGCACCGAATTTTATCATCTCCTTTGAAACATCTCTGGAATACATCCTTTCATTGTGACGCTGGGACTCAAACCCAGGAGAGCTTTCTACACTCCATGCATTCACTCTGCTATTGAGATATACCTCTAGTCCCTCTGGAGTCCATCCTTACTCTACATTTATTTGTCCCCAGATTCAAATGTTTCTACCTAACATTTCTGTAATTGATTCCTGGAAACTCTCCCCAACTCAGGCTTCACTTCTTCCAACCCGTATTTTCTAAACAGAATAACCTAGTTAGTGTTCTGAAATACCTTTTACAGTGGCACTCACCTGTGAAAAACCACATGACCACTCTTTAGAGCGTAACAGCAAAACTCTTATGTATGCTCAGGAAAGCATGGACAGAGATAATCACAAATTGAAGTCATATTTGACATCACCTGAACTAACTTGCTATCCAATAAAGGATAGCATTCTTTCTGACTCTCCTTAGAAAGACCCCCTAGGAGTGGGGTGGCAGTGGCACACGCCTTTAATCTCAGCACTCAGGAGGCAGAGCCAGGCGGATCTCTGTGAGTTCAAGGCCAGCCTGATCTACAGAGCGAGATCCAGGACAGGCACCAAAACAACACAGAGAAACCCTGTCTCGAAAAAAACCAAAAAAAAAAAAAAAAAGACCCTAGGTCATTGGGCCTTTCCTAATTTACTCTTTACACTCAACTCCATTCTCTTATTCTCTGCTACTCCACTCATATTCCACCCCTTCAAGTCAGTGTAATTTCTTCTTAGTTCCTTAGTGCAGTGAATTCGGCTTTACCTTAATATCTTTGGCCATCTGCTTTGGCAAATGTCTGCCTATCACCTTTCCCAGTTCATAACAGTCTGCTCATCATTCGCGGCCTATGCTGAATGTCATCTTTCATGCATGACCACTTTCCTGAATTCTTCATCTTATATTTCTACTTCATTTATGGCTACCACACAGTTTCACACTTATTTGCTTTGCACGTGTTAATTTTATTCTCACTTCATGCCCAACATAATGCAAGCCCATCCAGGGGGCAGAACCTTGTAGTAGCCCTTGTATTTCCCATAGACTTACCCTGCACAGGAATAGGCATAGAGCCAGATACTCAGTCCGTGCTTAATGACTCATAATAGAGGAGCATCCTTCAGGCCAGGGAAGGGAAACCACAGAGCAAGTCAGTAACCAAGTTTGTAATTAGAAATCATACCACACTTGCTGTGTGTGGAGGTGCACACGTGTAACCGCAGCACTGAAGAGGCTGAGGCAGAAGGGTCTTGAGTTCAAAGCCATCCAGGGATACATAGTGAGACCCTGTCTCAAGAAAGAAGTGAAGAAAGCAAGAGGGCTTGGGCTCAGTGCTAGAGTGCATGCCTAAAAACAAAACAAAGGGACAAACAAAAACAAAAGAAAAACAATGACGAAAATCATAGCTCTTGATTCTATGAGCTGCAGTTCAGACACATACGAGCTAAGCATGGATGAGGCTGTTACTGGGAAGATCCGGGTCTTAGTCAAGAAACCTTCCTTCCCGAGCTTGAGAAACATGAGAATTACCTCTGTAGTCCAGGGTGCGGGCAGCTGGGACCTCTTCTGCATACACTTCATTGTAGCTTTCGTCTGGATAGTGGCCTGAGCCTAGAACGAGGAGCAGAGTATAAAAGTGTATTCATTTCTCACTCAAGTTCTTCCCAGTACCCTAACCCCTGTGTTTTTCTGAGGACCTGGCACTTCATGAGAGGGCTTCCAAGTGATTTGTAAAACTGTAGAACTACTGTGGGTAAGCTTGATCACATGAGGTACACAGACAGCAACCTCGGAGGGGTAAGGTGTGGTGGGGACTCTGGATGTACTAGGAGACTTTCAAAACAAAAGAATTGGACTTCTTAACCACCTGTCAATCCTGCCAATCTAGACGACAAACGGCCCACTCCCTTGATGAAGCTTGGTGAGACACTGATAGCCAAGCTCTGGGGATGGACTGTGGTCCCAGTTCTGAGGAAATAATAGCGCTAAGTGTCTTCTCCAATGACAGGCATGTACACGGCTCTCAAAGGGAAACAGTATTTCAAGCTCTCTCGTTAGCCTACAGGGCATAGTAAGCACCTGATTGTTATTGCTGCTGCGGCATGCCAAGGCAGAGATGGATGGCTTAAAGGGCAAAAGGGAACGAGAATTCTTTCATAAGCACTTTATTCTGGCTTGGAGTAAAAAGAGAAGTCAGAGTTTTTTGTTTTTGTTTTTTGTTCTCTCTCAGTGCTAGTGATTGACCTTAGGGCCCCCTACGTGTAGTGCAGCAGCTCTGACGCTCTCACAGTAAGCTCTGTCTCCCAAGGCAGAGTCCTTGGGATATTTCCTCTTCTTCCGGTCAGGAGGAGCATTAGCAGTGAGCTGCTCAACTAGAAAACGTTCCCAGTCTATCTACTTCCATTCCATTAAGTGGCCCAGTTCCTGGTGGTGGCAGGTCTGTGGCTGTCGGGGAGCCTAAACAGTATGTTCCACCAGACGCAGGAAATCGGTCAAATGTGAACTAATTGGAAAACAATTTAGCTCTTTCCGTAGCAAAGTTTCCGGAAGGCCTTCTCTAATGCCCATGTGCTCTAATGCATGTTCAGGGACAGGGCAGGCAGCCTGTTGGAGTCTGCAGACAGTTCTCCATTTCCAGGAGAGCCTTTGTACTTCCAGGACTGGGCTGGGCTTTCGAGCTGGAGCCCGTTGACCAATGTAAACACACAGAATGTAAGCCTGTAGTCTTTCCTTGGCCAGAGGCACAGGAACTCCTGCACTACAGGGTGGAGCAGAGGGCAAGATGATGCAGCTCGCTGCCTCCCCAGGGCCCAGGCTAGGAGTGTGTGTTTGTGTGTGTGTGTGTGTGTGTGTGTGTGTGTGTGTGTGTGTGTGTGTCAGGGGGGTGGGGGTGGATGTCAGTCCAACTTGGTAAACATGGAGATGAATCAGATTGCAAGTTTGTCTTATGAAATCATGTCCATATTGGTTTACCCTCATTCCAGAGGAAAGGGTTCACTTTTTCTCTCCAGTTTGGCTCTTTTCACATTTCAGTTTGTCTGACTTGCCTCTACTTCTCCTTAGGTCCCCTCTTCTCTTTCCCACAGGGGAGGTTTGTTTGTGCAGCATGGACTCCTTGTCAGCTGTTTTAGTTTAGTGTTAGCCTCAACCCCTCAGAGCTCCTGTAAACAGGAGGCCAGATGTGCTTGCTTCCCTAAAGTATTAGGTCTCCCCATTCTTATTGCAGAGCTAGCTTGGGAAGAAATGCTCATCAGGGACCAGCTGTTCACCAGAAGAGAAAGCAGGGTGTCCTAGGCCTATGTCTCGATAAAGTAACGACAGTGACAACTTAGCTCTTACTATGTAGAGCATATGCTAGCTCATTACGTTGCCATAACATCTCAATTGGGTACACACCAATAATGCTCTCCTACATATAGACACAGAGGCTGACTCAGAGGAATAAAGGGAGTTGCCCAAGGCCTCCTAGATAGTACATTGCAAAGTAGACCTCCCAGCCCGGTCTGTTTGAGCCCTATGGACGAGACTCAGATACTAAGATTCAAGTGGTGGTAGAGGAGACATTTTTGACTATGTCCAGAAGGGATAAAGAACCCAAATCTGTCTTGTAGTCTAGCATTTTTACTGTGGCAATGGGGTGGGGTGGGGGAGACCATAGACCATCGTGCATTTTATACTGTCCCAGAATTACAGGGGATGTGGGAGAACTGAGGGAAGACTCAATCACATAATTACAGTCTCCACCAGCATGCGGAGGTAGCTGAACCAGAGCTAGGTTTTCTATGTACCAGGAAAGGGCTTGGGCTAGTTAACTGCTTAATCTTTCCCAAGTCTCCTAATTGCCTACTTTTGAATATTTTATGCAAATTTTGGGATACTGAAGTGGGCTATAAGAATGAAACTATGCAGAAGGACACATCCTCTGTATCATTCCATTTGCTTGAACATTTTTCAGTTCCTTTGCATCAGTCAATGGCTGCTTACTGTGTGGTCTGTTACTGGGTTCCTTCAAATTCCACAGCCAAGTAGGACCCTCTAAGTCCAGCCTTTCATGAATGTATGGTTGGAAAGATACTTCATAGTTGAAAATGTTAAGGGCCACATTAATGTCTGCCCTCTGAAGACAAATACCACAGTACACATTTTTAAACCCACTCAGCTTCATGTAGTTGCTAACGTTTTCTACTCTCTGTTAACTATTCCTGGATGCATTTTCTCACTTGCCCCGAGTCCACACTTAGCTGTTTATCTTGTGCCTTTCCCATTTGAGAACAAAGCCACACAAGAGAGCAAAACACTCCTTGGGGGTATAGACAACGTTGGACACATATTTGTTGAGTGAATGAATGAATGAATGAATGAATGGACAAATGCACATCACCCCAGTGTTTGAGCCAGCAGTGAAGGAAGAATCATTAAATCTCCAAGTATCTACCATCATGCAGCCTTCTAAGAAGGCTTGTAGGGCTGCCAAAGACTTAGCAGCGTGGGTTCCTCACAAGTCAACCAGTGTTGACTGTGGTGATTCGTGGAGAAGTGAGGAGTGTCTGATTTGCAAACAGCCCTCTGAGAACCTCACATGAAGGTAAGTGTTTGTAATGCCTTGTCTGAAAAACTCTAATATTTTAGGCTTTAATGAGTTAAATACAGATGTTCAGAATTGGGCTTTGGACCATTGGATCTCCTCTCTCTCCCTTAGTTCTGTGGGCTTTGGGGTAGATTTTGCTCTTCTATACTTCGATTGAAGCCAGCAGGGGTTTGTGGAGAACAGCTGTATATTTATCTCCTGAAGACTTGGGGCTCTTTTAACCCCAAACAGTGTGCCTCTGCCAAGAGCTTGATTGGAATTTCTTCAGCTGAATGTCAGCCCTTGTGCTTTACCCCCTACCAGGCCAGGTTAAGCCAAAGAGGGGAAGAAGCTTGCATACTTGTTTGAAAGCTGGATGCAGCTGTTCCAGACAAACAGAGCTGCAGCCAAAGGCCTTTACCAGGAGCTGGGGGGATGTGGAAAATTTTAGCTGCAATGGCGGTGGCTGTGATGGTTGCAGTTTGTTATTTACTCATCTCTGGATATTTTCCTAACCCCATTGGTTGGGACTGTCTCATTTCCCCACTCTCTCCAGCCCCTATGAGGGCAGACACTGCAGGCCACAGAGTATTCTTAGCACTTGAAATGCCACTGGAACCTGATCAAAAACCTCTGTATGGTGGTTCAGTATCCTTTCCTTGTCCTGCCTTGTGTTCTACCCCCCTCTCCTCCTCAGACCATTCTTGTTGGCTCAATATGTCTCCCAGGGGTGCAGAGTGAAATATTCAGGATTCTGGAAAGCTGCATCCTTTCTGAAATAAGGAACAAACCCAAAGAGAATGGCGTTCCTAATTAAAAGAATGTGATCTGTACTGTCATTGACTGTGTTAGCAAAAAGGCTATACAAATCCTATAGATACTCTGGGAGGAAGAAAGAAAGAAAAAAAGGGGGGGGAACCTGGTGGAGTCTTGTTCCTCCTTAGTAGACTGTCTCCCTTATATTTTTCCGAAAGAAATACATGATCTGAGTTCTATTTTGTAGTCTTGACAAGGATATTTGACTCAGGAAAGAATTAATATTAATGAATCTTTGGCTTATTAAAAACATCTAAGAAGTTGTCAGTGGGCTGTGGATAGAGTTCGGTGGTAGAGAATTTGCCTAGCATTTGGGAGACTCAATATTCAACTCCCTGCGTAGAAAGCAAAACATATAACAAAACAACCAAACACACAGGCAAACCTAAAAACCCCGTTGTTGTCAGGAAGTTAAGTGAAAAGGGCAAGTGGAGAAAAGGGAATAGGAAGCCTGGCCTCAAAGGCCACGCCATCTCACGCTTTCATTTCTGTGTTAGCACAGCGCATTATCAAATAGCTCTTGCTAGGGTGCCTCATGAGCCTTGGTCGGTAGCCCTTTTTAATATTTAGTCATCTTTATTGCCACCTAATGTTTTTTTTTTTTTTTTGGGTCTAAGTTAGGGATCTCTCATTGTCGTCTCGTTCTTCCCTCTTCTATGTCTTGGTGGAGTTTGTGACCTCCGTAGAAGGGATGGACCAAACGGGCCCCAGAACTTACCTGCATACCATGTTGATAGCACTGCTGGTGTTAGGAAGAGCAGCAGGGAGAGAGCAATTCTTTGAGTCAGTTGACCAGCCATCCTTAACAGGGAAGCTTCAGGAGACCAGAATAGGACTATGTGGCCCAAAGTGTCAGGGTAAGGGAAAATGACTTTCAGAACTGTACTAGCTATGAACTCCCAAAAGTGAGAAGCAGCAGATATATGGGATCTGTGAGGAAGAAAAGGTTAACATTAATCGATTCCAGTTGTATAATCTGGCTCATAAACCTTTCCTACTTCATAGGATAAAAAGACTTATTTGGATTTATGGTCCCCTTTCCTCCAAGCAGGAAAAGGAGGGCATGAAGCACCTAATCCTCAACTTACTCTGGTACCATCCAGTGTGAATATTTCATGGTCCAAGTCACAGGGAGGGACATTGAAGTTCCAAGACCAGGGAAATGCTAACATAAAGTCACACAGAACTAGGAGGGAATTCCGGAAATCCAAAGGCTACTAGTTAGGGATTTTGTCCACTCAGTGTTTCTTAAGCACAAATCTGGGAAAGCATTAACATATATTGGCCTAAGACCTTGAGCTCCAGAGTGAGGCAGATCTCGATACGAATCCAGTTCTGTTACCAATATGCAAATGAGGTAACTTCCCTAAGCCTCTGTGTCTTCACATATAGAACAAGAACAGTAGTACCCACCTCATGGGATCTGTTATTGCCTGCTACAGAGGGAAACAACCAGCATATTTTCACATTATTATTACTAGCCTCATAGTGGACAAGACAGGGCATTTCCAGGCACTAACTATAGTTCTGTTCTCCTCTTAGCTTTGGGTTTTGAGGCTTAGTGGTTTGACAGTCACTTCTGGCTTTCAAGTCCAGCCTACCCCTCCAGTCTTGCCCTGCTGAACTAGCAGGAAAGCAGAGAGGTTGAAGAGGACCTAATGAGGCCCACAAGGAAAATATGAACAAGCTCCTATTGCTAACTCATTTTCCTTTCTGGGGAAATCTTTCCCACTAATGAGATGAGATGAGAGAATTCTGTGGTGCCACTGGACAAATACTCCCCAAGCAGCAGCACTAAAACTTGCTGCCCATCAAGAGAAACTTGTCACTGGACCTTTCCACAAGCATCCATTCACCCACATGCTTTCCATGCAATGCCAGGCTCAGAGGAGGAGTCGGTCTCAGAAACGGAGAAACAAAAAACAATGGCAGGTTCTGGGCAGGGTCCTTAAAGGGCCATCCAATAAAGCCAAAACCTCATTTTCCAAGTCATTACTCGTTGATTTTTAGATCTGGGGTGTCTATGAAGTAGGAGAGAGGGAAAAGTGAGAGTAAGGGAGGTGCAGAAATGGAAAGCTGCGGTTTCTATCAGGATGCTATCAGGAAGAGAAAATGTAAAGGCAATAGATGATTAAAGCACCAAGTGGGAACAGAAAACGTGTTTAAAAAGAGCCAGGGAAATGAGCTAATCACTAACCCTTCTCCCATGTTATTCCCTTCGCAGGGGAATGAAGGTTTTCCTGTGTCAGCCCCCAGACTCTTAGAGCCTGTGACCTCTCTCCTGCCCATCTTCTCCCCAGTCTCAGACTGAAAAATTTGACTCACCGGAGGGAGCCATCCTTCTGCTGGAAGCTGAGAAGAGAGCAGGAACATGCATCTGCAGCCAGCACAAATGAAAACAGCATATGATCCAATTTCATTAAAAAGTTTCCCTCCCCTCCACCTCCAGCCATAGCAGCTAAAGTCTCGGGTCTTTTGACCTCTCCACAGCTGTGAAATGGGGCAGTACAGTGTGAGGAATTAAGTGCAGTCCTTACCTGATTTTTATTTTATTTTATTTTTTGCAGTCTCCTTCTCTCTCTTCTTTCTCCTTGCTCTCTGCTCCTCTCATCAGTCGGGGGGAAAAAAACCTTCTACTTTAACATTCCTAGAACCAGTGGCTCCTGGTCTGTCAGGGCCTCCGGGATTCTGGTAACACTGCCCAGATGTTGGGACATTCACATCTGCCAAAAGTTGTCTTAAAGCTATATTATCCCCAAAGCTATAGTTATTACTCCTCAAGAAAAGAGTTTTAGAAGTGGGGAGGGCAGGAGGATTAGAGGAGCTGGGATTGTCTGCTGCGGAATAGGGGGAGTGTGAATGGCACTGGCCTCAAGCTCTGAGTGTAGTGATGACTAACAGAGGACTTCCAGAGATGTGTTCGGAGGAACACTACGTTTTATGACTCAGCATGACATCAGGATTGAATGAAAAGGAATTTCACCAACTCCGGAGAGGAGACCCATGTGACTGACTTTAGCTTTTCCCTAGGAATTTTTCCCTGTAATTCTTTAGTTCTCTCAAATTCACAGTTGCATGACACAGGGTCAGATACACTTTGAAACCTTCCTTTCAACGACTTAACTTCTTTGTGGTTGTTGTACTTTTAGAAATTCTTTTCGTACAATACATCATAGTCATGTTTTTCCCTCCCCCAATTCCTCCCAGATCTTCCCCACCCAACTTCATATTCTTTTTCTTTCTCTTTAAAAAAACAAACAACTTTTTTGTTCATAAATTTGTGATAAGGTTGTGTTTACAAAAAATATCATGCAGTGTGTGTGTGTATGTGTGTGTGTGTGTGTGTGTGTGTGTGTGTGAGAGAGAGAGAGAGAGAGAGAGAGAGAGAGAGAGAGAGAGAGAGAGAGAGAGACATGTGAGCACCCTATCACTGAAGTATACCCCTCCCTTATTAACACTTGCCTGAAGAACCAAAATTAATTTCCCATACTGTGAATGGAAGGAAAGTATGCCTAGTGAGGCTTTTCTGGAAGGCTCTTTAAGTAAATCTAAATAATCTATGCATGGCAAGATGATACACATTGCTAAACTGTTTTTCAGTGGTCTCAGATGAAGGCCTATTCTTTTATTCACTAAGCAAGCTTTCTTCATCTTACTGTCTGGTGTTATTCTTACATAGTATGGAATAATTCTTACATTATTCTTATATAGTATAGACCACCCTATACCCATTATCTACTCACAGTTAACATTTCTATCTCTTGAAAATTCAGTTTAGATGGATCTGGTGCTATAGACCTAAATTTCCAGCATTTGGGAGGCTGAAGCAGGGGAATTGTAAGTTCCAGACTAGCCTAAACTGCAGAATAAGTTCCAGGATAACCTGGGATAGGTAGATTAGATTATGTCTCAGAAGAAAACAAATCAGCGATTTCTGTGACATTTCTTTTGGTTTCTTTTGGATGTGACATTGCTTTTGACCTCATGAATTCACAGCAACAGTGGCTGTGCATGCACAAGTCCTGCATGCGAGTGGGCCCATTGACATCCCATCATGGGAGGGGAGGGACTTGCCGGATTAATGGTTACTGGGGAGAGGAAGTCACATTCTCCAGTGGTGCAGCCACTGGTTAGCTGCCCCCATTCATCAATACCTTCCCCCCACTCATGCTCATGTAGGCAACCCTAATTAAATGCACAAACAGTAGAGTGGGGACTTGCTGGGAACAAAGAGGAATTTGGTGTCATTTGGTGTCTGGTGAGGTAATAGGAGAGGTAATATGACCCAAGTACATCCCTCTCCTTAAAAAAGAAAGAAAAACTCAGTTTTCTGTTTTGAGAATTGCCAGCATGAGCTCTGCATTTACGTTAATTCCCACTCCTCCCTTCCATCTTTTGAACTCCTTCCATGTCCTCACAACTCCCTCTCAAATTCACAACCTCTTATTTTATCCCGAGTGTTCAGCCCCAAGTATGTGCCTATAAGAGCACACTAAATGGGTTCCGTAGGCTGTATGTAAATAACTTGTGTGTGTGTAACAAAGTACATTTTTATATGTATATAAAATTGTGAAAGAATCGGTATTTTTTTGTTGTTGTTGTTTTTTTCAAGACAAGGTTTCTCTGTGTAGCCCTGGCTGTCCTGGAACTCACTTCATAGACCAGGCTGGCCTCAAACTCAGAGATCTGCCTGCCTCTGCCTCCTGAGTGCTGGGATTAAAGGCATACACCACCACACTGACTAAGAATCAGTATTCTTTCACAAAGAAAAAAAAATCAGTAGTTGTAGATGAAAAAAATTGCTCTGTGTGTATAAGTGCATTTATAATATCTTGATTATCAAGGAAAGAATTGGGTCCATAATTTTACAAAGTTCAATAGTAAACCTTAAATCTATTTCATTTTTAAACCACCAATTACGTATATGTATTGAATATCTACCATGGTTCAAAAGTGTGGCACTATATAAGAAAGTAAAGGACACAATTTTGCCTCATTATTTAATACAGTTTTCAAGTACCTAATGTAAAAGAGTGCTGGGCAGAACGGTGGATAAAACAGATAAAATCCCTAATATCTTGATAGTCATTTTTATAATTAATTTGACAAATACATATTGAGCATCCACTATGTGCCTTATATTGCTCTAGACAATTGAAAAGCTTCAGTAGAAAAAAATTGAAAAAAAAATCACATCAAACGAAAAAATGTGCTTAATGACCATTTAATGTGTTCAGAGAATCTTTGTTGTTCAGATCAAATGAGGGCAGCATCAGTGATACAGTGTTGAGCAAGGAGTGTGGTTCATTTGATCTTATAGAACTTGCATCCACTTCCTGGAGAATTTATGTGCATATAGGAGAGAAGGGCAGCTCGGACATCTGGAGAACAATACACCAATAGCAATAAAACACCATAAACTACAGTCTAGTCTCTGTGGACTCTAGGAAGCCAGAGGAAGGGGGTCGGGTGGAAGAATTAGGCTTTGATCTATTTTCAGGCAAAAGAAATGACATAAACTGGGGTTCACTGTTAGGTTGGGGGGGCCTGGTGGTTGTTCAAGAGAGTCATAGTAAACGAAGTTGAATAAATAAGCTAGGGTCAGAAGATCCAAAGTGAATACATGAACTCTGTGTCTCTGTCTCTCTGCTTCTTTCTCTCTCTCTCTCTCTCTTTGTGTGTGTAGGGGGGTAGGTAAAGGTGAAATAATAATATATTTTTTTACCAGGTTGTTGGCTTCCTAAAATATCTCCTTCAGTGGCACTGGCTCTGGCTCGGACTTGGCCTAGCGAACAGTCGTTCCTCGGTATGACCCGACACGTCATACTGTTCCTTCACAAGCAAGGCCACATCTGCCTTCAGCCTAGTTTTGGGCATTCATCTCATTACTCTTTATTCCCAACACACTGAGTTTCATCCCTCCCTTTGACACTTTCATGATTCTGTACACACAAAATTCCTTCACAAATCCCTCCCTCTTTTCTTGGTCAGTTGAAAACCGGATCTCCTGAGAAGCCCCAGCTCAGTCACTCAGAGGGAGTTTACTTCCCTTCTTTTGCTTCCCACAGCACAATTCACATATATCTCAATTACTGCATGCACATCACGGTTATTGCCATTGTCCTTGACTTATGTCTGACCCCTAATAGACGGTGAAGGCCTGTATTGTGCCAGGTTCTTGTCTCCACTCTTCTTTATATTTCCAGCTCTCAACAGAGAGCCTGGCTCAGGCTAGGATATTTCAGAAGGCCTCAGGTAAGGGCATATGTGAGGGGACAGCATTCCTGGGAAGCACAAGGATGAGTAGTATGTGTCTCGCCCAGAAGAGCTGAGGTTAAACACACACACACACACACACACACACACACACACACACACTTCTGCAGCACCTACTTTGTGTAGAAAATACTATACCTCGGAGGAGTATACAGTTAAACAAAACCACCTCTCTCTGTGTTTGGTTGGAAAGAAAAGATGATAATACAGACAAAACACATGCTAAATTTATTAAAATTCAGTATCATTTTCAACTTAAGAATGTTAATATGGCTGGGGTGGTGGTGCTGGGGTGGCGGGGTGTAGGTGTGGGTTGGTGGCCTTTAATTCCAGCCCTTGGGAGGTAATCCCAGCACGTGGGAGGCAGAAGTAGGTGGATCTCTGTGAGCTTAAGGCCACCTTGGTCTACAGAGCAAGTTCTAGGACAGCTAGGGCTGTTACACAGTGAAACTCTATCTCAAAAACCTAGAAAAAAAGAATGTCAACATGAAGCCTTTAAACATTCAATAAGGTTTGTTCTCTTAAAAATACTAGATAGTTATTTGTCTTCTTTTTGTGATCTCAATGAAGCTCAAAGAGGTTCATATATTCAGACTAAACACACACACACATAAAAATAAATAAGGTCATGTTCTTCGAATCTAAGATTGTCTTCTAATAAAAAGTACAGACCCAGATATTAGGATGGAAGCTGAAAGATCAGAGAAGCAAAGCAAGCCACAGCCACCACCTATTACCTCACCAACTCCACGAATCCTCTGACTAAAATCCTCTGCCTTAGCTCCTGTTTCCTCACGCCTTGTATACCTTTCTTCACCCTGCCATCACTTCCTGGGATTAAAGAAGTGTGCTTCCCAGTACTGGGATTAAAGGTGTGTGCCACCACTGCCTGGCTCTGTTTCCAGAGTGGCCTTGAACTCACAGAGATCCAGATGGATCTCTGCCTCCTGAGTGATATTCTTAAAGGTGTGTGCCACCACTGTCTGGCCTCTATGTCTAATCTAGTGGCTGGCTCTGTCCTCTGATCTCCAGGCAAGTTTATTAGGGTACACAATATATTAGTACAAGGCCAGGTGTGGTGGTACATGCCTTTAATCCCAGCACTGAAAAGACAGAGGCAGGAAGATCTTCCTAAGTTTGAAGCCAGCCTGGTCTAAATAGCAAGTTCAGGCCAGCTAGGACAACATACTGAGACCCTGTCTCAATAAGTTACAAGTGAATAGAAAAGACAGACATAGAAAAGACAATTAAAGAAGAAATAGTGGGAACATGCAAGACATAATAGGGAATAAAAAGATATAACCATTCAGGAAAGTAAGCTTTGACATTGCATATGTTGAGCAGTTGATAAAATTATAATGTATAAGATGGTATAACACCCAATATTAAATTTTAAGAAAATAACTGGGAGGTGTTTTTAAATTTTATCTTATGTGTTTAGCCAAGGGAAAGTGAAGGCATGTTAGAAAAAGGATAAGAAAGTAAAAATGCTAAGGTTATTATGTGAATAAGAGATAAAATATACTCTGACTTTTTTTACTGGTTTCAAAGACAGAATAGGAATGCCTGAAGACATTATGTAGCTCAGATTAATTTATCTGTTTTGTGACAGTGTAATACTAGAATGATTTAGACAGTTTTTATTTAATTTAAGTAGTTGGTCCTTGAGTAACTAAATAAGCTGTTACTCCTAGACCAGCCATGATCTTACTGAGCCATGTGCTAAACAGGGATTGGCTGAAAACTGGATGAGGTCATCAATTAAGCATTATGTCCTAGGTGCTCAGAGGGCTTAAAAGGAGGTGCAGTGGCCCTGCCCCACAGGCTCTTCAGTAGTTTCTGAACATCTAGACATCAGGATGTAGAGTAGGTGAGTAGGTACTTCAGGAACTGACTAATGGTCTAAGTTAATATCAGAAGGTAGTCAGACTACAAGTACTAGTGTTAGAGGGCTGGGATGTGGGAGGGAGAACATTGTCACTGAGTTGGGGTGAAGGTGGACTTTGAGGAGAGGAAATAGCTTTAATGTTCAAAGGTTGGCAGGGAATAGGAAGCAAGTCTTGTTCAGAAGATAGTCCTATTGGGCTTGGTGTGGAGCAGATATTTCATGCTTGCAAGGCAGTGGGAACGAGTTAAGATTTTGTTTGAGGGTTTAATAGGGTTAAGGGATTGGGGTGCCACAGAGGACATCTGACTTTAAAGTGAGTTCTTGTTTATGATGTTTCCCATGCCTGATGTCTGCCAAAGAAAACCATTTAAACCTAATCTTGAAGGTTACAGGAATTTGATAGGAAAGAGACACAAATCTCTACTAAATGTTGAACACAACGTAAGTAACAAAATATTTAAGGAAAATATTTTCTTACATTTTTGGGATCGAGTATATTCTTCTTGCCCAAAATGCGGAGAAAATATCAGATTGAACTAGAAAAAGAGAAAGATTGGAGTCTCTACCTTACCACTCAGAGACGGTGTTACTACATAAGTGACTGGATGTTAGAGCCAAGGCGAAAGCGGAAGTTCTCCCTCCCCAAGAGCATGGTGGAACTGGGGGCAGCAGGCCCTTCAGGGACTCTGCAGAGCACCTATTTGTGATTCAGAGTCTGAGCAGGAACAATCTTGGCTCCATCTGACTCAAGATAGCTGTTGGTTTTTATATTAGTCATGTCTCATTTCAGAGCGTGCCCTGTGTCTGATGAAGGAAGCAGAGGTACGCGGGGCTTAGTCTTAGGCAAGTTACTCAGCCACTCTGAACCTGGGTTTTCACCTGTAAACCGAGGAGAGTAGTAGGTTTGAGCTCATAATAGGAGCTTTGTGATGTAGGCAGGAGGTAGCGGGTAGCAAGGGCTTAGCTGCAGTGGTTGGTACAAGGCACTCAGTACTGCAGCCAATAGTACTTGAAGGAATACATTTATCTTATGGCTCAGAGAAGCATATGTCAAGCTGCTTTAGACGGAACTCAACTGTCATTTTGGTTTGGGATCCAGACCCCAGCCTAAATGTGAACTAAACTGAGCTTCTGGATTTGGTGGCACGGCAGGGAGAAACTGGGTGTAGCAAGGCAGGAGGCCCTGGTACAAGGTGTTGTGGCCATAGGAATATTAATTTCCATGTCAGCTTTCGGTTTAGTTTGGCACTGACCGTCCTTCAAACAAAGCAGCGTTGTGAGTGGCAGAGGAAGGGGGAAGGAAAGTCAACACATTCTTGGAAATAAGATGTGCCTTTTAGCTTGGGCTGTTTTGTTTGTGCTTCAGCCACAGAAATATTACTTTGCTCTCAGGCTTACAATGAAAATTCCTCCCAGGCCATGGAACAAATCTAAACTTCAGAGGAAACCTTCTTTTCAGGATGACAAGGAGTTAGCGAGACTTCCTTTGATGTTTGTTGTTTTTAATACAGGACTCCTCAGATAAGGCCAGTTAGCTTAAGAATGAAGCTTTACATAGACTTAACAGCCGGGTTCCCTCAGATGCCCTTCTGTAGCTATGGTAAACATTTTAAAAGCTGGATGTCTGCAATATTTCCTGGTGACTTTACCTCAAAGTGTTTATAGGAGTATGTTCTCTCCCCTCCCCACAGACACACACACACACACACAGACACACACACACACACAGACACACAGACAGACACACACACAGATACAGACACACACACACACACAGACACACACACAGACACACACACACACAGACACACACACAGACACAGACAGACACAGACACACACACAGATACAGACACACACACACACAGAGACACACACACAGACACACACACAGACACACAGACACACACACAGATACAGACACAGACACACACACAGATACACACACAGACACAGACACACAGACACACACACAGACACACACATACAGACACACACACAGACACACACACACAGACACACACACAGACACACACACACAGACACACACACACATAGACACAGACACACACAGATACAGACACACACACAGACACACACACACAGACACACAGACACAGACACACAGATACAGACACACACACACATAGACACACACACACATAGACACACACACAGACAGACACACACAAACACACAGACAGACACACACAGATACAGACACACACACACAGAGACACACACACACAGACACACACAGACACAGACACACACACAGATACAGACACACACACAGACACACACACAGACACACACAGACACACACACACATAGACACACACACAGACACACACACAAAGACACACAGACAGACACACACACAGATACAGACACACATACACACACAGAGACACACACACAGACACACACAGACACAGACACACACACAGATACAGACACACACACAGACACACACACACAGACACACACACAGACACACACACATAGACACACACACACAGACACACACACAGACACACACACAGACACACACACAGACACACACACATAGACACACACACATAGACACACACACACAGACACACACACAGACACACACACAGATACACACACACAGACACACACACAGACACACACACACAGACACACAGACAGACACGCACACAGATACAGACACACACACAGATAAACACACACATTTACACACACAGACACAGACACACAGACACACACACAGACACACACACAGACACACACACACAGACACACACACACAGACACACAGACACACACACACAGACACACAGACACAGACACACAGATACAGACACACACACACATAGACACACACACAGACACACACACAGACACACACACAGACACACAGACACACACAGATACAGACACACACACACAGACACACACACACACAGAGACACACACACAGACACACACACACAGACACACAGACACACACACACAGACACACAGACACAGACACACAGTTACAGACACACACACACATAGACACACACACAGACACACACACACAGACACACAGATACAGACACACACACACAGACACACACAGACACACACACAGACACACACACAGACACACAGACACACACAGACACAGACACACACACAGACACACACACAGACACACACAGACACAGACACACACACATAGACACACACACACACACAGACACACACAGACACAGACACACACACATAGACACACACACAGACACACACACAGACACACACACACACAGATACAGACACACACACACATAGACACACACACATAGACACACACACACAGACACACACACAGACACACACACAGACACACACACAGATAGAGACACACACACAGATAGAGACACACACACACAGAGACACACACACACAGACACACAGACAGACACACACATAGACACACACACAGACACAGACACAGACACACACACACAGACACACAGACAGACACACACACAGATACAGACACACACACACATAGACACACACACATAGACACACACAAGACACACACACAGACACACACACACAGATACAGACACACACACAGACACACACACAGACACACACACACAGACACACAGACAGACACACACACAGATACAGACACACACACACACAGACACACACACACAGACACACACACAGACACACACACAGACACACACACACCCAGATACAGACACACACACACAGACACACACACAGACACACACACACAGACACACACACATAGACACATACACACATAGACACACACACACACATAGACACATACACATAGACACACACACACACAGACACACACACAGACACACACACAGATACAGACACACACACACAGACACACACACACAGACACACACACAGATACACACACAGACACAGACACACAGACACACACACAGACACACACACAGATACAGACACACAGACACACACACAGACACACACAGACACACACAGACACAGACACACAGACACAGACACACACACACAGACACACAGACAGACACACACACAGACACACACACACCACACACAGATACACACACAGACACAGACACACAGAAACACACAGACACAGACACACAGACACAGACACACACACAGACACACAGACAGACACACACACAGACACACACACAGATACAGACACACACACACAGAGACACACACATAGACACACACACAGACACACAGACACAGACACACACACAGATACAGACACACACACAGATACAGACACACACACAGACACACACACACAGACACACAGACACAGACACACACACAGACACACAGACACAGACACAGACACACACACACACACACAGATGCAGACACACACACAGAGAGACACACACAGACACACACATACATAGATACAGACACACACACACAGACACACACACACATAGACACACACACAAAGACACACACACACAGACACACACACAGACACACACAGACACAGACACACAGACACAGACACACACACACAGACACACAGACACACACACACACAGACACACACACACCACACACAGATACACACACAGATACAGACACACACTCCATTTTCCATGCATTTGTGTATCACATCTTTGTAATTTGGGGATAAAACTTAGTATAAACCCTGGCAATGAAGTAACTCATTTTCCAAGTGTTATTTCCTTGGACTGCAGACATCTGGTTGGGTGTTATAGGAACTGGTCCTAGGTCAATATTTAAAGTGCAGGAAAGCTTTGCATGATCAAGTCAATGGAACTTTCCTGTTCTCTGTTTCTGTGGTAGCATGTGTTTCAAGCAAAATTTCAAGTAGAAAAATTTGGGCATCTACTTGTTGTCCATGAACATATAACCTGGCTGTTAAGTCTGTATTGAATATAAAGTATATTTCATAGAGACTGATATTGCCCTGTAGTGATAGCACACACTTAACGCAAAGAAACCAGTCCTCAATATGTATTCTTTGATATAAAATATAGATCAATATGTTCATAATACATAACACCAAAGCAAGAACCTACACACATAATCTAGCAGGAGAAAATAGCATTTTTCACTCTCACATTTTAAATGTCTGGATATCCAATTATAAAACTTCACTGCTGTGTCTCACTGTATGGACAAAGGGACATATAAATTTGTACGATTGGTGTTGGTTTCAACTCAGTTTTCCAGAGATTACAATCTTTCATGAAAGGATATATTTTTTATGAAAGAAACAGGAATATATATCAATCAATATATTGATGCTGAGTCTTTGTACTAGTCTAAGTCTAGACTAGAATAGTCTCCCCCCGCCACCCCATTATTACTCTCCTCCATTTCTAGAAAGAAAACACTAGGGGATGAACTAATGCGTCAGGAAAAAGGGAGATCAAGGTGCCTATATCACTTCATTAATTAATATGTATTTATGTACTTTTTATGTAAGTAATAGAAACTTGATTAGAAGAAAATATCCCTACCCTGTTCCCATGAGAAGCAAAAATCGTATCCAAGTGGAGGGCAATCTAACTTTTGTTTTTATTCTTTTCTTTTAGGGCACTAGGGACCTGGAAGGCTGGCCCTTCCAGCACTGCGGGCAGTGATAGACAACTTAACGATGAAGTAAAAAAAGACTGGGGGACACTAATGGGTGGGAGGCGGGAAAGATTCCATGGGAGGAACAAAAGAATGAAGCAAGCTCCACTAGAACCTTTATATAAGTAATCTCCAGCAGGGGGCGCTCCGAAATTGTCGCAACTTTCCGGACAGCCTCCTAGACTTGACCCTCTAGAAAATCGTAGCGTGTTTCCGGCTCTTCTCAGTTGCAGATACTCGTAAGTTTTCGGCAATTTCCGGGGAAACTCGGGAACTCCCGCGCCTGGCTGGCTCGAGTGTTCGCCCCGTGCGGAGGCGCAGGGTCTCGGGCTAGTCATGGCGTCCCCATCTCGGAGGCTGCAGACTAAACCAGTCATTACTTGTTTCAAAAGCGTTCTCTTGATCTACACTTTCATCTTTTGGGTGAGACACGGGAACGGCTGGGGAACCCTGGCTTAGGTGGTGGGTGTGACTCTGAGCAGAGAACCTCAGGTCTGGAGTGGGATGAGGTTTGGGCGGCTATGGTTCCGGAGACCCCGGCGCTGGGGACGAGTGGTCTAGGCCACAGTGCTGGGGTCCCTGAGATTGGAGCTGGGGCGTTGTAGCATTGGCGCTGGGATCTTGATGTGAGGTGCCTGGTTGAAGTGGGACCCAGATGTCTCAGGAGATCCAGGTCGGAGAGAGAGATGAAGAACGGAGTTAAGGCTCCTAGAGCACAGATGGTGTCTCTGAACCTTTGGAGATGAGAGACTTGTCTCCTTCCCTTTGAGGGGTCTTTTGCATAATAATATCTCTCTTTTCACTGCTTCATAAGAGGGGAGTTTTTCACAGGTAAGTATGGTGTGATTCTATTCCTGCCAGTCTATCCTTGGATTTTTCTTTTGTGTACCACCCCTTTGTATCCTATGTCCATCCCTAAATTGGGGATGGGGATGCAAGAAGTTTCTGGAATCCAGAAATGCTTTTGACCCTCCCCCTTACAAGATGGCTTTCTTTCTCTGTCGGGAGTAAATTGCTTAAGGAAATTTTGATCTCTAGACGCGTATGCCATTGGGTATGTGTTTTACACAATAAAACAGATGTATGCAATTTTGAGAAGATGCCTTGTCCATAAGCTTCTTTTATTTGCAGAACCCTTTCCTGCATCATGGGCACCTGCCCTCCCCCACCCCCATCCCTTATCCTATCACACTGTGGCAACCAGACTGCTAAAATTAATTCTCGCACACGTTGTGTCTTAGACACTTACTGAGTTTGTGATAGAAGATACAAGCTTTTATGGTGCCTAATGGTTTCTTTCTCTGATTTCTCACGTAGATCACTGGTGTTATCCTTCTTGCCGTTGGCATTTGGGGCAAGGTGAGCCTGGAAAATTATTTTTCCCTCTTAAATGAGAAGGCCACCAATGTCCCTTTTGTGCTTATCGGCACAGGCACTGTTATCATTCTGTTGGGCACCTTTGGTTGTTTTGCTACCTGTAGAGCCTCGGCATGGATGCTAAAACTGGTGAGTCCTTGATTTCTTTAGATTATTCTTGGTTTTCCTAGAAAAGTCTCACATGTGCAAGCCTGGCATCTTTGTTTCTCAGAACTGACCACAGCTGTTTACACTTTTTCCCTTTCCTTATGAAAAAAAAACCTAACCGTCCCATTACTGGCTTCCATATTTAAGTAGACATTTTATTCCTGCTTTCCCTACCCTTTCCAATGAAAATATGTTGAACTGGTTGCACAGAATTCCACCCCCCTCCCTGCAGCTGCTGAGTCTTGTTGTACTAACTTGAATTTTTTTTTTAATTTTTATCTTACAGTACGCGATGTTTCTGACACTCATTTTCTTAGTCGAACTAGTTGCTGCCATTGTAGGATTTGTTTTCAGACATGAGGTAAGCCTGAATTAGACAATCCTACCGTGTTAAAATTTGCCCTCTTATCGCGGGTAAATTAAGGAGCACAGTTCGTCAGCTTTCATTAATTTTAAAAACCCCTTCAAGCTGTATTTCAAGCTGAGCTTTCAATCTGCATCTGACAAATAGTGAATTTCCAGTAAAAATTCTGACATGCTTGTAGTGTAAATGAGCATTCAAACATTTGTAGAATGATCATCACTAGAAGAAAATGGTACCACAGTCACACTAGCTTCTAGTTGTAATCTGGTGCACAAACACCTTTTAAAGTGGACCTTTATAACATTACTAATAGGAAAGTAAAATACAAAGTTTATAACAAAGTTAATACTATCCCAGAAGTCACATATTGAAAAGATCTAATTAATGCAAATCATTGCAATCTTAATAATGGTGTATTAAAATCAACTGAGCATGGCACTGTTGTGAAGCCGTTCATCAAGTAGGGAGGGTGTGTTCAAGTGCCCTTTGAACTGTCAGTGCGGTCTTCGGAAGGAAAAAGTTGCAGCCCCATTGGATAGGCATCAGACTTGTCTGTGGAGAAATATTTAGGCTGAAGGCTGAAGGCTAAGTACATGCTCTCATAGCCCCTTTAGCTTGTAGGTATTACATTGTAACACCTTACTTAATAGTCCTTTCAGTCAAACGATATCCCTTAGTAGACAAAATTGGACCATGGAAGTTAATTACCACACATCAAAGATCTAACCATTGGGCAGATATGAGAATTTCTTATTTGCTGTAGAAGAATCAAAGTATTTTCTTGAATGCTTGTTGATTGGCATTTTACTTTTCTGATACAGATTAAGAACAGCTTTAAAAATAACTATGAAAACGCTTTGAAGGAATACAATTCCACAAGGGATTATAGAAGTGAAGCTGTAGACAAGATCCAACGTACGGTAAGTGGGTAGAGCTGGTGCCTTTTCAAGAGGGAAGCACATTCCTTGTTGCTTCAGAGGAAAGGCTGGCTGGCTCTAGGCCGCCAGCTGTTTCCCACTTGTGTGGAAAACCGGTGTGGGGTGATACTACATAGCTCTGTGTTATCCTACCTGCGTGTCCTTGTTCTCTTCCTCTCCACTTACATCATAGACAAACACTGGTAGTGCCAACTACGACAGGGCAGTAAAGCCGGTCAAAGACTTTGATGCTTATTGTTCAAGTGCCAGTCTCTTGAATTCATCAAGAAGAGAGATTGCCGAGTACATTACCTATTGTTTGGGTGACCTATTATAATAGAAGATGATGTAAGATTAACTGTTTGGTTGCAAACCAGTAATATGAACGGCTACAAATACTTTTGAAATTTTTTTTTTCAGTTGCATTGTTGTGGTGTCACCAATTACAGGGATTGGAAAGGTACTAATTATTACTCAGAAACAGGGTTTCCCAAGAGTTGCTGTAAACTGGAAGGTTGTTTTCCACACAGGGATGCAGATAAAGTTAACGAAGAGGTAAGGATCCTTTTAGGACTTTTCATTTGATGGTATTTGAGGATTGAATGGACACAAGTATTACTCGCATGAATATACAGATCTGAAGTTTTCGGGGTAGCTGGTACTTGCATTTCATACAACTAGCAAGCGACTTTCCAATGCACAATCCGAATGGTGGAACTAGTTGAGACTGAGGGTAGATGAAACAGTCTGGGTTTCAGGAAAATGATAATCCAGGGCTAATAGTAGTTCACCACCATGTTCTGGGGACAGCTGACTGATCGAAGTAGTAATTGCCAGGAAGAAGAGGAGAGCTTTCTTGGTTTGTACTGAAACCAAAGTCTTTCCCTCTGCCCTTAGGGTTGTTTCATAAAGGTAATGACAATTATAGAGTCGGAAATGGGAGTCGTGGCTGGAATTTCTTTTGGAGTTGCTTGCTTTCAGGTAAACTTTCTTTGTTCTTTTGAAATGTCTCATTCTTGTAGGGATAAGAAGGTTTTTGTTTTGTTTTGTTTTTGATTTTGTTTCTTTGAGACAGAGTCTTACAACGTAGTCCTAGCTGTCCTGGAACTCAAAATTAGACCAGGCTGTCCTTGAACTCAAGAAGATCCACCTGCCTCTCCCTCTCAAGTGATGTAATAAAAGGCATGTGCCAGCACACCCAGCTGGGTTTCATTTTTAAGACATGAAAGTTTTGCTTCGGGGACTGGATAGTGAAGACGATGTAAGAGAAGTCTCAGTTCTCACAAAGCAGTCAGTTGTTCATCACAGGATAGCAACCCTCTGGCTTTTCTTATGGTGAAGTCATGGGACTTAATTGGGATGTATATTATTGATTTTGATTTGTAATTGAGTCATTATTTAGTTAATTTTTTTAAGTGGAGGATTTCCTGACTCCTGTGTTTTACACGACTACAAATAACTCTAAATTTTAATTCCCATCGTCATAGCCTCTTAGCCAATCATGCCTTGAATCTATAAAAGTAAGACTTAGAATTTAATCCTACCAGTAAGTATACAACATACATATATACATACACGTGTGTGTGTGTGTGTGTGTGTGTGTGTGTGTGTGTGAGAGAGAGAGACAGAGACAGAGACAGAGACAGAAACAGAGAGAGACAGAGAGAGAATGGGGCTTGAACCAAGAGTCTTAGCAATAGTCAAGCACTCTACCACTGAGCCACGTCCCAGGCCCAGCACATATTGTCAGAAAGCAGTTAACTGTGAGAAGACACACTACCCTCATAGCTGGTCGAAAGATAAATTGATAGGAATCTTGCTTTTATTCTGTGATCAGTATCAGTCAGGGTTCTAAAACTTTACTGAAGTCTTTTTTTCCCTGAGCTGCAACTGGCTGATGGGTTGTAAATAGATCACACAAATCTCTACTATAAATTGAATTTCTTCCTCCGAGTTGTGCTGTTCACTGTAGCATGAAAAGTTTGTGTATGATTTGGAGTGAATTTTTAAAGTGGGTGTTTTTTTTTTACATTTAGCATTATAGAAGTAAGACTAGTGCAAGGCTAGTCTCAATATATTTACAGAGTAGCATTCCTTACTATTTAAATCTGCACCAGTGTAACAGCTACTAGCCACCTTCAGTCTAAGGAGTAGATAAAAGTAAAACTCCAGCTGTTCTAACTACGTTTAAGTCCTCTGCAGCCACATAAGGCTAACGTCTATTGTACTGGACAGCACAAGTGCATCCAAGAAATTACTTGTCCACATTGGTTGGGATTTTACTTGATAAGATGTGTATTATAAACAATATGTTCATTTTGTTTTCAGTAGCTGACCCATGACTCCTGAGTTTTCCCTTAGTGAAGGTTGTGAAGTTCTGTGTCATGGTTAGTAGAAAAGCTTTTTAGGGTCTTTGAATGTGACCTAGGCACTGCAGAAGTAGCTACCTTAATTAGTCAGATGGAAAAAAAAACATTAAGGAAGAAAATTATTGGTGAATTACAAATAAAATGAGAATACATTCATATCCTGAGCTCTTTAGTTCTTTATACGTGTATGTTTAATTTTGTTCATATTTTCTCAACAGCTAATTGGAATCTTTCTCGCCTACTGCCTCTCACGTGCCATAACAAATAATCAGTATGAAATAGTGTAACCAGTAGACACACGGGCTTATTTCTCTCTTACTTTAAGGTGCGTTCAGTTTGGTTTTTAACCCTGTTCATATTGAGATTATGGTAGCTTGTGCATATGAATTATGAACTAAGTTTTCCAAGGTCTTCTCCAGTAGCTTATTTAAATCTTCTTGTTGGTGTCAAGCACTGTTTAGGTGGGTCAGGGTTCTAGTTGCAAGGCTGGTCTAAAAGTATTAAGGTAGCTTATCCGTGCTTGCTTTTTCAAGCATTTGTTCAATGAAAGAGCATGTCTGAATTTAAGTGCTCATCTACACATGTCAACCTAAAGATCACAAGAGGTCTCCTTTCTCATGTATGTTGACCTAGAGTAGGGAGAAATAATCTAACCTTGACTTTTAATTTGTGAACTGTTAGGGGAAATACGTTCTGCTCTTGATTAATCTTGGCATTTCCCCTAGATCTTAATTTTCATTCACTATACCTAATCAGTGCTTAAGAGTGTTGCTTGGTTGAAAAATATTTTTGGTAGACTAGATTTAGATGTATGAAATTCATCTGGCTTAAACCAGAAACCACATGTTGGGGGCAATTGTTACTGGCTGAATTAATCTCTCGTGTACCTGTCATATTTTAATTGGGGTACAGCCTGGGAGCTTATGGGGAAGTCTTCATTAGTGGGAATAGATCAGAATGCAGGCAAATGCAGATGATGACATTTAGGTAACAACTCAATTGACCTTTCTTTTTCTTTAATTTTTGGATATTAAGGTTGAAGGTTACCCTTATGAGCTATCATCACCTGGATGGAGACTGGCATCTAATTGGCCTGATAAACAGCACCAGTAGGCTGATTCATCAAGATATTTATGTATTGTGGTCTATGTCCATCTTTTGCCCTATTCATATATCCCTGAGTCTCTGAAACACTGGAAGAGCTAGTAAATTGTAGATGAAATAATACCATGTTTCCCTTGAATTTTATTTCTCAGTGTGGGGACTGTGAAAAGTGCTGTGAATTTGCTATTTTGATTCAGTGTTGATGGAAATTTCACCCATATGAATCTGCTGTTGCTGTAGTATGATAGAAAATTGGCCTCCCTGAGTGGGCCTCTAACTAGTCAAGACTATGTGGCTTGATTGTCTAATCTGCACCAAGAAGGAAAGTGTTTCATTAGTCTCTGCTCATAGGCAGAGTCATGTTGTATAATTTCTTTCCAGCTAGTCATCAGATGGTGCCCATCATTAGCATTCCTGGATGGTGGGAACTGTCTCAGGCTTTGGGTGCAAAGCATTGAAACTAGGAAGCACTACCGATGTTCTGTGACACATCTGCTTTCAGCACACAGTGTATGTAGTTTTGTCTCCAAACTAAGGCATTTATACCGATTATACTTTGTTATTTGAAAGATTATTATTACTTTTATGGTATCAGAACTATTGTATTTTCTTTATGCATTTAATGGAACTTACCTTGATTAACTTTAGCTAGATCTTCCTTACCAAGCTGAAATAATAGTTCACATCAACTGTCAACATTTTGGTTAATTTTAATAGTGTTCGTTTTGGCTTGTATCCTTGATTAATAAATATACATCCTTTATACAATAAACACTACATTTCCTCTAAAAGAATTATTTTAATTTTTAGAAAATCTACTAGAATGGTTGTTTTCCACTGAGAAAGTGAAGCCCTACATTTCCACATGGAGTCCCAGTTTTAGGAATGAAACGTAAGGCCAAGACCTTGACTCTGTTATTAAAAAAAAAATATCTCCATCTAAAAATAGTATTCTCTATGGTAAGATCACATTTCAAGTTATTAAATAACATGCTTAGCATTTTCCTAAGAGGTCAGATTTTTTTGGTCAGATAGTTTGCATTGAAAAGTTGCGTAAGAAATCATGTAACATCCTGTATCATTAGAATAATGAAGTTGTTAGTTCATTGACTTTGAGTCTGTGCATCCAATAGTGAACCCTGTTTCATCACATAGTCCCCGAATTCATGGTAATGAGTCAATTACTATTCTCAATAAAATGGTCCAAAACTACCCAGTTTGTGATAAGGAAGGTGACCAGTTGGAGGGGAAGAGGGCACAAGGAAGGTTAGTGTGGAATATGGTCTGAGTTTATTATATACATGCATAAAAATGTAATAAAAGGCTGGGGCTGGGGCTCATGGGTAGAGCATTTCCCTAGCAGGTATGGGACCCCAATTCTTAGTCCTGCAAAAAAAATAAAAAAAAGGAAAATGAGACCCAAACAACCTATGGTACTGGAGAGCTTGCTCAGTTAAACAGCTTGCCTTGGCTTGAAAGCACAAAGACCTGAGTTCTATCCCTGGGACCTACCTTAAACCAGCCAGGTAAGGAGTTGCATGCTTGTAATCCCAGTGCTGGGGAGATAGAGACAGGAAGATCCTTGGGGCCTGCTGGCCAGCCAGCCTAGCCTACTTGGTGACTTCCATGCCAATGAGAGACTCTTGTCTCAAGAAACAGGAAAGAAGATGGATGGCACCTGACACTTAGGTGTTAATATGTACACTCCCCCATGAACGCATGTACACAAACACAAAATTTCATAATGAAACCCATTTTGGGCAATTAGGAGATGCCAAAAACCAAAAAACCTAGTTCATGAAGTTCAGATACTTGTGTTGAAATGCTTGAAGTTGTGTAAAAAAGATATTCTTGAATTCTTGATAGGTGTGACTTCCGACATAAGAATGCTAAGAATACAATGGTGGTTACACTCCAAATTCGAGAAGTCAGATTTCTAGGCATAGGGGTTAATGACTGTATGGAAATAAGCATTTCAAGGGTCATCGCAACAGTTTTTCAAAGACATTTTTAATCTTAAAAAGCCTTTAAAGGTTTTCTTTAGTGTTTGTAAAAAAGTTTCTTTTTTCCTCACTGAAAACAACTGTAGGAAATTAAAATATGGGAAGTAGAGAAAGAAAAAAATAGTACACCTCTCAGTATGCTTCCGAGTGGCTTGGTTGGTTTTAAGTCGGGCTCATTTTGGATGGCACACTACAAAAGCCTACTCATAAAGCTGCCCTATGGTTGTGCATACTGGATTGGAAACCTGAATTCTGGTGGCGATGAGTGAGTGAGTGCCCTGGCTTTCTCAGATCCTATCTGAGCAGTCAAGAGTTTCATACTCCTTCGCTGCTGAGAACAGCTGGTGACACTGGGGATCTAGTGATGTAAGTCAAGCTGATGCCCTTTCCACCGGTGCCCCTTCCCATGCTGACATAACCCATAATAGTTCGCTGAATGAATTCTTTCTGTGACATAGGCGGGCAGTTGAGTCCTCATAAAAAAAATTCCTTTGAAACTTCGTTTTTATAAGAATCTGGCAAACTGGCTCTTTTTCTCTATAGCATACCCATGTTTAAATTGAAAACGATTCTTCGTCTTTGGCGTGTCAAATGCATCCAGTGGGCTGCCTTACTGTCAGACATCCGATGTTTGCACTGCAAGGGGGCCTCTGACCTCCACTTGGAGACACAGAGCTCTGTAGGCATATTTTCTGAAGCTGTGGAATGCTTGGTAGTTTTCCATGGCCTGTTCCATGTGGCCGGTCAGTTTATGTTGTCGGCATCGAAGTACGGACAAACATACAAGGTAGAAATACCATTTCTGTTTTCCCTCCGAGCTCACATGAGATTCTTTGAAATTTGCTCTTTTACCCTCCCAATCGACATCCAAGTTAGTAATTTGCCAGTGGCATGGCCAAACAAATCTGCTAAGTTATGAGATGCAAGGCAATATAAGCATTTGTGTGTGTGAAACTGGGTTGATTTCTTTGGACTATGTTGTGTGGGTTTCTGTGTTTGTAGAGTAAAATCTCACACAAGATAAAAATACCATTCCTGCCTTTCCTCACAGTATTCTGATTTTACTATTTTTTTTTTCCAAATTGGTGCCCCTAGCTCTGGGTCAGCAAACCTAACCTTCCTAATTAAAAAAAAAAAAGGAAAAGAAAAAGCTACTATATTAGAAAAGAATATATAAATTGAAAATAGCTACAGGGAAGTGAGACTTTCATTTTTAAAGAAGTCTCTAAAACTTTGCCCAGATTGCTTCTAAGAAAGGAGTATTGTGATTTAATTATGGCTTTTCTATTAGGTGCCCTACCCCATGGAGCTTAGTGGAGTTAGGCACTAGGAGAGCACCGTAAATGCTAATGGAATAAATGAGTGAAGGAGTGAGTCTAATTATAATGACTCTTTAATGTTCTAATATAACCAAGATGTTCATCTAAATATCTCGTTCTATAGGAGCCAGTGTTTATATAACAAACCACCTACCTACCCAGAAACCACTTAACCTCAGAAACCACTGTGAACCTCCCCTAGTCCGATCACTTCTTGTTGCTTCTCTTCCTCCAATCCTTTGCTGTATCTGATGCCACTGAAAACTCCACCCCCCCCCTTCTTTTATTTTGACTGCGTAAGATGCTGATCTTTCCGTTCACTGATCTTTCTAGTTGACTGGAATTTCCTCTTTTCTGATGTCCTTGAGAGGGCTTGCATTTGCTTTTCTGTTCTTCTATTATGCTCATTTTACCTTGAGGAACTCAATGTAGATGATGAACAGGGCTACTTCTTACACGCTTCGGTTTTGTGTCAGTCCTAGACACTCATTTACATTCCCCTTGTCCTCTGACACCTAGAAGCTTAGCACTCTGAACACGCAAACATCCCCCAACAGCCTTTTATGGCATCTGATGCATGGCCAATAACAACTACACATTTGGTGTTCACTGAGTTGCCTCTTTCACCGGGGTGATGCGCTTTATGAGATTTGGGGGGAAATGGGGCAGATGTTGTAAAAATTGATCCTCATTGGCTCTGCCACATACATTTATCCTGTGATCACAAATTCTTTAGGTAGGATTGCCATCCCTGATCTGGTGGTGGTATCAGCATATCTTCAAAGTTTTGTTTAAGAAAGTTGAAATGGTGACTTGGAAGGGCTTTTCTGTGTTGGAACACAGAAGCTTTTCACCACTTCTTCTGGGAAAATATGTCTGGTAGCAATATCCCAAAGCAAGTCAAATGGACTTGGTGTGCTAGGCACTCAATTCACAAGTATGTCCACTCAGTGTAGAGTGGATGAAACAGCTACTCAACTCAATCAGCTGGAGCATGTGGAGTAGCTCCATTGTGTAGAACTGGGGGGATATACCTAGGTACAGCATAGGAAATTTTTGAGGGATACAGTGTGGCTGCATTGCATTTTCACTGTCTGGAAAGGCTATAGCTTTCTTAGAAGAGAAATGTTATGTTAAGAGAAAGTAGGCCATTGGCCCAAAGAATTTTCTTTCCTAACTTAATTCCTTCTCCAGAGGGGAGCCAGAGGATTGTTTCTTTGAGATCTCACTAGTTGCTCCAGTTAATTGA
This sequence comes from Peromyscus eremicus, assembly GCF_949786415.1. Classification (NCBI taxonomy): domain Eukaryota; kingdom Metazoa; phylum Chordata; class Mammalia; order Rodentia; family Cricetidae; genus Peromyscus; species Peromyscus eremicus. The sequence continues at coordinate 81,350,562 of NC_081439.1, read as the reverse complement.
CCACCACAGGTAGGGTGGCAGTGCGATCCCATTCCTCACCTTAAAGATGAAGATTTGGTTATCCAATTTGTCCAAGGTCATATAGCTGGTAGTGACAGATCTGGGATTTGAACATAAATTTTGAACATTTTGAACCTATGCCTCTTTCACTGGATTTTTACTTTATCTTGTTTGTGATGTGTTGTGCGGCTCGCAAGTGCATGCATGTGTGTGATTGGGAATGGAACTCAAGGTCTTGGGCAGGCTAGGGAAGTGTTTTGCCATTGAGCCACATACTTCGAACCATACATAATGTTTTCTTTTGATTTTGTTGCATCTTAATATCCAAGGAGATACTATGTGACACAGCCTATATCTAGCAAATTGAAAAACAACAAACAAAAGCAACCCCCTCCCCCGCGTGCTTTCCAGATATTTCTCATCAGTCTTTACTACATGTGAAATCTTTAAAAAGAAAGGCCTTCATGAAAAGTAAATCCTGTTTTCTCACGGCATGCCCATGAAAGGTGTTCGTATACAGTAAGTACATTATTACAAACCAACCCACCCTGTTATTCCTGGTGGACCCCTCAAAATTACTGAATCAAGGTAATGATCACAAAAAGTTTAGTATAGTTTAAACATTAAGCACTAATTTTATGCATCTTGTTGCACAGTTAAAAGTTCACAAGCTGTTATTTCCTTTGATAGTAAAGATACTTCCCATCTCTTGGTTGTTTTTATAGTCTATTCCCAAGTGAGTATCTTGAACAGGAAAGAAAACCAGATAAATAAATCAACCTCTACTGCACAGACACACACATGCCAGAGGCAGAATCACTCTCCCCCTGTAGGCACAAATCCAGACAGTTTTCATTAAATGGACTTCTTTTCTCATGAGCAAATGCATGCGAGAATCTCTTCCCCTGTCGGTCAGCAGTAATGTTCTAGGCAGCTAGCACCCCTGTTGGAACCGAGGATATTCTGGGGATTGGGAACTTCACACCAGAGCTCACTGTAGCCCTGAATCCAATTCGATCAGGGTTTTGTCAAGCAGTGCAAATAGCACAAGCTCTTCTTTCATGAAGTGTGTCTCAACCCTATCCAGTCCTTCTTCTTGGCCTCAGAGCAACTTGGGTTCTGATATCAGAAGGGTGAAATGTAGCAGAAAGTGTGTCATGGTAATTAATGGAGAATTTGACCTCCTGAAAACCATTCTTCAAAGAACTGGGAAAAGATAGAAAAATGTTCAGGGAAAACTTAAAATGTGTATTCTAACAAATAAAGATAACCAGAACTTTGATGTAAAAATAGATATGTCATCTATAAAAAGAATACATGAATTATTATAAATTGTATAAGATCTCCGAGTTCAAAGAGTAATATGTAGAAGGGTCCCTTCCAGGTCCCCTCATTCCTATTTCCTAGGGAGTTGTTAACAAGCAAGCCTCGTTATTTCTTTCATACACTGTCATATAGCAGTATATCTACATATCCCTGTTTTCCCTGTACAAATAGAGTCATGGTTTAGAATACGTCACAAATTATAGAGCCAAGCCAATGGGGTTCATGTTCAATCTCTGTGTGTTTGTGTTATTTAATCTTTGTACCTCTGTTTCATCATTTAGAAAGGGAAACAAACGGTATTTTCTACTTCTTAGGCCTGTTGTGAGGATTAAGGGACTTGCTATATTCCAAGTACATAAAACAGTGTCTGATACATACTAAGTACCTGTTGTTTCTAATGTTTACAAGCAATTTATAGAAATAGGGTTTTCTTACCACAGAACTCAGTCATTTCAACTGTATAATTCAGGATTTTACTAACATTAGTGTATGGTGAAGTCGTCTCCATAAATTTACATTTCTGATCTCCATAAGATCCCTTGTTTTTTTTTTTTTCAGTTAAACATTGTTTCTATCTTCAACCGTATGCAATCATTAATCCACTTTCTCATTCTAGACATTTCATATATGCAGAATCATATAAAGGGCTCTTGGGTTGAACATAGTGCACTCTGTAGAATGTTTTTAAGATTCATCCATGGTGGAGCATGTGTGGTAGTCTGTTCCTCTATACTGCTGAGTCGTGTTCTGTTGTATGGTTATACTTCCCAGTTGATGGACATTTACTTTGTTTTGGGTTTGGGGCAATTGTGAAGAATGCTGTTGTGTGCATTTCCGGAAAAGTCTTTGTGTGAGCATATTACACGTATTCTTAAATATTTGATTCATTGATATACTTTAGGAGGGTCAGAGAAGATAAAAGTTATAAAATACATTTACACTGTACTATGTTTATCTGTGAGGTACCTTTATTGGTGTTTATATCGTTGTGTAGATTGAGTTATTGCTTAATATTCACATTTCAAAATGAAGGACCCCTTTTCATAGTTATTATACATCAAGCTTATTAGTAAAAATACTTTGTGGATTTTTGTTGTTGTTCATCTAGGAATGCATCAGATATTTTTCAGTTTTGAAAGATAGCTTTGTCAAATCTAAAATTCTTTAAAATAATTTTTAGATTTATTTATTTTATTTTAAGTGTATGAGTGTTTTGCTTGGATGTATGTATATGCATCACATGTATGCCTGGTGTACATGGTGATTAGAAGAGTGCATCAGATCCCTTGCAACTGGAGTTACAGAGCGTTGTGAGCTTGCATGTGGTCCTGGGAACTGAACCCGGGTCCTTTGCAAGAACATCAAGTCCTCTTAATCCTTGAGACATATCTTTACGCTCAAATGTAGAATTCAATATACATTTTTTCCCTTTCAGTCTGAGTATATCTTCTCTATGCACTGTGGCTGCTGGGGTTTCTGATGAGACTATCACTGTTAATATTACTGAGGATCTCTTGTGTGTAATGAGTTGCCTCCCTCTTGATGCCTTCAAGAGTCAATGTTTGTCTTTGAGCATTTTGATTATGATCTATCTGGGTATACATACTGTGTCTATCCCATTTTGAGTCTAGATATGGGAATCAAAGCTCTTCATAGTGGCCATTATTCCCTCAAATGTTCTTTCTACTCTTAATCCTTTGGTATGTTTGGTGGTGCACTACAGGACTCTGAAGGTCTGTTTATTTGTTTTATCATTTTTACTTTCTGTTACACAGACTGTGCTATCTATCTTGATCTATCTTTGAGTTATCTGGTGTTTTCTGAAGCTCAAGTCTGTTGTAGAAACCTTCTAGTGAAAGCCTCCATTCCTGTACGTTTAGACTTCAGAATTCCTTTCCCTGCTTCTCCTCTCCCACCCTACTTCCCCTCCCTTCCTTCACCGTCGTCGTTTCTATTGTGGGCTGTGTAACTCAGACTGGTTTGAAACTTGCAATCCCCTTGCTTCCTCGCTCTGCTTCCCAAGTGCTCCAGTTACTATGCCTGGCTAAAGTTCCCTTAGAACTTCTATCTGGATCTTTAAAAATCTTTATTTTTGTTGGCATTCTATGTTTTAATGATAGGGTGTCATTGTTATATGTTTCTTTTTAGAAATTTTAAAGCCATGACTTCCTTAATTCTTTGAATACATTTATAGAAACTGTTTTTAGTCTTCACATCTGAACCTTCTTAAAGAGTTGTTGAAAATGGATATTTTAGATAATATTATAAATTGCTACCTCAGTACCTTCTCTTCCCCCTCCACAGACCCAGCAGCTGCGTTTTAGCCTGAACTAACTAAATTATGTTCCACGCTCACTCTGGAACACTATGTAAGCTAGGCGTGAACTAGTATAAAACTCTTCAAGAGAGATGGTTGAATAGGGATGGAGAGAGAAGCAATCCCAGAAATCGCTTCTAAAATAAAATAATAGCTAATGAGGTGGGACAGCCTGATGGCAGAGCAAAGTCCTATGTAAATCTAATCCTCCACAACAAGAACGGCAACAACGTAAGTAAAAATGATAAACGTCAACTTTTCCAAATATCGGGAAATTAATCAAAGGCCTAAAGTAATCCGAGGAAGATTTACTTTGAAAGAAAAAAAAAAAGAACTGCATTTCTAAGAGAATACTTCCCAGTGTTTGAACCTGGCCCATATCCGTGTCTCTCTCCCCAACTCCACAGTCACCTTGAAGACCCGCAGAGTTACGATTGCAGTACCTGTGACAAGCAGCAGTTTTCCAGAGCTCAGAGTGCACTGCCGCTGACAATGTGTGAAGCTTCTGAAGGAGCATGTGACTATTGCACTTATCGCATGGCTCCCTGGGGAAACCCTCTTTATAAAGTATTTTCATTATTTCATCCAACTCCCAGCATTCTCCTTGAGAGAGGCCATATCTGTAGTGCAGTTGTTGAAAAAAAAAATCAGCTACAGCTCTTTAATATGGCTTCTATGTGAGGTGGCCAAACACCCAAAAGAAAGATCTCAGTGTTAATGATGGACTTGAGAGAGTGCCGATATGCTTCAGGGGATCTGGAAAGCTACCCACCTGTTCAGAGCTGTCTAAACCCCAGGAGGAACCTGAGAGAAGAGCCATCTCAGTTCACCTCTGGCAAACATGAAATCTCTGGCAAGCCAGAGTGAAGGTTAGGGCAGAGTTGACAATTGAGAACAGTGAAAGTGTGCCCCCAGATGGCAGAGGGCGTCAGGCTGGCCAAGAGTGGAGAAACTGTTTTAAACCATTGCAGGAACTTTCTGATACGTCACTAGCGTATTACTAAACTAACTGAGCAGAAACATACTGCCTTATGATATAGGTGGCATAAACCTTAGAGAATTAGTTCAGAAAAGTCACCAGACAAAAGAAAAACAAAAATGAGGAAACCAATCCTGTCTGACTTATTTACTGTTCCAGAGTGGAGATAAAATATCATTTCTTTAGCTGTGGCTAGTGTGCAGCTCCCAGGCCCGTGGGATGGCTCAGTGGGTAAAGATGGTCGCTCCCAAACCTGACAACCTAAGTCTAATCCTTGGAACCTGCGTGGTTGAAGGAGAGAATCTGTGCCCTTAAGTTGTCCTCTGACTTTCACATGGACACACTCACCACCGCAAATAAATGTAAAAAAATAAATAAATAAACGCAGCTCCCTGTATAAATTGCTCTCAGACTCTCATGAACTCCGAATGGAACATATAATTTCTTGTGAACACTTTTGTGACTTCCTAGTGACCTTTCGCCTTCATAGTCACACCTAGAAAGAATTGCATATGTTTTAGCTCACAATTTTTTTTGTAGAGGCTCAGAGAAGAAAACCATTGTGTTTTTGTTACTTTAAGAGTAGTTTCGGCAGAGAACACAAAGAAGAAAACAGTGGGTTAAAGGGAGGATACAAAGGGGAGAAATGGAAGGTCTGTAGTTGAAGATGTGACATACACAAGTGCCAGGTGAGAGTCAGAGAGAGTTAGCATGCTGATTGTAAAGAAAACACCTCACTTCTCTGAACTGATGTCTTCAATGATGTCTGTGTTTGGGGCACAACTGGTTTCTAAAAAATGTCGAATTTTTGGATTATATAGCTAACCATATGTAGCTAATGATACTATCTGGATGTTTTGTAAAATGTGTCAGCGTTATTCAAAAGTATTCATGTTTGGGGCGGGAGAGATGCCTCAGCAGTCAGAAGCACTGACGCTCTTGGAGAAGATGAAGATTCGGTTCCCAACACCCAAGTGGAGGCTCACAACCATTTGTAACATCAGTTTCAGGAAATCTGATGCCCTCTTCTGGCCTCCATGGACACTAAGCATGCACGCAGTGTGCATACATCCATGCAAGCAAAACATCCATATATATAAAATAAAAATTAATAATTAAAAAATATTCCTGGGCTATATGTGTCAGAATCATTAGTGGAAGGAAGAATTGATAGAATACAAATCCCAGAGCCTTGTCTTAAAGCTGTAGAATCCCTGGATCATGGAGCTGTGGCTGCATACTTTGAACAGACACCCCAGGAACTTCTGATATTGACTACAGTTTGAGAACCATCGAGCCAGGGTGTATTTAAATATGATTTGTCTAGCGTACAGAAACAGCTGGTGGCACAGCCCATGATCTCAAATGGTATTAGTATAGGAACCCATATTTGCCTTGACCCTGGAGCGGCTCGGACTTCACCAGCTTTTGCTCTCCAGCTAATGCTGTCTTGTAATTTTTGAACTCAGCAGCAAGATAGCCTCTTTCTGGGCTCTGTGAAGTAATCATTCATGCCTAGCTCTAAAGCTTTCCCCAAGTGTTTGTTGCTGCCTGTAGCTCTTGATCTTACCAGTAGAGAGCACAGTAAGTCTGTTGATCTTAAGCTTTGTAAAACAAAGAAGACAGAAAAGAAGCTTATTTGCTTCCTTTTAAACATGGGTGTCTTTTCTTCCTGGTTGGATAGAAAGAGACAAGGTCCACTTCTATATGAGGGCAGGAATGTGACCTTCTAGGTTGTGGTATTCAATTTTCAAAGATGACACAGAGTGAAATCTGCCTGATACCTATGTAAAAACATAGAAAAATATCTCCTATGCATGTCACTTCATGAAATGAAATTGAGGTCTCCTTTTGTGTATAATGTAGGCTCTGAACGAGTACTTTAAATTGGGGCGTGAAAAGTTGAGAAATGTGTAAGAAAACTTAGGAGATGCTGAATTACTAAATTTTTAAAACAATACACTTTGCTATGTATAATTAGACATCTAGAGGAAAATATGTGGATCCTTATGAGAGTTTTCTGTGACTGGAGTTTTTTTTTTTTTCACTTTCTCAGCTACTGAAAACCGCTTAATTTTCATCTACAAAGAATACTGGATAAGAATGGGTTTGGATGCTTTGGGAATAAGCTAAAACATGTATCAGCTTTCTCTCCCCTCTTCCCAACTCCTACAAATCAAACTATCTGAGACCAAAACAGTATGCCACTCAAATGAAAAATCGGTCTCAGTTTTCTGTACAAGTTTTCATAAACCCAACGAGAAGGAATGGCTCAAGAATAGGATGCAGGCAAGCAGAAAAACACGTTTTAGAATAAAAATATATTGAACATAAGACAAATAGAATTTCTGAGAAATAATCTCTCAGTGCTTGAACAGATTTCATTCTTAAGATACCTAAATATAATACTGGTTCACAATACTGCGGGGTGTTGGTTAATATTTGTTGAGTATCTGCAATGAATGTGCTGTTTCTGTCAGTTGGCCCCCAAACTGAGTGAGTTTCAAACGAACAATTTTTGTTTATTTTATTAAGGCCTTAATCATCACTGTAATTTCTGTGAATATAAAGGTCTGTACTCTTGGGATTGGTATATAAATTGGTGACAGCCTTTTATATTCATTGGGATGACTGATGAATCCACTGATGGTACAAAAGATGAAGATTTTGAAAAATATGTGTGGATTATTGGCTTTTGATAGAAAAGAGAGATTTCCCTGAATGACAGTAAAATAGAACTTTTTTATTTTCCTGGCTGCAACCTTTCCCATCTGCTCTGTGTATAATGTCATGAGATTTACTCTGTTCTTTTAGACACATTTTGATTCTCCACCACGGAAAACACAGCATTTCCTCTAGTCAATTTAACTTTGTCAAAATAAAATTCCTTTAATCAATACTATCATCTTACGAAGGTCTTACTCCAAAATCTAATGAGTTTTGAGAAGGCAAACCTGTCCTCCAGGTTTTCTCCCACACAATGCCTTCTTCTGACTCCAGGGCACTAGGTAGAACTGTTTAAAGGGCTTTCCTATACGATTCTAAGTCTTTTCATACTCTCTCCTTTGCTACAAATAAAAGCCCCTTAAATGATAACAGTCGAGGAATTGTTCATCTTGTGTTCTGTGTGGGGGTGTAAGTTTTACACTGCAGCAATTTTATATCATTGCATTAACCCAGATGTGTGGTGTGAGGCTGCAGCCCAGCCAGAGTCAGTAAAGTCCGTGTTGGCTGTCTTTCTGCACTCAGCCTTGCCTTGTGCAGTGCTTTGACTCCACACTGTCTGTGAACACAGGGGTCATTTCTTTATGGATGCTGAAGAGTGTTTGGAGAATTTTTGTTTTTTTTTTGGATCCGTTAGCAAAAACTGTCTTATACTTTCTTAGTTGTTTAAAGTGCATAGAGTGTATCACGCAAAATATTTTATAAATGCTATAAAAGAAGAAGGACCCCTTATTTTCATTGTCAAGCTCTATGCTGGTTATTCCTATGTTGGTGGTGGTATTAGTTTGTCAGTTCTCTTCAGTTGATATGACATTAGAGGAGCACACTCTTAAAAGGAGAAGTAATTTAGAGGAACAGGAAGTAGAAAAGGTCAACCACAAACCATTCTGATTCAGAGTAATATGATTTAGCATGACCAAAACACCAAGGGCTATTATTGGCAGAATTGGCGGCGGTAGGTTACAGCATAGTGGCTTACTAAATATATGTGACTAAAACAATGTTGCTGTATAATAGGCAACCATCACAACAAGGAATGGATTTCAGGTGATACAGTGAGTTTGTGAGTTGGCAAGCTTTCAAAATAAATGTGGGCTCCTTTGTAAAATAAACAAGCTGAAATCCTGACTTCTATCTTTTGGCACTTACACTGCTGCTTTTTCTTTGCCCAACTGTGGCTAGGTCCTGTACCCTTAAGTCCCTTGCCCTTGGCAAGTGTCTTGCACTTGGCTCAACGAAGACTGATAAGGGTGCAAGCCTGAGTCGTATTTTAGTAGCCAACATCTCTGGAAGATCAACAGAAATACTGCTGTCAGTGGAAAATTCAGAATGGCAGATGATAGCATCAATTGGGGAAGGATAAATGTAAACAGTGTATTAATATCACTGTCAGCTAGAGATGAGCTCAGCACCATGGAACTGCTGCAATCTTGGTTGAAGGAGTTCTTGTGGCTTGGTCTCTTTCCTTTGGTTCAACATGCCTGTCTTTTAGAACCCTTTTACCAAGGACACTAGGCATGAATAGGAAGTTAAAAAAGTAGAGGAAAATATAGGTAAACAGAACCAAATACCAGAGCAGCAAGTAGACAAGTGACCGTTTACTTCTTAGTCTGTAAACACTAGAACAGAATATTCATCTAAAGAAATCATAATTGCAGTTATTGGATAAGTGGCTTTCATAGAAATTGATTTGCAATACTCTGGGAGATATTGGAGCAGGACTTCTGTGACGTCAGGGACAATAATTTTTGTATATACACTCATACCTGGTTTTGAATATGGAGTCACTTTTCTTTCTTGTTAGGGAACAGCATGCTGTCAGCAAAATTAAGCCCTGGATGAAACTTCTTTAAAAAAGGAAAGCCAAAATGAAATCATTTTTAAGGGTATAAATAAAATAGCTCCACGCATTTCCTGACAGCCTGAATGAGAAGGTCCATATTTATCTCAGTAAGCTTTCAGCGTTAGACTTTAGGAGCCAAAGTGACAGTTTTGGACTCAGCCAGACAGGGAGCCTTATATATAAAAACTCAAAATAGATTTTCTTTGCCCCTAGTCCTGCCAAAGAGCCATTTTAGGTGTGCAGGAAGGCGCTGAGAACACTAATGCATAGTGTCCTTCTGCTGAGTGGGAGCGATGGATGGCTTCGCCTCACCTGACTTTTCTTAATTGGAATTTAGATCCCCCAAGAATCTGAACAGTAATATATTTCTTGTGATTTCACAGAAGTTATGCCTTTTGCCTTCCCCCTCCCCGTATAGTTAGAAACATTGAAACTTGTGATTAAAATGCAGAAACCTGCAGTTTTATAGTGGAAATAGGCCACTGGGCTGGGCAGTCATGGGGACCTTCGATCGTTCTGGGGTTAGAGCATTCCTCACTGTTGACAGTGTCAGAAGATGAGGAATACGGAAATGGATCTAAGTGAGATAAGAACATTCAGCCTCAGTTTGAAAAAGCTCAAAACTAACTTTTTGTGATAGTCTTAAGCTTATAGCTGTACTCTTTTCTAATCTCCTCTCTTCTATCTTCGTCCTCCTCTTCTGTTTGGTGCCTACAAAAATGTATTCAGGAGTTCCCCGTATACTTTTGATACCATACTGAAATGCAGAAGATTTAGATTTCATGCGTAGGCAAGAGGGAAAGGAGATGGTGGGATGACTGGACAAACAGAACATGAAACTAAGGTTTTTGAGAATTGTCAAGCGGGGAAAGATATGGTAGTGAGAGGAAAAAAGGGATTGGAGGTGGCCGTTGAAAGTGGTTTGGTTAAGGATGTCTTGTAGGTGAGTTACACCTGATCTTTAATGTATTAAGTAGCTTTTAGGTAAGAAAGTGATATTAATAAAATCTAAATGTGAAAAGTAAACTTTGTGTAAAAGCATTTGTGTTAACTTTAATCTATAACCTGGGAATTTCATCAAGGACAGGTTGTCATAGTTAAGGCTAAGAGTACGAACTAGATTATAAACACAATTGAGGGATGGTTTAGGAGAGAGAGTTGGGAGCATTTGGTAAGAGCCTGGAGTAGAGGACAAAGATACATTTAACTTTCTGCCACTGGAGAGATTACTTAAAATACTGCATACAGGGCGCTGAAGAGATGGCTGAGCAGTTAAAAGCATTTGCTGTTGCTGCAGAGGACTGGGGTTGGGTTTGCTGTCTGTAGCTTCATTTTCAGAGGATCTTGTGCCCTCTTCTGGCCTCTGAGGGAACTAGGCATGCACTCAGTGCACATACATAGACACGGGTGATACACACACAAGGGAGGTCAGTGTTTCTTTGGTGCTACCCGTGTTTGGGAAGTCAGCATAGGGAAGAGAGGCAGGAGTAAGTGAGGCTGTTCTAGCTCTATTGAGTTGATCTGAGCATAGCATAAGGCATAAAGTCTCTACCCAGGACTCAAAGGAGGATAAAATGCTGTGGCAGGGGTGGAATCACACGGTCTCCTTTTCCATTCCGGCTTGTGCCTAAACTGAAATAGGCTAATGTATTTGCGTTTGTTTGCTTATTTGTGGTGGTGTTTGGCTTCCCTGTAAACCAAGATATGGTATGAATGCTTCTTTAAACATGGTCATTTCTTTCCCTGCTTGATCTGATAATCTGCCTCATTGGAGGACTCATACTTTCCCACCGTGAAATGACTAGTGGGTTGAAGGATGTTATTCGAACAAGAAACGCTTCCTGTGCCTCACATGCTCAAGACCCTGTGTTCATATTGTGAATAGGAATGTGAATAGGAATCCCCAATTCAAAACTGTTATGTGGAACAGTCTATACTTCTGTGTGGGGGTATGTATATGTGTATGTAGCAATGTACCTAGGAAATACAACTGTAGTTAGTTTTGTGTACATTCCTGTATTTATTATGATCATGTGTTCTTGTTGTTAGGAAATATCTTTAACTTAATTTGTATCCTCCACAGAGCACAGTATATATAGTATCCTAGAGACTACCCAATTTGGAGTGTCTCAGGAACTTAAAATCCTGGCTAATCTTTGGAAACAGTGTTAAAGACAGCAATTTATTTCAAAATGATAGCTAACATCACTAAGTTCATACACCCTCAAATTGGTCTCATTGTTCACATTTTTCTATTTCAAACATAAATTAATTCCTGCTATAATTGAAGTAATCCAAAGAGGTCTGGTGCCTTTTAAGTTATCAATAAAAGAGGAAACATTTCAATGCTATGTATTGTTAGATATATTTGATTGTACTTTCATTTTGTAACTATTAGTAATCTAAGTATGGTATGTATGCTAGTAATTAGTAATTTGCTAATTGTAAATCAATCTTGGCCATAGCTCTTTCTATGTATTTTCTCAATGGGGAAGGGGGAGACTGTGACTCACTGGCCTACAAATACTTTGGTAATGATGTATCTTCAAATAGAACTACAAAGGATGACTGATAGGCAGAGCATGAACTTTGAAACTTGACCTTGCAGGGACATCTAAGTTAACATTAGCCTCCAACCATTGTTTTCTTTCCCCTTTGTACTCTTTTTCTATTCCTAAGGAAAATACAGGGTAATTGGGAACTAGGTCTTACTTCTCCTTTAAGTAGCAAATTGCTACTTCCCTGTAGTTTGGGAGGAAAAAGCACATTTGATTCTTCACCTTAGTAATTTCTTATGACTGTTTCTGTGAATTTTATTTATTGGTCTTCATATTTCAGAAAAATGTCTTGGAACACTATGTAGCCAGATCTAAAGGAAAGTTAGATGTGAAGGTTCTAAAATGTTGAATTTGTCCCAAGTTGAGTTCCCATTCACAGGAGGAAAACCCAGGATCCCCTTTGCTGAGTCTGAGCAGTTAGCATATTTTAGTGTTGGCCTGCTGTGACTCACTGCCTGTCCAGCGGCTTTAGAGACACTTAAGCAAGTCCACAGCATGCCTTTCAGGTAATTAAGCATTGGGACTATGCACGCAACTTTATGGTTTTGTTCATTGCTCCTGGGGACATTTTATCATCACCCCTTCATTTTAACTTTGTCAAAACTGAATAGTAAAAATATAGGAGATGGGAACGTTGAGGCTTTACCCAAGACTATTGATGTAGTGCAAGCTGACATTTTTGCCATTCGTGTTAGGCAGGTCTATTACATTTCAATTGTCAGGAGTAGTCTCAGCAAACACTTACCCATTGTGTTCAGCAGCAACAAGGCCATTGATGATGATGTAGAAGTTTATTAGAACATGAAGAGAGGAATAACCTAAAAGGAATTCTGGAGGATAGGCTACTAGGAGGCAAATGCCTCATAGAAAGTCATTGAATAGCATGCATTTATTATATGTTGGCTAACAGAAGGTTAAGCATGTGAACTCAAACTTCCTATTAGACTCTCCCAAGCATGCGGGCCACCCACCAGTTGCAAGGCATGATGACACGACAGATGACTCGTCCTCCTTGGTAGCAGTATGGATATGGGTAGTAACCTAGTAAAGGTTCACAGACACGGCGGCAGTAGCGGTTGCCTCTACGACAGTAAATACAACAATAACCTCTCTCATCCAGCATGGGGTCAAATTCGATTCCATTTTCAGTCTGAAAGAAGAAGAAGACAGTGTTGGAGGGAGACGCTCTCTAGGGAGAGGAGGTCCCACCCAACAGTTGAGGACTATAGGACTCTGAGTTGGGAGAGCAGGTGAGAAATTAAATTTCTTAGCCTAATCATGGAGATGTAGACATCAAAATTGGTTATGAATGTACTCCCTGGAGAGTCCAAGTTTCTTAAATGTTTGTTAAAATTATGGTAATTTTTCCAACTGCCTTGAGAGGTAGTGAGTTTTATGAGAGTTCCTTTGGTTCGGCCCCAAAAATGAGTGCAGTGGACAAGCACTCACATAGTCATTGACTGGAAGGTCTTCCTCACTTGCTTGTCTGGTGTGACGGGTCTTCTCCACCTTTACTTGCGGAACCACCCATTGCTCATTCTGTTCAATCCCCTTCTTTTCATTGGTAGGAAAATGAAGATCTTCACCATCCTCCTCAAAGTCTTGTAACTCTGAAACTAAGATAGTAAATACAAAATTGTGATGTCATTACTTTGCAGGCATTTCTCTAGGCATGCATGGACTGCATTTCCTAGCTCATTAAGTGGATAGTTCAGACACTATTTCGTTTCTCACCAACTTCATTGCCTCCCTGGCATCAAACATTTACCCCTTTTCTTACAAGACAAGGGACTTCTGTCTTTCTCAGTGATTTTAGCTGCAAGTGTTCAAGACTATTTCCTGATTGCTTGATTTGATTTGGTCTCAGCTGTCCTCCCATCACTCCTCTTTGGTATCTATTTTTTTGTATTTTTTTTTTTTGCACATATGGATGTATTGCCAGCATGTACGTCTGTGCACCATATACATACAGTGCTCACAGAGGCCAGAGGAACAGTTGAAAATGGTTGTGCATCACCTGTGGGTACTGGGTCCTTTGCAAGAGCAGCAAGTGTGCTTAACCAGTGAGAAATCTCTCCAGCACCCATCCCTCCAGTGTCTTATTTATTTTTACAAGACCAGTGCTCTAATTCCTGAGCTATAGGGACACATGTCTTCTTTATTTTCAACTTAGGTCTGTGGAAGACTTGCTAAAATATAGGTTCCTACGTATTTTTTTTCCCTCTGTTTCTCTTGTTATCTTACACAACTGTTGTACAATTGTCAAAACTAATAAGAAAGCATTGGTTCATTGCCACTAACTAAACTACACACTTCATTTATCAGTATTTCCATTCATGTTCTTTGTTTTGCAGCATCCAGTTTGGGTTACCAGATTACATTTTGTCATCTTTAAAAAAATGCTTGCTTCCATCAGTTACTGGATGAAGGCTCTCTGATGACAATTAGGGTAGTCACCAATCTGATTACAGTAGATGGCCAGCTCAGGCACCCTCTCCACTACTGCTAGGAGTCTTAGCTGGGGTCATCTTTGTGGATTCCTGGGAGTTTCCCTGACCCTGAAACGCGCCCCCCATCAAGACGTCTCTTTCATTACTCTCTCCTTCCTTCCTGCCCCCGCATGGACCCAGCTGGCCCAACCGGTTCCCTCAAGCAGGTGCAGATGTGGAGATGCACCTCAAGCACTGGGCCGAGTTCTGAGTTCGGGGGGGGGGGGGGGCGGGGGGGGCGGGGAGTCTTGCTGAAGAAAGAAAGGAAGGAGGGATTTACGGGGTTGGGGGGAGTGTCGTGATGGCGGGCGGGGCGGGGTGCACAGAGCCAGCTGACCTGAGCTCCTGGGAGTTCACCAACTCTGAAGCGCTGATAGCTAGGGAGCCTGCATGGGACTGACTTAGGCCCTCTGCATGTGAGTGACAGTTGTGTAGCTTGGTTTCTTTGTAAGGCAGTAATGTCAGGACCTGTCCCTGGCATTTAGCGGGCTTTTGGGAACCTGTTTCCCATGCTGGATTACCTCGCCCAGCCTTGACCCAAGGCTGCCTGTACTTGATCAAGCTTCGTTCAAGCTCATGGGAGGTCTGTCCCTTTGTGAATGGAGATGGAGATGGAGGAGCAGGGGGAAGGGGACTGGAGGAGAGGAGGGAGGGGAAACTGTTGTCTGGATGTAAAATAAATGAAAAAAAAGTTATCTAAATGAAAAATTTTTTAAAAAGTACAAAAAAAAATACTTGTAAATAATACCAGTAGAGGCCTACATTATTGGTACTGTCTTGTCTTGAGTAATACAGTAGTCCGTGCGGAATGAGGGAGGCCAAAGTCTGTGTCAGGTAGACAGAATACAGTGTCTAAGGGACCTTTGTCTTCTTGAATTGAAGGTTGTACTTTTCTGCTCTGGACCTCTAACCTTCAATTCCATTTAGAGGGATTCCTCAAACATTCCTAAAGAAGCTGTACTGCCATGATCGTCATATATTCTGGGGAGAATGCCATTTGCCATGAGAATTCTTGAGACAGCAAGCGGTGCACTGTTTGTTCTCATCTCTCTCTAGGTCTTGGGATAGGCCCACTGTGGTTTTGAGGAATAGCCTAGTATCCCTGCTGCAATGAATATCGATGTGCAAAGAAAGATAGATTAGCTATTTGCTATCACTGGTCACATTAGGGTGGTGTTGCCTTTCCTGAGATATTTTAAAAGCCTGTCAGCATTAATTTATCTGATTTATAACTTGGCTGTGAAAAATTCCCTCTTCACCACAGTCAGCATATACAGTTTCATCCAAGAAGGTATAAACCGATCATTTGTTTTCATAGAAATGTGGTCTCTCAATGCTGGAAACATTAACCTGTTACTATCTTTTTTTTTGAGATAGTATATTGCTCTGTTGTATATTGCTATAGTATATACTATACTGTGTATTTATATCATATCTCTTTATAGATACATATCCATATATACCTATATATACATATGCATATATGTACATATATAGACAGTATATAGCTCCGGTTGTCTTTGAACTCAAAATCTTCCTGCCTCAAACTCCTGGACACTGGGAATGCAGAGATGTATCAACATGCCTAACATGTTAGCATCATTGGAAGGAGCCGGAGATTGGGGATAAGATACCATACCTGCTATTAGAGTGGGATTGATCCAGTACATGGTCACATTATCGCAAATCTCCAGAATTTTAGAATTTTTCAGAAAGTCTCGGTTTTCAATAGGCTTTTCTGCAGGAACCCAAATCACTGACTGTTCAAAGAAAGTTGTAGTGATTTCTTCATTCTGAAAGTACATCAGGGATGGGATTGTAGAGAAATTAGTACAGCAAGTTAGATATTAGGAAGTACTGAAGAACAGTATGTTTTAAGCCCGAGTAATGGTTGCAACACCAGGGATGGCTGCTGGAGGTCTGTCTCCATGTCATGCTGACAGTAGATGCACATTGAGGAGCTAACTGATCCTTTTATTCTGGGTCTGGCAGTAAGGTTTCTCACTAAAATAAGAGTGCTGTCTGCCATCACTTCCTTTTCATCATGTTCTGGGAATTCCCTGGGCCATGCAAGTTTTAATTTGATCATCTGGAACATGAGTGATTTACATTTCTCCCCTTTAAATGGGTGAATACCTGCCTTGTTTTTGGGGTGTAGCTAAGGATGAACACAAGATTTCGCCTCAAGATGAAACAAACAAACAGACAGACAAACCAAAACTCCTATAATCTAAACTAGCCAAATCAGTTAAATAGCCAGTTAGTCTACCATTTTGGATTTATGAGACATTTGTCTTTTCATGTTTTGAAGTCTTCAGTTTATGGAAAGTGGATTCCTTAATTCCATTCATTCTAGATGTTCAAGGTTTAGCTCACAGAGGGCTCTGTTTACAGAGCTTCTCAGTTTTGTTAAAAATATCTTCTCTTCCATTTCTAGTGCTGGGAGTAGTTGCCTTGAATACCTAGTTCTTACCTACTTGTCAATAAGACTTCTACACTTTAACCCTACTCTTAATAAGGCCTTTTCATACCTCTTTTGTTTCTTCTTGGCTTTATGATTTCAGTGTGTTTATTTATTCTCCAAAATTTGCCTTTGTATCATTTTTTTTCTCTGAACCATTCACAACTTTCAAGTCCTGGCTCTTTTGCCCTTGAGTCTGTGAAGACCTTGGAACACATTGAAAGGGATTGTACAAAATGAGGTTGATGTGCTTTGTTAGCAAACCCAGGGCTATTTATACACTGGCTCTGCATGCTTTACATGCACATGCCATAGATACAGTGGTGAGCGAAGTACAGAGTTAGAGGTTTTGTAATTTGCAACCACAAATTTGTCCCACTAAAAAAGACTCGTAGTGTGAAATTCTGTTTTCTTGGAGATGAAATAATTTTACTATCATGTGACCACAATGTGTGTTATTTAAAAGATCCTACCAAATTAACTGAGGAAAAATTAGGGCACAGAGAAGACATGGGCTTCTCTAGCATGCAGAAAAAATCCCATTCTATCATGTTAGGCTCTGATTGTTGCCTGTCTGTGCTTGATACATTATTTTCTGCAGAGATTTTCATATGATATTTTATATAGCCACCTTTAAAACATTTTTTATTTATTGTGTGTTGGGGGAGCAGGGCATATGCCACAGTGCACATATAGAGGTCAGAGGGCAACCCACAAGAACTAGTTCTCCTTGTGTCAGGTAGATCCTCAGAATTGAACTCGGGTCATCAGGCTTGGCCACAGGTGCTTTTACCTGCTGACCCTTCTCTCTGGCCCTATAATATCTTTTAAATCCGAACTGATAAGTTTTAGGCCTCCTGAAGGCCTCTCTGCTGTCACAACAAACTGAATCAGACCAAATTGCAAAGCCCAGGTTTAATGGGTAAAGCGCTCCTGCGTGATTCCCTGGTCCTGCAGAGAGGAGATGGGACGAGAGACCAGAAGAACCACAGGAGTCTGTTTTCTGGGATGCCACTTATATATCCTCTGTGGGAGTCCTCCTGACCTGTGTTTGGTGGGCTTTGAAGGGGCAGGTTTAGGGAAAGAGATGAGGAAGGGAGCCGAGGTGGATCTTCTACCAGACTCCTTCCAAACATTCCGGACTCTTTGGGTGTAGGGATGCCAGGGTGCCAGGGGTTGAGATGGAGCTCACCCAAACACTAATCTCCTTTCATGTTATCACTGCCCCCTATACTGCTTCTTAATTTCTTGGGAGTCGATCTGTTTTTCAGAAGCGTCTAATATAATTTTATTAGAAACAAAATGAAACTGTGCATAATCTATCACTACCATAGACCTTGGCAGCAAAGCTTCCTCTTTGGACTTTCTTCTGGTTTTGGGCGGCACGGGGGCGGGAGGATTCTAGGAACAGGGATCTGTAACTTCTGTAAGCTGTGAAGAGAGCAATAGCATGAAAAATAATGTGGGGACTAGCAACAGCTCTGAGGAGTCTTGGGTAAAGAATAGGAAAAATAGTGTAACCCATCAGCACTTCCCATAAAAGAAAAGGAAAAGAAGAAAAACATGTAAGTGACCAGTTGGAAGAACGTGAAAAAGAACATGGGAGAAGGAAGAGAAAGAGATTTCAATGTATATAGAGTCCATTATGTCATTGCCACAGTCCCACTTTCGATTTTCCAGTTTTAAATATAAAAGCAAACTAAATGAAGCCAGAAGAACCTCAAGGGCTGTGGGATTGCTGTATTTTAGGCAGTGATGACCCATCTCCCGTGCCTTCCTGGGATCATTCATTCACTAATTGGAGCAGGGGCCTAGTCATCCCAGTTTAGCAGTGTTTCCAGAGGATCCACAGTATGTGGAAGTTTTCCCGTTTGCTTTTGCTTCTCCTCAGGAGCACTGTGGGTTACTGACACTAGCAGCGCAGCATAAAATGGTGAGGTGAATAATCAAAAACCTTTAAACTAGGTGACTGCTGGAGCACGACAGAAGTGGTACGACCCCCACGTAGCCTGGGGACTAATTTCCTCTTTAAAACACAATTCATTTTTATTATTTTAATTTGTGTTATTTTATGTGTAAGGGGTTTAACATGCATGTATGTCTGTTTCACCAGAAGAAGGCATTGGATCCCCTGTAGCTAGAGTTACAGATGGTTGTGAGCCACCATGTGGGTGCTGAGAATTGAAAACTTGGGACCTCTGGAATAGTAGTCAGTGCTCTTAACCTCTGAGACAGCTCTCCAGCCCCTATTTTTATTATATTTTTAGTTATGTGTACACCAGATGTGTTGGATCCCCTGCAGCTGGAGTTATAGACAGTTGTGAGCTGATTGATGTGCGTACTGGGAAGTGAACTAGGGGTCCTGAATCATTTTCTCCATCCCGCTCTAATATTCTTAAAGTCTTTCTCATACGCATGATTGCTTTTGTTCTTCTGATTCATTCCTCTCACTAGAAATCATTGGTTCGGTAGCAAAATTACATAGGTTTGTTGTTGCTGTTGTTTGTTTTTAAAAATAGGTATTTGGGTATAAATATGTAGTGTATACCCCAAAGCACGAACTTTATTTCTTTTCTTTTCTTTTTCTTTTTCCGAGACAGGGTTTCTCTGTGTAGCTTTGCGCCTTTCCTGGAACTCACTTGGTAGCCCAGGCTGGCCTCGAACTCCCAGAGATCCGCCTGGCTCTGCCTCCCGAGTGCTGGGATTAAAGGCGTGCGCCACCACCGCCCGGCGAACTTTATTTCTTAAAAGACCTCACTCAGTTCAAGACCTCAGTCTGCTACTCAACTAGCTGTCACTCTTTTGTCGTAAGTTCCAGCTCCTATATCTGAAAATGGGAGTAGTTCTAGTGCCTAGTTACACGACTGAGGATCCAATGGGAAGAGAGCATTCTGTACAATGGTTGGCCAGTTAATGGTGTTTTTACTACTGTAATTTTTCTCCCATACCTCATCTATTTCCTCTTCTGGTTCCGAAAATTCAGGAATCACTTTGATTTGAGTTTTAATAAAGCACTTTTGAAGACCTACGAAGTAGATGCCAGTGTATCCCTACGAAACAGACAAAACAATAATGTAATTAATTTCCTGTAATGGCCACAATGAATCCCGTGACCTATCAGAGCCTCAGACTGGCAAACTTTGAATTCGTAGAGAAAGCTTTGTCATAAATGAAATGAAGGCTAAAGGCTATTTTTAACTTGATTCAATGGTTGTAATATTTTACGTGGAAAGCCTTAGGGGAAACAGTCAACTCACGTTTTTAAAGTCATGAACTTCCAATGTTTCATCAGTGCCATTTCCACTTCTGAATATTTCCGTTCTGGTCATGGGATCAATTTCCATGTAAATCTTCTTCTTCTCCCCATTGCTGTAGAAAGTGTGCTCCATGTCATAGGTCTGGGAGAGAAGAGGAAGAAAAGCAAGTTCTAAGATAGTCTTTGAGCTCCTTCATAAAATGGTTTAATTGGGGAAATACCTGGGATATCTTCTCTTTCCGGAGCCTTTCTACTGAGGGGTCATCTCAGCAGCTTGCCATCGGACACTCTTTAAAATCTGTGATTAAACTGAGGTGCATTTTGGCGTTCAGGCTGATACGGGGATCCCTTCAGAGTCAGTGTTTTGTATTGAAGCCAAGTAGCTGAGCTAATTATGAAGAATTCCAATGGTTTTCTTGGCACCCTTGGGTAAGTAGCAAATGATATTCTGCAAAATCAGCCTGTGAAGTATTTTCCCCTTGTGTTAAGCCAAGGAATCATCTCAAGCCTATGCTGCTTCCTGAAGCTACTGCTTCCTTTTCTAAGTGTCCCGTGATTACTCTTTCCATCCTTTCCATCCCATGAAATCCATTACAGCCAAGAAAGCAATTTGAAAACATTTAGAGCGGTTAGCTATTACTCTCTATTTCCATATCTATCAGGATTTTAATAGTGCCTCAATAGTATTGTGTTTGTCCTGAATCTGAAGATATTATTGGCCAATAATCAGTCATCCTCTTGTCCTGTACCAGTTTATTTTCCTTTATTCTTTAAAATCTAGCAGTCACTTGCCTTCCCTTAGCCTTCTGTTTTATAGGTTAACCATCCCTACTCAGGTTATTGCTGGGTTCTGTTTTTTAAACTTGATTCCATTGTTTTCAGCTTCTCTAGATTCCTCTGCACAGGTAGACTTTGGTGACAGGGTGAGGTGCCATAAATTAAGTAACAGAATCTTCCAAGGAGAGTGCCTCTGAAAGGGTATGTATCAAGCCTTTCTTGAGTGGCTGAAACAAATCCCCAAACTTCCTTCTGCTCTCTAAAAGACAATTCTCTCACTACAGACAAACAGGACCAGTTCTGTGCTTTTTTCAGTCTTGGAGTTAAACATCGAACCTCTAACTTGGGACATATTTGGGGCTATAGACAAATATCAACTCCAAAGGAGTTTGATCTCTGTTGCAAACCATGCCAGAGTTGATGGTGCCATTTGCAAGTCTATCTTCCCCTCATTGCTTGGAGGCTTTTGCCTGTTAGATGTCTACATACTCAATTGTCCTTCTGAAGAAGCAAGTTGCCTACAGAGCCAATGTTGCTTTCTAATGACACAGTTCCTGGTGGTGTCCTCCTCCATGAGTTTGCCCTGGTTTGTGTTGTTTTTAGTGTCTGCGGATGCCTGCGACAGCATGTTAGTTTAACCTGGTCAAATTTTTCCCAAGTCAAGTAGAAAAACAAGTTGGATGGGTTTGTAGAAACAAATGTTACTTCAAGCATGAAAAGTCTGAGGGAGCCGTTGAAAAGAAAAGCAGAGGCAAAGCCATTTTACCTCCCTGTGGCCCTGTGTGCCGTAGACATGGATAGCAGTTATTTGTTGATTAAGTATCGTCACCAATGACAGTTCTTATTTCCTGAAGGAATGCTGTGATGATTGGTAAGGTCTTTTAAAGTCAAGGAAAAAAGAATGGAGAGCTCTCCAGAAGCTATAGTGTTAACTTAGGAAGGCTGGTCTTGTTTGTGTCAGGGAGAAGACTCCATTCATTGCTTCTGCTTATATCCTCTCGCTTCTAGTTCTGCAGCCAGCTAGAGAAGAGAAACTTGTAGGTATGACAAAAAAAAATTGAGCCCTCAGTCAGCTGAGTTAAGCAGAGGACAAAGGCATCCACTTCAGACACAGCCTTGTTGGGTTTCCCAATAGGGGATAGTTTCTTTAGAAATACTATCCGTTGTGGAGACAAATGTTGACAGGACTAGCCCCCAGGGGCTGGGCTGGGGTGTCTGTTTCATCGCAGCCCCACTGATGGATTATTGCATGGAAAAATTGGGTTAGAGACTAGGGGATATTGGACTGTGGCCTACCTGGGCAAAAGAAAGAGAAAATACAGACTGCATTTTCAATCATCAGTAGAAGACTATGGGACTGTGCTGATGACATTTAAAATTTCAGTGTACTTCTGTGGAATGAGTTTTCCTGCACTCTTGGCAATACACTTTACTTGGACACCTTTCTGGATGAGTACTATTGGAAACTGCCAAGCTCAGCAGATCTTCATTATTTTCAACATCTCAACAAAGAATTGGGTTTGTTTGTTTGTTTGTGTTGTTGTTATTCAGCGAGGGAAGAGGCATCATCCATGTTAATTGTATCCATTAATCAGCTTGTTGATTTTGTGTTAGCAATGGTAGCTTCTTAAATAGAGTGAGATCAGAATGACTTCATTTGTGTATAAATCCTTAGTGTGTGGGAGGGTGTAGGAGTAGGGAGCTACATATTTACCCAGATGGAATTCTGCTATCAAAGGTGTCCTTTTGAAACAGACTGTCCTTTGTCTAGGAAGATGATGCCAATGACTTACTTTGGACTGTGTGGGGATGGGTTTGAGTAAATCCAGACATACTGTCTCACTCAGGTCCCTGTGGAGCATACTGCTTGGGTAATGGCTATGCAAGCTTCACTGGCCCATATGAAGACTGAGCTCATGCCCTTGGCATCAGAAGTACTTTGCTGTCTACTAAGCTCCCTGGCTCCTGGGTTGAAGTGCCTTCTGGAGAAGAAGAACTAAATGGCTTTGCCCTGTCCAGGAACAAACTAAAGCAGAGACAGGGTGGCTGACCTTAGAAAGGTATGAGTGGGCTCCAAGCATCTCTCCTCAGCCTCTGCTCCCAACTTAGCTTTGTTCCAGGAGAGACAGCGCAAGGACAGCATGTGACATGAACTATGCCCTTGCCAAGTTGGCAAGTAGATGAGCCCTCTTGCTGGTATCTTCATACCCTGTTCCCTGTGTACCCTCATAGCCCTCTCCCATGCCTGCCTCGTTTCCATCTGGCCCTTTGTCTCTTGTCTAGACAACCAGGAATCTGCCGTGGCTTGAGGGATCTTATGTAAGAGAAGAAACCCATCTGACAAATGATTTTGCATTTAGATATTAGCAACAGAAAAGACATTTGTCAGTTTGAAAAATTGAATGTAATGCTTCACTCAAAGGAATGAAGTCGTAATGGTACATTTTAGGTACTGTGACACCAGGAGCAGGAGATGGGGCGCGGGGGGGGGGGGTCAGGGCATCTTTCCAACACAATCCAAATGGGTTCTTACTGGCTTTATGTTGGAATAGGACAGAGAGGCCAGTGGAATAGGCAATCTGTAAGAAGACCACACTGACAAAATATGGGGGAAACATGAATCCATTTTTCTTCCCTGTCCAGGAATTCTGTCCTCAGTCCAGTTAAGTCTTCCATTCAGGGCAGGCAATAAGCCCCAACTGCCTCCTACAGTGTGAACACTTTACTCTGCTTTTTTGTCTCCGTTGGTGACAGTCTCTGAGATCAGAAAAGAAAGCTTTTTTAAAAGAGTAAAGCTGACTCATGCATTGGTGTGATGGATCTGTTTGGGGGCAAGCAGCTTTAGCCTGTCCTGACAGGGATTTGAGGACATTTGGCTTAGGTTTGTTTTTTTGAAACCTGTGATTAATCTAGCTGGCTCGTCCCCCCCCCCCACCTTCATCCTTTACTGTCTGTTTATGAGGTACACACTCCAAAGGTGAAATACATGCTCAGAATAGCTGGCTAGCAGGTGCTAGGCTGGAAGGAAGGGAAGGGAAGGCACTGTACCATATTATTACAGAGCCAGCCTGGGAGAATGAAAGGGCCTCTAGGTATTGCTCTACCAACACAGTGCTGACAGATTGTTTCTTATGCATAGCTGGACTTCTGCATCTTCAATCATCAGTTCTCAGACCTGAATAAATTCGCATAAGCAACCAGACATTCCTCATTAAAGAAAGAGCAGGGAGGGGAGGAAGGAAGGAAGGAAGGAAGGAAGGAAGGAAGGAAGGAAGGAAGGAAGGAAAGAAAGAAGAAAGGAAGGAAGGAAGGAAGAAAGGGCCAGCCATTTATTTCATTTATAGACTTGAACTAGATGGGAAGTTTTGCTGTATCCACAATCCTCTCCCCAGTTCCCAAATTGAGCTGAAAAACAGGGAAGAATCCCCAGAAAAGGTTCTAGTATTAATGTTAGTCCTTCTACCTACAAGCTGTGTGATTTGGGACAAGTTACTGAATGCCTCTGAGGGTTCAGTCCCTTTCTGCATCCCCTTTCTGGTTGCAATATTGGGTAGTTGGCAAATCCAGTTTTTCTTAACATTTGTCTGGTACCTTTCAGGTTGCTTGTTCGGTTGCAACTACCTGTTGATCACCTGGGCTTCTTATCCCTACAGCTCCCTACAGCTCTGTTTGAGGGCTCTACTTTCACATGCCCCATAAAGCACTCAGTAAATACAACCTTAGGAATAAGCATTAAGAGTATACTCATAGCCATCAGAATCGAGCATCATGTCATTTGTAAGATGTACCCCTGAAGAGTTTAAAATAGCAACCGGCCCAGTAAGGATCATTGTACAAGGGTAAACTTGGGTCTTGGAAAAAAAAGAGAATGAAGACATGCCTTCTTTTCCAAAATGCTGATGTGGCAGCATCTGGTGAAACTCAGTTCCCCTGCTTAAGAGATTCCAGATACATCTCCAGCTTTTGCCTTGAGGGTATAAATGCTTCTCCAGTACCATGTTTCAACCACTAAACTGTTGTGTATAAGAGCCTAGGCAATCTAGAGAGAAAAGTCCCTTCATGTGCCTAAAGATGAGTGAAGAAAGTTGGTCTGGGGCTAATGCTCGTGGTAGAAAAATAGTCATGAAGAAAGCTGGACTCAGACTTGGCAAGAAAGTAATTCTTTTGTGCAATGGATTTTCAGCCTAGGATGATCTTCGGTATGAAACATAAATGAGACTGTTTCAGTGATCTTCTGCAATTGAAGTTGCATGGGCAGGACAGAATGCTCGCTTATCTCCATGACCTCTCATGCTTCTAGAATGTGGAATTTGAAGGAGCATCTCCCGGAATATGTTGATTGCTGCGCGCGCGGGGTTGGGTAATTACTTCCCAGCAGCCCTAAAAATCACCACATAGTTCTGATGTATAGCAGGAAGCACACACCATTTCATTCACATAACCTTGAATCTATGTCTCATTCCACAAAGGTTTGCAAGAGTGGGGTATGAAATCTGTGCTGTGTTTATAAACTGCTGGTTTAAGAGCTACAGCCTTTCTGTTGGGTTTCTCCATGTTGCTTTGATTAGTTGAGGAGTTGGCTTCTAATTATTTCAAGTTCAGTGTGGAACACAGGGAGCTCTAAGTAAGACTGTTTTTCCCCAGTAAATCTGCTTCATGGATCCTAAGGAAGTTATTGCTTAGAAGTGGACCCTCAATATGATGACCTCTCGAAATTTCTGGACCTGAATATGTTTTTCCTACTCAGGAAAGCTGAACACAGAGCCTTATGGACTTGGTTTATTTCCTCGAGCCTCTTCAAGTCTCCTAGGTATGGCTGTGGCTCAGGGAACCTAGGGCCTGGAAAGAGGTACAGAAGCTCTCTCAGAGTTGACCTTCATTTAATTTTGATTGATTTTTGTTCTGGTTAAGAGTGTGTGTGTGTGTGTGTGTGTGTGTGTGTGTGTGTGTGTGTGTGTACCTCACATGCATGCTTGAGGTATACTAGGAGTCAGATACTGCTTATTCTCATTTGAAATCAGTCATCTGGATCTTTTGTGCCTATGAAGGTGGGAGGGAAAGGAAAGACTTAGTAGCATGGAAATGTCAACAGCAGATGTAGGATGTTAAATAAACACTGTTTATTATAAACAGATGTTGAAAAAGAAAACAAGAAGGAGTGTTGTGGGGGCTGGAAGACTGGAAGAGCAAACACTGAGAGCTGGGAGACAGCCCCAGGATAACAGAGGTATCACTACAAACAATAAGCACAAAAACATCAGTTGTTCTCTCTACCAAAAGCCCGACAGACCTCACAAATCACACAGGCAACTAAAGCAAAAGCCAGAAGACTATGGTTTTTAATTGGTTAATAGGCATTTCATTCCAGCCCATACTATTAAAGAGAGAGTCTTAAATTTGTACAAGATGCTTGGATCATTTTCCTCTGGAAATATTCTTCCCAGACTAATCTGAGTACTTTTATTTTCCCTGGATTCTTAAGGGCTCAGATGCAGGCCTAGTGGTCTTGGTCACTAGGAACATGGTCCAAAGCTCTTTGTCTGGGACTTAGAAGGTAGAAGGTGATTGAATAAGGAATCCAAACTGCTACCTGGTCTTCTGATTTAGAGTGACCCAACCTGACTTTGTGGTGAAGGCCAGGACTTATATATGAAAAAGAGTATATTATAACCCCCCATGGAATAGCAAGTTAATAGTATTTGGTCATAGTAGAAAAACTTATCCCAGGTGATACATAATGTCTTTTATTTGTGTATCTTCATAATGACTTTGGCCTCTCCTTTACACTCCTTTTCGTGAAAATTATATCCTAAGATGAATTACTTCATGAGAACTTTGATCTTTTCTTTTTAAGTACACTTTAATCAGTAGCATACCCCACCTTTTCCATGTATGCACTGACTGAGATTTTGTTTGGTTTCAGGAGTTACAGAGTTGATCTTTGGAAATCATATTTAAAAGAACTGGAATGGGAAACAAAGATAGTATAATTCGAAGGTAGGGGAGATAATGAACTCGGATAGGGAGCGTGGATTCTTACAAGATAAAGGCAAGATCTCCTCCAGTCATCCCCCAAGTCATTTATTACTGCACTGAAGCAAACACCACTGTAAGAGTAGACAAACACATAAACGCAGTTGGGATGGCATTTATAGTGCCAATGAATACAAGAAAATAAGAAAGGCTATCGTGTCATTGTTCAGACAAACAACTATGAATGGCCAAAATGATTAGCTACTGACCACGTACAGTGAAGGCATTATATTCACAGCAACTAAAATGATTTATGGGACCTGTACTCACATAATTTCCAAGAGAATTAGTGATTCAACTTTTGGGGTAGCACATCACTTTAGAAATTAGCTAAGTGGTACCGTAAGTAAGTAATTGTACTGGAATGAATGTTGGCTCTCAATTCAATTTCTTTTTCTTTTCTGATGTTGGTTGCTTTGCACACCTTGCTAGCCTTAACATAGTTGGCTTCTCTAGAAAGCCATCTGAATAGTAAGTAGTTCAAAAGCAGTAGGGCAGTGGGGGTGGGCTAATAGGAGTGGGTGATGCCTGAAAACCTTTCTGGAACATGATGTAAATAAAAAGGCAAACAGAAAAGTAGGCTTGTTTGCTCCCCCTCACACTTAAACTTTACAAGGTATCCCTTGAGACTAAATGCAAGCAGATATTGCAGCAGAGGTGGAGAATCCCAGGGGAGCTATGCTTTACTTCTCTGTTTGCATTTGGACAGTTAGCCAATTTATGTTCTTTTTCTCCCCCTTTGTCTACTTTTCTCCATGAACTCCTTGCTCCTACTGCTCCTTTGGCTCCTAATGGTCCATGCCAACCCATTTTCTTCTTGTCTCATTTTCCCTCCTGGATCTGTGCCTTTTCTTCCCTACATCGGCTACTAAGTAGAAGTGAGCATCTCATGACCAAAAATCAACACCAGCAGCAGTAGCAGCAGCAACAATAACGGCCCACAAATAGAGAAGAATATGGCAAAGCCTAAAAGCCCATCTTCATGGGTTGTAGTTCATCTCATTCTCATTCTAATGGAAATTGTTAGCAAGAAAGAACTATGATTTTATTTGGGTCACATCAAAACTTGTCTATTGCATGTGAGCTCAGGAATAACAATAACATGGAAGCTCTAGTTCTGGTTAAGTAACAAATAATTATGAACTCAGATATGAGAACTGCTTCTTTTCAAAAGGAGTTTGCCTTGCTGCCTGTCCTCACAGCAGATGCATTCAAGTCAGAACATAATCCCTGAAAAGCATTTGCTGCCACTTCAGGTGGTTTCTTTCTATGTGACTGTCTGGTTACTTTGCCATAAGTTTCTGCCCAGATAATGGAAAGAAAGATAGAAAGTAGTTTTTTCTTTCTTACATTAAAAAAAGCTTCCAGGAGATTTAACTCCTTCAAGTCAACCATAAAAGAGTGGGTAAATTTACTTCTTGTCACTTCTAACCAAAATGCACAAGACAATTTCCCCTCACCTAAATAAACAAACGAAAGAAAAACATTGATTTCATTTTCTATGCCCCTAACTGAATAAAAAAAAGATTAAGAGTTTTCATTTTCATATTAGTTCACATATTAATCACTAGTTAAATTCAATCAAACTCGGTAAGGAAACACTGGTAAGTGTCGGTTACTTACTTTCTTGGATACCTCGGGCCAGAAGTGTTTGCTCCCCCAAAACAGGACAATTAGAGTTAAGGCCAGGACACCAAACACCAGTCCACAAATCTTCAGTGATTTACATATCTTCTTGGATTTCAAAGCTTCTGCCTAAGCAAAGAACAGAAAGAATGAAACAATACACAATAACCCTCAAAATAGCAAGCCATAACTCAAAGTCTCCTTCGATTTCACTTTCTAATGTTCACATTGCAATACGATAAATCTGTGAAACCGTGCTTCTGCTCAAAAGGGAAAATATATGAATCAACTTACATTTAGAATGTGACAGTCCTCACAGTTCTCTGGAGGATTCTTTGCCATAGTCTCCCAGCACACAGTGCTCTTTCCCTGCTTTGAGAGGACTGAGACCACTGCTGAGGTGGAGTTGCAAGTGAGCCGGCTAACAGATGCCAGAGGAGAAGCTGAATTTATATGGCTCAAATATGTCATACCAGAGCCGGAGGGAGCCCAGGGGGCTCCTGTGCTGCGATTTGTTACATAGATATACCCATATATGTATATAACTTCTGTGCACAGAATTCCATCCAGAATGGCAAAGACAGGTTATAATGAAAACTATTGTCCTGGGGGTTGGGTTGGAAGGGGATCAAGCCTAGGACACATTGAAATGATTTTTCACTATGAACTTAAAATACCAGTGGCAATACATGCTGCACACTCCAGAAATAAGCAAACAGAGCAAAAGAGGGAACAAAGTTCTAATTTCAATTCCATTCAATTAAGCAAATATTTATCGCCGGGATATTAAGTATCAGGTACTTTCCTGGGTGCTGGAGAGTCAGAAGTAAATCAGATAGTGTGCCTCACTGTGTAAAAGCACTCTGTGTCCCAAGATCAACACGTATTGAAATAATTATAGTTAAAACCAGGATATAATGAAGAGCAATTGTGAGCTTTCTCTCTTTATCCCATCTCTATGATTATGTTTCTCTTCTTTAGGTGGTCCCTTAACACTGACATTCATTATGTTGCTTCATGATTTTTTTCTCACTTTACATTAGCTGCTTAAATGAACTCATCCAGTCCTGGAGTTAATATATCACTTATATAGCAATGCCATCGAAATGTGTACCTGTAATCCAGTTCTGTCTTTTAATTTCAAAGCCATTTAAGCATCACAATCATCTACATCTGGGTGTAACTCAGTATGCTACCTATCAAACTTCCGTTTTTAATACTTTCTTCCCCCAACCTACTTTCTTTCCTATAATCCTAATCTCAGTTGGTGACTACAATTAGTTTTCTGGGCCTACCATGACAAAGTATTGCCATACTGACTTGTATATAGAAAATATATTCCTTAGAAAACAAAACAAAACACTTTTATTCTCACAGTTCTGGAGGCTATAATCCAAGATCAAGATGTCATCTTCCTTCATCCCTTCCTTTCTAATATATATCTCATTTAATTTATTTTTGTTAATTTTATTGTTACTGAAAATGAAGTTATTTTCATAGAATACATTCTGATCTTAGTTCCCCCTTCCCTCATCTCCTCCAGGGTCCTTCCCACCTTCCCACCCTTTTCTCTCTTAAGAAAACAGAAAGGCAAAACCAAAAGGGATAAAACAATGAACAAACTAACAAAAAGAAAGGAGAAAAAGCATGAGAAACTCATACATATGCAAAGACCCCCTCCCAACAAAACCCATAAAAACACACAAATCACAGTGTATAAGCAAAGTAAGGCCAAAAAAATGTCTAAACAAAGCAAAACGAGAAAAAAGTCTCCCCAAATCCCCCCAAGTTCCTTTTGTGTTGTCCATCTTCTGCTGGGCATGGGGCCTACTCTTACGTGTGGTTTGTGTACACATTGAGGCTCCCTTGGAGAAACCTATTTTTCCTTTGTGAGTGGCTGTTAATTGGAGATAGCTTCTTGGTTGGGGATGGGAATTCCTATCTACTTCCCCATCTCAGTGGTGGGAACCCATCTGGTTTGGACTTATGAATACTGTCACAGTCTCTGTGAGTTCATATGTGTGTCAGTCTGTTGTGTCTGGAAGACACTGTTTCCTTGGTGTCCTCCATCCCCTCTGGTTCTCACAATCTTTCTGCTTGCTTCATAATTGTTTTTTGAGCTGTCCTTCTTTTACTTCTAGATGGCTATCTTATTGGTCACATGGTGCTTGCATTTCTTAGTGTTGGTATTCTAGTCTCCCATCCTCCCTCCCTCCCTCCCTCCCTCCTTTCCTTCCCCCCTCCCCCGTCACTCCAGGGTCCACTATGTAGCCCTGGCTGGCCTCAAATTCACAGAGATCTACATCTCTGCCTCCCTCTGCACTATCACACCAGGCTCCTGATCTCTTTTTAAAAGCATAGTAGTCATATTGAATAAAGGGTCATCTGTACAACAATATTTTACTTTAATTACCTTTTTGAGGACCATATTTCCAAATTCTAAGTCATATATGCAGTCAAATTCTAAGGTATGGGGAATCAGGGCTTCTCCATATAGAATTTGAAGTGATCCAGTTTGAGCCAGAAACCACAGGTTTGTCTTACAACCACCTCACCTTTTAATGTCTGTTTTATTCCCCTAGTCACCAGGTGTTAATGTGCTCTAATTTCTAACACCTTTCAAAGATGTTCTTCCCTCATTGGAGAGAATTTCTATAGTCACTATCATAACCTTAGCGGTTCTCAACCTGTGAGTTGCCACCCCTTTGGGGATTGCATATCATCAGATATTTATATTATGATTCATAACAGTAGAAAATTGCAATTATGAAGTAGTAATGAAAATAATTTTATGGTTGGGGGGTCAACATAACATGAGGAACTGTATTAAAGGGTCGCAGCCTTGGGAAGGTTGAGAAGCACTGGATTAGATTAGATTATCATCCTCTCAAATATATGCCTTTCATCTAGGCTGCTCTCTTGGAGCTCCAGATCATATGCCCATTTAGCAAGTAGGATACCTCCATTTGGAGATATTAAATGCCACATCACCCAGCCTGAATTAATTGTAGCTTCTTCTAAGCCATACTCTTCCTTATCTATTATCTTTCTCACTTGAAGGACACAATGGATGGTCTCTAGACCAGAAAATCCAGGGGCTCATGATCTCTTCCTCTTCTATTCATTTCCACGCCTAATCAATTATTACCTCCAGTTAACTCTGGCTCTGTATTATCTCCACAATTCTACTGTGTGGACTCTCAATCTCTACTGACTCAGTTGAGGGTCTATAGTTATTTTTACTCTTATAATACAGTTCTAAGCATTTTCTATTGCGTTAAAGTTTTCTTAAGCCTCAAAACTGAGGACAATCTCTCCTCTGCTTGAAGTCCTTTGATTAGTCACTAATGCACTTCACGGTCTTGAGTTTGGCCCCTGCCTACTCTAACTGTAGCTCTGGAAAATTTCCTCCAGATGTGGAACCAGTTGTGATGGTAGTTGGGCAGGGCATTCTTTGGTCAAGTTTTTTAAGGTCATAAGAGCATTCCCATGGAGAACCCATGTTTATGAGAATAGATGGTTTCCTTGAACGTGTCTCTCACACTATACCTCTGATGCCCCTCTTATAGTTAATACTCTGCTGATAAACATACTCAGCTTCTTCACACCATAGCCCATTGTATATTACCTTCATTGTCTGTATTTCCTTCCTGCTCCTTGTTCAGCTAGAAAATTTCCAGTTAGCCCTCAATATGTGGCTTCAATCTTTCCACTTCCTGAATGCCTTCCTCTCTCTTATCTCTACCCCCTCATTGAGGTCACTGGCCTTTTTCCTTCTGTTATCTTTGTATCTTGCTGATGCTTTAACCATTGCCCTCAGAATACTGTATTAGAAGTAATTTTTACATGCTTCACAGATAAACAGGCCTTGAGACCCTTTATAGCACCCCTTCTTTGCTAAAAATGTTGAATTAAGCCAGGAGTTAAAACAAAACAAAATGCCATGGAAACCTGGAAGGAGTCACGATAAATTCTAATTCAGGAGAGCAAAGAAAATGTCACAAAGGACATGCCATTTCAGTGTTTTTGCCATTTACTAGTACATGTGACAGGCACTGATATAGAGGATAGATGGGCATTTCAGGAATGTACAAGCAAACACAGTTCCTGACAGTCCAGTCTATCATGAGAAGAAAGGTAGTCAACTAAAAGGAGAAAATAATGAAACTAGTTACAAAATATGCTACAAAGAAAAGTGCCGGGTGCTAGGAAACATTCAGTTTAGTCTGAGCTGCCCAGATAAGTGCACACTGAGAAGATGGTCCTTAAACCCAGAGCTGAATAATAGCAGATGTAAAATGGAGATGAGCACAGCATAATTATTTCATGCAAAAGAGGGCAGCACATGCAAATACCCTGAAGAAGGAAAATGGTTGGAGTAGTCCAAAAAGAAAGACACGGCCGGTCACGGTGACTGTAATAGAGGGAAAGAGCTGCTTGGGATAAGAGTAAAGAAGGCAGGGGCCATATCATACAGAATTGTATCTTTTAGGATTGTTTGGGCTGCATGGAACAGGAACCAACTTGTAGTGCTTCTTCTCTCATAAGATGAATCTCAATGTCGACAGCGCGGGGCTAGTTCAAGTGTAAGGGATCCAAGCCTCTGTCTTTCCATTCTGTGATTCTGTGATAATAAAATGACTCTCATCATTATCTTCTAAGATGGCTTCTTCACCTCTGGAAAGGAGAAAAAGGATGGCAAGGGGCAACAAGAACATGTGCCAGCTGAGTTTATCTTTTTCTATCAGGAAAGTAATGTTTTCCAGGAAATACTATCCTATAGATTTTTTATTATTATGCTGGCTAGAATTGTGTTGGATGGCCACTTCAGCTACAATAATAATACTGTGAGACGGTTTTATTGTCTACCCACCTTGCTACTATTCCTAACAATATTGTCTTTCTATAAACTGAGGAAACATATTGGACATTAAAATTGCAGTTTCTGCCTCAACAGTCATGGTAAAAGCTTGAAGTTTATTTTAAGAACAATGAGGATTCACTGAGAGATTCCAGCACACTTCTTTTTACATTTAATAATATCTATCTAGGTTCTTTGAAAAGAATAAATTATAAGAAGACACAAATATTAAAAGAAGTAATCATGAGAGATGCCAGTGGCTTGCCAGAGGCAGAAATGGAGATAAGCAGGCAGATTCGGCATAGATTTTAGGAGTATGTGCTTGGCCATAGATTGGACATAGAGGGCAAGAGAAGGGAAAGAATGAAAAATAAGTCACTGAGACCTGGCTTGCACATTCAGATGGCAAAATGAATTGATATTAAGAAGCACTGAGGAAGACCAATTTTGAGCAGTCGATAAGTATTGTTAGAACACATTAATTTTAATTGTTTTTGCAGTATCCAAGATGCACACACACATGCATGCACACACACACATGCACACCCACGTATATGCACACACATCACACACACACCACACATGCACATCCATGCTTGTGCACACACACCACACACACACCACACATGCACACCCACACATATGCACACATGCACACACACACATACACACCCATGCATATGCACACACACCACACCCATGCAAACCCATGCATATGCACACACACCACACCCATGCAAACCCATGCATATGCACACACACCACACACATGCACACCCATGCATATGCACACACACCACACACACATGCATGGACACACACATGCACACCCATGTATATGCACACACATACCACACACATGCACACCCATGCATATGCACACACACACCACACACATGCATGCACACACACATGCACACTCATGAATATGCACACACACCACACACATGTACAACCACACACATGCACGCACACCACACCCATGCAAACCCATGCATATGCACACACACCACTGTAGCTAGAGTTTTCCTGCCTGGCCCAGTCAGGACAAATCTCTCTCACCTGCCAGTCCCACAGCCGCTCAGACCCAATCAAGTAAACACAGAGACTTATATTGCTTACAAATTGTATGGCTGTACCAGACTTCTTGCTAACTGTTCTTACAGCTTAAATTAATCCATTTCTATACATCTATACTTTGCCACGTGGCTCGTGGCTTACTGGCATCTTCACATGCTGTTTGTCATCGTGGCGGCTGGCAGTGTCTCTGACTCAGCCTTCCACTTCCCAGCTTTATTCTCCTCCTTGTCCCGCCTATACTTCCTCCTGCCTGACTACTGGCCAATCAGTGTTTTATTTACCAACCAATCAAAGCAACACATTTGCCATAAAGAACATCCCACACCACACCACACACATGCACACCCATGCATAAGAACACACACACCACACACATGCACACCCATGCACATGCACACACACCACACACACCACACACACCACACATCTTTTTGAAGAGCGCTGTCATTGGTAGGTGAACCATGCTCCAGTGGAAGGCCACAAATTTATATATGTATAAGCTGCACAAATTGGTCTTGATGGATGAAAAAAATGAGTACACAAAGTTGGGTGGAAAAGGAAGGGAGAAGGGATCTGGGAGGAGCCAGGGAAGAGGGTGAACATGGCCAAAATTCATTGCACAAAATTCTCAAAGATCTAATAAAAATAAATGATAAAAAGTCTAAACTTTGTAAATGCTTGAATTGAGCAATCTTTATTTTGATATATGTTTTGGTTGTCTAATCCCAGTTTCTTAAACAGAGTCATAGTCCCATATGATGTCATGTAACTGAATATGAAGGTCATAACAAATTTGGTGACAGTAAAGATTTTTCAAATGCACAATAACAGAAAACGCAAAATAAACGTGAGGTGTTTCCGTAGCCCTCAACCTTGTTGCATCCCACAACATCATTTTAGCTGTTGTTCTGAATTACAACCTGTGCACTTTGTACTGTGCATGCCATCACGCCACAAACCCGCAATGACCTCTGTCTCAGCTCACATTAGAGTACTGCATTCTATGATTGCAGTGCTTTACTGTACACACAATTTCTGCACTTTGTGTGTGTATGAGTGTGTGTGTGTGTGTGCGCTCGCGCGCGCGCGCTCATGGAGCCCAGAGATTAACATTAAGTGTCTTCCTCAATTGTTCTCCACCTTATTTTTTCAGACAAGATCTTTCATCGAATCTGGTTTGCTGACTCAGCTAGATTGTCTGGCCTCCCTTCTCTGCCGACCCAACACCAAGATTACAAGCGTGCAGCAACCTCATCTGGCTTTTTCTGTAGGTTCTTGGGGATTAAACTCAGATCCTTATGCTTGTGTGGAAAGCACTTTACTTACAGCTATCTCTCCTGTCCCTCACCTAAGTGGTGGTGGGGTTAAGACTACAAGACATACCTGCTCACTAAGAAGACCCCCATATAAGTATGGGGAAATACAGGAATATAGGAAATATAGAAATACAGAAAATTCATTTTTTTATCTTATCTTTGTCCTTTTCAACAAATGTTTTAGTAACAATGAAGAAACAGAAGAAAGGAAAAAAAGCAAGAGTTTATAACATTTCAATAACTGAATGCAAACAAAGATAACAAAATGATTAAAATGGTTGACAAAGAATTCAAAAATCTATTTTTTGACTTTGCTCTGTTTTTCCTTTTATTGAAAATAGATTCTTTTCTCGTACAATATATCCTGATTA
The DNA here is from genome assembly GCF_949786415.1 of Peromyscus eremicus. NCBI lineage: Eukaryota > Metazoa > Chordata > Mammalia > Rodentia > Cricetidae > Peromyscus > Peromyscus eremicus. The sequence continues at coordinate 81,314,545 of NC_081439.1, read as the reverse complement.
TAGTTTTTCCTCCTTCTACTCCTCCCTATCTCTCCTCTCCTCCAGATCTACTCACTTTCTGTCTCTCATGAGAAAACAGGTTTCTAAGAGATAAAAACCAAACATGACAAAATAAAATATAATAAGATGAAGCAAAAACTATCATATCAAAATTGTACACAGCAATCCAACAGGAAGAGAAGAGTCCCAAGAGAAGGCACAAGAGTCAGAGACCCACTTTTTTTCACGGTCAGGAGTCCTATAAAAATACTAAGCTAATAGCTATAATATATATGCAGAGGACCTGATGCAGACCCATGAAGGCCCTGTGCTTGCTGTTTCAGTCTCTGTGAGCTCATATGCGCCTTGCTTAATTGATTCAGAGGGTCTTGTTCTCCTGGTGTCTGCCACCCCCTCTGGCTCTTGCAATCTTTCTGCCTTGTTCTTCTGGGTCCAACAACAAAGAGTCTATTTTAACAATATCAATAACTTCTAAGAAGAGGTAAATAGAGACATAAGTGAGATAAAGTTAATTCAAGACCTAGAGGAGAAGTTTAGCAAAGAAAGGGAGAGATAATGAAAACAGTATGACAATCTTGCAGATAAAAAGATAACTAACGCATTAAAAATAAGAGAAATCATTATCAATAAAAATAGTGGAATACTATCAGGAATTGAAGACAAAGTTGAGTGTCTTCTAAATTCAGATAGCAATAAAGAAAAAAAAATAATCATAATCATGACCATGATCTTTATGGCCTTTGGGGTATGCTTAAGATAAAAATGAATTTTTGGTGTACCACACAAAACAGAGATATATACTAGTAGCATAGAAAATTTATCCAATGAGATTATTGAAGACAATTTCCCAACTCTATGGAACTATATTGACATTTAAAGCAGGAGGAATTTAGTATCCAATCAATATGACCAAGAAAGAACATCTCCATGTCATAATTAAAATACAATGGAAACAGCAGTAAAATCTACAAGAGAAAATGACAGATTAATTACAAAGATGACTCTTTCGTGTTAACGGATTTTTCTGAAGAAACTCTAAAATTCAAGAGAGAATGTTATATTGTAATCTAACTCCTGAAACCTACCAACAAAAATTATCAGTTATTCTTTAAAATTGATGAATAAAGATCTTCCAAGATAATCAAAAAACTAAAATATTCCATGACCATTCAGCACTGCAGAAGATAAATAAATCATACACAGAGAAGAGGAAAAAGAAATTCACAATCATATCACTTGGGAAAAATAAATCTCAATAGAAGAATAGATAATTGAGAATTAGGAAGAAATAAAATATTTTCAACTCTGTAAGCCAGCATAAGTAAGGGAGAAAGAAAGAACAAACCCAAACCATCCAGGAAGCGAAACAACAAAATTATAGAAACGCACATATACCTTTCAATAATAGGGTATCCAATTAAATCATGAATATAGGCTGATTAGTTTAAAACCAAGATCCAAGTGATTGTAAGAAATACACCTTATTGGCAAGAATGGAAAAGAAGATTTCAAGCAAATGGAGAATGTTTTCTAAAACTTATAATTCTATAAATTGTGAAATCTAAACAAAATTGTGTGATTCAGCAAAGTTGACCCCAGAGGGTATAAATGATCAAAACATATCAATAATAAGCAACTAAATGGAAGTAGTCTAAAACATGTATTAAAGGGGATGCAGGACTGAACAGATTCAATGCTTAATTCTACCCTTCAAAAATCACTAATACCAATGCTCCTGAAACTACTCCATAGAAAAGGAATGCTTTCAAACTCACTCATTCTTTACAGCCCACAATAGCATGATAAGAATACAATTAAATAAGAAAACTGTGGACCAATTGCCTTGATGAACATGGGCATAAAGGTACTTAATAAAATGCTTTGCAAACTGAATTTAAGAATAGCCTAAAAAGGTCACACACCATAATCAAGTTAGTTTCATTGTGGAGATGCAAGGTTGTTTTAATATACACAAATCAACAAACAATATAAGTGGAATCAAGAGCACTAGATGGATCATACCTCAACGTATTGAAGGCTGTGTGCAATAGATCTATATGCAATATTACACTCAATAGGAAAACACTGAAAGTACTTTATCTTAAATCAGGACTGGGACAAAGTTGTCTACTACTTGAAGGCAATCATATCCTGTACTTAGAAGACCCTAAAGACTCTAACAGAAAACTCAGATCAGATAAACAGTTTTAGCAAAGTATGGAGATAGAAAACAAACATACAATAATGAGTAGGGTTTTCTACATGCCTTTGATGAACTCCTCAAAAAGAAGCCAGGAATCTAACTTAATTTACAATAATGTCATACAATAAAATACCTATGTATGTACCATCTGAAGAGGGATTTTTATTTTTGTGTTCAGTGCTGGTGACTGAACCCAAAGCATATGCTTGCATCAAAAATGCTCTATTGCAGATCTAAACTAACAACCCTTAAAGAAGTTAAAGACCAAGAAAATTTAAAACATTGAACAAAGAAATTAAAGACACTTAGATGGAAAGAACTTGTTTGTTCATGTATTAAGAAGAATTAATGTTGTTAGAGCATCCATAATAGTGAAAGTGATCTACAGATTCAATATAATGGTATCAAAAGTCCATGAAATTCTTTTCAGGAATAGAAAAACAATCCCAAAATTTATACTGAAGCACACACATAATACACACACACACACACACACACACACACACACACACACACACACACACACACAGAGAGAGAAAGCACACCAGAACAAAACAAAACAAATAACAACAACAATCCCCCTAAAACAAAACACCAACTAGCAAAACAGCACTATTGTAGGTATCACAATACCCAACTCAAACTGAGATGAAGAACTCCAAGTCACAAAAACCATGCCGAATTGACACAAGAACAGATATGTAGAACAGTGAAAGGGAATACAAGACTCATATGTTTACCTATGCAGCTACTGCCTGCCATCTGATTCTTGCGAAGGAAACAAAGACTTTGGAAAGAAAAGACAATCTCTAACAATTGGTGTAAGGAAAACTAGATATAGAAACATAAAAGACAGAAAACAGATCAACTCCTGATCAGACAGACCAAAGATTAGGTCAATAACTACTAGATCAAATTCTGACTATAATAATCAGTTAGATCAGTCAATGAAAACATGGGCTGCTTAGAGCTGTCTGATGATTACATCATCCACTGTGTTGTCCAGTGTGGCCCTTGACCAAGGTACAGATATCATTGTTATCTGTGTGAGCTGCACTCTTCTGTCTGTCTGATTTCACAAAACTCTCTTCTGTAGCCTACTGTTCTCAGTATCCTGTCTGTTAATTATCAGAGGCTTCTGATAATAGAGGAACTCCAGTGTGAATCTGCATTTTAGTTTCAGTTACTCTGATTTTTATTCTTAACTGACATGGTCTGTACTTCCAGACATACTGTTAGTGAAAAGATTCTTACCAGACATTTAATTTGGGTAGATAACTCATGAATGAGATCAGTATCATTATAAAGATAACCCTTAGAGTATATAATCTGGAGTAACACCAGAAAAGTGGGAGGATACCATGGAAGTGGGGGAGAAGAAGCTCTGGAGAGAGGTAAAACACAGGTTTTATAAAGGGAGGGCGGAAATAGGAGGTCTTAACTAAAGAGGAATAATGTGGGTAATACAAAGAGAGAACGAAGAAGGAGAGATAACGTCAAGAATGTTTGAAAACGCCACAGGGGACATTATTTTATAAACTTACTTAAAATACACATTGTGTGTGTGTGTGTGTGTGTGTGTGTGTGTGTGTGTGTGTGTGTGTGTGACAAAAGGGGTGACAATGCTCCCCCAGGAGCCATAAACTATTTAATAAATACCCTAGTGCCAGGTGTGTGAAGTCTCCTTTCACAGTGTTGGTCAGAGGAGTTTGAGAGACCCCCAGACAATATAGGCTATTATCATTGCCCTTAGCTTCCTTCTAGAATATAAAGTTAACACCTTATTGTTGAAAACATCACCTACCTCAGACATAGGACTTGGAATTGGTAGTTTTAATTGCAGAACTACTGGATTACAAACCCAGGACTAATACCTTGTATTCTAGAGGTTATCAACCTACAGTTAATTCATATGCATCTCTCAATTCAAAAGAATGGTTCTGAAAGAATCATTTGAAAATTAAGCTTATTTATTTACTCAAGTGGACTAGATAATACTCCTATCCAAAGGGAATACAGAAAATGAATTAATTTGGCTAGATTTCTGCACATGGGTGAATGGCCCCATAGAATGTTTACCATTTTTCCTAGACAATATTAACTGTCAACTTAAGCAGCCTAGAGTCACATGAGAGGGGAGGGTCTCTGTTGAGGGGTTACCCAGATCATATTGACCTGTGAGAATGTCTGTGGAGGGTTGTCTTGATTGCTAGTTGATGTACTAGGAGCTTGGTATACTGTGGTTGGCACTATTGTTAGGCAAAGAGTTCTTAGCTATAGAAGACAGCTAGCTAAATATGAGCCTGTATCTAGTTAATAAGGACACCTTCCATGGTCTCTGTTGTACTTCATGATTGTGAAGTGACTTCCTTGATTGTAGTTAATACTGTGTGAAAAAGCAAGCCTTGAATCCCTGTACTGACTTCCCTCAATTATGGACTGTAATCTGTAAAGTGAGATAAATCCCTTTCCGTCAAAAGTCACTTTGGTTATGGTATTTATCACAGTAGCCAACTGGGTGAAACTAGAACACCATGTTTCAGCTTAATTTCCTCATGTCACCAATGATGTCATTGGTGCCTGACAGAAACAACAGTCTGTCCTCCAGGTTACCAAATGATCTTCATGTCTTTTGTTGGTGAGATCCTGTCTTTCTTTAGAATATTGTTAAAGGCTAAGACTCTTTGTTTTTTTAACCCATTTGTCATAGACTGAACATTTTTAGACTCCCAAAATACATAAAGAAGTTCTAGATGCCATTTTGATGCCATTTTAGAGGTGAAGCCTAGAGGAAATAAGTAAGTTATATGAGTAGTGCTCTCATACATGGTATTAATACCATTATAAAAGAAACACTAGGGGCTTTGGATACAGTTAAATAGTAGAGCATTTCCTTAGCATGTACCAAGTCCTAGGTTCAATCTCTAGTATCGCCAAAACAAAAAAGAAAGAGGGAATACGAAAGAACCCTTTAATAGCTCTCTCATCTATTTTTTGCTACATGAAGAAGAAATACTGAAAAACTACCTCTCACTAACACCAAGCTGGTCTGCACCTTGATCTAGGGATTTCCAGACTTGAGATCTGTGAGAAATAACTATTTGTTGTTTAAGCCACATGGTCTGTGGCAGCCTGTTACAGGAGCCCAAAATAAGACTCCTCTTTTCATCTTTCTTTTGATTGGCAACTGCATCAGCTTTATAAAAAGGACAACTTAATTGTGGAAATGACTTCAGGCTCTTTTGAAGTATCTACCCTGTATTAAATAGTGTCAAATACTGCTCTTAAGTAGCTTACAGCATTATGGACTTCACAGCTTCCTGGCTTTTTGCATTGTTCTTTGCACCTTGTCTCCTGCTCTGACCAACCAGATAGCCTCATACTGGCCCTCTGTTTACTTCATAGGCTCGCTTATATTGTGCTGTTTTCATTTATCAATCATAGTGTCAAGTTGGGGCTAAAAGGATCTTAGCAATTTTCTGTTCCAACACTATTACTTATAAAGATAGGAAAACTGAAAGGCAGAGGCACGAAACAACTTGCTCAAAGTAACCCAGCTAGTTAGTGGCCCAACTAGGACTGATGCCTAGGCTTTCTGATCCCTTTTCCAGGGTTCTTCCCAGTAGAGCAGGCATACTTATCCCTAGAGAAGATGAACTAATGATTTTCATACGCTCTTCAAACACGACTGGATCTGGAGTGAAGAAGGAAGGACTTGGAGGAAAACAGTAAGTTTTTAAAGCTTAGTCTGTTAAAGAGATTTGACTTTTCAACCACTATATTAGTTTTCATTTTTTCCTCCCTTCTTTGCCAGAAACAATAAAATGACTACCGTGGCACTGAGACCAAGGTAAGGTATTATACTTCAATCTGAGCTTAAATGATTTACAATTGAGTGGGAAGACTGTCTGGTGTACTAGGTTTACCAGGCTATTTCTGAATGCCACAGACAAACCATGTGACCTTCATCACATTATGCTGAAGTGCTTTTGCTCCATTTTTTTACTTTTATTTTTTTTTCATTTTACTTGGAGTGTTTAAGTAGAAATCACTGAGAAATCAGTGACTTAAAATGAGAAAGTAGCTTAAACACCTTTTTGACTGCTGTTTACAAGGATAAGATTGAGGTAGAAAGGACAGGAGACTCATTCACTGCCTTACAATATGGGTTGATTAATATTCACTATAAATTTTTTCAACTAAATTCTCTAAGATGAATAGAATGTTATATTTAAAAAACAGGAGTAGTAGGAGGTGGTTTTCTTCTTGATGGTCTTTTTTTTTTTTTTCAAAATAATCTCTTTGGATATTGCTAAAGGAGTCATTAGAAAGCAAGCATGAAATAGAGACAGGAAACGAAAAATCTTTCAGAGATTTTGACACGAGAGCAGCAACCAAGGGAAGGGGAAAAACATCCCTGTGAGATGTGATAGAGCTAAGCATTTTGGTTGGACAAACTATGTAGCTTCATGCATTTACAGGTACCAAGGAGGAGAGGTGAAAAAAATGTGCCGAAAGCAGTAGGAGATAAACGGACAGTCTCCAAGGTGCTCTGGAAAATCAATCACAAACATCATCTAGAAGCAGCTGACTTAATTCATTCTATTCCTATTACAATAAATCTGACTGGCATATAAAATTCGTGTGCCTGGAAATACTGGCCTGAAAAATTACTTTTGGGCTCTTGCTTGAATTTTTATGTCAATAAAGAAGACTAGGAAACCACCAAAAATACAAGAGAACCCAAGCATTTCCTTTTCCAGAGAATGTTTGATGGTCCAAATCTAGGGTGTTGGTAGTAACCGATTATATAATGTAATTTACGAATATTTTGGTTATCTAAAGTGGAGAGGCTGCCTTTATAGCTTAAGATGTAGAACCTTCACCAGGGCAGGTAATTGAATCTTCTTCTTTTTTCTTATATTGCTGATGGCTTTGTAGCAACTCCTCTCTACTTTTCTCAGCTTTCTTCTTCTTTTTTAATGTTAAGGGTCTGGCTAGGAAACAGAAGAGATTGAATGGCCCACACAGGAGTTGGGCTTATGACTGGGGCCTCATTAGCACCCTGGCTCAGTCAACCAGTTCGAATGAAAGCTCTACTAAAGTGACTGTGATATATTTTTACACTTTAAATGAGAACTACTGAACAAAAGAACAATGTATTTTACAATATAATCATACTCCAGGCTCTCCTGTTATGAAAAGAAAACAAGTATGGAGGGATCACTCTTGTGTGTGTGCATTTTTACTGGTGGGCTCTTGTGTGTATTTGTGTGCATTTTTACTGGTGGGCTTGTGTGTGTGTCGGGGGGAGCAGGGAGAGGGTTCACAGACTTTTTTGGGGGATTCAAGACAGGGTTTCCTTGTATCTCTGAGTAGCCCTGGCCGTCCTGGAGCTTGCTCTTTAGACCAGGCTGGTCTTGAATTCACAGAGATCCGCCTGCCTCTACCACATGAGTGCTAGGATTAAAGGCATATGCCACCACTGCCCAGCACTGGTGTGCTGTTTTTCCTGTGGATTTGCATTATTTAGTTTGATAAATACTCTTGAACTGTTATTTGTGGTGATATATTGTGTACTCTAATAAAATTTAGCTGAAGATCAGAGAACAGAACAAGCTACAAGATTAAACATAGAGGTCAGGCAGTGGTGGCACACACCTTTAATCCTAGCACTCGGTAGGCAGAGATCCATCTGGATCTCTGTGAGTTCAAGGCCATACTGGACTACATGAGATTGATTCAGTCTAGGAGAGAAAACAGAGCCAGGCATACACCTTTAATTTAAATACTTAGGAATCACATGCCTTTAATCCCAGCACTAGGAATGTTGAGAAAGGAAATGATATGGGTGGGTAGAGAAAGGTATATAAGACATGAGGAGAAAGGAACTAAAGTCTTTCGGCTGAGAAAAGCTTTTCAGGCTGAGGACTCCTAGAGGTAAGAGGTGGCTTGTTCCTTTGTCTCTCTGATCTTTTAGCATTTACCCCAATATCTGACTCTGGGTTTTTATTAAAAGAACATTTTAGAATTTGTGTTACAATTATTTAATACTTTTATCTTGTAGTCTGAAGTTTTCATGTGTCCCACCCTGCCTGTGGTTGGGACAAATCTCTCCCACTCGGGTCCTGAAGCTGCTTAGTCCCAAGTAAACACACAGAGGCTTATATTATTTACAAACTGTATGGCCTAATGGCTCAGGCTTCTCACTAGCTAGCTCTTATAACTTAACCCATTTCTATTAATTTATAAGTTGCCACATGGCCGTGGCTTACTGGTACTTTTTCATCTTGCTTCTCCTGGAGGTGCTGGCATCTCTCCTCTCCTTTCTTCTTTCTGTACATCTGCCTGGATTTCCTGCCCGCCTCTTAGCTGCGTTGCCATAGGCCAAACAGCTTTATTTATCAACCAATCAAAGCAACACATATTCACAGCATACAGAAAGATATCCCACAACATTACCTCTTCAATTTTTTTTTCATCTAAACTGTATAGGTAGACATTAGACCTGCTGAAACACATCCTCAGGTCTCATTGTCTTTTCTGTCTCATTTACACAACTTCTATATTTTTGCTTTGCTATTCTATTAAATGGGATATATTGCTTAAAGAAGTTTTAGGACATCAGAAAAATTAAATGGAAGGTAGGCATAGCCATATACCCTGCCTCCACATACATGTGGCCTCTCTCACTATCAAAGTCCTACACAACAGTGCATTTTGTTACAGTGTTGAACTAATACTGACCCATTGTTATCATCTGGATTTCATGGTTTCCATTAGAGTTTTCTGTGGGTTTTATATATTCTATGAATTTTGGCAAATGTATAATAACATTTGCCTAACATTATGGTGTCATACAGAGTGGCTCCAGTGTTCTTAAAATCCTCTGTGTCCCATCTATTTATCTCTTTCCACCCCTACCCTTGGGAAACTTGCCAGTCCTTTTATCATCTTCATAGTTTTGCTTTCCCCAGGATATCATATAATTAGAGCCTTGTTGTATGTAGCCTTCTCAGACGGGTTTTTTTCACGTAGTAACATGCATTTCAAGTCCCCCTGTGTCTTTTTGTGGCTTGATAGCTCAGTTATTTTTAGGAATGAATAATGTGCAATCATCTGGATGCAATCAGAGTTTACCTGCTCACCTACTGAGAGATTGTTGCTTCCAATTTCTGGTCATTATGAATCCAGCTGAGGGGAGTAGGTAAGTAGAATGGGGCAAAGGATAGCCTTAAATTAAGAGCTTTTCAACACACCACTGAATGGACCCACTGATGAATGGACTGGGTATGCTGCTTCAGCCAAGAGTCTTCTTGGGTAGTGAAAGAACAGGCCACTACAGACCTGGGGACCTCACAGGCCCATCCCATGATGATGCTAAGTATATGAACATATATGGCACATGCCTAGCTTCACACAGTGGTGGTGGGTGGTGCAGGATGATGAGACCTAAGTCTCAACTTTTGCCATCACATTGAACTCAGAGATGCCCTTATTGGTTTTCACTGGCTGTTTTCTGAAGCTGCTTATAGCTGCATGACTGCTAAACAAGATCCACTATGTTCTTGGACAAATCACAGCATATGCAAAGGGACAAGCCTTTAGAATTACACCAGTCTCAGCTATAAATTGCTCTCTGGTGGACTTGCTGCACTCTTCAAGAACAATAGAGACCAGAGAAGAAGCCAAGAAGCTACACAGAAAAACAAATCATCTTTAAAAAATAAATCATAAGACTATAAAGAAGTATGGTTTCATGAGTTTTTAATCTGTATTCCCCAAATGTTTAGGAGTCAGTAAAGGAAATCATTTATTTATTTATTTAAATGGGGAGGGGGTCTCACACAACCCGAGCTGGCTTCAAACTGTTTACATAACTAAAGATGACCTTATTCTTCTGATCCTCCTGCCCCCACATTCCAAGTGCTAAAATTACAGGCCTGTGTCACAACTCTGGGATTATGGTGCTGGCGATAGAAACCTTTTGCATGCTGGGCAAGCTCTTCCAATACAGTCACTCCCTTACCCTGAAAAACTCAGCTATAACTTGTTTTCTTAGAAATCATGACCTCAACCAACACATAGCTATTCAGTCTCTTCTTTATTCAGTTTAATATAAATATGACTTTTGTTGACAAAACATTACATTGTTACCGAATAATTATTATTTACACCTTATCACATTTCTGAAATTATGGTAAGTCTAAATTTTGATTCATTGTCACAAAAATTCATTTCATTTTTAAGTAGCTTGATTGCAATTTAAGCTTAATGCTTTATGTTAAGAAATATCTCACTGGAAGCAGATGCAGAGACCCACAGCCAAGCACTTGACCAAGGTCCTGGAGTTCAGTTGAAGAGGAGGAGGGATTATAGGAGCAAGGGGTGTCAGGATCATGATGGGAAAAAACCACAGAGATAGCTGACCCAAGCTAATGGGAGCTCACAGACTCTGGACTGACAGCTGGGGAGCCTGCATGGGACCTCACTAGGCCCTCTGAATGTGGGGGACAGTTGCGTGGCTTGATGTGTTTGTGGGTCCCCTGACAATGTGGTCAGGACTTATCTAGGGTACACAAACTGACTTTTTAGAGCCCATTCCCTATGGTGTGATGCCTTACTCAGTCTGGATGCAGGGGGAGGGGCTTGGTCCTGCCCCAACTTGGTATGCCAGTCTGTGTTGACTACCCAAGGGAGGCCTTACCTCCTATGAGGAGAGGATGGGGGTAGGATGGGGAGAGGGGGGCCAGGAGAAGGAGAGGAGGGGGAACAGGGGTTGGTATATAAAATGAAAAAAAAATAAAAAAGAAATATCTCACTATTTAGTTCCTGTTTGTTCTTACCAGCTTAACTTTTATTGTCTATAACACATCATGATTATGACTTATGACATCATGATATGAACTATGAGCTGGAGAAGATGGCTAAGTCAGGCCACAAGTCTTAATATATTGACTTAACTTGTTTTCCTTTTCTTTTTTAATTTAAGTTTTTTGCATACAATATATTTTTATCATATTCTTTCTCCTCCCCTAGCTCCTCTCAGATCCTCCCATTTCCATACTCACCCAACCTCACGTTCTCTCTCTTTTTTTCCCATAGTAAGCTTTGTTTATGAACTATGTTTAATTCTAAATCATTATTCAACAATAAACTATCTCTCTTGGAAGTTTAATTACAGAATAAACAAAGGATGCAGGATCAGGAATCAGTCCAAATCAAGTTCGGTGGTCAAGTTCACACTTCTGTGTGAACCTGCAGCGCACTTGACCTTGTTGCTCCTCCATTTTCTTATCTGAAAAGTGATAAAATTTTGAAAAAGTCCCTACTTTAATATCACCTGTCTTTGATATTTGAGGAACAGGGAGCCCCAGGGTTTGAATACAGGTCACATCGCAGGGAACCTCAGAAAGTCTTTCTTTCTCTCAAGGTGATGAGCCTCTCCTAATCTTCCATTGTGCAGTGTATCTGGCATTTCACGTGACTGAAACTGGAGAAGTCTGTCGCTGGTCATTTGATGGCACTAGACAAAATATTCTAGAAAATGATGGAATACTCTGAGTGCCTTTATCCAGAAATAAAGTCACTTAGTCACAGCTATATTTAAAGTTATGATTCTTTGTAGAGATCTGCTCTAGGCACCAGGGTCTGAACACCTTAAATGGCAAAGTACAGGAAAAACTCTGAGTGCTGAGCCTCTGGCAATTGCTACTTCTATCTAATAGATCTGGTCTCTATTAGACCAGGTACCTGCAGGCTTGTAAAAGCAAGCAAGACAGCAAGCAATAGACAGACAGAAAGACGGACATGGTAAGGGGTTCCTATCCAGGATACACACCAGAGCTCACATTAGATGACACTGAACAATAGGCGGAGCTTGTTGTCGCCGATTTCTTTTCCATTACCACCTGCACTAATCCCCTTACTTCCTGCTATTATCAAGTGTCTGGTGAAAGCCTCTTGTTTGGGCTTACACTTTGAGGGTATACATCCCATCAGAGCAGGAAAGGCATGGAGGTGGCAGAACCATGGCCCAGCTGGTCACACTGAGACCAAAATTAGGAAGCAGAGCATGGAGGAAGCAGGCCCAGATTATCAAACTTCAAGGCCCAACCCCAAGGAATGACTTCCTCCAGCAAGGCTCCACCTCTTAAGGATCTACAACCTTCTGGTACAGCACTATCAGGTGAGGACACAAACCTGTGAGAGGCATTTCCTATTCAAACACCAACCCACCCCAACACAAGGCTGTCCACTCTCTCCATATCTATTCAATATAGTCTTCTTTCTCTTAAAAATAAAACAAAAACAAAGGTCAAAACAAACAAACAAACAAACAATAAGACAAAAAGTGCTAACACACACACACACACACACACACACACACACACACACACACACCCCGAAACAAAACAAAACGTGTCCAAAAGACAAATATTGCCTGTCTTAATTTGTATGGGATATATAAAAGGAGATAAGTATATTAAAAGTGCAGAATAGTGGTTGCTAGGGGACAAGAGAGGAAGCAAATGAGAAGTAAGCTATACAGTTATGTAAGATGGAACTTTAGTGCTCTAATATACAGCAGAAATTCATTGTATTATGAATTAAAACTTAGTCAAGAATGTACATATCAGGGGCTCAGACTAGAAACAAAAATGAGATAAGTTTGGAAAATGATAGATGTTATTTTCTTCTCCACAGTGATAATTTCACAATATAGCTATACCAAAAGATTATGTTAATATCTTAGTCAAGGTTACTATTGTTATGATAAAACACCATGACCAAAAGCAAGTTGGAGAGAAAAGGGTTTATTTGGCTTACACTTCCACATCATAGTCCATCCCCAAAGGTAGCCAGGACAGGAATTCAAACAGGCCAGGAACATAGAGACAGGAGCTGATGCAGAGGCCGTGGATGGTGCTGCTTATTGGCTTGCTCAGCCTGCTTTCTTATAAAACCTAGAACCACCAGCCCAAGGATGACCCCACACTCAATGGGCTGCCTTCTCCATCAATCACTAATTAAGAAAATGCCCTACAGGCTTGCCTGCAGCCTGATCTTATGGAGGCATTTTATCAATTGAGGTTCTTTCCTCTCAGATAATTATAAATTGTGTCACGTTGACATACAACTAGCCAGCACAGTTACATACATTAAATGTATACGCTGTCAATAATTTTTGAAGAAATGGTGGACCTCAGATATAGCTCAGTGGTAGAATGCTTGCCTAGCATGTACAAGGTCCCAGGTTTGATCCACATGGGCTAGAGCAAAAACTCAAATAGTAGATAAAAGTGACACTCTGAATTGTGTACTGTGTATACTGTTAGTTAAGACTGCAAGTTGTATGTGATTCAAAAGCTGTCTGCAATGGTTTCAAATCCACTGTGTGAAGGCCACAGGTTTCCCAGATCTTTGATTGTGTTTAAATCCCATTTCAGTGAAAGAAGTAGATTCTGCTCACAAACTTGTCACAACACTTACTGTAAAAAGTCTAGTAAGAAATTAAAAACACAAATCACTTGCTGAATAATTCAGTCATACACTGACCTTAGAAGTAACAAGTTTACATAATATAGCACAACTGTTATTTTACAGGTAGGCAAGTAAGAAACAACCATGGTAATTCATTTGGCCTAGATAACAGAGGTAATTAGAAGCATAAACAGGCTTATTATTAGTTTTCCATGACAATTTTTCATTCTTTCAATAATAAAACTCAAAGTGCATTATTGCAAAAAAGCATAATATGTATATTTTTCACATGAGCAGGAAGGCAATGTGACATTGCAAAAAATAAATATTAATATCTGAAAATAAAATGTGTTCTTATCTTTTGTTCTTTCTTTAGAATCTTTTTGGTTTATGGACTCAATAATTACTTAACTCTTTGAGGATATTAATGGTTCCTTTTATAAAGATTATTTTTGGAACACCATTTCTCTCTCTTTTTGGTCTCCTTATCTACATCTAAACTTTCTTATCTGTCTATCCATCCATCTATCTATCTATCTATCTATCTATCTATCTATCTATCTATCTACCTATCTATCTATCTATCTATCTATCTATCTATCTATCTATCTATCTATCTATCTACCTACCTACCTATCAACCCATCATCTATCTATCATCTATGTATGTATGTATATATGTATGTACGTATGTATCAATCTACCTATCTCTATCATTAATTCTATGTATCTTCCATATACTTACCTGTCTAGTCTCTATCTGGAGACAGCAATAGAAGAAATTTGATAGAGTATGTCAAGAATTTACAAGAATCAGCATTTTCTTTCTATAAAAGCAACACATTAGAGATACAATTGAAAAGAAGACAGTATTTTAAATAGCAACAAGAAAGACAAAATGTTTAGCCAGGATTGTATGAATCATTTGAGGAAAACCCTACTGAAAGATGAAATTAACTTCACTAAATGGAAAGATATATTTAACTCTAGATTTGGGAAGACTCACACTGTAAATAAGTCAATTATCTCTATATTAATTCACAAATTTAATTGAATTTCAATAACTTATCAGTTTCTCTTTTAATCTACAAAAGAAATTTTAAGCTCATGTGAAAAAACCCAAAAAGTAGAAAACATTTTAAAGCATGTATCAAAAAAGAAGTATAATTTTATAAAATACATTATGAAAATTCAAAAGTTAAGTGTTTTTCACATAATTTATTTTGATCATAATCTTTTCCCTTCTTTAACTCCTCTCAGATTCTCCCCACATTCCTATCCACCTAACTTCAACTTCTTTCTCTTTCTTCCTCTCAAAATAAACAAAGTAAAAAAAATCAAAACAAAATTTTTTATTAGACAAAAATACCAGCTCAAACCAAACAAAAACAAGAAATGTACAAAAATGCGGTTCCTTTTGTGTTGACCTACTACTCCTGAGCATGGGGCCTGCTCTAGAGTGTGGTTAATATACCAAGTGTCATTCCACTGATGAAAACCAAGACATCCCATTTAGAGCTGAGTGCTCCAAAGTCTCTCATTCTTTGTACATTGTCCAGCTGCGGGTCTCTATGTTAGTTCCATGAGCTACAAGAAGAAACTTCACTTTCCTAATGATTGCTTAATGAGGCAGTGGTTTGAGGGTAGAGAAGAATGTTGTTAGGAGTCATTTTATTGTTATGTTTCTTTAGCAGAACAGTAGAATTTTGTTTTCCCCCAGGTCCATGGCCTATCTAGTCCCAGGAACGTGGCCACCTAAACAGTGTCAACATGGCTTCTATATCTTTGAGTGGACCTTGCATCCAACCAGAGAGTGGTTGGTTATTCCTACAATTTTTTAAAGGGGGAAATATATTCTTTATTACTGTAGCAAACACCCTTACAATGTGATATCATGTTTTAAACTTGATTTTTATTATAATTTTTCTTATTCCCACAATTTTTGTGCCATTGTTGTGCCAGCATAACTTGCTGGCAGATCACAAATGTAGTATACAGGGTTTTAGCTGGGTTGGTGATTACCTTTCTCCTCTGGTAACATGCAGAGTCCCTACCAATCCCATGGATGCTAGTCATTAGGAGTGAAGTTTCTAGGTAGTCACCAGCTCTACTTCGCTGTGTTGAATGAGATGTGAAAGTGTTGTCTTCAGCAATAGGGCCTTAACTTAGCATCAGTCTGTGGAGAGTAATCAATAGCCTGAGATGTTGGAGGGCTTCTATGGGGCCAAAGGTTCATGACTGAAGTAGATGTAATATGGTCCTGGCACCAGAGGTTTCAATTTATATCTCTAGTGTTGGAAATGATGAAAAGTTAAAGTGAATGGTATAGTGATATGTAAAGATTCCAGCAATTTAAAATAGCAGATGAAAAAGAACCCCAAAGAAAACAACAGCAACAACAAAAATACCCCAAATTTGGAAATACAGAAAATAACCTTCTGTTTAGTTCTATGCCCCATTTTTTTTTTTTTTTTTTTTTTTTTTTTTTTTTGGTTTTTCGAGACAGGGTTTCTCTGTGTAGCTTTGCGCCTTTCCTGGAACTCACTTGGTAGCCCAGGCTGGCCTCGAACTCACAGAGATCCGCCTGGCTCTGCCTCCCGAGTGCTGGGATTAAAGGCGTGCGCCACCACCGCCCGGCGCCCCATTTTTAAATTGGGCTATTGCTGTCCAGTCTTTTGGATTCTTCATATGTTCTGGGCATCAATTCTCGGTCAAACGTATAGTTGGTAAAGATTTTGTTCCATTCTGTAGGCTACTTCTGTGCTTGAATGATGATGTCCTTTGCTGTAAAGAAAGTTTCATGAGGTCCCACTTATAATTGTTGGTTTTAATGTCTGTGCTACTTGGATCCTGTTCAGAAAGTCCTTTCCTGTATGAGTAAGTTCAAGTGTACTGCCTTCTTTCTCTATTAGATTCAAGGTATCTGACATTTTTAAATGGTGGTTCCTTTTGTGTGTGTGTGTGTGTGTGTGTGTGTGTGTGTGTGTGTGTGTGTCTATTCTTATTTGAGATTATAATTACAACATTTCTCCCTTCACTTTTTTCCTCTCAAACTCTCCTTTGCTCTCTTTCAAATTTGTGGTATCTTTTGCCATTGTTATTAAATTTATATACATATATATTCAGAACTATAACCTGGTTAGTATGTATACTGTTATTTGTATTTATGTTTTCAGGACTCACCACTTGGTATTGGATAACCAGTTGTGGGGCTTTTCCCTGGTGATGATTATTTCTTCCAATCTTAGCATACCTTAGTTGTCTGCAGTAGTTTGTGTAGGGTTGAGGCCTCACGGGCTTTCCCTCATCCTCTTTGGCATGCATATTGGTGTAGGTATCTGACCTTATGTTGAGGTCCTTGATCCATTTGGAGTTGTTTCAGGTAGGCTGATAGATTTGGATCGATTTTCATTCTTCTGTCTGCAGCTACCCAATTTGACCAGCACCATTTGTTGAAGATGCTGGTTTTTTTTTTTCCCTCCAGTATGTATTTTTGGCTTGTCAAAAATCAGGAAACCTTAGTTATGTAGACTTTTGCCTCTGTCTTCAATTCGATCCCATTGATCAATGTGTTTGCTTTTGTGTTAATAGCATGCCGTTTTTATTACTATATCTCTGTCTGTTTTACAATTTGAGATCAGGAATGGTGATTCCTTCAGCAGTTCTTTCATTATTCAGAATATATTTGCTATCCTAGGTTGTTTTTTTTTGCACTTCCATACAAACTATAAGGTTATTGTTTTCAATTTTTATGAAGAATTGTATTGGAATTTTGATGATGATTGCATTGAATCTGTAGGATGGTCATTTCGCAATTATCCTACAGGTCCAATTAGCACAGGAAGTCTTTACATATTTTGATGTCTTTTTCAATTTTTATCTTCAATGTCTTAAAGCTTTTATTATACAAATCTTTCACTTGCTTGGTTAGAGTTATTCCAAGACTATGTATATATATAAAATTATTATTTAGGCTATTGTGCCTGATTTCCTTCCCAGTGTTTTTGTCATTTGTATGTAGGAAGGCTACTGATTTTTGTGTGTTAATTTTGTATCCTACTATGCTGAAAGTGTTTATCAGTGGTAGGAATATATTTCAGTCATGGACTAAGGAAAATTATCTGGAAGTGTTTATACTTACTAGGCAACTTTCTTAGTAATCACACTTTGAAGTTTCACATTGGGATGAATAACTGTCTTTTAATTCTGTTAGGGCCTAGCTCTTCTTGGAAAATAGGTTCATTTTTATTTTCTACCTGGTGTTGCACTTTTTGAAATTTTCCTATGATTTGATATACACCAACAGGAACATTCTCTGTTGTATTTTCCCAACTTCCATGGGAGATTTTTCCCATGCTTCAAAGTTCTTTAGGGGGAAATTCATTCTTATTGCTTTCGTATATAGACTAAAAATTTGGCAGAAATAGTAGTGGTGATTGAACAGGAAAACCATTGTGTAAAATGTTTTCTTATCCTACTGTGCACGTAATTACTTTTAAATCTGTCAGTAATTTTCTGGCTTTGTCAGGCAAATGTAACTTTAATTCATGAGCAACTCCTGGAATTTGTCAGCTATCAGAGATGCCAGATGATATAGAAGGATGATGCATTAATTTTAAAATTTTAATTAAAATGTAATTGTCGTTTCTCCCTTCCTTTCCCTCCTTTCCATCCCTCACATTTCACCTCCCTTGAAGCCATCCCACGACCCCCACTTCACTCCCTCTCAAATCCATGGTCTTTCTTTGATAGTTATTGTTATACACACATATGAATGTATAAATATATAAATCTAAGCACATTTTTAAATTAAAGTTTTTGTTATGTGTCATGGATAACTTTTTCTCCCAAATTTAGTTTTCTTCCCCTTTCTCTATATTTTCTTTTTATGGAACTTGTAATTTGGGAAGTTTCAGTATTTAGGAATTGAACTTTCTGAATTATGGTATTTTGGGATTGTGAATTTCAAGATTTCGGTCTTTAGGGATTTTGATCTCTGGGGATCTCAACATTGAGAATTACGACAGTTGGTACTGTATCTAGATTACAATTGGTATGTATCCTTTTCTTCCTCTTCCTCACCCTTTCCATGACGTTCAAAAGTATTCTGTACATTCTCACTGTTGTGCAACAATCACCCCTTGTTCACTTTACAAAAGGAAACTGTTCCTACTAAACAGTAACTTTCCTTCTCTCTTCCCGTAGTTACTGATTGCCATCATTGCATTTTCTCTTTCTATTTTAGGTACCTGACCTAAGTGGACTTATACAACATTTGTCTGTTGGTGTCTGACTTATTTTATTTATTTATTTATTTATTTATTTATTTATTTATTTATTTATTTATTTATATTTTTCGAGACAGGGTTTCTCTGTGTTGCTTTGGAGCCTTTCCTGGAACTCACTCTGTAGCCCAAGCTGGCCTCGAACTCACAGAGATCCGCCTGCCTCTGCCTCCCAAGTGCTGGGATTAAAGGCGTGTGCCACCACTGCCTGGTTTATTTCATTTATTATAATGTCTTTAAAGTACATACACATTGTAGCACATGCCATTCTTTATAAGATTAAATAATACTACCTTTTATGTGTATCCTACTTTTTTCCATTCCTCATCCATCCATCCATCCATTTATCCACTGACATTTTCATTGTTTCTATCATTTGGCTATTTTGAATTATGCTGCTGTGGATGTGGGTACATAACTATCTGTTTGGGATTATGCTTTAAAATTTTTTGTGTATGTACTTTGGTAGTGGAATTTCTAGATTTAGGGAGTAATTCTACATTTTTTTTCTTTCAGAAATTTCCGTATTATTTTCACATTTTATATCTTCTTCAACAGTTAGAAAGCATTCAAATTTATCCACATTTTTCTAACCATTATCATAATTTTCTGTCTTGTATTTTAAAAATAATAGCCAACTTTGCATATTTTAGATATTAATTCTTCATCAGAGGTACAGTTGGCAAAGTTTTTCTCCCATTATGTAGTTTGTCTCTTCACTCAGTGGACAGTTTCCTTTGCAGTACAGAAACTTTTCAGTTTGGGGCTGGAGAGATGGCTCAACAGTTAAGAGCACTGGCTGTTCTTCCAGAGGTCCTGAGTTCAATTCCCAGCAACCACATGGTGGCTCACAACCATCCGTAATGAGATCTGGTGCCCTCTTCTGGCCTGCAAGCATGAATGTAGGCAGAATACTGTATACATAATAAATAAAAAAATCTTAAAAAAAAAAAAAAACTTTCCAGTTTGATGGAGTTCCATTTGGCGACTGCTGGCTTTACTTTTGGAGTGGCCAGAGTATCATTTAGAAAGTAGCTATCTGTATCTAGGGCACTCCTTACATTTCCCTCTAGCATCACACTTTCAGGCTTCATTTGGAGTTGGTTTTTGTTCAGGGTGTGAGATAAGGTCTAGCTTCATTCTTCTACACATAAACATAGTTTTCCCCCAACAACCTTTCTTTTTTTATTGAAAAATATTTTTCATACAAAATATATTGATCATAGTTTCCTGTCCCCATATCCTCCTAGATACTCTCCATCTTCCCAACTGTCCGACTCCATGCCTTCTTTCTCTCTCATAAAAAAAATGGGCAGATAAACAAACAAACAAACAGGAAAAAACAATGCAAAAGCACGAGAAGCACATATAAACTCAGAGAAACATACACAGACACACAGAGAAATCCTATAATAAAAAATAATAAACTATATTAAATAAAAGGTCAGTAACGTTAAAAAAAGGCCAAACAAAGCATTAGGAGACAAACATCGCTAAAATTACCATTGTGTTCATTTTATATTTGCTATCTACTACTGGGCTTGGAGACACCCTTAAGTGTAGTTTGTAAACCTAGTGAGACTCCATTGGAGATAACTAATTTTTCCTTTATGAGTGATTGACACTTGGAGACAGTTTCTGGGCTAGGGATGGCAGCTTGTGTCCACTTTCCCTCCCAGTGCTGAGACATCTAGCATAGACCTGAGCAGACCCTGTGCATGCTGCCAAAGTCTCTGTGAATTCATATATCTAGCATTGTTTCTTGAAGATTTGAGGATGCTGTCTTTTCCTCAAGTGTGAATTTTGATTTTTGGTCTCTTTGTCAAAAAAATTACTTGGGTGTAGTTATATGTGTATATATCTAGATCTTCAATTGTACTCCATTGATCTAAGTATTTTGAAATAAAAAAGTAAATAGAAGGTAAACAGATGTAATGTGCTATGGACTGATCAGAAAAATTCTCAAAAGAAACATACAAATGTCTAATGAACATTTAAAAATATCCAACATCAACAGCTATCGATAAAACACACATTAAAATTGTTTTGTGAGTCCATTTCACCTCAGTCTGAATGGCTAACAACAGGAAAACAAATTACAACAAATTCTGGCAAATACGTGGGCAAAGAAGGACACTTATTCACTGTAGGTGGAAATGTAAATTGGTACAGCCAAATTAGAATAGAAATCAGTGTGGAGGTCTCTAAAAATGCTAAAACTAGAATTTCCATATGACACAGCTATACCACCCCTGGACATGTACCTAAAGAACTCTATGCTCTATGACAGAGATACCAACATATCCTTGCTCCTTGATACTTTATTCAAAATATCCAGGAAATGTAATAAGCCTAGATGTCTGCCAACAGATGAATGAATAATGAAAAATGTCATTCATATATGCAATTTAGCTATAAAAATTAAATTACAAATTAGGAGAAAAATGGGTGCAACTGGAAGTTACTATATTGAGTGACAAAACTCACATTCAGAAAGACAAATTCCATGTCTTCTCTCTCATATGTGGATCTTAGGTTTCAGTTTTTAGATTCCAGAGTTTACATTCTAATTAGCGTTAATGAGGGGTCAGGAAGTAAGAAAAAGGCATGGAGGGGAGCGGGACCTCAAGGTAGCAGACAGTAAAACACACAGAATATGGAAGTGGAGGGATCAAATACTACATGTGCAAAGGTTTAAACAGGCATGGGACAAGGGATGGGGAAAACTGGGGGTGGGAAAAGGGTTTAAAAAACTAAGGATATGTGAAAAACCATTTAGAAACTTACTACTTTATAATGTTACTTTAAAAAATTCAAGAAAAAAGAAAGACCCTGGAAGACAGGTAGCTTGCCTGGGTGGATAATATTGCTCAGAAGTCATTGTTTTTCAACTAAAATCCTAGTGCCAGGTATAGGATAATCCTCTAATGAGTTGTTGAGCAGGGCAGCCCCCGAGACTCCCAAAACAATACAGGCTTTTCCCATTGCTCATTGTTGCCAACCAGAACTAGTTGGTATGAACTTACTGTTGATGACATCATACATTATGATTACAGAACTCAGATAAATCAAGCTAAAACTAAATTGGAAGACCCTTCCCTCTTGACAAACATGCATAGTGTCTGAAGATGTTATGCAGACTTCTGGGGTGAATTGTCAACAGCAGTCTCACCCAGCTCTGGACCCTGCATGCTACAATACTGGCCTGCCAGGAAATACCCACTGATGCAAGCAATAGTGGCTGACTGCCCTCTGGGTAGTCAACCAGTTTCTGGATTTAATGTGAAGCCTGCTCAATGGGAAAGAATACCTGGTACTGTAAATCTTCTCAAAGCCAGTAACTGGGAAGGTCATAGGCTCTAGGAGGAATCCACTACTGTTTTTTTTGCTAAATATACTTATTGTCCAATTGCCTTGTAAATATTTTTATGCTTGTAGACCACTGCTACTCTCAGCCTGCGGCAGACACTCCTTTCTCTAGTGGGCAGTGGTTCACATAGAGACTAATATTTAGCTGAGAATAAATGAGTTGAAGTTTAATGCTGACCCCCCAAATGGAGCATCTATATCATGCCCCTTCCAAGGTCGAGGGGATATCACAGAAGAAAAAGCAGAAAGAATGTCAGAGTCAGAGGATGGGGAAGAATGCTATTAAATGCTATAATGCAGCTGTGAAATGGCAGTTGCAATTGTGAACACAGAGCACTTATGGATGCCTCCACATGGTCTGCACAATGTTAGGTCCTTCAACATTCTATCCTCTAAAGGTGAGGTATCTATGAGTCCCCACCCTTTACTGAGGAGGTTTAGACAGTTAATAGTTGCCAGATGTTGGAGTGTCATTTTCTTCAGTAGTATAGCCACTGTTAAGTTGCCCATGTTCTAGTGAATAAGTTCCTACTCAAGCTCATGGCAAACAACTTTAAATTCACAAGGTAAAAAGAAGGAAGTAGGGAGATGTGAAGGGCTTAGACGTAGAAGGAAGGGAAAGCGAGGGTAACGGGATAATTATAATCATAACACATGTACTGTATAATTATATAAACATACATAAATATATAATACAATATAATTATAATCATAATCACGTATGTGTGTATAAGATTGTTAAAAATAATAGACATCCTAAGGGACGTCTCATTGTGATTAGAATTGCCTTTCCCTAAGGACTAGTGATGTTGGACTTCTTTTTATGAGGTCATTGACTATTTTATGAAGCCAACTATTCAAGTTATTTGCCTGTTTTTGATCTTTAGTCAGACGCATTATTCCATCATTAAAGTAGCCCACTTTTTGCCTATTTTTGAACTGGATTGTTTCCTTATTGTTCAGTTGTAGGTACTGTGTGTAATATTAATATTGTATCAAACACACAACTTGCAAATATTATCTCCTGTTTTGTAGAATGACCTTTCCCTCTGTTGATAGTGTCCTTTGATGCACAAAAGTTTTACATTTAATGAAGTCCAGTATCTATTTTATTTGATTCTATTTTTGCTGTCATATCTAAGAAATTTATTACCAAATTCAATGGCATGAAGTTTCCCCCATTTAATCCCAATAACTTTATAATTCAGCCCTTAGATTTGAGTGTTGTTCCATTTGAGTTTATCTTTGCATATAACTAATGGTGAGCCCAACTTCATTCTTTTGTATGTACCTATCTACTTTCCTCAGAAATGTTTGTTGAAATGCCTATACTTTCTCATTGAATGGCCCGGACTCTTGTCAAAACCCTTTGATCATATACACAAGGGTCTCTGTCTACATGTGCATGTAGTGTGTGCACATACACATACATGCAGAGATTAACATTGGGTGTCTCCCTCAGTTGCTTCTCTATCTCATTTTATTTTATTTTGAGACAGAGTCTCTTACTGAACCTGGAACACACTGATTGGTTAGATTGGCTGGTCATCAAGCCCAGAGATCTTCCTGTCTCCAGTGCTGAGACTACAGGGACATATCATAGCACCTAGCTGTTTGCATGCATGCTGGAAATTGAAAGCAGGTACTTACGCTTGTGCAGCAAGCATTTTACTGACAGAACCATCTCTCCAGTCTCCATATATGGGATTTTTATTCTGTTATGCTGGTCTACATGAATATCTTTATGCCAACATCATTCTATTTTGATTACTATATATAAGATTTAAAAGCAGAGACTATGATACTTTCAAGTATGTTCTTTTTTTAGGACTGATTTTGCTGTTTGAGACTCTGTATGATTGATTATAGGATGGATTTGTGCACTGTGATCTTAATAAGGATTGCATTGAGTCTGTGTGGGCCAGTTTTTGTCAATTTGATGCAAACTAGAGTCACCTGGAAGAGGGAACACAATTCAGAAATTCTCTCTATTAAATTGATTGGCCTGTGAGTATTTCTGTGAGGCATTTCTTGATTAATAATTGACATGGTGGGCCCAGTCACTTTGGGGCGGTGCCACCCCTGGGCAAGTTGTCCTGGGTTGTATAATAGAGTGAGAAAAAAAGAAAATGACTCATAATCAGGACATACATTCATGTTGCTGTGCATATCAGCAGCTCACTAATTATTTCTGAGGGGTATTCTGTTGCATAAATACACAGTATTTTTTTTTTACCCGCTCATTAGTTAAAGGACACTGTGTTGTTTCCAGTTTGAGGCTAGTACAGATAAAACATACATAAGCATTAAAAAAAGAAAACAAGCCCAGAAAGCCACGGGGAACAAGCCAGTGAGCACCATTCCTTTGTGGTCTCTGTTTCAGTTCCTGCCTTGAGTTCCTGCCTTGGCTTCCTCCCACATTGGACCTGTAAACCAAATAAACTCCTTCCTCTCCAAGTTGCTTTTGGTCATGGAGTTTATCACAGGAACAAAAAGCAAACTAGAACAGAATCTACAGATCATTTTTCATAGAATTAGAATCTTAGAAATATTATGTCTATTAATTCATCAATATGAATATTCTACTATTAATTTTTCTCAATTACTTGTAGCACCATTTTATAATTTTCAGTGTCTTTCACCTGCTAGGTTAAGTTCATTCTTACGTATTTTATTATTTTTAATTTTTTAAAATTTCCTTATCCAGGGAATGGTGATAATGGTAGTGTCTAATCTACATATTAAGAACAGTATCTGGTCCATAGTACTCAATTTAATAAGTGTTTTGCATTCCTTTGTATTTTAAAGTACATGCAAAAAATGAAACTAAGACATAATTATACTTTTACAAGTATCATTGCATAAGACAAGGTGAAATTTAAAAATGAATCAATTTAAAGAAACATTTCAGGGGAAGTAAAGTACACACATTCCATGAGCATAGACTAATGGCAAGACATCTGTATTCATGCATTCATAGACTTAATATTGTTAAGATTTCAATCCCATCTAATGAAACTTACAGATTCAATAGAATCCCTATCAAAACTATAATGATTTTGTTTTGCAAACTCCTCCTAATATTGGAAAGTGATAGATGCCTGAAATTGTAAAACTAAGGTCTGTCCCCCAAAAGATGACTTTTTGAAAAGCAGTAAATTGTGAAGCTTTCAATTCTGTTGTTCCTTCTTCTTTCCCTATAAATGTTTCAAAGACATTAGAGCATTGTTTTTCATCAGAACTTTCCCTTTCTTTGTCTACCTAAGTCAAAAGCATTTGGGTTGAAAATTAAATGAAACATCCACACAACCATATAGCCCTTCACCACCCTCCATCCTAGACACACAAACTTGCATTGAGCAGGAGAAGCATTACACTTCTCCAGTTTGGGGAATTGTTGGTGTGGAGTCTCTTGAAGTAGTCCTGGCCATTAGCCTGGACTGGGATTGGGAGTGTGATGGATCTGAGCCTTTAGATACTGAGACTATTCAGGTAATAGAAGCAGTGACATACAGACAAGGAAGTGGGGGTGACAAACCTCTTTCCTAATTCTTTTTAAATATTTGTCTCTGATCTCTCTTTTATAAAATTTTATAAATGTTGTCACAAAAAAACTTGCAAATACACAAAAACATCACACACCAAAATTAACCAGACATAAAGTCTGTGCAACAAAACGGACTTCTATACAGTTAGAACACGCATTCAGAAGGGAAGCTGTGGAGCTTCACATTAAATTTTATACTTGCAGTATTGAATATATGTTATGCACTTATCTGCCACGTAACCCAAAAGATTTATGACAGAATTAGAACTAAGAAAGCAATTGGCTTTATATTTTCTCTCATAACTCATGCCCATTATGTGTATCCAGTACTCCTCCTCCCCCCCCCATATATAACCTTTCCTGTCCTCTTTTCTTCTTGTTATATAAGTACATCTGCTGAATTTCAGGTCTTGAATAATTTGGACTGGTTTCACAAATACAACATGAAGAGGCTTATCTCGTCGCTAATGTGAGACTCTGATGCCTGGTGTGCCGCACACTTGGCCACTGGACATTATCTTCTCAAAGTGTCTGAGCTGTGTCTAGTAGGTTTATGCAGTATTTCCTAAGTTTCAATCATGTATAAGCCACAGTTGTAACTTTTGTCACATGCATGTACCACCTGCACAAAGATGATTAATTGACATTTAAAAATTAAAATAAATTCACTTTTAGTTTAATTTTTAATATTTTTTTTTGAAATTACAATATAATCACATCATTTTCAGCCTTTCTCTTCCTTCCTCCCACCTCTTCCATGTACCTCTGCTGCTCTTTCTCAAATTTATGGTCTTTTAAAAAATTGTTGTTACAAACATACACACACACACATACACTGATATATTCCTAAATATATTAATACAGCCTGCTCAAATAGTATAATGCTACTTATATGTATATAATCTTTTAAATTTTAACTTTGTTTTAAGCCTTAACAATCTGTGAAAACTTGGGTAATATGTATTATCATGACCTTAGATATATTAAAATAATATAATCGTTCACAGATGTCTTAAAATTATTTAATTCTTTTCAGTGGCATAGATACTGCCCTTAGGAAAGGCTGTGCTAGCAGAATATATATTTCAGGGTCACAGGAAGCCTGGTGACTCTGATGAACCATAAGGAACTGTCAGGATCCAGGACAAAGTGGTGGGAGAAGGCACTGGAAAAGAATGGATGTGAAACAGGAACCATTTCATACTAAATAGAAAAAAGAAACTGTATGAGTGAGAGCTTAGTTCAAAAGTGAAACAATTAGGTCTGGGTGTGGTGAGGCACATCTGTAATCCTAGCACTTGAGGGGCTGAGGCAGGGGAATTGAGAAACTGGGGCCGTCTTGGGATGAATAACGAGCTCCAGGCCAGTGCAGGCTTTAGAATAAGTCCTTGTTTTAAGAAAGCACAACAATTATGAAAAGAGGTTTATATTATATTAACTGTAGGCTCAAACCAAACTAGTTTCTAGTCTTTAAAACTCTGGGGTTTCTTTTTGGAGGGCCATTTTCTGGACAAACATGTGATAGCATGAGTGTAACCCTCTTAATCGCACTTTCGATTATGATTAGAGAACCATTCTCGTCCCACTGAGAGCAGCATTATTTCATTTCATGAACCTCTCTTCAATTTTATTATTGAAATAATTATCTTCTGAAATGCTGTCATTGTACTTGTCCATTTTCTCGTTTTTAATGGTTGATTTACATCACTTGGGCAGGGCATCACTTGATAATGAGTTTATGAATTATTTGAGCAGTTCTTCGAGGTCCTTTACCTGCTTGTATTTTTTCATATTTGGCAAAAGTTTGTTTTTTTTTAATTGCAAAATTACGCTGTACATTGTTGAATATTTACAAGAACAAGAGGCAATTGCTAGAAACAGTTGGAACTAAGTACCAGTGCTATTCAATAAGTGATATTTAAATAGGGCCCAACATTATTATGGCTAGAGCATATTAGTATCTTTATGGTATGTTAAACTTTGCTCCTTGTAGTGATATTTTAAAATCATTATAAATCTCAATAATCCATGAGGAAGAATACATCCAACATCAGTGAACCAGATCATTAAAAGGTTTAAACTCAATTTAAAGTAGTCCCATCTCTACCTGGAAACATTGCAAAATGTGCTTACAGTAGTTAATTAGTAAAGAAAAGACACTCAAGAAAGCACTCTTCAGACTACAGCAGATTATATCAGCCTATACAACGTGTGAAGGGTATTAAATTTCAACTCTACTTGTATGTTATTTTCATAGGTGCTGGCAGAAGATGTGAAATTTTTCTGGGTTAGACATAAACGATTTTATTAGTCATTACACAGAAAACATCAAGAACTTCATATTCCTGATAGATCCCAGTGACCATTCACTCCCATGGGGTGACACAGAGCGGGTAACTGAGGTGGAAGCTGTGAACATGGTCAGATCACATAAAAGCTCAGGGACTCTAAAACTTAAGGAATACAAATATTTTATTATGGAATGTATATATATCCTTTGGTCTGGAAGTAAACATCATACATACATACATACATACACGCACACATGCACGTATACACACACATAGTGTTTCTTTACCTAGCTACCCCATTAATGAAGGGAAGAGTTGTTATAATTTAAAAAATGACGGGAAGAACTCACACCATACAACAGGGCCCATGTGGGAGGTTTATTGAGGGGAGGGAGAGAAGGGGGCAGAGACCAGTCCCTGAGGACAAGAGTGGAGAAAGAGAAAGAGATGGGAGGTGGGCAAGGCCTACCTTTTATAAGGGAACATAGCGAAAGTGCAGCGGGGGTGCTCTTAGTGGCTGCAGCTGAGGAAATCCCCTGTCAGGACCCCAAGGGCAGGCCAGTACAGATGCCTGAATGCTAACGTTACTTCTACTCTAGAGTCATAGGAATGGTCAAATATACAACCTTCAACATTAGACAGATGATGTCCACATATCTGTCACATAGTCACATATCATAATGATCCAGGGGAAGAGGTCACTGGATACTTTGCAGAGTCACGTATAATTGCACCAGCAACAGAGTTAACAACCAGAGACTGTGAGATTCGAGTTTTGTAGTGTCATAAAGTTGGGGGGCCTTCTGGTTCCTGTGGGAGAATGGAATTGGTTCTTGGGATAATTCTGCAAGATGGTAATGAACTGGAACCTGCTATTCAAGGGTAAGCAAGAATGATTTTCTTGTTTCTTTGATGAAGGGGAATGTTTGTCTGGGAAATCCTATCATCAGAAATAGAGTAGGAAGAAAATTTATACCACACTGCACAATAAACTTACCTATTTGTCTTGGAGAAAGGAGTGATTTCTGTCTTTCACAACTGTTTACAATACAAACATTCTCCAAAACATAGTTAGGATCTCTGCTGGCAGGAGAAGTGGAACTATGAGAGACCTGTGGACAACTGGCTCCCAACACA
Source organism: Peromyscus eremicus (assembly GCF_949786415.1). Taxonomy (NCBI): domain Eukaryota; kingdom Metazoa; phylum Chordata; class Mammalia; order Rodentia; family Cricetidae; genus Peromyscus; species Peromyscus eremicus. The sequence continues at coordinate 81,285,230 of NC_081439.1, read as the reverse complement.
CTGTCAGCAGCTTTGAAAGACAGTGCATTCTGTTTACGATAATATGAAAATTAAAGTCACAGAAAATACAATTTATTGGATGAGTCAGTCAGTAGTTTTATAGTTCTTTATAATGATGGGTAATGGCAAACTATAAAATGAGCCTTTTAATTCAGTATTTTATTAATTCTTTGAGAATTTCATTCAGCATATTTTGATCATATTCACTCCTTTCCTCTCCTTAACTCCTCCCAATCCACCTTCTACCTCCCCATCCTCCCCCAACTTCCTGTCGTCTTCTCTCTCTCTCTTTTTTTTTAAAGAATTCACTGTGTTCAGTTTGCGCTGCCGATATATTCATGCATGTGTGCTCATCCACTGGAGTGTGGGTGACCTACAAGGGGCCATATCCTTAAAGAAAATCAACTCCAACTCTTCCTCTAGAAGCCACTAACTGTCCACACCTCCTAAAAGGGTGGAGGCTCAGGAAATCCTTTCCTCCTCCATGCTGGAATGGTGACTGATCCGATCTTGTGCAGGCTTGTGGGGGCAACCACAGCTGCTGTGAATTCATTACAGCAGAGGTCCTGTCATGTCCAGAAGACACAATTTCCATCTGGTCCTCCTGAACCTCTGGCCCTTCCTCTCTACTTTCCTTCCACGATGCTCCCCAAGCTTTGTGGGTATGTGATGGTTAGGTTTTCAGTTTCATTTTTAAACATTTTTATTTGTCAGCTTGACATAAGCTAGGGTCTTCTGGGAAGAAGGAATTTCATTTGAGAACATTCCTCCTTCAGTTTGACCCGTAGTTAAGCAATACTATAGGGGATTTTCTTGATTAATGATTGATGTGGGAAGGTCCAGCCTACTGTGAGTAAATGCCATCCCTGGGTAGGTGGTCCTGGATTCTATAAAAACCTGAGTGAGCCTCAGGGAGCAAGTTTTGTGGGATATCATACTGTGAAACTCGACATTGTTAATAAAGTGTAAATAAACACTCGAGATTGTTAACCTTGAATGGGGCGGGGAGGGGGGAGTCAATGACTAGCTGACTGGAATTAACTACAGAGATTTTGGGGGACTCAGGATACAATATGTTAGAGTCACAGGAAAGAGTAGGGAAGGGCTTAGAAAGATTCACGGCACCCTTTCGACCTGGGAAGCATGTAGACAGAGGGTCAGTTGGTCATTCCCCTGCTGCTTTCTTGATCTATCCGGTTTTTACCCCAATATCTGTCGCCTGAGTTTTTAATTACTAATAGAACAATCTAGGTAAACACTTCAAGCAAGCCTGTAAACACTACTCTTCCATGGTCTCTGTCTCAGTTCCTGTCTCTAGGTTTCCACCCTGCTTGAGTTTCTGCCGTGGATTCTCTCAATGATGGACTGTTATTGGGGACACGTAAGCCAAATAAACCCTTCATCCCCAAGTTGCTTTTGGCCACAGTCTTCATTACAGCAACAGAAACCTAACTAAGACAATGTGTGATGTGAATGTCCGATTTATTGCTAGTAATTCAGCAGGTGCTTACTCTCTGCACTTTGATTAGTTGTTACTTTGTGCCTTAACTACCATCCACTGCACAAGAAAACTTCTCCAGTGAGGTCTGAGAGCTGCACTGTTCTGTGGGTGTAGAGATGGGAATTTAGATGGCAACTTGATGCAATGCTTTTAACTGCATACAAATTGGGAAGTCTCCACATTCTAAATATTTGAACATCAGCAGATCTTAGAGTTGACATGGCAATCTTAGCTTTCTAGTGAAGTGAATAAAATTCTTAACACTGGAAAAAAAAGGAGAATGTGACAAACTACAAGCAAATCAAAAGTTGAACAGACATAAGAAATACCTTTGGGGGGATTTCTTTTTGTACAAATGCTGCTTTTTCCATGAGGTATGAGATCTTACATAACAATCTACATCAAATTTCCATTCCTAAAACACTATAAACACTTCTACAAAACTAAAGATAGATGCACCATGAGATCCAGGTATCCTATCTCTAGGTTAAACCCACAAGAAATGGGATTGACACAGTAGGCCAAAGAGATATCTGCATACATATACTAATTGTGACATTTCTTGTAATAGATTAAGACATAGAGCAAGCCCAGGTGTCAATCAATAGATGAATATAAAAAATGTATGATATGCACAATAGAATATTATTCAGCCATAAGGAAGTACAAAACCTTATTACTCACAGTAAAATGAATGAAACCGAAGATGATTTTATTAAATGAAATAAGACAGACACAGGAAGACAAGGCATACAGTTTCCCTCATATTTGGAAACTGAAAAAAAAAGACAACCTAAATGTAGAACAGTAATGAGAAAGTGAGAAGAGAGTGGATAAAAAGGCAGCTAGATTTGAGTGGTGCATGCCTTGTATAAATACTGAAATATCACATTGGTGATATTTAATGTGTATAACTAATACACACCAATGAGAATAAAGCAAAACAGAAATAGTAAAAACCATCCACTTTAAAAATAGATACCTCTTAAATCTTTCTCATTTCTTGTGCTAAAATCATTCTCTTCATCTTCTCTGAATTTAGCATGTTTTGTCTACAATATTTATTATAGCAGTTATCATACGCCAAAACTACTATAATAGTTTTCATATATCCTCAGCCACCTATGGCTTTTGCCTCCAAGTAGCTTACAGTCTGGTGAATGCACTTTCACACTCTTAAGTGGGTTTTTCTTCACTTTTATTTTAGTTGTATTTTTCTTCATTTTTTGTCTTTGCTAGTTCTCTGCAAGAAATAGGTACTCAATAAATGTTTGTTGAGTATGAGCAAACAGATAAAATAAAAATAATAATACCCTATATGTGTCTATTGGATTTTAAACATTTGTTAAAGCCCTATCATACTAAAGATTTCATTTTGATGCTGATAAGATTCTTATAAACAAATTAAGGTCAACTTTGTTTATCTCAGTTGATAGATGAGATAGATGAGGTACGGAGATGAGTGACTTACTCAAAACAACATGTCTTCTTGGGAGTGTGAATTGATACTGGTTTGTAAATCAATTCTTCCTTCCTTCTTTCACTCCCCCCTCCTTTTCTCTCCATCCTCCTTTCCTACTGTCAGGTCCAAAGGAAACTCCATTTCCCCCAAATCTGAGGGTTAAAAGAAAACCAGCATTCCTCAGGAACTTGTGAAGCAGGTTGTGCTCTACCAAAGGAGCCATTTCCATGACAGGAGGGACAGATGGCTATCTGTGGTGTCTATTAGCATATCAAAGCTCATGCTGCCCTCCTGGTTCCCTTAGTATCACAAGTATCTGTTACACACTTCCCAGTCCAAGCTAGCATCCTAGGGGTTCAGTCTGCAGGCCATATTCAGTCTACTGCTTTCTCTGCCTTGCACTCTTCCAGATGTTTCTGCCTGTTCTCTCTCTCTGTCATTCATACATGCATACATACATACACCACACACACACACACACACACACACACACACACACACACACACACACACACACCTTCTCCTTAACCATACCATGGAGTGGTCATGTTATCAATTTATACACCTACCTTTCTCTCTACCTCTTTTCTTTTCTCTCCTGTAGCAGGAATCTTAGATGGTCTTATTAATAAAATCAAACCTGGAGCCAAGTATTGGGGTGAACTGGAAGATCAGAGAACCAGAACAAGCCACAGCTAACCTCACCTGGCCAACTTCTCAGCTGGTCTTGTTTCCTCAGACTAGAAGCTTCTGAGTCCTCATATCCGAATGGCTCTCAGCTGAACTGTGCTGCTAGAAGCCTGAAAGCTTAACCAGCCAAATGCTTCTAGTTTCTGGTCCTCACGCCTTATATACCTTTCTGCTTTCTATCACCACTCCCTGGGATTAAAGGCTTGCTTTCTGGGATTAAAGGCGTGTGTCACCATGCCTGGCTGTTTCCAATGTGGCCTTGAACTCACAGAGATCCAGAGGGATTTCTACCTCTGGAGTGCTAGGATTAAAGGTGTGAGTGCCACCATTTTCTAGCCTTTGTATCTAGTGGCTGTTCTGTCTCTGACCCCTGATAAGTTTATTAGGGTGCACAATATTTTGGGGAACACAATACCACCACACTCTCCCACTGATGAATATCTATCTTTCTGTTACATCTTAATTTATCTATTCTGTGTGCATGTGCATGTGTGAGAGCATGTGCATGTTAAGGCACACGTGTGGAGGTCAGAGTACAACTTGCAGGAAATGGTCATCTCCTTCCATCATGTGGGTTCCAGGTATTGAACTCAGATCATTAGGCTTGGTGTCAGGTGTCCTCATCTGGTAAGCCATCTCAGCAGGCTTATTTATCTCTCTAAATAAACTAATATTTTTTAAAACTTTCTTACTCTTGATTCAATGTGTTCACTAATAGGAATCCACCTTAGAAAAATAATTTGAAATAGACTCATGTTTTTGGAAAGATGCTCATCAAATGTTAGTATTTCCATGCTGCAAGCCACAAAAATATATGAAGTAAGATTTCAGTTGATTATGACAAGCTAAAACCTGGAAGAAGCCAAGGGCCTTCCAGAGGTCAAGCTGAGGCTCAAGGAGTCTTGATCATTGGCATTTGATTATTAGCTGTTTCCTACTATGAATTTCTCCTGTGCTATTGTAGCTTTTCCATCATTCTTTGGGCACAATTTCTCCTCTACTAAAGGAATATTTAGATAAGTTTGTGAGCAGTAACACAGCCAGGATCCCTAATTTCAGGCTTTTATTGTCATTAACAGCATCTGGCCAGGACCATCCCTGGAGGGACAAAAGTATCTTATCAGAGATACCTTTGTACTCTCTAAGAACAGACTTAAGCATCTAGACTAGCTGTTTGAGAAGGCCTGGTGGATGTGCTAATTAAGCTTAACCTTCTCCTTTCTAAAGTCTTATCTCTAGTTTTAGACCAACCTTTAACAATTAACTCAGAACTTACGGGTGCATTGAGCTGTGATGGAAGTTGCCTAGCCAAGTTGCCTAGTGACCTAGCACACTCACCAGAAACTGCAGGAGCAGAGATAGCTTGGAGAGATAAGGGTCAAAGGGCAGTTTTATTTTCAGAGAAGGACTAGATGTAGAAGAGAAAAGAGAATGGAAGAACTAGATGGGTAAGAAGTGGAGAGGAATGAACTGAGATGGGGAAGAACTAGATTGAAGGGCTAGAAGAGAGGACCAGAGGAACGAGATGGAAGATGAGGAAGAGCCAGATGGGGAAGAACAAGACGAGGAGGAACAAGATGAGAAAGAAGGAGATGGGAGAGGAGCTGATATGGGAAAGAACTAGATGGATGAGAACCTAGAAGGGGCAGAACTAAGATGAGAGAATTAAGATAGAACTCAGAGGGGACAACAGATAAATGTAGAGAGAAATCAGGCAAGAAAGGAGCTAGGCATGAGAGCAGAACTGAAGCTGTATAGACAGAATTTTATCCCAGAGGAATAAAGTAGACGGACAAAAGATCTTGGTGTACTTAGATTCTTTTCTCAAGAATAATTCTTGCCATTCTTAGCTTCTCTTCTGGGTCCCTGGGAAGAAGATTATTAAGGCTGGTCCATAATAATATTCGAGATTTCCACATAATCAACATGCAGTTTCAAATAATTCCAAACAGGAAAGTAGGTAAATTCTTATGCATTTAATAAAATATGTTGGTTTTTATAATTTAATGTTTGTTCTCACTTTATTTTTCTTCTTCATATTCTTTTTTTTTTTTTTGCAATACTGAGTATCAATTTCAGGGCCTAATGCATGCTAGGCAAATACTACATAACTGAACCATAGGCACAACCCCATTTCTTAAGTTTATTTGGTTTAAAAAATGGTAAGTCATCATGATGTCATCATAGAATAGAGATACAGGTCAGGGAATAGGCTTAACAGCCTATATGTGTGTTCTAATATTTCAGACCAATTAATTTTTGACAAAGGAACTGTGAGCATTTTCTGAGAACAGTATTTTCAGTAGATAATGCCGAGACAATAGGATATTCACATACAAAAGGATGAATTCAAACCCTACGGCACATCATAAAGAAAAAATAACCTGAAATGAATTGTGGACTTAAATGTTTTCATCTTGAACACATGAAACACAAGAAGATACTGGAATAAATCAATTTCAAATTTAGATTAAATAATGGCTTATTAGATATAAATGACACCAAGAGCACTAACCGAAAAATAAGCAAGATTGTAGAACTTCATCAAAATTAGAACATTTGCACTATACATACCATTGATAAAAAGTGAAATCAAATTGTGGTGGTTTGAATGCAACATGCTCCCCATATTCTCAGGCCCTTGAACACTTGGTTTCCAGTCGGTGGGTGGGCGGCTCTGTTTGGGGGAGGGTTAGGAGGTGTGCTTGTGATGGGGGATGTCTGTCCGTCTATCACCAGGTGAGGGATCTGAGAGCTCCCTCCAGCCACTCCTGGGTCTCTTTCTGCTTCCTGCTGGTGCTTCAAGAAGTGAGCTCTCAGTTGTTTGTTCATTTCCCTGTGCCTTGCCCGCTGCTCTACTTCCCCGCCATGAAGAACTCCTGTCCCGCTGGAAACACATGGCCCCCAATCTTTCTGTATTTTATCACAGAAATAGAAAAGTAGCTAATATGGCACTTGGTTCCACAAAGTGGGATGTTGCTGTGAAGAACTTGACCATTTTTGATTTTTAGAGGAGTGTGGAAACATTAGGAATTCGGACTAGAAAATTGGTTGAATGCTATAATCAGAGATTAAAAGACCTGCTTGGAGGCTGGAATTGACAGTAGTGCTAAGGGAAATTTAGGCTGTGGTGGCCCAGTTTAGGAGTTTTCAGACTGTCGAAATGTTAGCCACTGGGCTAGAGGCCACTCTGGTGACATCTTGGTGAAGAATTTGGCCTTCTTCCCTTGTCCCAAGAATTTGCCTGAGGCTAATTGAAAAGTAATGGCTAATTTCTTTGGAGGAGTCAATTCAAAGGGAGCATGATGTTGAACCTGTCACAGAGTTATTAACAATGAGTGTTACCGAGGTCTACAATGAGAGAGGTGTACCTTTTTTTCTTCTTTTTTTGAGATATGGTCTCATGTATCCCAGGTTCTCTCTCTCTCTCTCTCTCTCTCTCTCTCTCTCTCTCTCTCTCTCTCTCTTTTTCTTCCCTCCTTCCTTCCTTTCTTCCTTCCCCCTTCACTTCCTCCTTCCCTCGTTCACTTCCTCCTTCCCTTCCTTCCTTCTTTCCTTTCTTTTCTTTCTTCTTTTCTTTTTCTCTGTTTTTGAGACAGAGTCTTTGTACATATCCCTAGCTGTCCTGGAACTCACTCTGTAGACCAGGCTGGTCTTGAACTCACAGAGATCCGCCTGCCTCTGCCTCCAGAGTGCTGAGATAAAAGGGGTGTACCATTGTGTCTGGTTCATCTTCTTTTTCTTAACCACACTAGAATTCTGATCTAATAAGAGATGTTTATTATTCAATCTCTCACAGCATGGAAGAAAAGAATGTAAGAGGGAACAAGATGGGGACTCGAAACCGGGCTGGAGGAAGGAGAGAGGTGGGAAATGATGTAATTTTATTTCCCTTTCTCAAACCACAAAAAAAGAGCAAATAGGAAAGGAAGAAATATAAACTACATACTTTAAAGAGAAAAAGAGTGGCAAGAAACTTAATGTTGCAGCCAAGGCTTGTGCTGAAAGAGATAAGATTACTGCCTTTAAGTAGTGGCCTGGACACTGGAAAAAGGAAAGGGCGCCCTCAGAAAAAGACCTCATTCAACTAATCTTGCAACCTGTGAAAGAGAGGGTGAGGCATTTTCAGCCTCTATAAAACAATTGTTTTTGTTGCTAATGTGATTCATGGGGGCCAAGGTACATCCCAGGATGACAGCCACACTTGGCAGTGTCACCCTCATTGTCTTGGCTTTCGAAGCATGAAGGATGTAAAAATGAAGGGGTCAGAGATTGTTCCTTCAAGTTTTCAAAAGAGCTCCTGAGACCAGGCAGCGTGGGACAGGGGAGTCCCTCCAGGAAGGCATTGAGAGGGCTAGAGGTTCGGAGAGGCCATTGTGTATAACTCTGACTGTGAAACCTGGATTGTATTGGAGAGCCCAAGATGTTTGAGATGCCAGGGCCCTGAGACATTTGCCAAAGGTGGCTGAATAAAGAAATGAAACAGCCCCAGGAGAGAGATGTATGTTGTAGGCAGTAAAGATGGAGAGGCACAGCCATCCATCGTAGTCCTTTGACATTGGCAGTGGAGCTGCAGGATTTGGTATGTGCCTTTTGCTGTGTTCTGTTCTTGTATTGGTCCAGTATATCCTCACTATGCCCCCACTTCTTCTCTTTGGACTGGCAATTTATATTCTATACCTTTGTGTGGTGGACGTGTGCAATTTGATTTTCAGTTTTACAAGGGTTTACAAATAAGAGGCTGTCTTGAGTATCATAAGGGATTCTGGACTTTTTTTTGGTTAGGGTTCAATTTGATTTATTTCTGAATAGAATTTTTTTTTAGTTAAAATATAGTTACATCAATTTCTTCCATTCTCTTTTCTTTCTCCATCTCTTTCTCCATCCCCCACCCCCTGCACTCCCTTTAAATTTCTGGCCTCTTCTTTACTTGCTATTCTTGCATACATATATGTGTGTAGATATAAATATAACCTGATCAGTCAGTTCAGTATTGCTTGTATGTACATGATTTCAGGGCTGGCCACTTGGCCACTAATAACCTGTTAGGGGTTCTTGCTAGTAGAAGACTACTTCTCCCATATTCGGTATCCTTTAGTTGCCTGTAGTTTTTTGTTTAGGGGTGAGGTCTCATGCGATTTTCCTCTTCCATGGTAGCATGTCTATTGGCATTGTCTTTTTTCAGGTCTTGTTTAGGCAGTCATACTGTTGAGGTATCATGGATATCATTCCCAGTTTTCTCTCTGCTTTCTGTGTGTGGTTTGAGATGTGAACCTTCAGGTCTCAGCTTTCAGCTGCAGTTGCCATGCCTGCCTGCTACCACACTTCCCATTGGTGATGGTGATGGACTCATCCCTCTGGAACTGTAAGCCCAAATAAACCCTTCCTTCTATAAGCTACCTTGGTCATGGTGTTTTATTGCAGCAATAGAAAAGTAACTACTTCATCTTCCTTAATGTCCTTTTACTATTCTTTGTTAAAACCAAATACTAGATTCTCTTACCTCATGTCTTTAGCTCTTGTAAAGGTACTTTCCACATGTGAACAGATGTTAACCTTCAGAAGACCATCAATGAAGAATCTTATACTACCTCCACATGGCTTTGCCTGTCTTTTGTTTAACTGAAAAATAGAAATATTTGTTTATGTTTTCTTCAAGATTACATTTGTTTAAATAAGATATAGCTAATAAAAATTTGTGAAAAGTTTTGGTATTTATTTTTAATATTGAATGGAAAGAGAATAAAATATTTCAACTATTCTATCAGTTCAATTATTTAAAATGGATTATGCATAGGGGAAGTTTTCATTGAGAAATGTTTGTAGAATAATTATCTTTGTATGATAGACTCATACATTTTTAAAAAAATTTCTCCAAACTTATTTTTCCTGTTTTCTACAATAAGTATGTGTTACCTTTCCAATTAAGCAAAATCCTTCCCTTCTTTTCATTTTCAGTGTTTTTCAGAGCTCGTTTATGGCTTGACCAGAACCAGTAGATTCCCACTGTCCCCAACTACATCCTTTGCCTTGTGCCTTTGGAAAGACATGGTTAGATGTACCACCAAACAATAGAGTGAAGACAAGGAGAAGAAAGGCTTTCAAGAAGGTGCTGCAAGAGACTGTTTGTACTCTTCGGAAAGGCGTGCTGACGAACTTCAGTACACCTGAAATGCTGTCTGCAACCTAGGAAATGCGTGGTGAGGTACTTACAGTGTGTCAGGATGACTGAAGAAAGGTAGCAGAGAGGGAGGGTGTGAGTTGGAGGATGTAAAAGGAAGGGCAGAGATGTGGGGAAATGTTAACTGGTGGATCTCAGTGACCAGGTACGTGGCTGCATTTTATAGTATTCTTCCAACTTTTTTTGGTAAGCTTCAAATTTAAAATGTTGGGAAAACAGAAAAAAAGGGAAGGGTAACTGCCTTATAAATGGTTCCACCGAACACTGGGAAGAGGCAGTTGAGCTGTGGATTGGGTGATGACAAGAAGTCTTAATGAAATAATGGCCTTAGAAGGCTTAGATAGGGGAAAGGAAAAATGGGATTGCTCAGGGTGGGAACCTGAGTGAGAGGTGAGACAGTGGAATCAGTCCTACAAACTGAAAAATTGAGCAATGGTGAAAATAGACAGGAATTGGACTGAAACAATAGAATTAAAACTATTATTGACAATCACCTTCTCAGGATTTCTGTTGAAGTGAAGTTAGTATTCACCCTTCTATCTTCCCTCCACACAGATGCCTGCTCTGATGTATAAAATAAAGACTTAGAAAAGCAATAAATGATACGAAAGAATAAAATGCACAATGCTACCATCTAGAGTATCCACTGAAAATTACAGCCACCGTTGATTCTGACTTACTTTGTTTTTTTATTAGGAGCCATAGAGGAGGATATGCAAAACTACTTGCTATAGTTTAGCATTTAGGGACAAATATTTGATTTCTAAGTGAAATATTTCAAAATCTGACAAAGTCCTAAAATTTGATCACAATAGAAGGGTCATTTTGGCAATCATTTACCTAAAAATCTTTTGGACAGTAACTGAAATACTTAGGAGAAGAGATGGCCGAGGTCCCATAAATAAAAGAATTCATGGAGTTGTTGTGTTTCATTTGGGGAAGGATGATTACGCTCCCCACCCCGCCCGCTTTTCCTTCTGAAACCCCATTGTTTCTATTCTGCAGAGGGTCAGTGGGAACAGGCTAGGCTAATGGTAAAGGTGTGCATTCTCATCGGAATGACAGACAGTGTAATTTAGAGTTGTTAAAGACAGGCTTTTGAAGATGGTGAAAGTTTTCCACAGATGAAGTTGAAACGGATAACAAAAGCCCCAGGCTGAAGGAACATTGAGGACAAAAGCTAGATGGCATGGGGCACATTTGGAGAACAGGGATTAGTCCTGCTGTGTTAGGCATTTTGTTGCTGGGACAAATGTCAGAGAGGATCAATTTACGAGGACATATTTCTTTTCAGAGATTTCAGTTTGTGGTTAGCTGGCTATGGGCCTGAGATAAAGCCAAAATTCATGTTAGTAGGCCACGGGAGAGGAAAAATTGCTTAATTCATTGCAGCCAGAAGGGGGAGAGAGACCAAAGAGACAGCTCAAGATACCCTAGTGTCTAGATTGTGTCACATCCCTAGTGACACAAACAAGACTCCATCTCTTACTTTCTCCTCCAACATTAGGTAAAGGTCCTCGTGATTTACTTTCCTCGATTGGCTTCAAAAACTGGGCCAAGCCTCCAAGACATGAGGCTTTCATGTGTATGTGTTTGTTCCCATGATGTGTGATGTACACACATTGTTTATGCTAGTGTGTGTGTGCCAAACCCAGAGCAGGAGAACCACTGTCTTCCTTGACCACTTTGCGCCTTGTTGCCATTACACAGGGTCTCTCACTGAACTGGAAGCTAGCCAGTCCAGCAAGGCCGGCAAGCCACTGAGATCTCAGAATCTGCTTATCTCTATTCTTGCAGTTCTGGGATTCTGCCTGCCACTGCCCTCAGTGCTGGCTCACAGACATGAGTAGCTAGCTATGCACAGGTTTTTGTTTATGTGGATGCTGAGGATTTGAACTCAGGCCCTTATACTTGCAGTGCAAAGACTCGTTTCTACTGAATCATCTCCCCAGCCAAAGCCATGCGTCTTTGGGAGGACATTTTATATCCAAACCACACCGCATGTCTAAGCAGAATATGAAGTGCGTTAGGGGAAGTAAGAGAAAGAAGATGCACGTCTATATGTCTCTCTTCCTCCTAACCCGAGTTCTATCCTTGAGAGTAGAGGGGTTCATTTTTGGTTTCTCTTTAAGGGCCTAATAGAATACTTGACTGAGTACACAGTAGTCATTTGACAGATTTTGGTAAATTAGATTATCAGCTAATCTCATTGCATTTCCTAGGAGTGTGGCTGTCAGAAATAATCATGAGGGGAAATAATAGAGATATGACTATGGCACTTGAAATTAGGCAAGTCCAACTCTCAGCTAATCTCCAGAGCAGAACTTGTCAGACCTTAATAAGAATTACCAAGGATCATGTTAATATACAGATTCTGATTCACTGGTCTGAGGTGAAGCCTGTAATTCTACATTGCTAATAGCTTCTCTGGTCGTGTTTATTATTACTATTCTAAGGAATTATATATGGCATAGCAAAGATTTAGAGGGCCCTGACTCTCTTCTTGAAATTTTTAGACTTCCAAATTGTAGGTGATTGAGCATAAGTATGGGTTCTTCACCCAATATAGCTGATGAGAAAGTTCAGCTAAGATGCCTGATGAAAAAACTTCATGCTACTAAAATTGCTGCTGCATATCCACACTGGTGACATCCAGTTCAATTGGTAGCGTCATTTTACTTCTCAGACGAGTTGTCTAGTCCTTTTTTTTTTCTTTTTTGAAATAATTAGTCTTCTCTCTCCAAATACAGGCTTACCCCTTTGATTAATTCTATATGTGTTTCCCTCTGTGTTTCTTAGGTAAATCCCTCACACCAGGGATAGTCAAACCAGTTATTGCAAGTGTTAGTATATATGACTCATACTATATGAATAAGTGTGATAGAAATGACATAAGTTGTGCTTTTTATTTGTTAATAAATTTCATTATTTTTTCTTGCTCTTTGAGAAAGATAATCTATACAACTTTAAATAGGTTTGACCTATCACTTTGAAGGTCAAAATTGACAAGAAAGATCTCCATGATAATGATGAAATTGCTGTACATTTTGGATTAATCTGGTAAATTACAAAATGCTGCCCAGCCTCTTTTATCTGGAATAAGGGAGAAAGACTAGGATGCTGATAAACTACACAATTAATGTTATTGTTTTGAGAGATGGTAGTCTTACAGGTGAGATCAGAATACTTGGGAAACACTTAAGTCTAACAATGAAATATTCATCCTGTCTAGAATCTGGAAGTAAAAATGGCTACCTGCTTGGGCCTTCTCCAGACCCTTGGCCCATTTCTTCCTTTAGAGTTTAAGCCTCTAATCTGCCTAGATTCCCAGGAGAAGTTTTCAAGACCCATGAGCAATGTAACGTGAGCTTCTGGTATTTGTTCCACATAGGGGTGTACTCTCATATGTATCTGAGGGAAGAGCATATGTGTGTGTGTGTGTGTGTGTGTGTGTGTGTGTGTGTGTGTGTGTGTATTAACATTAAAATCAAGAACACAGAAAAAAGAGGAAATTGCCGGGCAGTGGTGGCGCACGCCTTTAATCCCAGCACATTTAGGAGGCAGAGCCAGGTGGATCTCTGTGAGTTCGAGGCCAGCCTGGGCTACCAAGTGAGTTCCAGGAAAGGCGCAAAGCTACACGGAGAAACCCTGTCTCAAAAAAAAAAAAAACCAAAAAAAAAAAAAGAGGAAATTTGTTTTTGTACGTTTATCCATTTTTATGTTCAATGACTAAGCTATCACCCCCATAAAGTTTGGAGACGTTAATTACCGGCATAGAAACCTGAAGCCACATCTATTCTCTGTGAGGAGAGATTGTGTTCTATGACCTAGAATGTTTTCCTTAGAAGCTCAGGACTGGAAGATGTCAAACAAAGCATTGGCTTTCTGATTCTTGGTTGTTTTTAAGAGATTTCTTTTCTCTAGTCTGTTTTGTTTTGCTTTCTTTGTCTCTAGATATACACATTCAGAAATTATTAATGAGTGTGTGGGGGGGTGGCACAATGGCAATGCACTTGCCTGGCATGCATGAGGCAGGGGATTCAATTTCTATCAATAGAAAAAAATTGTGAAAGAGATAAATGTGACTAAAATTCAAATATTACAGAAGTGAACATTCATTATATCTTTAAATCCAAGTTTCCAAAGTCAGCTTTAATTAGTAGATTGGTATAAACTCAGAAATCTAATGTGCATTTGAAATATGTGTATTTATAGATGATTTTTTTTTTGGTTTACAAAAGTTAGATTACCTCATTGTCTTAGTTAGGGTTTCTATTGCTGTGAAGAGACACCATGACCACAGCAACTCTTATAAAGGAAAACATTTAATTGAGGCGGTAGCTTACAGGTTCAGAGGTTTAGTTCATTTTCATCATAGTAGGGAGCATGGCGGCTGGAGTATGGTGGCATGCAGGCAGCTGTGGTTCTGAAGAATTCTACATCTTGATCCAAAGGCAACAGGAAGTGAATTGAAACAATGGGTGGTATGTTGCTCGAATCCTAATTGGTCTTATAATAAAAACTCGGAACCAGATATTGGGGTAAATGCTGAAAGATCAGAGAGACAAAGGAACAAGCCATAGCTACTTATCACCTGGCTAACTCCAGGAATCCTCTGATTGAGTGTCTCTGAGTCCTTAGCTGAAAGGGGTCCAGCTGAAAAGCTTTAGTTCCTGGGTCCTCACACCTTATATACCTTTCTCTGTTCAGCTATTTCACTTCCTTCCTAGTGCTGGGATTAAACGCATGTGTGCTTCCCAAATACTGATAGCAGAGGCATGAGATCTCAAGTGCTGGGATTAAAGATGTGTGCCACCACTACCTGGCTCTGTTTCTCTCCTAGACTGAGTCAATTTCACATAGTCTGGGGGGGGGGTTTGAACTCACAGAGATCCAGATGGATCTCTGCCTCCCGAGTGCTAGGGTTAAAGGTGTGTGCCACCACTGCCTGGCCTGTATGTTTAATCCAGTGCCTTGTTCTGTCCTCTGATCTTTAGGCAAATTTTATTAGGGCACACAATATATTACCACAGCTGTATCTTGAGCATATATAAGGCCTTGAGCATATATATGGCCTTAAGACCTGCCTCCACAGTGACAAACTTCCTCCAACAAGACCACACCTACTCCAACAAAGCCACACCTTCTAATAGTGCCACTCCCTATGAGCTTATGGGGGCCAATTACATTCAAACTACCACACCACACTCACATACATTTTTCTGTAGTATTTACTTGTTAATACAAGTGTTTGAGCCTCCCATCAGCCCAGATGCCTTTTCATATAAAAACATAGATTCTTCTGATTTTATGATTCCATAGTATACTATTATCCACTGTATTTATGATCCCATAATATGCTATTAACCATTCTCCCATGAACAGAATTTTCATTTTTCTACAACATATATGCTTGTACAGCATAATCATTTTACAGCAAAAAAAAATTCCTAGAAATGGAAATTCTAGGTCAAATTATTTGCACTTTCAGATGTTAGATTTTGTCAAATTTCACTTTATGATGGCTTAGCCAAATTAAATTCCAGTGAATCAAGTCATATTTAAGAGGTCTGTTTCCCAGAATCCTTTCCAATACTGATTAGTTAAGTCCTTCTACTTTTTTGCCAGTTTGAGAAATGATCTCTGGTATTTTACTGTATATATCATTCATAACTGGTGAGGCTGGGCATCTTTCCAAATCTGATAGTCCTTTATATTGTTGTTTATGAAGGACCTCTTTCTGTGAGGCATTGCTGAGGATAAACAAGCCATTTTTTTGGGATAGAGCTTTGTCTAGGAGAGACATTTTTAACCATGTTAACTCAGAAAAATCAAAATGACTTTTTAAAATTTTGTGATTTTTATAATCCAGTTACAAAATTTCTCTCTTCTCCTTTCTCCCTCCAAACCCTCCCATATGCCCCTTCTTGCTCTTTCAACTCCATGCCTTCTTTTTTTCATTTGTGGGAGTCCCTGTAAACACCAGGAATGGAAGAGTAATGATCCACGTGAGGCAAGCAGGAAGTCTGGTTCAACATGACTCAGTAGCTGGTGTTGGTTCAAACTTTGAAAGTCTGACACCAGGAAAGTTATTTTAGGCCTATATAAGTATAGTAAAATCTGGGGAAAAAAGTTTTCTGGTGTAACACAATCCCTTTTACACAATGAGGCATAATTACATTGAACCACCTCTCAAAGTGCATGTCACTTCTTTCATGAAAATGGGTTCTATAGATAGACTACTTGTTTTATCTTAAGGGCCTAAGGGAGGATCTGGCGTGATCTCAGTCATAAAGATAACAAAGAGGTCATCTGGGCTATCAACCACCTCTGGTTCTGTTTTGGGAGCCTGGAGGAGATCCTGATCATACAGATAGCACAGAGGTCATCTAGACTATTAGCCACCTCCATTCCCAGCCTTCCGGGCAGAAAACAGGTTATGCGTCCTGTTTTCCTGAGTGTTTAACATTCCTGGTTTTCCTAGTGCTTATCTGTGACCATAAGGACCATTGTGCACCCAGAATTCATTAATTGCTATCACATGCTGTCTTAGTTAGGGTTTCTATTGCTATGAAGAGACACCACAAAAATTCTTATAAGGAAGACATTTAATTGAGGGTTTACAGTTTCAGAGGTTCAGTCCATTATCATCATGGCAGGGAGCATGGCAGTGTGCAGGAAGACACGGTGCTGGAGCTAAGAGTCCTACATCTTGCAGGCAACAGGAAGTTGAACTGAGACACTGAGTGGTATCCTGAGCATAGAAAACCTCAAAGCCCGCTCCTACACTTTCTCCAACAAGGCCATACCCACTCCAACAAAGCCACACCTCCTAATAGTGCCACTCCCTATTAGATTATGGAAGCCAATTACGTTCAAACTACCACATTTGTATGTGGGTTAAACACTGGAAAGAACAATGTGTTTGCCCATAAAGGATACAAAAAGACCAACTTCAAGATCTATTCCTGAGACATTGAGTATTGGTGAAATTATTAAGGCCACTCCACGTAGTTAAAAGGGAGGTTTATTTAGTGGTGTAACTTACAAATCAAGTTTGTAAGGGATAGGTAACAGGGTCTGAGAAAGGTGTGGCACAGTCCAGCAGTGTTCTTTGGAGAACTCTACTCAGTCTACCTCCAGCGTCCAGGGTCCAGGAACCAAGAGAGCCCCCGCATCCAGAATTCGGGTCTTCAGCATCCTCTCTCAGCCCCGCCTTGTAGGCCTGACAGTTACCGAAGCCTCAATGGGGGTTGGGACTTCCAGGTCAAAGCTGGAATGGCTACCCACTACAATTGAGGCAATGGATCAGAGGAAAACATGGGGGCGTAAGGCTGCTGGGGAAGTTGGCAGTCAAATTCTGTGTATCCACGTACCCCTGGTATTGTTTAACAAGTATTCAAGAACTCTTTTTGTGGACTTACAAGGTGCTGTTCACCAAATATCTGATATTGAACAAGATCCTGATCTCTAAATTATGACTGACGGTTTTTGAATCTTTGGCCCATCTTGTAGAGCTGTGTGAAATTGTGCAAGTATCTTAATGTCCCTACAGTTCAATTTCTGTAAGTGTTACAGCTCAGATGGAAAGGTATCTTGGCAGCTGGGAGCCAAGGAATATCACAAAGTCACACTGCACAACAAACCTCACACAAGAGAGGGACTAGGAGGGTGACTGCCTCTTCTTCAGGGGGAGAAACAGCAGGGAACTGAGCAGGAGGTAGGGCTTATATAGAGTTTCTTGGGAAGTGGGTAGAACTTTTCAGGGTGGAGATTGGTGGGATTTCATGTCCAGAGATTGGGCTTTTTACTTTGTAGGGTGGGGGCAGGGTCCAGCCATTAGGGCAGTTAGAGTGTTCTGTGGGTAAAACCTGATAGTTGGAGGTCCTGAGGGACAGGCCTGGCCACTTGTGTGGCTTGAGGTGCTTACAGTTTCCTCTTTTGTAATGATAGTATTTGCCTGATATTTACTGAAGAGATTTAGTGAGATAATACACAGTCTGTAAACATTCAACAAGAATTGTATTTCCAGTTTTTCACAAATTAGTTCCTGTTTCCCACTCGAGATCAACATGGAGAAACTGTAGAAGCCAGAGAGAAATGAGTGACCAACAGCAGCAGCAACGAGAGCAGCTTTGCCTACAGCACCACCACTGAAGTAAACGCCTTAGCACTCTAGTTCTGTCTCTTTCTAGTCACCTTGAGGTTGACACTGCCTGTGTCGTGTCATTCACTGAGGTAATCACAATACTCCAGAATTCCTATGCATGCAAGTTCCTATACGAATAGGCTTCCCACGTGTCCTGCTGGGTGAGGAATTGATAAGAACAAGGATATACTAACCAACTGCTCTCTGGTCTTCAACCTCAGCTCTCCCCAGGTCCTAGTTTTCTTTCTATTGCTTCAATAAGGACTATAACAAAAATCAATCTGTAAGACAATAATTTAGTTGGCTTATATGGCCCAATCACAGTCATTGAGGGAAACTGAGGCAGGAGCTCAAGGTAGGAACATGGAGGCAGGAATTAAAAAACAGAAACTATGGAAGGACATTGCTTCCTGGCTTGCTTCCCATGGCTTGCTCAGCCTGTTTCTTATACAAACCAGGACCACCTGCCCAGGGGTGGTGGAGCCCACAGTGGGCTGGGGCCTCCTTCATCAATCATTAAGAAAAAGCCTCCACAGACTTACTAACAGGCTGATAGGATGGAAGCAATTCCTCAGTTGTGGGTCCTTCTTCCCAGACGACTCCAGTTTGTGTGAACGTGACAAGAAACTAACCAGCATACCTCCTTAAAACCCTTAAATCTGACCAATTACAACTTAATGTAACTGACCACTGGGACTCCTTCCTGAGTTTCCAGGAAATAACGGTGATGTCTGGAGATCTCCATTAAAAATAGAAAAATTCCCAGACTTCCTTCTTTGATATACATTATTAAATGCAGTAACTAATTCCCCTGGAAAAGAAAACTTAACAGACTTAGACTTCTGAAAGGAATGAATGAGTACTATAAAAGAAACAAAAATAGCTGGACAATCTACATCACCTACTACAATTATTTATATGATAAGCCAATTTATATTTTTCTATACACTATTGAGGCCATATTGATTTTTCTTACATGATTTTTTAAATTTCTCTATATCTGCTTGGATAGTTTGCATTGCTACATTTTCTTCACTGTCTTAACTGCTGGTAATTCCATTCAGTGAAAAGTATATTGCAACATACTTTTCAGCTCAGGTAAATTTTCATTTGGTTATTTTAGTAATTACTATTTCTTTGCTTATTATACTCACATTTTCCTCTAAACTCTTGAACGTATTTCACTAGCTGTTCTTTTTGTCTGGTAGTTATATCAGTTTTATCAGTTTGTCAGTTTGCATATTTTTCTGTCATGTGTCATTTCTTTTAGTTAGTGGTCATATTGTCCTATTTTGCTTGCTTGGGTGTGTTTTAGTTGAATACTGAATGTTATGGCTTTTTTCGAGTGTTCGGATTTTGCTGCCTTAGTTTAGAAAATGTTTAAATTTGTTTTGCCAAAAACTCGGGCAAGATTTTTCTCACTACTAGGGTGAAATCATTCTAGGAGCTCTTCTCAAATTCCTAGTGCTGTCATTTGGATTGGGTTTGAGTGTCCCAAGGGTCCATGCATGACAGTATTAGAGAACTTCAAGTGAGCCTCATAAGGAAGTTAAGGGAAGTGGTGATTTGAACAGGAATGGCCCCCATAGGCTTATATATTTAAATGCTTAGGGAGTGGCACTGTTTGAAATGATTTGGAGGTGTGGCCTTGTTGGGGTAGGTGTGGCTTTGTTGGAAGAAGTATGTCACTAGAGGTGGTTTTGGTTTTCGAAAGTCCAAGACAGACCCACTGTCTCTCTCTTCCTGCTGCCTTAGCTACCTCTCCAGTACCAAGGATGCCTGCATATCACCATGCTCCCCACCATGATGACAATGGACTAAACCTCTGAAACTGGAAGTAAGCCTCAATTAAGTGTTTTCTTTTTATATGAGTTGCTGTGGTCATGGTGTCGCTTCATAGCAATAGAACAAGGACTAAGACAAAGAATAAAAGTTTTCCCAAGAGCACTACTAAGGACGGAACAAGTCTGCCGACTCTTCCATTGCTTCTTAGTTCAAGACAAGGTAGCTTACACCATCCCACCATAATATGACACCATCCACCACCCTCAGCAGAGGCTGAACAGTGGATCTGCCTAGTATTAAACCTCCAAAACTGTGAGGAAAATAATTTTTTAATAAGTAGCCTGTATCATGTGTATTCCTCTCTCAATGAAAAACTAACTAATATGCCCAGGAGTTCAAAATTTCTCCACTCTGACTGATTGGAAGTAAAACATTTTCTTTCCTTGACTGGGTTCTAGGAATCATTCAGATTAAAGCTCCACAGCTGTTCTTTGCCTGCCTTCATTGGAGTTTTACTGTACGTATGTACAGCTCAGCATTTGCAAAAGTTCTGGAACTGCTATGTCAGTTTCTGGAGGTCTTTCTTTTTATGGCTCTCTTCTCTCTTTTACCTTGCCCTTCAGATCACAACTGCCTCACTTGCGTTGATTTCTTATCTATATGACATGAATCATCAAGATCACTTGATGTGCTCTACTTGAGCTTCTACCGTATTTTCCAGAAAGGGCCTCCAGGAACCAAACTGGCAAATCAGAGAAAAAGTACTTTTGTTTCCTTTATTTCAACTTCACAGCTCTATGCCTATTTTCTACAGTCTGAAAATAATTGTTTCTTATATTGTTGTCCAGTTTTTATGTTACCTATAGTAGAAAGGCAAGTCATGTGTTAGTTGTTACATTGTGGATAAAAGTGGAGACTCTAACACAAAACTATAATAATTTAAATGAAAATACAATGGATCGAATCAGTGGTAGGATGAATGCAGCTAACAAACAAAAATACATAAAGGTTAAAATTGAGGGACTTCACAAAAATGCATTGGGGAGAAAACAGAGAAAGAAATTATAAAAGAGAAGACAGAATTAAACATTCCAATTTCAAATAAAAGGGATCCGAAAATTGAGAAAAATAAAAAATAGAGCGAAATTACTGTTTTAAGGAATAGTAGAGATGAACTGTCTGAAACTAAAAAAGAATAAAAAACAAGTTGAAGACAGTCATGGAGTGTTAAACAGGAACAAATCCCATATGAGATACTCAAAATAAACATTAAAAAGAGAAAATCCTAATAGCATCCTGGAAGAACAAATAATATATCTACAGGCAGACAAGAATTATGTTGATCTCCAATGTCTTGATAGCATCACTGGACACAAAGGAAAAAACAGATAATCTTTGAGGGCAATGAATAAGAAATTCATAGAGAAAGAGCTTAGAAGGGAAGACAAATTGAGGGAAGGACTGAATTGACAATTGTCCAAAGCCTCATGATCAATTCCGTGGTCTTGTAGATATACTCTTTGGCAGAAGATTTGGCGTTATTTTTTTCCCAATGAGCATCATTTTCCTACAGTCAGAAAGAATAATTCCACTTTGCATTCATCTTATGTTTTAGACATTCAAATTGGTTTAATATTAATTGTCATATTTCCAGCTTCAGTAGACAGAAAGATTGGGTGCCCTTGTGTTCAAGTGGAATGTTTCCTATCGTGCAGACAGCTGAACAATACCTGTTAAGGCCATGCTGTTGGCTCGATCCAGATCTTGTCTACTGTGTTCCTTATTGTTCCGTTGCTGCTTTATCTTTAACATAGTGAAGCAGCATGAAAACTCAGTTGTGCTGGCTGGACTCTGACCTGATTTGTCAGATGCTACATTACTTTGAAAGATCTTTTGACTTGGGGGTGGGTATGCTGAAGTAAAATGCTAACTATGCCACCCCTGAGAAGTTTGTGTTCTGCTGTACTTTGTTTATGCACGATTATTGTCCTCACTTCTGAGATATAATCCAATAATGGAAAAAAAATTCTTTTCTCTCTTGGAGTTCTTAGTCATTTATATGAATATGGTTTTATTGGGATAATTATTGTAAATATAGTGCACATGAAGGGTAGCTCAATTGCACTTTTATAGCATAAATGTATGATAATGAATTTCATAGCAACTCACAGAGACCTTGTTGCCCTGAAATCTAGCAGCAGGAGAGAGATTACTGTCTGTCATAGGAATGAAAGATAGGCACAAACTCCTCCTCTAATTTTTGCTTCTCTAAATATGAAGTGTCTTTTTCCCGTGGAGCTCATAACAACCCTTCATGTTGTCAGGTATACGTGAGTGTTCTCTTTAGCAACTATACGAAGCTTTTAAAAGACACAGCAATGGAACAAAAGACACATAGCATTTTACCAAACTGGTCAAATGCTGCAGTCCAAAGGTTGACAACGCAGAGGAAATGGGTCCATGAGAGGACACTTCTCTATGGCAAGGAGAAGAGTTACAGAGAAGGCACTCTGATGTAAAAGGCAGTTTCCAGCTTTCTGACTATTTATTCATTTGTGCCTTCAAAATGCGTTCTGTTACCCACTTCACTCTCCTCAGCAGAATGTGCACACCTTGTAAGCATGAGTCGTCACCTAGCCTCCTGAATCTTAAGATAGAAATAAGTGTAGATGGAGCCTTAATTGTATGTTGGCAAATTTCAGAACTGCATGCATCATCCTGTAAATAAAACTCCTTTGAGACTTGATCTGATAGTGAAGTGTAAAATGGAGATCTTAATGTTAAAAAAAAAAAAAAAAAAAAGGTACTTCGAGTTGGCCAGAGAAAAGAAACTGTATGTACCAATGAATTTGAAAACTCTGTCAGGAATAACTCATTTATATCCTAAGACCCTGGCAACTTTAAGATTAGTAATTCTGCTTTATACTTGAAGCAGTGGGTTTTTTTTTTTTTTTAATAAGAAACCTTTGGATATATGTTTAATCGCTAGATTCCAAAGAAAATGTAAAGGTCTTGCAGAGCCTGGCTAGCAGTGGAGTTGCAGGCGGAATTGCCTTTGGGGAGATAATGTCATTGTCAAAGTTCGTCTTTGAGGCCTTGGGCCTTCCTTCTTACTGCCTCCTTTTCCCTTTGTGGTCTCCCGCCTCCTCCACCATCACCGATCTTTACTCCCTGTCCTTTAAAGACTCCAGTAAAACCTGGACTCTTTTACTCTGTCTTCCTATCAAAATCTTCCCTGAGGAATAGTTGTAATGTAGTCAGCTAGGATTCAGTATGGATTTAAATTAACCTTTCCTTTACCTCTAGTTATGGAATTCAAGATTTTCCCCCTTACAAAGTAATTTTGGAGAACAGTGAGAATGTGGTGTCTGTGTGTGTGTGTCTGTGTGTGTGTGTGTGTGTGTGTGTGTGTGCGTGAGTGCGTACAGATTTTTGAACATGTAGACCTTAGTTATATCTTAGATACTGATAAATGATGGTACCACTCACAATACTTAATCCAGTGGCAACTGTACCTAATGGCAGTTCAGTGAGGGTTCATTAATTGATTAAGTGGTTTTCTACTTCTACCAATAAATCTTTGGCCTTTAAATGTTTTCCTTGGCGTTTCAATGTACCTCAGGTGGATGTTGTTTGGTTGGACACGTTATGAAATCTGGTACCACACTG
Source organism: Peromyscus eremicus (assembly GCF_949786415.1). NCBI lineage: Eukaryota > Metazoa > Chordata > Mammalia > Rodentia > Cricetidae > Peromyscus > Peromyscus eremicus. The sequence goes on along the minus strand of NC_081439.1, from coordinate 81,261,793 downwards.
GAGTTTGATAACGGAAAGGGTTGCAGTATTTGAGAAGATTGGATCTTGAAGGATAATTCCATGAACAGGCTCAGGACAGAATCAGAAAGTTAAACAGACATATATGAATCTTCCAGAATTGAAAACTGTCGAAATTGCTGAAAGATTAGATCATATTAGTCATTTGCTGTAAACCTGCTCTGGCTGCACCTTCAAAGAAGGGCTTATTTCCTGACTGTCAGTCAACTGTGGCCTGATTAGAGGGAGCAGGAGCTGAGGAGGCCAGAGTCTGGCACTGGAGTCATTTCTAATGTGTTTTTCTTTCGCTTAAAACACAGCAGGAAAAGTGAGTACAAGATGGAGAAGAGATTTATATTTTCCCCTTATTGCTCTATGAAGCTTATATTTCCACTAAAAAAAATCTTTTTACAGAATGCTCTTGGAAAAACTGACCCCCAAATTGAGCCTTACTTGGGGAATTTGGGATAGAGCTTTCTGGCAAGGTGTAGATTTGAATGTGATTAGCAGTTAAGTCCTGTGCTTCTTAGCTTCTGCTGGCTGGCATTCATCATACCCCAACTCAGATTTCCCTGCTTCTGCTGCTACTACTAGAAACATCCCAGCTACTGTGGAGACATTTTCTGTCACATTCTTGAGCCCTTCCTCATTTACATTTGGGAGTATCCTGGTCACGGTGCACAGAAATCAATAGTTTGATTTCCCACCCCCAAGAACTCCTGGGAGGAGGGACTTATGGTTGAGCTCAGAAATAGATACCAGTACCCTAATATAAGGTTTTTACTGACATAAGGTCAACTCCAACTTTTTCATGGGAACTAATGGTAAGTAAAAGAGGGGCACCTCTTCTTTTTTTTAGTAAAAGATTTTGTCTTCATTGCTAGGCAGCTTTCCCCCCCTTCCACTTCTATTCCTCAGAAACCCTACGGTTGCTCTGCCTTTTAGTCTTAAAATGGTTTGCAATTGGTTAAGACTATAATGGCTAATAAGCAATCACTTCCACTCCAGGGCTGTCAAACCAGTCCTTTTCAACTCTGCAAAATTTGTTTAGCAATTAAAATAAAAGAGATATGAGAGCTCACATAAACGTGTAAGTGACTTTACCTTTCATGTTTTTGCCTGGCTGTAATTTGAGATCCTTTTAAAACACCAAGCTTTTAATTAAGTAGAATATGTAATTATTCTCTTAGAGAGGAAGGACAAAACACTCCCAATGGCCTGTCTAAAAATCCCTTTGCCTAATAACAGCTTCCTCCAAATTAGAAAAAAAAATGCCGATTATGAACAGTATGGGGTAGGACAATAAAATCAGGGGAAATTAAGAATAATAACATTTCTGTGACACATTATTTGAGGCTCTAAAAAGCTTATAAACAGCTTTTTAAAGGTACATTTGGAAAGATAAAAACTCATTGCATTCAAGACTCAATAAAGCAAAGTGGTAATGGTGAATAGTCTTAAAGATCTTTCAATAAGGATTACTGGTATGGCCAAGAAGTTTGCAGCATTATTTGAAGTAAAATTTTATATGACAAAGTTCAAAATCCCATTACTAGAAACCTCAAACAAGTATCCAAATGAATAATACAGATTTCTTTTAAACAAGGACTCTTTAGCCAAAACTTTCAAGAAATTGTATTTTTTGCAGAATAGGGTATATAAAAAGATAACCACCTTCTATTGTTTTATTTTTGTAGCATTTCTAGTGTACTGTGTGTTCATATAGATTAGACGCAACCTTTGAAGCCTTTTACGACTACATTGCTAGTCTGGACTGATGCCATTGATGGTTGGAAAGATGACTTCAAGCCCCGGCAATATCTGTAATCTTCAAATATTGAATTTTGTTCACTAATGTAACTTACTATACTATACTCACTAAGGCAGGAAATTGGACTCATAGGATTTTGAGTAATACATTTTGAAAAATAATAGGATTTTCAGGTTAACTCCTAGCTATTCAGACAAAAATAGTCAGACATAATACTTTATTCTTAGACTACATGAAGATGGACCATGCTGGTGTGAAATTGTATTGAATCTAGTTAAAAATTATTTTCTGTATTTTGGAAATAGTTCTTAACTTTATTTTCTTTCATTCTTTGTGTTTTTTATATCATGCATCTCAATCCCAATCATTTCCTGTCCCTTCGTATCAACCCTCTGCCCTTGCTACTTCCCCACAAAATAAAATGCAATAAAATTTAAGAGAGAAAAAAGGAAAAATCTCATCATGGAAGCTGTAGTGTGACACAGTGAGTCAAGAACTAAACACTTATGTCCATATATCTTTACATGCAAGTGTTCATTGCAAAGAGTCATTGGTCTGGTTTGAGGCCTCTGGTTTCTGCTACACTATAGATGCTTGGCCCTCACTGGGACTTCTTTTGGATATTCTGTTGTTGCCCTGCGTCGGAGATCCTGCAGCTTTGGGTCTACAGGTCTGGCTCCTTCACAAGCTCCAGCAGATCATAGATGGGGTGGATGTTGGGGTGGGCCAACTCATAGCCCTGGTTCTGGGCCTGGGTAGTTGCAGGGTTAGTCAGCCTGCCAGCTCACTGCCCTCCCGACTTCACCACCAGGATGAGCTCTCCAGCATTTTCCTGGCTAGTTCACCCCTTGCAGAAACAACCAAGGGGGCAGGGCTAGTTCTCATGCTTTCACACCCTCAGGGTCAGCTCTCCCACACCTATACCTTCAGGACCAGCTCTACTGTGTTGCCCAGGCGAGGAACAGGACCCACTTTCCTGAGAGCTCCCGCTGGTGAAGGACAGGGACAGCTCTCCAGCTCTTATGACCTCAGGACAGCTCCCCCACCTGACACAGGCAGCGAGGGGCGGGAGGTGGGGTAGTGGGGAGGGCGTCTCTCTCTCCCTACCATGCAGTCATATGGCAGATGAGAGCCAGGGCCAGATCTCCTAGACTCATGTTTTCTGGCCGGTTCACCCTGTACTCCGTTAATAGGATCAGCCTTACTGTGCTGCCCAGGCGAGGAGCAGGGCCCACTGACCTGAGTGCTGCAGCTGGTGAGGGGCAGGAACAATTCTCCTGCTCTTATGACCTCAGGGCCAGCTCTCTCACCTGCCTCAGGCATAGAGGGGTGGGAGGTGAAGTTGGGGGGAGAGCATCATTCTCCCAGCCACGCTGCTATATGGCAGATGAAGGGCAAGGTCATATCTCCCATGCTCAAGTTCTTGGGACTGGTTCACCCATGCCCTGTCAACAGGGTCAACTCTGCTGTGCTTCCCAGAAGACGTGCAGGGCTCACTTTCCTGAGTGTTGCAGCTGGAAAAGGGGAGGGTCATCTCCCTTGCCAGCTGGAGGTGGTAGGGGCGAAGGGAGGAGGGAGTCTTTCCCTGGCCCCCATGACTACGCTGGCTCATCTGCACCCCTGTCTACAGGGTCAGTTCTACTGAGTAGGTCTCATTCTCCCAAGTGCTGCAGTTGTTGAGGGGTTGGGAAAGGTTCACCACCTGCTGCAGGTGGCAAGGGGCGAGGGGAGGAGGGCATCTTTCCCTCACCACGCTACCACATGACAGATGAGAAGGGCATGACCTGCTCTCCATTCTCACACCCTCGGGGCCAGCTCCCCTGTGCCCCTGCAAACAGGGTCAGCTCTATTGCGCTGTCCAGGTGAGGTGTTGGACACTTTTTCCTGAGTGCTTCAGCCAGTGAGGGGCAGGACCAGTTCTCCTTAGCGTTGCAGTCAGTGAGGGGTGGGGCCAACTCTGTACAGCCCTGTCCTCTCGGCCTTCAGTGGTATCAGGAACCATGGACATCAACATAGACTGAGGCTGCATCAGGGCCATGAACCCAGACATGGGCCCTGGCAGCAGCCCAGGCCCAGACATCACCATGGCCCTGGGTGGCAATGAAGTCATCCACATCAACCCGCTTGCTCCTCACTGCTTTCACCTCTTGAGATATGCCTCTGTACAAAGGACATGAACTGTTCTCTCTCTCTCTCTCTCTCTCTCTCTCTCTCTCTCTCTCTCTCTCTCTCCCATACCACACCATACATTTGTTCACCATAATAGTGCCTGTCTGCCCCGCACTGTATTTTCTCCTTGGAGCCTTGGGCAGACCTCCTGGGACCAGCATGTGGGTCTCTTTTGTCCCACTCAGTCTGTCATGGCCCTGGGCAGGACCATGCGTCCTCCTAGGAGATGGAAATGGTTTTATTTTATGGTAAATCTGTGATACCAGCTACTGCACTGAGTCACATTATCCTTTTTTTTTTTTTTTTTTAGACAGAGTCTCATTATGCAGCTCAGGCTGACTTCAATCTCATGATCCTACCGTCACCCCCAGAAAAGTGTCTTACACAGGATAGGTGCTTTCAATACATATTGTTTGAATTTGAGTGAGAAGAAAATATCCCCTGTATACCTTTGCTGTATTCAACTTTTTTTTTTTGCTAATTGCTACTGATAATTTCTCTTTGCATCCCTCCTATTTAGTGAATCATTTGTTTCAGTGGAAGACTTGTATGATCTAGGACTTCATTTTCACCTCTGAGTTTCAAATTGTAATTCTTTGAGTTTACAATGGATTACCATTTCAAAAGCCAGGCTTTGACGAAGTTGAAAGCTCTCTTTATATGCCCAAAACAAAATATAGTAGTGTGAGCACACTGCTTCCCTGCCAGTCAGTCATTGTGTAGAGAGTGGGGAGCTGCTAACTTAGGAGAAGGCACTGACACAGGGAATCAAATGCTATCGTGATGCTCAGAGGAGCTTGTAATGTTTGGGGAGGAAGACGTCTTTGCTTATGGTGGTGGGTGACTGTAGCTGTGAAACCTTTGGGAGATGGAGACTTGCTAGAGGAAGCACGTCACTGGAAGCAGGATTTGAATGTTTGAGGTATCACTCCACTTCCTTCTCGTTCTCTGACATGTGATTTCATTTGACGATGTGAGCGCTCAAATTCCTGCTCTTGCTGCCATGCCTCATAGTTGTTGACATGTCTCTCTCATCCATGGTGAACTCTTGTCTTGCTGAAACAATAAGCCTAAACAAAGGCTTCCATAAAATAAAGATGGCAACTTCACACTCCATACCATTAAGGTGTCTGATTAACTTTCCTGTTTATAAGTCTTGGAAGGGGAATCCGTGTGGGATTCCATATCAACCAAGACTAGCTGTAGTAGAGTAGAAATGGTCACAGTGATGTAAAAAAACTGAGAGAGCTGGGGGCCATTTACTGGGTCCTGGAGAGCTATAAGGAAGGCATTAAGTTCCCACATGCCCTGGTAGGGGGATATAACAGTAAGAAAGGAAAGAGTACTAAGAAGTCTGGGATTAGCAAAGGGATGGAGAGCTATGTGCTAAGAGAATAATGACAAATTTCATGGTTATTAGCAATAAGTCTCAGGAAGACTCCCCAAATGTCAGATGCTCCTGAAACAATCTGCTGTAGACACCCCTGTAACACCTACAATGACCATCCATAGTATGGAAATTCAGTGGAGGACATAGAGGAACGAGAGAGGAACATGCGGCAAAATCTCCCTCTCACAGGTACATCGAGGCTGCACATTGTACCGTCTGGGAGAGGAGTTGGGAAGACATTTTAAGAAGGTAGAGTCAGCCCTAGTGAAAAGTTTTAACTTTAAGGTGACTAGAACTTAGCTTGATCAATATTAGGGGTATTGAGTCTCCTAAGCATAACAAAATAGTAAATAGAAAATCTAGTTGCTTCTTTGTAACCAAGTCAGAGTTTATAAATTTGTATTACAACAGATGCAGCCTCAAATACTTTAAAGAGCAACATAGGGTTACAGCAGCCTTTTCAAGTCTTCATATAAATTTATTCTGAGAAAAGTGAGAATGGGAGTAAAATGACAAGGGACAAGTTCTAAAATGCAAATTTATTTGTAAGTAGTTAATGCCTTAAAGTAGTATGTTAGTACTAAATTGTTGGTTAACAAATTAGTCATCTGTGAACACCTCAGCAGGAGTGTTTATAGGAAAATGAGGAAGGCTAGATATATTGGCTATGTTGGATAAAGAGGAATTAAATAGTGGGTTCACGGTTTACATTATCTGGAGCTGCTCAAGCATAATCTCGTGGTTCTAACCCATTGTCAACCTCTGGGACACAGGAGAGAATTGCTCTACATTTTTTTCGCTATTATTGAGGCAATGACTTGAAGTAATTGAGAGCATCCTCTTTGGAGTCAAATGGGCCTACGCACAAGTATAGCTACTGCTATCTAGATTCAAAATACTACCTATGTGACCTTACTAGATGCTCTGAGATTTTGGCTTCAAGCATTTTCATGGGGAAAATACTATGTACCTCAAGGATATATTGTGAGGAATAAACACAATGTGAAAACTTCCAAAGACAGTGTCTAAATTGTGGGAATTGGTAGTATATACTTATTTTCTTTCTCTAGTCAAATCACACTAGGCATCTCCCCTTTGTCTTCTCTATCACTTTTTATATATATGCTAGAAGATTGATCTGTGGCAGTTGATGATGATTCACAACGTACTGGATTTACAATCACTTGTATACCTCTGGCTATATGTGGAGAGGACCCACAGCTGAAGTTTAACTGAAAAGGAAGATTAACCCCAAGTGTAAGCAGAACCATCTTACGTGCTCAGGTCCAGGAGTGAATCAAAAGGGAAAAAAGGAGACAGTGGGCTGAGCATAGCATTTATCTCTTGCTGCTTCCTGACTATTGATGTAATGTGACCAGTTGATGCATATTTCTACCACCATAGCTAGAACCGTTGTTGGTGACATGCTTTCCTGCCATGATGGACTGTATGCTGTGCTCCAGAGAACACCTTCCCCAGACCCTGCGACCTACCTATCCCTTCATTTGTAAGTTGCGCCACTAATAAACTTTCCTTTTAACTACGTGGAGTGGCCTTAATAATTTCACCAATAGTTCACAGAGCCCTAGGTTATTAAATGGAAATTTAAGTGTCAGAAACAAGCTATCTTCTCACAACTTGTTGGCCAGGGAGGCCCCTGAGGCTCCAGGACAATACAAGCAGTTGCCACTGATGTTGGTGGTACACGAGATCTTATTGTTGGAGGCACCATACGCTCCACAGTTGCAAGACAAAGTTGGAAATGAGCTGGAAGCTTCCTTCCTGCTGGCTAGCCCTTACAGTACTGCAAGGTGCTATGCAAATTTCTGAGGGAAAATTGTCATCAAGAGTCTTTGACTTGTTCTATTAATTAATTAATTAATTAATTAATTAGAAACAGGATTTCTCTGTGTAGCCCTGGCTGTCCTGGAACTTGCTCAGTAGACCAGGCTAGTCTTGAACTCATACCTGCCTGCTTCTGCCTCCCAAGTACTGGGATTAAAGGCATGTGGATTGACTCATTCTATTTTTGAAGACTTGTATTAATTGCACAGTTTTTTACTTTGTAGTATAGATCCAATGAGGGGTCAGTTTGATCTATTGAAAAGAAGACTATGATAAAGGTCACAAGACTTGGATTTTTTTCTTTGTTTCTACTGCAAACTATGAGATTGGACAAGTGACATGGCTTCTCTGTAGGTCTCAGTTCTTTAAGATGAAAAAAATGTAGTTAAATGACTTCCAAGGTACTGTTTAGTGCTTACTCCATAGTGACTAAAATTTTCCCTAGAAGAGTTGAAGCAGACATTCCTTTGATGTTAACTCACTTAGCTTTCCATGCAGGGAAAATACACTGATACATCTCCCAACCTTTCTTAAGCAAGGAGGGAGGGAGGGAGGGAGAGAGGGAGAGGGAGGGAGGGAGGGAGAGAGAGAGAGAGAGAGAGAGAGAGAGAGAGAGAGAGAGAGAGAGAGAGAGAGAGAGAGAGAGGTGTGGGGGAGAGATCTAGAGCAGAAACCATTAGAAATGACAAGTGAAGCTTTTACAACCTTCCAATCAATCTCTCTGCCCTCAGATTGGCAGATTAAGGTTCTTGACATCTGAATGATTTATTATGACTTAAAGTCCATACTTACAGCACTTTGGCTTGATTTCTTCACAACAACAGGAGGCAATGGAAGGAGACAGATGATAGGCAGGGAGCAACAGACCAGTTCCTGAAGAAATGGAAGATTAAATTTTCCCATATGCCCTTGTAAGGAGTGAGGATGTTTTGTTGTTGCAATTGGTTTTGCTTGGATAGCTCATGAGAGTAGGAAAAATAGACAGGGAAAGGAATATCTAGACATATGTGGATTAAAAGGAGAACCATCAAGGGAAATGTAAGAGGAGAGCTTGGAAGTAAGGAGGTAAGCTATGGGTTTAGGTCTACTTTGTTCTAGTCCAGTGTGCAGTGAACTTTACACAGACGAGGATGTAGGTATTTTCTTCCTGAACATCTGAGAGGTTGTAGTTTGGTGACACAAAATCACTGTGCCATTTTATATAAGGGACTTGAACATCTGCAGATTGTGTCCATAGGTATTCTCCTGCAGATAACAAGAGACAATTGTATTTGCTGTAAGACAAGCAATGTTCTATGTGCTGGAATACAGTGGTGAGCAAATGAGATGAATCACTGCTGTCACCGAGCTGACTTCCTACCAGAGCAGTCAAGACAAAAGTAATAAAGTCTAATTTGTTAATAAAGCATTATGAAGAAGATTACAAAAAAGAATTGACTGCAAATGCATCTCTGGGAAAGTAACATCTAACATAAGCCTAGAATGTCTCAGGAGGTGGCTTACAATATTAAGAAGAAAGGACATTTCAAACAGGTATAAAGAATAGAAAGGAAGCCAATGTAACTACAGGGAAGGGAGGGGGAAGAGTAAAACCTCACTGAGCTGTGTGCTTCTAATTTGTTCTTTTTTTTCTGTATATCTCAATAAATTTATGTCATCATTCCTTAACAATCTCTAGAAAACATGAATGAGGGATAATAATAGAGGTTTAAGGTGGTACTCACTCCCCATCAAAGAATTTCTTTTGCAGCAGATAGAGACCATTAAAGAAAGTCTCAATTAGTCATAATTTAGAGAACTGATCTTGCAGTGCCCCATTTTAGTAGATACATCTACAGCACAACTCTTACATTGAAGGCTTGGGGAACACTGAGGAAGAAGCAGCGGCACAAACATTAGGACCAGAGAACCAGGACTGGATATCTGTTGCAAGATAATGCTTCTATATATGACAGGGAAGCTGCACCCAGGAAATCTTTACAATATCATTGCCTTAACAAGATCTTAAAAATAATATCACTAATTGACATGCCAACATGGACGAGGAATACCTCACAAGGCTTCACCCCAAGAAGAAGAACTACAGGCAGCTGGTGGTTGCTGAGAGTGGGAGGATCGGTCTTCTCCTGGGATGAGTGCCCTGACAGGTTAGCAAATACCAAGATGGGAGCCCTACAAGACATAGGAACAATCCTAAATGGTCTCAGTAGTTTGTATTTAGAAATGTGTATGTGTGAGAGTGTGTGCAAGTGTGTGTATGAGTGAGTGTGTGTAACAGTGTACGTGAGAGTGAGTGTGAGTGTGTAAGAGTATGAACGTGTATGTGTGTGAGAAAGTATGTGTGTGAGTGTGTGAGTGTAAGTATGTGTGTGTGAGTGAGTATGTAAGAGTATGAATGTGTATGTGTGAGAAAGTATGTGTGTGTGAGTGTGTGTGAGTGAGTGTGTGAGAGTGTAAGTATCTGTGTGAGTGTGTGAGTGTGATTGTGTGTAAGAGTGTGTGTGAATGTGTGTGTATATGTGTGAGAGTGAAGGTGAATGTGTGTGTGAGTGAGTGAGTGTGTGAGCAGGTGTGTGTGTGTGTGTGTGTATTTGGATGATATGGTAGGGTTGGGGTGATATGCATGATGGCAAGATGAGGAAGATCAGGAAAGTGAGTAAGAATACTACTAGCCACCTTTAGCAAACTTCTATCCCATAGTCTCCTGTTTAGGGACCCTTAGTTACTTTTCTTTGGTGTTGAGAAAACTGTTGTCCACCTGATGGTGTTACTCTAGAAGGAACTGCAGCTTGCAATGAAAATGAAAGGAAGAGGTTTGCATGGCTTTGACTCTTGCATAGGCAATTCCAGTGAATGCACAAGACATATTTACATGATGCTGGAAAGCATTTACATGATGTTCGAGTCACACAGCTTATGAATAAGAGATTGTTTTTTCAAATGAAAACTGAGAATGCCAATTTGATTCTCTAAGTCAACCCAAGGCTGTGAGGACAGGGTATGTAAATAACTGACTCAATGTAAAAGGCTTTCTCCTTGTAGTGAAAAATATATGGAAAAAAAGTAGTGAAGGAAGGGCTCTTCTTTTCCTTTCCAAATTTCATACTTTATTTATTTATTTATTTATTTATTCTTCTCTCATATATTACATCCCAACTGCAGTTTCCCCTCCCTCCTCTCCACCCAGTCCCTCCCCACACACCCCTTCCCCCAGATCCACTCCTCCTCCTTTTCCTTCAGAAAAGGACAGACCTCCTAGGCGTATCAACCAAACATGGCATATCAAGTTATAATGAAACTAGGCACATCTTCTCATATTAAGGCTGGGCAAGGCAACCCAGTATGAGAAATAGGGTCCCAACAGCAGGTAAAAGAGTCAGAGACAGCCCCTGCTACCACTGTTAGGAGTCCCACAGGATCACCAAGCCACTCAGCCATAACATTTATGCAGGTGACCTAGGTCAAACCCATACAGGCTCCTTGATTGTCTGTCTCTGTGAGGCCCTATGGGCTCTGGTTAGTTGATTCTGTGGGCCAGTTTCTTGTGATGTCTTGACCCTCTGGCTCCTTCAATCCCTCCTCATGGAAAGGCTCTTCTTATAGTTCTATCTGTTTGGGTGCAGGTAACATGAGTGTGTTCAGTTCCTGAGAGTTCACTGAACTATGTACTTACTGCTTGTGCACTTTTCTGTAATATCTCAGTAAAAGTCTGCAAAAACTAATCAAGTTACCATTTGGATGTGTGCTCCTGAAAAGCACGCGCGCACACACACACACACACACACACCACACACACACACACACACACAGAATGTATAGGTATCTTGAGGGGTACATAAGAAAGTGATATCCAAGGATGCTTCTGGCAGGGAAGCTAGGAGACTGAAACGAAAGGATGTGGAGAGGAACTAGTGTTTTTCTGTGTATCCTTTGTACTTTAAATTTTTTGAATTGTATTATGCCTGATCTCTTCCATGTACATCAATAATATAGTTGGAACAACCAACAAAAAATGGAGGCAGTGAAATTTACCCTGAAGACATTTTCAATATAATAAAGCCAAGAAAGTGGATTCAGAATGAATAAGTTTTCCTCCTATCACTCAGGAACAAACAGTAACAGTGTAGAGGTGGTCCTGTCCCTTTTTCTCATCTTCTAGTTTTGACCTAACCAAGGGAGACAAAGACGTAATGGATGCAGAGATCAAGAGGGCACTATTTCCGATGGAAGTGATGGAGAAAATGGTATAATTGTACTTGCCAGGAGGACTTCTTAATTCTGACCTTTAGAATTAGGCAGAAACTCCCACTAAGATAGGAGAAATGTAAGAAAAATGCAGACCTAGGCCACAAGAGGGGTTTTATAGCAGTGAGTAGAAAGCTTGTTTCTTCTCAAGTTAGATAGGTCCCTACAGGGCCAATTTTTGCTTCCTAATCCAACGGGCAGAATTGATTCCTCCTGAGTAGGAGGAAAAGAGAGGATAAAGAGAAGTCTACAGAGTTATGGTCATTGACATTTTCCCAGTTGGGGACACTTGGGAAGCCAAAAGGAAATGTTTCCTTCAGCTTTACTCAACTAACAAGAAAACAAGTTTGGCTGTGATGATAGTGTCTTTCATTTCCTGAGCAGTTACTATGTGAGGCACAGGGCTAAGCGTTTCCTTGTGTGTGCTTTTACATACATTATCCAACTGTAGTCCCATAATAACCCCAAGCAAGAGGTTAGCATTATTATTTCCATTTCCTAGATGGAGTGACCCACTGCAGACCACACACCTAGGAAATAAGTGGTGATGCTAAGACCCAAAGTCAAGTCTAAAATCTATACCTTCAGTGATGGCTGTAGTCCAGTGAGGAGTAAGATGGGATTTGGATGTGTGAGTTTCAAAGTCAATGTCACTTACTAGTTGTGTGGTCTGAGTTGTGTGGACTGTTTGTTAGTCTCTACATCAGGAAAGTGGAGTTATCCTTTCTCCTCCTCCTCTACTTCCTCCTCCCTCCCTCCCTCCTCTTCGATCCCTCCTTCCCTCCTCCTCTTCCTCTTCTTCTTCTCCTTCCTCTTCCTCCTCCTTATTTTTTCATGTATTTTACATACCAACCACAGCTCCCCCTCCCTCCTCTCTTCCCGTTCCCTCCCGTTTGTTCCACCCACCCCACCATCCACTCCTCCTCTGTTCAGAAAGGGGCAGGCCTCCCATGGGAGTCAACAAAGCATGGCACATCAAGTTGAGGCAGGACCAAGCTCCTCCCCACTGCATCAAGGCTGGGTGGGGCATCCCAGCATGGGGAATAAGTTCCCAAAGGCCAGCTTAAGCGCCAGGGACAGATCCTGACCTCACTGCTAGGGGCCCACAAACAGACTAAGCTACACATCTGCCACACACATACAGAGGGCCTAGGTCAGTTCCATGCAGGCTCCCTAGCTGTCAGTCAGATCAGCTGTCTCTGTGGGCTCCTCTGTCACAATCTTGACTGTCTTGGCTCATACAATCCCTCCACCCTCTCTTCAACAGGACTCCCAGAGCTTAGCCCAGTGCTTGACTGTGGATCTCTGCATCTGCTTCCATCAGTTACTGGATGACGACTCTCTGATGACAATTAGGGTAGTTACCAATGTCACAAGAGAAGGTCAGTTCAGGCCCTCTCTTCACTATTGCTATGAGTCTTAGACTCAATTCTCAAATCCGTGAAACGTAATGGAATAGATTAGAACAGTGGTCCTCAAAGCATACATAGTCCCTGGACCAGAAAAGAGCATCAGCATCACCAGAGAACTTGTTCAAGAGAATTCTTCTGAATCAGGAACTCTGGGATAGAGCCTACTAATTTGCATTTTGATGATTCCTCCAAAGAATATGCTGAAGGTTAATACACAGATAACCTAGAATAGATACAGTTTCCCTACTCTCCTTTGCAAGCACCTACTGTCAGGCTGGTGGGGTTGGGGGGGGGGGTTCAATGGCACCTCAAGGAACATTCTTTCTGGTGAAGAAACCATTGTATTTTGATCTCCTGGGAAAACTCAGGGTTGTAGCTTTAGCTGGGTCAGCTTCCAAGCTGCAGATTGTGCTGGTGGTGGGTGAAGGAAGTGGAAGCACAGTCTCTCAGCCTGGGCAGAAATTGCAGCAGATGCGGGGAATGGCTGGGCTGGAGGTTTGGTCTGAGGTTCAGGTCCCTACAGCATTAGGGTAGAGGACAGAATGGAGGTTGCTTTCACAGCTCTTCTCCTGGCTTTCCTCCCTTTCATTATACTGTGTCTGCTCCTGCCCTCAGTCCCTACATGGCCTGGTTCTTCTAACTTCTGATGTCAGCCAGATTTGTTAGAGCAGGGCAGGAACCTGAGAAGGAACAGCAGGTCAGGGCTCCAATTTGGAGCAGCTAAAGAGTGCCTTAAAACATGCCTTTGTATTTATATGACAGAGGATCAAGTCCTCATTAACACCTCAACACAGGGAAGGGATAATAGTGGGTAATTATGTGAAAGGGTTTTTACCAGTTATAGAAAGAGAGGGTATTATTATTATGAAGAGTGCTGAATTAGACCCTTGGGCAAACCATAGGTTTCCAATAGGCTAATGTAGGAGTTTACAGATGTCTACACAGTATGATTTGAGGGGTGTCATTTAACATCTTAGCACAGATGAATTTGACAGATGACTTGCTGCTACTTTGGCAGTTCAAGAAAGGCCCTGACAATATGGGATACCACATAGGAAAGTTTTGCCTGCATGCTGAGCACAAGGGCAGGAAGCTTCGAGAGAACTCCAGGGATTAAGTAATATACCATGTGTAAAATACCTGGCACAGTACCTGGTACAGAGAAAGTACTTAACAACAACAAAAACTTCGATTTGAGGTAGAAGTGTCTGGAAAAACTGAGACCATGGGGGACTGCTTAAGGAGAGAAGGCTGGAGGAAGGTCCAGGCACTGAATGAGTGGCGGTTAGGAACATGGTACAAAGAGGAGGAAAAGAGAGCAGAGGAGAAGGTAGTGCAAGTCAATTTGGCTGGCTCACTCAGAGGCTCTTAGCATCCTTACATGGAAAGGCCTGAATCAGGTGGTTCTTCTATTAAGAATTACACACACACACACACACACACACACACACACACACACACACACAATTAGTTCTTTGGAATTTCATATCATGCACCATGATCACACTCATTTCCCAGTCCTTCCATGTTTGCTATCGCTCCACCCTTTCGACCCCCCCCCCAAAAAAAACAAAAACCAAAATGGAAATTTAAATAAAAATAAGGCAAAAAAAGAGTCTCATCTGTGTGATCCATATACTCACTGGAGTATGGTCAAACTCTCAAGAGCCTGCCCCTCAAACTTAAAAGTGATTCCTGTCCAGCACCCTCAACTTCAGCGTCCTTATCATACCTTTTAAGAGTCAACTGTTAATTTCTAGAGTATTGATGGAAATGTGGGATGCTTTGAAACAGATTGTGAGATGTTAGTATGGGCTAAGGATTACTATCTAATTCCTGCCAAGAACTTGGGAGAAATCAGCATGGGGGGGGGCTAAGTTATACATACTTAATTGTTCCTACTTCCAAATATAGTTGGTTTTTATAAAATATTAGTAAGAGAAAAAAAAAAAAGAGTTCCTGTCAATGGCTTCCTGTCGAGGCCGTTACTTTTCCTTTGGGGCTGTAGCGAAAATAGGGGTTGTCACAGAAGTCTTCCATGTCCCTGTCTCTCAACTGTGTGTCTGCAATCATGGCTATCACTGCAAAAGTAGCTTCCCTTCTCTTCACAGTCAGCAGGAGCGTGGAACATGGGCTCCCACATGTTTTCTAGAGACAGCACAGGCCATGAACACAGCCCCCAGCTACAGTAGGACCCATGACCCAGACATGGTGGACCTCTGAGGTCATATGGGCCTGGACATCACCATGGCCTCAGATGGCAGCACAGGCCACTCAGATCAGCATGGCCCTGGTGGCAGCAAAGGATTTTATTTTTAAAATCTTTATTTTCACTGTACTCTGTTTTGGAAGTGTCTGTGCCACACAGAAATTATGCAGATTAGTAGCCTGCTGGCATAAAAAAATCACATTCTTTTCTCTGTACCCTCCTGATACAGTAATAATGTATCGCAACAAAATGAAGAAAATTAGCACGAATCATATAGATTTTTTGTTTAATCTGTGTTTGTTTAGCTGCACTGAAGAAACATTTCAGGTCATTGGTTTTCCTTGGTGGAACAAAACACAAGGATCTCTCACGTGTGTAGCTTTAGGAAGCCAGAGCTGCGTGCCTTTATTCTCTAGATGGCAGTGGGTCTCTAAGGTCCTGCTTTGGATTTGTGAATTTTTGGAATTCAGTTAGCTTGTGTGCCTCCTCCTTCCTCCCCACCATGGCTCTCAACTCTGCTGGTTGCTTTCAGGAAGCAGGAAACGGCTATAAAGTTTGCATACAGACTGGAATCATGAATGCATGAAAAGCAAGGCAGTCCCTAAGCACCAGTCATCATCATCATCAAACCTTGCCACATCCCAAGGAAACAGAACAAGGCCTCCAGGAAGGAATTATGTACTGATTCTAGACACCAAAAATGTCACATTGTGTTGGCCACTTCCCGCAGATGTTGTCAAGCAAGAGGTGTCATGAGACATTAAAAATTCTCTTTGCAAGCTTACAGAGCCAAACATCAGGCCTGCCTCTCTCTCTCGAGTTACAAACTGGGCTTCTGGCTGGTCCCTTCCTTTCTCTCTTCAACTCTTTGATGTGATCTACGGTTATGGATGGGTTTCCTTGGCCTACCAGCAGTCTTTCATGTGCCCTTTCACTGGACTCCCTCTGGAATGTATCTACAAAAATTATGAATGCTGACATTCTTCTAAATAGGCTGCAATGTAACTTGAAAGAACTCTTAAATGATTTCTAGGACTTTGTGAACTTGCAGTACACTGGTTTAATTGGCAGTGCTATTTTGTAGAGTTTTAAATTTGCTTTCTATATGTTCATCTTCCAGTTTTCTTCATCTTCTTTTCCGCAGCTCCTAACTGTCTTACATCAGCGGCAGTTCCCCTCTCCTGGGAGTCTGCTTTTCTCTTTGGCTCTCTCCCTGTCTTCCCCAGCCAGCCATAAGTCAGTTGAACAGAGACTTGGTGCATATGGGACATTCTTCTTCAGACCCTGCTGTTTCTCCATGCCTGCCAGCTTACCCACAGCTCCTCCGCTGCCTCTGATTCTCCCTTCAGCCTCATTTAATATGTCTTTGATATTCTGGGAACATCAGTGGAAGCACACGATGTATGTGGAAACATTTCAGCTTCAAGAAAGAACAAAGTTCACAGGGTCAGGCTTCTGAATAAATTTTGATTAGGTTGATGAGCCTGAAATAGCATGGGAGGAAAATGGCCTTCCCCAGCCTTCTAGGCTTCTAGCCTAGTCCTCATTGACCATGACAGCTACCATGTCTGAAAAATACAATACAGACTGTGCTTCATTTTCTCTGTGAAACTTTAAATAAACTGGACGCTGATTTTTGGAGTTGTTCACTTTCTTATGTCAGCAGCAAACATTTACTAAGTATTTGGGTGCCACACGCTCTAGGTGGATAAACTCATTTGATCATTATAATCACTCTGTAAGATATACAGTAAGTTAGCATTCCCATTTTACAGACAAAGAAACAGAAGCACTGATAGTTTAAGCAATTTGTCTCAAATTATATACGAAAGAAAGGGCAAAGGTGGAATTGAAATCCTGAAGGCCATGTTCCTCTGTCTCCCTCTTCCCAAACAAAGGTAAGATAGCATGCCTTGCTGCTAGTCATGTTATCCAGTTACCTGTCTGTATTTACAACTTCACTGAAAACTATGCAGGATCTGCTATAGGTTTTTTGGTGCAAAATACACACTAAATAATAGTTGAGTGAATAAAAGAATGATTTTGTTGAAGTAGAAAATATAAGGCTTTTAAAATTGAAAGATCTGAATATTTATGCTGGCTGTGTGGTCTTGGTAAAGTGGTATAATTATTGAATCATAGTTTCTTCTTTTCCAAAATGGAAATAAGAGAAACTATATAGTCCCATCCTGACAATTACTTGAGATGATATTTTTCTAAAGCATATAGCATAATAAAGGTGTTCATCACATGCTTTTATTCATTAATTCACCCACCTATTTATTCATTTACTCACTTATCTGTTAGTTTTGACTGTGTACTGAATAGAGTTTCTTCTTTGTCAAATTGCATTCTAATGTGGGAAGAAGAAAAAAATGAGAAAACAAGTTAAGAAACTGTAGCCGGACACTTTTTAGCCCAAGGTCATGGGCAGAGCAAATTTCCACTACAAGAAACATATGACATTAATCAGTGAGTAGAAGGCTACTTACTTCATTTAGATAGAATAACCAAAAGAGGCCTTTATAGAAATGATGTTGATATCGATGTATCAAGGTTAAACAGGAGACAGCTACATGAAAAGGCAGGAGATAATCATTCTATGAAGTGAGCCAGAGACCAGTCAAAAGAAGGCCCTTGAGTTTAGAAGGAAATCAAAGTGTTAAAGAAGACAGAGGAGGCCAAGATGGTTGACATTTAAGAGGAGAGAGGTAGAAAATGAAGTTGGGAATACCGGTTGATGCTTGATGTATGAGACACTTTGTGTTCCTGCTAAAGATTTTTGACTAATATGAGCATGGTCAGAAGCTATAGGTATATTTAAGGTTCAGGAATAATGTTTATATTCTTTGTAATTTTGGAAGCCACTTGGCTATTGTGTGGGATGCTAGAACTAAAATTAAAATTGTATTTATGAAATGTTAAGTTTTATGTGCCTAATAGATATTAGAGAAGAATCAGATAGTTGAACACCTAAGTTCAGAGGTTGAAGAGTTTATTTTATGTCAATTTGTTTGTGTTAAGCCATGCTTGGTCACCTGATAGACCATTATTCCTGAGTGTGTCTGGGGGAGTGTTTCTGGAAGAGGCTAACAGTTGAACCAGTAGATGAGTACAGAGGATCCACCCTCACTCAATAGAAACATACGGCATTCAACCTATTGAAAGCTTGGAAAGAAAAACAGGCAAAGAATGAATGAATTTACTTTCTCTTCTGAACTCAACTATTCCTTTTGCTGGCAGAAGTTAGAGTTCTTGGTTCTCGAGCCTTCAGACTCAGCAACAATCCCTAGTTCTCAGGCCTTCAACCCTAGCATGGGACCTTTCCCACTGGCTTCCTGGTTCTCTTGTCTTCTGACTCAGACTTGCTTCCTCCGCTGGTCAGCCTGCTTTTCCAGCCTGAATAGCATGTGGTGACACTTTTAGGCTCCCTCCCACAACCATATAAGACAAATCCCATAATGAATTCTCTCTCTTGTTCTGTCTCCTATTTTTTTCCTGTTTTTTTTTTTTTTTTTTTTTTTGAGTCTTGACTAATACAAAGGTCATTGGAGGGATCAGATTTAAGGTTAATTTACTGATAAATGCCACTTAAGATTATGGGAATGAGTGAGATTATCTAAGTAAGAGTATGGAGACAAGAATAAGATTGATGGTGATGATAATACCAGTGACTAAGATAATGATAAAGCGATAATGAACCTGTAAAAGTTCCAGGTTCCGTTCAAAAGTTTTTTCAAAAAAGGTACTGTTCAAAGTATTTTATATCTACATTAATACTTCTAATCTTTAAAATGATGCTATATGGTAGGTTTTATGATTATTTCTACTTTGCAAATAAAGAGCTTAAAGTGCTGACCAGTTTAGGCATATTGCCCAGTTTCACACTATGTAAGTAGCAGATAAGATTCAAAACTGTGTAGTTAGCTTCTGGGTTAATTCCTCAACTACTAATCTATCATATTGCAAGAAAAGTTGGCTCAGAATCAAGCCCTGGAGCTTTATCACAGTTGGGGGGCATGGAGAGCAGGCCTCAACAAAGACCAGTAAGGAGTCATAAATAGCCAAGTGTGGTGGCCTTCCAGTCAGGGCAGTAAGGACTATCAAAAAGAAGGAAGTGTTCAGGCCTGCTAAATACACTTGAGTTATAAAGTAAGGAGATGAGGAAGTTTCCCTGAATGTAGCATCAATATGGAGGTGGCTGAAGTCTTCTTAAGAACAGTTTCTGTTCTTATTAGTGCTGACTATTTTCCAGGAGATTCCTTTCTTCAGTTATTTCCTTCCTTTGTTAACTTTGGTGACCCCTTTAATACTATAACTGGCCTCTTAGGCCATTCGGCATGCACAATTAGATCATGTCCGTTTCCTTTGGTATTTATTCCTAATGGACTTTTATCTCATTGTCTTATTTTGATATGCCACTGTTCAGTTTCCTCGAGGTAAGTGTTTTTTTTTTTTGGAGCTCTTATCCCATTCACCAAAGGGGTTACCTAAGAGCCTCTTTCATCAGATGCACAGCTTCTCTTTCCTTGGCTGTCTATTGAGAGTGGGAAAGTGAAAAAGGATCCCTGGCTCTTCTGAGTGGCAAACCTAAGAGCTGTGTACCTGGCAATTTTGATGTGTTGAGTAGTCCTTCCTTCCTGTTCTTATGCTCGAGTAATCGACAATATCTGAAGGCAAATTCTCCCTCCAGCAAGGTTAATGATATACTCTAGGCAGTACAGAGTAAGGCCCGGTCACAAGGCTAGTATCTCTAATTAGCTCCGTGCAAGCTCTCACGTAGATTCCTTATTTAGGGCACAGTTGTATCTAGGAAAGGTGTGATTCAATTTTGCCAATGTGTTAGAACATATCTGAATACATGAATACATCAAAATGAAGCTCATTTCTAGACAGAGTCCTCTTGAACAGCGTTGCCTTGGGAAGGTGGACAATGGCACACCTCAGCCTCAGTAGGACATGACACTTTCAGAGACAACTTCTCCTTGCCCTCTGATGAGGAAAACCAATGTCCTCTGTAGGATGTCATCAGCCTGCAGAGTCTCTCTCAAGCTCAGGAGAGCAGATGGAACAAGCACAGCAAGAGATAGACAAATGCTTAGCACTGTTTCTCACTTGCTTTCTCAAAACATCAACAGTGGCTTCCCTGGATATCTTAGTTAAGGCATTGCTTTAAAGAGAACCAACTTCATGAAGAATTCACAGAACTCGCTGTGCCAGGTTCCTCAGGGAACCTCATTCCTCACTTGTATTTGCCACTCCATATAGAATTTGGAACTGTTAGGGACCAAGAAGTTAAAGCCTTTGAGCTTGCCTCACAAAAATCTTCCTTCTGTAGAAATGTTTCAGGCTATTCTAACAAAGTATTTCATTTTCTCTGGACCTTTTTTGAACGTGTAGAATCCTGGAGTCCCGGAACACAAACTAGGAAAAGGGCTCATCATTGAAGATCCCAGTGGAAAGGAATCTGCCTGAGGACAGCCTTTGGCCTTCGAGTGCTATAGTGGACCTACAGGCTGGTGGCAGGATAAATGGGTTGGGAGGTGGGGAGACTATAAAGCAACCAGGGGAAGAGAAATGAGAACAGTGGAAGGGGTTGGGAGGCCAAATTCCATTGTAGGAAAAGAGATGAGAAAGAGGCATAACAGTGTGTTAAGTGATAAAACTCTACATAAGCATGAACAAGTAAGACCCTTGGATTTTACCACTATCCTTCCTACATATTTAAGGGCTATACTTCTATTTCAACCTGAACTAACAGCAAAAAAGCATGCTAGGGGAACAGGGAGGAAAGTGGAGGGCCCTTGCCATTAGACCAGAAATAGAAACATCTGAAAGTTTCCACTGGAAAAACTTGGCAGGATTAGTCCCTCATGGGACCTTAAAAGAATCTCAGTTTAACTCTTGTTGGCCTGCATAGTTCAAGGGCGTGGTGTGCTTGGAAGAGCTTGCACTCCCGGGAGAGAAACGTGACCATGAAAAGTTCCTTTGTTATGTGAAGTTGAGGACGGAATATTCTTTTTTCTTTTTCTTTTTTTTTTAAAACTCCCTCAGACAGGCTGGAAACTTGTGATCAGAGTGAAATCTGTCTCGAGGTCTTCTCTTCACCTCGACAAGTCCCACCCTGTCAGTGATGACTTTACCTTCTTTCGAGTTTCCAGGGAGAATATATTTTTAATGCCAAGCAATCAGTTTCTATGGATTTCTGCCTGGAATTTAAGTTCAGAGTTGGATTCTTTATAATGAGGACAGTTTTTTGGCCAACATTAGATATAAGTCATAATCAACGGATAAACCAATGTACCGGATTCAAAATGATGAACACACAGGAAAACTGACCACAGTTTTCCAGAATTCCATCAGCACTTGAGACTCACCAGAAAGGAAGGGGGTGATGAAATACTGTTGGAATAATTTCTCTGGACTTCAGGAGTATGCCTAGAGGATTATCTGTAGCCTCAAAATCTACTCAAGCCAGTGAAGGACTAAAGGGTAAGATTTCAGTGTCACATTCTGAAAAGTCCATCACTTCTCCCATCTACTGACAGATGACTAAAATTATTTTAGACAAGGATAGATAGATCTTTTCTTTCTGTAATCGTTGATTTTCCCCACTTTTCTAACATGGCTGAAGCTGCGTGGAGGTGTCGGATCCTACAGAGAGCATATTTTCTTGGCAGAAAGAGAGGCTAGAGCAGTGGAGTGCAGTAGAAGTCTAAGTAAGCCCCGGGAGGATGAAAAAGAAGAGACGAACATACAAAAGTCAAGTCACTGACTTCCTAATTTTGCTAAGGAACACCAACCTTACTTAAGTAAGAATTTAAGGCAAATTTACCTCAAAGTTATAGCAAGATTATTCTTAAAGCTTCCGATACTCTCAACTATGTGACGTATCAACACTGTACCCTTTCAAGTACTTGAAGGATTGCCCATATTTGTACCAAGTTATAGATAGCATTTCTGACTTAGTAGAGCTCACCCTAATGAATCTAGAACTTTTTTCTTCCTTTAAGACAAAGGACAAGTTCAGATTAGCCTGGTTTGATAATGCTTTTCTTCTCAAATTACTGGGTTACAGCCAATAATCTAAACATTATTTTAAAAAATTAATCTACTCTATGTAAGTTCTCTTGTGCACATTGCACGTATTGCTAGAGTACTGTACACACAACCGCTTTCTATTTAAAGAGTTTTTTTTTTTTTAAAAAAAGGATTGCAGCAAAGAAGATGAAATTTCCATTTTCAGGGTCTAGTGTGTGCTCGATCTCATGAGGTATTATCCAACAGATTTCCTCCTATTTTTCCACGAGTGATCTATTGTAGCTAGGCAGTAGCTTTCCTCTGCAGCACAAGAGCAGTCACACAAACAAGATGCAAGCTAAAGGAATGGCTGGATTTCCTCCCTCTTGCTTAGGTAGACACCACAAACACCTCCATCATTACTTTTCAGCTTGTTTGGCCAAAAAGGATTTGTCAATTTTTACTTCAACTGAGCTGGGATGAATCAACAACTGGGAAGAGAGAAGGAGCAGATGGCTGCTCACAGAGTTCAAATGGGTGCAGGGGAAATCAGGGTGTGTTTGCAGCATTTTAGCATTGTGTGGAGTGTTTGGAGGAACATATGCTCAAAGCAGTAAGGCTTATGTGTTCTTTTCCAAGTAAAACACTCTCAGTCTATGTGGCATCCCACTAATAGGCTTTAAGCAGCCAACGTTGCAGGAGGACGTGCCATTGCCAAAAGCCCATCACCAGCTCCCAGAGGATACGAGGCATGCCTGCATCATCACTTTTATTAGCTTGTAAACAGCTCTGAACAGTTAGCTGAATTGTAGTGCCCACAAAAAAAGGGAGATGAAGGCAAATAGCCAGCACAGTGTTAGGTTAAATAAACTTGCCACCAGCAAGGCCTCTTTCTGTCCTTCAGATTACCCTGTCTGGAATCTGAAGAAGTGATTGGTCCAGGATCAATTAAGTTGAGGCAAAAACTCAAAACAAAACATTCTAGATGAAAGCACTGGAGTTACCTGACCTTGAAAAGTCTTACATACCCCTGAGAATAAAATCTCAGTTGTTAGTTAAATAAACACTCCAAAGTATAAACATTTGGAGATAACTAGGTTAAATGGCCATGGTTTTATTGAATTATAGGGAAAGAAAGCTTTCTAACAAGGGAGCATCCTGAAGCCTCCAACACAGCAGCTATGGTCCCTTTGCCATTTCCTTTTCCGGTCTGCATTCAAAGGCAAGGACAGTTTTTACACAGTTGCATTCTGCGCTTTATCGAGTAGCATTATAGCCTAACCGTGTTACATGGTCAGTATCTTTATGTAATCTTTACATTCCCTTTCAAGTTTTCATATGGTTACCTATGAAAATTTCATGACTGTAATCATGAATCTTATTATTATAGCTATAATTTTTTGTAGAAAATTTGGAAATTACAGAAAAGAATCAGTTGAGAAAAGCTCACTCATGATTTATTCACCCAAGGACAAAAGAATACACTGTGTGTGTGTGTGTGTGTGTGTGTGTGTGTGTGTGTGTGTCCTACTCTCTCATTTCACCTTATATAACAAACCCTGTGAATTATTATAAGCATCCTTTATGAGGACTACAGCACTTTCCATTTTTGGAAGTTCCCTAATGCTAGGATTGTTTTGATAGTTTCCTAATACTGATGCTGCTGCAGTGCAGTGCATTAGTTGGGACAATGCCAATTTCTGTTAAAAAATGGCTGCCTAGATGTAAAAAGAGAGAAATTTGTTTTTCTCTCAAGTCAGGTCACAGTTTTACTTAACAAAATCATAGAAGAATGCAGATGTGGTTTGTTTTTCTTTCTACAAATCTTGCTGAAAATTTTATCCATAGAACATCTACACTCAGATTCACAGGAAAATAAAGTGATACAGGGTTGGGATATGCTCTGGGACAGGAGTGGCATATACTGTGTCTCGTGTTTCTTAATCACACAGCCGTAGACAGCAAGTGAACCTTAAAACTCTAGCACAGTTGATCATCTATGTGTTTGGTACTTCAATTGCTATGGAAGAAGGAGAAGAGAGATTTTGGTGAGACAGACAGCAGTTTCTGCCATATAAATTTTAGTGCATAAATATTTGTTGACATTTCAGTAATTTTCTTAAGATTTTTTTTTTGGAATGAGACATAAAATATTACTCCTTTTGAGGCATAACTGGCTCACGCTTTTTACCTTATTTTTAATTTACCCCCTGGATAACCCAAAAGTTCTAAATAGTTTCTTTAGAGGAAAAACTCTGAGTAATTTATTTCCAGAGTTCATGTATAGCTAAGGTGTGTGTGTGTGTGTGTGTGTGTGTGTGTGTGTGTGTGTGTGTGTGTGTTATGCTTTCAGTAGGAAATGTCCCCCAAAGGTTCATGTGTTGAAACCCAGGTCTCCAGTTGACAATGGTATTTTGTGAGGTGCTGTGAGGAAAAAAGGGGAAAGTGGATTACTGGAGACAAGTTCTTGGGAGTGGTGACTCATCCCAGATTGTCTTCTGTCTTTCTTCTCATTTCCATAACAGGGTAAACAGTCTCTGCTCCATGCTTTTGCCACTATGATATTTTGCTCTACCACAGGCCCAGGATCAATGGAACTGAGGATGAAAGAATGGAACATCTGAAACTGTGAGCCCAAATATATCCTTCCTTTCTGAGATTGGAAATGAACAAAAAACCCTTCGCTAATCTTACAGAGAGACTAGCAGACAATGCTAATTTTTTTTGCCCCCCCCCCCCCCAACACTAAGCTGTTCTTAGTCTGCTGTTTAGCTAATTCCTAAAGACTGACTTTCCTGGTCTCTCCTGATGACTAACTTCAATATTTTTTCTCTTTAATGAGTTAGAAGAGATTGGAATTCAGGAAGGAAAAGCTAGAGTATTTCTGATCTCCTCGTTTTTTTACTTACTCTGTCCTATCTTTGACAATAGCTGCAGCCCTCTCGAAATGCAGCTCAATCCTGACAACACAGTTCTAATTTTGTCATTAAAATGATTAGGTTCTATTCTTTTATATGATCATGTAAAGGTCCAGGAAGAAGTGACATAATCACACGGTTCAACTAAGGACAGTTTAAATGAGATTATTAGAGAAAGGTTTAAAGAACCCATAGAATAATGAAGCATCTAAGTGTATCAATAGTGGATAGCTGTTATTACTAGGAGGCCCCCAAAGCAGAGCATAAATGGTTGCTAGAATCCGAGAAAGCCTACTGCTATGGAAGACAGTCTGACAGATGCTACTCACCTAGACCCTAGGAATCTCATTCTATTCTCCAGCTCTGTGAGTGCGACTCTTTGAAGATTCCACATACAGGTGCTGGGAAACTGTTTTGACAGCGTGCTTGCTGTGTAAGCATAAGAATCCATGTTCTGATAGCCAGTACCCATGTGTAAGAGTACCATGTGTAACTATGTGTAACAGCTCACACTTATAATCTCAGCACTGGGGAGACAGAGACAGGAGGACCCCTGGGTCTTTCTGGCTAGCTAGTTTAGCCTATAAGTGAGCTCCAGGTTCAGTGAGAGACACTGTGTCAAAAAATAAGGTGGAGAAAAACTGAAGAAGACACCTATTGTCAACCTTTAGCCTACACACATGTGTACACCGTGCAAGCATGCCCTACACATATTTATATAAACACAAACATGTATATGTGCACATGCATATATGCACCCACACAAGATTCCAAATATAATTGAAAACATGCAGTACTTTTCATTTTGTGCCTGACTTATTTCACATTGCATAATGTCTTGCAGCTTTATCCATGTTACAAATGACAAGATTTCATTCATTTTTATGTTTAAGAACTTATTTTATTTTGCATATATAACACATTTTCCTTATTCATTTATCCATTGATAGATATTTAGATGGATTCCATATCTTGGCAACTGAGAATAACATCGAAATCAACACAATTAGCGCAGCTATCTCTAATACTAATTTAAATTCCTTTGCAAATATAGCCAGGGGTGAAATAACAGGATGATATGGCAATTTTCCTTTTAGGATTAATACATTTTTGATAGTAACATACCTGTATATAATGCACTATGATTGCATTCATCCCTTACCACCCTCTTTCTTCCTCTTCTCACTTCCACTGACCCCCTTCTTTCCCAGCTAGTCCTCTACCTATCTTCATCTCCCTCTTTTCCTTTTCTTGTCTTCTTCCCAGCTCATGCAGGCAGTTCAAACTGCTGTGTGCATTGTTGCAGTGATCATGTCAAATGCAGGTAACATTTCCCACACTACTTTCCACCCTTCAGCTCCCACAGTCCTTCCATCCTCTTTTCTGCAATGTTCCCCAGGCCTCAGAAAAGATGCCATCACAGAGGTCTCATTTGAGGCCAAACATGCAGCAGTTACTTATTCTCAGCCCTCTCTTCGACAGTTTTCTCCCTGTGGAAAGAAGTTTCTCTGATCTAGGTTGAGAGCAGCACTAGTCTGTGAATAAAAGCCTAACTTTTCAGAGTACAATTTAACTACATGTCCATTTGGCACAATATCAGTTGTTGGTTTCCCCATACGGTCTGTGATCTTCCTAGCCATGAGATTTTGGTCAGTTCTACAAGGGAAGGTGTCTGTGTTTGCGTCTCTGTTACTGTGATAAACACCATGACCAAAAGGAATGTGGGGAGGAAAGGGTTTACTTCAGATTGCCATTGTCAGTCCATCATCCACTGAAGTCAGGGAAAGAACTCAAGGCAGGAACCTGGAGTCAGGAACTGAAGCAATGGCCATGGAGAATGTCGCTTATTGCCTTGTTTCCTATGGCTTGCTCAGCTTGCTTTCTTATACAATTCAAGATCACCTGACCAGGATGACATAAATTATGACTCAAGAAAATAGTCCACACACTTAGGTAAGTCCTATAGGCCAATCTGTTGCAGACATTTTTTTTAGCTTGAAGTCCCCACTTCCCAAATGATTCTGGCTCATGTCAAATTGACAAAAAGATGTAACTAGAACAGTACCTATGTATTCCTTCTTAGGATTTAGGCCTCAGTTGTACTCCAGAAGCTGCTGGTTATCCTCTCATAACCCCCATGCCACTATTTCACTAGTGAGCATATTCTGCCAGGCATTTCAGTATCATAGCATACAGAGTCTACAGTTAAGTCTAGACTTTTCTCTACAACATCTTGAATAGCATCTTCTAGTACCATGAGCACTATACTACTTCTGGCATATACCCAAAGGATTCTATACCATATGGCAGAGATTCTAGCATATCCTGGTTCAGTTCTTCCCCCTTCACAATGGCTAGGAAATGGAACCAGCCTAGATATCCACTAACTATTGAATGGATGGTGAAAATGTTATACATTTACACAGTTGAATTTTATTCAGCTATAAAAACAATGAATTTAATAGATGGTATGAACACACATGAGGAAAGACAATCCCTTTAGTAAATGTTATTGAGTAAACTGGGTATCTGCAAACAGAAAAATGCAATTGGATCTTTATTTCATACTACACACAAAAATAAACTCAAATAGATTAAAAACTTAAACATAAGACAAAACTGTAAAATAATTAGAAGAACATATATTTATCTGGGCAATGATTTCTCTGATATAACTCCAAAAATACAAGAAACAAAGGCAAATATATGTGTGACTTCATCTAGTTTATTATAATTTGTATTATTTAAACAATTTTTAAATTTAAATATATATTGATTATATTCTTCCCCTCCTCAAGGTGTTGTAGATCCTCTCCCCTTCTCAGTCCACCCAACTTAAAGTTCTTCCACAAAAATAACCCCCAAAATTGAGTATAACAGCAAAAACTCCAACACCAAAGAACAAAATAAAACAAGACCCCCCAAAGAAAGTAAAAACAAAACTAGCAAATTATAACCAAATAAAAGCAAGCAAGCAAACAAACAAACAAAACCTGTGGAGTTCATTATATGTTGGCCAACTACTTTTGAACATGAGGCCTGCCCTGGAGTGGTTGATATACCCAGTGTCACTTCATTGGAAAAAACTAATTTTCCCTCTCCCAGCAAGAACAAGGGACAACAGTTCAATTGTTAACCTTTATTCTAGTAGCTAGGTTTTCATTTATTTAAAAAAATAACAAAATAAAATATAATAAGATAAAACAAAAACTGTTACATCTAAGTTAGACAAGACAAACAAACAAAAGGAAAAGATCCCAAGAAAAGGCACAAGAATCAGAGATCCACTCATTCTCACACTCAGGAATCCCATAAAAACACTAAACTAGAAGCCATGATATATTAACACGGGACCTGGTGCAGACAGGTGCAGGTCCTGTGCATACCGTTTCAGTCTCTGTGTGTTCCTATGAGCTTTGCTCGTGTTGATTTAGAGGGCTTTGTTTTATTGGTGTCTTCCATGCCCTATGGCTCTCAAAACTCTTTCTGCCTCCTCTTCCACAGGGTTCCCTGAGCTCTGAGGGGAGGGATTTGATGGAGACATCCCATTTAGGGTAGAGTGTTCCAAGGTCTCTCACTCTGCAGATTACATCAAGTTAAAAAGCTTCCACGCAGCGAAGTCAACAATGGATGAAGATACAGTCTATGTATTACCTGTTCTTAGCACCTATTTGAAAGCTAACTGAGGATATTTATATACATATGTGTGTGTGTTTGTGTGTATGGATATATAGTGTAGGTATATATGTATGTACACATATACATATATGTATATGTGTGTGATGTGTATGTATACACATGCAAAATTCCATCATAAGCAAGATACTGAAGAAAATACAGAAGTAAAAACACAAAACACTTGCAAATTCTTCAATACGACATATGTGAAAGAATAGCAGCAACAAAAGGCATCTGAATAATAATAACAAAAACTTACTAAAATCTAGGTCTCAAACTGATGGACGACTATATATACATGCAGAGAGTTTTTAACATTCATGTTTAAACCACCAGGTGGACATTATGGCAATTTCTTTATTGTCTTATACCCTATTAGAATCACAAAGTTTTCACCTTTCTGGTCCTTGTAATTATTTGAGTATGTGACCCATGAAACAAAATGAAAAGACAAGAAACATATTGGAAGCAATATTTACAATATATGTAAAAAGATAAACAACATATCTTAATAAGCTTTATTTTAAAAAACTTGCAAAAATTAAAAATATCACACAACAAAATTAACCAGACTCAAACTCTACACAACTCAAAAACTTCTGTTCAGTTTGAACAGGCATTCAGAAAGGAAGCTGTGGTGCTTCACATTAAATTTTACACTTTTGCTATCAAATATATTTTAAGCACTTATCCACCACCAAAACCAAAAAAAATGTATTACAGAATTAGAACTAGAAAAATGATTAGTTTTATATCTTCTTTCATACCTCATGTTCATTTCTCCTATTCGGTTCTTCCTCATCCCTTTATACTTAGCCCTTCTTGTTCTCTTTTCTTCATGATATAATGCACCCACACACATACATGTGTATGTATTATTGGCTAGACTATGCGTATGGGAGATTATGTATCTTTCTGAGAATCCCATCCATCTTCTTGCAAATTTTTAACTTCGTTTTTCTTTAGAGTGGAGTATTATCCCATTTTACATATATTCTGAATTTTCATTATCTATTCCTCTGTGGATGGATAACTAAGGTGATTTCAACTCCTTACTATAGTGAATGAAGCAGCAATAAACACTGGTGTGCAAAGAAATCTCCAAACTGATTTCTACAATGGCTGTATTTGTATTAAATTGCACCCCACCAACAGTGAATAAAGATTACTTTCTCTCCACAACCTCCTCAACATTTTTCAGATTTGTTGATGATACCCATCCTGACTGGAGTGAGGTGATATCACTAAGTACTTTTAATTTGCATTTATCTGATGATCTAGGACATTGAAACACTTTCAAAAATGATTATTGGCTATTTTTTTTGTAAAAAAAATTGTTCAGTTCATTTGCTCATTTGTTGATTGGTACTTTTACTTCTTTGGTATTTAATTTCTGTAATTCTTTGTAAATTCTGGATATTAATTCTTTGTCTGAAGTTTAGCTGGTAAAGATTTTCTCTAATTCTGTTGACTGTTAACTGCTGAATCTTTCCTTTGATGTACAGAAACTATTTTTGTGTAGTCTCATTTGCTGATATTTGAAGCTAGTTTCTGTGCTGTTGGTACTCTATTTAAAAAGTTCTTGCCTACCCCAGTATCTTAAAAGTGTACATTCTGCATTTTCTTTCGAAGTTTTTTAGCGTTTCAGACTTTAAATTAAGGTCTTTGATTAATTTTTAATTGATTTTTGTATAAGAAGAAAGGTGTAAATATAATTTCATTCTTCTGCAGTTAGAAATCCAGTCTTACCAGCATCATTTGTTGAGATGGCTATATTTTTCCAAAGTACACTTCCTTTGTCTAAAATTAGGTGAGCATAGCTTTGCTGTTTTATTTTCAGGTCCTTTGTTCTATCCATTGATCTACCTGAATGTTTTCCTGCCAGTACCAGGCTTTCTTTATCACTATTAATCTATGGTGTAATTTGAGATTGGGTCTTATGATACCTCCAACATTGTTCTTACTTTGTCTGTTCATGATCTTTTGTGGTTCCATATGGCTTCTTTTATTATTTTTTCTAAACCTGTGAAATATGTCATAGGTATTTTGATAGGTATTGCATTAATTCTGTACAGTGATTTTGCTATTATAGACGTTTTTAACAGTATTAATCCTGCCTATCCAGGAACATAAAATTTTTTTATTGTGTAATATCTTGTGTGAGTTCCTTTTTCAATATCTTGAATTTTTTCTTGTAGAGGTCTTTCACTTCCTTTGATATATTTCTACATAATTTTGGGAAGAGTTATTTTGAATGGAATATTTTTCCTAATTTCTTCCTCGGAAAGTAGACTGTTAGTATAAACGAAGGTCACTGATTTTTTTATATTGATTTTGTGCTCCTGCAACTTCACTGTGTTTATTAGGTCAAAGAGTTTTCCAGTAAACTCAGTAGGGTCTTTTAAGTAAAGAGTCATGTTAATTGCAAAGAAGGCTCGTTTGACTTCTTTCCTTAATATTTTTATTCCTTTTATGTCTTTCTCTTATCTAATTTCTATAGCTAAGGCTTTGAGCACTGCATTGAATAAGAGCTATATCCATAATATACTAAGTACTTCTACAAATCAATAAGAAAGTGACAAATAGTATATTAGATAAATGAGCAAAGCTATGAAGATACAATCCATTAAAGTTATAGTAATGGTCAATGAACATATTAAATGATGCTATTTCTTAATAGTAATCAGGAGAATGCGAAACGAAACAGAAATCATATATATGCCCAATGTGTTGATAAAAATTACTGATAACATGCAATGTTGACTAGAGTGTGGGAAACTTACTACACATTATTGGTGGGAATTTAAATACATATAATCATTCTGTTGGATAATTTGGAACCATTATATCTAATTTTAAAATGCAAATTTACTTTGATACAGTAATTTGCCTTACAAAAATGCTTGCACATCTGTACAAGGATGTTTATAGTTTTAGAAGATTATAAATAACCTAATGGTCCATCTGTAGTAGAAAGATTATATAGACTATTATCTTTTGGCTGTGAAATACTACTTTACCACTGAAAATAAAATGTACTTCCATAGAGAAATTTCCATGTCATATTTTAGATGAAATATCTAAGTAGCATAAAATATAGGCTATGACCTCATTTTAATTTAAGAAAATGCCTCAAACATTATGTATGGGTATGCACATGCATGGGAAAAATTCTGGAATGATCCACAGTGCTTTTGGCTTTGAAGTTGCCTCTGGGGTGGTGGTAGAAAGTACTGATGAAAAAAAGTTTTCTTTTCCCTTCAGCTGCTTCTCTGTGGTTGGCATTAATGAGATTGTATTCGTTTGCTATTTGAGTAATTTGAAAAAATTTGAATTAAATGTAAGGTAATGGTTTGGGAGCTTTCATTTGGGAAATGAGAAATGGTAGGTAAGAGAGACAGAAGTATCAGAAAATAAAGGCAAGCTGAGATTATTTTGATACCTTGTGTTCTAATTTCATTCCTGTTGCTATGATGGATGCTGTGGACAAAAGCAGCTTTGGGAAAAAACGGGGTTATTTAGTTTCCAATTCCAAGTTACAGTCCATTGTTGCAAAGCAGTAAAGGCAGGAACTTAAAGTATCAAACCATAACCCAGAGGGGTGGGGAGAATAAACACACCTTTGATTTCTTGCTGCTTATGCTCAGCTAGCTTTCTCCACTCTTGTTTACTTTAGGGCCCAGCCCATAAAATGATGCCACTCTCATTTAAGAGATTCCCACCTTACCTGACAATCAAGCTAATCCTCTTCACCCATCTCCACAGGCCAACGTCATCTAGATAATTCTTTACTGACGCTCTGTTCCCAGGTGATTCTAGGTTGTGTCAAGTTAACAACTGAAACTAAACAGCACATCTTGGCACTACGGGTGCGATTTTAAAAACCAATAATACATCAATGCAGAAGTTTGTGCAGGCTCTTGTATCATCAGGGGGGATAGTTTTATAGTACAAGAAATTGTATATCTATATATGGGAAGAAATTGTATACATATACATTTATATATTTATACATACATATACATACATGCCTACACACACACATATATGTATATAATTATACCTCTTACAATTGCATTTGGTAAATGTGGGAGGGTTACAATAGCGTAAAAGACAGCAGTGTAAAAACCACCAGAAAGACCATCAATCCACTGTGGACCATGTGGAGCTTACAGGAAAATTTGGAAGGTGGTAATATTAGGCTACTGGAATTGGACTGTTGAACACTGATGATGTAGTAGACTATGGAAAGTTGTTGGCTTTGTATGGTTCCTCTGTTTCTGTGAGAATGCAGTCAAGCATCTGGTGGTCTCCAGGTTGTTCTTGGTCAGCAGGTCCAATAATAGAGAAGAAGAGATAGAAGAGGAACAGGAAGAAGTGAATACAACATGGGGAACATCCATGCATTCATGCTGTCTCTTACCACTTCTAACCAAAGAAGAAGAGATAGAAGAGGAACAGGAAGAAGTGAATACAACATGGGGAACATCCATGCATTCATGCTGTCTCTTACCACTTCTAACCAAAGATCACACTCTGTGTGTGTGTGTGTGTGTGTGTGTGTGTGTGTGTGTGTGTCTTCTGTTTTACTTCTGCCACTCACATTTTGCACAACCTAACTTTTGTTCAACTCTAAGTAAGTTCCACACAGAGAAGAGGATTGTTGGGAAATGTGATTCACAACATATTCAAGTTGACAAAAAGAACAAACTAGTACAGAGCCTCTTCAGTAATTACTGATGAGCAGTAATGGCACTGCCTACTGAAAGGGAAGACTATTCTCATGTTGAGGTCAGATTGGAAAGAACTCTCCATTTTGTAGCCTTCTTTAATCTCAGCCAAGTCCTAAATATCTTGGTTTAGCTTTAGGACTGTCTGGGATACAGACTCATTTCCAGAGTTCAAGGATTCACAAAAAATGATCCATAATGATAATTCATTCATGCCTTTTATCAGCAAATTTTTAAATGGAGTACTGACTATATGAATGGAGCTAAGCTAATGCATGGATACAGATTAAGTAAAACCAAAGTCTCTGCCCATTATAGTTCCCATTCTTGTGGCTGAATCACAAACAGGAAGTGTACATTTACAGGATAATGTAAAAGTTGTATTTTTGGTAAGAATAACTGTCTGATGTGGATGAAATTTGAGAAGTCAGGAATCACTTTCAGCCCCAGTGGAAAGATAAATAGGACTGAACTAGGTTGGTGACAGGCAATGCTGGTGGTTATAATGGGAAGAAATGTTTAGGATATAATTTTGCATGCCAAAGAAAAGGCAGAGATCTTCATTGAACAGAGGTGAAAAATTAGGAGAAACTGGGAGTTTGTAATGGCTGGTAATTGCAGGCTGTATTCAAGGGTTACTTGGTTACCTAGGTGAGAATATATTCATTAGCTTGACAGCTTTCTTTGATTGGGTTGGCAATTAGGATTTTTGGACCAAGAGTTGGCTGGGAGTGACAGCCTCCTATGTATTGTTACATGGGAGCTCAGAATGTCTCCCTTTGCTGTGATTGGGAATTGGAATATAGGTCAAAGCCCAACAAGCTGTACTTTATCAAGTAAGAGAGTTCTGGAGCAGCAAATGTGGTGGGTAAGTGCTTGTATGTTAGAACATGTACAAAGCACATGATAACGTAGTTTCTCTTCCAGTATTACGTTTGGAGGGCAGAGGAACCAAAACTCCCAACTATATCTCTAACTTCAGCCAAAAATATGTAGACTATTAATCCTGGCTGAGTGACAAAGTGTCACTGATACCAAGGGCTTTAGGCAAGATGCTGTCAAACTCAGTTTCTGATGAAGGATGGGTTGGGATTTGTGGAATCAAGATTTGAGTGGAATTCCTTTTTTAAAATGTGAACAAAGCTAAAAATTGTGCAGTAAAGCCAACTTTCCAAAGCTAGGAGGGGAGTCACGAGACTCACCAAAGGCCTCAAGACATAATATAGGGGAACCTGGAATCTATGATGTGATAGTAGACATCAGAGAAATCACGGCTGAGATTGCCAGGTGTGGCGGTGCACATGTCTGTGACACTAGTCTCTCTCTGACCCTGCTCTCAAAGGACAAGCACCATTAGCTGATCTTGATGTTTGAGGAACATCTAGTTAGAGAAGGCTTTGCTATTCTATGTCCACACACTCCTAGCTGCCAATGTGTGACAAGGTAAGGAATGGGATCAAAATCCCAAATTAGCTATTTTAGTATGCAAACTACTTGTTTCAGCGGACTACTTTTTGTGACAGGAATTTATGTAATCCAGGTTGGCTTAATTTTCAGTCCTTCCTGAGTGCTGGGAGTGTACACCATCCTGTCTGACCAGCTTGGCTAATTTAAAAAGAAATAGACCAGTGGTTCTCAACCTTCCTAATGCTGTGATCCTTTAACACAGTTCCTCACGTTGTGGCAACCCCCAATCACAAGATTATTTTGTTAATACTTCATAAGTATAATTTTGCTACTGTTATGAATCTCAATGTAAATATCTGGTATGTAGGATATCTGATATACAACTCCTGTGGGGTCATTACCCACAGGTTAAGAATCACTGAAATAGACTTTTATTTATTGGTTTTTAAAATTAACATACATGCTTTATTATTTGTCTTTCTCCATGACTACCCTCTCCTGTCCTCCTGTGCCACTCTTGTTTGTCCCCTTCCTTTCTTCCTTCCTTCCTTCCTTCCTTCCTTCCTTCCTTCCTTCCTTCCTTCCTTCTTTCCTTCCAATTAGTCCCCATTCCACCTTAACATTACCACCTCCACCTTCCTTCGTGGTCCTCTGTAACACAAATTGCTAAACTGTCTTATTAATTAAAAAAAACCCAAAGCCAGATATTGGGGTGAAAACTGAGAGATCAGAGGAATAGAACAAGCCAAGCCACAAGTTCTTACTGCTAGGAAATCCTCAGCCCAAGAGAGAGCTACTTCCTGTATACTCATGCCTATATACCTTTCTGTGCCCTGCCATCTTGTTTCCTCTCTCCACCCAGCTACATCACTTCCTCTTTCTGCCCAGCTCTAGCACTTCCTTTCTGTCTATAAAGACTTCCAGACCTCTATGGTTAACTAGCACTGAGATTAAAGGTGTGTGCCACCATGTCTGGCTCTGTTCCCAGTGTGGCCTTGAAAATCACAGATATCTGGATGAATCTCTGCCTCCCGAATGTTAGGATTAAAGGCATGAGCTACCACTGCCTGATTTCTATGTTTAATATAGTGGCTGGCTTTATCCTCTGATCTCCAGGCAAGCTTTATTTGTTAGAGCACAAATCAAATATCACCACAGTCCCCTTTCTATTTTTATGACCTAAATCATCATGCTAAGTAAAGTGAAATAGACTTTCTTGATTTAAAATTTTGTGTGGTGTGTATGAGTGTGCACGTCATGTATGTGTGTGGGTGTGCATGCATGCCAGTGTTCAGGCCTGTCAGGGACAGAGGAGTAAGCTGGGTATCTTCCCCTATTCTCCACACTATTTTTTGAGACAGAGACTCTGATTGCATATCAAGGCAAAGCTGGCTGTCCAGGAATTCCCAGGATCTGCCTGTTTTTGCCTCTCAACACCAGGATTACAAGCATGTCGGTTCACATTCTGCCATGCCCTGCTTCTGCATGGATGCTGACGATTTGAACTCAGATCCTCCTTCTTTTAAAGAAAGGATACCATTAATTTACATCATTCTGAATAATCTCCTTAGTTCATAGTTGGAACATTACTTAGAATCTCTGCACAGATAGCTCTGGGCTAGACTGAAGATTGTGGAGTCACTGACATATGTCCAAGGTTTGAAGCTTTGGAGTAGAAAGGATTTTCTGGAGTGCATACAAAGAGTGAGGAGAGAGCAAGTGGCAGGCCTCTGAAGAATAGCCAACATTTTTATATTTAAGAGTTTTATGCTTATAAATGTATCAAACATTTGTGCATTAGTCATAAACTTATATACATTAAGTCACTCCATCTTCACAATATCCCTAAGAGGTAAGAATAATGATGTGGAAACCAAGATTCATTGTTACGCAGACAATGGGCGGCAGAGCTAAGAATGCAAACCAAAGTCTCTGACCCCAGCATCCACTTGTTAGTATCTATGCCAGCTGTTGGAAAGGAGCGGCCCCTAGGCGTTTATCAGCAGTTTGTTCTTAGAGGAAGTGTGCCTAGGGTAAAACGAGATGAATGATTGAAAACAGTTTGCTGGATCAAGCAGCTGCAAAAGGGGAGTTGGAACGGGCTCATGGGAGGCACTGTCAGGGCCCACAACAGAGACAGTTGTTAATTTATGGAATGTTTTTGATGCATTGGGTTTGCTGCATGCATCCATTTGACTTGTTTTTGTTGTTGTTGTTGTTGTTGTTTGAGATAGGATTTCTCTATGTAGCCCTGGCTGTCCTAGAACTCACTCTATAGGCCAGTCTGGCCTTGAACTCGCAGAGATCTGCCTGCCTCTGCCTCCCAAGTGCTGGAGGCATGCATTACCACTGCCTGGCTTGACTTACTTTTATAGATACATTGAACAATATATAGCAGAATGCCCAGGCTTAAAGGGAGAGGCAGACGTGGAATGAATGGGTCTGAAACGTTGGAAATATTTTAATCATAGCATACTAGCTTGGCTGGAATGTTGTGAGATTGTACATTTGAGAAGGGGGTGCCAAAAAGAGGGACAGAGGAGTAAGCTGGGTATCTTCCCCTATTCTCCACACTATTTTTTGAGACAGAGACTCTGATTGCATATCAAGGCAAAGCTGGCTGTCCAGGAATTCCCAGGATCTGCCTGTTTTTAGTATAGGTGACCTAGGAGAGATCAGAGCAATCTGCAATCTTGGTCCTGTAAATGAACTAAGTAGGGTTTGGCTCTTATTCAAATAAGAACAATGTGGGCAGACCTTTCAGGTATTTGAGCTTGTGAAAGGGAGCTTGTGTAGTTTTCTCATCAGACAAGAGGGCATGAGATGAAGAAGAAGCTGTCATGCCTCCTTGTCAGCTCAGCACAGACAGCAGACCTAACTTTCTCCTGAAAGAAATAGAGCCAGGGACTGTTGAACAAAACAAACAGGACTCATCTCTGTATTATTTTATTCCAAAACACAGATTGCTACATGATGATTTATTTGGAATGACTTTTGTCACTCTTCATGGTGGCAGGGACTTTATCTTTTCACTACTTTTCACTACAATGACACTCTGCCTAAGACAGTACACGGTTTACTGTAGGTTTTCAATAAATGTCCGTTTGGTGGCTAAAGAGAAAGGAAAATGGATCATATGACATGGAGGAGGCAGAGAGATACTATGGAAATTCTTACAGGACTTAAACAAAAAACACCAAAGTTTCTCAAAACAAATGCTGGCCTAACATGAACGAGATCCTGTGTCCAACTCTTACTATGATAAACCCCAGAATAAAACAGAACAAAAATTTACAAACAAAATAACCAAATTGGATTCTGGTGCTGAACTGACTGCCTTCAAATCCTGAGAACCTCTGGGAAAGGTGGTTAAATTGGGCCTCAATTTCCTTATCTGAGCATGGAGGTGGGCATAATTTGGCTCTCACTTTTTAGGACTGGGGGTGGCATCCTGGGCTTTGCACATTCTTGGCAGATGCCGTACCATTGAGCTATAGCTCCAGGCCTCTTTTTACTTTACATTTTGATACAGGATCTCTTTAAGTTACCCACGCTGCCCTTAAATTCAGAGTACAACATAGGCAGGCCTTGAATTTGCAGTCTTCTTGCCTCAGCTTCCCAAGTGTCAGGGACTACGGGTCTTGCCGCCAGGCCTGGCTTGTTGTGTTGTACATAGGATTGAATTAGTTGATAGGTATAAGACAGAATAGTACATAACACAGTAAAAACCTTGTGTTTGCTTATTCAAAACAATTTTTTTTTGCTTTTTTGAGAAAGGATTTCTCTGTGTAGCTTTGGTGCCTGTCCTGGATCTCACCCTGTAGACCAGGCTGGCCTCAAACTCATAGAGATCCACCTGGCTCTGCCTCCTGAGTGCTGGGATTAAAGGTGTGCGCCACCACAACCCGGCTAACAATTATTATTTTTATAGAGGGATTAGTGCAACAATGTATTAAACCATTGTTTTCATTTTATGGACTTTGCTCAAAGAGTTGCTTATCCTGCTTTCTTGAACCCTTAGTACAGCCTTATCAACTTGGCAGCATTGTTATCCCATTCTATAGACAAGGAAACTGGGGTGTTTATTCCCATCCAGTCTTGAATTTAAGCTCTTTCCACTTGAGAATACTAATGTCAGCCTCCAGATCATAGGACAGACTATGTGTGTTTTTATCTGGTAACTCTATTTTCATTCCCTAGCAAATAGTGGGCACCCAGATGTAACTGATGGCTGTCACTCACACTGTGGGCCTGTACTCTGTACCCTTTTGCTGCTTGGTTGCTCCATTTTCCATGCTTAAATAAAACAATGGAAGAAGAACCTGCAGTGACTGTCATTAACAATGGCTCTGGCATGTGCCAAGTTTCCTGTATCCCTCTCCTTGGTTGGTAACTTCTGACACATGGCATCATGGGTCAGAAGGACTCCTATATGGGCAATGGAGCTCAGGGCAAGTGAGATATCCTGCCTCTGAAGTATCCCCGTACAACACAGTCACCTATTAAGATGGCGTGGAGGAGATCAGGTTATTTGTCTTCCACAGTGAGGTGCACATTCCCTCCAAGGAACATCTGGTGCTGAATGAGCAACCCTGCTCCCGCACCAGAACCCAAAGGCTAAGAGAAAGAAGGTGATGCAGATTATGTTTGAGATTTCCAGCACCCTGGATATTCAGGCCAGGCTGTTGCCATATGCCTCTGGGTGTACCACTAGCACTGTCATGGACTTTGGCAATAGAGTCACTCAGAGAGTGCTGATTTACCAGGCTTGTGCCCTTCCTTATTTACTCCATCTCGTGTCTGAACTTGGCTGTCCAGGAGGTAACAAGCTACCTCATGAAGATCCCGACAGAGCAAGTACACCTTCCCCAACACTATTGAGTAGAGAATTGTGCTGACATCAAGGAAAAGATGGTCCATGTTGCCAGAGACTTGGAGTAGTAAGGAATAACCACAGCTTCTTCCTTGACAAACCTAGTGAAGAGCTACAAGCTGCTTGATGGGTAGGTGCCACTATTATGCACCCAGGCATTACTGCCAGCATGCCAGAAGACATCACAGCTCTGGCACACAGCATGGTAAAGCCAATGATCATAGTTCTCCTGAGCAAAAGTATTCAGTAGGTTGGTCCCTCCTGGTCTTGATATCCACCTTCCAGAAGATCTAGATCAGCAAAGAGGATTTTGATGAGTCGG
The DNA here is from genome assembly GCF_949786415.1 of Peromyscus eremicus. Classification (NCBI taxonomy): domain Eukaryota; kingdom Metazoa; phylum Chordata; class Mammalia; order Rodentia; family Cricetidae; genus Peromyscus; species Peromyscus eremicus. The sequence continues at coordinate 81,221,807 of NC_081439.1, read as the reverse complement.
ACCCCTGCATCATCCACTGCAAGTGCTTCTAGGTGGAAGGAGGAGGTGCCAAACATCTACTGCATGACCTGATTCCGTATATCAATTTGCCCTAGCAAATTTACATACCTCATGCTAGTATCATGAAACTTAAATAGGTCTTTGAATAGAAATTTGTCCTTGAAGCTTGCAACTGATATCAGGTATAGGTTGTAAAATTTGTTGTTGGTTTTTGGCCTTGAATTTCTGTTAACTGTTTCATTGGTACATGTTTAAAACCCTGTCCATATCTATCTTGGTTTAAGCCCCTCATCAGTATGACTTGGTGACTTGGTGGCTGAGAAAAACCAGTATGGAAAAGAAACCCTCAGCCTGGAGGGTCTGTGTGAGCCAGTGTGGTGATCTGTGCAGGGTGTTAACGTCAGAACTAACTATTCCAGGATTTCTTCAGGCTGGCAAGAGTTTCTGAACTAGCTGTCACTTCTGTTTTGCCAATCTGGGTGGTGAAGTTCAAGCCTTAGGACCCAGAGCCCATTCTGATATTTTCCTTCCTGCCCAACATGAGTTGCTATTGCCTTGAGTTGAGCATGTTTTCATTTACACATGTAAATGTATTAATCCTTTTAATTTATACAAGGTATTTTGTACTCAATTCTTTAAGTGATGACAAAAATTTTTGTTTTTCTACTATTAAATAAAAACATTAGGTCTCAGCAGTGTGTCATTATACAGAGAAAAATAAAGTGTTGCAGTACACTGAGGGGTAGAAACAATTGCTGATGGATTTGAATAAATGAAATGATTCTACAGAGAGAAATTTCAACCAGACTACTGAAGAACCTAGGAAGGCCACAGTCTAAAGTAGGATGCACTTTGTACCAGAGGGGATAGCCTATGCCAATTAGAGCTGCACTGAATATAGCCTTGAGCTGTTAGAGTGCCAGTCCCAAAATACCTTGTTTCTGGTCTGTGCCTGGAATTTACAAATATATTGTTAAACTGAAAGTGAAAGCGTAAGTATTTGAAATACATTCTCATTTAAAGTCACACAATAAAGAAAAAGCAAAAATTCTCTTTAATATACCTTCCACCATCAGTTTGATGTTCAGCTTCTCAAAATTTTATATGAGTTTTACTATATATACACACATAAACAGAAATATATTGTTGGGTGTTGTGTTTTTTTTTTACATAAATAACATCCTACTCTATGCATCGTTTTACAACTTGTTTTATACATTGAACAATATGTGTCATAGCACTTTCTGTTGTTATGGTAGGCAGATCTATCTCATTTTACGCACTTGCACCGTATTCTATTGTTTGGATAAACCAGATGATATAAATGGTCTACTTTTTATGTTTTCTCCCCCGCCCCTTTTTGTGTCTCCAACTTCCCTTCTTCTGAGGTTACAAAGAGTAGTGTAGTGAGAATTCTTACAAATGCCTCGTTCTGCTCATGAGCAAGAATTGCTCTGGGTAGAAACTTGAAAGTGGAATTTCTTGGCTGGAGAACATGCTCATGTAAATTTCAGTAGGTGACTGCCAAGTTATATAATTAGAGTTAATGAAAGTAGAGAAAGACTATTATTGCTGTCAGAACTCATTGCAGTTTCTGCTCTCAACTCATTTTTGCTTATTCCGAGGTTGTTTTTCCTTCGCTCTCCATGAGGTCACTTTTGAAATATTTTTAGCCTATCTCAGAAAAGCAAGGGAGAAAAGTAGCTCTGCTACCACATGTTTACATGATTTTAGGGGGTCACTAAGATGGCCCCTAGTGGCCACATGATGTCATTGCAGCCCTGGCTGCCTGGGCTCTGCTGGGGATCCAGGGAAGGCAAGGAGAGATTTGTTCAGGGGTGGGGTTTGGAGGTGAAGTTCATGCTTTTAGTCTTAAAATATACCTGTATACACTTTGCTCTTCTTTAGGGTCTTGGAGAGCACGTCATTTGTGTAGTTCTTCATTCTCCTCCGCAACTCAAGTGAAGAAACCGGAATGCTCTGCAATTTACAGAAGGAATGAAATATTCTGAAGAACTACTGCCATCTACAGACCTAAAAACTGCCCTCAAGCTTTCTCTAAAAATTTCCCAAAGGACTCTATTGACTTCTTCACTTATATCAAATTATCTTTGCCTTTTCTAAAATCTTGGAAGTCAAAATAACAACAACAACAACAATATGTGAATGATTCACAGTTGACAATTAAATATTAGTTAGTGTTTTTAACCACCCCTCCTGCGATTTTGAGTCTTAGTGCTTTCCTTTGCATATATTTGGCTGTATTAGCACACTCACAATTTGTATATCCTTTACAGCTTGCAAAGCACTTTCATATGCAACATGTTATTTGTTCCTTATAGCAACCTCTACTGTCCCTGATTTCACAGGGAAGTTCAGTTAATGCCTCAAAATAAACTGAACCTTGGCTTAATGAATTAATTAGAATTTTTGCCTCTGAATATAAACACATTTTCCTTATTTCGTTTTCATCCTCTGAAGATGAGGAAACTAAGTCTTGCATTTTGAGTTCCCTAAGGCTTATTATAAACAAACTTCTGGTGAATAAGATAAACAAACTAAAGATGAGGCCAGCTTTGTTCTCTGGTTTTAAAGAGGAGACTCCTTGGGTATGACAGTGAAGACTGAGCTACTGTCTAGTAGCAAGCAGCCCTATTCCCTCTTTAGTCCAATTCCATCAGTAAACAGACTGAGCTGTTGGCCAGCATGGTGCTGCAGCTGTCTGTCCCTGTGGGTGATTGCTGCCTGGCTCCTTTTCTCAAGAGGAGGCTTTCCTTGTTTGCTGGTAGTGCACTTGCTGGGCTGCAGCCTTTGGGTTTTTCTTGGTACTCACAATGTGACCGGAATTTAACCTTAGAGTGACCATCAAGCCCTCCTCTCCAGCTTTCACAGTATGTGGTATTTGTTGAGTGCCGGGGAGGGGCTGCACACTGTAATTAGCCCTTTACAAAATTCACATAATCGCCGGCCCAAAGAAGTAGGGATCATTATTTCCAACAGATTTTAGAGCTGAAGAAACTGAAGCTCAGGGCTCTTAAGTGACTTGCTGAAATGCACAGAGCTTACGCATAACAGAGTTAGCAACTGAATCCAAGTTCATCTGATTTCAAAACTCATTTTCCTGAGCATTTTAAGTCTCTTGAGAAGTTTCTCACACACACATTTGAAAGATTCCACAAAGAACTTTATTAACGTTTCCTCACCATGGCCCCAATCCCTCACATAGACAACTGAAGGGGAAGGATCTGTTTTGGCTCACATTTTCAGAGGTGTTGTTCCATCATGGCAGGGAAGATGTGGTAGAACCAAATAGTTCATGTCACAGCAGAGCAGGAAGCAAAGGAAAAGTTTGCCTGTTCCTTGTTAGCACGTTACTTTTTCCTTTCTTATTCTTTGGGTCCCTAGCCTGCATTATGGTATTAACTACATTTGGAACAGGTCTTTCCCCCTTAGATAATTCTTTCCAGACACATCGTCATTGTCATATCCAGAGGTATGCCTCAATATCTCCTAGGTGCTTCTAACTCTAGTCAAGTTGATAATGAAGATTAGTCATTGCAAGAACACACACAACTTAATAGAAAAGCAGAAATACAAGAGCAACAATTGCCTTTGGCTTGAATACTAGCTCTTTAACAATGGACAAATGTCTTCCAAGTATGAATTAGAATGTTATGTTTTGGGTTTCTCAAATTTCAGTCCAAATCTTAGCTTTACCTCTTCTCTATTCCTTATATGTAAATCCAAGATACTAATATCTATCTACCCTGATAGGTGATTGTGAAATATTAGCTAGCTTAGACATGTAATTTGCAGAGGTGTCCAACCTTTTGACACTGTAATATAATGTTGTGGTCTAAAAACGTATTGGGCAGTATTCATAGCTACTCAGGGATTCATGCCATCTACAGGACACAGACTGGACATACCTGAAAGTGTTTAGAACTTTCTTGGTCAATAGAATTATTTTAAAAGCTCTATTAATGAAGATATGGAAGAAATCTAGGTATTTGGTTCTGTCTTTGAGTCGCTGAGTAAAGATGAGTCTTATTTAGGTCAAAAGAACACAAAACAGCAACACCATTGGCTGTAGAAAAGAACTATTACTCACCAGGATTCCAGGATTGTTGAACGATCATGGTGAGTGTATTGGCAGCTATTCCTTTTCATTGCTGACCTTGGAGAGGTTTATGAACTGGTCGAGTTGTTTCTTTCTTTCTTTTTCTTTCTGGTGTGTGTGTGTGTGTGTGTGTGTGTGTGTGTGTGTGTGTGTGTGTCCGTCCAGATCCACTTCACATAGACACTTCAAGCACTCTGTAAAATTGTTCTCTTTTTCTCCTATGCATTATCCACTGCTGTCCCTATGAAAGGAACCGGGTATCTTCACTCTTGTGATTCATTGACAGATAAATCTTCCTCCATGGGGCTGCTTGCATATGAACTGAGCACTGGGCATTCAGTATAAGCTCATAAGGAATGAATTTCTAGCATTAATTGCTGGCTGTGTGTTGTAAGCTCAAGTTACCACAATGAAATAATGAAGACAGATTGACTTGTACAAGTGAAATTTATTTTGTCATATTTCTAGAACACTGGTTTTTAACCTTCCTAATGTTGTGACCCTTTAATACAGTTCCTCATGTTGTGGTGACCCCCAACCACAAAATTATTTCACTGCTACTTTATAACTATAATTTTGCTACTATTGTGAATTGTAATGTAAATATCTGATATGCGACCATTTAGGGTCGGGACACACAGATTGAGAACCACTGTTGTAGAAACTGGAAAGGGTAAGCTAAAATGCTTCCCTCTGTGATTCATGCAGAGAGACCTCTCCTTGGCTTGTGTGTGACCTCTTCATCATAATGTATTCACAAAGTGAAAAGAGGTAGTCCTAGTGTCTGTCTGTTTCATTTTCTGGTAAGGGCAGGAATATGACCATGAGAGTTCCAACCTCATTACCTCCAAATACATCACACAGAGTGTGCGTGTGGGGGGTAGTATAGGAACTGTTAGTTTCAATGCATGAATGAGGAGGGGACAAAATTCATGTGATAATAAGTCATACATAAATATATGAAACCCAGGACTCTCAAGTAGCCCTAAACCAATAGCATGTTGTTCGTGACCGTGTCACTCTCTACCCCATGATAGTGCATGCTTCAGCATGGATATAGTCAATGGAACTCCTAAGTACTTTGTGTAGTTAAAAAGAAGAAAATCTTCCTTTTACAGATACGATTCAGGAAATCGTTTCCAGAAACAGTCTACTCCACATCACCAGGTTGTCAGGAGCATGGCATCTCAGTTAACTTAGTAATTTACTAGCATTTTAGTGAAAATATTCTCTTCCATGCAATTAGATGTGGTGATTAGATGCTCAGGAGTTTGCTCTGTAAGTACCATCAAGTGCTAAGGAGCCTGGAACAATGGGGAAAGCTTCGATTTGAGTTGTTGGTGGAAAGAGGGGGGTTTGAGCAGTTCCTTAACTTCTGGGGCTATTGATTTAGAAGAAGCATTAGGTGCCCAGAGAGACACGGGAGAAAAGGTGTTTATAGGAGCCATTAATGAGTCCACAGGGGAGATTGAATTATTTCTCTAATAACATGGTCCATTTATTTTTAAGATCATTTGTGGGTTCCTTATATCTTCTAGTATGTGGTGGAAAGAAAGGAAAAGAAATATTTCTGTCCTCCCCCCCTTTGGATTTTGCAGAATTTTTGCCCTGAGGAAGACATAAAGACTCCAGAGAAGCACAGTGGTGCTGTATATGTGGAGATGGCATGTAAAATGTGATCATATAGAATAGAAAAATTCTGATATTGTCATTTAATAGTATATAAAGAGTTCTCACAGATTAACAAAACAATAAAAGAGATAAGCAGACCATTACACACAACAAAAGACCAAGAACTGAATCAAACTGGCCAACAGACATCATTCAAAGTAATAGTGAACTCATGTGCTTAATTCATGTTCAACACATTAACATGGCTTACCAAATTCATAACAAGCCACCACTGCCACTTTTGACCAGGTTGAAATAGATACAAATCTTGCTTTTATGTGGAGTTATAAATTGACCCGTTTGAAATAGATACAGAACTTGCTTTTTTGTGGAGTTATAAATTGTCATAACCTTTTTGAAGGACACTTTGAGGATATATATTTTAGCCCAGCATTTTCACTTTTAGCTCTTTATCTTAAGGAAATAATTGAGGATGCGCAAAAAGATTTGTTTACATAAACAATTGTGGAGGTGAAAATTTGGAAGCACTTAACTACCCCCAATTGGAAAGTGTTCAAATAAATGATGGTATGGGCCTGTATTAGAAAACTATGCCTCCATTAAAAATCAGGATTTTGATAGAAGAAAGCATTCATGATATCATAATATTAAAATAAGAAAGTCACACATAAAGCTGTGTATACGCCTGCGTGACAGGGTAACAGATAATCTTTACTTGCTTCTCTCTGGGCTTTTATGTCTTTTCCAAATTTTCCAAATTTCATACACTGGGTATGTGCTGCTTTTGTAATTAGAAAAAAACAACAGCAGCACAGAAACTATTAAAAAAGACATTCAAGCTTGTTTCTGAAAGCTAATCTTTGATTTAATTTTTTTTCTCTTCAAATTTAAACACAGTCATTTCCTTTGGAAAATGAGCAGAAGCATTTTAACTGTCTGGTGGGAGAAATTAGATAAAGGAATTTTTTTCTGGGGTATATGGGGGAAATATCCTAATATAAAATTGTTCCATCGGAAAGTATATATTCTACACTGGTCCTTCTTTGAAAGACTTCATATTACCAATTTTAAAAAACTGTTTTATTTAGATATAATTCACATTCCATAAAATTCACTCATTTAAGGCATTCAAGTAGGTTATTTTTTTTGGTACATAGACAGGCTTATGTCATTTTTGAAATCCTAAAGATACAACCTGATCCCACTCCCTCCGGATTCTAATAACCAAATCAATTTTGTGTATGTATATATTTATGTTGTGGATATTTATTATAAATTGGATTACACAATGTGAGAGCTTTCACTAAGCTGTATTCAAGCTTCATCAATACTAACATGTAGAACGGCTCTCAGCCATTATTCTTCATGGTTGAGGAATATTTCATAGTATGCACAATAAATCTGTGTCTATGTGTAACTCAAATTTTGCTTATTCATTATTAGTTGATAGGCATTTCAGTTGCTCCTACTTTCTGGCTTTCATAAATAATGCTGGCATGAGCATTTACATGCAAGTTTTTACCTGAAAGTATGTTTTCACTTTTACAATATGTACTTGGAATTGTTAGATCATTTGGTAACTATGAAAAAGCTTTTGAGGAAATGCCAAACTGTTTTTAAAGTGATTGCATCATTTTACATTCCCACATGTTATCTTTCATGTAAGAATTCTAGCATATATGTGAAAAGATGGATAGAAAGATGATTATTTGTAATAGCGAGAGCTAGAACAGTCAAATGATCATGAATAGAATACCAGTTACTAGATTATGGACTACTGTGTAGCTACTATAAACATGACTATATCTATATCTATCTCCATCTCAGGAAGAAAGTTATCCAAGAAATACTAAGTTGGAAATCCAAGCTGTTATCAGTGAAGTTGATACTATTTACTGGAATCAAATATAGTTGTTATACATCTGTATGTATATTTATAGAAAATTTCTGGAAGACTATCAAAGAAATTATTAGTACTGGCTACTATAGGAGGGCAGGCCTGGGGCATATTGGTTGTACTCTAGAGTATAATCTGTGGAGAAAAGTTGCTTTCCAACTTTAAGACGTCTGTGTATTAATTTTTCAGGTGCTATATTTATTTTACACTAAGAGAATTTCATAAGAAAGTCTGAATTAGTAAACTTAACTTTGTTTTTGCTGTAGGCTATTCAATTTTCACTACTCCTACAAGTGCAGTGTGAAGGAAGTTCATAGTTAACAGTCTCAACAACATCCAATTACAGTGCACAGTCTTCTTTTTATTTATTTTTACTTTCTTTTATTTATTCTATGTGTTTTTTATATCATGTATCTTGATCCCATTCAGATTCCTCGTCCCTTCGAATCTGCCCTCTGCCCCTGCACACACTCCCAAAATAAAACAAAATTTAAGAGAAAAAGGAAAAAATTAAAAATGTCATCATGGAAGCTGCAGCGTGACACAGTGAGTCACACAGTAAACCCCTTTGTCCATGTGTCTTTACTTGCCAGTGTTCATTGCAAAGAGTCAATAGTCTGGTTTGAGGCCTCTGATTGCTGCTACACTATCTATGCAGGGCCCTCACTGGGGCTCCTCTTGGATTTCCTGTTGATGCCCTGGGCTGTGGAGATCCTGCAGCTTTGGGTCTGCAGGACTGGCCCCTTCACGTGCTCCAGCAGATCATAGATGGGATGGATGTTGGGGTGGGCTAAGTCATAACCCTGGTTCTGGACCTGGGCAGCTACAGGGTTGGTCAGCCCACCACTTCTCCCTTGTCCTCACCACGAGGGTGAGCTCTCCAGCATTGTCCCTGCTAACTCACCTCTTTCAGCAATGAGCAAGGGATGGGGCCAGTTTTCCTGCTTTCACGCCCTCAGGGTCAGTTCTCCCACACCTACACCATCAGGGCCAGCTCTACTGTGTTGCCCCAGCAAGGTACAGGGGCCGCTCTCCTGAGTGCTGTAGCTGGTGAGGGGCAGGGACAGCCTTCCTGCTCTTTTGACCCCATGGCAGCTTCTACACCTGCCTTAGGCATTGATGGGTGGGAGCTGGGGAGAGGTCATGTCAGATGAGTAATGGGGACAGCTCTCCCTTGCTCACAACTTAGGGACTGGCTTGCCCACATCTCCACCAACATATTTGGCTCTATTGTGTTGCCCAGGGGAGGTGCAGGGCCTGCTTTCTTGAGTGTTACGGCTGGTTGGGGTGCAGGGACAGCTCTTCCCCTCTTATGACCTCAGGTCCAGTTCTCCCACTTGCCTCAGGCATTGATGGGGGGGAGAGGGAGGGCGTCTTTCCCCCGCCCATAATGCCACAAGACAGATGAGTAATGGGAAGAGCTCTCCTATGCTCACGACTTCAGAGCTGGCTCACCCACACCTGTGGCAACAACAGGGTTGGCTCTATTGTGCTGCCCAGGCTAGGAAGCCATGCACAATTTTCTTATGTCCATTACTCAAATTATTCTCACTATAACAGAATACCCGAGGCTGAGTAACTTGTGAACAAAAGAGGTTTATTGAGCTCACGGTTGTATACAACTAAGAACCTGGACCTAGCCTCACGTTAGCTATGGGGAGGGTTCCTGGCAGCTGGCACTGCAGTGATGGCAGCATATGGGGAAGACAGAGGGATCACAAGGCCAGACAAGGGGTCAAAGAGCAGGGAAGGCTCTTTTAAAATAACTTGCTCTTTTGAGAACTGAATCAAAGCCCTGAGCGACCGACCTTAACACATCCTAAGTGCACTGCCAAGGAGTCAGCCAAATCTCAGTAGGTTCTGCCTTTTCAAGGTTCACCTCTCACTTCACCATATTGGGTGCTAAGCTTCTAAAGCACAAATGTTTAAGGGGACATGCTCAAGCCATGTACAAATGACACCCTGAATTCTTTATTCCTTCATAAAACACTGGGCCCACTTTAAAGCACAAGTACCTTGTGATTTTTCTATTGGACCTAGATATGTACATTTATTTGATTAAGAACGTGTTTCTGGGTTGGAGAGATGGCTCAGTGGTTAAGAGCGCTTGCTGCCAGGCCCACTGCTGAAGAGAACACACATACAGCTCATTGAACAGGTGCCTACCTTGAGCCTGCTCCCCTACAAAACTACTGTTTATAGTACTGGAAGGTACTCTGCATGCTACCAAAGGAAAGGTAAACACCAATCCAGCTACAAGCCCTTCAATACACTGGTGCAATAGTGGCTCAAAGCTTCTGGAAGTAACCAACCAATATCTGATTTGATTTAAGACCCACTCCATGAGAGGGAACCCATCCCTGACACTGCTCAGGTGGCCAAGAACCTGAAACTAGGTAGGCCAAGGACCTAGGGGAAAACCACATACTGTTGGTCTAAAAATAAAAGCGAGGCAATAAAATGACTGCTAATGATACTCTACTATACTCATAGATCAGTGCCTTGCTCAGCCATCATCAGAGAAGCTTCTTCCTGCAGCAGATGGGATCAAATACAGAGATATACAGCCAAGTGTTATGCAGAGAATGAGAGACCTTGGAACACTTAGTCCTAAACAGGATGTCTCTCTCCATCAAATCTCTCCCCTCAGGGCTCAGGGAACCCTGTGAAAGAGGACTCAGAAAGAGTGTAGGAGCCAAAGAGAATGTAGGACACCAAGAAAACAAAGTCCTCTAAAATCAACATGACCAAAGTACATATGAACTCACAGAAACTGAGACAGCATGCATGGGACATGCACATGTCTGTACCAGGTCCTTTGTGTACATACCATGGCTTTCAGTTTAGTGTTTTTAAGGGATTCTTGAATGTGTGAACAAGTATGTCTCTGATTCTTGTGCCTTCTCTTGGGCTCTTTTCCTTCTGTTTGTTTTTTTCCAATTCCAATGTGTTAGTATTTGTTTTATTTTATTATTATCCTTTAGAAGTCTGTTTGTTTTCTAATGAGAGACAGAAAGTGAGTGGGTGGATTCGTGTGATAAGGGAGGTAGAGGAGCTAGGAGGAGTAGAAAGAGGGGAAATGATAATAAGGATATATTATGTGAGAAAAAACCCTCTATTTTCAACAAAAGGGAAAAAACTATCATAAAAATAAAAAATAGAGTTAGGGAAATATTTAATTTTTTTTGGGGGGGGAAGAGCACTTACTGTTCTTCCAGGTGGCCTGGATTTGATTCTTAGCACCCACATTGTGGCTAACAATAGTCTGTAACTCCAGTTCCAGGAGATCTGATGCTGTCTTCTGGCCTCCATGGGCACCAGGCATGAAGGTGGTATATAGACATACATGCAGACAAAACATCATACACATAAAATAAAATATAAAATTAAAGGGAAGTTTTGTGGCTAGCAAATATTTCACTGAAAGCATTTCCTCAACATTAAATCAGGAAAGATTGAGAAGGCCCAGAATATATTTGTGTGCAATCAGCTTTTATTATTTGTATTTTCTTTAAAGAGATTTATTTATTTATGTATTTCATGTACATGAGTGCTCTGTATACATGTCTGTTTGCATGTCAGAAGAGGGCACCAGATCCTGTTATGGATTGTTCTGAGTCACCATGCGGTTGCTGAGAATTGGACTCAGGACCTCTGGAAGATCAGCCAGTACTCTTAACCTCTGAGTCATCTTTCTAATCCCTATTTGCATTTTCAAAGTCAGAATAATTTGCTAGTATAAACAAGATCATAAAACTACTTCAAAGTTAGAAAATTTACTTGAACAACGTCAGGGACCACATGATGCTATATAGGGTTACGGTTTTATAATTTAAAATGAGTCAGTTAGTGACCAAAAGATGAACAGATTGCTTCTTTTTAAAGGGATTTGTATTTAAAAGACCTGTTGTTACAGTAACCTTGATCAAGGCCCTGTTAAGAGTCATTAAGGGAAAGCTATTTCCTTCTGGTTAAGAAAATAGAATCTACTTTGGGCCTAGGTAGAGACTTAGAATTGCAAGCTACCCAAAAACATGAAAGAGTTAATCCAGTTGAGCATGTCAGTCACTCAGCCAAGGGACTACTCCCCAGGAAGGTGGAATTATCTAATGCCATGCTAAATAGATGGGAGGAATAATAATCTACTTAATGAGATAATGTACTTTTCCTTCACAGAATCCAGCTCTCTGCGGTTGCTGTGGAGCTGCCTTGAGGGTTGGTTAGGTCTGCTCAGAAAAACCTAACTTTTCCTTCTTTTCTGTCTCTCTTTTGGATACTGGCCATAGCCTAAGTATGATTTCTCTGTTACTTTGGGCCTTTTCACTCTTTCTACTCTCCATTGTGAACTTAAAAGGCATGGCTTTCTCTTCTCCATCTTTCTCCTCCAAGCAACAGCTAAGGTTTACCGTTTGCCTGACCTGTGGTTTTTCTTTTAAATGCTAATAAAATTCCTCAAACTTCTTCCTTAGTCTGTTCTTATTTATTTTTTTAATAAGTAGACTAAGAACCCTAAGAGGACTCGAATTTCCCCAGTAACATGTGGGATCTAAAGTGGGGCTCCCCAAAGTTTCTAGTAACATTGTGATATGAACTGTGGTGATAAAAAGATAGTCAATGTGATGTGCAGTTTAGTTACCCATTCTTGTACTAGGACAACTTGGATGGCTTTAGTTTTCAACTTAAGAGCTGCATGAGATCAATGGCTTGGTGCCCTAGGTATAGTCAGGATGTAAATTGCTCAGTTAAAATATTTTTACAATGGCTTGTTTCTATCAGTTCCTTTCAATTCAGTTATAAGAAACTTAATCAAATACCTTTTGAGTGGCAGGCACTATGTCCATCCCTGTGGTAGATGCAACTATAAATGACATAAGGTTCCCAACTTAGGAGATCTAGTTTTGTGGCTATATACAGCAACTTTAAGTTTTCCCTTTTTAATTCAGTGCATATCTTGCACATTACCAGTTATATTTTTGCTGATCTTTTAAAGGCAACTGGAGCACTAATTAAGTGGCCTAATTCATTTTCTAGAAACTGGAGAAGTCACCTGGGAATGATCCATTGTAGAGCTGAAGCATGTTCTACTACACTGTAAACCTCATTCATCTGCCTCTGGGTTTATCATGAGCCCTGAAATCACCCATACCCTAGAATAGCTATGTTTCCCCAGTGTTTTCTATCTAAAAATAAAGTGTTATGACAGGAATACTATGTTCCATTGACCTCTTGTAGAAAGCAGACAAATGAAGTCTGTATGCTCTGAATGAAAAGTATTGACCTTACCTGTGTTACGGAAGTGAAGTCATCATTGGTTGGCCTTTTGGCTAAGATTCAGTGTTCTTATCACTTCGACAATTAAGCAAACCTATGCTTGAATGACTCCTTCACCTCATATCATGTTAATGTTTGAAGTGCACTGTGTTAGTGTTTCTACTGCCTGGACAGAAATTGATCTTGTGTAAACAATAACCAACTGGCAGAGATAATTACAAACAAGAGGGGCTTCCGAGCACCTCCCCTCGTTTGCTTCACACACTGTCCCTGCTGCAGGAGTACCTATCCCTAAGACTTCAACACACATGCTATTCCTCCCCAGACTCACATCTCATTTGCACTTATAGCAATTTATTCAAAGAGATTCTATTATTATTTCTGGTATCTTTTATATCCTTCAAATTCAAAGTCCTCATTTCCGACTTTGCTGGTGACACCTGTACAGTTCCCTGCAGTTTTCAGCTGAGCACATTTAGCAGCATCCATAGGGAAGGACGCCACTGATTCTTCCACATTTGGCAATGTTGCTAACTTGCACGTTCTTCTGGAAAGGACCTGACAGTCTGCAGAAATGCAATGCGAACTGGCTGTTTCATAGGAGGTGCAAAGGCAGCATGTGCTTGGGCATGGTTTGTTAAATGGCATATTTCAAGAGTTCTGAAGTTGGATCAGCCATTGTTTTGTGAACTTGTTTTGCTGGGGGACATGACCAATTTAAATTGAACATAGAAGAACTGCTCGAGGTGAGCATGTTTGCGAGTTTGAAAAATTAACAGTGGCAAAATATTCTCTGTGTCTAGTCTACCTGATAAGGGGGTTGATCAGCGGCAGCACGACTTTTGGTTACTGAATCTGCACAAAGTTAAACTGGAGAACAAAAGTAATGCAGGAGAGAAGGATTTTCCTGTCTAATAATAACTTTCTCTGGATGAACCATTCCTGATTGTGGAGATTTATTCAAGTTACCTCTTAACTTTAGTTTCCTCATCTGTGTAGCGAAGATAATCCTTATCATGTAGAGGTTTGTGTTTGCTTGTTTGTTTAATTAAAAACATGTATCTGCATAGAAGCATTCAGAGCGTCAACAAAACAGTTGCATTTTTGCAATTAGAGTGGTGTTCAGTTAATATAACAATAATTATTTTCATATAAGCTGCATCTGAGACAACTGAAGATGAAAAAAAAAGACAACCACTTTCATATATAACTAACTTGTGCTGTGCACAAACAAAACCCTGCTTTAAGTTTCTATGATGAATTACAGCCCCCAGACTGCACCAGACACGGTTAGAGGCCATTGGAAATACCTCTAAGACAGGGCTATCCAAAGACACACTCAGCAATGTGTTAGCTATACAAAACGAAAAAGAAAGAAAGGAAGGAAAGAAGGAAGGGAGAGAAGAGATTGTTGCATGTAGAGTTGTTTTAGGACTGCTTATATAAATGAATTTGTGATATAGTGGAGGAATTAGAGACTGGATTTGACGTGTAGTGTGTTTGATAGCATACAACACATGGAAAGGGAGAGGGAGAGAGCACTTCATTGTAAGATTCCATATTGTTACCAAATAAAGGTCTAGGTTCCAAATATTTGTTCTTCTCTTTGCCTAATATGCTTTTTCTAGAATTTCCTATACCAATGATAATGATCGTAAAGAAAATAAAATGATGATGTGTTTCCCTACGACTCTGTCTTAGTTAGGGTTTCTACTGCTGTGATGAAACATCATGACTTAAAAAATCAAGTTGGAGAGGAAAGGGTTTATTTGGCTTATACTTTTGCATTGCTGTTCATCACTGAAGGAAGTCAGGACAGGAACTCAAACAGGGCAGGAACCTGGAGGCAGGAGCTGATGCAGAGGCCTTGGAGGGGCACTGCTTACTGGCTTTCTCTGCATGGCTTGCTTAGCATGCTTTCTTATAGAACCCAGGACCACCAGCCCAGGGGTGGCACCACACACAATGGCTGGCCCTACCACATTAATCACTAATTAAAGAAATGCCTTACAGCTGAGTCTTTGGAGGAATTTTTTTCAGTTGAGGTTCCCTCAACTAGCTCAAGTTGACGTAAGACCAGCTAGCACAAACTCCTATTTCACTTATTTAAAAAGCATTTATTTCTCTGAGATATTTCTCTTTAAATGCCAAGCTTCTTAGCTTACTACTCAGGGATCTCTATGATCTTCCTACAGCTTTATACTTCATGGGTTTTTTTGTTTTGTTTTGGGTTTTTGAGACAGTGTTTCTCTGTATAGTTTTGGTGCCTGTCCTGGATCATGCTCTGTAGAGCAGGCTGGCCTTGAACTCATAGTAATCTGCCTGGCTCTGCCTCCTGAGTGGTGGGATTAAAGGTGTGCGCCACCGCCTCCTGGCACTTCATGTTTTTTTTTTTTTTTTAATGTTTATGTTCTTTATGTTTTACTTCATCAGTCTCCAGAAGACTGGGCTGTCCACTGTTACTGGGCCAAGGAATATTCACTCCTATAGTTCCCCTCTTCTGATGCCAAGTGTCCACCTTGCTGGATTGTTCTTTACTCATTCAACTGCTCACACTGCTCAAGGAGGAGTGTTATAGTCATGCCCATCTGATAGTCCCCTAGATTAACTGCTTCCTCCTTTGAATGTTGAGTTCTTACAGTTGCACTCACTCATATTACAAAGCCATGTAATACCTCTTATTTCATTGTATGTGCTGGTATTACAGTTGTCACAGAGGCATTTACTAAATATCTTCTATGCTCCAGGCCCTGCTCAAGAAACTGAGGGTGCAGTGGTGAACAGGTACTGGAAAGAACTCTGGAACTAGTCAGATGATTCTGAGTACCAACTTCACCTTTCACTTCCTATGGTATTTAGGGCAAGTTAATTCATCTCTTATGCCTCGCATTTCTTTGGAAAATAGGATCACACCATTTTGTACTCTTTAATTTTTTTAAATTTGATTTAATTTTTATTTTCTATGTGTGTTGTTTGTGCCTGTGTTTGCCTGCATGTGTGAATGTATGTGCACCATGTGCATGCAGTGTCCATGGAGGCTAGAAGAGGGCATTTGATCCCCTGGCACTGAAGTTATGGACTTGTGTGCTGCCACCTGGGTGCTGGGAAGTGAACTCAAGTCCTCTGACAAGACAGCAATTACTCTTGACTGCTGAGCCATCTCTCCAGCCCTAGAGATTGGATTTATTTTTATTTTATGCATATGAATGGTTTGCCTGAATGCATGTGTGTGCACTGTGTGCATGTCTGGTGTCCCTGGAGACCAGAAAGGGGTGCCAGATACCCCGGAACTGGAGTTTTGGGAGGTTATGAACTGCCATGTGCATGCTGGGAACTGTGCCCTGATATGCCAGAGCAGCAAAGGTTCTTAACCACTGAAGTATCTCTCCAGACCCTGTGTGAAACTTTAATAGGTACTGGCACTTGTTATAATTACCAAGAATGTGAAAACAATTAGGATAAACAATATAAAAGAGTAATGTTTTCTAAGGTTGTACTTATCTGTAAGTTGTTCATTTAATTTAAGTTACATATAAGACATCATTAGCTACTGGATGATAGCACTTCCTGTAGGTAAAATGACCTCTGTAAATTATCACATACTAGATCATTTGAAACACAGTGTTCTTGTGAGAATTCAGTTGAAAAGCTATAAAAATACTTACTTAGCACAGAATCTGACATATATTAGCTTCTCAATTAATGGATGGTATCAAATAAGTCGTTATTTCTACTTTCCAAAGCTGCTAAATACTGCACTAAGTGCACAGATAGTCAAGTATTTTTAAAAGGGGATTTCATAAATACACTTAATATACAAATTAGCCATATTTAATTGTAGTGAAGACACCTCAGTGAACAGATCCTGGACTTCATATATATTTTATTCCTCTGATAGCCCCACTGGCATCTTAGTCACATGACTTGCTTTTGTTTCCTGTTCTATCCCTGTTCTAATTGGTCACTGTGCTTGGTTCAATTCTTTGGACAAAGTGAACGTTCTATAAGAACATAGCTAAACAGTTATCAATTTGTTGGTATAAAGGTTCATTTCTTTTATATTTTTAATTATTTATTTTTTCTTTATTTCTCTGTGTGGGCATGTTTGTACATGTGGCATACACATGTATGTACTCATGTGTATAGGCCCACCAGAGGTCAACTCCAGGTGTCCTTCTCCACAGCTCTCCATCTTTGTGAGACAGAGTCTGTTCCTGGACCTATTGTTTGCTGTTTAGCAAACGCCCTGGGGTCCGCTCGTCTCTACAGTGCCCAGTGCTGGGGCTATAGGAATGCACTGTCATGCACAGGGTTTGACATTGGTGCTGGGGATCTGATCTCAGGTCCCCTTGCTTGCCTGATGGGCACTTTACCCACTGAGCCTTCTCCCCATTCCCTAGAGGCTTATTGCCAATAGATCAAATTCCAGGATACCTCAATAACTCAAACACACATTACTATGATTCTATAAAGGGGACACTGAGTCTGAGGGCTATGGAAATCTGATGGTGAGATTTCACAGCTCCGAGACAGGTTCAGTACCTGATATATGGCAAGCACTCAAAATGTAGTTGAAAATAAAGAATGACTATTGAATTAACGTGTCCTTCACCCTTCTTACTAGAGTCTTCTCTTTGGCACCAATTCCTCAGCAGGGAAGTCCACATCCTTTCTTGGTTTTTTAAGTGCTTCGAGCCAAAGGCATTGCTAAGAGGCTCCTTAAGGCAAAGGCATTCTGGTTGAATGCCATTAAGCAAGTCTCTCAACAGAAGCAATTTGGCCTTTGGGTCATCTGATGCCTCGTTTTCTGATGACTGTTCTGCCCAAGGCAGCCAGAAACAGAAGCTGCTCCGTCTTAGCTGAGTGGGCTTTTGTGCCTCTGGGTAGAGCCTACAGCAGGGAGGAGCCACACTTCCATCTCTGGAGATCGTAGTCTCAGAAGATGAGCTATGACTGAAATTGAGAACTTTCTTGCACTAACAGGGAGGAGGGGTGGAGGGTGGAGTGGGTGGGAGGGGAACCTGTTTAACCCTGTTAGGTTTTGCAGTTTGAGACCTATAAATAGAATTTAGGTCTCTTCATGTTAAAAACAAAACAAAGCAGAAACATATGTTTTCAGGATAACTATGTGTTAGTGGCCTGGGCAAGGCAGAGGCAATTCTGTTTTAAGGATGTTAAGCATGATTTAAAGGGTTTTCTATTGCTTATAATAGGTTTTCATTTTTTGCTGATTGAATTTATTTGCTTTTGTAGCTGATGTGCAAGCTCCTGTTTGGGAGTGGCGTGTGTGTGTGTGTGTGTGTGTGTGTGTGTGTGTGTGTGTGTGTGACCTTTTTAACTTTGTAGCACTTGAATGCAAATGAAATTTAAGGGAGGGGGCGCAAGCAAAACCAACCTAACGACAATGAAATCATTTTCTAAATATGTTTACAATCAAATATCTCCTTCGATAATTTGATTTGTAGGAAATGGCAGAGTGCAGCATTTTATACAGAAGCTTTTCAATAATTCACCCTCATCTCATTGATGTGCAGGCCTTTGGCTAGGTTGGCAAGTGCAATAGGTGCTCTGGCACGGGGGAGAAATTCATTTGAGCCCTGAAATCAATGTGTGCCTTGTCTGAGCCACCTGTCTAATGCTGCTCTAGCCTGTGACTAGATGTTTTTCAACTTTATTAGACTCCTGGGTACCTCTTTCCAGCGGACTGGGGGACATTTGAAAATTGTGTTTTCTCTTCATGTAGCTTTCTTGGGAGGTTACATTGGCACAGGCCTTATGAAGTTGTACAAATGATTAAATTTCTCTATAGAAATGTCTGGAAAAGTGATACTCAAGTGTGTCAACTTTGGGGGGCATGAGGAAATGGGGGAAACCCTGGAAAGTGGCTACTTCAGGAATATTTTCAGCTGAAAATATAAGCTTTTTGGTTGGTCACAGGGTCAAGAAAAATGAATACATAAGTATTTATGGAACTGAGAAACACCTAAGAGTCCCCAAACTAGAACCAGTGGTGGCAGATCTCTTAGGAGTTCTAGGCAGCCTGGTCATAGTAGGGAGTTCCAGGCAAGCCAAGGCTATGTAGTGAGACCTTGTCTCAAAAAACGAAGAAAAATAGTGTTTTCTCTGGGATCTTGCACTCTGGTCATGGTTTCTCACAGAGCTCCTGGAAGATGGGATATCCCTGCTTTTAATGTAGAGATAGGTGAAATGCTTTCCAAGTTATTTCCTGTAGGAGGAAGAGACAGAATCGAAGGAAGAGGTGGGGAGAATATAACCTAATATATGCCCTGATCTCAATTAGAGTCCTAGAGTCCTCAGGCAGGAGTGTGCCAAGGGTTTGGCACTCCGAGAAGCCAGACAGTGATTATATCCTTTGTAATAATAGACAGGAGACATGAAGTTTGCTATTGTGCTGCTGCTGATGCTCTGAAACTTCACGAAGCCATTGATCCAACTTCAATGAACCATAATACTATTGATTTGGTGTCAGATTGCTAGTAGGCACTTGAGTGACAGCCTGAGTAGATATGATGTTACATTTAAATTGTCCTTTTGTTTGCTTTCTAGCTGTCAAAACCCCTTGATAGAATGTGTGCTGCCAAGTGCCTGGACAGTCCTTATTAGAGTTCAAGTGCCAAGAGCATGTCTTGCATCATTAAACAAAATGGTGGCTTGTGGCCAAATTCTATTGGTTAAAATGTGTAATATTTGGTGAGACTAATTTTTTCTGACTAGCTCAGGAAGGCATAGTGTTATTCTCTCTTAAACTGGAGAGGATGATATGACGTAAGCCACTCTTTATTCCTTCATCTTAGTGGTAACTGAGAGCCAAGTCATCTTGGTCCCATTCCTGGTTATGCTGGGACTGAGGAAAACTTTCACTGGGCAAGGAAATCTAGATGTTTGAAAGTGATCTTGGGCTATCACAGGAGAAATGGAGGAAGAACCAGCAAAATAAGTCTGACACTTTCTTGCCAGGTTCTAGAGACAAAATGCACCTCATATTGGCCAAGATATGTGAACTAGTACCCCAGTAAGAACGTGAAGTAAGAAAAAGAGATCTATGAACTCCTGAAAAGCATTCTCTGATAGCTTTACGTCAGTCAATATTTTTATTTAGTGCTTATGTATTGACTCAACAGACAACAGACACCATGCTTTGCCCTAGAGATGCAGGAATGAATTGCAGCATATATGTTGCCTGTGTTCAAAACATAGTGTAGAGCTTAATTCCAGCACTTGGGAGGCAGAGGCAGGTGGATCTATTAGTTGGAGGCCAGCTTACTCTATATATCTCGAGTTATACACTAGCCAGAGATATATAGTAACACTCTGTCTCAAAACCCAAAAATCAAAAACAAAACAAAAAACAAAAACCAAACTGAAAAATGTAGTTTAAAATGGATGGAAAGACCAAATAATTCCAATGAAGAATTCTAGATGTACTGACATATAAAGGGAAGCTATGTAGTCTATGAAGTTGGTGGGCCTGCAATTAAATTGAAATTAGGTATTAAATTTATTTTCTTCTTCTGTAAATAATGATATTAGGAGCATGTAAGTTAATGAGTTATTGTTTGAATGAAATAAGATTGTACAGATTGAGATCCTAGCTCAGTGCCTGACACTAGTCAGTACTTAGAGTAATAAAGGCTGGCATAGTGCTGGTCCAGGAAAGCCCAATGACAAGTGTACAAAGGGTGATTAACAACAGTGAAGATTCATTAGCCATTAGGAGACTGTGCGGTAATAGAAGTGAAAAATGACGGCATTCAGGAACAAAGTGGTCATGGAGAGGAAGGGACAAAGGGTTATGTTACAGCAGTAGAGATGATGTTGCTAGATAGAGATGAAAATAAGGAAAATTTTAATCATGTTTCTTACTAAGATAATCCAGTAGTTAATGGTGCTGCTCATGAATTAAGGAGCAAGAGAAGGTGATTTGGAATGAATTACATGTGAAATATCTGTGGAACATTTAAGTGTGATGCACAATAAACACACAATTGGATATATGAAAACAGCTTAGCAGAGAATCAGGCGTAGAGATATAGACTTTAAAGGCATCACTATAATGATTGAAATTTAGACTGTCAAGATATCTTACTCTGCTAAGGCTACTATAACAAAATACTTTAGTCTTGCTAAATTCTAAACATGGTTCTGGGGGTGCTAGCACATTTGATTTCTACTGAGAGCCTGTTCCTCATCACCGTGTCCTCAAATGGTGGAATGCCCGGGTTTCCTTGGATTCCTTTTATAGCAACACTAATCTCATTCATTAAGGCTGTATCCCTGTTCCCTACTTACCTCCTAAAACCCTCACTATTTAAAGCTGTCTCATTTGGGGTTATGCTTTACTATACTAATTTTGAGGGAACTACAAACACCCAGAACACAGTACTTGTGGAGAAAGAACGGAGTGGGAAGACAGTCAAAGTCGAATTATGGAGGCACAATTAGCCTTCTTTTATGATCAAGACTCTTCCTGTTTTTCCAAAGAGAGATTCACAGGGTCCATTACACTTTTTGTAGAAGTTTTCTGTTGGCTAAACTGATTTCTAAGTGTCCTGTGAAATGTGTAGGTAGCTGGCATTTCAATATGTCTGTGTATTTTTTTAACAGATGGGAACAGAGAAGTGTAGTGAACTATCACAGAATTTTCAAAGTCACACAGCCGGTACCAAGCTCAGAAGTCCTTGCACACCTGCTTCTGTCAATTCCTTCTTCGGGACCCTTTTTGAAACAGAGCTGGCTAGTCCTTCGAGTCTGATTATGGCATTGTGAAACACACATGCCTTGATCACCATGCCTATAATGGCATGAATTGTTATTTAGGGCTGTTCAGGGAGGGAGGGAAGGGCAAAAGGTAGGGATGGAAGAGCTCTATTTTTTTAGCATGAATTGTAACTGTAGACAGAGCATACAAAAAGAAATCTGTGGGAGATGATGGCACTGTGAGGCTGGAAGGCAAAGAAAGAGAAGTTGAAGGGAGGAGAGCTGAAAGGGGGGGGGCTTGCTGTTGGTATAAAAAGGCACCGAGGAAAATACTGTTCAAAGAACCCAGCATGAAGTGAGAATCCCAGTAGGCAAGGGAAACCGAGGAGGAGGAGTTTTGTGAGCACATGTGTGCTCAGCAAGTGGCTTGTTTATTTCCCTCTGTTTTTTCTTCAGAGATTTGTTAATGAAGGCCCAGCAGCAGGAGATGTACAGTCCATTTAAGAATGACAAGGACCGCTAATCCAGGATTTACCTGGGCTTGCTGGAGGTGAAAGCCCCTGCTTACTAATTTATTTCAAGTGAATGCCTTGGCTCAAGTATGGATGAGGTGTCTGGCTAGGCCAACTCTTGGAGTTAATATTTCAGTCCATGACAGTAGAAGTAAAATCCTGAACTGGATTCCCATATTTGTTTAACATAGAGACAGGCAGGAGCCTGGAGTAAAAATTGGAGCCTCTGCTTGTTTAATTTGAATGTACTTCATTTTCTTGATTGAGAGGTTGAAGTGTGACCCCCTAGTCACATTGTGAGGTGGAATACGATTTGTGCTGACTGCTCTCATGGAGTGAACTGTCACCTGTTTGGCATTAGCCTGTAGAGGACTCATGCCCTACTGATTCTTTACTTTTCCCAGCATACCCAGTGAATCACGAAAGCTCAACTCTGAGCACCAGGAGGTTAAATACTGGTTGATGGGAATGTTTGCTTGGTTTCTCTGCTAATCTGAATGCTGGGAGCAGGTGCCTGTCTGGCAGTTCTGAGGCCTTGGACCATCTCATAACAGCTCAGTCATGATCCTCTAGCCCACGGCCTCTCCACAGGATCTTCCTGCTTGGCAGAACTGCCATGGCCTGGTAAACAGGGTTCACCAGCTAGCATCTGCTCTCTGGAAACTAGTCTGAGAGTCTTATCTCAGTCCCTCAACTAACCTGCTGCAAATAGGCACTCAGCTTCTGATAGGATCAGTGGGAATAGGTCTTTGATTGTAGAGAAAATTATTCAACTCTAAACCTCCAAATTGTATTGAATTGAAACCTCCAAACATGCATTGAATCCCAACTGCAAATACTGACCCAAATCAACCTTCTTCCTCCAACATCTTTTTAACAATGTTTCCAGCTGTATCTGTACCATGTGCTCCCATCATGGTTAAGGTGGCATTTAGAGGTTCTAAGCACTAAGTCCAACTCCAAAATAAAAGGTATATTAAACTGTAAAATGAGAGTAGAAAGATCAAAAATTTGAATTTGCTTTTAAAATACCAACTATGAAATTAACATCTTTTGGAATATTCATATAATTTATACATGGTTCCAGGTTGGCCCTAACTATGGCAGGGATGTTACACAAAGGCTATCTAAATTACATATGCAGAGATTCTGTATTCCAGAGCTCATAAGTACTTTCTCCAACATATTTTAGAGGAGACTATATCAAATAAATATTCCCTATATGAATGTTACAGTCTGGCCCTAGTAAGTCTATGCCATCATTCAAGATAGCTGTATCTCTTCTGGGAAGAACTAAGGAGATCCCAACTGCAAATACTGACCGAAATCAAGCCGAATGGCCTGGTTCCCTTTCAGTGCTTAAGTAGTGAAGTCAGTCTGATTAATCAAAGAAATGGACTATTTTGACATCCCCAAGTGATCAGATATACAAAGGCCCTATAGTTCCTTGAAAGTATGGCTTCATCAGCCAAAATCCTGCCAGAGATGAAGTAGATAGTCCCTAGGTCCCATCTCACTCTAAGGAGCAA
This sequence comes from Peromyscus eremicus, assembly GCF_949786415.1. Taxonomy (NCBI): domain Eukaryota; kingdom Metazoa; phylum Chordata; class Mammalia; order Rodentia; family Cricetidae; genus Peromyscus; species Peromyscus eremicus. The sequence goes on along the minus strand of NC_081439.1, from coordinate 81,198,128 downwards.
TTGTCAGTAGATGGTTACTGAGGGAAGTAGATTAGTTAGTTCTTTATTGAAGATATGGTCACTATCTACATTCTAGGCTCCATTGAATGGTCTCACACCCATGCACATATGGACAGTACTAATTTGACATAGTTGGTTATCTAAAAAGCACGTGGAGATGGGAGGGGATATATTGAAGGAAATACAGTGGTAGGTGAAGGGCCAAAGTGAGGGGGAGATGTGAATATATTTCATTGTATACATGTATTAAATCCTCAAAAATAAAGAAAAACTGAAAAAAATGAAGTGAGAATTGACGCCCATCAGTTGTTTGGGTAAACTTCTACTACAGTTTTTGCTTGGCTGCCTGATTTTCTTGATTTTCGTAGGAAACCGTTCTCCTAATTTGAGTGAAGCCATTACTAAAGGGTAGTAGGTGTTTGGAGCTGAAAGAAAGGGTGGATTTTCTCAGTCTTGTGGTATGGCAGATCAATCCATCATTAAGGACATGGAGGGGGGAACAGGGGAAACTATTCAAGGATCAGCCCAAAGGTGTATTTCTTGATTTGCTTTTTTGTGCTGTATTCCTTTTCATTTTAGTGGAGGGAAAAGTATCATTGATGTGATGTACATATCTTCCCACATGAACACATGGAACACCAACAACCAGTTTCACTGAACCAAGCAGAAAGAATGCCTCAAGCAGAAGGAAACTATAGTTAAGAACATTCCATTTATTCAACTTAACCTTACAGCTCATTGTTGATTAGCTCTAAATAATGATAAACTTATTGGTGAGTCAGGGAAGTTAAACAGTACACTGTTCAGTTTTTAAATGAGTCTGGAGTGTACAGGCAGCCACTTGAAATGGCCAGAGACTGATCTTACAGTAGCCTTGGGTTTATATCTATTTTATGGAGACTGCTAAGGGGAGGGTGCTTGGATGATTTGTGTTGTGGGAAATACCTCAAAGTCTATGCTTCATTATTGTGGCTTGGTAAGATCATTTTTAGGATAGTATATTTTATTTTTCACAAGGGATTTTTTCCAAAACATGTTTATATTAAATAATATAGAATATGCCAGATTGTTTTATGGAAACCTACCTGTAGCTTTTGTAGCATGCCATGTTTCTGTTTCCTTTCAACTGCTCCTTGTATGGCAAGCAACCAACCACAAATACTAGTTAAGAATTTGACTTGTATTTTTTAAAGATTTATTGTTTTATTTTATGAGTATGAATGTTTGCTTACATATATGCATGTTTACTCTTTGTGTGTGTGTGTGTGTGTGCGCGCGCGCGCGCACTCATGGAAACCAGAAGAAGGCATCAGATCCCCTAAAACTGGAGTAACAAAGCAGATGTGAGCAGCCATGTGGATATGGGGAACCTAGCAAGGGTCCTCTGCAAGAGCAGTAAGTGCTCTTAAAAACTGAGCTATCTCTCCAGCCCTAGTGACTTATATCCTTTTTTTTAACTTTCGATCTATTCTTTGTGTCTTTCACATATCTCCACATCATGTCTCCCAATCTCACCCATTTCCCTCACTCCCCCTCCCACAAAAAAATAAAATAAAATTTAAGAGAAGAAAGGGGAAAAAAGGAAGAAAGAAAGAATCTCATCATGGAAGCTGCAGTGTAACACAGTGAGTCACATAGTAAACTCCTTTATGCATAGATGTTTTTACATGCAGGCATTCATACTGAAGAATCATTGGTCTGGTTGGAGGTCTGGACTCCGCTATACCATTGATTGATGTTGGACCCTCACTGGGACTTCCTGAACATCTGATTATGCTCTGTGTCATGGAGATCTTGCAGCGCAGACCTGGGTCCTCAGGACTGACCCCTCCCCCAATGCTCCAGGAGATCACAGATGGGGTGGATGTTGGGGTGGGCCAACACATAACCCTGGTTCTGGGCCTAGGTAGTTGCAGGGTTGGTTAGCCGACCGGCTCTCGACTTTGTCTTTGCTACCAGGGTGAACTCTCCAGCATTGCTCTGGCTAGTTCACCCCTTACATCAATGAGTAAGCTCTTCTTCCACTCTCAGGACCTCAGGGACAGCTCTCCCCTTTGACTTACATTCTAGAGGGAGGAAATAAAATAGTTTTCAAACAGCTTCTAGGATTATAAATGTGGGTGCACAATTTCACAAGTATATCCTGGTTTTTATTTCCCCAAAGGTACAACTTCTACTTGTGTAACAGGCAAGGACAAAGACATGGCTGTCAATTTGCTGATAAGGAAACGGAATCAGATTAAATGGCGTTCCTTGGTAGAATCGGTTGAATAATACCTTCTGCTCCAAAATCCATGCCTACTCAGAACCTGTGAATTAAGCATTATCTAGAAAGACTGTCTTTGCAGATGTAATTAAGGTAATTAAAATCAAATATTAGATTAAGATAGACCCTAAAAGCAATGAAAAGAATTATTGTAAAGAAAAGGAGGTATAGAGACACAAAGAGACCCTGTGATGGGAAGAAGTCCATGTGATATCTGATCCAGCTACAAGAATGCCACCAAGGACTGATGGGAAGTGCCAGAGTTTAGGAGAGAAGCATGAAGCCGACTCCTCTCTAGAATTTTCAGAGGAAGCGTGACTCTTATGAGAATTTGATTTGAGGCTTCTATTTTACAAATTTGCAAGAAGATTTTGTTGTTTTAAACTATCCAGTCTGTAATAATTTATAGGCTCTATGAAACGTGTTCAAGACTTCACACATAGTATCTCCATGAATTAAGATTGTCATTTCTAAACCCTTAGTTCAGTCTTTGTCCTCCAAGATACTTTGATGCTGCTCTATGAATGCTTTTCTTCATATTTACTCATTCTCATAAGTAAAAAATATTCATCATTATTATTGGTATTTTCAGTATTTTGTGTTTTTAGAGTATGGTAATTGTATGGTTGTAGGTGACAGGTTGGAATGTTAAGAGGTCAGCAGCGTAAAACTCTCATAGATGCTGTCCAGAGGCAAAATTTGCAGTCTATGGTAAGTGGTGTACACATTCTTCTCCTTTTACTTTCCCTATTGAGACTGCCTCTAAACAGAGCAGTAATAAACACTAGCTATCTCTGTTGGCAACCTATGATATAATTATGGTAATGATGATGACAAACACTTATTAAGCACCCACGGTGCAAGGTATTACTTACTCAGAATGCATGGAACTCTCAATCCCCATTGTCATAGCATTTATCTTAGTGCTGGCACAGAATGGGAATTGACAGTCTATGGTCTGTTAATGTTTTTTAACTGATCTGCTTGAACAACAAACCTAGATACTTCTGATTTTATTGCGTGAACAATTTTGTGCCAGGATATCGTGATTATACTTTGATTGGAAATTGTAAAAAATACGGATCCAAATATTCACATGCTCCATAATATGTTGAGCACATAGTATTTCACTAATCAGGAAGCTGAAGCAGAGGAAGATTACATTCTCAGTGTAGTGGGTTGAACAGTGACCCTCTTCTGTTTATGTCCACCCAGAACCTGCAAATTTGATCTTAACTGGAAATAAGGAGTTTGCAAATACAATCTAATTTAGAAATATCATACCATATTTGTTGTTCTGAATTATTGCAGTTGCAAGTTTTTCTGTACTGATTCCTTGAAGCTAGTAGCAGTCTCGATGTTTAAAATGCCACTGATAGTCTTAGAACCATATATTAGCTAGGAACAGTGGCACATGTCTGTAATCCCAGCTTCTTGGGAAGCTGAAGCAGAAGTGTCATGCATTTGAGGCCACTCTACCTCTGGGCTACATGGGCAGACACTGCTTTAAAACATGAGTAACTTCTAATCTACAACGACTCAGGAAGTGGAGGCAGGAGGATCAGGCATTCAAGATCATCTCTACTACATAGTGAATTCCAGGCCAGATTCACTGTCTCAAAAAGCCAAAACAAAAACAAAAGAAATCACTGGAATATAATAAATACATTTGGTTACATGGTGGTTTGAATGAGAATGACACCCATACATTCATGTATTTAAATGCTTGGTCAACAGTTGGTGGAAGTATTTGGGAAGGATTAAGAGATGTGGCCTTGTTGGAGGAGGTGTGTCATTGGGGATGGGCTTTGAGGTCTCAAAAGTCCAAGCTTTCCTAGTCTCCCCCCTCTCTGTTTGTCTTGTCCTTACGGATGCAATGTAAAATCTCAGCTACTTCTCCAATGGCATGTTGGGCCTGCCTGCTGCCATGGACTTACTCTCTGAAACTAAGTCCCAATAAACTTTCTTCTGTGAGTTGCCTTGGTCATGGTGTTATTTCACAACAATAGAAAAAATAACTAAGACAGATTAGTAGAAGATAATTTTTGAAATTATCTTTTATTTTATTTCATTATATACATGTATTAAACCTCAAAATACAGAAAAATTTGAAAGATGAAGATAATTTTTAAAAATTCATAATTTTTAGTAATTTATGACTGACATTATGTTAGATATTTTATATGTATAGCCTAATTTAATTTCTGTGATATCCTTATGAAGTAGATATTATTATCCTATTTTAGAGAAGAAAGAATGGAGACAGAAAGACAGACAGGTAGCATTGTTTTTCAATCACCTAAAGCAAGTATCTCTACCTCAATGTACATTGTCAATCCTCAGGGTCTCATTTCCAATCCTGTGCTTAATTATATTACATTGTTATAATGAATCAGGTTTTTCTGCCTTGGTGGTTCAGTGTTCTTGAACCACAGTTTAGGAGCTATAAATTTTTATATGTACTAACAAATATTATCTTAACATGTACTTAACTAGCATTATTAAATGAATAATAGTGTTGTTTGATTAAGCAAATATAAATCATTAAAAAACATTATTCAGTTATGAGTGGATGATAATGATTCATTGTATTAAATCAGTGGCTTCTACAAGAACAAACATTCTTTTGTGGGAGTCTAAAGTATTTTGATCAGGAAAAAAGTCCGTGTATTCATGAAGATTGGTGATCATTAGTATCTTCATTTGAAGTGGGTGTTTTAAACAATGGAGATTTACTTCTTTCATTTTAGGAGTCTAGGAAATATTATCAGGTATGTCCAATTTTTTAACATTGTGACATGACATTGTTATTTGAGAACCATGAAATAGAATTACTAAAAAATTGCAAAAATCCTGCAGATTTTTTAAAGTTTTTTTTTTTTTTAAGTTTATGGTTTTGTACTGGACCATATTTATAGTTATCCTGGAATGCATATGTGTGTATGGCTCATGAGTTGCAGGTTGGACATGACAGTAAGGTGCTGGCATATTTCAAGTCTCATATTTCTAGTTATCATGGAGCTGGGTTTATTCTCTTGTCTGAAAAAAAATTCTTTTTTTTTTTTTAAAGCCTGTGGATTTGTGGGAGGAATACTTTTTTTATGGAATGGGGTTTGATTTCTCAGGTACTGAATACAATATACCAAGGTGACAGTAATGAATCCTTAAGCAGGCCTTTTGTACCCTTTACCAGTCATAAAGCTTAATAAAGCAGTGCATTAGTAACCTAGATCTGAACACTAGGACATGGAAAATCTAGTGGTTGAATAGCAATGCATCTTTTTTTGTGAACCTCTTGTCTGAAAACATGTAGATATCAAAGGAGACTGAGAACCTCTGTGGGAATTATTTCTAGAATCAAGAATCGGTGAACTTGATAAGACCTAGGTGGTATGGGGAAGTTGATTGACCTTCAGCTTCCTGTTATCTTCCTGTATTGACGACCTTGCTACTTGCCTTCTTATGTTCTGTATATGCTCCTAGCAACTGGTTTGGGGGCAACTGTAGTTTTTCTTTTTGGCAAAATTTAGTTGTGGGTCATGGCAGAAGATCAAAAAAATGTATTTAGTTGCTTAGTTTACTACGCTCTTTGTGATTAGGAAAATTGTAATGATTCCCTTTTATAGATAAATGACTCCTAGTGCAAGATGGGCACTACTTTACTTTACTTTAGGCCATTTGTACAACTATGACAAAATACCTGAGCCTTGGCAATTTATAAATAGCAGAAATAGAAATATATCTCCTAGTCTGCCCACTGGGAAGTTCAAGACCAAGGTGCTATAGGTTCACTATCTGCTGAAGGCTATTCTCTGCTTCTTATACAATGCTATGTTGTTTGTTCTTCAGTGGAGACAAAGATTGTGTAATCATATAGCAGAAAGGATGGATAGGCAAAATTAATTTTTGAAAGGTCTGTTTTTTTAAATAAATTTGATGATCACATTTGTGATAATTTTGTCCTTGTCAGCCAATCATTTCTCAAAGATCCACCTACTTCTTCTGACATAAATTTTGAGGGACATACATATTCAGACAATAGCAGTATTATAGAAAGGAGTGATCCTCTGAACTTTGAAGCTATCCCACCTGTCAACTCTAAAACAAGCATGTGGATAGCAGCAAGATGGTATGATTTTCTGGATCCATTCTTCAAGTCAAGCATTCTTTGAGTTCACATGGAAGGCTGGTTGTCAGAGTTGGTCATTTGGTTTCTCTTAGACATATAGTTAGTTTTCATTATGCCAAGGCAAGGCCTAAAATGAGATAAGTCAGGCTTGGAAAACAACATATATCTGGTAGAGTCATAAAATCTGACACAAGTAGAAATTGTAGAAGTCCACAGGAGAATTCTATTCCAGGATCTTCAGTTCCCAATACTATGTAAATCCTTTTGACACACGGTTTTATAGATATACTGTTTGAGTTCCCAGAGTTAATAATTTTTCATTGTTACCACTAGGCTTTATACTAATCCCTGTCTCCTGATTTTTTCCTTATTCTGTATAACATTTGGTTAATGGTCTTATTTTATTCATTTTTCTAAAATCTTCCTAGTCTAATCTCCAGCAAACATTCTGAAGAAAATAATGTTTGTTTGACAGGTCATCTCTTGGCATTTATGAATTCCTATCAATGTAGCCTGCCTTATATGGTCTGTAGATCCACCATTAAATGTTATTTCATCAGCAAGGCCTTTCCTGAACATGGTGCCATATAATTAATTTTTACTACCTCATTTTTGGTATAACAGATAAGAAAACATGCTCTAGAACCACATATCAATTTTCTAGCTTTGGCTATCATTAAGCTATGCTATGCAAAACAAGTTACTTGGCCCCTCTACATCTCAATTTCCTTACTTGTTTAATGTACATATTAGTGTGCTTTTCAGAGTATTATCCTGAAGAATACAATGCAAAAAGCATCAGGATAGTAGCTGACTGGCATCTTCATTCTCTCCCTTCTGCTCTCCTCCTCCTCCTCCTCCATCATCATCATCATCATCATCATCATCATCATCATCATCATAATCATCATTATCATCATCATTTGTGTCTAGTCTGTGACTTTCACAGCACTTGTTAAAACTTGAAATTTCTCTAAGTTTGTTTACTTTCCTTTACTATTCTGAATTTTGCATTAGAACAGAAATCATAGTTGCTTTGGTCATTCTTTCCACAGTGATTATCACACAATAAGAACTCAATGAACATTTACCAAATGAAAGAATGATTACTTAACGCAGTTTGCCTAAACAATTCAAATATTATAAATCTTGTTCCTTCAGCTCTTAGTACCATAAAGTCTCCTTAAATAAAAAAAGATTTGTAGATCTCAACCAATTGAGCATTTTACTTCAAGGAAGATTTGTTATAAACAAAATGCCAGGGCAACACTTATGAGTCTCTGTGTCAGCCCATGCTTTCTTACTACCATATCTGCCTGTTCTAGCTATTTTCAGCTAAATCTACTAATGTGACTCACTTCTAGGCTTGGGCTGAGAGCAGCAGTCAATCATCTAAGCCATGTCTAAGACTTAGTCTAGAGTACAAAACTATGAAGTTCCAGACATATTAACTAATTTAATATACTGCGAAGTCCCTTTATTTAGTGTGAATTTTATAGTAGATGAACCCCTGTTGTTATTATAACCTCCAATTACTAGATACTACTTCTTGTCCTTTTGTCACAGGTAGCCAAATCTTTAAGAATCATGTTATATAAACTGTTCTGTTGACTTGTCCTATCTTCTACTTCCATGAAATATTTTGAGACTTAATTCCTTGGGTATAATGTCTTACGGATGCCATTATTGCTGTCTGCTCCTGCTACATTACATCTGAGCATCTTTGCTCGGGATGTCTTTCTGTATGCTGTGAAAGTGTTGCTCCGATTGATTGATAAATAAAATGCTGATTGGCCAGTAGCCAGGCAGGAAGTATAGTGTAGGCAGGATAAGGAGAGAGGGGAATTCTGGGAAATGGAAGGCTGAGTCAAGAGATGCTGCCAGCTGTCACCATGAGAAGTAAGATGGAAAGTATCAGTAAGCCACAAGCCACGTGGCAACTTATAGATTAATAGAAATGGGTTAATTTAAGATAATAAAAACTAGATAGCAAGAAGCCTGTCACAGCCATACAGTTTATAAGTAATATAAGTCTCTGTGTGTTTACTTGGGTCTGAGTGGCTACAGGCCCAGGCAGGACTGGAGAAAACTCCAGCCACACATCTTAAATTTTTCTGCTCAAAATTCCTTTTTAGCCCAAGAAATTTCTATGTAACTTTGGGTATATAGGTATAATATAGGCATATGAATCAGGTACTGATAATAAATTACAAAGATATTTATTTCAAAACAATTTGGTACATTGATACATAATTTTACCATTTCTTAAAGATGAAGTATGTTTGTGTACTGAGGTGCATGTACTTGTTTATTTTAACATAAATAATTAAATTTTGATACAACCATGAAGGTCAGTTCAAAGTCATCCTTGAATAAACTGTTAAAGGCCAGGCTGGGCTTCATGAGGTCCTGTCTCAAAACATACAAACACAGACCAAACAAGTAAACAAAATGAATTAAATCTTGAGTAGATAGTTGATACTGAAAGATATATCTTTGTGCATTTATAGCTTTTGCATTTATGTTTATTTAATTTTTCAGAATTTACTGATATTTTTATTTTATTAGGGTCAATACTGAGAATAATATTACACACACATATAAAGTACAGAATAGCAGAAGTAAACCTAGGGACAGTTCAAAATTGTTGAAAATTCTGTTCTGATCATATGCTGTGGGATGGTCTGTATGTCAAGTGTGTTGCTGATTGGTCAGTAAATAAATCACTGATTGGCCATTGGCTAGGCAGGAAGTATAGGCAGGACAAGGAGAAGAATTCTGGGAAGTGGAAGGCTGGGAGAGAGACACTGCCAGCCGCCATCAGGACAAGGAAGATGTAAAGTACCGGTAAGCCACAAGCCATGCGGCAAAGTAAAGATTAATAGAAATGGGCTAAATATAAGAGTAAGAGCTAGACAGTGACAGGCTTGAGCTAATGGCCAAGCAGTTTAAATAATGTAAGAGTCTGTGTGTTTATTTTATAAGTGGGCTCTGGGACTGGCGGGACTTGGTGGCGGGAGCTGGAGAGAAATTCTCCAGCAACAAATGGCGTCCAACGTGGTGGCAAGAGTTTCCACCTAAAAACTTAGAAAAAAGATTCTAAAACGGACCTAAAAACAGCTTCCTAATTGTCTCTCTCAAATAAGCGGCAGCTGCCGGTTTGAGCTACTGGCGGGTTCCTAGCGTGTGCTCTCGACCTGCAGTATGGTGGGAATGAGGCCTCTGCAAGTAGCACATTAAACTGTGTGGTGAATTTAGCCTTTGCTAGTACAAAACAAAAAAAGAGGTTTCTGGGCTACACGCTACTTTGGTAAAAGTGTAGACCCACTATTTCTGAGAGTTATGGCTCCCAGAGCTGGCGGAAAGCGGACCGCCGCCATGTTGGGAAGCTGAAGTGGGCGGAGCCAGCAGCCACAGCGCCAGCGCGTTTCAGGCTTAGAAGGCTGCAGTTTAAAAGCAATAGGCTCATGCTAATATAAAAAAAATAAGCCACGTAAAGATGGCTACCACACAGAGAATCTGGATTATGTTCTCTTTGATATTCGTAACTGCAGAAAAACATTTGATTGTAAAAGCTGTTGAGTTATGCCAAAATGTATATTTTAAAGGTACCTTGACTTCAAAGTTTGGATGTAAGGATATGTTGCTTTGGAAAAGAGTCTCTTTTGTTTCCACAGAAAGCCAGAGGCTATGGATTTGTTCCAGATTAAGATACATCAGGTTTGACCAGCCAAGACCCCCTGAAAGGTCTCCAGTGACACCATGGCCCAGATGATTCAACATCCAGAATGGTTTCAAGGCAACTGGCTCAGACGATACAGCCTCATGGACTACTCCATGATCCTAAAATTTTCTTTGTATCCCCATAAGATACAGCGCCCCCCTCCAGCAGGAAGTAGTAAGAGAAACTACGCCCAAATTCCCAAATATACCAAGCTGACTTTGGAGATATGTAAAGGTTAAAACCTTCCTTTTTAAGAAAAGAAAAGGGGAAGTGCTGTGGGATGGTCTGTATGTCAAGTGTGTTGCTGATTGGTCAGTAAATAAATCACTGATTGGCCATTGGCTAGGCAGGAAGTATAGGCGGGACAAGGAGAAGAATTCTGGGAAGTGGAAGGCTGGGAGAGAGACACTGCCAGCCGCCATCAGGACAAGGAAGATGTAAAGTACCGGTAAGCCACAAGCCATGCGGCAAAGTAAAGATTAATAGAAATGGGCTAAATATAAGAGTAAGAGCTAGACAGTGACAGGCTTGAGCTAATGGCCAAGCAGTTTAAATAATGTAAGAGTCTGTGTGTTTATTTTATAAGTGGGCTCTGGGACTGGCGGGACTTGGTGGCGGGAGCTGGAGAGAAATTCTCCAGCAACAATCATAAACTAAAATTAGTTTAATAATTTTATGACATTCAAGTCAGGAACTCAGGAAATAGCTATTAGAATCAAACATTCTACGCAAGCATGGTAGCACACATCTGTAATCCCAGTACTTGGGAAGCTGAGACTTCATTTTGAGGTTAACCTAGGCTATATAGTTAGTTGAAGGCTAGCTGAGGCTACACAGTGAGACCTTGTTTCAAAAATTACAAAATCAAGCATTCTATCATAATAATAGAATCCAATTCAAAGAGACACTACTTATTTTCATATATGCTGAGGAATTATGGCAAGAAAATATTAAAAAGCTTTTTGTTTTCTACAAATACACCATTACATTTCTAAAATGTGAAAAAATGTTGTATGTATAGTTAAACCAATGCAACTCATAAACACTGTCGTTCTGAATGTGAGCTGATGTGTTTCGGGAAGCATTCTTTTGTGGTCCATTGCATGCTTGTGCATGTATAAAGTGTACATGATGTATATTGAATGTGGAAGCTATAGTCAAATCTCGGGATACAGCAGGCACGTGCTGCCTGAAACACCTCAAATTTACTATACATTTTATTTTCAATTAATTTTAGGTTGTTATACATTCAAATATCTTGCACAATTTTGTTCAATTATCTTACTAAATGTTTCACACCACTGACATTCAGTCACAGAACCCCATATATGGTCACAAACCAGTTTAAGAATCTAGGCCTTACAATATCTGGATGTCAGTGTGGTTCATTATGCTGCATTGGTGTACAGTGTACTAGAATTTGACTTGTGAAAGAAGTGAGCTACCCTAGTTTGTAGATGAAGCAGACAAAGGCTGAAGAAGCCAACATTAATACGTTGACATTAATCACAAATCAAAGAAACGATATTCAGTTATTTCACAGCACAAAAGTCTTTGATGACACCACTGGCTTCCAGAATAAGTTCCTAATTCTTCATCACAGCAATCACTTCTGTATAATAGCCTGAACCTGCTCTTACAACCTCAGCTTATATTATCTGTTGTATAAACCTTCCTTGAGATCCTTGAGGGCAGAGGTTTCTTCTTTACTAGTAATCTGATATTTTGAGATTGGTATCTGTCAAATTGCATCATAGTGTTCTATGAATAAGACTGCTAAAGCTCAATAACTTTCTGTTTTATGCTAAGCATGTACAATATGAAGTACTTTATGGCAATAATTTTATAGGTATCATCTCATGTAATCCCACAATTTTATGAAATACGTACTGTATTAATTCGCCCAATGCCAGTTAACCAGAGAAAGGGTACATGAATCCTGATCTGTGTAGCCACAGAGCTTGTGTCCTTATGACTTCACCACAACACTTCAATAATGTTAGTAGAATAAGTGCTTGAGCCAAATTATATTCTTCATTGTTTCTTCAACACATGACTTATTGTAGTGTATATGCCTTCATAAACACCCTTTAACTCATTGGAAAGGCATTCCCATAGCTTCTCTGTTACTAACCATCCTTGTGGATCAATACTGAACATTTCTGCTCAGATAAATATATCATTGTGTTTGTGGTTCTTCTTTTTTAATATTGGCAGGCAGACTTGAAGCATGTGGAAGGCAAGATCCATGTCTCCAACTAATGTATCTCGCCAGCACATGGTATCAAGTGTAGGCAGATCAATTAATATTTTCTAATGAAACTGGCTTAAAATTGAGATTGACTATTGAATTTAAATTTATAAATAATTACAATTGATTGGTGATCTACATCACACATGGATGTATCAGAACATGAAAACCCTTTAGTGTATTAGTATTGGAATGAACATTTGAAAGACCAGGAAAGAATTTGTAGTTAGTCACCATCGTAACCATCATCCTTACAAAGCAATCTGTTTCAGAGACTGAATTATCTTTCCTTGTCTACTATCTATCTTAGACCACATCATGGAAACTTGAAGAAATCAAGAATTACTTGCCCAGGCTGAACAAATTTATTTTGCATTTACAGAGTAATTTTCATTTATAAAGTGACTTTACAACGATCTAATGTCCACTGGAAATCAAACAATACTGAACAGGAAACCTGGGAGGGTCTTCAAAGGCTTCCTGACAAGGACAGGCTGCCTCTGGTAGGAAATCTTTGGTTAAAACTTTAAGTTGAGCTCTATTTCTCATGAGAGGATCAGATTTCATTGATCTCCAAGTTCCAAAGCTGTCCATGAACCCTTCTGTCCTGGATGTTGACAGCTATTTATTTCTCTGGGAAAAGAAAACTAAATTAAGTATCTTAATTTTACTCCCCTTAGCTAGGAAAATCTAACTTTATATTGGAACAGGTTAGTGGTCCACTACATAATATTCGGAACCCTGAGTTGTAAAGGAAGGGGGGCTTGAGTTTGTCTATGTGTTGTCTGGAATGAACATGGAAAGATTTGAAAGCCAGGCACAATGAGTGACACATGTAATCCCAGTGCTTGGGAACTTGAGGCAGGAAAATGCCAAATTTAAGGCCAGCCTGGGCTATGTATGGAGTTCCTGTAGCAAAAAATAAAAATAAAAAAAATAAAAAAATAAAAAAACAGAACAAAAAAAACAATAAAAAATAAAAGAAAAAAGATGTTAAACAGATATTAAATTTGGTGTTATGAATTCTCTAGAGTCTTAATGGTAATTGCCACTGCTAGGGTCTTACTCTGGTGGTCTCAGACTATGAGATTAAGTATGCTTTTTCATTGAAAAAAACTGTTATATACTATGAATCTACAGATCTTTATAATGTTTAATGAAGTAAGTTATATTCTTTCTATATTAGGAAGAAAAGTCTGGAGAAGATGTCTTCATATATACTGCACTGAAGAAAAGCTCTTTTTTCCCCTCAAAGATTGTCCTGATCTCTGCTATGAAGCATGCAATTTGATTACCTTGCTAGTCTTTGCTTTTATTGCATGACTAACAAAATTATTAATAGCTATAAAATTATTCAGGTCCTTAAAGATGCAGTCACTATCTTCTTATCTATGGTCCTTCACTGTAGTAGATTCTAGGTTGATTAGAAATTGCACACCAGTTTTAATTTTTAAATGCATTTTCTATCAGTTTAATTAAGTCCACTCTTGTTCCCCTACACTGGCACCAGAATAAGGGCTTGCCGGTCTCTTCCACCACATCCTTTATGAGTGAAACAAATTGGATCCGGGCTCTTCTCCTCAACTTTGGGCTGAGTCCGTCTTTTCCACTTTACTGTTTCTTCACAAGTGACCCCGCTCTTGACCCTGTGTTTGCAATCTGAGAGCTAGATGGGGGTGGAGAAAGAAGAGGATGTTCTGGAGCTTAGCAGATGGATCCCAAGAGCACAATGGCTTACCAGCCCTCCTGTGATTGTTGCCAAAACGCCTTCCTGTTTTCAAAAATGTCTCGCCCCCTGCTCCTTTGTTTTGTTCTGCTAGGAGACTGCAGCTCTGATTTTGCTAGGAACCAAATTTGCCTTTTCAAGGAAATGCAACTGCTTGCTTTGGTGGGTAGCTTGAAAAAAATTTTTCTGCTTTCCCTCTCAATTCTCCTTCCCATCCCACCCCATGTGAACACCACTGGTTGGCTCATCAGCTCACAAAACATTGATTTCAGAAGCTGACTATTTGCTTTGGATTGTTTGGCTGGGGCTGCAACGAAGTCATTGATGGATCTCATTTTGAGCTATCATTCTGTCCACTCTATTCGGTCAGCCTTCCAGAACTGATTGCCTGTTCCCCCAAATGAAACTGCACAGCCAGACAGCAAGGATTTCTGAAGTTCCACGATTTCCCAAGGCAGAGAACATGGAGAGCTACACAGGCCTCAAGCTGGGCCCACTCCCCACTAAGATCATTAGTTCTCTCACCAACCCATCATTAGGCAGAAGACTTAATTTGTTCACTGCTGCCTAGGCTGCCATCTCAGGGTAGATACTGTTTGGTACTGATGTTGCTACATTTTGTGATCTTTGCTGAAAGAAACCAGCGAAGCTCAACGCAGTGTTATAGTACATTCTCCCTTCCCCTCCTAACTCCCAGCTTTTAGAAGAAAGGTCATTGGCCCTCTACTGCCATTCTGACTCCAGCTTTAGGAAGCAGATACAAATTAATATGCCTTTCCTCCAATCCCAGTGTGCCATGACGCAAACTCTTGGACCCCAAATTGGAATGCTTTCCCTGCTGGCAAGGCACTGTTTTCTTCTCACTAAAAAAAAAAAAAAAAGAAAAAAAAAAGAAAAAAAGAAAAAAAAGGTGCATAAATTCCCTATCGCTGAAATGATTTTTCTGTCACTTCTGCTCTGTTTGTCCCCTTTATGGTGCTCCCTCTGCCTCCTTCTGAGATCTCCCTCTTTCAGTTTACTTGCCACTGCCCCAGGGCTTGTCAACCTGAACAGATACTGTGCATGGTGCTGTTAGTGGCATGCGTGACATGCCTTTGGTACTTACATTGCTAGCCTGGGTAATGTAACTGCAGCTGTCAAACTGACAGTTCTTCCTGTATATTATTATTTTTCTTTCTTTCCTTCTTATGTTAGCATTAGTCAACTACTAAGTTTCTGAGTTTAGTGAAAAATCAGTTGGTGGAGCATCTGGAACTCCTGGGGAGCTACAGGCTACAGGAGGCTACTTCTGAGTTGTGGGAGAAGCTTTGGAAGAGTCAAGAGAAAATCTAGATTCACCCTGGCTATCTAGAATTAAAAAGTATACCATAACCTTACTGCCTTGCTGAAATCATCTTTTGCCCAAGATACATAAAGAAGCTCAGGAGGTTGGCTCATCAGTTTGACTTTTTTATTCCTCTTCTAAGTTGTTTTTGCTAGTATCACTCATTTGAACGTAATGTGACCCAGTGCTATCGTGTATGATCCACATTCCTTCAGCTCCCACACCCTATCTCAAGTCTTTAAAAGATCTGTTTTCTCCAGTCATGTTAGCACTTTCAAAACAAACTGAAAGAACGGACATATGTGCATATATGGTTTTCCAAATATATATACGTTTGGAAAGCTGATCTTCAGGGCGTACTTTGTAGAGCTGGTATTTTTATCAGGCCTCTTTCAGCACCCTAAACAATTCCTTTCTGTAGTATTTCTGCTGCAGTTCTTACTTTACTTGAATTGCCCTAGAAGAACCAGAGCTGGCTTAAAGATAGAGAAGTCTAGGTTGAGAATCAAAAGCTCTGCTCCCATAAGGAGCTCTAATCTAAGTGCGTTACACAGACAAAGAGTCTCTGGGATCCTCGAACTAGGTTGTGGCATCATGGATTTGGAGCAGTGATGAAAACTGTTAAATAAAAAAATGTGTTTATCTTAAAAGAAAACATCCATGTTTTTAATCCCCTCTTCTTGTAAACATGGTGGTCCCATTTTCAATTTTTTTTTTGGTCTCTAATTTGAGAACCCCTCACTTTCAAGGTGCCAAAAGCCTTTCCTCTGGGAGGCTGTGGAATGTCACTCTTACCCTCCTTCTTCTTAGGGATGAGAGAGGCAGCAGTGAGTAATCTGCCTTTGAAGGGAAAAGCTATCTGTTTTCAAATGTGATGGTGTCGGTGGGAACAATAACAGTTGGCATGAGATTGCACCTAGGAAACTGGCATTTGGGATCCACTTGGAGAGAATTCACATGAAAAGACAGAGGCTATAATGCTGAGAGCCCAAATGGTGCTGTCAGAACTTCACAGGTGATCACTGCAGGGTAGTGCAGAAGGTGTTAGGGAGCAGTGTCATTTATTGAAATGTATGTGCTGATTTAGCCTTTGCTAATTAAATGGTCCCCGTGATGTGTGTTTATTTAGGGACAGTTATGAGTCTGGCAGCAGCAGGAGTTTGGTCCTGTGGGAAACAGAATTCCTAAAGAGAGAGTGCATAAGGCTTGGGGTCAGGGTTGACTCAGCTTCTCCAAGGATGCTGGCCTTGTCAAAATGGGAAGACTTGGAGTGATTAACAGCCTTTTAGTCTCCATTGTCCATGACCTTTTCTGTGTTTCTTGGAAAAGGCAGGCATCAGGACCACAGTGAGCCATTTTAGCACTTAAGAAGGCTTTCTGTATTTTGTTTATGTGCTACAACTCCCGCTGTTACTGTTTTCCTTTGTAACAGGGCAAGGGTTGGTTGGGGCTTGGCAACAAGAGAAAGGAAAAAGTACAACGGACCTCAACATCTTTTCTTGCCCCCCCTTCCCCGTTTCTAGTTTTCCTGGTGTGCCAAAAGGGTCAGAAACAGCATGCCTCATAGTGGAAACCACACCTCATTCCTGCTCCACAGGCCCACATCCCTGACTGCTGCTCATGTTGTCTTTGCTTCAACGGCCTGAGTCAGTGAGGGAGGAGAGGGGAAGTCACTACAAATTGGGCAATCATTTGGGGTAGAAGGGATTAGAATTTCAGGAAGCTGTCAACATAATAAAGCCCCGTTTAGTTCTTTCTCAAGGAATATTTATAGTGTATAGAACTCCATGCTGTTATTCAATTAATGCACTGAATTTTAATCTTCACAGGGACAAGGTCCATCTTTAGAAAACTCCCTAGTCTCTAACACAATGCTGGGCACACAGCCAGCACTTGTTGATCTCACAAGGAAAGTGGTTGAGTTTTGTGTAATGAGGTCATCTTGGCAAATCACTGGACTCTTTGCAACTCTGCTTCCACATCTGCAAAGAGTTTTTACCTCCCAGGGTTACTGTAAAGCTTCAAGAAGATGATGACTTTAGTGAGGACACTTTCCAGTTTTCCCCTGCTTACTCCCCTTTCATTCTTTTATTCTATGTATTCTAGACAGTGTATCTCAAGTCGGAAGAGAAGATACATAGTCAGGAAAAGTGAGATTGACTTTGGCTAGCTTTTAAGTTGAGCCTTTTTTCCCCTAAGAGAATGCTGCCAGGAAGCCGGTCAAATTATTTGGGGAATGGGATGCTCATGGGGTGAAACAAAAAAATCAAGCCAGAGGACAACCAGTTTTCTGCAGCTAGGTCAGTGATGAAAAGAAAGAAGAGGTAGGGAGGTGATGAGCAAGGGAAACTGGAGTTGTTTGAATGCTATTTTTGGGGAAGTGAAACAAATAGTTTTGTAAACGTATCTCAGAAAGCTCCAGGTATTCAGTCCCTCATATTCTGGTATCTTAGTTCTTACCATCAATTTAAACTTTTCTGTTCAGTCCCTCATATTCTGGTATCTTAGTTCCTACCATCAATTTAAACTTTTCTGAACCAAACTTATCCTTCTGAGTCCTGGGGCAGCAAAGGTTACACTCACATATCAGCTTGATTTAAATGTAAGGATCTCCCCATTTTTGTTTCTTCTGTTGCCATTATGGACTATTTTAGTGGCATGCATGAAATTCTAAGGACAAAACCGCAATTCCTTTACCAATTTTGATTCTGGCTTCAGTAGCCTAAGGAACTGACTTGGCCTAGAAAGCTGTGGCAGGCTGCGCTGCTAGTACCCAGAGCCTCCTGTGACAGCAGTTAGATGAAGAAAAAATACCAGGAGTAGTCACTAGATGGCCCTCTTGTGTCTCTAAAGAGGCTGAGGAGGTAGGGCTCCCTTCAGGATTGAAGTAAACGGAAGCTAAAATGAACAGAACTTTCTTTCTGTTTTTATTATCTACATGCAGATGCTTTTATTCAGCTAGCTAATAAATTCCTGATAATGAAGGTGGTTTGGGGCCCCTCATTTAGTTAATAGCATTGTTGGAATGCAGTAATCTCTGGCACATATTAGGAAAAAAAACGAGTCAGAAAGCAAAGGGTGTTAGGATTATCTATAGACATAGAGTGGGGGATGGAAGAACTATTGTGTGTGTGTGTGTGTGTTGGGGGGTTGTAACTATCACTGTGAGCTTGAGGGTGGAGGAGGTGATGGGAAAGAAGGGAAGCAGATACATACGCCCCCTGCCTCTCTCAGCATTTGGCCTTCTATAAAAGCAGTTTGGTAACTGAAAGTACTTTGGTGCTCTGCTTGGAATAAGAGGGGTGCCTGGAATGTGAGCAGTGAGCAGGAAGCCGGGGAAATGGTGCCATCGCGTTAGGGAAGAGGTTTGTCTTTGCAAAGGCAGAGCATGTCTTTACAATGTGATTGCAATTACAAAGGTAATGACATTCTACATGAATTGAATTCTCCTATTTATCTTCAAAAAGACAGCAGAATATAGACATTCTATTAGCACTCCCTAAGGTAAGAGGTCCGCAGTCTTCTTAGCTTGTTGTGTGCATCTTTTCAGATGCCACGGCAATGTTAATCATTTTACCTGAGTAATTCTTCCATTTCTCATTACCTGGGGGATTGTTAATGGCCGAGACTACTTCTCAGACTCTTTGCTCCCGCTCAATCAAGCCGTGGAGGCGCCAGTTTACTTTTATTGATCAGCGGGTTCCTGACAGCCTTCGCCACAAGGAAGCAGCATCATCCTTTTTTAACTTAAAGGGGAACAGATCGCCTTAAAGTTTACAGCTAAGAGCTTCTAAGCAATAGCATGCAAACATTTTAGCATGCTGCTAATTGTTCTGTTTAAATAGTCCCAGCAATATTTTAGAAAGCTGCCAAACACGGAAACTCACATCCCATGATCATATAGCAAACCCATTTTAAATTCCTTTTTAGACCTTTTTAATTAGACCAAGCTGTACTTCATTCCCACTCGCTGACATCAAAGGTAAATAACTATGATAAATCAAATGGATCCCTTCCTTTAGCAGCCCACGAGGTGCGCCCGCGCTGCCTGCCATGTTGTCATTCTCTTCCACTACTTGCCCATTTCTCTAACGGTGTCTGCAGAAAACCGGGCGGGCCACCGGACTCCCTGAAGCCACCCTCTCTGCCATCTACCCGCAGCTCTAAAAGATCAAAATGAAATGATTCTCACTGCAGATGCCTCGACTTTCTCTCTGATGTTCTGGGCTGAATTACATTGTAATGTGAAGCAACCCCCACGAGGCAAGCGATCAGGCGCTTTCCCCTTGGCCTTGGCTACACTTTCAGTGGGTCCGGTCTCAACCTCACTGGCAAAATAATTCCTTTTTGTGGGAGGAAGCTGTCCTCCCCCTCCCCACGCCAAGGTAAAGGCTGCTAAACTAGCTCCTTTTGGATGATATATTCTTTTAAGCAGCTGGGTTGCTCTCGGAAAGAAGATGGCAGTTTTGAAAAAAAAAATGCATTATGTGTCCAAATGCGTTTTTCCTTTTCTTGTTTAATGTTTTTTTTTTTAAAGGGCAAAAGCGAGTCTCATTTTGAGCCGATAGGTTCGGGCCAAAGTAGCTGAGCTAATTATGAGTTTGTTCAACCGAGACTCTCAAATAATAGAGACTACTAACTGAGAAGGAAGGTTTGCTTTTCCAAGAATTGTGAATTCAGAAGCTGTTCCCCATCCTCAAACTGTAATTCTAAAAAAACAAAAAAACAAAAAACAGGAAAAATTGTTCGTCGAAGACGCTTTTTTCAGCTCGCGATCTTAATTAAGAGCCTTAGATTTGGGAGGGGAGGGGTCCCCCTCTGTCTCTAGTGTGCCTTTGGTTCAGAAGGCAGCCTAAGCTTCATGTCAATCCCGGCCACACCGACCTCCCGTTTCCCAGCACTGACACACACCGCAGCTGCCACCGCCGCCCAAGGGGAACTGGCAACCCCCGGAGAGACCAGGCCCCCAGGGAAGGCTGAGCGCCCACCACACCAGCGCCGGCTCACAGCTGCCAGGGACCTTGGCTGACGGCGCGCCCACTCCACAGCTTCTATCCGGATCCAGGCTCTCCTGGCGCGGTGCGGCGCGGCGCGGCGGCGTCCGCTCCGCTGGATTTCTCAAACGTAGTTTATTTATAGGGAGCTAAATTATCCGACAGGGTTGGGTGAGGGGTGAGAAAATGTATCCAGAACCCTTGGAGGCTCATTCTTTGAGCCACCGATCCAATTTGATTAAGTAGAGACCTGAGTGAGTCAGACCGGACCAACAACCCAGTCCCCAGTCTCAGTCTCTCTCTCTCTCTCTCTCTCTCTCTCTCTCTCTCTCTCTCTCTCTCTCTCTCTCTCTCTCTCTCTCTCTCTCTCTCTCTCGTGTGTGTGTGTGTGTGTGTGTGTGTGTGTGTGTGTGTGTGTGTGTGTGTGTGTGTGTGTTGGGGTGTTCCGGAGAGTGCAGCATCCCAGTGAGGAGGGTTAGGGATAATGGTTTGGGTGGATGGCGGCCTTGCTCTTGGCAAAAGTGAAGACACACTGGCCAAAAGCTTGATGAATGACCATCGCGGGGGCGCTTGCTCCTCTTTTTTCCACTACCAGAGAATAAGAGAAAACAGAAACAGAAATGCAGAACGCTGAGACAAAGGAGAGAGAAAGAGTCAGAGGACAGAGAATGTTGCATTTAAGACAGAAAGATACGTGAGGGAGATAAACAGCAAGAAATTCAAACCCTCATCTTTTTTCTGTAATCTCTGCAAACAAGAGATGCAAGAGACGCTCAGTTTCTATGTGGACTCAGCTTCAATGGCAGCACACCTTAAGTCCGGCCCACCCTCCCTTCCTAACTCTGCTTGTCCCGTGCCAGTCAGGCCTCCCCCGACTCCCGCAAGGGCTCTGCAGGGCAGGGTACTCTACTCGATCCGGCCGGTGTGTAAGTTTCCGCTTGGCCCCGCCTCCCCGCCTCCCCCCGTCGCGCCTTGGTCCCGCCCCAAGACCGGAGCCCGCTGGGCGGCGCGCTGATTGGCTAGTGCCTGGCGTAGCCCCGCTCGGCAGCTCCGGCTCTCTCTGGCTCTCTCCAGACTCCGTGGCCAGTAGTTTGCGGCAGCGGGAGGAGGAGCAGCAACAGCAGCAGTAGCGGCGGCGGCTTGCTCAGAGGGGAGACGGACGAGCCGGCGCAGACGGCAGCACCAGCTACCGTTCACCATGCCTGGCTTGCCCGGGGGGCCCCGGCATCCACTCCCTTAGCCCCTCGCGGGCCCGCGGTGCGCTGTCTTCTCTGGCATTCCAGCTGAGCCGATTCATCGGAGACCCGAAGCCTCCCACCCCAGTCCTATTTCTTCCTGCTCTCTCATACTCCACACTCACACTTCCCATCCACACACTCACTCTTCCTCCCTTTGGCACATCCACGCACAGCCCGACTCAGAGAGACAGACCTCCCTAGCGCGCGAGCGCCAGGGAGGGAGGAAGCCCTAAGCAGGGCAGACGGACGGTGCTTCTCCTGGAGGATGGGATCCAGACGCTCCCGCAAGTAAACTTTGGAGGCGACAGAAACCGTCGACCCTGGCAGCTGCCGAGGCGGACCCCAGCGACATGCAACTGAACTAAGGAGGGCTTCCTTTGGCGGCGGCGGCGGCGGCGGCAGCAGCAGCGGAGGCGGCGGCGGCGGCGGCGGCTGCGGCGGCGGCGGCGGTCCTTGGAGCGACACCCCAGCCCAAACCCGGGGAGCCGAAGAAACCCTGGGTGCCCGCAGCTGCAGTCCCGCCTCTCCTGGCCGGTATTGTAGTAGCTTCCCTTTCTCACTTTCCCATTCCCTGTACCCTCCCCCCAGGGCAATTGGAACGAGCAGGACTTTGATTTTTTTTTGGACAAATTGCGATCTTCCCATTTTCATAAACTTGAGGCAGAGGCCTGGGCTGCGTTGGTAACTTTGATTTCCGAGATATAAACACCCGCAGCCCCTCAACCGCTCTGTGGGAGGAGCCCTGTGCCCACCTCGGATCCCGGGCAGTCGCGCCCCCCACGCCCTCGGACTCCAACCTCAGCGCCAGGGACAGTGCTCTAGCATCTCTCCCTTCCCCCTTTCTCTGCCCGCCCCGGGACAGCCCTCCAGCTCAGCCAGATCCCTGGGCGCCCAAGGATCTTGTCAGCAACTCAGACTTCTGCCTACGATCTCTCCTTTTCTCCCCAACAGGCCTCGAAAGAGGCCAGAGTGGCCCCCCCGGAGCCCGGAGGGCGCGTACCGGGCGGGAGCTCCCTCCGCAGTGAGCGGGGCGCGCTGGGGGGAGGTCCTTGCGCATGCCAGGTGCACAGACTACGCGCTCGCCTGCCCCAGTGCCGGTGCGCTGCGGCTGGTCGGCCAGTGCCTGAAAGGCTGAGCTCCCACAGCCTTAGGCGTCCGCGCCCCAAGTACAGTCTCGACTCTGCAGCTTGTGGCCGTCTGGGGCGTGCAAGCGCCACTCGACCCGCAGCCCTGCGCCGCTGCGGCCAGTCGCGCCTGGCTAACTTTAAAGGGGGAAAACTGAGTAGCCGGGCTGGAGGGAGGGGGCTCGGGGCCGCGCGGCGCTCCCTCGGCCCCACGGAGCCCCCGGACCCCCAGAAAGCCCCCGCCGAGTCCCCTGCAACCTCAGCATTGGAGCCCGCGCGGGTTCATCCCGCGCGCCGCCGGGCCGCCCTGGGCGGGACTCCTCCCGCGGCCTCCGGGGCCACGGGGCGCGCGCAACAGGCGGCCCGAGCCGGCGGGAAGCTGGAGCGCCGGCGGCGTCGGTCTCGGAGGGGTGTGGAGAGGCGAGGCCAGGCAGAGCCCCGCGCAGCCATGGAGTCTCTCCTGCTGCCGGTGCTACTGCTGCTGGCGGTACTGTGGACACAGGCGGCCGCCCTGATTAACCTTAAATACTCGGTAGAAGAGGAGCAGCGCGCCGGGACAGTGATCGCTAACGTGGCCAAGGACGCGCGGGAGGCCGGCTTCGCGATGGATACGCGGCAGGCTTCTGCGTTCCGCGTGGTGTCCAACTCAGCTCCGCACCTGGTGGACATCAACCCCAGCTCAGGTCTGTTGGTCACCAAGCAGAAGATCGACCGAGACCTGCTGTGCCGCCAGAGCCCCAAGTGCATCATCTCGCTAGAGGTCATGTCCAGCTCAATGGAGATCTGTGTGATTAAGGTGGAGATCAAGGACCTGAACGACAATGC
This sequence comes from Peromyscus eremicus, assembly GCF_949786415.1. Lineage (NCBI taxonomy): Eukaryota > Metazoa > Chordata > Mammalia > Rodentia > Cricetidae > Peromyscus > Peromyscus eremicus. Next base: position 81,174,527 of record NC_081439.1, on the reverse strand, counting down.
TCCCAGTTTCCCGGCCGCACAGATTGAGCTAGAAATCTCTGAGGCAGCCAGTCCCGGTACGCGCATCCCACTGGACAGCGCTTATGATCCGGACTCGGGCAGCTTTGGTGTGCAGACCTATGAGCTCACACCCAACGAGCTGTTTGGCCTGGAGATAAAGACGCGGGGTGACGGTTCGCGCTTTGCTGAACTCGTGGTGGAGAAGAGCCTGGACCGTGAGACACAGTCACACTACAGCTTTCGCATCACAGCACTCGACGGAGGTGACCCACCACACTTGGGCACAGTTGGCCTCAGCATCAAGGTGACTGACTCTAATGACAACAACCCGGTGTTTGGAGAGTCCACCTACTCAGTGAGCGTGCCTGAGAACTCGCCTCCCAATACACCTGTCATCCGCCTGAATGCCAGCGACCCCGATGAGGGCACCAATGGCCAGGTGGTCTACTCCTTCTACGGCTATGTCAATGACCGCACACGTGAACTCTTCCAAATTGACCCACACAGCGGCCTAGTCACTGTCACCGGTGCGCTAGACTACGAAGAAGGACACGTGTACGAGCTGGATGTGCAAGCCAAGGACCTGGGGCCCAACTCTATCCCTGCACACTGCAAAGTCACCGTCAGCGTACTAGACACTAATGACAACCCGCCAATTATCAACCTACTATCGGTCAATAGCGAGCTTGTGGAGGTGAGCGAGAGCGCCCCCCCGGGCTACGTGATTGCCCTGGTTCGGGTGTCTGATCGCGACTCAGGTCTCAATGGACGTGTGCAGTGCCGCTTGCTGGGCAATGTCCCCTTTCGGCTGCAGGAGTATGAGAGCTTCTCCACTATCCTTGTTGATGGACGGCTAGATCGTGAGCAGCACGACCAGTACAATCTTACGATTCAGGCTCGAGACAGCGGTGTGCCTATGCTGCAAAGTGCCAAGTCCTTTATTGTGCGCATCACTGATGAGAATGACAACCACCCACACTTCTCCAAGCCTTACTATCAAGTCATTGTACAGGAGAACAACACTCCTGGCGCCTATCTGCTCTCTGTCTCTGCCCGCGACCCCGATTTGGGTCTCAATGGTAGTGTCTCCTACCAAATTGTGCCGTCACAGGTGCGAGACATGCCCGTCTTCACCTATGTCTCAATCAATCCCAACTCTGGTGATATCTATGCGCTACGATCCTTCAACCATGAACAGACCAAGGCATTTGAATTCAAGGTGCTGGCCAAGGATGGCGGCTTGCCCTCGCTGCAAAGCAACGCCACGGTGAGGGTCATCATCCTCGACGTCAACGACAATACCCCAGTCATCACTGCCCCACCCCTGATCAATGGCACTGCTGAGGTCTATATTCCTCGAAACGCCGGCATAGGCTACTTGGTGACTGTAGTTAAGGCAGACGATTATGATGAGGGCGAAAATGGCCGAGTCACCTATGACATGACAGAAGGTGACCGTGGTTTCTTCGAAATAGACCAGGTCAACGGAGAAATCAGAACCACTCGCACCTTTAATGAGAACTCCAAGGCTTCCTATGAGCTGATAGTGGTGGCCCATGACCATGGCAAGACGTCTCTTTCTGCCTCTGCCCTTGTCCTAATCTACCTGTCCCCAGCTCTTGATGCCCAAGAGTCAATGGGCTCTGTGAACTTATCCCTGATTTTCATTATTGCTCTGGGCTCCATTGCCGGCATCCTCTTTGTCACTATGATATTCGTGGCAATCAAGTGCAAGCGTGACAACAAAGAGATCCGGACCTACAACTGCAGGTAGAGCCACCTTTGCTTTCTTTTCTTCTGTGTTTTGAATGAGTAAGGTGTGTGTATTTGTGTCTGTGCTTTTGTTTCCTACTTGAATGCATGCAGCATACTCACAGTGCTTCTTTGTGGAGGGTGAAAAGTTTGTGACAGTCCAAGTTGATCAATTCTTTTGATCTGACAATTTGCTGGAAGACAATCATTTACTGTTTGAATGGATTCTGTCACATAATGATGATGAGCAGAAAAGCAATTATCATTTTAAAATTTGCACAGCTGTCTCCAATGAAGTTAAGGTAGAAAAAATGAGAGAGGTGGAGGGAGGGAGAATCAGAAAGTGAGAGAGGAGGGAGGGAGGGAGAGGAGAGAGGGAGGGAGAGCTACAGAGAGACAGATTTTCATATTTTTAGCTAAAGTTCTATGTATCATGATTTGAGGGCTTGGTTTTTCTGGAGCACAATGTTTTGCAGACAATAGCTGAAAAGAGATGGAGTACTGACAGCTGCCTTGTCCTGCTGTAGGGTTATACTCAAGAGAGAGCTGGGGAGTGAGAGTTTATGATGGGAAACAGAGAGTAGGAGGAAGAGAGAAGGCAGTGTGTGGGGAAGCAGGTCATTAGTGGGTTTTAGTGTATTCTTGGCTTGTTTTGTATCTAGTCCCCAGACATCTGGCTATACAAAGTGAAATTCTGTCAGGCATCTGTATGTTTTCAAATATCTGCTTGGTTGGTGTGTGATGACCAAACATCCCAATGAGAGACAAGAGTTTGCATCCAGATGTTTCTGTAAAATAGCAATCTTCTGGAGTTGGCTATGCTTTCCTCTAATGTGGAACTGTGCTGTGGCATTAAGATCTGGTCGCTACCAGTGGATGTCACTATGGGCTATTGTGTTACAGTTTCTCTGAAGTGTGAGTGGGATGTGTGTGTGGGTAGGAAAACAAGAGCAGAGGAAAAAGAAGAGAGGAGAGAAATGTAAAAACTTGAATGGCATGTGATGTAATATTTTTTAAAGTCTTGATTAACACATTAGAGGTTCTTGTTGAAAACTTCTTGCAATTTGATAGAAGAAATAAGTCTAAGAATTTCTAGAATCCTACTTAGGATAATGCATATAATTTTTTCCAGCAGTGTCTCATCGAAACAGTTGAAAAAAGTTATTTTTATTTTCTTTACTTTGCTGAAAATGAATGGTGCTGCTATTTCCAGCCAAGGTGTGTGTGCTTGTGTGTGCTTTCAACACACCTACACATCCACTGTATCTTGTGCCATCTGTGCGTGCATGTTAATCAGTCAAAATATGTTCCTGTAGGTCCGATTTGTATCTGACACCATCTGAAATACACACTTCTGTGAATCTGAGCTCCCTGAATATGTAACAGCCATGCAATTATTGTTTCCCTTTTACTATTCTCTGCATTACACAAGTTAGTAGACAAATGCTAACCACACATGAATATCAATCAGGTGCCATAAAAGAGCAGCTGCAATGCCTCATAAATGCTTTAATCCTGTTACTAGTGAGATGGCCGTGACTTTTCTTTCCTTCAGTACCAAGTCACTTCAGATGGGAGAAATGGAAATTAATATTGCTCTTACCTTTGAAACCTGTGACTGCCAGTGGCGATTTTTATAGAAGAAAAATGCAGGGTCAATAAAATTTTATTTATATGGAGATAATGATAGAGGGGACTCTTTTTAAGCCATTTTTTCTCAGGATAAAGTAAATGCATAAGACCCTTCCTACGATGAAAAAGAAATCAGCTTGGAATAAAGATATTGAAGGCTTTGCCACTTCTTGGTGATATATGACTAGAAGTAAGAGCTCTTTCTGAGAGCTTGCCAGGGAGATCATTAAACAAGGAAGAGAGCATTTGAATTGGGGGAAAAAGTGCAAATCTCAGTGCTCTCCAACTTCACCCAAATGTGGATTTTGTTAAGTACTCCTCACTGCTATGGCTTGCGATTAATGAAGTACAGTTTAATTAAATAATTGGTCAATACAGAATGGGCTGTGCAATGAATGCCTCGGCTGAATAATTGCATGGGGCATTGCCAAACTTACCCATCATGGGTAAACAAAATGATTAGAACTTCCCATTGATTCAGTAAACAGATTAGAAAAGAAATGTAACCCTAGTCCTGAGGTTTGGGGGATTTTATCTGTTCCTCAGCCTCTGTATCATCAATTTGCCATCATTTCAAGTCAGACTGGGCAGAGAGCAAAAGGGTGAGATGAAATAAATTGCTTAGCTCTAGGTAGATCCCAGGGACAGAGTAATAATTTGCCTTGGTAGATATGAGTAGATACGCAAACTCCCTATCTGCTCAGACTTCTTAGAATCCTAAAGTTCAGGAGCCCATCTTTCTATGTATGTGACTAGGCAGAGGTGTCTAGTTCTTTGCTCCTGCAGGATCTCTTCCTGAAATGCATTCATTTATAAGACTTGTGAGATGATCTGCAATTGCTGCTTGAATTGGGCTCCCCCCCTTTTTTTTTTTTTTAAATATTCTGACAATTAGCTTTGTCAAGTGAGAATACAGACACACTCTTTCCCTTGTAAAGTTCAACCTGTATTATTTATTAACCTTATTGTTTTGCTGATTATTGCTTAGAGATTGAATTCTCAAACAATAAGCTGAATTCATTATGTGCAAAGTAATACATGACATTGAGAATCTGGCTACATTTTAATGTATTTCTTTTGACAAGTCTCTTAATGCTTGGTGTCTTTGGTGCACGTTCCTGGATCTGTGTCAGTGTTAATTAAATTGAGCTTTTTATGTTCCAGTTGCAGCACAGCTGCTTGTAGGTACACCTGAATGGAGAAGGATGCTGAATGCACTAACCTTTAAATTCCTTTGCAGTAATTGTTTAACCATCACTTGTCTCCTCGGCTGTTTTATAAAAGGACAAAACAGCAAGTGTCTGCATTGCATCTCGGTTTCTCCCATTAGCGAGGAGCAAGACAAAAAGGCAGAGGAGAAAGTGAGCCTAAGGGGAAAGAGGTAAAAAGGCATTTCCCCTCATTCAAATGGGTTTGGCTATCAGATTTCTCTAGGAGAGGAGGGGGAAGGGTGGAAAGTAGAAGGGAGCTGGGCTAAGGCAGGGAGGAGGGTGTGGATGAGCAGAGCTAGGAGCTGTTGGAGGACAGGGTCTGAACCTCTACCCTCATCTAAAAGTGATCACTTTAATCGAAGAGGAAGCTGATCCATGGTGTTTGCCACACTACAAATTCCTGGAGGCAATGGCGAGGGCTTTTCTTACTTCCCTCTATCTCCTTTTATGTTAATTGGCACTTACATTTTACTTCACCCAGTATGTCCTTTGGGTTCCAGGGAAGCTTCAGATTTGAGCATCTTCATGCTCTCTCCCATAGGCTCAACTTTCCCCATCCCCCACCCCTGCTCACTGGCCACCCACAATGAAAAATTCCAAATCTAAAGTATGAAAATTTCTTTAGAAGGGGTGGTGGGAGGTTAGTATGTTATATGAAGACTTCATGGCCCTCAGCTTGTTTTCGCATGCAAAAAGCACAGGGAGAAACCCGATGATGTAATGCGCCAGAATAAGGAGCTGGAGCAGAGATGGGGTGCAACCCTCTGGGGTGCTTAATGTTTATTCATCAGTATATGGTCTGAGAAGGTGTTATCTATTCGTGCTGCCTTTTCTGTCACATAGAATCGCTGAATACTCCTATGGGCATCAAAAGAAATCAAGTAAGAAGAAAAAAATTAGTAAGAATGACATCCGCCTTGTACCTCGGGATGTGGAGGAGACAGACAAGATGAATGTTGTCAGTTGCTCCTCCCTTACTTCGTCCCTCAACTATTTCGACTACCACCAGCAGACACTGCCCTTAGGCTGCCGACGCTCTGAGAGCACTTTCCTGAATGTGGAGAACCAGAATACCCGCAACACCACTGCCAACCACATCTACCACCACTCCTTCAACAGCCAGGGCCCTCAGCAGCCAGATCTGATCATCAATGGTGTGCCCCTGCCTGAGGTGAGTGCGGCTAAGTAGTTTTGTGAAGTCTTCCAAGATCTCCTTGTGAAGCTGGTTGTTCTACCATGGGCCATTCTGGAGGCATACCACCTGTCTAAGCTCATTTCCATACTCAGGATTTGCTAACAGCGCCTTTTGGGACAAAGAGTGATTTAGCATAGAGGGCTTTTGTTAAGGGGTGGTGTTGGGAGTCTGAACTCAAATAATCTGAGCCTTGACATGCCTTCATAATGTCCCAGCAGAGCAAAAGATTGCCCCACCTGTTGCAGACATGCACGCTCAAAAGCCAGTGGTACCAGCTTGGAGACTAAAGCAGTTTCAGGTCGCCAAGCCGTGTTGAAAATGAGGGAAGCCCTGTAATGCTTGAATTCCAGTTTCCTCTCGTGGTTCAGAGTCCTAAAGGCACTCCCAACTTTGCTGTTTTCTTCCCATACTACTGTTCTCTACCATCTTGCTGAACTATGGTTAAAAGGATGCAAGCAATCAAATTGAAAAAGTCAGATTGCTGTTTCTTAGCAGTTCTGGTAATAACGTTTGACAGTTGAGGATGTTGAAACTGTCACTAATATGAATATTGTATGAAGTAGCCATGAATTTGAATGAACTGTTTCTCTTCAGTTTGGGTGTTTTCATGGAGGAGTTTTTCACAACGCAATATGGTCAAATGTTTGTTGGTTATGGAAATATTTTTGGAGAGCAGGGTGATAAACTACTGATGGTGGAGGGGGCAGCAGGAGGGGGAACGAGTAGAAGGCTAAAATCAAGTCCTTAAACTGGGTTCATTTTCTGTGAATTGCTTAAATCCCTCTTTGGTTAGAAATTGGACACACTGGGTGGCATGCTCTCTTTCAGGTCACTACAAAAGCTATTTTGTAGATTTCAAGAACACTTCAACAGTTTTTCAATGTATCTTTACAAACATCATCTTATTAGGAAGCCACAATCAGATATCTTGATATATTTCTCTTTGATGGAAGATGAAACAAAGGTTCAGAGATGCTGAGGAACTTGTTCAGACTCAGAGGGAAGATCATTCAGAACGGGAGGAGTACATCACCTTGCTTTGTACTAAGATAGTGTTTGAGCGGTACTTTCTGCCTTTAGAAATGATTCACACCGACATACCTAAGGAATCATGTGAACATAAAATGGACTTAGTGTTTTTTTTATCAATTTTGTAGGGCAAAGGGTGCTTAGGACCATTTACACTGTGTTACATTGTGTCTCCTAGTTCCTGGAAAATAATTCCTACTAGAATTAATAGCATGGAAAAGCAGTATTTTTAATGAGCAACACATAATATTCCACTGTTAACAAAAGCACCAGCATTTAAAGTACCTAACTCCATAAACAAAGAGTTATTGAAAGTCAAGTATTATTTCACATAAACTTACTTCTAATTATTTCACAAATACTTACTTCTAAGTATTAATGACCCTTAATACTACTAGTGCCTTAACTATAGACTGCTTGGAGAGATACTGTGGGCCACTAATAATTCAGTCAGAGATTGAGAGGTAAGGGTTTGTAGTAGAATCAAATAGAGCATGGTTTTGAGTGCTGGAGTCACTTTTTACTATGGAACCTCTCTGAGCCTCTGTTTCCTCATCTAAAAAAGTGGGCACATCTGTTATTGAAAGTTTTTCCAAGGAGAAATAAAACATTATGAATTGTAAAGAATGTGTATGATTCATAGATATCTCTAAAAATTTCTTTTTTACTTGAAAATTAGAGAATCATCATTGGCAACAGGCTATTCACTTGAGTATGTCTCTCCAGGGTCTTATAACCAAATAGGAATTTAGGCTGGCTCTGTGTAGATAATACCTGCAAGGTGGTGTAAGCAGACCATTGATTTGTAGTGATCATTGAACAATGAAGATGAAAAGTGCTACTATTGTGTATTCCATTGCTGGTTTGCTATTGCTCGTGGAAATGGACAAAAAAGTATTGAATCCTGAAGATTTAGTGATCATTTTGCAATCAATTCAAGTTTCTGAGAAAAGGGATCCGTGATGTCTATTGAATATGTGGAAGAAGCAGGAGTTAGTAACTATGATTTCTTGATTCACCTAGTATCTTGGTGTCCTTTTTGCGTTTATCCTAAGGGCAGGATAAAACGAAGAATTTCAGAAAGCCAAAGTCTCAGTTCTGATTGTTTCACTGATATCCTCTTTGTCCAACAAAATTGGTTTGCAGGGTTAGGCTGAGGTTACATGCGTATTTCCAGTACGCAGTCCTGGAGAGTTCATAGCTAAGCATCCGCCACGATATTTAACCTGTATCCAGCATGAAGTTTTGAATAGGGAAAACGACACTTGTCCTTTTCTTTCAAACTAGAAGCTGCTGAACATTGACCGGAAGAACAGGAATGATCAGTGCATTTATTCAGCTGATATTTGTTGAGTGTACATTCCTTTTAAGGTACTGCTGTAGGGTCTGTACTTACAGAGACAAAAAAACCAAACCCAAACAAAACAAAAACAACAATGAATGCAATGAATGCACTTTCTAGTGAGGCCAGCATATAAACAGGTGGTTTGCAATATGGGACGTTAAATGTTACTATATAGTGCAGTGGGATTCCTAGAATAATAATGTTCTGATGTGTGTCCTACCTTTATACTTTTCTCATTAATTAACTAATCCATCCAAGAAATAATTCATTTATGAAGCAATTATAGTACTGAATGATAAGTGCTATGATGTAGTAAATAGATGATTCTTAAGTCATTACATTAAAATGATCCTTTATATTATTTCATGAAACCATTTTTTGTTTGCTCATTAACTCAAGCAACTAGCATTTATTGCATGGTTAGACTGTGCCAAATATTGTATCTGCTGTTTGCTAGTGATGCAAAGTTAAAACACTTGATCTTTGACATCAGACAGCTTAAGAGAAACGGACAAATAATACAGTTTCAATTCTGGATAATGTGCCTTTCCTAAGCATATGTGACATTCTTACTTTTCAGATTGGGGCCAAAGGTGACTGCATATTCGAGATTGAGGGTAAATCAAAACAGAATTCTTCTGCTGTGTTGCCTTTTATGGCACACACTCCCTTTACTATTTGTATGGTGATAGGGCTTATTGGAAATAGTAATTAGACAAGTGAGTAAACTCAGAACTACTGTGCTTGCACCTTGCTGCTTCCACTCCACTGAACTTTGAAATGGATCGTCACTGCGTTAAACCAAATCACTAAGTGTTTATCTAATGCCCAGTGTCCCCAGCTATGTAACAGGTATATTCCAAATACATGTAAGAGGAACGGAACTTCTGCCCTCAGAATGTTCAGTTCAGCCTGGGAACCGAGATCACTCAAAGCATTCAACTGCCAAGCAGGCAACAAAAAGATAGCTTTTGACCACCTGTTCTCTTGTATGCTACTTAGTACTTCTCCTTCCAAGGCAAGGCTGATGACAGTATTTTTATGCAAATTTGCTGCTGCACTATCTAGGCTTGGTGCTGAATTGAAGATGGCTTTTGTTTGGGTGATGGGGCTCAAACCAAGAGCTATGTACATGTTAGCCAGGTGCTCTACTAATGACCCTTAGCCCTGAGGGTGACTTTTTCATCTATAAACCTAGTTACCTTTGAACACTGTCAGGTCTAAGAACATGGAAACAGGACTTTGAATGTGCTTCGGTAGGTTAGGTAAAGGGAGTGGAGCACTGGTCTAGAGCATTGGAACTTAGCTTCTAGTGCTGTATAGATAGCCTCTGATGGAACCGGATGTGAATATTTTTCTGTCCTCTGCTGTTGCTTGGGATGCCAGCTGTGGCAATTTCATGGTTTTGTATACACATACGAGGGGGATAAAGTGGAAGGTGTCTTTGCTGTTTGCAGAAGGCTTTTTTTAGAATTAGTGATGCTGTGCATCTTTTAAATATTTTAACTTGGAAGGTGAGATTCACATTCCTTGGCATTCTAGTTTATTTAGTTTATAGACTTTATGTGAAAATGAGGGGTGTGTGTGTGTGTGTGTGTGTGTGTGTGTGTAAGACAGAAGAAAAAGAAAGGAGGTTGAAAAAGAAGAAAGATATTAGGTTTGTTAGTTTGCTAATATTTTTCTGAAAATATCTGAATTTGTTCTGTGAATCCCTTAGTGTGCCATGTTTTTTCTTCTGATGTTTTGTGAATGGAAGCATGAATAGTGAGTGCTTCTGGCTTCCAGAAAATGTTTTTCCTTTGCACATTAGCATTTTTGTATTGCTCTTTTGGTCAGTAGGGGTTCTGGTCATTAGAGGGAGCAAATAGAACTCATGTTTTTCCTATGAAGAATGGAGATTTGGGTAGAGTCTTTCTCTTTTGACTTTCAGGATGGGTGAAGTGGTCCAAACACATTTAACCTTTTTGAGACTTGTTAAAATTTGAGTTTCTGATACTGAATGATTTGGAGAAGACAATTCTGCCTGGTGGATAGTAGGCAGGAACTGCCAAAGCTTCCACATAGATGCAGAAGAATTCTGTTTTGGTTTACCCTCAATCTTGAATTTTTCTCCTTGTGTTTTAGGTTGAAACTCTTTGCTGGCAAAATGTAGCATCTTTGATGTGAAGCATCCAAATTGTGTGTGTGTGTGTGTGTGTGTGTGTGTGTGTGTGTGTGTGTGTGTGTGCTTGCTTTACGCAAGTTGTTTGTGCAGCTCTACAAGCAGTAAAGTAGCAGAGGAAGAATCTGCAGAAAAAGGATCTGTGTGACAGGAGGGAATAAATGCTTCCAGTTACTCTGCACAAATGTTTGAATGCATGGCTACGTTATGAAAAATACAGAAAATAAAACATCATTTAGGCCTTGAAGAAACATTGGAAAAAATGAAAGAAATAGCTCAGCATGCTTTATTCCTTAAAATAAAGAAGTTAGGGATTTGCAATGAGTTAAGAAAAATTTTGGGCTTTGGATAACCACAAGCCATTTAGACAGACAGCAGATCCAGAAAAGTGATAACCTAGTAACTCTGATGAAGCTAGTTTGGATAGTCTGGATACCACACAGTTTTACTTGCAGTTAAAGCAAACCCAGAAACCTTTCCTCCAGTGAGCTTCAGTTTTTCAAAAACATTTCCTTGTTATGGGATCTTGGATTCCTTGAAGTCAAAGGTCAACAGAAATCCCGAGGCTACAGGATGAAGCAGTGGGAAACAGTGCATCCCCACAAAGCCTTTGGCTTTCTTCAAAACTCCAGGGCTCTGCTTCTACCAGTGGATATTCTTGGGCCACCCATTGCCTACTGTATGTTTACTGGCCCGGTTCACATCTAGCTGAGGCAGTGCGTTTCCCAGCGGGCAGCAGCTAGCAAGATGTGTTCCAGAATAAACTGTTCCTCTGTCGTCTCCACGCAACTGCTGCAGAACTGAGTTAGTTTACATTAGTATTTGCTAATTTATTATTATCATTCCTTATTGGCAATTAACTGGTTACCTGAGAGATCATCTCTCTCCCTGTACACCTTCACTGAAGTTGAGCTTAGCCAGAGTGCTTGCTAATGATCCCGAGATTTTTCTCCCCAGGGGTCTGGAGGCAGGACATTTTCCAGAGAAAGCTCTGGGGCTTTGGAATTCCTCTTATCACAGGACCATTGTGGTCCAACCTGCTTTTCTTCTGTTAGTCAGACTTGCAAAGTGAAAGGGCTGTCCCATTTCCTTCCTAAACCTGCCCGAATCTACTGTTGAGTCCATATATGGTACCGAGATGTTGAAACTGGGCATGTAGACGATAGCTTACCAGGAGTTAGAGGAATGAAAAAAGATGGAGTCACCTACTGGCAAAACTAGATAGAATCTTTCATTTATGGCGCTGCCATAGATCTGAGGTACCTGCTTGGACTTTCAGATGTTGACCCCTCTGCTTATGAGTCTTAGCTTCCACGGCTTAGGGGAGGCCAGGCTTGGTTGGATAGTGTCTCAGATGTGGATAAATAAAGGCATCTGTGTAAGAGTTCTGTGTCTGAGAGGTGAGAGGCTGGTGCTGGAGCCGCCATTTTCCCCATGGAGAAGAGGCTGGATATCTTGACATGTGACTGGCCGGCCTTTAATGTGTGCTTGCTTCATTTACTTCAAACAATTGAGAGGTTTGAAGTGAAAGTCCCAGAGGGTCAGTTGTTTGCAGAGGGAAATACTCTTCAAGTTTCATTTCCTGTTGAGTATGAGGAGTGAGTTTTGTGCCGACTGCTTAGTGGGGTCAGCAGCTTCCAGTGTGCTTCTGCCTCCCTGGATCCCCCAGAGGGACAATGAGCAACAGTCTTGTCACTGGTGAGATGGGTTTTGTCAGCTCCAGAAGCTTGGGTTCTCATGAAGAAGCCTTTTTGGCTTTAGTGGTTTGCTTAAAATTTTGGCTGCCCCCACAAAGCTCCATAGAATTCCTGGCATAGTTGTCAGAAGGGACTCTTCGGTCAAGAAAATGCGGTTACAGAAAAGGCAAATGTTCTGGGCTTGGTGGCACAGCTGTGTCATCACAGCTCCAGGGAGCCTGAGGCAGAAAAGTCTCCAGTTGAAGCCAAGCCTGGCCTACAGAGTGAATTTGAGACCACCCTAAGCGACTCACTGAATCCTCATCTCAAAATAAAAAGTAAAACAGAGGGGCTAGGAATGTATTTCAGGCGCATACATGAGATCCTAGCTTCAGTACCCAGTACCTTCCTCCCCAAAGCAAATGACTTACCCAGGCACATATATTTGTGGCCAAACCAGACCGAAGGTAGCTTGACCATAGTTCTTCAGCTTCCAAGTGCCTTCTTTGTCAGGACAGAAAATCAACAGTCCTCTTAGGAGCATCTAGAGATAAACCCCTGTTGGTAGGTGTGTTCCTGAAAAGCTGACAGTCAGTGTTTGTTTTGCAAATTAGACCCTTTGTTATCTAACCAGGGTGGCCTTCTGTATTTAAAGAAACCTATGGTGGATTCCTTCTTAAGGAAAGGGTCCTAATATAATATGAACAATCAGCTTTGAACTGATTTCCTTTGTAAGTCTGGAGTTTTACATATTTTGTTTGCTTAAAACAGGCTCATTATGGTGGCAAGATTTACATAAGTGTTGAAAGCTGGGCCAAATTCCTTATTCCCTTGGAAGGTAACAGCAGCCCCTGAATTCTCATGGGTTAATTCCTAGTTGGATTTCACTTAATTAAAAATGCAATTATGTAATAGTTAAAATATATAAAGTCAAGACCAGACAGATACATGTCACGTAGATTTAACAAATGTCTATACTTACTTACTACAGATTTAAAAATATTGAAATAAAAATGTAGAGCTTCCCCAATTCAGTCCAGCTACACTCTTCCTAAGCCTATGGCACAAACCTGGAATGTTTTTAGTTCTTTTGACCTTCTCTTCTTAAGTTTATCCTTTTCCCTCTAGGATGTAAAAGCACCTCAGGTCAATGAGGATTTCCTGGATTAGGTAGAACCCAGAAATTACTTTGAAATATGAAATATAAAGGATTCCTTTATAACTTTTGTTTAAATTGAGAATTTGGGAAGGGAGAGAATGGATTTTCAAAAGAAATGAGACTGCTAGATTGACAAACAAGTGTTAGGAGCTACCTTGAGACCTGTGCACGTTTAGGATTTTAACAGACAAGAAGTTTGGTGTCGAGCCTGTGTGCTCCTTGAGCTTAGCATTAGTAGACCAGCACCAGCGTGTCTTAATGTCAGATGCTTAAGCACTGTCTTCATGTGCATAGTCTTCTGATGCTCCATTAAGCCTCTGAGTGCCAGGGTGGCCAGTTTTCAGCTGCTCCCACTGGGCCCCATCTGGCTGTTGTTCTGTGGCAAGCTGCTCTCCTTCAGCACCACCAGTAACTGGCCTTGGCGGCCTCAGCTTTCTAGATTGAGCCGAAATCTGATTTCCAGAGCATGAAGGGCACCTCTTCTCAGATCGTAGTTTGTTCTTCTGAACAAAATGGATTCCCCGCGTTAAGCTGGCAGGGGGAAAAGTTTAACAGAAAAATTAGATCCTTCTCTCTCTCTCTCTCTCTCTCTCTCTCTCTCTCTCTCTCTCTCTCTCTCTCTCTCTCTCTCTGTGCGTGCGTGCGTGTGTGTGTGTGTGTGTGTGTGTGTGTGTGTGTGTGTGTGTGTAGAGAACAAATTTTGCTTCTCTCTGCCTTTATGGTAATTTTTGTGGGCTAGGCTGATCATAGATGCATCTATGAGTTTTAGATCACCAGAGCCATCTTCTCCACTCACTTACCCTCTGCTAGCTGCCTATGTGAAAAACACAACGCTACTACTCAAATGTGAGGCCAAGGATAGACCTTTCTGGAATGACTTTTAATTGAGAATTCTGAGTTAGACACTGTCAAATAATCACTGCTGCACGTGAAGCTCAGCTTAAGTGTATCCTAGAGTGAGTATGCTTAATTCTTGGAAATTATTTCCCGAGGACTCTTTTTTTGTCTCTTTTGAGTTTATCTTTGTTTTAAACCTCCTCTTTCTCATTAGTTCTCATGGTTTGGATTGGAGAAGTCTGACTGGTTTAGACTGCCAAAAGGTATAGGCAATTTGCTGTAAAACCATTTCTGATGAGGATGCATGAGTAGGCAGACTGCCTGTAGTCACGGGCATTGGTTTAACCCTTGAGCATTTTTTGAATAACTAAAAATCTCTGTGTTATAGCCGCAATATTTGGAGTTTGACACCTGTGACGGGGTGTTTGCATTTGGCCACAGGCAATGCTTATTGACTTACTGGAAGACAGTGGTGAAGACATGGGCACACTGTACTCATATGACTGGTACTGGCATCAAATGTGATATTGCTGTACTGATCACTTCCTCAATTAGTGCTTTTCCTTTTTCTCAAGTACAGATTTTTAAGTGACAGAGTATGTTGATGGTCACATTTGTTCCTAAGAGCTTAGGAGAGAGAACATGATGACATCAGTATTAACTTATGATTTTTTTCCTTTCATAGTGGGGTTTTAAAGTTGCAAAACAATTTAAAGTAGTTACATCTTTTTAGAAACCAATGTCAAATTCTCTAGAAGAAACACCAATTTTCTTCATGGCTTGTGAGACTGCTATTGGGATATGTGTTCTTAGACCTCTGGGTCACTCTTTTTAATTTTGCCTCTACTGGTAATTCTTCAGAAATTGGAAAAGGGTGGTGTGCTTCATTGCAGTAGAAGTGTGGTATGGTATACTTGAAGTGGAAAGAAAAAGAAATTGCTTTTTCACAAACTGTGCATCGTGTGGTGACTTGCCAGAGAAAAGTTGTTAAAAGCTAGTGCGCTATCAAGGCTGTGACACTGGATATTATTGCATGATCTACATCTGATCATCAAGTATCCTCAAGAAGAGATCATAGCAAGTGAAGAAAAATCTGGAACTGCAAAGGTTTGTGACTATACATATTTTCATAGTTGGGGGCACCTGATGAAAAATGTATTGGAAACTTGCAACATTTTGTCCTCTTAACTCTCTGAGCCTGGAAAACTTCATCAGTACTGTTCTTTCTAGAGTGTGGCTGACCCTGAGTCACTGTATCCCCAAAGATAATGTAGCAATCTGCAGTCCTGTGATAAGGGGAGAAGTACACTAGCAAAACAGGTCAAACAAAATTCAGAACCTCAGGAAGAAGTTTTGCTTTCTTGAAACATTATTAGTAAAGAATTCAGAATCAAAGACATCAAGAATTTTGAAGAAGTCAAACAAATACTAAATTATACTAAACCTGAAATAATATGTAAAGGGACTGGGTCAGTGTATCCCCAGTCTCTCATTCATCTCATCTCTGAGGACAATTGTATGGACTTCTGCAGTATTGGTTTTAGGGCTTCGTAAAGCTTCATAAACCACATAAAGGTTTGAGTTGATTGATGTGAATGCCCAGTTTGTTGGTTGCACTTAGGGTAAGGAGCTTAGCTATGGCTAGTGACACTGTAGGCATGACTCTGTAGCTTTCCAATGAGGAGAGCATGTTCTCTGTGCAATCGGTGTTGAGTTTCAAACACAATACTTTCATCATTCAAGTATGTCTTTCAGTCCAATGCCATTTCTTCCTTAAAGGCAGCAACGGATGTCCTCATCTTCCTTCAGTTCGCATGCACTTGTTCTAAGGATAAATAAGAGATGGACTCCTCTTGCCTGACTAACTAATATTTTGCAGAGGAGACAGATTCATGTATATATAAATTCTGCTATGGTTATCACCCTACCTAAACATTCATAAGCTGGAAGTCAGCGGGCTCTCCTTTCAAAGCTAGGTGTTCTTGAGAAAGGTTTTGTGTATCTTGATAAATTATCTAACCTTTTATACCAACCAAGGCCAACATAATGGAATAAGCAGCTTTTTATTCTGTTCTGAGGTCAATCTAACCAAATTATGCAACTTCTAATACAATTGTTTGAAGCTTCCACTTGGAAAGTTTTCACATTTTAATACCTTGCAGCTGAGATAAATATTTCAGCTACAATTCATGTTTAACAATATGTTTCACCGATTGTCATTCTTTGTGGGATTTGTTGGCATGACAGGCAGTTCAGCTTGGCTTTGCTCATTTTGTTGTTTGCTATAGATTATCAGCAAAGAGCCAGAATTCAATAAAAATGTATTTTTGTTGTTGTTATTTTTAATTTCAGTCCATAGGAGGAGGCTAACATCCTCACAGAATCAATATGGGGCACTTGGGGTTTTACTTGAGAGCCAAAAAAAATGAGCTAGATTTTCTTGCAAACTGGATTTGATTCCAGAATTATTAAATTCAATCTATGTTGGAGGCTGGTAGATTGCATTCAGCAGGATTTGGAGCACTATTTGCAGTAAGACAATCTCTTTCTTACGAGAGTCAGTGGCTACTTCATGGGTAGGTGTAGTCAGTGAATATCCAATTGGGAAGTGGTGTTCTATTGAAAACTTATTTTCAGGAGTGTTTTGGGAGGCAGGTCAATTGTGTACCATTCCCTTTGTACGGCATCTGCTGTTCATTGACTATCTTTTGCTGCTGATGAATTTAGCTCTTTAGTGGTTAAAGAGCCCTGCTCTTACAGGGTATTCACTTGTTCTAGATAAAACCTAGCCCGCTGTGAGGATTTGCTTCTAAAATTTAGTGAATGGAAGTACTGTTTAGTAGTTAGGCTCTTTTCAAAAAAATATTTTGGCTTGAAAACATCTATCCATTCAGCAGCCACTCAATATTTGTAATCATCTTTTCTTTACCATTCTTGTACTCAGCTCTGAGAAATAGAAAGAATAGGAAGTACTTACCCTCATAGCTTATATGATCAGTGGTGATACAAAAAGAGATGTTACTTGATGGTGCTATGTAGTTAGTTGACAAACAAATATTTTCCATTATATCACAAAATAAATTTTTGCACAGTTTAAAGAGTTAAAATGAAAACAATAAAATGATTAGAAGTCAAATATGTAATTTTGAAAATGAAAATCAAGTGGAAATATACACAAACCAAAAACACCTATAGCTCTGACTCACTATCTAGAATTTAGTAAAGTCTATGTCTCAGAAATTCATAAGTTAAATTAAAAACACATAAGCTGAGAAAATATTTTAAGTTCATACAGCAATCAAGAAAATGTATTTCATTTTTGTTTTACAGTTTTATTGGAGTTACTTGGTAAATGGAAGTCTTATACATTTAAGGTACATAACTTGATATTTTGGTGTCTATAAACACTATGAAATGATTTCCATAACCAATCTAATTAATATATCTGCCATCTCATATAGTTGTCACTTTTAAAATAGTGAGAACACTTAAGTCTTACCCTCCTGGCAAATGTTAATATAGGACGCAGTGTTGTCAACTATAATGGCTCTTCAGCATATCAGACACTTAGAATACATTTTTATAGTCAAAACTTCATACTGTTTGGTCAGGTTCTTCCTATTTTCCCCACTCACGACCTCGACTAACTATCATTCTATTCTGCTTCTATGATTAAAAACTACATTTATTAATTCATTAATTCTTCAAATATTCGTAGAGTGCATACTACATGCTAGTCAATACTCAAAGCACTGGAGCTATAAAAGTGAGCAAATGTAATTTCTGGCTCCCACAGAGTTTACATTTTTATGAGTAGAAGCAAATAAATAAATAAATAAATAAATAAATAAATAAATTTAGATGGTGACATGAAAAAATAAGGAAGCATAAGGACTGTTTTAGGTTTTTAATGACAGTTTTAGGAAGTTCAGGGGGAACATCTCAGATAGAGACACAAACAATATACCCTTACATCAAAAGAACTGCTACAATCAATACAAAGGCAAACATTAAGATATTTTTCTTAGAGAAGCTATAAGATGGCAATAGATGTGAAAATATTTCAGTTTTAGCAATCAGATAATAGCCATGGCATTTGAAAATATTTCAGTTATGTTAATCAGACAATAGAAATGGAATGGCATTATTAATTTTTAATTGCAAAAATGGTGCATGCATATTACTTAAAAGATCAAGTACTAAAGAAGTGTATGAAATATTAAGTTAAAGTCTCCACAACTTTCTCCTCAACAATTTATTACCTAAACCAATCACAGACAATAATTTAACAAGCAGTATTTCAAATTTTACTTATCAAATGAACAAAGATTAAAGCAAAACAATACTCGTGGGTGCCAAGGACATGATTAGGATATACTGCTGCTATAGAAAGTATAATCAGTGCCATTCATGTCTTTCTTGAGGGCAATTTGGCAGTGCACATTAATAGCCTTATGCTCTCTATTTCTAATTTTGTAATTTATCTTAAAGAAAAAAATTTAGATTTGCATAGGAATTTATGGTGTTACAAGGTGTTAATCTCAGTATAACTTACAGAAGTAAGACATTGGAAATATTCAAGTATCATCTTGTGTGAATGATTCAATATATACACATACATTAGAATAATGTGAGGGGCATAAAATGATTTCTGAGAAATATTTAATGATAGAGGAAAATTCTCATGATCTACATTAACTGGAAAGAAACAGAACAGAAAAGAGAACAATGCAAACACATTGGCTCCAATCGTTTTGAAGCAAAGAGAGATGTTACCAAGCATTAATTTATCTGAACTGAATATACACACGTCTATTGTAGGATACCAGAAATCAGGTTATATATTTATACTATGCTAATTTTCCAAATTTTCTACATTTAATTGAACATGCAATTTTTGGGGGGAAAAGCCAATTAGTTAAAAAAAAATAGGTGCTAGACTGTACAGTATTAAGACCAATGAGATGACATAGACAGATTGTGTAAGTTATTTTGAGGAGGCCTAGAACAAATATGTTTCTTATTTTCATTTTCAATCAAATTTTGACAGTTTCTCCTCTAATATTTCTTCTTTTGGAGGTTTTTCCCAATTAATAACTGACATAAAGGACTACATTTACAACTAATGCTTTCCTTTAACAATCACCTTTAAAATGTGGGAAATAGTGTTAGGAAAAATATTTTCCTCTTTTTTTCATACCCATATGTATGTTGTTGTAAAAGTAGAATGCTCTCGTAAGGTTTAGACATTTGGTTTAAACGTTTTAAGTTTTAGCTTTAAAATAATAACTGTTAACTACAACCTGTACAGATTTTAATACTGTAGAAATGCTATAGGCTAGCATTATAGGGATCACTTTAGGCAAAGACTTTGTCGGCACTCAATGAGTACCCAATGGATAATTTGTGGATGTGTTCTTTTTAGTATTCTGTGTTGTTTGATTTCATGTTCCTGCTCCTTAATTTTGAGACATACAGACTATTTTAAAATGATAGCTCAACAATTTCATACGAAAGAGAGGGAGTTAATGGATTGGTGGTCGTTAAGATGCTGAAATGTAAGAATCTGAACAATTTTCAGTAAGGTAGAATGGGTTCAACCATTTTAAGAAAGACAAAATCATTTGATTGCTTCCCTAACTAACTGCAGTTTTGAATGCCAGAAATTCAAAACACAGCTTCCTTGTGAATAGTTTTTCCCCCTCATACGGCAAGCCATACACCTAAATGTAAAATGTTTACTTCGGTGGATCTCTATAGATGGACTTCAAAACTATGGAGATATTATGAGAAAAATTCTCATGGAGCAAAGAAACCACATACAGATGCTACACCCATTACCCCAAAGCTGACAGAAGAGAAGCCTGCAAGGCACCACCCAGATTCTGAATGAAGTGTTTGCCATATTTTTTTCTGGAAAACACTTGCAGCCTAAAGATGTAGACTGCCCAATAGTATTCCTTAGGACTGTACTTCTTTTATGTGCAGCCATTTAACTGAATGACTCTAGATTTGAATTGTAAGTTTGTTCTTGTTATGACAAGACGCGTTTTATTGAAATAGTGATCCATTTCACTTTTTATGTGTGATGGCACAGAAGGGACTATAAATTGAGGAGCACCCCTCCCCCCATTTGTAAGTCTCTTAAAAGTAAAATTATCTTCATTGGAAGAAATACTGAGAATGTTAAACATTATGAAGTGATGTAAAGAAAAGATTAATATTTTTCTTTGTGATGAGAAGATGAAAGATTTTCGATTAGAAGAGAATTTCCAGGAAATTAAAATATTTAATTGCTTTTAAGCCCGGATTTGGAAGAAGTTACTATAGTAAAGCAAAGGATAAAAGCTGTAATATTATGTAAATTCATATCACCAGTAAAGTAAATATAAAACTCTGTAATGTGATGACAGAAACATAAGGGAATTTCTTTATTCTCTTCTTCTGATTCTATTTACACTTGTCACTTACATGTTGATATTTACATGATAGGTACGAAGGCCCAATTCTAAACTTGTTTATGGATCCTGGATAGATCTAAAGGCCTTACCGTACCATCTATCCTTCACCTTCGATGGCTGCTGGTGTCCAAGAACAGACATGTTGTACCTGAGAGATTTTGTTCACTAGTGCTAACATAAGGGAGATGAACACATACAAGAAATTATGGATACACAAGAGCCCCTTTCAACAAATGGTGATTTTTAATGTGTTGACATCTTTGAAGACACATCTGTTAATAACATGAGGGAGTGAATACATTATAGTATTTTGTTTTTACTTGACAATTATTAAGGAATATGTTGCTCTCTGAGGGAAGTGGGTTGGATCCTAGTATCTTTTATGATTGTTTTTATTGGTTACTCAATATGAAATCAATTCATGTCGATTGTGAAATAAATGAAAATTTTAGTAATATTTGGAGATGTTGTTAACCATTATTCTATTCCAGAGTAGACACATTGACATTCTACTCAATTCTTGAGACAATACAAATGTTCAGCAAATACAAATGTTGTTTAATTATTGAGAAAAATTTCAATGGTTTTAATGTTGAGGTTGTTTTTTTTGTCATTATCTTATATTGTGAACATTTTTGGAGGCTAGATCATATTTATTCACTGAATTTCTGAGTAAAACCATTGAACATCTGTTTTATTTATTAAGAAATCACTTTACACAGAGCTGTAAAATCTTTTAAAAATACACATGTGATTTTATAAAAAAATGCAGATTATTAAAATGGGGGAAGTTGCTTTGCTAAGATATGAAATTGAAGAGTTATTATTCATCATTTCCAAAGGACAAGGCAAAAGTATGAGTTTTGTAGTACACACTGTATGAACTTTTGTATTTAAGTAGAAAATATCTCTAAGTAAATTTTATAGTCATTGAATTATATTCTTATGTTACATAGGTAGGGCTTGCTTTTATTCAGTCTCTAACATTTAACTTTGAAGCTATTTAACTTTTAAAAAATTTATATTATATAAATAAAACCATGACAAAATCCTGATACCTAAATCATGTTGTGCACTTTGATTGTTTCCTTAGAATAAATTCCATAGAAGTGAAGTTGTTTTGATCTAAAGGTTTAAAGAGTTATGGTTCCCCCCCCAGAAATGTATATGATCTGATTTTATTGTAGTCATAAAGCATTATTATCATCTTTATTTTTCAGTGTTGGTGATCAAACCCAGGGCATAGATCATGCTAAGCAAGAATTCTACCAGAACCATATATAACCCCCCTAGTCAGTCATATCATTATATTTTAACTATCACTGCTGAGATTGGAAAACTGGGGGCAACAGGCAGTCTTATATATTCTTTTTGGGAGTTAAATTGGTACAAGCCCCAGTGGAAGGCAATTTGTCAGTCTCACTCAAAATTGCAAATACACATACCCTTTAACTTAGCAATTTCAGGTTTAAGGAATTCATTATACAGACATGCTTGACCATGTGCAGCATTATATACATAATGCATAATATATAAATATATATGATTATTTATAATATATATACAATTTGAAATAGAAAAATTGGAAACTGTGTCTAAATAAAAAAACTGTTTTATATATTGATATATAAAGTTCTTTAAATATAATGAATGAAATGAAGATTTGGGAAATGTACAGCATAGTATAAGTTCATTTTTATTTTTTTATTTTTTATTTATTTATTTTTTTTTGGTTTTTCAAGACAGGGTTTCTCTGAGTAGCTTTGTGCCTTTCCTGGAACTCGCTTTGGAGACCAGGCTGGCCTCGAACTCACAGAGATCCACCTGCCTCTGCCTCCCTAGTGCTGGGATTAAAGGCGTGCACCACCACCGCCCAGCTCATTTTTAAAAATAGGGGAAAGAGAAGATAGGTTTTGCTGGTTTTCATATCTATGAAAATGTATGTAAGAAAAAATGGGTAATTAATTAGGTAGATATTGGAAGAATAAAAACAGAGAATAGGAGATAGAGTGGGAGGGAAAATGATTTAATTCATAGATGAAAATGTGTATCTAATACCAGAGAGACTTCCTCTGGCAGCAGATGAGAATAGATGCAGAGAACCACAGCTAGACATTATGAAGAAAGAGAGCCTAAATTGGAGGTCTTCATCAAATCCATCACCCTAGAGTTCAGGGAATCCTGTGGAAGAGGAGGCAGAGAGACTGTGAGAGCCAGAGGGGATGGAGGACACCAGGAGAACAAGGCCCTCTCAATCACCTAAACAAGATGTGTATGAGCTCACAGAGACTGAAACAGCAAGCACAGGGCCTACATGGGTCTGCACCATGTCCTCTGCATATATGTTACATGTATTACCTTAGTATTTTTATGGGACCATTGACTGTGAGAACAAGTGGGTCTTTGACTCCTTTGCCTGGTCTTGAGACCCTTTTCCTTGTGTTGAGTTTCCATGTCCAACTGTGATATGAGGGTTTTTACTTCACCTTATATTTTATTTTGTCATATTTGGTTATTGTCTCTTAGAAGCCCAGTCTTTCCTAATGAGAAACAGAAAGGGAGTAGATCTGGAAGGGGAGGGGTGATTGGGGAGGAGCTGGGAGGAGTAGAGGGAGGGGGAAACTATAATCAGGATATATTATATGGAAAAAAGAATCTATTTTTCAGTAAGAGGAAAAATAAGAAAATGTGTATTTAATTTTAGTTTTGATTTTCATTTTTGTTTAAAAATTGCTTTGTTGTTTGCTATTTCTAATAACATATCAATGAGGAATAATACATACATACATACATACATACATACACATATACATATATTTAAGGTAAATCCTTTGTCTTGTTTAATATAAAAAATTTTATTCACTTTGTTGTGGGACTTTTTACTGTGAATTGAACCCAGAGCACTGACCATGCTAAGCTCTACCACTTAGCTGTACTTTTTTAGAATGTACACATAGACAACATTTTATCTTTGAGTCTGTGATTTCTCCTGTTGCTTTTAACTCATTCTGAATTCATATGCAGCATTTCTTTGAGTGAGTACTTTTATGAAATTTATTGTGCATATGTACAGAATTAAAAATTACAGCTGTTTGTGACTGATCAATTAGTTGATTCACTACTATTTATTACTCTTTACCCTCCATTTTCTGGTGCTTCTAAAAACATTATATCTTAAGTTTTTATATAGTCTAGGGACATTTTATAGCTATCCATATGCTTTGAATGGATCTCTTTGTGTAGTCTTGCACTGCCATCATACTGTTTTAATTATTAATACCTTATAACAGATTTTAATAGATCATGTGGAAAATTTCTCCTCATTCTTGGTCTTTTAAAAATATATTTTAGTTTTTCTGTTTAATTCTCTCAGGTGAAATTTGAAATCATGTTAAATATTAAAAAAAATATTGTGTTAAGGTTTTGACTAAAAAATGCCCGACAAACATATAATTGGGAATATCAAATCTTCTTATTTAGTCATATTTTCTTCTAATGGCATCAGTACATTTACATAACTCTCATTACTTTTTTGTTAAGAGTTTTGTCTACTGAGCAGCTCCCCCTTATATGTTCTCATCCAAAAGAGTCTAGAGGAACAGTCTTGATTTATGTATCGACATTTTGTCTTAAGCACTTTTTGTTTTTAGACATGGCTTGCCACTTTAGGTGTTCATGTAATAGGTATTTTGCTTTATTGCCTGTCTGTTTTTAGAAGTTAAAACCAGTAGCTGAGTGACTGTACAGAAACTATATTCCCTTTGCTTCAGCTTCCTCATTTATAAAATAAGAACAATAGTGACTACTTCATAGGTTCACAGACTTTTTTTTTTTTGTGTGTGTGTGTGTGTGAGCATTCAATGTGAGTGTTGAACTGGCAGGCACCTAGTAAGCCTTCAATAACTGTTTAGTACCTATTTTTGGCAACATTTCATTTTTCCCTAGGAAGGTATCCAGTTTATAACTCTCGTCTGAAATGAGGTAATCAGCAATGCACATTAATGGGACAACACCATCCACTTATGAAAATAAGGAAATTTCCATTTGTTTTAGTACTGCAAATAAATTCCATCCCAGCACACCTTTTTGTATGAGTTAGAAAAATTTCTTTTTAAACAATAGTATTTGTTGTGCTCATAGTGGCTCCTTCAGGGTTTCTCATTGGTCTTTACTGTAACGCTTTTTGATAGTTCAGTTTAAAGTTGGAGAAGGTCCTCCATGAATTAAAGTTAGCTAGATGGGCTGGTGAGAAAGCCAAAGGCCCTTCTCTGATGTTATCCCCCTTGTATTTTCTTTCCAGAATCAGTGGATATCAATTTAGGCCTTAATATGGCATTTTTCAACCTTTCTCCTATGTGACTCTGTGCTGGGCATCTCCATTAGCTAGGAAGCTCTGGAGATGGCAATTTCATGGACCACTGGCTTGGGGTTGTGACCTGCACTTTAATAAATCCTGCCTCCAAACCTTTCTTCTGCCGTGACCTGCTGGTTCTGCAGACCTGGGTTCTGTTTCAGGGCCACTGCCTTTTCTTCTTGCTTTCATGCAAGTGACTTGCAAATGAATTTTAAAAAGCTAGTTCATGGTGAAGAGCTTGTGTTCTCAGGAAAGTGCTCTGCCCCAGACACTTTCTTCACCCCCGGTCATGATATCCTACTAGAAATACTTTATACCATGTTCTTAGTTCCAGGATAAAATATGGCAGTGGCCAAGAGCAGGGACTTGAATTCTACTTTGGCCACTTGGGGACCAATTTATACTTTAGGGAAAGGCCAGGAGGCTTGGTGAAGGGAGGAGAGCCAAAGCTTGATTCTCTCCTACAATGTTTAAACTGGATGAAGTGTGCGAGTCTTGAAAAAAAAAAGAGCACTCTTACTGCAAGTAAATTATTGCCAATGAAATAACAGGTAGCTGAATAATAATTTCTCAGTATCATTCATCAGCTGCAACACATTCCCCATACTAATGGAAGATGTTAATAATACTAGGCACTATATACATGGAGACTCTCTGTATTATCCTCTTAATTTTCCTATAAATCTAAATGTGTTCCAGGAAAAAAGAAAGAGGCTTCATGTATCAGAGATACAAGTATTTTCAGGGAAAATATATTTTGGATTGTTTTAAAATATTCTAGTCCAAAAAGAATTAAGGGGGAGATAGATTTGAAAATGATTCATGAAACATTAATAGTTATCTAAAATGAGTAGTGAGCAAATGGAGTTTTAGGTTAATTAGTCTGCTTCAAGTATGTTTTTTAAGCAATATAAATAATGAAAATTGTTTAAAAAAACCTTAAAAATAGGTAGTTTGTTGTAACTATTTCCTACCTAGGTACTCTATAGTTCTAATACAGCAGTTTTCTCTTTTAAATGGGTATTTTCCCCACCAGATGCAGCTGTGAGTACCAGCCACTTTCTGTTCATTTAAGTACAGGCTGCCTTTTTCCTCGTCTCCAGCTTACAGAGTTGTAATCCGTGCACATATGATTAAAATGCTATCCAAATGCAGCTCTAGGTTTCCTTTGAATTTGTGCTGGCTTTGTGTACTGGATAGGTTGTTGCTTTGCTCTAAACCACAGGCCCAGAGTAAACCTCAGCTGTGCTGTAGCTATTTTCGACGACAACTTTCTAGTTGCTTGTGTGTAATTGCCCATATTACATCATCCTAACTATTGTGAAATGTACAAAATGCAAAGCTTATCTAATGATTCACACCAGGTGGGGAGCTCCTTTTGCATGTCCTTTTCAAATCAGTTTCTTACAATAAACAGATCACTCCACTTGATTCTTATTTTCTTGTTCAGGCCAAAGGTAATTTAGTGATTGATAACGATGTACCAAGAGAGAAGTGGATCGTATACATTGTGCCCTGTAACACTGACAGTTTACCTAAAATGTTCCATAGACTGTATTTTCTCTTAGTGAAAGCAAAGAGCCACGGGGAGAGAAACTCCTTTTATAGTAAATCAAGTCAACATAAACCCAAATGAAGTTTAATATTGCTGTCTTGAGTACTGGAGAAAAAAAAAATCTATCTTCGGGGACCAGAAGAATTTTGGTCTTCCTGAGGTTTCAGTTTGCCAGAGTTTGTTGTCTTTTACTATGATGAGTGCATGCCATAAGAAGGTTTTAAATGTTTCCTTTGGTGCAACGTGGTAGTCCATTTTTAAGTCAGGCATGTGAAGTTCCAGTAAGATCAGATATTCTGGCTTTGTCTTAAGATTGGGAAACATTTGCAGGCTGGGTAATATCATGTAATTACTCGCCTACTAGAAAGAAATGAATTTTAGAATAGTGTATCTTTGGCCTCGAACTTTAGAAATTGCAGAGAGAGCCCCGTGTAGGCAATTGTCTTAGAGATAAGGACTCAAAGCAGGCAAAATGTGAAAGATCAGACATAGATCATATGATTCTTAACCCTTTTTATTGCTGCAAAATAAACTTTATGAATACTGTATGGGATCATTAGACCAAATGAGAGTACCTAGAACTCAATATTAATTGGTTTGGTATCAGCTGGTAGCCTATTTGCAGGATACAATGAAATTGTATTACCAAGATAATGTTTTATCAATTCCTTGGTTTGCAAAATTAATAAACATAGCATAAACAGTTGCAGTGATAAGTTGTTGCAGAGAGAAATGTTTCGATTTGGAATTTGAAACAAAATTAGAGGTGATTGAAGCAGAAAGTAGGCTGTGGCATAAAATTTCTGCCAGCATGTCTGAAAATGATGAAATATATCTGGCTGTTGGAGAGGAAGGATACCCAGAAAACAGAGACTTTAGGGGAGATGTTTCACAAAGCTTTCTTAAGGGTTGAATCAATCCCAGTAAGTCTTTTATGTTGATTGAGTTATTTTGGTTTAGCATGGGTATATTTATTTTTGAATTCCATGCTTCTCTTCTTTTAGAATCTAGATACTGGTTAAACAGTGGTAAGCAAAACTGATACAGCTCTGACTTTCTGGAGTGGGAAGATGAAACCCCACCAATAAGAAAGTTAAATATCACGAGAGAAAAGTATATATTCTTATGAGAGAGAAGAGTAGGCTGATCCCACTCAGTCCGGGAAATTAGGGATGTCATGTCGGAGCTCAGACTTAAAAGGTGAGGCCAGAGGTTTTAGGCTTGAGAGCTGTGATGGAATGGCATTGTGGTTGCTGAGGTGTGGATCTGGAATGAAATCTTTGGCCTCGTCTCACGAAGTGATTCTCTCCTCCTGTAAAATGCCCTGAATCCAACACATTGGTTATGAAAGTGGAAAGGAGCTGAGGCAGGAAGGTTGTGTTTCCAATGCCAGAGTCTACCATGAATTCTGCAAAAAGCAAATTTATTCCTGAAAAGCAGCCGTGCAAAGAAATCTATTTCAAGACAAAGAAAGAAGCAGCCTGCAGCCAGCTTCAGATGGCTGATTTGTAGCGACAAATCTTCCACTCTCCGCTTGGTGGTCTTTGGTATTGACACTCCTCTGGCTCACCCCATGTTGGTGGGTGGCGTACAGATGCAGCTCAGTGAAAAGGCATGTGTGATGCAAGCAAGGCTTGGCTAGTCACATTAGTGATGTGGGATCAGAAAGGGGCAGCACAGCATTTATGATTATTTCTTTGACTACTCTAGATACTAATCCAAGAAACTAGTTTTCAACCCCCCACCTTCCAGCCAGACACACAAACTGCAGACTCCGCAGAAGAAAGGCTTCTTTTCTTCCCTGTTTTCTGCTTCCAGTCTCAGTTTCTTTTCTCCCTTAACTTTTTTTTCTGTGAAGTTCTGCTTCAAAGTCAGCAGAGGGCGCACAAATGCACCAAAACCCAGCCTTTATTCCCTTGGCCACAGTAATTTTATTGTCTTTATCTCATCTTTACATTCTTCAGAGATAGGAATGCAGTCTTTCTTTCTTTTTCTTTGTAATGTTTGCATCAAGGACAAGCAGTTTCCCCTTGTTTTGTAAGGGTGGGTCAAGGGTACTGTCTAGATAACCAGAGTGGGGGAAAAACTGTTCCTGAGATCTGGGATGAACTCTATGCATGTGCATGCCTCCCTTACCCTCCTTGTGTGTATGGGGTGTGTGTGTGTGTGTGTGTGTGTGTGTGTGTGTGTGTGAGAGAGAGAGAGAGAGAGAGAGAGAGAGAGAGAGAGAGAGAGAGAGAGAGAGAGAGAGAGAGAGGGAGCTAGAGGGAGAGGGAGAGGGAGAGGGAGAGGGAGAGGGAGAGGGAGAGGGAGAGGGAGAGAAAGATCTTGGGAGTTACTAGTACCCTACGTGACTGGTTTGGAAAGGACTTGTTTTGCTAGTAGCAAAGCAGACAGTCTGGGCTCCTCTTTGCTTTCCCCCCCGGCTGTTGTCCTGCTAGCAGCTGCCCCGCTTCCTGACATATCCTAATAATGAGGATGATGTGGCCAGGGGGAGATTCAGCTTTCTCCCAGTATGACTTCCTCATTGAATCTGCCCCTTGCTGCACTCCACAGAGGATTGTCTCCTCTTAACAGTGTGCCCTCTTCACTCTGCCCAAGGTCAGAGTATCCAGCTGTGGTCTGTCTGTGTCCAACATCACGGGCCACAGAGAAAGATCTGCATATGTCTTTGCCAAGTCTATGGATGATCTGTGAGAGGCAGAGGAGAGATAGTGTAAGTCCCTACAAGGGTGTCTTTGCATGGCAGTAGCGATGAAAGTGGAGACTTGTTTGTGTCAACGACATAATCAGAGAAGACACCCAGAGCTCGGCTTCAGGGAGTAAGGAGGCATGCAGCTCAATGCAGTCCTCTGACAACAGCCCCCACACTTCACATCCAACTGCCCCAAGCGCCACTCTCCTTCTGATGTCTTAACCTGACTTTTGTTCTTGTCTGCTCAAATGATTCTGGTGCCTCAAAGAACTGCCTAGCTGCTGGTTGTTATACTGTCTTGCACGTTAATACAAGTCCAGGATGCTTTATAACCAATTAGTCTCATAATGATAGTTATATATGAGGAACAGGTACAATTTAGTTTATCATAGTCTGCTTACGTATAGAATCAAGAATTGTTATGGCTGCTCATAAATAATGGTCATGTCATCTAAAGTCAATTTTTTTTTCTATAAATTTTCTTACCATGACTGAGCTCGGAAAAGAACTGTATTGAAGAACAGATTATTTAAAAAAAAAATGAGAACTATTTTCCACTATAATGTTCCTCAACTTTTCCCTTTGGGGCTCTAAGGTATCTGCTCTTTCTTAGAGGTCTACTTGGGCAGACCACATGCTAGATTCTGTACCTAACAGAAGCACTATTGCTTTGTGTGCCAGCAGAACACTAATAAACACAAAGGGCAGTTTACCAAGTAACTGTTTGTGATGGAGTACTTGCTGCCAGCTTGCTCACTTTTGGATGGCTTTTGCACAATTCGGGCAGTATTGGGAGTTGGGCACAGGCTGCTGCTTGGTTTAAATGAACAACCCTAGAAAAGTGTTTGTATAGTCAGGGTCATTTTGGCCTTTCTCAAAAGACTTACCATCCTGTGCTGAATACTCATCCTGCTTGATTATGTGTTTTTGGAACAAAGGAAACTTCCAGTGACCAGTCTGGTTAATCACCAAAGCTTATTCCCTCTTCACTACTAGTCTGTATTGGGTTTCCTTCTACTCCAGTACATTGCATTTCCAATCACATCAACCCCTATTAGGCTGTCTTCCATTCATAGTAGATTAGATTCCCTTACACCTCACTGCCTAGCAGGATTTTTCTCTCCATAATGTATAGAGTATTAGGTTCCCTTACATGGGTTGCTGCTTCTTAAGTTGTGTTTGGTGTTGTGTAGTATCGAATTCTTTATCTCATCAACAGTCACTGGGTTGCTAATTACACACTTGCATATTCACTTCTGTTGCACATTCTATGGTGTGCAGCTCTACATAAGCTCTGACCTCACACTTCAGTACCCCAGGCAGTTATGCCTGCTCACAGATTCAGTTTACTACAGCTGTGTGGAATCTTGCATCTGTGCATCAGGGTCTATGCTGAGTGATGCAGCATTTACAAAGGAATGCAGAATATTCTACGTCCTCAAGGAATGTAATCTCCTGGAGTGAGGCAGGGCAGAGCAGTCCACAAGATGAAGAACTGCTATATGAAGGGTAAGTGTTGGCTTTATTCATTTTCTAGAAACCATTTGGTATTTGGCATAAAGCCTTTTAAAAGGCAGCTTGTTCATTATAATGACAACCCTGTGTCTCATAATGAAAAGAATTAAGTAGTACAGTTGAGTAAAAAACATCTAGGAGAATCCACTGAAGTTACTGACGGAGTTGGGATAAAACTGTTGGGTCTTTTGAAATACTTTCTTAACAGTCTTATTTTCGTAGGGACTTAACACAGCGTGAACACTCTAAAAGACAGTTATCAGGCAAAGAGAAATAATTCATGTGTGCACTGTTCTCTAACATGCCTCGACATGCTTTGACATAAAATATTGTGCAATTTTATTCATCCCTGGAAGTTAAGGATAAAGAACTAATACAAAGTGGAGTGAGTCATGGTTTCCCACAGGCACCCAGAAGTGGAAGAAGCATTAGCAGTTGTAATTTTAGCTCTCAGGAGTCTCAACTTGGGGGTAAGCTCACAATCTCACCTTTCATAGCAGTGTGACTATTGTCTGATTCCTTCCTCATGTTGCTTCACATTCCTTGACCTCTGTGTCAGGCCTTGTTCCGGGTGCCTTACTGTAGCATTCCAGTAATTACCACCAATGAACCTTCCTTTTCTGTATTTGCTGTAGTTAAAAAAAAAAAAAAAAAAAAAAAAAAAAAAAAAAAAAAACAAGTTTACTGGCAACAAAGGGATGTGTTTTGTGTCTCTTTCTGCCAACTCAACTGGAGTGCTTCATTAATGCCAAATTTTTGATTTGATGGTGCACTGTACTCATAGCCTAGTCTGAAGCTTGAAATAACAAATAATGATTTATAAAGAAATGTAGCAGTAATTAACGTTATTTGACATAGGCATTAAATAAAAACACAGATGTTGGTCGATTATTTACTGTATTTATTTATTTATTAGTGATTTATTTTTTTATGTGCATGGTGTTTTGTCTGCATGCATGTCTGTGTGAGGGTGCCAGATTCCCTGGAACTGGAGTTATAGACAGTTGTGAACTGCCATGTGGATACTAGGAATTGAACCCAGTTCCTTTGGAAGAGCAATCAGTGTTCTTAACCTCTGAGCCATCTCTCTAGCCCCTACTTTATGTTTTTATATATTTTTGAGACAGGATCTCATTATATAACCCTGATTGGTCTGGAACTTACTAAATAGACCAGGCTCACCTCGAACTCAGAGATTTGCCTGCCTCGGCCTCTTGAGTGCTCAGATTTAAGGCATGCAAGACCACCCAGTTTACTATTATTTTTTCAAAAGATTTTTTTCCTGATTTTTCTTTGCTCTAGAGAATTTTATACATGTATAGAGTGGAAAGTAATCATATCCACTCCTCAGTTCTTTCCTCCAACCCTTCTGTATTATCCTCAACAAGACCCCTCCCAAGTTCATATCTTTATCTGTTTTGATAATCCCCTGAGTCCATTCAGTGCTGCCCATATGTGCATGTATGTGGGGCCACCCACTGGAGTATGGGCAACCTACCAGTGGCCACATCCTCAGGAGAGAATGAGTCTTCCTCTTCTGACAGACAGTTCTAAACCGCCAATAGCTCTTCATCAACGGCTGTGGCTTGGGGAGCCCCTCCCTTGTTTATGCCAGAATTTTAGCTGGTCTGTTCTTGTGCAGGTAACCACAATTGTTGTGTGTTCATGAGTGCGATGGTCACATCAGTCCATAAGACAGTACGCCAAAGCACTCCTCCCCAGTCTCTTGCGCCATCTTTTAAAATAACTAGAAAGAAAGGAACCAGAAAATAAGGCAGAATGGAAAGCAACCGCTTTTTCAATATATGCAGCTTTTATATCTATATAAAGTACTCAGATATAGTGCATGTCCAAACCACAGAGTATAATATCCATATTTCCTAATCTAACTTGTAGAGTATAAAGAGATTTTACTAGGATGAAACATGACACCGACATTCAGAATTCATTTTCCAAAGGTCTGCTACTATTTCGAGCATTTGGACCATATCATTGTTTCATAAGAATAACATGTTCATCCTCAAATAAAATGTCCTTTTGTTTGGCCATAGACATCACCAGTAAGATAGGGAGATTTTCTTTTTGGAAACTTACTTTATTATGTAGGCTTCATATGCACATCTCAATATAAACCTTCCCCTTTTCTGAATGTCGTTCCCAAACCTCTGAGCTCCTTTTGTGCAATGCTGTATCTTCCTAATCTAACAAATACTACAACCAAGATGTGCACTTTCATAACTCAAAATATTTCGTATTTGATTCTCTTTTGAATCCAAGACTTGTGACCCTAACATATGGAGTATAGATTCAGAGAAATATGTAGTTGCAAAGTACCCCCACTATTTCTTGGATATGCCTTCTTTAACAGCAGAATTTCCCACTTTTCTCCTCCTCCTTTTTTATCTATAAAGACCATAGAGTCAGTCAGTGCCTCAAATCTAACCACCCCCTTCACATTAATAGCATAATAGTGAACATTCTGTACATTGCCTGTGACTCACATAATCACCATGCAAAATGCATCATTCATAAATTGTTTAGTGCGACCTTTTGCACAGTAGCACTAATTATTATTATCACAGAAGCCCAGTAAACTAGACTGGTAATTATCAGGGATTTATTTGAATGGACAGCTAAGCTATTCTTGGCAAGTTAGTCAAAGCAGTTGTCATGACAGCCATACAAATATGTCTTTTGAATTGGGTTAATTAGGGTAATTAATATCTGTTATTTGGCCCCCTTTTCCCAAGGTATTGCCTAAATCTTATCAAAATGGGGGAGGTAAAGTTCGAACAAAAGTTTGAATCCTTCTCTGGAAGCTACTTTTGAAATGAATGAAAGCTGCCCACCCTTCAGAGGTGGCTCCACTAGAGAAAGCCTTATTGTGTTGGACCTCTTCCTACTCCTGGATGTTTCAGAGTCAGCAAGCACAAGCCACAGTGGAAAGGGATGAAGAGGCGCTAGCCAGTCAGTTCCCTGAGGCCACTGCTTTCCTTTCACTCAGTCACCTGTGAGAGCTCCCAAGGGTCCATCCCTCTGGCTTCCACTTTTATCATATCCCTGCTTTGTTTTTGTCTCATCTACAACTTTCTTGCCTTGCTCTGCAGTCTGGCCACAGTATCAGTTTTCTTTCTTCATTTTTTTTTCCCCTCACAAGGAAGTTGTGAGTTTTTCTCACCTGGGTTTCTGCCCCTCTGAGGTTTTCCAAGTTTTAATTTTGTTGGAGGCCTTTTGTATGTAATGCCTTGGGGATCATCTGATGTTGTTTGAGAGTGGTTTTGCTCTTTTTTTTTTTTTTTTTTTTTTTTTTTTTTAAGAAACAAACAGGATGTAGCTGTGAAGATCTTTCTCCCTTTGTTCTCCCTCCCCAAGTAGATAGACTGGAAAGTCCATGTTTCTTCTCTACATCTCTGAATGTTAAGTTGTTTTCCTGCTGTTAGTGCAAAGACAGAGGAAAGAGAGATTAAAAAGGAAATTGGTTTCCTTTAATGAGGTCATTCTTTCAGAGGATACTATTGTTCATAAAAGGAATTGGAGACTTCTGGTAATGGTTTTAAATAGCAAATTTATTTTGTATGTCTTTTCTAAAATAAGAAGGGACATGAGAAGCGAAGAGAACTGAAGACATTATTTCAATAGGTAGCCTGTGTCACTTAATGGATTTATTTTTCATGTATTAACTAAATGAATCTTTACAACAACCCTAAGATCCTGGTAACTGCTAGTATCCTGGTTTGATATTTGAAGAAACTAAAGTATATGTAAGCTGTGTAATTTTTCTGATGTCTCACATAATCAAGACTTGAGTCAAACCAAGTCTTTGATTCAGAGTACTTTGTCTATACCAGCTTGAACACAACTCACCCCAAGCTTCTAAGATTTTGCAAATTCCAGGTGACTTGTTCATGAACAGAAATCTTTCTTCCAGTGCCATGCTAGAGTCTCACGAACAGGAAGAGGCAGTCCATCTTTCTGTTTTATATATAGGTGCCCTGTTGGAAAAGACAAGGTAAAGTGTTGCTAAGAGTGTCTTGGCGGTACTCACAGAGTGCACAGGTGGAGGTGGTTAGTTTCTCTCTGAGTATCCGTGTCCTAGTAAGTCAGGTATCATGTCCATGTGCTTACATCTTTGAAAGTTGAAAATAGTAAAGAAAGTGGAGGGATTTCTAGGACCGTTTCTATGATGTATTTTCACCAAATTAAAAAAGGGTGATTGTATTTTGCATTTAACATTTAAAAATTTAACACGACCATTTGCCTAATACATAAAGAACATTCATTCATTTGACAAATGTTTATGGAATGCTTAATTTGTGTGAGGATCTGTTTTCAGGCCTGTAAGTGCAAGAAATAAGTCAACAAAATTTCTAACATCACATAAACATTGTAGTAGAAAGATGGGGATATTACAATCAGTAAGGGAAAAACAATGATATTTTAGAGAAAAATACACCCCCCAAAAAAGGAAAAATACACCCCCCCAAAAGGTGATAGTAAAGAGTGGAGAAAAATTTAAATGGACAGTTAGGTAAGTCTTCAGTAAGTCTTAATTTTGTTTCTTACACTTTATACGTATTCTCTCTTCCGGTTAGTCTGATGATTCCCTCACTTATTAGTGCCACTCTTATATACTCTTGTGTCCTACTAAGCCCCTTTAAGGACAAAAGAGATGTTACCTTTAGAAATACAGAGCACAATTCAGGAAATGTTCAAAATGATCACACAGATAATTGCTTGCAATCATTCTAAGTGTGATAAAAAGCCATACTCAGTGTTAACACTCTGTTTGTTCATGGAGGCCAGCAAAAGGCCACAGGTAGACCACCAGACATTCAGGCTCACTGAGCTGCAGTAGGAGGACTGTTACAGGATATGATTGCAAAGCGACAAGCTCCAGCTAGATTAGTCAATTTGTAATTTCAGTTGTGTGGTTGCCATAATTGCACAGAGATACCATAGACCTCTAAACTAGCTAATCACTGGCATTTTATTTTAAACATGTGCCTCTTTACACAAACACATAAACACATAGCCTGTTTTTGAAGCAAATGAAAGACCTTTGGATGTGGTAAATTTTGGAGCTGCTAGAAAACAGACTTAGGAGGAGGGCAAGCATTAATGAAGGTAATGGCTGATTTTCACAGCAGAGTTACTATTTGTTTTTTCTTGTTCTTTCGTTGTGCCTCCAAAGCTTCAAAACCTTTTAAAAATGAAAAAT
Source organism: Peromyscus eremicus (assembly GCF_949786415.1). Taxonomy (NCBI): domain Eukaryota; kingdom Metazoa; phylum Chordata; class Mammalia; order Rodentia; family Cricetidae; genus Peromyscus; species Peromyscus eremicus. Next base: position 81,138,732 of record NC_081439.1, on the reverse strand, counting down.
TACAGGACAAAGCGCAACTTTTTTACTTTTAAACTGTGGAGAGCAAAGTATTTTAATGAGGAAATATATTATTCTTCTACAAACCAAGGGCTAATAGTCTGGAACTGGTACTTTGGCTCCCTAAAAAGTCCAACAAGACAAGCCAATTATGGACTCTGAAACATTTTTATTTTTAGTTCCTTGTAATAGCAATTCATTCTCTGTTATGGTACATTAACTGGGAAACCAGTTGAAATGAGAGTTTTGGCACCTTTAGAATAATTGACTATATTTACTGAATTCTTAATAGTGCAGAGAGGTGAGTGGGCGAGACAGAAGAACAAAAGACTTGTCCAAAGGACGTGCATATAGAGAACTTTGACTTTCAATAAAGGCCAACAAAATGGGTGTCTATGAAATGTAGTTCATCTGCTATTTTTTCCTTTCAGTTTATTAAGTAGGCAATAGATTAGTTTTGCTGCTTTCTGTTTTTACTGTGATATGGAGTTGTTTTGGTGAGCAGGATTAATCAACTGTTTATAAGTGAAGATCTGAAAGTCTACATTTGGGCATATTGATGACATATTTACTGGCCCGTTCACTTTCCTTTTCTGTAGAATTTCTTTTGTTTGAGAGATTGGTTACTTTGCCTTTTGGTCTCCTTTTCCTTCAGTGTCTCTACTTGCCTGTCTGGTGATCATTTTTGGAATTAGTCTCTGATGCCAATTTAGAGTGGAGTTGATAAGGAGTCTTTGGAAATGTAGATATGCTGTAATGGAAGGGAAGGCTAAAATAAATGGAATCTTAGGTCTCATTAATGAAATATATATTTGTGTTTATGGGGGCCATCAGCCCCTCTGAAGTCTTTCCTGATCAGAATACATCTGGACAATGATGTTCATTTCTGGATGCTTTCTCTTAAGTGGAACACTCATGGACTATAAAGAACGTTAAACAAGGTCAAGAAATGGGGAAAGGGTCTTTTGTCCACTGTGTGATTGGGGGATTTACTCTTCTCTTGTGAAGTGCTCTATATCACATTTCTTCATTAAAATACAAGCGCTCACTACTGAAGATAGAAGTGTTCTAGGAGGGTAGGACTGATTGCTGTTGTGCTGTCTTTCATCTTTTTGACACCTACTGTAGGTTTAATGTATTCCTCAAAATTAATGTGCCAGAATCTTAATCCTCATGGCAGTCCTATGAATGGTTACATCTGAGAAGTTCTTAAATCACAAAGGTGAAGCTCTTGTAAGAGGATCCATGCCTTTATTGTGGAAGTGTGTTCAATACTACAAGAATTCTTTTCTTATAGAAGGACAAATTTGTCCTGCTGTTGCTCTCGGTCATCACGTGATACCTTCCATTATGATATGGCAAGAAAACCTCAATCAGGTGCTGTCATTCTGTTCTTGGATGTTTCTGCCTCCAGAATTGTAAAGAAATATATTTCTGGTCTTTATACAATTTCCCAGTCTCAGGTATTTTGTTATACAAAACAGAGTAAGACAACACCATCTGCAGGCTTATAGTGGCATAGTTTAGGGGCTAGGAAGGAAGTAATGACTTAGGAAAATCTTAGATGTTGACTGGTTTTTTTCTTTAGAGATACTGAGAACTGTGCAACATAAAAGATGTTATTTCATACATGTGCATAATAGTATTTGATCATGTTCACCTACTTAATTAATACTCTTTCTTATTTTCCCTGCCCCCTTTCCCATCTCTCTAGTAGCTACATGGAAGAAAAATTCAAGGTTTCTCAGTGTCATACATTCCTTTTAGAAAGGCACATGTAGTAATAATGGCAATAAACCTGAATTATAGAAGAAACATTAATCTATGAAAATAACATTTCAAAAGGCAGATCTTATGAAATAATTAATTGCGACAGAGTCCTTATTCCTTTTAGAAAACATAGAACAGTGAGCAGCAACTCATACTTTTATTTATTCATTCTCTATCTTTTCATGTCTTTTTAGGCACAGCAGTAAAACTTGGGAGAAAGAAGAAACAAAAGTAATCCATGTATGCACAGCAACACACTATGTACATTTTTGACCAAAGGCTTGTAAAGGACATAAAGATTGTGTCTTCACAATCTTCCAGACTCTGCTATTCATGCAGAGAAGGCCCAGGGACACCCTTCTGTCTAGACATTGTGTTTGTCAGTGAGCCACAATTTCTCTTGCTTCTTGTGACTTTCCCTTGTTTAGGGCATTGTATAGGATGAGGTTTGTAGATGTGACACACAGTTCATTGGACAGTGACAGAGTGATTAGGGCTCCATCACAAATGGAATGCATGAGGGTGCCCTAATAGCACTTGAGTTTCTTTTTGGAGTAAAGACACAGAGCTAGCCAACCAAGAGAAGAACAGGAAAAAAAGCAACCATGAAAGCCTAAACCATATATAAAGAGAGAAGAAACTGCTGTCTCTTTCCCAACAAATGAGGCCATGTCATAGCTGTCTTTACTGGTAGTGCTAAGAGCCCATCTGACCCACTGGGAAAGTGAAGGCCTGCACCTACAGGCTTCTGCCAGAAAGGGCTCCATTCCCCTCTTCTATCTTGGGGGCTAGAGTTAGTTTTAAAAGAGATTATTCAAGCTACGGTCTACTTGTCTCAGGACTCATCCTTATGCAAAGGCTGCAAAAAGAATTTGAAAGTCAAGAACATTGACCATTAGAGAAAACCTTTACTAGATCAAAAATAAATCTCTGAGGTTTAATTAGCTAACCCTTTGGACATTGATTTTTTTTTTGCCCTAGTATGGAATTTAACTTGTCCTCCAAAGTTTAAAGAAGAGCCAACCCAAATCCAGCTGGATTTGTGGCTCTAGAGAGGTCCTTGATTTTGTTAAGCATGGCTTATGCTTTCTCTCTCCTCCATACTGTTATCTAAGTCACAAAATCAAGAATTAGACCTAGAGCAAAGCACTCTTCTTTAAACCAAAGGTCATTCCCAGTTCAGTTCTTGCATAGGTTGCACTATCTGAAGGAAGTTTCCATAGCGCATGCTTTCTAGGGACAAGGACTTCTCTGTTGCTTTCTTTTTCTCTGCATGTACTGTAACTATGGATTTTATGTTTGTTTTGCTCCTGCTCCCAACTCACATATTTGCACTTAAGACCTAATACAATATTATTAACAGGTGGGGCTTTTAGTAGGTAAAGTTATGAGAGATCTGCCTTTATGAATGGGATTAGTGCCCTTATAAAAAGGCTTAAAGGATTATCTAGTCTTTTCTGCCTTTCTGCTTTCTATGATGTAAGGACACAGTATTTATCTTCTTTGGAGGGTACAGCAACAAGGTACCATTTGGGAAGTAGAGAATAGCTCTCATCAGTCATGCAGTTTTCTGGCACCTTCATGTTGGATTTTCTGGTCTCCAAAACTGTGGAAAACAAATTTCTGCTTTTTGTGGATTGTTTGATCTTAGGCCTTTTGTTAGAGCATTGTAAACATACTCAGATACCACCCACAGAAGCACCCACAGCATTGTATTGTAATTGCCTCTTCATTTATTTTCAGCCACATGACATTAAGTGTGCTCACTGAGGGCAGTCCGTATCCTTAGCACTGACCATGGAGCTTGCACCTACTCTTAATAGGATCTGTTAAATTGCATAGACTTTTTCGGCTTGAAGCTGTCCTAGCTACCATTTGTTCTGCAGTCATCAAGGACATCCAGAAAGCAAGAAGCAAAGCTTTTCGGTTGTAAAATCTTGGAATGATTTATCTCTTTTTGCTTTCTCTTCCACTCCCTGATTGCTTCCATCTACCTCTTTGTACCAGTGCCTATAGTTTGTACAAACACAGATCTTAAACATAGTATAAAAAATCCTGTGACTTTAATGTCTTTTGACTTGGGCTGGTGGCTTTGTCATCGTACTTAGTATTATATAGTACAGTCAAATCTGATTAATCGAGACTAACTTGAAGGAAGGCCAGTTGGAAGTATAGATAGAAAGTAAATGCAATTTTATTTCTTTGAAGTTCATAGAGTAATAAGAAGTAGACTAACAAAGTCCTTGCCAGGATGTTTTGCCAAGTAGAAGTCCTTGGACCTGTTTTAATGAATAAATAAGAACGATGTGCAATTAACATATTTATTATTTGTAAATTGCTTCTAAAGTACTTTAATTTATTCTCTTAAGTAGTTTAAACACTTCCCATGTAAACTTGTTTACATCACAATTTGCCCAGCAAACCTTTTAAAAATTGTGTAAGGCAGTCTGTTTCTATCTGAATGATCATCAAATATGAATGAGTGAAGACCCAACCACAAAGGTGTGACTCTGATATGGTGAGTCAAGTAAGCCTGTGGTGGATGCTATTAGGAAGTGGGCAGAACAGACTCTTCCTTTCCTACCTAGTTGTTAGTTACCCACAGTTACCTGCCCAGTCCTATTCTGAAAGGAAAAGGGCTTCCTGGATGCAATATTTAGCACCAGTCCAGCCCCTTCCACCAACTAATGCCGGAGAGTTTCCACTGAGGCAGTTAAAATGAGAAAATTTACCTTTTCGATAATTTCCTTATGATCAAACAACCCCCAGTGGGCAAAACTAATAGAAGATACTATATTTCGATTGCAGTTTATCTCCAGCAATTATAGATGAGCAATGTAAGTGGCAACCAAACAAGTCGTTTTCTAGAATGAGGCTGTATTTCAGAGAGCTTTATCATTCCACATCTCCCAGTCACTAAGCTAAAGACAGTTTGTTTCCTTGGGTGGATCATATATTCTCTTTCTACAGTTTCCCTAGGCACAACTAGTTTTCTTAAACGACAGAAAATTGACAAAAAGTGACTTATAAATATCACTTGCACTAAATTTTACTTTTTTTTTTCCCCATGAGAAATTTAGCTGCAAGGACTTTGAGCATTAGGTTTTATTCTTCTGGGGCTTCTTTGGAGAATTAACAGGAGAGAGCTGGGCAAGTGGAAAGAGATGAGCTATGATGTCAGTGTTGGAAGAGATGGGTTCTGTACTCAGGCCTAGGTTTCTAGTAACCGGTTGTGCTGCATTGGGGTGGTTGGAAGATCCTCATAGGCTTGTTATCTTGTGTTCAGAATGCTGATGGTGGGAGATAAATCGAGGGGTATGGAGAGGGAGAAAAGAGAGGGAAGAAGGGAGCTAAGATATTAGATAACTGCTAAAGTCATATTGAATTTTAGTGACCTTTGAATATATGATTTTGTCTTGGTCCTGAGACAGAAAAGGAATTCTTCAAAGTCCACAGTAGACAGCATATCATTGTCAGGATGCAGTGATGATTTTAAAACCTTTCCAAATGACCACATTTGGCAATCAAGCAACTGAAGGCTCCATCATGAGCTGAAGAAATAATTAATATTGTATAAAGAATATATTTCTTTAATTTATGAATGGTAGATTTCAAAAGGGACTATAGATAGAAAGCAAAAGCAGTAAATCCACCAACTGGGCTTCTATTTCCTATTCCCTATAAATTTAGAGGACATACCTCTTGTTTGGGAAGCAGGAAAGTCTTAGGCTCTTGCTCTGACTCTTTCAATACTTGGATACTTGGTCATGGATTCAGAAACTGTGAGCCTCATTTTCCCTGTCAATTTTAAAGGAAGAGTAATACTTTGCCTCCTCACTTCCTAAGACTTATCATTTGATACAAGGTTCTGTAAAAACGATTGCCATACCAATACAGGATGTTTATTGAGAAAATAATGTTTTTTGGTAGAGTCAGTGAGACCCACAGACTAAAAAATATTTAAATTCTATTAGATTATAAAACACCCTCTTTGAAGGATTTTATTGTATTCAGAATTATTTGTGTTACATACTGGCATATTAATAGGAACAAATAGAGGTCACTAGTTTGTTTTTTAGGCTTATAAATGATACTTTGAACAAATGGAAATGATGGAAAAACAGGGATAAGGAAACATAAAATTCAAGTTTTGACTTAAGTCATTCCTCTCTCCTGTTTAAATTCTTGCGAAATGTTCAAACATACACCTGTCTCAGAAACGAAACAATCAATCTTGAAAGAGCATATAAACCTTGACATTCCCATTTCAATCCCAGGAAGAGACAGGTGAGAGATATTCCTATCCCAGATGGTGCTTAAATCAGCTGACACCAGCCTGTGAGTGTCTGCTCTGTGCAAGTAACAATGACAAGCCCCGAAGACATAGTCCTACCCTTGAAAAGTGTCTTGCCCAGTGGGGGTACTATGTGAATGAGCAATACAAGGTGTTCTGTGATATGAGAGAGGTGAGTGTGTTCTATAGGTCACTATGTGTCACATTTCAATACTGGAGAATGCTGAGTCACAAGCTGACAGCTTTCCTCTACATTCTTGCCGCCACTAGGACTTTCTGTGGTGAAACAAATGGTCTACAAGCAGAATCGTAGCCACCAGCTGCACGTGGCTATTGAGCTCTTGATACCTGGTTACTATGACCAAAGAAAGAAAACATAAACTTAATTGCGTTTTTGTTCATTTAAATGCAAATTGCTGCAGGGATCTATGCTATTATATAGTGCAGCTCTGAAGGAGTGGGCCCATAGTTGGTCCTGAGTGGTCTCTGGTGCAGCTGTCCAGTCCTTTAATCCTGTTTTCCTGCCCACAGACTATACTAGCCTTGCAATGGCTCATTTCCAGCTGACAGCTCTGAATTATGCATGCTAATGTGCTTTACTTAACCCTGGGATGAGGTTTTTTTTTTTTTTTAAAGAAAAGATATTCTGTGACAGTTAAATCATAACAAAGGAAGGAAATGGGGCGAAAGAAAACTAGTATATAACAGCTTTTAAAACGTCTCAAATCTTGCCTTTCACATGATTTTTCATAGTGTGAGGTCATTTCTACTCTCTTTAAGCTAGTTCTCATTCTCTCTCTCTCTCTCTCTCTCTCTCTCTCTCTCTCTCTCTGTACACACACACACACACCACACCACACCACACACACACCCCACAGTCCTCTATGACACGAGCGATTTTTCACTGTATTTTTTGTTGATAGAAGAAATAGTACAAGAATAAGATAATATATCCCAGCAGGAAAATGTAGAAAAATATATTCACAATTCTCAATGAGCATTTAGTTAGAAGTAGAAATAAATATTCAAGAGAAAGCAAGTTTATGAGCTAATAAGAAGACATGCCACGTGTCTGTGGAATCACAGCTTTAGAGAGCATTTGCACATGCATTATTCCATTTGACCCTAATAACAACTTTATCAAGGTTGTTAGGATAGGCACTTTCTTTTTCCAGTTTATAGATTTGTAATTCAGGAAATTGAGAATTAGAGAGAGTCCATGATGTTAACAAGCCTAACATCTAGTAAGAGCCATCTTTGCCTTATTTCAAAAGCTTTCTGTGAGTTAAAAAAATGTTCTATGATCTTTCCTAAGCTTAGAACCATCTGTGTAAACTGTCTCCAGGGTGACTTTTGCCTTAAATGTAGCTGGTTATACCAGAGAAAAATAATTGAAACATCTAAACACAACATACACTGTTATTTCCCTCATGAAAAAGAAAAAGTGTGTGTGTGTGTGTGTGTGTGTGTGTGTGTGTGTGTGTGTGTGTGTTAAGAAATAACTGCCACATCTATTTGTACTGAGTTAAGCCCAGACCAAATGTCTTTTACTAAGTGGACACAAGAGCTGGGCACAGTATAACACATGTGTCACCCTAGCACTCGGGAGGCAGGAGGAAATGAGTTCAAAGTTGGCCTTGATTACATGAGACCATGCTGCAAATCAACAAAATAGAAATAGACACAAATATCAAGCTATCCAGAATGAGGAGTGGGTGTACTAGTTAAGAATGAGTAAAGCCAAGGAGGTCTAAATCTACTTGGAAAACATCTGGGAAGAGCTGGGGAGGGAGGTGGCTAGGCAAATGTGGACAAAAGAAGGGAGACATAAACGACCCGGGTTGAAGCACAGTTCTGACACAGCCCAGTTTTATGTTTCTGACAGTCTTCTTCTTCTTCTTCTTCTTCTTCTTCTTCTTCTTCTTCTTCTTCTTCTTCTTCTTCTTCTTCTTCTTCTTCTTCTTCTTCTTCTTCTTCTTTTTTGACAGTTGAGTTTGGAATTCTTCCTGTTTTTGATGCTGGGAATCTGATGATAGAGGGAGAATGAGGAGTTCCCCCTCATTATTTCTTAATCTTCCTTCGGGAGGAAATTGACGTAGTTGTGTTCACTGCCCTTGGATTTGTCATGTTTAAGCAGACTGGGGATAATTTTTTCTTCTTCTAAGGAGTGTACTCAGTCAGCCAGTCCTAATTACTTCCATTTCGTTGCGTTTTCCAGGATCTTAATGAGGTGTGGCCTGGTGGTGTGAGCATGGGACCTGGTGTGAACAGTCTCAAGTTCTAGTTGCAGATGCTCGGCGCCTCTTTCTAGTAGAGGGTGAATCTCTTCACTTCCTCTGTCATGCCATTAGTAGAGTTAATAATATTTATTTAGCTCATAATGGTAACAGGAGGATTAGCTAGTTCGTGTTAGCAAAAAGGATTTCAGGAAAAGAATGGCAAGTTTTGTGCATTGTGTTCATTTTCAAATGCTAATTCTTATTAATAGGAGACACCTGCTCTATTACAGTCATTAAGCACCTCACAGAAGTCTTGCTGGCTGAATGATAAGCAAAATTCTTCAGTTCTGTGCCATGAGCTCTGTAAAAAATGTAGCTACTGTCAGCCCTACTTTCCAACTTGGGTATGTTTTTTTTTTTTTTGCCTGACTAAAAATAATTCCTCTCCTTCATGGTTTCTGTAAGTTTTAGTAATTCCCCTCTCTCCAGCAACCCTTTATATTTACTGTTACTAGTGCAGAATGACTATTGTGTCTCAGCTGTGGGGGGAAATGATCCCTTTCCATGAGAGCCTGTTAAAACTTTCTGGAAATCTTCTGATAAAAGGTTTCATATAAATACAAGGTGCTTTAGTAATTGTTGTGCTTTTGGTTCTTACCATAACTGCATTACAGATTGCTAATACTTTGACAATTTCAAGCTGCTGGTAAAATTAGCCATTTTGTGAGGTGCAATAATGGCCTTCTCCATGCATGGCTGGCAGAACTCCACATTAGATGGTAGCCTTTTGCTGAATCACTGTCTTCAAAATGTGTCAAATTCTGTATGCCCTCCTCCTTCTCACCCCTCTACCATACAGAAAATGAGAAGGTCTGATAAATTTGGGAGGACAGGTAGGGGGTTTTTGAGAATGAGTTAACATTTCCACCACAACTTTTGAATGCGCTTATTACTTCTCATTTACGGCTCATAAAGTTTCTCCCCCTAATACCGATTTCCTGCAATGCTTTCTTTCCACACTGGAAACTGGAGGCTACTGTGGGTTTCATTCAATACCTAATAATTTATATAGAATGAAGTGCCTTTTATTTAAACTACAGTCATAATTAGGAGGTTGCCAATGTTAAGCAACCATGCAGCCCCAATTTTGAGAAATGTTTATTGTGCCTCATTAAATTTGAAATTAGTACTTGAAAGTTCAGAAATAATCGATGTATATGCTTGTGGCAGAAAATACATGTGACTGCTCTATGTGTACATGCTTCTCTCCATTCATCCTGGTACGATGAGAGTCTACTCGGTTTGCCATAGCCGTAATTAGAATATCTGCAACAAAAGAGAACCATGAAGGCTCTCATTGACCACAAACAAGAAAATGATCTATTGTATCTAATTAGAAAATATCGATATTAGAAACTAATGCACTCGCTATTTCTAAGATGGGAGATTGCTCCATTGTTTTGTGCCAGCATGATCACATATCACAGACTTGAGCAACAAGCTGGTACAAGGCAAATGAGTTTAGAGTGAGTGCTATGCCAAAGACTGATCCTCTTTTACTTTTAAATAAGCTTGTGGAGGCAACTGGGCTTGAAGTGATGTATAATCTAAATAATGGGATTGGGTTTGGAACTGAATTTGGGGGTGTTGTTTTGGCTCACAGGGACAGGGCCACCTGCCACTTACCTTCCAAATATTTTGAAAGTCTTTTCAGCTGACAAGGCTCACTCCATAGAAATTGTACTCTGTAGGCAGCCAGGGCTCTATAGTTGCTAAGTGGCAGGGAATTGAGGAACTGGTAAAGGAGAACTTAATGGAAAAGGATGGACCACCTCAGGTTCTGAGAGTGCTGGGCCTTCTCTGAGCCAGAGGAATTCAGGATCCAATGTAACTCATACTGTAGATCCCTAATTGTCATTGCTGGTGGGAGGTCTTATATGGATTTTGTTTTCTTTGTATTTTTTTTGCAATATTGAGGATCAAATGGATTTATTATAAGTTGTATCAGTTTTATCAAATCACAGCTTTTGAAATTGAAACTGCTGTATAAATTATAGCAAGTTATCTTAGTTTACATTCTCAAGATGGTTGTCATTGCCTCCAAGTGACAATTGAAATGCTTACCGAGGTTCCAGGGAAGGAAGTTAAACATTCCTGGATCCTTTAGCACACATGACTGGGTCCTCCAGCTGGGTCTGGGGAACCATCTTTAGTTAGTGCCAACTGCCAAGTTTTTTTTTCCTTTGTCTAAATGATAGGCTACACTTTACTCACACCTTCATTAGAAGCAGCCAAGCAATGTCACTCTGAGCAAAAGCAAGTATGAAATAGGCTGGTTACTTCACTGATGATGTTATGAGTCTTATATTTGTTTTTCATTTCAGTAGTAGGTAATGCCAGGAACAGTGTTCCCGGTGGTTTTCTTGTCATCCTTGTTGTTAAGGCATGTTCCAGCTGAGTCAGTATTTAAACTGATTGTAGTACTTATCCCGTGTGTTTGTTTTCTTGGCTTTTAGAGGGATGAAGGGTAACAGTTGGCACCTGCTTGTAAAGGACTTTGATATTTGGAGATGAAAGCATTCTGTGCTAGTGCTTGCCTGCAAAATAGCTTTAATGTGTCGTAGCTCCATATTTGGGATGGTGCTTCAACTCCAGGATTTTCTCACATGTGGTTGGTTGATAGCTACTTAATCCTTGAGTTGAGTTTTGTTTATGTGGGATGGTGTAGTTTGCCTTCCATGACTTCATTTTGTTTACTCTTCACCTATGTCTACTCATACTGTGGCCTTATTGATTTTGTATTTTTATGTACAGTAGGCATTAAATGGCTTCAGAGAGCATTCTATAGGCAGATCCTGTATTAGAGTGTATTATGTCTCATCAAAGACTTAGTGATAGCTTCAAGAACCTTATGCAGAAGCCTATATTTGCTTGTCCGATGGTACCACATTCAACCCAGTCTTTCAGCAGGACTTTTGCATTAGAATTGCACAGATTCCTGTAGAAAACTAAGAGGCTGGTTAAGAAGACCTTTGTTAGAAAAGGACATGGATTACTCTTCAAAAGATAGAACTTCAACCCCAAGAGAATAGTGTTTTTTCCTAGGACATCTCTGTTAATGTCTTGGTAGTCTGACAACATCAGTAGTGCCAGCAAAACTTTGAATGATCATGAAAGGATGCTACGTAAGACTCTCTTTCAGTTCAAATTGTGTGTTAACTATATAGCCCATGTTACCCATTAACAGCCCTGCCCTGAAACTCAGTAGTATCCTACAGTTAGTTCTTTATCACACGTAGAAAAGCAGGTGGGTGCCACACTGGCAGGCTGTGTCTCAGAGGTCTATGTAGATGAATACTTATCTTCTGATAGTTTTTAATCTATCCTGATTTAGAAAAAAATGTCAAGTCATTCCTAGACATGTTCAGAGTACTGATGGGTTTAGATGGACAGAAAACACTTACTACATTAACTTTTATCCGTGACAGTAGTATTTAGGCTATATGTACATATGAGGTTGAGATTGGGTGAGATAAAAGAATGAATTGTAGCTACAGAAGACAGTATGCAGTATGAAAGTGTTCTGAAGAAAATAGGACCACTTTGGATTAACAGAATTGGTCACCTACCTTCACATGTGAATAGTCTTATTCTTAATCACTTCCATCTTTTCTCTTGTTATTCTTAAAACATCACATGCATTCTTGCTAACTATTGAGGATTGTAGCAGATGGCATAGGTTCCTCAAAAGAGAGCCTCAAGCCCAGTTGGAAGAGAAACTGACATGCTACATGTGAAATAGTCACAGACATTGAGAAAATGCACAGTTGTATGTACAATATGTAATCAGAGTGTGAGACCATGACAAGCATATGAGATGATAAGTAATGGACATATATTAGACTTCAGAGAAGGTAGAAATGAGGAAGGTGAGGAAGTGAAGGTCTTTTACTGGATGACTGTTTAACTAAGGGTGGATTTGCTCCGATTTAATGCTAATAATAACAAGGAATCACTGCAGGACTGGAAAACAGAAGTGTTGTGATGACAATAGTGGGCAAGAATGATTATCCAAACAGCATTTTGCACAATGGGCTGAAGCATTAAAAACTGGAAATGAAGCAACAGTGGCAGGTGATGCAGACTGTGGAGATGGTACTAAGAGAATCTAAAGGTACTACTAATCAGGATCTGGCCCTAAAATCTTAAAAATTTTACAATGATTGGTAGGAGAGAGATGTTTCTTACATTTAGGATGTGTGTTATGCACACCAGATATTGGTGAAATTATTAAGGCCATTCCACGTAGTTAAAAGGAGATTTATTTAATGGCGTAACTTACAAATTAAGGGATAGGTAGGTCGTGGGGTCTGGGGAAGGTGTATCACAGTCCAGCGGTGTTCTCTGGAGCTCTGCTTGGCACACCTCCACCGTCCAGGGTCCTGGAACCGTGAGAGTGCTCCGATCCAGATCTCGGGTCCCCTGGTGCCTCCCTTGTCCCTGTCTTGTAGGCGTGACAGTTGCCGAAGTCTCAATGGGGGTTGGAACTTCCAGATCAAAGCTGGAATGGCTACCCACTACAATGGTCTGTTTCTTACCAGTGTTTGGAACATAATTATTGAATGGATGAATTAATGAGTTAATTCATAAGAATCACTTTGTTTAGAAGCCTAGACATTTTGAGCTTGAAAGGAAACACTAAGATCATTTTGGTTAATCTCACTTTGAAGGTGGATAGGTTAAATTCTCTAGGAACAAAATGATTGATCCAAAGTTATCTGTGAGTGAATGACAACCATGGGTAGAAAATTTAGGTTCCTTTTTGACAACACACTGTTCTTTATAATCAAATTATATGTGTGCAAGTGTGTGTGCACACATGCTTGCCTGCTTGCAAATATGTGCATTTGTGTGGCAGAACTGGAGCTTGGGTATATATAAAGCATCAGATTTACTGTGGTTAGTAGTTGTCTTTCCTAGTGATAGGAACTCTGGGATGCTGTCCTTTATTCTGCTGCCAGTAATTCCTATTTTAACTGTTGCTGTGTGGATGGATGAGTCTTTGAATATACATTCTAGCTGGAGGCATGTTGGCTTTATCGCTATGCAAAACTTACATTTTTTCATTTTTATGTGTTAGGCATAGGAAGCAGGAAAAAGTCATTTGTCAATTCATTAAAAAACACGTGAAAGGACAGTCATTTGAATATCTAAAACAGTATTCAGTTTTGGAAAAGGTTATGGGTCTTTTCATCATTGATCAGTGGACATAATTAGCATTATTGGAAGTTAGCTGTTAAGAAAATAGGCAGCAATTTAAAATCACTTTGCTGTGCATCTGATTTGGGGTTTTAGTTTCAAAGTTTGTGTCACTAAGGTGACTTAAGAGTTAACCATTTCAAAAGAGTAAATTACAGTTGCTATGCTTTTCAGTTTGGTGGGAATTGTAAGGTGCAATGTAAAAGACTGTTCATTTTTGAAATACAGACCTTTAGGTCTGAAAATCTCTGTTTTAACCCAAGCGTCTGAAACCTTTTTATAGCTTGTTGTAGTGGCCTGGGGATTTGTGCCACTGGGCAAAGAGTCTAGTCCTGGATATTTGCATTTATTGGGCTTCTTTCTCCTTAGGGTTTAAGTCTCTTCTAGTGATAAATGTGGTGCTGAGAGAGCTGTAGTCACTCTTCCAGAGACTAGGGCACAACTCAGTGAACTGTAAAAGTAATACAAAATGACAATTAAAGTAGGGCATTCTCTGCTACCTTGAGGGCCTGACAAAGTGGAAGTATTTGACTTCTGATGTGCCAGACTTATTAACATAGAAACATAACATAGCACCCACCCCCAAAGTCTCACTCCAAATTTCCTATATCCAGAAGGATACTGAGGAAAAAGTAGTAAACAAAGAAGGTGCCTAAGCAGGCGAAACACAAAGCAACCATAAAACTCCAAATGCTGCACAAAAGTCCGTATACTGAAGGCCAGGCAATTTCTATTTTAGAACCTGTACATCTCCATGCTCTCTAGTCAGAACTTGTTAGCTCAGTTTTTAGACTATGCTCAGACATTTAATTGTTTCCAAGAACACGGTAGAGTAAAAACATTCAAGGAAAAATGGCAAAAGAGTCCTGAAAAGCAGCAACACTTAGGGTTCCTCTTCAAGTTAAAGCTATGAGCTACCCAAAATAGTGTTTTGGGGTCATTGAGGGTAGAGTTTAATCCTGCACATCACGGTATTTTATGTTTACATGGGTACTCCCAAATAACCAAGAAAAGGTAAAATCATGCTTTTTATACTATACAGAGGGAATTTGGTGATACATTTCAGAAACAAATAGGAAAAGTTAATTTAGTAATGTAGTTTCAGTTCTTAAAGGGGAAAATCCCTAACCTCTGGATATCTCAGCTATCCAGAAATATTCATTCTTTAATAGCTGTAGAAAAACCAAGGTTTTACTAACTCAGGGCCAAGAAGTCTGCTCTCATTGAATTTCTAAGGGAAAAAGGCTTCTAGTTAGAGAAAGAATTTGTGAGTGTTTTGGGTGATTTTAAAAGTGACATATTTCCCATCAAGACTAGAAATTAAAGTTTGCTTTTGACCCATTTTTAATGTCAAAATTACATTTTCAGAAACAAATGTTGTTCTTGTCTCTTTGCTGTGTTTCTGTGTTAACCTGGCTGTCTCATTAGAGATGGGGACATTTCCTAGTGAAATTAATGTGACATTTAGAGAAAAATCTCTATCTCAAGTGTTTCATGTTATTTGCCATTTAGAATACTTAGAGATGGGACTGGAATAATGTCAAGCAAATTTTGATTAAATAAGGCTAACCAGGAGCTAATATATTCACACACAAAAGTAAAACTCTTATTATTTCTCAAAAAGTCTGTTCCTTCTGTGGTTCTTTGTCCTACACTGAGATCACCTTGGCTGATAAACTTACAGAAGTGCTGTCATATGATCAACTGGTAGCACAATATGATAACTGGCTTGTATGAACAAACATGGAACGTGTGGCCAAAGGCTGTAGCTAGTTCCTTGTTTATGATATTTGGACTTCACCATGGAGGTGCATTCGATTTATCAGGGAAACTTTAAAAGTCGTATGAATTCCACGCCAATTATCTCAGCATCTTTCATAGATAGTACTTTTTTAAAAAGTTCCTGAGATGATTCTGATATGCACTTAGAGCTGAGAAACACTCATTTAAGATGTGCAAGCTGTTCCAGTTCATTAAGGCAAGATGGTTTCTTTCTCAGGGTTCTCTAAGTATCACTTTTCACTCCACCAGATGAGGAAAAATTGATTCTTTTAGTGCACAAGAATTGTATTTGAGTACACACCTGGACCCAGTATGAGACAGAACGTCTTTTGTACATATATGTGTATGTGTGGTAGGCTTGCATGTGTGTATAGGTCTGAGGTTAATGTCAGGTATCTTCTTCACTCTTTACCTTATACATTGAGGTGTGCTCCTCACTGTACTTGGAACTCAGGGTTTCAGCTAGTTAGCGTGATCTGGGTATTCTCTGTTTCTGCCTCCCAAAGGATTACAGGTAGGCTGCCAGGCCCACTTGGCTTTTATGTGGTCCCAGGGCATGCAGAGTCCAGTCTTCATGCTTGTACAATAAGTGATTTACCTGCTAAGATATCTCCTCAGTCTGAGCTAGAATTTTCGATGCTAATAAATATAGACCCATAATATAATAGGCCTTCATGGCCAGTTAACTCAGTTGTTCTGAATGTAGTACTGAAGCCAGTAGTGGATTCTGTTCTCATGTGAATGATTCTGTTGCGTAATGTTCCTGTAATTGCAACCAAGCTACTTCTTTAGGGACTGAAACTGACTGTAAAGGCAAAAGACAATGGATGAGATGGAATAGCTCCATTTATTCTGAGAAAGTTGCTTCGAGGATCTGTTTTACTAGGATGCAGCATGGTCCATCTGCTGCTTTGGATAAGGGAACATTCACATTTGGAGTTCTGGATTCACAAGACTGGGAAGTTTACTCACTAAGATTAAAGAAGAAGAAAGGTAGAGGAAGATGATAAAGTTCAATGATATTTTTCTACCTTGAATGTCATATCATAGCTGTTGCATCTGTCAATGGCTAGCCAAGTTGTGAACCTTGATGAGTGGGGAGAATTCTTAAGATCATTATAACCAGGACTTCTAGAGTTTTCTCTACTGCTAACTCATTGACGGTGAGTGGGATACCTCATGGTGAGATAGATATTCCCTTAGGAGTCAAAAATAGTACAGTCATCAGAGCTAACATTTGCATGGTTATTTCTCTCTGCTCAAACATGTGGTTCCTGGACGGTGCATGGAGGTCAGGTCATCACAATGCACAGAGATTTGATGCTTTCACCTGTGCACACATGTAAACTATTCTGCTGGAAAATATGTTTCTCTTAACAAATATTAGCCTGGTATGTTGCTCCTGAGTTTTCTGCAAGGCCAACCAATACCTTCTACTTTTCTTTTCTTTTTTTTTTCCCTAGTGCTTTTGTGTATCTATGTAATTTTTCTGCCATTTTACTTGTAAAGTTCTAGTAAATTTGGACAGGAACTTGTTTCTTTACCAGAATGAAGTAAATTTCTGGTTCTATTTGCGATGTTAAGCTCCACAGAAAGCAATGTCGGTGTGGAATCTTATTGTGAGCCTTGATAAATGCTGTTGAGTTTATCTTTTGAATTCATGTTTCTGTGGTTTGAACTTCACATAGGAGGAAACTGAGGCACAGACAAATTAAGTAATTTAACAAAGATTGTACCATGAAACAAAGAAATAAATCACTGAATGCTCAGCCCATTCCCTATTTTGGCAGGGTATCATGATTTTCAGGAGGTGATAACTTCTTGTTAAATTGAGTATTGTAGAGAATATAATAAAACAACCCACATGTAACACCATTTTTACCCATTGTGTTGATAAAATGAAGTAAATCAAATGTTTCTTAGTTAAGTGACTTCTGAATAACTTATTACAGCAAATACTAAGGTCATATTTCCAACACAGTCTTCTCCACTAATTACTTTTGTCACAGTCTCAGCATTCACTTACTAATCAATGAATTAGAAATGGACTGACCATTTTTATTTTTATTCATTCAAACTATTTCTTCCAATATCATCAGAAGTTACTTGTGTTTACACTAAAGGGTATCTAAACATTTAGACAGAAACAGTGTAAATACATAGTACACAGTCTGTCTTCGAGTGAGGGCCATGTAGGGAACATGGCCATGTGTGAGTAACTATTGGACACTGGTGGGTTTTTGTTTCCTTCCCGGTTCTCTCTCCTTTGATCCTCCCAACTGTTTAGTGCCAGCTTCCTACCTACTCTGTAGATATCTAGGGCCCTTACTTACCCTGACTGTTGGCTGGTTAGTGTCCATGTGGTAGCTGGATCTGCTAGTACCTGCCTCATTTTCTCCTCTATCAAACTGTGAATCTTTGAATGTAAGTACTGCATCTAACAGTCTAGTGCAGTCAGTGTCTGACAGGTAGTCATCCAAAAAGAATTTGCTATTTTGTTCTCTAGACAGCTATTGTATTTCCATTTCCAGGTGCTTTCAGTTGAAGGGATTGCAGAAGGCCTCGAAAGAATGGTGGGGATTGTTGAATGGCAGGATGAGGGAAGAGATGTGTTTGGGCGTTTGGAGTTCATACAAAGGTTCAACAAGAGCTGTGCTTTTAACATTGGGTGTAAGATCAAGTTTTCTAGGACACTGACTTTAGTATAGATGTTTCCTTGGCTTCTACCCATTCTAAGGCTGCCCCCCCCCCAATCTGTCCAGACTCCTGGTGCTCAAAAGCTATTTTCCCATCTCTTTCATCTTTCAGGTACCCTGCACTTGCTTTTGTAAAACTCTTGCTCCAACCAGCTACTGTAACCAGATTACACAGTAGAGTTTTAATGATAGGAACTGAGACAGGGCTTTGCTTGCAAACTTCATGTTTTACATGAAAGACTTTGGTACCCCCTGTGGACTGCCCTTTACCCTGTTTTGGGCATAGTACTTGTTTGCCTTTGTATCTGTGATAAAATGAAATCCATCCTGTGTAACTGATGCTGAGCAAATGTCTTAAAACAAAGGGAAGTGCAGCATTTAAATCCACAGTAGGGGATTACCTTGCTGCATTTCCATATCTTTGGAATAAATATTTTAACATGTTAATTATCTACTTCTAATAAAAATACCTTTGAACTTATAGTCAATTTGATGGGCATAAAATGGTCTCCACTGGGGAATGGGAAGCAATTAGTTTCTGTAACGATTGTGAGTCATACTGTCTCTTGTCTCTAAGTGGTTACATGGTCAGTAGCCAGCCATATTCTAGAGAATGTTTGTACCAAGTCCACCCTGGTCTGCAGAAGTAAGATGCTGCTTTTGGAGGGCTCTTGGGGGCCCCAAAGAAGACATTCATCAAACTGTTGCCCCATTACTGCTTTGCACAGTAAAACAGTCCTTTGAAGTAGAACATTTAGACTCTATTATGAATCATCTTTTAATCTTTTTCTTTCTCATTGCAGACTGAAAACTATTCCTTTGACTCTAACTACGTGAATAGCCGTGCCCATTTAATCAAAAGGTATGTGGGTTTGCTTTTGCATTTCTACTGCTTCGCTTGATTTAATATAAAAACCCCAAAACATTAATTTTTAAGAACTCTACTCCTTTGGATGTTATGATGAATGCCTATGTGCTTATGCTCAGAAGAATTTAGAGAAAATACAGAAAGTAAGGATCATTGTTAATTCCCTCACACAAAGAGAATCACTGTTGGTATTTCATCATATTTATTTCCATCAAAACATTGCAAAATTAAAAATGAAATTGAGATAACATAAAATATTTATTGGTGATTTTGGAATCAATGTTAGAAAGATCAGAAAAATTAGAAAACTTTCAAAATCATACTGATGTCCAAATTTTTGTTGCTACTCAGTTAAATAATAAAAGGCCTCAACCTTTGTTTTCTTGTGGAGCTTGTAGTATGTTCTAAGATTGTTATTATTTTGCCAGTTTTGAAAATTTAAAGATATTTCAATGACAGATGAAATATCTTTTATAGTACTTTCTAGATGAAAGAGAAAAAGAAAAATTTCCAACTTTATACTTGTCAAGGAATTATGAAATGTTTTGGTTGAAATTTGAAATTTGTATGATTGATTGGTTATAACTTAGCTACATTTTGAGTACAAAGCAGAGGTGAATATTGACAAGATTCCACCTGGTATGGTGAGTCCTAAATTCTTACATTTGGGGGGAAGATGAGATTAGGAAACCCTCTATCGAGGTAGAACTAAGGAAAGGAGAGAACTTGGTGTGCAAAAGTAACCCAGAAGTTGACCATTCAGATGATGCCTTTATTGCTGTTTCATGTAAATAGCCTCTTGAATGGTCCAGTAGTTATTCTGCAGTTAAAATTGAACACTGAGTTCTGTTTGTTAAAATAATAGCAATAAAGCAGAGGAACAAACAGGGTATAATAGAGCTGCAGTGGAAAAGATCTGAAAATTCTACTATTTTGCTGGCTGTAATCCCATAAATTTATATTGCTGTAAGAGTGGGATTCAAAGCAAAAAACAAAATTCTTGCTTTTTGTACAAGAAACTTGAATTCACATCTGATTTAATTTATGATGCTGCAGTAACCCCCCAAACTATGGTAGATTTATCTATATTGGTTTGGGATAGCTTGTGACCTTAAATGATGATCATTAGTCATCTTAAAATGGCTATCCTTGTATTACCAGTCATAGTATAATTCAGAAAATGTTGGAGTTGTTGGGAAGAATCCTCTGGACAAAAGGTAAAGAAATGAAAATTATCTAAGAAATTTATTTTAGGAAGAAAGAAAAAGCCTCTTCGTATGTACTGATTAGAGGGGCTTTGCAGGAAAATACTGCTTTGTTTTCTGCTTCAGGACTGTTATTTTCAAAGCTTCTTTTTGAACTGGTAAAAACAGTGGCTTGCTTGATCCTTACAGGTCTCTGGAGCTAGCTTGTTCTGGGTACCTGGAAATTCTCTGACTAGGTTAAACTGATAACACAAGACTGATTTTCATAGCCTAGTAGAAGGCTAAGACTCCTGGGGACCTGCACATCTTAGATCAGCTCCAAATATCCAACTTAGAAGGCAGACTTATGAGATAAAGACTTATGTTAAAGCATTTAGCTTTGGGGATACATGTATTTCCACGACAGCTTTGAGACTCACTAGAAACCTCTGATTTTGATTAATTACTTTACTTGTATTTTTTTATACACACATGCGCACAAAAGCTACATCCTGGACTGAGTGAGCTCTTGGAGGAAATATCTCCAGATGTGACCTGAAATCAAAGATAGTAGTTTATTTATCAGGGACCACTGATTAAGAGGAAACATCTGAAAGCTTGGGAACACACACAATTTCATCAGTTTCTTTTTATAGAACTGTGACAGTTTTGGGAACCCATGAAGGTCTTAGAATATGTGGGGCCAGTTGCATTTAGACAAATGAAAATACCTAAAAAGATACAGGATATTTTGTGTGCTATCCTTTTCAGGAGAATAACCATTACAAGTGTAAAATGGTAGGAAATGACAGTGGTAACTAATATTAACACTGATCCCAAGGGATCAAGCCATGGGAAGTGATCATCCAAGATGTTTAAGAGATGTATATGTTTTCCTGAAGACCTATGTTTGAAAAAAAGCTCCTGGACAGGAAATTCTGATCTTGCCATAAGTCTTAATTTTATTAACAAACCTCTGAATTTTAAAAATGTCTGGCAAAGTTCAGCCTAACTCTTAGAATTTGTTTCCTATACATTTTTCCTCATCTTATATTCAATTTCTAGCTATCTAAGGACACTTTTGAAATGTTGTTTTGGGATTTCTTGGCCAGACTCTTTTTTCATATATTTTTTCATTTTTCTTTATTAAGAATTTTTTTTATTCATTTTACATACCAGCCACAGATACCCCTCTCTTCCCTCCTCCTGCTCCCCTCAAGCCTTCCCTCTCTGTGGGAGAACTGCCCTCACTTTACCCTGGGTACTCTTGATGAGAGAGAGATAAGAAAATATCAGTAGAATGATAGGCCTAGCCAACAAGAAGAAAGACAGAAATACAGGATAGTTTTGGGAAAACCTGGTCAATACCCATCGGCCGAGAACTTTATTCAAAAGATATTTTTATAACAATGCCAAGGGGCAAGGCAAAAGACCTCTCCCTTGCTAGATTCAGCCAAGTGCAGACCCTTCCAAACACCTGATAACCGTGCCCATGGTCAAATCATCCCCTTATGCAACCCTGCTGGGTAAAGCAAGAACAGATTCTCTGACCTTGGGTAATTTGTGCCTCCACCACTCCAACCCACCCCCATTCCCTCCTCCAAAAAGGTAAGGCCTCCCATGGGGAGTACTCCATGGTGTATATGTAACACATTTTTTTTTTTTAAAAGAATCCATTCTTTGGTTGAGGGGCATCTAGGTTGTTTCCAGGTTCTGGCTGGAAACCAGCATTACGAATAATGCTGCTATGAACATGGCTAAGATCAAAACCACTGATGACAGCTTATGATGGAGAGGATGTGGAGCAAGGGGAACACTCCTCCACTGTTGGTGGGAGTGAAAACTTGTACAGCTACTTTGGAAATCAGTACGGTAGTTTCTCAGAAAATTGGGAATCAATCTACCTCAAGACACAATGATACCACTCTTGGACATATATCCAAGGAATGCTCAATCATACCACAAGGACACTTGCTCAACTATGTTCATAGCAGCATTATTCATAATAGCCACAATCTTGGCTAGAATCTTACACACAGACACTTTTATTCTTTCACACCTGTCTACATTTGATAGTTGAGCGCTGGCCATCCCTGGTCCTTTTTTGTAGCAGTCAGGATTTCTACATGAAATAATAAAAGGATTCGACAAGATACATTTCATTTTTTCTGGTATAAGAAGAAAGGAGTTAAAAATACTACTGAAGAGACTCATCAAGAGAAACATGGGAGGAGTAATAATTATTTCTGGTCAGTTTAGGGCTGTGGTCATGATGAAATGATTTCATAGGACATTCAGTACCTTGACATCCATCTTCTCTTGTCTCATTTTCTGTATTGCATCCTCGTGGGTAATATCAATAGAAATCTAAAGGTTTCACAGACATTAATCAAAATAGAAAAGCATGAGGAGTGGATCTGGAAGGAATAAAGAAGGTCTATGGCATATTCCCCATAATTTTCTGTATGGAGGAATTCCAACATTCTATCTCTGAGGTTTAATATTTTTTCCATAACATTATATGCAATCCGAAGATATACAGGAGGTGTTTTCTGAGCCCATGTTAGTAAACTAAGTGAGTTGGGGATTTTTTCTGAGTGGGATTTTCTTCCCACTATGTTTGTATCCTTGCCATCTTCTCAAAGTAAGGAAGGCCAGCAGTGCTACTTTACCGTGGCTGCACCTTTCTTTCCTCAAGCCTGCCCTCTGCGCTCGTGGCTAATATCTATCTACTCCTGTAGTGCTATTGGATCCATATCAAGCAGAACATGAGGCTGTAGCTCAAAGAAAACCCAACAGTAATTGAGCAACACATCAGAAGCAGTTTAGAAAGGAAAATGAACCCTGGCTTCTAAGCTATGCATGGCGATTTTCTTTACTACCAAAACTGTCCCAGAGTTCTGTAGCATCTGGTATGGTGCCATGTATATAGTAAGTATTTGGTACGTGTTTTTCAGATAAATAAGAGAAAGTAGTGGAAGGAAACATCATCATTTTCCCATTAAAATAAAACAGCAGTAAGCTTTCTTTCTTTTAAAACAGCAATTTCTAAATAATCTGTACATTGGTAAAAGCCGTCTTTAACTCCATCCTTAGAGAAGCTTCAATTTTAACAGGTTACAAGGTGATGGCAAAGATGGTCCAGAAAACACTCTAGATTACACTTTTTAAAAGCCAGTTACAATACTCTTTTGACTTTCTCTTCTCCATTGCAAATGGCATTCTCTATGTATGTGGGATCACCTATTGGAGATATGACCAGTATCCTCTCAGGTTCTTCCATCTTTTGCAAAAGCAATATTTTAAAGGGCACACACAGGTTAGTATTAGTGTAATGTTCTTTCGTCAAGCATGTAGACTAACTCTTGTGTAAAGAACCCTATTCTAGGTATTTTAAACTGAACTTGTTCCTCTGCTGGGCACCAGAGCAGTAATAGAAACATTTGCATTTACAATACCATTGGAAACAGGTGCCCCTAATTTATTGTCCCACAAAAGTGGTTTTACAAGTCTCTCATCTCCCAAGAGGTACACAGGTAATAAAGCAAGTGAAATCAGCATTTTTTATGCCTGGCATAAATTGTTATTTGTTTTGGGTGAGTAGCCATTTACCAGGCTGTTTTACTGTTTGCAGCATCTTGCTCACTGGTTCTTAAACTGCCTTACACAGATCCATTCATTAAGCCACTAAATGTCCTTACAAGATCACAGTAAGCGGTATTTAGTTTGTCAGATGGACAAACTGATCTTTAAATGAGTTAACTATCCTGAGGTTTGAGAGGGTAGTGGCTCTACCTTTGATTTTTCTTCTCTTGCTCACCCCAGCAGTTCCTTAGATCCTAGTAGCTAATCATTAACAGTTTTAGTATTTTATGTTATTTTTAAACCTGAAACAAACAAACAAACAAAAAACTCAGAAGCCCCAAGGTAGATTGCAGCATTCTGATGCATATAAAATAGATGACCAAATTTTTAAAAGGCGGATCTAAAACCAATTAGGAGAAGTAAGATAGAGATCACCAGCTTCCAGGGAGATGAGATAACTCGGTGCAATTAAACATTATGCTTAGCTTGAAGATTTTGAGAAGGCAAGACAAAATGAAAAGTGCATCAGGTCATATAGTTTTTATTATTCAATAAAGCAAGGACACATATTTGACAGGAAAGACATTTTTCTGTTCCTGGATTTTAGAAGAATTAGAATAATGGACAATGGCTGATAGTAGTTTACAGAAGATAGGAACATTCTTTAAATAAATATAAAATTCTTATACCAATCTCATAAAATACCATAGCCATACATACTATTTAACTGTGATGTGAATGAGGCATTATAATACAGAATAATGATCATATTAAATAATGATAATTTCATTGAACACCTATTTCTATCTGGCTTTGCACGCAAAGTATCTCACTGAGTCCACAGAATGGTTTTGTGAGGGAGACTTAATCAAGTGCATTTATCAAGGCAGGGAAATTGAGGATTAGATATGGAGCCCAGAGCCACATAAACAAAGTGGTAGATTACTGGTTATCACTTTCTTTAATGACTCCAAGTTCAGTGCTTTCTCTTGCACACTATGTTACAAGAATACTGGTGAAAAAATGTAGAACAGTTGTTTTAGCTGAGGGTGATTTGGCAGTGTCTCCCTGGAGAAAATTTTCATTATTAAACTTAATGGGGGTCATCACTAGCATCTAATGGGCAAAGGTCATTAGGCCCATTAAACATCTCATAATGCACAGGATGTACACAGTAAAGAATTGTGTGACCTAAAAACTCAATAGTGCCAAGATTAAGAAGCCCTATTCTAAGGGATGGCCAATTACATTTGTCTTTAGACTATTTCATTCACCATCATATATCTCAAGCAAATTTTGGCAACTGCTGAAATGCATTCAATTTAGACTTGAGTTCTTTGGCTTAACATGGCAGTTTTTGTGCTGAGGATTTAAAGAACTTTTCATTATGTTTCAGAACCAGATGATATAGGTTAAAAAGCTAATATTTGTTATAAAAATGGAACGGCCTGTAATATCATCCAGGCAGGTCATTTTTGCTCTCTTGAGGTATATGAATGACTGTAGGTAGGGCCAATTTTTGTTTCTAAAATATAAACTTTGAATCTACTTAAACTTTGGATTAGTATATACTGGAAGCCATAGAGTCTGTGCCATGAAGCTAGAAATGGTGAACCACTTCTAAATCATGAGTTTCCAATTGGTCTTTTTGTCCATGAAAGAACTGTAGGATTTTCTTAAATAGACCTGTGTTCTGATAGGTTAATTGGACCGAGTTACCTCTGTGACATAATTTGGCAGAGCTGAATGAACTGGCCTGTTGAGTTATTGGATTTTAGTGACTTTGATGCTAAGATGTATTTTCTGAAATAATTAACTAATAGGACAGTGCTTTGCATAATCAAATTGCATTTTGTTAAAATCATGGCTTTCCAGTTACTACCCTCTTGATCTTTCACTTTTTTATTATGTCAGCAAGCATTCAACATCCAGGTTGGTCATGTGTTAATTTTCTGTGTGCTTCCTTTGGGACAAACGTGCAGAGTGACAGTGTATCCTTGTGTCCATGGCATAGCTTTTTACCATATGTAGTGAATGTTCTTATGTCTCTGAGAGGGAGGTCTGTGAATGTTTAAAGTTTAAGACATTGATAAATGTAGTTGTGGAATCTTCAGGAATTCTGTGCTCTGTTACCAATAAGCTAGAAGGCCAGAGAAGAAGATGGTATATTTGAAAGCCTGAGAATTAGAGACCCAGTTGTAGAGATTCTAGTTTGAGCCTGAAAACTTGAAAATGAGGAGCACTGAATATGGGAGAATATTGATGTCTCCGTTCAAGCAGAAAGGATATTCAACCTTTTGCCTATTGTTCTTTTCAGGTCTTCTTCAATGGATTGGATGAGTCCCACCAACACTGGTGAAAGACACATGCTTTACTCAGTTCTTCAATCTAAATGCTAATCTCTTCAGCTAACTCGCTCAAAGACACATTCCAAAATAAGGCTTAAGTAGCTACCTGGATCACCCTTGGTCCAGTCAGATTGACTCAAAAAATTACCCCAATTATGTTCCATGCACCAACAGTTTCCTCAGCTACTGCCAGTCCTCCTTTTCTTTGAATTGGTCCCTCTGCCATTTTTACTCAAAACTGACAAGTGAGCCATGTGGTATGGCAGTTTAGGTTTGTAATCCCAGGACGCAGGAGGAAACTGTTATCCTTATCATAAGTTCAAAGGCCAGTGTGGGCTATGTATCAAGTTCCAGGTCAGCCTGGGGCACAGAATGAGACCCTGTCTTAAAAACAAAACAAGCAATCAAACAACCAGGAAACTGACCTGGTTTTTCCAACTCTGATCATCCTTTTAATTTTAATTACACTACCTCAATTTCTGCCATTCTTGCTTTTTAGAGTTGATGATTAGTAGATATCTCTAGAGAAGCAATTTACATACTAGTTAAGATTTTAAGCACTGAAACTCGACAAGCTGGGATTGATCTTAGATGTACCACACCTTTTTTTCCCAGTAGTGTGACCTTGGGCGAGTTATTTAACTTCTGTGTATCTCTCTTATGTCATCTACAAATAATAATGTTATTAGCACCTTTTTCTTATACAGCCTGAATGGCTTTAAAAGTTAATGTTGATCTCTTAAAACAGTAACTCATGAACAGCAATTTCTCAGAAAACATTGGCTATTTCTATTTGACTTTAACTGTATCAGAATAGAAAAACTGCAATGGTGACATTCTTTAGAAGTGGTTTGAGATTTCTATCTTCTTCCACCTCGCCTGTAGTAAAGCACTAAAAAGAAGCAAATGAAAGTATTAGCTGGATCAGCATCCAATATTGAGAATCTGTCTGTACTGTTATGTTCCATTATCTTCAAACAGAAATGTCTCTTCTCCATATTTTTACCCTTTTGGACAATCTAGCCACTGCTGGCCTCCTTACAGAGCTGACATCATCCTGGCTTGGAAAGATTTTAAAAATCAGATCTATCACAGTTGTAAATTAACGTACTTTCTTCAACCCAGCAGCTCCACCTTCAAGGACCTCGAGGGCAACAGCCTGAAGGATAGTGGACATGAGGAGAGTGACCAGACTGACAGTGAGCATGATGTCCAGAGGAGCCTGTACTGTGATACTGCTGTGAATGATGTGCTGAACACCAGCGTGACCTCCATGGGATCTCAGATGCCTGACCATGGTAAGGGATGGACAACGTTAAATCGAAACTATATGTTCCAAAGAACCCAGAATCTTTCTAGATATATTGTACTACTTTATTGCAGTGCACGTTATGAAGGTGTTCACTTAGCTCACATGTTAGCAGCATCTAGAGAGTTTTGAGGCATTATAGCATCTATCAGGATAAGTCTACCTCCTTATGTAATGTTGGGGCATGGGCATTTTATAAGGTGATTAAGGTGACTGGATTCACATTTTTTTTTTTTTAAAATAACTGTGTTGAGCACATAGGAAGTAAGCAGATGCTTTCTCATCAGGAATAAATGGCTTTTATGCTACAGTCCATGGATTCAGCTAATCAATTAAATTGCATAGAACACAGCTCTAATGAGACCAGAGGGGTGGGATTTATTTCTCTACTAGTCTGGCGAATTTTCCCCAGAGACCCTGTTCTTTTCCCACAGATTTTGTAGTCTTTCCTGAGGATAGAAATTGCTAGACTTTCCATTTCACCTACAGGACTGCTATTCCAAGGCCATGGAGCTTCTGCAGAAGTCCATGTCACTGGATATAGGGGAGATAGGCTAAGAGAATGTGACTGTGACAATACAAAGCCTTCTGATATTGTGAAATGAATGAGTAGCAAAGCACATGTCAGGAGCCCGCATCATTGTGTATGCAGAGAATCTGTTTGTATGAACCCAGACACAAGTACTTTTAGGAAGAGATGCTCTTTAAAACTGTGATAGGCAGAAACCAGAGTATGAAAACACTAGCAGAGTTCAGTGAAGGCAGATTGTTCATATGGACTTGGGCACAAATGTCATTTTCAATATTTTACTGATGCAAACATAGTATGCAAACAGCCTGTCTTTCCCAATTAAGAAGTATGAATTCAATTTGGTGTTTAGGCTCAGTGAAGCTTCAGAATGCTTGGCTATGTCTTGAGAAAAGCTAGTCTCATGCTCAGCTGGAAGCCCCACTGCTAAAAGTCTTAAAGATGAGAAAACAAAATATGGTGATTACGTGCTGGTCTTCAGCTGTCTCATTTCACTGTAAACATCATTAAACTCTTTTGTTTTGGTTTTCTAAATGAATCCAAAAAATGCATGATTCACAAAACAAAATGTTTTTCATGGAAAAAATTAGCCACTGTAGATTCTATTAAATTGTCGGATCCATTCTCTCCTCAGGAGACGCAAGTGTCAAGGTCTATAATATAGAGAGGTCACTACCAATTGTACCCTGCTCCTTTCCTTAATTGGAGAGTGGTGACATCTGCAGAGATAATATACTTTCTGGGAAACCTTACTATATGACTGAGGATGAAAAATTAAACATTTATATAGCTGAAACAGAGGCAATTTAATTCTCAGAGGATGCAGACAGATATGTATCATTTCCTACTCATGTGTATCTCAAAGAAATGCGTTCTTCATTTAGATCAGAAAGGTTTTCTGTTAGAGGCTCTCTAAAATGAAATGACTCCAGGAAAGAAAATAGTCGTAATTGATTCTCACTTTATGCCTAGCTAGACCAACATCTGTTTTAATTTTTTTGTCACATTTCTTGAGGAAAACAATATCAGTGTGTTGCAGCTAGATGTTCTGAGTGTTTCTTATAAATGGGTTGCATTATGTGCTGTGTAGATTGAATAACATCAAGAATATTAGAAAACAAATATGTAACAATATCCGAAGACACTCTTACATAAAAAAATGATGATTTCACACACACTCATGCATGTAGACACATTTTTTCTTAGTATATACCATTCTGACAATACCTTTACATTTTTTATTATTTTATTTACATGCTTTTATTTTCATTTTTTTTATTGTTCCAGTGATGGCTACACTTTGAGTCAATCCTTGACCTCGTCCTTTCTAGTTTGAGTGACAAAAGGAATTGAACTCTTGTTTACAACTCAGTCTTTATGATGATTCTCTTAATGATATGTAATTGTGTATTCTAAATCAACTCCAGGCTTGCCACAGGAACTGTGTCACCAGCTAACTTGGGTTGATTATATGACTCCAAAAAATAACAGCTATTCCAACCACTTAACATTTTATAGCATTTGTTGTCTCAAACGTGCATTCATGTAAGTGCATCCTATTTTATCCTCAGGCTCAGTAGTTGAAAGACACTCACTGGGTGAATTCACTACACATTCCTGATCTTGAACTCCCCAGGCAAAATTCTGAATCTTTTGGTTTGTGAGAACCAGTGCAATATCACACCAAATGCAACCAATAAGGGTTACCTTACACCACTGTATTGACAAGTTCGGTTCACCTTGGATATCATAAGTGTGGGTCTTCCTTATGACTCTTAACATTAGTATTGCCTCCTTTTCTGTACATGTGGGGACATGTGTTTGATGGGAAAGCCCAGGAATATCAAACAAAAAATGATTTTATGCACCCATTATTTTCTCCTTGAGCAGGTAGAAATGGCTTTTTATATGATCTCATATTGTATTGTCAATATTTTAAAAGGTACAAATTATATTTGGTCCACTCTTTTTGAGAGACACTGAAGCCCTAGGCTTCATTGTACTGCCCGAGGTTTCTTCAGTATTTTTATAACTTTGCTACAGCATAAGAATGCTTAGTGTGAATGACAAGGTGATTTTCTGTCTTGAGTAAAGGCCCAAATGTCTTAGTTTTCAGTAGCTTTTCTATGAAACTCTTCCTAGGCATAGGAACCCCAGACCCACTATGTTCAATGGAGGAAGGAGACTAAAGGACTTGCAAATTCAAAGGTCAAAACCCTAGTCACTGGAAAGTTTGGATTGCGTTTTGATTATTTCACACAAACATATTTGTGCGCTGGGTCAGAATGGCAACAAAGGAATGATAAGAGCCTCTACTTTCTACATTACGTTCAACCCTGGCATCTCTCTTAACAAGCTTGAAACCAGGTCAGGAGGTGGGTGAACTTGCTGAGCTTAATTACCTGGTTGCCACAGAATTCCAGATTTCTTGGCCATCCCTCATGCCCAAGAATTAATATGGCTTATCTAGGTTTGTCCTCAGTCCTGTGGATCTTGTGGCTCCCCAGAAAGGAAGATAATGGAACATTTTTAACATGTGCTTTCTCTTGACACACTGTGCTGTTTAGAATATTATCTCTCAATTGCTCTCAAAGTACCTTGAGAACAAGGAAGTGTTGTCACATTTGGCAGGCTTATCTTCTGACTTGGCTCCTGAGGTGATTTGATGCTGAGCTTGGGAGTCACAATCGCATCTCTTAACCAATGCTTTCCCTATCTGATTTTATTCAGTAAATTTACAACCTTCATGAGAAGATAAGAATATGGACTCCTTTAATGCCTGAAATTGACAAGTAGGGTAGAGAAAGATGGCAGTGGCTCATGGTTTTGCTGCATAATTGAGACCATTGCCAGTTTGAATCTCTCCTTAGCCAATGTTTCTTTGACATGAGTGGTGCTGGGATTAGTAGACCTCTTGCTTCCCTCTCACCTTTTTTGCAAGGTCATGTGTGGTGATGTGGATATTGCATTGTGCTTAAATGTGTAATATGGACATGACACTGAAGTTATGGGGATCATAGCTTAGAATCACACACTAGTTCCAATCCCAAGTAACTTGTTTCAAATCACACTCAATTACATTCCTTGTGATTTCAGTTATTAATTATAAATTCACCTACTGAAAAGATGACTGTAATTGCCCTAATATGCACCGAATTTGGAGTTCACTATAACACTGAGTTGGTTTCCTTCCCATGCTAATTGGTATCAAATAGAAGCAATGCACAGAAATTTACAGTGATGTTTATCTGTGTTTTACATCCTAACATACCCAAATGCAAGATAATCATTGCCTTATTTTGGAAAGTGTTACATTCTTCTGCATTTTACTTAACTTATTTAAAAGCTTATTATCACTTAAATATCACTCAACATATTTTCTGTGTAAAATGTGGATCAGAAGAACTTGATGTGCACCTAATGTGACCCCTGCTACAAAATCTTGATAAAAATGTCCCACATTATTCATTCCATGCACAGACTAGTGTCAACCACAAGTATATTAAGGTGTTTGCACCCTCAACACTCTATCACCAATGTAGAATTTCAATTTCATTTTCTTTAACCTTTTAATGAAATTATAATTCAGTGACTGAACATCTTTCTTTATCTCTTTATCTATCCCCTGACTTACCTCTCACCTCACTAAATTTCTAAACACTCATTGCAATTAATCTCTTGGCAAAACAAGGAGATCTCAATGGAGAATATTTTGTGACATTGCAAAGCAATGTGCTGCTGGGCTCCAGAAATTGTAGCATGGACCAGATGTTCATAGAGTAATTGAAAATTCCATTTTATCAGAATAGCATTTGCTGTCAAAAAGTTTTATCTTTACTTCAACAAAGAGGTTGATTAGATCCCCCTGGACCTGAATTAGCATCTTTGAGACTAGATATACTGTTTTGCAATTCATGTGGTTATTTCTTCCCTAGTTTTGTTCCTATAGAAACTTTTAGAAATATCTTCATCTTCTTGCAAATGTACCCATTGAAATGTTTAATTACTTGAACACAGGATCATGTTTACAATGTTGTTACATATGTATCTTTCAGCTTCATTCATTCTGCCCCAGGTAGTATAGTATTTTGATATTAAGAAGGAATAATACATATACAAAACACTTTAATACTTCATTCAAAATAAAAAAATCATGCTATATTTATTTATTATATATTTGAATGTGTGTGTGTGAGGTAGAGATAGAGATAGAGAGATAAATAGAGAGAGAGTGAGAAGAGAGTGTTCAAGCATGTAGTGACAAACATGTTACATGTTCAGGTCAGAGCACAACTTGGGGAAGTTGGTTCTATTCTTCCACCATATGGGTCCTGGGGATTGAACTCGATCCATTAGGCTTGGCTGTAAAAGTCTATACCTACTGACCTATCTTGCTATTTGCCACTCAACAATATTTTTGAGGTGTATGGCAATGTGTTAACTCTGCTGTTATTGACTACCAAAGTATCATATTTTTACTTTGCCTTATTTAGGGTCTGCTGAGATGACCTCAATAATAAAATTGTTAATATTATGCCAATACAAAAGACTAAGAAATCTTATTTTATGAAAACATCATGAAATATATTTCTTGATATTCTAATTTTGCACAATAATATTAGAAACATTTTTAAAATATACTTGCTCTGAGGTTGAATTTTCTGATAGATTTATTGCCTTGCTGGCTTATGGGTATTCAATGCCTTGTTTCCATTGTCAAAGATAACATTGAAGTTAGGAGGAGAGATGAGAGGTGGAGCTTTTATTTATTTCAACTACATGTTTGTATTAGATAATCAGATTCCTACAAAAGCATTATTCATATTTTATTTACAATACAGTCATTGCAATAAAAAGTTGATCTTAACTAGTGGAAACGTCCATGATGTTAGTACTTGTTCACTAACATTATTTTGGTATAAGCCTTTTGATCAGAAAATTTAATTTAAAACCTTTTCATCAGTTTTTCCATGCAAGACTTTGGAATAAAACCAGCTTTTTTATCTTCTTTCAGATAGGAAAATGAATTGCATGTGTGTGCACATGTGCGTTCATGAGTCTACACACACACACAGAAACACACACACACACGCGCACACACACACACACACACACACACACACACAAATGTTTTTTAACATCTGGAGTTTTTAGTTGTTTCATATTCAAGGTCATTTGAAAATTTACTATTAATACAAATTATGATAAAAGATTCATTATTCATCCAAAGAATGCCATGTGCTGTCTTAGTTACCTTACATTATGAATTTCAGTGTTGCTAAGCACTAGAGGACAGAGGCTATACAAAGGGAGCTCAATGAACAACTCAAAGTTTGATTCTGTAGAAGTTTATGGACCAATAGCGTAAATGGTCCAATGTGGAATAGACTGCCATATGAGCAGTGAAGAAATCAATTAAGATTATTTGAACTGGAAAGCAACATGCATTTTAAAAGATACTTTGGTGCAGTGGGGTCCCATTGGAGAAATAGCAGGAAGCCAGACCCCAAGGTTATATGATAGATAAAATTATGCTCTATTTGGGCGATTTGCTAGGTGAATCTTTTCCAGATGTTTCATGCAAAAGTAAGTTCTGTAGGCCGGGAAGAATAAATATACTGCCAATAGGGTAACAGATAAGAGCAAAGTAAAAATGTCGGCTTCTTAAAATTTTCCCACTCACTACCTTATTTCACTTCTAAAAATATTTAAAGGACTTGAAGTATATGTGTACACCAAGTAAGTATACAAATAAAACAGTTCCTGTTAATAAATCATAGAGAATTTTGTTTTTAAAAATATCTTAC
Organism: Peromyscus eremicus; assembly: GCF_949786415.1. Classification (NCBI taxonomy): domain Eukaryota; kingdom Metazoa; phylum Chordata; class Mammalia; order Rodentia; family Cricetidae; genus Peromyscus; species Peromyscus eremicus. The sequence goes on along the minus strand of NC_081439.1, from coordinate 81,105,085 downwards.
CATTTATTAAAAATGAAAGGAAATTTGAATATGAATAATATGAATGTAATTATTTATTTTTACATAAAGAGTTAACTATTGGATGAATATTTTATACTGCAGGATACAGAAAATTTAACTTTTTCAGAGTTGACAAATACTTTGATTTTATAATCATCAATAAAGAGAACACTACTTTGCATAAATACATAGTACAAAATGGCAGAAGTATGTTTATGCCCATTTCAGAATTCTTCAGTATTATGTCCTAATCCCAAGCCAAAATTCATTTAATGATTTTTTAAAATGAAACTCAAGTCAGCAGCTCTACCATCAACTTTCAAAATGAAATATTCTAAGACAATGTAATTAAAAATATACTAATTTGGTATACTCTGAGGAATAATGGTAGAAAATTGTTAGCCTTTGTTTTATGTGATAATTATGTGTTATTTCTAGAAGAACAGTGTAATAAAAACACAGAATTTCATACCATTTGATATTATGACCAAGGTGCTTCAGGTAGTGTTAGTTGGTGTTGAGTGGTATCATGGTATGCACAGTGCAAAGTGTGCATGTTGTCTTTTAAGAACCAGAGCTGCAATGCTGTTGCAAGATTTAATATGAACTAGCACTGCCTAAAACACCTTGGAATCAACATGTGTTCGATTCAAATTGAGTTTTGGTGGTTATTGTGTGTCCAGAAACATTTTATGATTGTCATTTTTTTACAATCTCCACATTCAGTTACATGAACCTATATAGAATTGTGACCCATAGTATAAGATACTATAATATTGATTGCTTCACATGCTCAAAAGATGCACTAAAATAGGAAGATCATTATCCTTTTTGAAACTTTCTTTTTATGTGAACTTATTTCTGTCTACAACAATATGGCTAAGAACCATAATAACCTACCAGGATAGAGAAGCATGAGTCTAAACATGGTATTTGAATATTTGTATTTTTCTGGTTCTTTCCCCTTTACTACATTTACTATGAAGTAAATATGGGGAATTAAGTATGGTAACAATTTTAGAAGCAATTTAAAGAATATCAGAATTATATATCATCTTTTTATTATGTGGGCACTTGTGAAATGCCTTTTCTCTTGCCATACATATTTTTCTTTCATTAAGAATTAGGTTTTCCCCTGGTGTTTATAATCTCTGTCTTCACTTTGAGCCACGTAATGCTTACTTGATACATCCACATTAAAAAGGTAAATTTTCTACAAGGAAATGTTTTTACTTTTTTTTTCCTGTAAGACTTTCCACATAATAAAACTCCAGCTTGGAAAAAAATGATAACACCAAGCACCAGGTCAGACAAGGCTTAAGTTTGTCTTGAGGGCTATTAGAAGCATTGCTCGTTAGAGTACTATACACAGACTCTTGTAGAGGGTTTCGGAGATCTTAAATACTCTAGACTTTGGTCATACATGACCTTCTAATACTCGAGGTGGGTGGAAATGACAGACTTTTTTTGTAACTGAGAAGAATAGTATCTCAAAAACCAATTATTCTGCTAAGTGTAGAGAACATAAAATTGTTCTTCAAAGTTACTTGAGAAAATGTGTCAGTGAGGGGCTGTGGAGATGACTTTGTGTTCAAGCATGATGGCCTGAGTTTAAATCTCCAGAACCCATGTAACAATTTGAGCTTTGTTTTCCCAAACCTGTAGCCCAATGTGGGCAGCGGTCAGAGACAAAAAGATTGCTGGGGCTTGCTGGCCACCAGCCAAATTCCAGGTTTATCTGGAGACCCTGTCTCAAGGGAATAAGGCACAGAGCACCTTTTTCTTGTCTCTATGTTTGTGCACAGGTATGCACACTATCCCTTCTTACACATGTGTGCACACCCACTGAGAGAGAGAGAGAGAGAGAGAGAGAGAGAGAGAGAGAGAGAGAGAGAGAGAGAGAGAGAGAGAGAATCATTTAATAAATACAAATAAAAAGAATGCCAATGAAATTGCCTCTAGAGTTATCAAGTGTATCTTTTGAGGGTAGACACGAATGTGCAGGTGACAAATTCAAAATGGTATTGTGGGAGATTTAAGGTTTTCTGATGAACTCTGGACATTACTGAGAAGTAAGCAGGTCAGAGATTTACTTTGAGCCTCTAGGTGTGTACAAGCTGGCATGTAGCAGAGGTGACTTGAAGGGCACTGGCTCTAGGAGGTGCTAAAGGAGTTTATCAGAAAATGAACTCTGAATTCACACTGCCATACTGAAGAGGCTTTTTGAGAGACACTTTGTCTTTTAAGGATCCCTGTAATCAGAAATAATGGTTACACCCTGTTATTCTTCACAAGTTTTGGCAACAGTGAGGCTGCTAAACAAAAAATAATAGACCTTGTTGAACTGTAAGTTTTGTTGTTTTTAATCTTAGTAATACCCACTTCAGTTGCAAATGAAAGTACTTGGAATTCTGTCTCAATTTAACAGGAAAAATTTCAATATAGCTGATATTGGAGCCCTATATACAAGTTTATGGGCTCCTAGTCCAACTGGTTAAGCCATAGGGGCTTTCTAAACAGTAGCCTAGAATCTAGTCTATAAGTCTTGTGTGAGTATAATTGAAAACTGGTTTGAATAAAAGGATAATTTATAATGCTGTTTCTTTTAAGTGAAACTCCATAAGCTTACGTTGCTCTAATTACCTGGGAAAACTTTGTAGCCCTAGTTCATTATAGCAAGGCAACTTCCCAGGAGTTAGTTTGCAAATTCAAATTCCATGCCAGAGATATATTTTCCAACTTCTCTGCTGCCATTCTCTCTATCTCTATATTTTTCTCCACTTCTAATAGATGAATTGCTTTCCTCTCTGCTCTTCGGTCTGTAAAATTACCAACCTGTGTGAACAACAGAATCTTTCCATTTTAATACATGGAAAAGAGGGAGAAGGGGAATGATGTAGGTTCCAAGATATTTAGAGTGGTCAAACTGTTCCAAGCCATCACCACCTGCTGTTTTTAATCATTAATGAGGCTCTCAGTTAGCTTTAATCTGGGAGATGAACCAAAAGAATGGTTTTGATTTTAATTTAATTGAAAAATGAGCTTATTGAAACAAAAAATGCCTCCAGCTTCTAAGAGTCAGGTTTTACCCTGCTAATAAACCAAGGCAAGTTAGAGACAGAAACTGAACTATCATTGATATGCAAAAGTAAATTATTTTAAACTTGGGAAACTTTTGTTATTGCCATGACTAGACAGAAAATTTAGCCCCCTTAATTCAAGCATTTATTGCAACCCACAGACACACTGCATATAAATATCTGTTCCATTTTTCTTTCTGGGAGACAAACTGATGTACAAAACAGTCGAACAGCTGTATTAATGTCAGAATACAAATTGATGACAAAGTCCAGAGTGCAGCTCAAAGTACAAATTATTTTTCTGGACTCAATGCTCATCAAACTGTTTGTACATTTCAGAAAAGTTGAGTGATTATCTGTGAGTTCTCTATTAAGCCTGAGTTTTTGTATACTGGATGATTTTGCTTAGTGGCAAAATGAAAACTCAGAAATACAATGCCTAAGCACCAAGTGAATTTCAAAGAACTATAGGCAGATCTTTGTTTGTGCAGACTGTCAATGTAGAAGGTTTCATTATACCTCCCTGAGCTTCACCAAACACTTTCAGATTTATAATTGATTTAAACTGAAATTGGACAGAAGGGAATCCTTCCTTCTTTGATGTAGAAAACATTACTAGTGGGTTCCAGTTAACTCGAGTGTAGGTACATCAAATCACACTAGTCTTCTGCTAACACAGCAAGTGAACACTTCCTGAATTCAGCTGCTAATCAATCTACTCAGCTAATGAGTCTGTAAAGAAACTGAACTACAAGAGCAGGCACCAAGAAACCAACATTTCAAACTCATCATCTCCTATTTACCTTTTGGTGTTTACTTTGCGATGCCAATTAGTGACCTTTAAACTATCTGTTCAGTCTTTTTCAAGGAAACACAGGTTACATTAAGGATTGTGTTAGTATAGTGTTTTTCATTATGAAGGAAAATGACTGACCGTTTAAGTAAAGCTTGAGTGATTATATTTGTCTGCCTTGTCTTTTCGACTGAATTTCTCTTGATTGCTTGAGTGAAGCTCAAGTTGTGTTTTGCTTCCTGTGGATCAATGAGCCGAGGAATGAATGTTGTAGTTTTGGAAGGAGTAAACATCTTTAAAGTTGAAATGCTCCTTAACTCAAAAGTGATAGGTTTTCAGATGGTCCCTCCCACCATTCAAAATACTGTATTTGCACATATAAGATGGAAGAAAGTATTATTTATCCCACCTAGTTCCATATTCCACTCCATTTGGTATGTCCAACACTTGCAAATAAGTATATCATTAAAGAAATAACATCGTGAACATTTGAAGCATGTTGGACCCTGTGTTTTTGCTTATCCATCTCCAGCACCTCTTACTGGTATCTTTCTTTTGTATTCTAAATAAAAAGTATCTAAAATAAATGATTTACAACTTCTGTGGGACTGAATAGCTAGATGAGGAAAATCTCCTAAATGAGATTTACAAAGCTAGACAATGTCTTACTTGACTTAGAAAAGGAGGGTATCTTCGAGGAGAACAATATTAATCATCACACAGGATCCTTTAGAGCTTAAAATTCTTATACCAGAAATTCAGAGTCAGAACTACATACTCAATTTGCAGCATTATTGGGAGTCTTTATGGCATCCTACATTTCTACTGCCATTAATATAGAACGTTTGAATCATAACGGTCTCTGGAATTACTGTGAAAAGTAACACATGTTATAATGTATTCTTTATCCTTTACAGCAACTATAAGTGGTAGACAATCATAGAATAAAAAAAAAATCCAAAGAACAAGAGACATTTAAAGTGAGGAGTAAAGTCAGACTCTTAGTAGACTGAGAAATGTACAGAATGTTAGAATGAAGTGATGAGAGACAAATGAATTAAAGCACACATATTTATGGTTGAAACTAAGATTGACAGGGATATAATGAGATAGAATCAAGATTTCCTTTAATATATGTGATGTAACTAACCCTCATAGGTAAGTCTGAGAATTCTGCTTCTCATTGGAGTCTTCTAGATAGATAGTGACCTATAAATACGGAGTTTAGCTGTTATGAGCTGGCTCTAATGAGAGAGTACAAATACTTTAATACTACTCCATGCTGGGCAGTAGTGATTAAAGGCGCATGCCTTTAATCCCAGAACTCAGGTGGCAGAGGTAGGCGAATCTCTGTGAGTTTGAGCCTAGCATGGTCTACAAAGTGAGAGTTCCAAGACAACCATGGCTTTTACACAGAGAAACCCTGTCTCAAAAAACCAAACCAAAACAACAACAAAAAACCCAAAAAACAAAAACCAAAAACAAAATAAAACAAAAAATAATAATAAAATTCCACAATATTCAAGATCAACATTGCCGGCCGTGCCACAAAGCATAGTGAAAATGAATACAGATTTTGGAATATGACAAATCAAGTTCCAGGTTAACCTTTGACAATTGGTGACTGTGGACCTCAGTTTAGTGACTCACTTGCAAAATGGGAGAATGACAGAAATTACCTATGAGGGTAGTTATGAGATGATTCAGGTAAAACACTTTGTCTATTTTCTGCCAAATAGTAAGTGTCCAAAACATAAACAGTAGATTGAGTCAGTGAACTAGCCTCTCATTTTGTTTGATATCAGCATCCCTATCCTCCAAAACTCCTTATCTGCTTGCTGTTGTCTGGAATCCTTTGAGTAGAGGTTGGCACACTGCATTTTATGACTATAGTTCAAATTTCAGGCATCCCACAGGAGGAGAGTAAATGCATGTTTTCAGATTCATTTTAAGTTGTAAATGATTTCTATTAGATATTGTTCCAAATTGGGGATTAGGTAGAGATGCAAGGAGGATGATTTATAGACATTGAATAGTCTTAGAGGAGGGAAATGCATAGAAAAGGGAGGCCAGACAACCTCACCAATTTACGCAGAGCTGTTAGTGTCCAAAAAAGCATTTGATAGTTGTTACTCAGTTTACTCACAGTGAAATGTGTAGATGTTAGAAAGCTCTATTCCCTGTCCAGTCATTTCTGTGAAGCAGCCTCTTGAGATATAAAAGATTATAGGATGTCCATGAAAGATTTGAAGTGAAGTCTGGGCTAATTTAAATAAGAAATTCATGTATTCTGGCACCCTGGTGACATAAGCAAATCTCTGATAGTGGTACCTCTACTTAGCCTTTCCTAGGTCACAAAATGCACAGCTCAGTCCCTAGGATCATCCATATTGCTCTTGCCTGCTCTCCTCTTGCTTCATTGCTCTTAAGCAGCTGACAAGTGGCAGATACCATTGTGATTCTTTTGTTATTGCTGTTCCTACATCATGGACAGACTTTCACACAAAAAAAAAAGAAAAAAGAAAAGAAAACACATCTTTCATTTCTAGTTTTCTTCTGAAAAGTCACCCTACAAATAAAGAATATAAAGAATCCCTTCTGTTCTTTTTCCTCTTCTAACAATGCACTGAAAAATGCCCAGCTCCTACCTGAAAGGTCATATCTCCTTGCCATATGAATGAGCTCACAGCAGGTCCATGGGGACACTGTCATCTGAGAAATGATGGGAATTTATGTACCTTTGGATTTCTGCCTGTTTTATAGTGGGAAAAGTGAATTTGTTAATGATTGAAAAAAACAAAAACCTTTCAACCTCAGGCTCTTACAAAGTTTTAAAATCTTAGGAGACAGCCACTCATTAAATGAAATGATAAATGAAAAAATAATTCTACCCTTGCATTCCGTATAATTGTTTGTCTCGTATTACTTTAAGTTATATGGCTCACCCTTACTGGTTCTATGCTATTGAGTCTAGCTAACAGGCCGCAATTTTGCAGCATAAAGTGTTTTGGCTTATGAAGGACCTTATGATGTATTTGCACTTGTCAGTATGCAAATGTTGAAAGGAGGGACAAAAGAGAACTGTGTGCAATTAAGGCTATGCACAAAGAACTTAGAACACAGGGATCAGCACCATGATTTTAAAAAGTCAAATTCATTCTGAAAATAATTTTCCTTTCATTATTTGACATTCCATGACAAATGTACCTGGAAGTACATAACTTCTCTAGACCTAAAAATCTAAATCCATGTACTATATGCAAAATATTAAAGATAATTATAGGTCCCTAAAATATTTTTATAGCACGTAGCTCAGTGGAACAAGGACTTGCAATTTCTATATTATTTGTTTATTACTCTGCCTCGGATAAGTCACTAACCTCTCAAAATTTCAGCTTATATGTTTATGAGGTATAGTGATGAGCAGTATGGCTAGGATCAATAACCATGGTGATGTTTATATGCATCACACTTCTTCTTAGGACACTATAATTGTTAATCAGATTGCTAGATTGCCCCCCCCCCCCCGTGCCCTTCCCTTTCATGTCCTGTTGACCTGGGTGCTTTCATCTCAGTGTGATCACATTTACCAACAAGGGCACTGACCTAAGAGTCAGGGACTTCAGGTTCTCATTACATTTCACAGATTAATAGCTGTGTGACTATAAACATGTTAAATGCCGGCCCAGATTTCACATCTGTATAATGAAGGCTATTGGTAGAATTGGCCAGGGAGATAGGTGGTGAGAATTGAATGAGATAGTAATGTATGACAAACATTTAGCACGATGCCTGTTCTTTAGTAGGTACTCAAAATGGAATTGCCGAAAGTGAATCATTCTTGATTTCATCTCCCCCATCTCATCCATGTGTCTTTCCCACTTTATAGTACGAGCAAAATAGTCCTGTGAGTGGCCTTGCTTGGTCTGTGCTGATCTCTTCTTTCTGTGATGCTCTGCTTCTGTATCTATGTCCATGATTTTTGCCATGCTAATTCATGGCTTGCCTGTGTTTTAAATGCAGGAAGAGAGAGGGGCTTGACAATTGTTAAAGCCCTTCCACTGCTGAGCTTTCTTTTATCTGATTTTGGGTTCAGGGCACAACCTTTTCAGATTCCTGAGCACATAGCCATTTGCCGGTGGGTCTGTAATGAGTGCCATATTCAAGCTAACAGATGGTATGGTGTGCTTGCTTTGAGGGGTAATTGTTCTTTCATCTTAATTTCCTCCCTTTGGCATTCATTTGTTGGAAGCAGCTCAATGGCAATGTCATAAAGCTTGGGGTAAAAAAATCAAATTGAAGTAGCAGGTCACTTGTCTATCAAAAAATATAGTTAAGCTAAAATCTGGTGAAGGTCTACCAGAGAAGAGGCTTTTAACCCTGGTATTAGGGAGCAAATAAGTCTTAAGGGTACAATGGACTTAATTCTCAGTTCATTCCCTCTTTCTTAGTTGGTAAGTGTCTCTATTTTCCTTAAAGATTGACAACTCCTCCTGCTTGGCTAAAAGGTCGTACGTCATACAGTTCATCTATTCTTCTGAAGCTAATACTTCAATCCCTTTCTTCTATGGGCCACTGCTGTTTTAACTACAGTCTCCTTCCTCCCTTCCCTCTACATACTTTTACCTTGATATTTCTGGTCTAGGTCTTTCTCTATGCCTCCTGTCTTCAGGTTAGCCTTATATTCTATGCTCTTTGTGTTGAGGGACAACTTCATATACTTTACTTTTATAGGAAATGGAGAAATAGTCAATGGCACAGAAAATTTTTGCTAATTTTTCCCAAGTCAGTTACCCTTTATTAAACATTTTTTTGTGACTTCTTTCATGTGGTTGAGTTAGGCTCCTTCTTACCTCTTCTAGTTTCCCACACAGCTCATAGGGGATCTCACATGTGCAAGTGTTCATCAATTCATTCTAAATACTACTAAACATTTAAGTCATCTACCAATGTTTGTTCCCCAGGGAAGTTCTCATCCATGTCATCCTACAGATTCTAGTTGTGAAATGATTGACTGTAACACAGAACATAGATCAGAAGAAAGTTTCTGCTTCCTACATATGTGACTCCAGGGTATTGTTTTTCTACTTGAAGTCTCAAAGGCTACTGGATTGGCAGAAAGTTTTCATCATTGGTATAAAAGGGCTGCCTCTTCCAGTTTGGAAGACATGTTGCTTCAGGAAAATGCAGCAGAACCTAGCATGATGCCAAAAAGATCAAGGAGTAAGAAGCATTGCTATGAAGTGAGGGAAATAATGGGTTTGCTTTAACTACCCTAAGGGGCATGTTTGATAGTACCAGGTGTGTCTACTGCATCGGCATCCTTACAGTTGCTGGTCTTTCACTTTCTTACATTTTATGTGGAATTTGCCTGCTGTGTTATCTGTGTCACTGGCAATCCCATTTTCCGCAACATGCCAGTGGAATCACAGCTTAACTCTTCTTGCCTTCCTACTCTATCCTTGCTGGTCTCTTGCTCCCATTGGTGTCTACCCCACTCCCACACCACATCAAATGCCTACTAAAATCAGTTTTTAGTTTCTCTTCCTTGTCATTTCCTCTGACTTGGGCTCTTTTGGATCAAACTATTCTATTCTTTTCTGGCCTATTGAAGTACAGCTTTCGTGAGGCACAGTCATTCTAGATTTGCTTTTGTTTTGTTGAGAAAAGATCTTGTTCTGTAGCTCAGGATGTTTTATTTTTTTATTTGAGATCCTCTGCCACAGCCTCTCTAGAGCTTTAAGAATACAGGCATGAGCTACCATGCCATGCTTTTTGTGTGTGATAGTGTATGTACTGGTAACTTGGAAATGACCATTTCTCAATGATGATGCAAAAATATTTTTCATATTGTTAAAATATATCATAGTCACCCTGGATTTCTAAATAGCCATTATTGTATTTCCCCTCCCTTTTTTTGTTTTGGTTTTTTTTGTTGTTGTGTAGATGGGGGGAGTCCTGTTTAAGCACATGGATTGAAGTCCTGGGATCTGCACTAACTCCCTGTATGATCTCCAGGACCTTTCTGTCTGTGAGCCCCTCAGTCCTTTACCTGTATTGTAGGGCTGGTAATTTAGAGGGGCTCACTGTTGCTAATGTCCTATTTAGCATACTAGAGTTTATTTAGCATGAAAAGGTTATTGGGGGACTCTAAGTTTGAACTTTTCTCTGTTTCTAAAGGACAAGGCAGATCAGAAAATCTGATTCTTAGTTATGAGGCTGGGGGGGTCTAAAAATCCTTCCATTATTATGAAGGATATGGAGATTTAAAAAAATCGGTCAATTTAGGTTGTGTTAAACGTTGTGAGATTCTTCCTCTTTTTGGTTTTTATTTGCATGTGTTTAGCTTTCAAAGTGTGTATATTTGTGGAAGTGGTCCTCTTTTCCGTGTACATCCAATTCATGTTCTCATCTTCCTTCGCCATTTCTGAATAGTTGGCAATTTTCAACTTAATTAGGTCTTTCCCCTAAGTGAAGAACACAGCTGTTTCCTCTCTGATGCTTTGGCAGCTGCCTCTGCCTTTCTCCAAATGGAATGATTAGCTCTTTCCTTTGATTTCTTAACTGGCCATTAGTTCAGGACTACTAGCCCATTTCCTGTATCTTAGACCTACCAAAATCCTATGGCCAGAGTTGCTCCAACTTACCTTGAGGGCCTTTAAGTCTTTTTGGGACTTAGTCCATATGGAATGTGGGCCTTATCAATCCTTCAGAACTGCATTTACCTTACTATTCCCAGTAATTCCACTGCTTAGCCTTTGGAGATACTGATCTATGAGGAGAACTTAGCCTAGCATCCATGGTTTGGTTTTAGTGGAGAAACAGAAGAAAAAGACACTATATATTCCTTGAATTAAATGGGCCTCATTTGTCACAGACTCTCTACTTTGATTTTAAAGAGCCCTCTTGCCTATCCATCTTTCTGTTTTAGTTTTATGTACCTCCACTTTAGAAAGTGATTGCTATTTTCTCTAGGTGTTTTGACTTCATCTATGTCCCTGGCCTTTAATTTTATGATTCCACTTTCATTGTTGGAATTTCCTCTTATCATGCCTTTCTCCTGCTTTCACAATAAAAGTCAACTTCTGTATTCCTCCTCACCTCCTTTCTCACATTATGCCCCCTGCTAATCAATGGGAAAACTTCCTGTACTGTCAGCTTAGTGCTGTGTGGTGATATTTTATTTTTTCACCCTAATAAAGCTTATCTGGGGATCAGAGGAAGAAGCCAGCCACTGTATTAAACATAGAGGTCAGGCAGTGGTAGCACACACCTTTAAATCCAGCATTCGGGAGGCAGAGATCCATTCAGATCTCTATGAGTTCAAGGCCACACTGGGAACAGAGCCAAAAGTGGTGGCAAATGCCTTTAATCCCAGTGCTAGTTAACCATAGAGGTCTGGAGGTCTGGACAGACAGACAGGAAGTGATAGAGCTGGGTGGAAAGAGGAAGTGATAAAGCTGGGCAGAGAAAGGAAGTAGGATGGCAGTACACTGAAAGGCATATGAGGCGTGAGTATACAGGAAGTAGCTCTCTTGGGCTGAGGATTTCCTAGTGGTAAGAACTTGTGGCTTGGCTTGCTCTATTCCTCTGTTCTCCATACAAGCTTTATTTGTTAGAGCACAAATAAAATATCACCACAGTGCTGCCTTTCCAAATGTGAGTGGTACAACCAATTTGGTTTGCCTGATCCAAGTACCTCATTCAATTTAATTCTTCATAAATAGCATATTAGGCATCTTGTCAATATTTCCTGTCTGAAGTCTATTTTTTTTTAATTTGAATATATTCTGCATATATGTGTTTCCCTCCATTAAATGATGAGATCTGTAACAAAGACAATAGCCTAGTGCCTAGGAAGAAAAGCAAGCATGAGTGAAACAGCATTTCTTACATTCTCTGGTGTATGCAAGGTCCAGTCTTTGAAACAATTGTATGCACCATGTAACTATATCCATCTGCTTGCATCTTGCCTCTACTTGAGAGACCAAGCACCAAATACTGTTTGTACTGTTTAGGATTTCATAGTTTCTCCTACCATTAACCCTTCTGCTCAGAGCCCTGTGTTCACATCCTTTATTTGCTTCTTTCTTACTATCCACGGAAATATTTACTTGTTCAATGCTCTGTTTCTTCAAGGTCCTAATTCTTTCCAGGGACTTCTTAAACAAACTGCTCTCTCCTTTTCAAATAGTACTTGCATCTTAATGTAAATCTAATACAAAAGAATGACCTTGGTGGCGTTTGGGTCATCAGTGTAGCCTAATGTGGTGATGTCTTTAAGAGAAAGTATTTCTTAGCATCCTTTTCTTTGTATTCCACTGGTAGTTGGAAACATAGTAAAGGATGAGACCAGCTTGGACTCATAGCTCCCAATGAGTTAGAGCTTTCTCTATGTGTCTGTAATTACACCTAAAATGTATTGAATTCTTCTTCCACATTTCTAGACATTCTTTAAAGCCCAGTGTTTTTTTCTTTTTTCTTTTAATCATTCCATCAATCTCAAGGTTAGTCTTATTAGTCTTTTCTCCCAGATAGGAAAAAATCCAAGAAGTCATGGTTATTTTAAGTAACTTCCATGACAGTGCCATGAAGTCTCAGAGCTTGGACTGAGAGGCAGTTTTGCTCCAAAGTCCACAGTCATAAACTCTTTGCTAGACTGCCCTTAGAAGGAGGGTTTCCTTTCACATAACTCAGCTTCACTGAGAAAGGCTGGCTTCTTACGTTCTGTGGAGGTGTAAACTTTCCCTTTGATGTGAAGCAGGTTAAGTCTTGAGTGCCTCTAGTAAATATGGGTCATGCCCCATTTTTTTCTTGAGAGAATTTTGCCTTTGGATAAACGATTGGAGCAGAAATGTTTGCCTTTAAAAAAAAAAAACCCAGCAGTTTGCAGTCTTCAGCACTTCCTGTGGCTTTAGGCTCTTAGCACACACAGTGTCAAGCTAGGATCAAACTTACACCTTATCTTTTCTTTACTTTAGGCCTTGATGGGTCTGTGGGGAGGGCTCCTTGGCGTTGTTGAGCAGGATTTCAGGTAGGGGTTCCATGAAGGGGAGAACAGACTCATCTATACTCTCAAGTGCCAGACTGGCAAGAAACCCTGCTTCACTAAAGTAATTTACTCTGTCATTTTAAAGATAATGATAAAATGAATCCTGAAGTGGGTGGTCGTGTTTTCTGGTAGTACTGCTGTTCCATCTGGAGGAAGTTATCATTGGCTGCTGCTTATTTAGTAGCAGATAGAAAGCCTCACGCCTTTGGGCTGCCACAATCATGATAATGAACATTATGTTCAGAAGGGGAGCATTCAGACTCTTTCCCAGTCGCCCTTATCATGACACTGGGAATTTAATACATTCATTTATTCTTCTTTCAAGAAATAGGATTAAATTCAGAATGGAGCAGGGAGCAGTCTTAGTCTTCTTTGCATGATCTTCAGGGGCTGTGCAGTTCCAGCTGTGTAAACATGATTGCAGAACTTAGGTATTGACTAGTGGGGGAGGATTGCAATTTGGGTGAGGCACACCATGGCTGGGATGGAGCCAGACATTCTTCCACCCACTTTAGTCCACACCCTGCGGGGTCGGCTTGCTCAGCTCCTAGAGTCAGAAGTGAAGATGGGGCAGCTGGAGTTAATTACACTGTTATAGCTTCATATCTGTGAGGGATGAGAACTAGGCAAGGGTTAGGAAAAATCATATCCTCATGATACTGTACTTACAACAGTAGGAAACAAAGAAATGGCAGGTATTGGACAAAGTATGGAAATGTAAAATATTAAATACCACAAAAAATCTAAAAATGCCTGTTAAAGCTGCAGCTGAATTTACATTCAATTTGTTTTTCCTTGTGGTGACAGGAATGAAGGGTGGGTAATATTTAGTTGATTGGAGAAATTTAATGTTGTAACCAGTAACTGGAATCAGCTTTGTTCTTTAGATTTGTTTAAGTTTTGAATTAATATATAATTTTATAGACCTCTAAAATCTGAGCATTATTATTATGGAATAAGTGTGATTTCTTCAAAATAAATGCAAATATTATGGACCATCCAATCCTTCCACCATGCCTCTCTCCACAATTATACAGGAAGTTGGATCTGCTCAATTCAGTGGTCTAAACTCTAGTGATTGAAAGGCACATAGGCATACATATGCCTGAGCTCCAAAATATGAACTTTCTGAGGAGATAGTAGGCTTTCATGATGTAGATTTTCCATCTTATTCTTGGGAGGGATAATCACCAGATGAAACAGTGATAGTTGGATTCCTAATGGGTATGGATTTTAGGACATATTTGTGATCAGGGAAGAAAGAAAAACATTACTTTTTCAGTGCACCAAAGTGGCATTGTATTTAGGTGTAAACCAGTTGGTGATATTCATTCTTTACATAACTTGTTATTGAAGGACTTCCTTCTGATTGGATTTGAGCCTGTTCCATGAAAAGGAACTCTTGGCTGGCACTACAAACTTGGTGAAGAGCCTCTGGCTGAGGAGACCACAGGCCCAGGGTTGGTAGGTTTACATACTACTGATGCTTTGCTAAATGGACAAATTCTCTTCTAAGTATTTCCATTTATACTCATCGATTAGTGATCCTCTCAACCTTAGTCTGGGAAGCAGACTTTTTGCAGTAGGTGATAGTTAATGCAGACTCATTACTGGACAAAGCATTGAGAATGAGCCATGTTGAATCCTCAATCCTAAATGGGACATCTGTATCAACCTCTCCAAGGCCCAGGGAGCATCAAAGAAAAAGGGAAGAAGAGATTATAAAAGGCAGAAGATGGGGAACAGTGTCATGAGATGTTGTCTCAGAATATAACGAGACTGTTGCAGTCGCGAACACACAGTAACTGTGGCTAAATACACAAGACCTTCACATACAAAAAAATGCTTGAAAGTGGGAAGGGGCTGTTTGGGAAGAAGGAAGTCAACCAGAATGGGAGGGGAATAAGACAGTAATGGAGATGGATAGGACCACTATCCATTGTATACACATTTGGGATTGTCATAAATTAACAAAAAAGCAAGATCATTTTCCTGAGCCATTCAGTTCAAACCATTGTCTCTGAAAATATTCATAGGATGGGAAGCTATGAATTGAGAAAAGAATGCTGTGTTGATAGAACTCTGAGTTTGAGTCATTCTACAAGAATTAAAAAGTAGAAAGGTGAAAAAGTTCAGTAAATTACTGTTGATGATCAATATTGGAATGTCAGTGAAGTCAGAGATTCACTAGAGAAATTCACACATACACAGGCATTCTTTTGTTCAATAGCTGTGGGATTCCTAAGAGATGAAAACATGCCTGCAGAGTACCCAGCAGGAAATCTAGGGACATCTCCATCTTCCATCATATTCAACTGACATGTGGGAAGTCTTGTCAATACTGTCCATGTGTTGCCTCTGGGACTTCAAACTGAGATACCTATTAACTGTGCTGCATGCTGTAATTGTTTCATGTGCAGAGCATCCTATAACATTTAGCTAGTGGATGCCTGTCTGAATCATTAAGTGTGAGCATTATGTGTGCCATAACAGCATTGGAATTCCTGCAACTAAAAGGGAAACACACTTGGCTTGTACTTCATCCACAATCACTTACACTTAAGCTATTGATAGTTGATTGGGATCTGTAGCATGCTGGGTTTGTGCCATAGACTTCTAAACATATTTGATGGGTGGAACAGACAGGGAGGCTGTGGGTTTTGGCAAGCTGTGGCTCCCATTAGTCAGGCTGACTGTGTCTGACACTAAAGACTCCAATTCACCAAGATGAAACTAACTTCTCTAGGCTTTGGCTGATGGCCCAATGATCTTGACATGAAGGGCAAGAGAAGGCCAGTGTTACATTAAGCTATGAGTTTCCACTGAGTAAATAGTTGAGTAGTTTACTGAATGGTCTGTTTTTTTTTTCTTTTGGAAAAAATATAAAGTTTATGGTACCTTTTTAGAAACTGAAGACATTGCTAAGATTTAAAGTTTTTTGTTTTATGGCAAATGTTAAAATGTGAGCTCTTTCATAGGGTATGCAGACTAACTGTATAGTTAATATTCCTGTCCTTAAGGTTTTTATCTTGTAAGCAGTGTTGGTAACATATCCTACTAAGGACATTCCAGACACAGCTGTTTCTAATAATAGGCGGGTCCCCACAGAAATGTCAGGCATATTCTGAAGGGTCTTCGGTAGAACAGAGGAAATGTCTCCAGAAAATGGACTGTTTCCATTGTCAGTGGTTTTCCTGGCAGACACTTGCCCATTACTATTGTCTTTCATTGACTCCCTGTAGCTCACAGAGGTATGAGTTTTTAGCAGAAAAATCTGCTATGACAAGGAAAGGCCACAAAGCTGAAGGAAGAGAAATGAGGTCTGAAGAGAGATTGTAAGATGAGTGGATATTTTGGTCACAGCAGAAAGGAGCTGAACACTGTGGAATGGAGACAAGGAAGATGAGATACAGACAGGAATGGGAATTAATCCATCAAGGTACTTAATATTTAGAGGTTGGAATAAAAGTTTCATTGAGCAGTGGAAGCTTCTTTCATGCAGTGTCTATGAATGTGATGAAATTTTGTAAAGACAGTTCAGTCTTAAATACACTGTGGGAGCTGTCAGTGTGCAGTTCACAGAATTGTTCAGTCTAGTGCATAATCAGTCTACGATTCCCCTGTTCTGAATAATCTGTGGGGTGTGGTCAAAAGAAAGTAAATAGTACAGATGGATGATTTACTCTGAGGTGAGTTCAAGAGCTTTCTTAAAGAAAGGGGAGATATGAGCATCTTCTTTAACCTCTTCTGTTGGTTTTTGTTTTGTTTTGTTTTGATAGAGTCTTGCTCTGTAGCCTAGCTGGCTTTGAACTTGTGAGCCTCCAGCCTTCTCTCACTCTGGTGATGTCATTATAGGTGTGGACTTTCACAGCCAGCAACATTTAGTTTCTTTTGCCGGCGGCGGCGGTGGTGGTGCACGCCTTTAATCCCAGCACTCGAGAGGCAGAGCCAGGCAGATCTCTGTGAGTTCGAGGCCAGCCTGGGCTACAGAGTGAGTTCCAGGAAAGGCACAAAGCTACACAGAGAAACCCTGTCTCGAAAAACCAAAAAAAAAAAAAAATAAAAAAAAAATAAATAAATTTACTTTCTATAGTGGAGGCTGGCCTTGAAATCCTGACCTTCCTGCCTCTACCTCTCAAGTGGTGGATGATAGGTGTTGTACAACCATAACTAGTCACATCTACTAACTGGACAATCTGTTTGATAGCTCTCTTCAAATTTTTCTGGCTTCTTCAAAGTTCCTGGGTAACCTCAGGAACATTTAGATACTGTGATTATTTTTAATTTTAAATATTAGTTAGTGTTAGAGGTTTTTTTTTCCTGGACCTCCTGTGTCTAGTTGGGAGGTACAGAAGGAAGGCAAGCTCAATCTTCATGTCCTTAGTAAACAGACATGGCCAGAAAGAAAGATTGTTTTTAATGATCATGCAGACAAGAAAAATTTTCATTTCAGTCTGTTAAACAGCATAAAAATGTTTCTCAAGCACTGGGTTCACATGTGTCTTTTTTTTTATTTAAAAGTTTTTTTTCCATTTGCATACCAACCACATTTCCCCCTCCCTCCCCTCCTTTCATTTACCCCTCCCTTCCCCCACCCCACTGCCCATCCAGTCCTCAGAGAGGATAAGGCCTTCCATGGGGAGTCAGCCAAGTCTGGCATATCAAGTTGAGGCATGACCAAGCCCCTCCCCACTGTACTGAGGCTAGCAAGGTATCCCTCCGTAGGAAATGGGCTCCAGAAAGCCAGTTCATGCACTAGGGATAAATCCTGATCCCACTACCAGTGGCGTCACAAACTGTCATCCATGTTCTGAGGGCCTAGTTCGGTTCTATGCAGGTTTTACAGCTGTCAGTCCAGAGTCCATGAGGTCCCACTAGCTCAGGTCAGCTGTCTCTATGGGTTTCCCCATCATGATTTTGACCCTTTTGCTCATATGATCCCTCCTCCCTCTCTTCGACTGGACTCCAGGAGCTCCACCTAGTGCTTAGCTGTGGATCTCTGCATCTGCTTGGTTAGTAAGCTACTGGATGAAGGTTCTATGATGACAATTAGGGTAGGATGGTCTAGTTGGGGGAGGGACAGAAAGGGAGAGCAAGGAAAGAGATATCATGATAGAGGGGGCCATTATGGGGTTAGGGAGAAACCTGGTGCTGGTGAAATTCCCAGGAACCCACAAGGAAGACCCCAGCTAAGGCTCCAAGCAGTAGTGGAGAAGGTCCCTGAACTGGCCTCCCCTGTAATCAGATCAATGACTACTCTGTCATCACATGTGTCTTTTTAGTGGCGGTTACACAAGGAATTTGATTCCTTCCAAACAGTTTGCCCACATTTGTCTCTTGAGTAGTCTATTGAACTACCAAGGATCTCCTATATTGGGATGGACAACAGGGTGTTAAAAATACAAACTTTTCAGTTTGCATAAACTCTGTACAAAACTTCATACTCTGAAGAGTGCAAAGATTTCCCAAGAGAAGAAAATCATTTGTTAGTGCCCTTGTTTGTTAATGTCCTATAAACATCTTATCCAGGAAGTTATATTAGCATTACAACTCTGTGTACAACTCCCCTCCCGTGTGTGTGTGTGTGTGTGTGTGTGTGTGTGTGTGTGTGTGTGTGTGTATTCAGAGTGTTCTTGGAATGCTTCCTGAAGTCTTCTAAATACCATTTTTATATGTCCCATTCTCTTTTTTCTTTTCAAAGCTTTCCACTCCCAGCTCAACCCATTGGTCCATGGATATTAGATAAAGAACTGTGCTATGTCTTAATATATGAGCAAATGATTACCTTTAGCTCTTTAACTCACCATCATTTGCATTTTCCCAAAACTGGTTATTTCATTTGCATTTTTAATGATAACATAGATTAGTTTCTGTTCACAACTGATTGAAACAAATTAAAAAAAAACGAAGTTGTATTAAGGGGATAAGAAAACTCTAGGGCCAAAGAAGCTTTTTCTGTAATTAATAATTTCAATTTACTCAGAGTATTTTCATGCTAAAGTCCAACATTTCATGTTAAACACTTCTGCACCTTCTGTCTTCTGACTGCCAAATTGGAATATCTGAGACTGGAAATCATGTAGGTTTGAATGAAGCTTCCAGTTCTCAACTCCCAGTGCTGTCTGGTTTTCTGCCTGGACTGCTCAAGGCTTCTCTCACCACTGCATAGAATTTGCTCATTGGCTCTATGTTTCACAGATCCAGCCATGAAGGATACACGTTTAACCAACAAGGGGAAAATGCAGCAGGATCGGAGGTTAGGAGATGCAGTCTTTTGGAAAAAAAGAGATTATGCCAAGGGTACCTGCCAATGGACACAGAATTTAAATTTATGAGTCTATTTTTCAGCACTATTGTGATTTGTTCTCTTGTCTTAATTTGTGAATGGAAATAATTGTTAAGAACTAGTAGTGGTGTAGGTGGTGACGTGAGGAGTGGGGAAATGAAGAGAAATGGAGGGGTGGATTTGGTTGTTATGGTCTAGGCTTACTATGCATCAGTTACTACAAGATATTTTTCTAAAACTGTGTCAGTGTTTTAATTCAGGTTATTTTAGCCCAAGAGTTTTCTGCTACTCCTGTGGGCACAGTTTTGAGTCAACTCAGGGAAAACCCCCACAGCTGTGGCCCAAATAGATAGCAAAGCTTCTTTAACGCTCTATGGAGCTGCCATGCTCTGCATCAGTGAGGAGTTGGGGAAAGCCAATGGCAAGGAGGGTCACAGTGAAGCATGCCTGTGTTGAAGGTATAAGGGCCATTTCCTTCTGGATAAGTTCATAGGGCAAATGTAGGATATCCTCACATTTTCTGACTTCTTCAAAGAATAGATTAATTGATCTTTCTTCTGAATTTGTGTAATTGATTGTGAGGCAGCACCTAATAACATGCAGCCTGCTTTCCTCTAAGTGGGGTGATTAAGTGGACAACCCCAAAAGAATAACTCTATGTAATTTTAAAGAAAAGGAGCATAAGAACAAAATTGAGCATTGTCCAGGAGAGACGGATAATGACAAATAAACAGAAGGTGACGTTTGATCCCTTCAATTTTAGTATTCATTATTCATAGTTATTATTCATAAATTCTAGCACAATTGTTAGGTCTGCACCCCGGTGACACATTTGCATTTTATTTTAAGTTGATTTCTACCTAGTTGTGCAAATCAAGATTTCATGAGTTGAGTGCTCTTCTATACTCACTTCTATATGTTTTACATTATTATCTCCACCATCTATTTCACTATTCTACCCAATATTCCACCCCAAAAGATTTCTAACACAGAAAAGTGATATTTGAATATATTTCCCTAAGGCAATCAATTTACTTTTAATTTGTCTGGAACTAAGCTTTTCTTTGTTGCAAGAAAGAAGGATTGAAACTGCTATAAAATTTATTTGCTTGCAGGAAGATATCTGAAATGAATTTTTTAATGATTGTGCTGTTTGCTGTACCCAGAAGCAGTGTCATCACACTACAGCATTCCAGATGGTTTCTGAGTTACACTGAACCATCAAGATAATGCTCAAAGTTTCTGCAAGGCCTCTGTTGGTAACAGATAGTCTACCTTAGGTAACTAACAGATACCAATGCCCCAACATTCCTGCTTACTTCCAGTGATCATTTCCAGTGATTACTATTCAGCTAAAGACACAGCACACTAGCCCTTTGAATCACTGTAAACAACATGATTGGTTTACTAACCATTTTATTTTCAAAGCCCAATGAGTGATTGGAGAATTACCAACATAGTCTTTTAATTTGCCCTGTCAGTCCTACAAACTTGGGAATTAAAAAAAAAACCTCTAAGGAATCTGAAAGTTACAATTGCAATACGTTTATTGACTCATGGCCAGTATTGTCCTTTCCACAAAACCAAGTGTCCTGGGACTTAACTGAAGGAAATGTCAGTTCCTGTTAAGGAGAACCCTGCTGCTGGATGTTCCTCCTACCTCCAAAATTAAATTTTCATTTTAAAAATGGAAGTGTTTTGTTTTCAGTGCTGGGTGTCAAACCCAGAATCTCCCGTGTGTTAGGCAAGCACTCTTACTATTAACCTATGTTCCCAACCCTGCTACAAGGGAGTTTTTTTTCTCCTGGTTAACCTACCCTATCTTTTCTTGCTTTATCTGCCAACATTACTTATGCTATCCTTACTATGTGTTTTTGTCTCAGGCACGCAAAAGCTCAAATCTACCACAAAGTGGCTTTTGTGCAATTCCGTAATGTACTAGTAGTTTATTTTTCTGGGGAAACCAAATTATAGCTAAGTTTATGTTCAGAGCTCCTGGTAAGTACATTGTAAAGACTCCACTTTGCAAGCAGCATAAATAATTTCTGAACATGTGAAATGATCTGATTGTGTTTAATCTATGCAAAATGAAACAAATGGATTGAATTCTTCAGAGACCCAACTAGGTGTTGTAAGAGTCCCACTTGTATGGGCTAAGGTGCTTAATTTTGTGAGAGTCTTACAGTGAGACCCTTGAAAACAGTCTCATGTCATTCAGAATTGCAGTATCCCAGTGCTCCACATTGTAGGAAATAGTTCAGGACCTACGTCATCTCATATCTTATCTATAAAGATGCATTTTCAAATGGTTTCTAAGCACTTAGATGAAACCCAGCACTTTGTCACACAATTTTTTCCATCACAGAAGACAAATACAAAGATCTTAGTCTACTCAGTCTCTGCTTGTCTCGGTCACTGTCCCCACTTCTCATTCCTCTGCCTCAATTTTCTGGGTAGCCCTTTGCTTCATTTCCTTGCTCCCCATGTATCAACACAAATGATTTATACTTATACACATCTTGATATCTGTTCTTTATGGACTGGATTGAATTGAGCACCAGTACAAAAATGAAAGTGCCAGGAACTATTGTGATTGCCAAAATTGCAACTTAGATCATATGAACTGCACATGCCACACTGTCATCTATCATAAATATTAAATTCTCAAGCACTTATACTTCCAATATGTTTTAACTTTGTCTCTTCAACTAGCTCAGCACTAAAGATTCCATTGAAGATAATTCGATTTCTTTGAATTCTGAAAGAGCCATCTTTTAAATCCATTTCCATGTTCCATTGGTGCTAAATGAATTGCAGGTGAACAGACCATGAATGAGGAGAAAGGGTTATGTACCACTTGGCATCAGAGGCTGGCTATTGGGTGACATTTGATAACTAATGCTGATCTGTCAAATTGTCTGGGACAAGGTTGGAATTCATCTGTCTTTTCAGCTGTCTTCCCCGTGTCGAGCCCAAAGTAAGCTTTATAGAATTTCTAGTGTTTATCAACCATTCTGCAAATGCCATGATAGGCTATTAGGACTGGCTTTTTCTCCCTCTTCTGGCCTCTGTTTTTGGCAACATCCCTTTGCCATTCTCAGTAACTTTGTTTTGATATCCCATTCCCACCCTCACCCTTCTCCACCAGAAGCTGTTTTTATTCTTCCTCACTCCATAGCATTTGGGTCCCATTTACTAAATGTTCTTCTTAACCAAAGGAAAAAGATTGTCTTAATTTGATAACGGACCCTTTTATTACCACTGGTATTTCTTTTTTCTTTTTTTTTTCTTTTTTTTTTTTTTTTGGTTTTTCGAGACAGGGTTTCTCTGTGTAGCTTTGTGCCTTTCCTGGAACTCGCTTTGGAGACCAGGCTGGCCTCGAACTCACAGAGATCTGCCTGCCTCTGCCTCCCGAGTGCTGGGATTAAAGGCGTGCGCCACCACTGCCCGGCCCACTGGTATTTCTTAATGTGTATACCTGAATAAATGAAAAAATATAGGGAATTTTCGCCGTGTGATAAGGACTGGTTTGCAGAGAACACTTTTTGACATCTATCAAATAATTTCACATCAGTATTTCAAGTGTCAATCACAATTCTGCCACTCCACTGATTTTGTCTGCTGTGTATCAGAGCATTATAGGACTAAGGGCTGCTAAGAAGTAGGGGGCTAAAGAAGTGGAGAACAAAATGAATGATTTGGGAAGGAATAAAGGCAGAGGGTAGTAAGATACAAGTAGCTATTTGTAGTAAAATCTGTAATTCAAGTTTCATCAGAATTAGACTGGCCACAGGATGGTTTAGTACTATTGGCTCCTAAGTCTGTAAAACTGTGCCAGCCTTCACGGATGTCCCTTTACATGTTTTACAGATGGAATACTGTCTTTTATGGTTAAATTTTTACTTTATGAAGTGAGTGTAACTCCACTCCCCTATGGCTTTGAGAAGTTATTCTTAAGTCTTTATTGAATTTTGTTAGATAATTAGAAGGTACTTTTTTCCTGGTATCTGAACATCCACGCAAAGCCAATTCTCAAAATATCAATCAGATCCAAGCAAACAAAGAATGTCTGAGTTCCAGTGCTTCTTGCTCTTAGCAGTTTATCAACATTCCTGCTTGCCCCCTTTTCGTTGAGCCCATTAGCACTTTGAATACTGTGTCAAGTTATAGAAACAGAATAGATGTTCTTTCTTCAGACTCCGAAGGCTTTGAAAGTGCCTTTAGGAATTCTTTCTTGAATAATTCTTCCTTTTGGTAATTCCCCTGCATAATAGATTGATACATGAACTTTGTTATGAAGTCTTGTAATATTTTTCAGTAATAATTTTGCCAGAGTATACCAGCTTCTCCCGTAGATCTGAAATACTTATCTTAGGTCATATTAGTCTTATATTTTATGGGAATCAATGACAATTTTTAGATGTTAAGAAATAGTGTTTGATATTTGAACAGCACATTCAGTTTATAATCTACACTTTTAAACTTAGTTAAAAATTCATAAGTTATCACAGTACAGTCCCTGCTAACTATTGCTAGTATAGGAAACTTCCAGGTTGAAACAATTATATTTTCAATTGGTTGTAAAATGCATACTAGATCTCTTTAGAACCACCCCAAACCACTTGTCACTTGACTAATGTTTCTCAAGTTCCACTTTTATTGCCCTTGACAAAGTGACACAGATTACTTTTTAGGTTTCTAAACTGTTTCTATTAGCTAGAACATTTATTTCCAATTTCAAGAGTTGCATCAATGCCATAGTATCTCGAGGATCAATCTAGATTTCTTTTTGTTCTTTCTGTACTTTATATCATTCCATTAAGTTAAACTGTTATTCACTATTACTCTATAATGGCCTTTTTGCTACTTTTATTGGGTAGGGGAAAATCAGATTGGCATAATGTTTGTTCATTTAGAGCTTTAAAAAGCAAGCAAAACATACATGACTTAAACAAGTAATTTCAAGTGGGATGAGTGCTATGAAAGGGAGATCCTTTGAATCCTATCTTAGTCTAAGGGATGGTTGAGTGATTCCTTAGAATGTTGAGAAAGTGAAATTCTAGTTGGGACTTCAGGAATAATGTTATCTGCCATGAGTTGTGTTCATGTATTGGAAATAAAGACTCCACTAAAGAAAATAAATAGCCTAAATAAAGGGGAATTTATTTTGCCTCTTATATAAGATGAGTTCAGTTCTGATGAGGTAACTCTAGATTTTCAGTATCTCAAGGTCCTTATATCTTTCTATTTTGCCACTCATAAGGCTCATGATTTTTAAAGAGTTACTGCATTTCTATTAAGACAGATACTGTAATGTCTTTAATTCCAGAACTTGAGAGGCAGAGGCAGGCAGATCTCTGTGAGTTCAATGCCAGCCTGATCTGCAGTGTGAGTTCCAGAACAGTCAAGGCTACACAGAGAAACACTGTCTCAAAAATAAAAATAAAAAAATATATATTGTAGCTGTAGTCACTATGATTCTGTTCCAGATAGGACAAAATGGGAAAAAAATAAAGACCAATAATCTCACAGATAAACTAGTTCTCTTTCAAATTTTCATAATATCCTGCCTTCATAAAGTTGGTTTGATCTTAGTTATATGACCACACCTGTCTTGAAAGAAGTCCAATTAATTTTTTTAAAAATGAAGCACATTATCATCCCTATGGAAGTGGGACTCTATGATAAAAAATATGTAGTTATTTCTAGGCAGTTTTTTAAAATCTCTGATTCAGATAAGTAGAAGTTACTCAAGTGGGATACCTATCAAAAATTGTGTTTCATTTGAAGGTACTTTTGTGTATATGTGTGGGAGTATATGTTCTATGTATGTAGGTGCCCATGGAGACCAGACGAGGGCATTAGATTCCCTGGTGCTGGAGTTACAGTCACTTGTGAAACACATGACTTGAGTACTTGGATCCAAAGTTGTGTTCTCTGGAAGATTAGCAAATGCTCTTCATCACTAAGCAATCTCTCCTGTCTACCCCAAATTGTGCTTTCTTGATTAGGCAAAGTTGACCACTTTTAATGGCACTTACCTTCTTCATAATCTTTCCAACAATGCTTTTCATTATACTTTACATAAACTGACCCAGTCTTGGTTGTAGATTGTCTTGCCCATGGGCTTTTTGCAGAATAAGTTGTCTAGGTGAGTAATGGTACAATCCAGGAAACTTTTCTGATTAATATATCACTTGTTTATATGTTGGATTACTGTCACTACTTTGAACCTGCAGTAGTTGGAACTCATTTTACATTTTCCTATTTATAAATCACTTCTAAAAAGGTAACAGTGCCCTTGCAACTGTAGCCTTGAAATATTGTAGTGTTGGATTCCTGTATATGGTCAATAAGATCTTTGAGACAATGCACTAAAACTTTGAATTAGAATAAAGAGCTAGTAGTGTTGTTGACCACATTCATTGAGACTGGACACCTGTAAAATCCACCAGAGCCTCTCAGCGCCTCTGTTCTTCCAGGACTCTGAAATCTTAGCAAAGTCTGAGTTGGCTTTTATTGCTTTGGATGGGACTGTGGATAGACACCATTGTTGCAGCACATTGTTTGCCTTTATCTGAAAAGACAGATGTTTCATGTCTCAAAGACAGTAGCAATTTCTGTACAAACTTTTGCTGTTTGTATAAATACCATATTCTGGGATTTTTCTATCTGAATTACTTCTTTATCCATCATGACATAATTGTTATTGTCTGTTATACCTCTCATAAGGTTGCAAGACTGATGTTTTGAAGATTTATTTATTTGTTGCCAGATGCTTGGAAATTCTCTCATCAGTGTCCTGATAACAAATAATAACAGAATTATTGATTACTGTGTAGATTTCAGGAGCTTTATCTCTGCTTCTTCTTGCTGTTTTTAAGTTAAGACTTCTCCGACACTGTGATTTATGTCCCTTTTCCAAATTTATGCACCCACTTTGTATTTTTTTCTGATTTGTAAGACCTGGGGATAACTTCAGAAGTAGTGAGGACTAGTTGACAAATTCATTAGTCAACCTTATTCATGTGTATGTTTGAATTAAAACCACATGCCTCGGGACTGGAGAGATAGCTCAGTGGTTGAGAGCAGTTGCTGCACTTGCATATGAGCAGTGAACTCATGTTCAATTCCTACCACCCACATGGCACCGTAAAATCATCTGTAACCCCAGGTCCAGGGGATCCCCCACCATATTTTGGCCTCTTCAGGTACCAGGCATGTACACAATTCACTTACATACACAGAAGCAAAGCACTCAAACACGTAAAATAAAAAAGAAATGTATCTTTTAAAAAACCCACCTGCCTTCACACATCTGTGTATGGCAGTGAGTTTGAATCATCACAACTATTCGTGGATTTTAGAATCTTACACTTTGCCTAGGTTTAGGCCAATACTTTCAGATAAAGGTGTAAGTAAATATCAAGTCACACATATACTTTTTAGGGGAACCCTAGCAGAGAATTGGTAAATCATTAGCCTTTTTAAGCAAGAGCCTGCATCCTGATTATTTGTGATGGGTGATACAAAATGGCTCCTCTCTAGTTTCACACCTCTGTCCAACACCCAGCTGTTGTAGTAGCGGGCACATAATCTTTACCAATACTAATCTTTTCTTTTATTTATTTTCTCCTTTTTCTTTTGCAGTCTATCTTTATTGATAGTCATAGGGGGTATTTTTATTGTGTTGTTCTCACATTTAATATTACAGTGAATTTCTTTACTAAAATTATAATTTGGAGTACATTTATTCTGTCAGTTTTAACTATGACTTCTCTTATATAGAAAATGAGTATAAATAGTTTAAGCTAGGTTAGATTTATTTTAATCATATTGACACAAATATCATGCTATTTGAAGCCAAAACTGATAAATTGAAATTCACTATCTGTGGTACGTGCTTAAGGAAATATAAATATCTGATTTAAATCCCAAGTGAGAAATTATTAGTAAATTGATCTTTTAGATTCATGTAGTTACTTGAATAAGTGAGAAAAGTTCACATAATTAATCTAAGAAAATATTGTATCATTCTGTCTCATGTACAACCAAGATGGACTTAGCAAGCTTGGTTAGTATTCTTAGAATAATTGCATCTTTTTGAGGGTGCTATGTTAGTTCATGTTGTTGTTTGTTTTTGCTCTTTACTCTTTTCAGCTCCCAAATAAATCACACAGAGAGGCTCATTGTTACTTATAAATGCCTGACCTTAGTTTGGCTTGTTCCTAGCCAGCTTTTCTTAAATTATCCCATCTACCTTTTACCTCTGGGCTTTTACCTTTCTCTTACTTCTGTAAATCTTACTTTCACTCTTACTCTGTGGCTTACTGGGTGGCTAGGTGGCTGGGTGGCTGGCCCTTAGTGTCCTCCTCTCTTCCTTCTCTTGTTCCTTTTTCCTCTCCTCCCAGATTTCTCCTTCTATCAATTCTTTCTGCCTGCCAGTCCCACCTATACTTTCTCCTGCCATTCAACTCTTTATTGTCCATCCACCTCCTTATTAGACCATCAGGTGTTTTAGACAGGTAAAGTAACACAGCTTTACAGAGTTAAACAGATGCAACATAAACAAAGGTAACACACCTTAAAATATTCTACAAGTTTGTCTTTCTCTTCCCAGACAGTGATTCCTTTTCATTTATGTAGTTGATAAGCAGAAGGCTACCCTGGTTTTTGCAAAGATTCTTCTGAGAAGTCTGAGTTACTACTTCTCTTTTCCTAGATTCATTACATCTAGGAGGCATCTTTATCTGTCATTTTTATTTCTTGTCAATGCATAGTAGAGATCCAGGTTTCCTTATGGTGTTCATTTGAAGCAACCTAGAATGGTGAGGGAACAACATATTGGATTTGAGGGTAACACATGGATGGGATTCTGCTATTGCATGGTGGTGAAAACAACTTCATCTCAAAGTTTAAAGAGAGCTCCCTCATAGTAAACAAAACAAAACTGTAAGAAATAAAAGGTTGATTGCATTAGGCAGAGTCTGCTTTATAGTGGGTCACCACTGTTATACTCTAGAATTGTGAGTGTCCTGTAGTATCAGTTTAATCATAGGCTAGAATCTCTTCTTTTTATCTGCTCACATGATCATGGCTCTATGGCTTAGAGGCCAAGGTCTTTCTATCTTTGTGCCCTGATTTAAGAACCAAAAGAACAGCATTTCCATTGCTTTCTGGATTTTTTTCTCCTGGCTTCTAGGGATACTTGATTTGATTTATAGAAATGGAAGTTGTAGAGGCCCTCAAAAGTTTCCTAGTGAGATCTGAGCCTGCTTTACCCAGCAGGGCTGCATTAGGAGATTGCTTGACATGGTTACCAGGTGATTGGAAGGGTCTACACTTGGCTGTGCTTGAGGGAGGTCTTTTGCTCCACCCCTTGGCATTCCTATAAATAGCCCTTTAGAAGAGACAGGAAGGACCAGTGGATAATGATCCAGGCCCTCCCGAGGCTATCCTGTGTTTCCATCTTTTTCTCTTCCCTCTATCCTTCTATCTAATATCTCTTATCCCTCACTCCTTAAGAATTCCCCATCATAAAATGTGGGAGCCGGTCTCCCAGCTGGCTCCCACAGGAAGTCAATTATTGAACTGTGTTTATTTTCACTTCTTTACCATCTGTCCCATCACCCCAAAAGCTGACACTTATTTTTATAGGTGTTACTTGAAAAATTATGGAAAATGCGTTAAAAGATAAGGTATTCTTATTTAGAAAACTTCAAAGCTGTGTATTTTGTTGTACTGTAACAATCCTAGAGCCTCCTGAAGAAAGCACAGGATTTAGAGAAAACCGAAAGGAGGTGTATCAGCTTTTCCATTCATGTGTTTGGAGCTTATATAAAGTGCCTTCTTTGTATGTGCCAGCATATTTTTATTATTTTCATATTTTGTGCCTCCCCAGGAACATATGCATGTTGAATTGTGATAAAGTAGTAGATGGCATCCCTTGGAGTTTGCAAACCCTTCATTTTTTCACATGCATGGCTATTCATGCAGTCATGATGTAAACCTGTGCTGGCATCTGAAGAATTGCCCTATTTTTTTTAACAGGCAGTATTCTTGTTGGTGATGATGCTAATTTGTTTTTTGTTTTTTTAAATATGCAAAATTCTGAGTGCTTCATTCTTGAGCACTGAAATGGTTCAGGAAATACCTATGTTAACCATGTTGGTAATGTTTTCACCAGATACACAGAGCTTTTTCTTTAGTCAGATTTTAAATAGCTTAAATGAGATCAAATGCCATGTCCACAATTGTCTTCAAATCTGTACTCAATATGGATAAAATCTTTGCCATCTAACTACTTCCAGTGGCTTTTCTCTCCTATGCCATTTATTGTTTTTTTTAAAATTAAAGAAACACGCACACACACACGTATGCAAGGCAGATGTGTTATATATAGATTCATTTCAGGACAGCCCCTTATATGCTAGCTTCATACTCTTACAAAAATGGAATCACAGTATACAGTTCCAATTTTTATGCTCTAGCTCTCTGTCTCTCTCTCTTTGTGTTTGTATGGTAGACATACATATACTTAATTTATATTCATTCACATATGAATTCCTTTGCCTTTGTGTTTCTTCTAGCCTTCCTACCTCCTCCAGTCCTACCTCAGGGTTTTATTTTTGTAAATATTAATGCTTCATATTGTGAAGCATTGTACAATATGATGAAAATTTTCATTCAGTCATCCTTATACAAGAATGTCATAAACATCAATTAAGCTGGAAAATTGTTGCTATATGCAAACCATTTTAATGCATATTTATTCAATGATCGTGCTGTTGTTAACCCTTCATTCATGCTTTGGTAAAGTAGTCTTTGTAGAAAGCTCCTCTGAGAGCCAAATAAAATACCTAGCTCTGAGTGAACCTGAGCTGGAAAGATTAAAAATATGTTGCTGTAATAATTGTGAATTCTAACTATTAAGATCTTTTATGGTAGGGCTAAAGCAATCAACAAAACCTTTATGTTTTAGTAGCATGGGATGGACTGTACATATTTTTAGAGTTGTCTTAGTTAAGTTTTTTTTTTTTTCTGTGAAGAGACACCATGACCATGGAACTCTTATAAAGGAAGGAAAACATTTATTTGGGGCAGGCTTACAGTTTCAGAGGTTTAGTCCATTACAGTCATGGCAGGAAGCATGGAAGCATGCAGGCAGACATGGTGCTGGAGAAGGAGCTGAGAGTTCTATATCTTGATCTGCAGGCAGCAGGAGGCTGTGTGCCACACTGTGTGTAGCTTGAACATATATGATACCTCAATTCCTGGCTCCACAGTGATACACTTCCTCCAACAAGACCATACTTACTTTAATAAGGCTGCACCTCCTAATAGTGCCACTCTCTATGGTTCAAGCATTCAAACACATGGGTTTATTTGGGACGATTCCTATTCAAACCACCACAGGGGCACACTGCGATATGTTAATACACATCTATAGCACGTACTAATTAATGTAATAAACATTTTGATCTTCATGTTCTTAAGAGAGACTTCAAGTTCTCTGTCTTTCTAGATCCTCTCAAATACATAATAGGTTATTGTAAATTGTAGTGCTACTGCTGTGTGCTGTGTGTTAGAATACTAGAACTTGTGCTTTTGTGCCTACTTCTATCACCCCCTCCCAGTTCTGCCTTTCCTAGTTTCTAATGCCTATGGTTCTATTTTTGTAGCTTTCATACATGAAGGACAATATGTGGTACTTGTTTTGTCAGTCTTGACTTATTTTGCTCAATGTAATGTCCTTCAGTTTCATCTACTTTATCTCAAAGGATAGTATTTCATTTTTGTTTATGGCTATAAAATTCCAGTAAGCATCCATACCATGCTTTCTTTATCCACTCCTCTGCTGATGGGCAGCTAAGGCAATTCTGTATCTTGACTAATGTTAATAGTATAATGATATACTTGGTTTTGCAGGGATCTTTTTGATTTTTATTTTTTGAATATATGTCCAGAAATGAAAGGTAGATTAGTTTTTCTGTTTTTAATTTTTCTTGAGGAACCTTCTATTTTGTTCTCCCTAATAACTGCTGTAATTTGCATTTCTACTAGCTATTTATATAACATTAGGAAGTAGGTCCTTAATAAAAGTGAAGATTAAAAAAGAGAAATAGCTGGTTTGTGGCTAATTAAATAATACCCAATATATAAGAGGGGTGTGTGTGTGTGTGTGTGTGTGTGTGTGTGTGTGTGTGTGTCTAATTGAAGCTTGTGAGTTCTCTAGAATGAAGGGGTCCCAGAGTATTCCTTCTTATGGGAAATCTAGTCATAGTGATGTCATAGTGAAGTGATTTCTTGGGGGAACTGGTGGTCAAAAAGAAACTATGTATTAGGTTTGAAAAAAGAGTGCACAGTAATTGAAATGAAAGCACCATGTTTCACTGGTAAGGTGGAAAGGGGTTGATAGTGTTCATAAATATTATGGGCAAGTTTCTTTGATAACATGAGCGTTGCTTCCACATCCTCTTCTGCTGAATGCAGTTTCAAACATAGGTGATTTTGAGCAGTAGGTGTTGATAAAATTGCTGACTCTCCGCACCTTAGTACTGAGGATAAACTTTTAAAGATACCTTTTCATTATAACTTGTTTCTTTTTAGGATTTTTGTTTTGTCAGCAATGAGAACAGCAAGGATCATTTAAAAAAAGAGTAGTGTTTAGAGGGAGATCTATAGCTTTTTAAAAATCCATTTTTTTTTCCACACTAGTCCCAAAAGGCAATAAAGGACTATTCAAAGTGCCGTTTCCCAAAAGGGCCTGTGGATACCAGAGAGACCAGAGGGGGTTGAAGTGATTCCCCGGAAAAGCTGATGAAATTGACATTTTCCTTTTTTTTTTTTCTCTTTCTTATAGACCAGAATGAAGGATTTCATTGCAGGGAAGAATGCCGGATTCTTGGCCACTCTGATAGATGCTGGATGCCCCGGAATCCTATGCCCACCCGTTCCAAGTCTCCTGAGCATGTGAGGAACATCATCGCTCTGTCCATTGAAGCTACTGCTGCTGATGTTGAGGCTTACGACGACTGCGGCCCCACCAAGCGGACTTTCGCAACCTTTGGAAAAGATGTCAGCACCCACCCGGCTGAGGAGCGGCCCATCCTGAAAGGCAAGAGGACTGTCGATGTGACCATCTGCAGCCCCAAAGTCAACAGCGCTATCCGGGAGGCAGGCAATGGCTGTGAGGCTATTAGCCCTGTCACCTCCCCGCTCCATCTCAAGAGCCCTCTGCCCACCAAGCCTTCTATGTCTTACACGGTCGCCCTGGCTCCTCCAGCTCATGATCTGGAGCACCATGCCAACAATGGCGCCTCTCGTCCTTCTGAAGCTGAGCCCCGTGGAGCCGACAGTGAGAAAGTCATGCGTGAGGTCAATCCTATTCTGAAGGAAGGTCGTGACAAGGAATCTCCTGGCGTGAAGCGTCTGAAGGATATCGTTCTGTAAACCCGTCTGGGGAAGAAAAGAGAAAGAAATCACACTGGCTAGTGAAGATGCAGCAGCTGCTCATTTTAATTGCTCACCAATGGTTGGTTCTCGAGTGGCTGCATTGTAGAGCTTTCCCTAAATGTATTGTGTATAAGTGACTATCATTCCGTGACAATCCCTCTCGTTTCAACAGGCAGCAGGGGTGTTCAGTTGGAGCAAATTAGCTTTGGCTTGAGTTGTTCATGGGGCCTTGATGTTGGGGAAACAGAGGCAAATTCAGTTGTGAAAAGTATTATGTATTAAGTGTTTGAATTTATATATTTTTATATGTCAAAATGATAATATAAATCACCATTGTTTGTGAAGAATTACATTTAAAAAAGCAAAAAGAAAAAAAGAAAAAAAAAACTCTGGACACCTTTAATAAGCTCGCCACTGTTTTTTGTAGTGTAGACAAGTTAGTGGTCATTTATTGTGTACTGTTCATTGATTCAGTGATGTGAAATCGAGCCCCCAAAAGGTTGTTTCTGAAGCTCGAGTACTTCCCAATGCCGCTCCTTTGCTGTGGACGCCCCTGCTTTAAGAACCCTTTGCTAGCTGTGCTGTTGTTGTATTTGATATTGCAAATTGCTATGTGTGTGGTGATGGCAAAAGGCTTTTAAAGGTCGATGTTTTCTTTTCTTAAAAAAATAATAAAAATACAGACAAAAACAAAATGCAGAAAACTGAGACAGCAAATGAATGAGCAACACCACACCTAGAGGTTGAGTACTTGTTGGATACTCACGTTTTTTAATCCATGTAGTGATTGCTCACCACCTTGCAGAGGATTTCTCCTGCCTTTCAGTCTTCTGCCCGGGTCTGTGTTAGATCATTGTAGAAAGTCATTTTTGGATATGCTGCTATCTACTTTGCAGTTGTCAGAAATA
The DNA here is from genome assembly GCF_949786415.1 of Peromyscus eremicus. Taxonomy (NCBI): domain Eukaryota; kingdom Metazoa; phylum Chordata; class Mammalia; order Rodentia; family Cricetidae; genus Peromyscus; species Peromyscus eremicus. The sequence continues at coordinate 81,071,511 of NC_081439.1, read as the reverse complement.
CTGTGCTGAAAATTTTATGAGATGCATTATTTTTTTTCTAATTTTCAGACCCTGAACAGGAAAGTTACCCCTGAAGTTATCAGTTTTCAGGCTGAGAAATTCCTTGTCTCCAATCATCTAAAACTCACGCAACATGACTGAGTCTATTTTGAGATCTAAATTAACATCTCTTTAGACACACACTTCCTGATTCAGTGTTTTCCCAATCATGATTGGAATTAGATGGTAAAGCACATCATGGGCTAGAATTAAGGGCTCCATGTTGCTCTTTACCTTAGGCTTATAAATAATGATAGAGTAAGCAGTATAAAGTGTACATTTAGGAAAAGACAGGTACTAACATCACTAATCTAATTACTGTGCCTTCTAAACGGAGACACTCAGACACTTGAACATGTCTTTTTATGACTAACGTTTTTTTTGATTAAAATGTGAACAAGAAATTATTAAAACAAAAATCCTTTAGATTTAGCTGACTCTTTTTTGCTGTAGGCTAGGAATATGCCTTTTTAAACTAACAGACCACCCATTCTTTTTGTTGTTTTTAACACTGCACAAATGCCCCTTTTTATCATCTGTTAGTTAATATTCACTAGCCAACATAGTATTCTTGCAGCCTAAGAGTTCATTATTTAAAATAAACTAAAGAAACATGTCACCTTTGCTTACCTTTGTCTTAAAAGAATTGCTTCTAAAGAAACAGGTTTTTTGGTTTCTCTCTCTCTCTCTCTCTCTCTCTCTCTCTCTCTCTCTCTCATTTTTGTAATTCAAGAACACTTAGAAAGAAAGCTAGAAGTTAGAGCACTAGAATTCAAAAAAGAATTTATTTTCTTAAGTTTAGGTAGATACAGTCAGCTCTTTGAAATGTTTTCATTATTTTTACCTGAGTTCCTAGCTTTATACATTACTAGGAATACTTTCTTTTGTGGGTGGTGGGAGGGTTGTAAGGGAGGGGGTGGGTAAGGCACTGGGCATGGGGTTAGGTAGGGGAGAAGATTTCTGGAAATATAAAAGGAACCTATAATGAAGCTGCAAATCCATCCTTATTTCCTATTCAATGCTGAATACTACCTCATGCAAAATATTGGGTTGGCTGCAAATTTCTCCCTGACACTGACACAGTTAGAGACCTTTATGTCTTCTTGCTTCATTTAATTTTATCTCATATATGTTCTCTTATTCTGGTTTATTTCATTTTGATGTAGTAGATTATGAATTAGGTATTTATTTTTCCTTCCAAGTGACTATTTGATTAACATATTCAACTTTTTTTAAAGTGCCCTTTAAGTTAGGATGACTGCCTATAGAATTTAGACTGATCTTCGCCATGATCCATTTGATATTATCTTGTTAGCTAGCACCTCAAGGTCACTTTGTAGTCAGATTGGATAGCTTTCTACAGGTGGATTTCTTATTCTGCTCAGTGGAAACTAGGGTGTTTGAAAGATTGTGGAAAGTGGAATGGAATGTTGGAATGTAGAAAGGCCACTGCCTGCCATGTGTCTTACCAGCCAATTACAAACAGTGTAGCAGTGGCATTTTTTTAAACTTTTTTTTTTTTTTTAAAGCAACTACAGTTCTTAAATTTTGTCCCTAGAATCTAGTTTTAGTTCCAAGCTATCTAAAATCATTGTTCTCAGTGGGCAGTCAGATTTTTTTTTTTGTTCAGAGAATTCTCATTAAGGAAGTATCTTTCCCCCTCCAATTGTCTGATGGAAGTGCAAGCGCATCCTAGGAGGGCTTTGTAGGCAGGTTCTACAGGCAGACTGTGCTTGCAAATAGGACTTTTGTGCAAGGATCTGAAACTTCCCATCGAATCGGGATTATCCCCCTCCCTTTTTAACACGTGATGAAAAGCTACCGAGGCCAGTGGAGCAAATATTTTTTTGCCTTTTCTTTCTACAAACATGTTACACACTTAAACATGGGAACAATTTTAGGTTCCAAGTCCTAGGGAGTTCTGTTCCACTTATTCTGATGTCCCTTGGTCATGAAGTGTGACATGCTTAAAAATTTTCTGGCCAGGTAAACTTCTTTATTTGGTATAGGGAATCTAGTTTGCATTGATTGATTGCTTTCTCCCAAACATAGAAACATGCTAATCAGTAAGAAATGGGGAGAAGTAATCCACAATGCCCTATGGAAACTTTTCTTTTCCCTATGCAGACTAGTAAATCAACCTGTTGAGAATGAAACTTAGTGTTTCAATGATCCTCTGAAGCCATTAGCAAAAGTGAGGGTCTGTCATGGTACTGAATAGATAGTGGACTATGGAACCCAGGAGTTCCTGCAGAACAGTGGTTCTTAGAAGTATTGTCTCAAAGCAACATCACTTGGGAACTTCTTAGAAATGATAATTCTCTATCCCTTCCTAGAATGGCTATGTAAGAAATATGGAGGATTTGGCACAGAAATCCATGAGTCAGTTGCCCACTCAAATTTGAGGTCTTGTTAAAGCACAGGTTGGTGGACCCTAATCCTTCGAGTTTCTTAGTTAGTTGTTTTGGGGTAGGATTTATTTTCCTGTCTACAGGTGCCTAGATGAGACAATGCTCCAGAGGCAACTTGCCTCATAGGACTAACTGTATGTAAGGTGGCCATTTATGCAAATTTGTTGACATGGTGACCAACTGATCACTAATGAAAGATGTAACTCTGAACTTTGGAAATTGAGACTACCCAGAGTACCTTCCAGATCCTGTTGTCTCAGCATATGGCTATTAGAGGGGAATTCAGATGACTTTTTCCTCTACACCTACCATACCACTAAAAACCAAACACAAGTGGTTCACTTGAAGTAGAAAGACAAGGAGTGGTTTGAGGAGAGGCAGGTATGGAAGGGATAGCTTTTTTTGGGCATCCAAGGTGGAGAAAGGATTATTACTGTACATAATCCATTTTATGGGGATCATTTTGATGCCAAATGTTCCCCCAAGGCACTCTCGACAAGTCTGGTCCACTTGGCTCTTTTCACAGGGTAATAAGACCCTTCTGACTTTGAAAAACTGGCATAAATGAGCTGAAGAAGTCCATTGTATACAGTCCTAGTGTTTGCCTTCTTGGTAAAATTACATTTTAAGGATGTCATTTCATGAGTCAAATTGTATCTGCTGACACTAAAGTGTATTGAGATGTTGTTCTTTAGTTTAAGTATGTATCAAAGTAATATTCAAAGGGGATGTATGGGGGTGGGACTGGGACTGGGTGGCTTTATATTGATAATGAAATCTTCCAGAGCAAAACACATTGTCCTAATGAAGTTGTTGCAGCTCTCTTTGTTTTCTTGTGAAGCTGGAATTGGCCTGTGGGTCACTTGTTGTGCAAAAGTGAATTAATTTCAAATAGGAGTCACATTGCTTTTGTAAAACAAAGAAAATCAACCACCTTGTCTGAAGTATACGTTGTAAGGCGCTCTTGGTAAAGAACAACCCAGAAACACCTGACCTTGATTGGAAAGCATTGTAGGTCATTAGGGAAATCTGATGATGCTGACTATTGCTCCAGCTATGTTGGCAATTAAAGATGACCTTGTTACTAACTGAATGTTGCTGTCAACCTTAGCAAGCAAACCAGCTAACACCTTCACAGCACCAGTTAAGTAGATGTTTACTGGCACTGGCTGCCATTCAGTTGAGGAAGGCTAAGATACAGACTAATGACCAAGAGCCAGACTAGGTCTAGCTAGAAATTCAGCAACAAATACCTCCTTGTGCTATTTGAATGCTAAGGTATTAGTTGCAAAAGGCTTACGCCTTCGCTCCTCCAGTGAGGGGAATGAGCCTGATGACACTATTACTGTTTACCTGTCAAACCAGGGTGGCAATTTAGAAGGATGCAAGTACAGTACGTCTCATTAAGCAGTCTCTGTTGCTGATTATATGAAGATGAAATGGTTGTATATGCTGATCTGTATGTTATGTACATTTTCACAGTGATTGAATCATTGTAAAAACAAAAAAGACAAAAAAGAATCACCACTCTCGTCTATTTTATGAAGATGATAAAGCAGCTTTATTAAATTATTACAGTTCTGTTTTAAATGGTGTTACCTGCCACATTGTTTCCTTTTATCTGGTGGTTCTCTGTTTCCCTCTTAAATGTGTTTTCTCTGCTTCAAAAATTTAATGCATTTTAGTATTAAAGGCTATTATGGAAAAAGTATTGAGTTTTTTGTGAAATGTGTCTTGGAGAGTGTTTTTTTCCCCTTTGATTGTGGGTAGAAGCGTCTCAGAATTTGGAATTAACCAGCTCTTTGTAGGGGCACTGATGTTCAGGCAAAGACTTCCGTTTGCCTTTCCCATTTCAAACAACTTTCAACTTCCTAACTAAGGGGTTCTTTCTGGAGTCAGTCCCCACTCATTTACATTGTAACCCCTCCTGTTGCCTATCAATACTGGGAGGGAAACCCATTTCATGTCTGGGATGCTGAAGATTTTCCCACGAGCCACTTTAAACAAGCACACTAAAATTATTCTTTAAAATAAATCATTTCAGGGGCAACTGCACAGTGGGACTTCTCTGCCGAATTAATTTTTTAAAAGGGCAAGCTTTAGTTGAGGCTGTCATTTGGGAAAAAGGGAGTGTAAAACAAAGACGACCTGGCTGCCCCTTGATGCCTCCAGGTTTGAAAATGAAGCATCAGGAGAAGCTCTGACTTTGTACATAACAAGGCTGCAGAGAAAGTTCCAACAAGCTCTCTTTATCCAAACAATTATTCTGTAGGACTTAACATTTGAGCTGCAAGTATTCATTCCAGCTACAACTGGAGGGGGTGTCTAGATAAAAGGGGGGCACATCAGACCATTACAAATAGTGCCTTTAGTGGTTAAAGGTTAAATTGCTTCAGCATGACCTAGTCTTTCCAGACAATTAAAAGTGATCTCAAGGAAATCCACTGTCTTCCTGGATCTCCATCTTCCTGTTATCTCTGTTCACCTGTATTAAATTGAGATTGTATCTTATTCCCCAGAATTAGCCCCAGAGTCAAAGCAATAGACAGAGATTCGGTACTGCATTTTAATAGGCGTTTCATCAGAATGCAAACAGACATGCTGGGGCACTGAATAACATACACTGGTATATGTACAGATGTTCACATGATCTCACAGATGGAAAGACATATTGGAAAAAGACTGATCTGTCACTGCCCTGGAAACAATTAAGACATAGGAGGTCAAAGGAATGCTTCTGGGTTAGCCTGCACCAAAAGCACAAAGAAAATAAAGTTCTTGGAGTGTTTTCCATATACTGTTATTATTATTTTTTGAGTGGGGAAGGAGAGACAGAGCAAAAACGTCAATTCATCCTTAGGAACAAAGAAGAGAAAATAAATTCTCATATGATGAAGAACCTTCACTTGAATAACAAGACATACACTAAGACATAACAATGGTCACTGCCTAAGTACGGGAAACTGACAGTATTATATAAGCATAAACTCAAATACATTCAAGTTTAGAAACCAAAACACTAAATTATCTGCTTTTTAGTGGGAACAAAGTACCTGTAAGGCACTATATGTGTGATATTGGCATGCTGTGTGTGGTGTCCATGAGAATTGATGGCTTTTAGGGTATTCTCTTCTAGCGTACAGAATCTGTACTGGAGACAAAAATGGGCGTAACCACTTTCATTATTTTGGTTTGAGGGTGTAGACATGATTAAAGATGTCCTGGATGCCACTTCCACCACTTGCAAGGTGATGGGACTTCAAAACAAAATTCTTTAGTATAAGAGCATACGAGTGTTGACATTATAGTTATAATCCTCCTGAATCTTGGTAAGTGGCTCTTACACTTTCTTGACACTTTAATTCTCTACTTTTTTCTTTGTATTTTTATCAATGTATATTAATTATAAAAAACACTTCATTATAACATTTCTATATATGCATATAAGGTACTTTGAGCATGTTCACCTCATATATTATTATTTTTCCTCCCAACTTTTCCCCTTTCTCTTCCAAATCTTGGATCCTTTTTTAGTTTCCATATACTTTGTTTCCCTATCCACAACTTCTATGTATGAGAAAAACCAAGAAATACTTGTTTTATAGCAGTGGTTTATTTTACTTAATATAATGTATATAGGTCCACCTATTTCCCCTAATGATCACATATTGCTTTCTTCTTTATGGATGACTAAAACTTTATAATGCATATATACCACATTTTGCTCATCCATTCATTTCTTGGTGAGCCATAATTTTGCCATTGTGCCATGATAAATATGTGAATGCAGATGTATTAGTTACTTTTCTCACTGTTGTGACAAAATACCTAACAAGAAGCAAATTAAGAAGAAAAGGGTGTGTTTTGGCTTACAGTTCAAGGGGATACAATTCATTCTGGCAGGGAAAACATGGCAGCAGGAACAAATGGCTCCTGATCAAATTGCAACTGAGGAGAGAGTGATGAACACTTGCTCTCAGCTCACTTTCCCTTTCTTATTCAGTCTAAGAATCCAGCCCATGCGATGTTAATGCATATTTAGGCCAAGTCTTCCTATGTTAATTAACTTAATTTAGATAAACATAGATATGCCCAGAGATTTATTTTCGTGGTCATTCTAAATGCCATCAAGTTGATGATTTGTTGTGGTCCACAGAGGTTTCCTAGTGAGATCTGAGCTTGCTTTACCCAGCAGGGCTGCATTAGTGTTTGGCTTGACCATGTGCGTGGTTACCAGGTGTTTGGAAGGGACTGCACTTGGCTGTGCAAGGGGGGGGGGTCTTTTGCTCCACCCACCTTGGCATTCTTTTAAAAGCCCTTTAGAAGAGACATAAGGGGCTGGTGGGTTTTGACCCAGGCCCTCCCGAGGCTATCCTATGTTTCTAACTGTCTCACTCCTCTATATTTCTATCTAAATATTTCTCACTTCTCCCTGCTCAAGAGTACCCTGGGGGAAAACATGGGGGCAGGTCCCCCACAATGATTAGCCATCAATAGCAGGTGTTTCTTTTGTATGCTGACTTGGATTCCTCAGAGTATACACATGTTCTCTTGTACTCATGCACACACACACACACACACACACACACACACACACACACACTTATCCAGAAGTGTTATGACTGTTCTTTAATTTTTTTTTCTGAGTAAACTCAATGCTGATTTCCATAGTGACTGGACCACTTTTAGTGTGGAGAAGGAAGATGGATGGGAAATGGTTCGACAATAATCTCTGTTACCTGCAGTTCTTGGTGTATTGGTTGTATCTTGTGCTTTAGAATCTTAACTTCCTCCAGATGCCCGAAGTCTTGACTACACTTTGGTTTTCCAGGTCCTCTAGTATGGATCTTTGTCTCAAACCAAGACTTTCCCTGTCTTATAAGTATTTCCACTTTATAAGCCGGGCGGTGGTGGCGCACGCCTTTAATCCCAGCACTCGGGAGGCAGAGGCAGGCGGATCTCTGTGAGTTCAAGGCCAGCCTGGGCTACCAAGTGAGTTCCAGGAAAGGCGCAAAGCTACACAGAGAAACCCTGTCTTGAAAAACAAAACAAAACAAAACAAAACAAAAAAAAGTCTCCCCTTTTACTTTCTGCAGTTTAGCTTTCTCTGGATGTGCTAGAGCACCAGGGACTAGCAGAGAACTACTGTGTGCCAAACACTTTATAAGCAGTATCCTCATAGCAGCTTTTTGTTTAAGCACTTATTTATTTATTTTTGTTTATTTTGTGTGAGAGGGTATGCATACATGTGTGTGAGTGCAGGAGCACATACTGCTGCTGGCATGTAAATGTCAGAGGAAAAATTGTGCGAGTCAGTATTTTTCCTTCCACTATGTGTGTCTTAGGGATTGAATTCAGGTCTTCAGGCCTGGTGGTAAACACCTTTATCTACTGAGCCATTTTCTGTTCTCGGTTCAGCATCTTGTCCTCAAGGCAACCTCGTATGGGAAATGATGATATCTCTATTGTATATACAAACAAATTGAGGCTCGGCGGGCTTATGGGAGACTGTTCAAGGAGACATGATTACTAAATAGAAGTGCTAAGATTCAAAGCCATGTCTGTTTATTAAGAAAGTATTACTCTCTTCAACTACGCTTGAGGAACCAACAAGCATCCTGATAAGTTCTTCCTGGACAGGGTTTTAATAGTGGGTGCTAATAACTTAAGGCATTTATTTATTCATCCTAGAAAAACCTAGAAATTTTTAACAAATCTTCGGGATTGCAATGTCATGTCTCTGAAAAATGATTGTCACAGTGGGAATTTCAGGACAGGGTGCTTTTGATCAGCCTCCCAGGCATCTCCCTACGCCTCTACTCAGTGCCTCCCTTTCAAATTGCATTAGTCATGCATGGCAGGACTGTGACTCCTTTTAGAGCCTTTGCACTCTAGCTAGTCAACAGCCCTTGAAATGAAGGTCTGGTAACCCTATATTCTTCTGTCCCTCTGGATTTCAAGCAATCTGTCAAGGATGTATTCATGTGTGTTACAGGTCAGCACAGCTGGAGTCAATCCCAATATATGTTCACAACAGGGCTGGATTAGTTTTTTAGATGCAGAAAGTTGGCAGAAGATGAGAGAAGTTAAAGGCTAAAAAGTAGGGTACTAGTGGTGATGGAGATGGAAGACATGTTTGAAAAAGAAATTGAAACCACCGGGCATTATAAAGAAATGCATCATAAAAAGGAAAAACTCAATGAAAAAAAAATGGGTAATTCAGTTTTCAGCACTGGGTCACCAGAAACATGAATTGGTTTCCATACATGCTTCATAGTTCATGTGGAATTGAAGAGGTACTGATGAGTCTCCAAGATCCTTTTGTCTGGTTCCCATAAATCAGCCAGCATCCTGATTGATATGTATTTAAACTAGGAAGTGAGTTCAGACAAAGGTAAGCGGGAAGGAAAGAGAAATTTACAAGCCTTTGGTAATGAATAGAGCAGCTTCCTAAAGGGGCTCCCATATAAAGAGTAAAAAAAAGCACCCCTCATTTAATAGTTCCTGTTATTGAAGTTTCCATATCCAGCATGCCTCAGTGGCCTACCACTTCCTTAGTATTGAATATAGCTCTAGGTCTGTCAGAGCTGAGTTAGCTCAAATACTAAGCACTGAGATGCTTTGTACATGCTATAACAACTTTCTTCCTCTCTCTCTCTCTCTCTCTCTCTCTCTCTCTCTCTCTCTCTCTCTCTCTCTCTTTCTCTCTCTCTTCTTTCCTTTCTTCCCTTTTTCCCCTTTTACATATAGCAGAAAAATATGGCTATATCAGGGACTAAGAGACAGTTAATTTTGCCCTCAAATCAATACCGAGGAACTGTCCTCAAAGTAGCTGGTCAACTTCCTTTATTCCCCACTGTAACCATTGTGGTCCAGACATCCCTCATCTGGGTACCTGGAATAATTTTCTAACGTGTCTCTTCTCATTCTCCTTGCCCTTCTCTGTCACATGTTCACACTGCACCAAGAGGGATTTTGCTAAAACACAGCACCCGTTAAATCACACCTCTGCCTAAGATCTGTCAGTGGTTTTACTAAGATGAAATCTAATTTCCTTAACACGGATTACAAGAGTTATTTTCAATTTTTTTTGTCTGCTCCCTATAGGAAGAAATCCATTTTTACATCACATATTTGTAACTGAAATGAACATTTCACAAACAATACTTATCTTTGTTACCTGCAATATGTTCTCAGATTTTTATTCAACTCTGAACACAAAGGGTGAGCTTTTCCTGTAAAGGGCCAGATAGTAAATCTATTAGGCTGACTAGGCATATGGTCTCTGTTGCTGCTACTGTGCTTCATCATATTGCTGTAACTCCAGGGACTCTGTGAAGCCCCCAGAGAAACACTCCCTTCTCACAATGCAGAGTATCCCATCCTGCACCCTGGGCAGCAAATGTTCCAGAGACATGTCAGTGTCACTCAATGCCAATTCCCAAGTCCAAATAGTGGATAGTTTCACATCAACATCCCTTTTATATAGATATATTCTTATTTTAACATTTTCCCCTTGAAATACAAATGAAGCATTTAACATTGATTAGTGAGCCATGAGCTATGAAAGAATGTTTCCCATCACAAAAAGGGAAGAAAATCAATGAGTCACACAACAAATTGTGTCGCTCTTTTTCTTTCTTAATATAGATAACATTTACATGAATGTATATAAATAAGTACACTGGGTAGAGTATAATTTAACACAAAGCACAATCTCTATCCTCACTTCACAAGACTATCCTTTTCTAACAACACAACTCAGAAGGAGAAAAAATACTTATATTTCATAGCACATTAGCTTGACATTTTTAGATCATGTTATCTATACCTTATACATCTTGAAAGAGAATGTTGCAGTTTGAATCTTTCTGTTTTGCTTTTTTTTCAGAAAATCATTTTTTCATGAATCTTTTTTACACTGATGTTTAGCATTACATCTGGGATGTCAAGCCAATTACTTTCCTCTTCACCTGACATTGCCTTTTTTCTATCTGTAAGCACTATTCTCTCTCTAACCTTCACAAGCAATATAGCTGTATCCAGTCTCATTCTGCTCTGATCTCAAATGCCCTAATGTGACCTCCTTAGTCATAGACTCATTGTAAGTATTGCAAACTTTGAGTACATGGAGGAAAGTGGCATGTCTGCATGCCAGATTCTGTGAAGAATGGATTCGTACATAGGGTGGATGCTTGGAAGAAGTGGGTAAGTTTTGCTATGATTTATATATAAAAAGTGAAGTAGTGAAGTAGGACAGTAATAGTGGTATTTAAAAAAACAAAACAGAGGGATAGAGAGATGCTCAGTGGTTAAGAGCACTTGCTACTCTTGCAGAGGTCCTGGATTCTGTCCCCAGAACCCACGTGGTGGCTCACACAGGGGATTTCACACCCTTTTCTGGCCCGCTCCAGCATCACACATACACACTGTGCACATAGGTACATGCAGGCAAACCATTTATACCCATAAAAAATCTTAAAACAAAAAACTTTGCAGATTTTGTTACCTGATTTGAATAGAAAATGGAAGGATGTGAGAAAAAGGTTGCTGGGAGCCATCCCCAGGCCGTGGATGGGTCCTGCAAAGGGTGTAAGGAGTCAGCTGGAGAAGGAAGTGAGCCAGGCCATGGTGGTGGGGAGAATCTTGCAGCCTGACTGACTAGCAGCCAGATTGTTTCTTTATTTATACAGAATTTAGTTAGCAGGGATACATTCATGATGTTCCAAAACATAGATCATATCATTTTTGATTTTGGACATGTGTTTCACTTCCTTTTGCTCATCTTTTAGTCATCATTAATAAACTATGACAGAACAGAGTTATTATTTCCAATCATTTTCCCTCAAGTTTTGACATCATTAATAAACAGAGTTATCATTCTTACTCATTAACCCCATAACCCAGTTTTTGAGAATCTAGAGGCATATGACAGCCTGTGCCCAGGCTGGTTGCTTTGGTTGCTTCAAGAACACTAGACCAAAACAAGATCTTTAACCACCCTGAGCATTTTGCCATGTCGCAAGCAGTGTATTATTAACTCTTAGTGGTCAGAGTGCCCAGGAAAAATCCTCAGGCTAAAGCTGCTGCACTTATTATTCAAGTTCTAACATAATACAATCAATGTTCACATTTATATCCTTATAGAATTTGTCTATATGTCTAATCCTGGCATTCTGCTATTCCTTGGTCATATGATATTAGAGTGACTCTACATGAGCTAACTTCTAAGAGAGGGAGGTCCTAACATGTCATTCATTTATCATCTTTCTACTCCATACTTTGCTCATCAATATGTCTCTATGTAGGGCAGAGTTGCATGCCACGTAATTGTCTGAGTGTACAGTGGGAAGAGGTTTGTAATCTGAACTGTGGACAATTCCTCTACTCCACCAAATCTTGTTGACCTTTTTAATTTTACTTTGTTTTGAATATCTTGTTCCTGTGTAAGTATAGGGACAGATGTTTCAAGAATGTCTAATAGCCTAATGAAGAGACCTCTGGCTTCTTCTTTATGTGTCACAACCTCCAAGGCATAAGGAAGATCTTCAAGTAGGTAAAGATATCTCCTTCAAAGTATGGAGGGGAATAGTATGTTCTGGGCTTTCCTGGGTGAACTTAGAAGCAGCATTCCTGGGAGAAGGAATAAATGATTCATAAGGGATTTTCCATCAATCCAACATCCCCAAATTGTACAAATATTAAAAGTGCCCCAAGTATGTAACAGGTGGAGATGAAAACCAAAGGTGGCATGGCAGCCATCATGTGGCTCAGCTCTGCTGGATCTTTGTCAAGCAGCTGTGCTGGCTTTATAACTTCTGCCATTCCATTCAGATATGGCTGTGACAAAAGGTTTTGTGAGTAGGGGAATTTATAAAGTTGATGGTATAATCTTATTTCCTTACCAATTTTTCTACCTATAGTTTAATAAAACTAACACACACGCACATGTACACACACACACACATACACACACACACAGGTGGGGCTGTGCATGAAGCTCAATATGCACACTTATTGTGGTTTTTAAATCATTGGTTTATTAGAGAGCTAGTGAGAATTTACTAAAAGATAGAACTGTGAGAGGTGCTATGAATACAATAAGAGAATTTACATTTTAGTGAGGAAAGACAGACAATAAAGAAGATAAATGGATGGAATACATTATGTCATATTGTGAAAAATGCTAAGGAAAGGAGAATAAACAAGCAGAAAATAGGAATATTAAATGTCTGTACGGTTACTGAAACTTTAGTTAGGTTTTCCATGGTAAGGCTGATTGACAAGATAATTTCTTTTCTTAATTTAAAATTTTAAATTCTTTAATACCTTTACACATTTATATAATGGATTTTAATCCTTTTTCAACACCCTTATTACCCTCTATTATATTTCTTTGTCTCTAGGTGAAACCTTCCTTCCCATAAGTCCCTTGTCTACTTTCATGTCTTCTTTTGTATGTTTTTTTGTCTAAGCATTAATGGGAGGTTATTTATCAAAGCAATATCACCTAATCAATGGCTACACCACTGAACAAAATGAGACCCTCCATCCCTAAGCAGCTATCAACTGCCAAGATTCCTTAGAAAGGAGTGAGGTCTCATGAGCCTCTTCCCTATCCAAGAGAAAATGTTGATGGGCCCCACTTAAACAAATCTTACAGATAACCACAGCTGTAGCAAATACATGAGTGCAAAGGCTATGTCATCTTTAGAAGAGACATTTTTGCTGTTTTCTTTGGCTCTTGATAATTCCCTAAGCCTTAGAGGGCATGACATAAATGTTGGGGCCAAGTAATCCATTGTCACTTTTACTCGTTTTCAGTGTCTGCATTGATTACTGTCTTCTGAAATGAATACTATAGATATAAAAATAGATGTTTAGAAGGCAGTTTGACAACAACAAGACCACCTAGCAAAATGATAGTGTGCTCCCCCATGGACCTATGACTTCTCGAACTATGGGCTCTTAACTAGGTTTTCAGGATCAGGTATCTATTTTCTCTTGGGGAGTAGATCACAAAACTAGTCAGAAAGCTATTGCTTATTTTCATAAGAGTCACAGAAGCACTGTTAGAGATGGTATAAGATAATTTCTGTGTATGATCCTAAAGAATCAAATAGCCATGTGAGTATGAGGTCAAGAAAAAGGAGGAATGATGAGGTTTTCAGCAAGGCATTGAATTGACTCAGATTTTAACAGTGTCAAAGTGTCCATATAACTGAAAATAAAAGATGGGAGAAAAATCAGGAAGCACTGCAGTAATCTAGGCTAGATACAATGGGAAGCTGAACCCAGACGGTGGTTGTGGAGGTGATGGGAAGTGATCCAAGGTGGCTATATTTTTTTACCACCTCTTTGTAACCACAAATACTGATATTGGTATCTGATATCTGTAGAAATACAGATAGAATGTTGTATATGGCTTGCCAGTTACAGTTCAATTTATCAGGCCTCTGAGGCGGGAGGATCTCTTGAAGCTAGGAGTTTCAGGCTAGCCTGAGTAGCATGTGAGACCTCTGCTCTAGAGAGATAGGAGCTAAGGGAGAAAGGGAGGGAGAGACAGAGAAGCAGAGGGGTGGGAGGAGGTGGGAGGTGGTGGAGCAGTAGTAAAAAGCTAAGGAGGCTCAATGTTCTGGTGTGTAAAGCACAATAGGAAATGGGGAGGTGAGGAAAGATAGTGTGAGAAATGGTGAGATGTCTATATGGTAGAGTAAAGGCTGTGAATTGCAATGTGTTTTTACTTCATTTTCAGTGTCAAGTGCTTCTGATTACATAGACTAGACCATCCCTGTGCCTTTCTCTTTATCTGAAGCCATGTAAGATAACTTGATTTGCAGCATTTTGAAATAGCGATATTGTTCTCTTTTATATTTATAGAGTAGGGAGATACTTGTTCTTCTCCAAGCTAAATGAGGCAAAAGGAAATTCTAATTGGTTTTTGGAAAAGTAATTAATTGGTTAGTACAGCCTCATCCATATTTGGAGTAGTGCTACCTACTTGAATGGAATCTAGGCAAGTCTCCTCTCTGGTCTTCTTTCTAATTACTAAGTGTGTGATAGCCACCAGTGAGGCTAAATACCATCTGCTGGTAGATGGCAGCCTAGAATTTCTTCCCATTATTAGGAGACTAGTAGCTATCAAGGAATTTCTGGAAACTGGGCCTTAAGCTTTTGAAGTATATTATGAAAAATATATAGGCAGGCTTTTCACAAAAATGACATGGGGATTTATATTAATTATGAAAGCTCAGACTATAGCTTAGGCTTGTCCCACTAGCTCTTATAACTAAAATTAACCTATTTCTATTCGTCTATGTGTTGCCATATGACTTGTGGCTTTTACCTCTCATCTTGGATGTCTTGCTCTCTCTCTCTGCATCTGGCTAGTGACTCTGCCTTTCTTCTTCACAGAGTGGTCTCTCTTCAGAAGTCCATGTTATACCTCCTGCCTAGCTATTGGTCCATTTAGCTTTTTATTAAACCAATCACAGGACATATCTTTACACAGTGTAATCAAATACCTCGCAACATTTCCTCTTTTTGTCTAAATAAAAAGGAAAGGGCTTTAACTCTAACATAATAAAACTATATACAATAAGAACAATTATCAGGTAAGAATTACATTTACCATGTTCAATCCATTAGCATTTGGCAAATTTAGAGAAAATATTTCATTATCTATCCTCTCTTAATGAGTCCAAAGCTTTATACTAAACCATTTTCTATCATAACTTATATTACCATCTTAAAACTATCTTTTCAGACCTCAAAACATTTTCTTAATAAACAATTTAAACTTTTATGTTTCTCAATCTTATAAACTTTACATCTTTTATGTAAGTTTCTTTTCTGAATTTAGTAACATGGAAAACTGTAAAACTGTATCTAGTCTTCAACCCCATCAAAGACCTGAAATGACATAATATTACCTGAGTAAACAGGAAATTCAGAGTAAACAACTTCCAAAACTAAAAAATGACAGAGACATATGGCTGACTGGACAGTCACCCCAAGGTTCCTCTGCAATGTTGGAACACCCATCTTCGGCCTATGGGCCTAGAAGTTCTGACATACTTTTCTATGAAGCAGGAATTTTGAAGGACTGCCCTACCTTGTCTTGGTAAAGTTTGGCAGTTGTCTTCTTTTGAGTCCTCTTTGTCCAATTTGGACAGCATTCTGTCAGCAGTTGAGGCAAGAGCAGTTTCTTGGCCCAGTGGCTAACCTTGCCACAAATGAAAGTAAACTCCATATGGAGTTTCTTTGATGGCCATTGTTGTGGCTGCATCACGAGATCCTCGAACAAGATCACCACAGAGCCGATATTCAATTGCAAAACACAAAGGGGTTTATTACAAGCCCAGGTTTGGTCTGTGTCCAACATACTGGCTAGCCAGGTAAAGGAGGACGGCCTTGAGCTCCTAGGGTGAGGGATTTTTAAAGAGAAAAAACACAAGCAGTGTGGTACAAGCCTTGGCATCATATGATTGGGTGAGTGTGTGTAACATTTGAATTTACTGGTTGGGCGTTACAGTTATTATTTTGGGGGCAGGCCTGAACAAGTCCCAGGCTTTGTCCTTGAGATGCCATAGAGGCTGGCTGGCCTAGCACGTACTGACTGTGGGGGCTGACTCAGTGGCCCAGGATATGTCCTTGAGCTGCCATGGAGGTTGGCTGGCCTCACACGTTCACATTGACCCATGCACGTAGCATTAAGTTGGTGAGGAGTCCCACACAGTAAACAACTGGCTGAACCTTGAACAGTCAGAGTACATGCAGAAAGGGAGCTACTGCAAGGACTATGCCATAGCCCTCCCAGAAACTGCTTGATTAAGTCTCAGGAAAATGAAATTGAGGCCTGATCTTTGAGAGAAGACTGAGCAGTCTGTTATGGCATCTACGTGATCCTTTCAGCCATCATCTTCTCTGAAGTTGGTTTGTGCTACTAGGAGCAGATGTGCCTCACTGTCATGAAAAGCCCTATGTTAACAAAATATTTTAAATGCTACATTCTGTGGGTCTTTGAAGTGTTTGAAGATCATCTATCTAAAATATATCTAACTTTGAAAACATACCTAATATGACTAAAAGTTTGATTATTACAAATGACTAACTATAACTGGTATTTCTTTCTTTTTTTTTTTTTTTTTTTTTAGTTTTTCGAGACAGGGTTTCTCTGTGTAGTTTTGCGCCTTTCCTGGAACTCGCTTTGGAGACCAGGCTGGCCTCGAACTCACAGAGATCCGCCTGCCTCTGCCTCCCGAGTGCTGGGATTAAAGGCGTGCGCCACCACGCCCAGCTCATAACTGGCATTTCTTAATTATAAATTGTATTTCTAAATGAGCTGCATAAGCACAATACCCCAAACAAGAGTATAAACATATGTACAGCATGTTCCAACAAAAATAATCTCAAATTTGTATCAATATACAAAAATACCTTAGAGTAGAAAATATATATACTGTAAAACAAAAATAACCTTACATTTGTATCAACGTACGAAATTCCATGCCAATGTACAATATTTGAAACTAGTGGTTGTTCAAAAGTAGACTCCACAATCCACCCTTTTATCCCATCATTTCTATACTATATCCCCTCTTTTTCTTTTCAGAACAAGATCCCTGGATCTAATCTCCTTTGGTTAGTTTTTATTTTCTTTTTTGACCATTACTAATAACAACTTGTAACCAACCCCCCTAAATGATGACAAACATCCATAACTCGCTGAATGACCATAAACCACCCACCTCATCTCTTGGGAATGTGGGTGTCAAGTTTTCTAGACTGCTTCCTGGTGTGTGTGTGTATGTGTGTGTGTATGTGTGTGTGTGTGTGTGTGTGTGTGTGTGTGTGTGTGTGTGTGACAGCATCTCTAGGGGAATCTGAGAAAATTGAGGTAGTGGTCAAGTCCTGGAAGAGCTAGCTGTATCATTTATTGCCAGTCTCTATGTAATGGGAAAGTGTAGGGCTTATCTGAAGTCCTGGCTGGAGTAGTGCATGAAGCTGGACCATTTTTCAGCTAGCCACCTTGAAGTTATCCTGCGCAGTTTGGAGTCCAAAGCTGATCTTCGTGTGGTGTTAGTCAGCTTAGTGGCATTACCACAATATAGGTAGAATTGTTATGGGGCCACATCATCCTTTTGGAGACATCAAAGGTCACTTTTAGAAATGGTCATGGTTTACTGCAGAAAACTTAAACATTTGAAATGTCATATGCAACGGATCTCAGAAAGGTTAAACGACCACAATTTGTTAAGTACATCCAGGGTGCACAAACTTAATTCCTAGTTACCTGATTCAGACTCAAGCCTGAAATCATGTACAAGAAGCTAGATGAAGCCTTTTTCTAGAATTAGTTAGTACTCTATATGACCATTTATATCATGACATAAAGTTTAAGTATATATGTATATAGTTTTGGAAATTGCTTGCTCTGTACTTTCTGATTACTCAGGTAATATTATATCCTTCTTGGGTCCCTGATGGAGTTGAAGACTAGATAGTTATAGTTACCGTTTTCCTTGTTAACAAATTCAGAAAAGAAATTCACAAAAGAAGTGAAAATTGTATAAAGTTGAGAGACATAAAAGCTTAAATTGTTTATATAAGAAAATGTTTTGAGGTCTAAAAAGATAGGCATGAAACTTTAAATTTATCAAGATAAAATAGACAATAGAGTATTTTCTCTGAATATGCCAAATACAAATGTACTTTACATTGTAAATGTAATTCTTAGTTGATAATTATTTATATTGTATATATTTTATTTGTTAAAGTTAATACCTTTCCTTTTTATTTAGACAATACTTAATAATTGTTCTTATTGTATATAGTTTTATGTTAGAGTTAAAATGTTTCCTTTTTATTTAGACAAAAAGAGAAATGTTGTGGAATAATCTTTTTATACACTATGAAGTTGTGTAACTCATTATTTTAATAAAAAGCCAAATGGGCAATAGTGAGGCAGAAGAGATAAGTGGGACTTCTTGACAGAGAGAGAGCTCTGGGAAGAAGAAAGACAGAGCTGTCAGCCAGACACAGAATAACCAGGATGGGTATAATGGAGATGGATAATGAGGTAATGAGTGCATGGAAGAACATAGATTTTCAAAATATGCATTAATTTAAGTTATAAGAGCTAGTTATAAACAAGCCTAAGCTAAGGCTAAACTTTCATAATTAATAATAAATCTACATGTCATTTTTTGTGAACTGGCAGCCTCCTCCCAAAAAAATTCATTTACACATGGCACCCAATATGGGGAGTCAGATGAAGCATTTATCTAATTATTCTTTATCAACAAAAACTCTGGCATTAGATATTGGGGTAAGAACCTGAATGTTCAGAGAAGTGGTGGAGAAGTGAACAGTGACCACCCCTCTCTCTCTCTCTCTCTCTCTCTCTCTCTCTCTCTCTCTCTCTCTCTCTCTCTTTCTCTCATTTCTCCATCCAAAAGACTGAGACCCTATTAAAGTCCTGCCCTACTACTTCCTGTGTCTGTCTGTCCTCAGTACTCCAAAACCTCTATGATTAATTTTGGTCAGCTAGTAGGTAACTCTTCCCTCTGATTAAAAACAAACTTTATTGTCAGTCTCAGGAGCATCAGAATGTGATAAAAAATATCACAAAACAAAAGTATGTGCAATGGGGCTGGAGAGATGGCTCAGAGGTTAAGAGCACTGGCTGTTCTTCCAGAGGTCCTGAGTTCAATTCCCAGCACCCACATGGTGACTCACAACCATCTGTAATGAGATCTGGCTCCCTCTTCTGGCCTGCAGGGACACATGCAGACAGAACACTGTATACATAATAAATAAATAAAATCTAAAAAAAAGTATGTGCAATGAATAAAATATTTTAAAGAATAGTATAATAAAGTGATGGGTACAGACACAGATTTACTATTTTTCAGTATACGAGGGGCCTTGAACTTCATAGAGACTAAGAAGAAAGAGGACCCTTTGGGATTGCCTTTTGAGGTTTTGACATTTTGATCACCCCATATGCTGGTTATTTATTTATTTTTTGTCAACTTGACTCAAGATAGAACCATCTGAGTGAAGGGAGAAAAGTTTCTTAATTGAGAAAACGCCTCCATCAGATTGGCCTGTAAGAAAAGACTGTGGAGGCATTTTCTTAATTAATGACTGATGTGGAAGAGTCAAGTTCACTGTGGGAGGTGCCACCCCTGAGCAGTTGTTCTTGGGTTGTATTTAAAAGAAAAATACAAGCTGAATACATCATGAGGGGCAATCCATTAAGCAGTGTTCCTCCATGGACTTTACCTCAGTTCCTGCCTCTAGGTCCCTATCTTGAGTTATTGCCCTGACTTCCCTTTATGATGGACTGTAAGCTGTAAGCTGAAATAATTGTTTCCTCCCCAAATTGCATTTGGCCATTGTGTTTATCACAGGAAGAGAAAGAAAAACTAGAACATCTTGTAGTCAGAATAGAAAGAAATGAGAGACAACTCCAAGTTTTGCTGACTTAGGAACACCTAAGAGTAGGGAAAGGAAGAATGATAAATTTTAGAATTTAGGAAATTCCACCAAGGAAAACCACAAAGTACTAGGCTTCTGATACACTCCCATCCTGAGGTTATAGAGTTGGCACAATGTGGTTAATTACTTTTCCTCGAATATTTCAGCTTAGTTTACTCATTCTTTTAAGAACTTTTATTCTCTCCACCTGATAAAACATTAAGTATTATATAGTTCATCATAGAATCCATGGGGGAAGTCATCTACTTTGCCAATGGTTACTTTCACTCTCTTTTCCAATTCATTGACTTTTAAAAGTTCAAGTTCTATTATTCTTAAATGATGTAATATGTTTGAAGTTTTCTATGGTGTTCCCTCATAAAATAAATGTCACACTTAAATCTGTGGCATTTTCATTATTCTTATCCCTGGATCATAATTGTGTTGGAATAAAAGAGGTATGTATATGTATGTTGTTTATATGGGTGTGTGTGTGTGTGTGTGTGTGTGTGTGTGTGTGTTTATAGACCATGTTTAGAATATTTTGAGAGTAGGTAGATAAGAAGTGGTATGAAAAGTATTCCTTTTGAAAAAAATTTGGCTAGTAATTGTTAATAAGTGGCCCCACTAATAAATCCTGGCAGAAATTTGCATAGAAAATAGTGTACCTCAAAAAACTCTAGTGAGGCTACTTCAAGAGGGGACATGTATATTTGGATCTTGGGGAGGTGATATAGAAGGATCTAGAGCTTGTACCTAGGTTGAACTTGAGTTGAACATATGGTAGTTTTTCATTTTCTTATTTTCAGACTGTTATCTGAATATTTGACCTGGACCAATCCTTGCAGAGGTCTCCATGGGAGCTGATCATACTTTAAATCCTTCCCACATGTTAAGTAGCTGCACCTGGCTTTGACAAACTAAAGAGTAATATAATTAAAATTTTGTGCCTTGTTTAGAAGTCAGTGAACATGGGAAAGTCTATCATTCCAGTTGAGAAGAAGAAATTTGGAATCCATTGGAAATCATCCACACACTCCTGTGGTGCTGTTTAATGGTAGTTGGTGTTATAGAGGGTTCCTAAAAATATGCCACGGGTAAGCAAAAATGTTCTTTTAGAAGAGAAAGGTCTTTCATATTTCATTTGAAATCTGACATAATTAAAAGGTGGTGAAAGGCTGTGGGATGTCTTTCTGTATGTTGTGAATATGTGTTACTCCCATTGGCTAATAAAACTGCATTGGCCTATGCAGGGCAGGATGGAGACGGGGGGTGGGGGAATGGGAATCCAAGAGAAATAGTGAGAGGAGAAAGGAGAGTAAGGGGAGACACCAAACTGCCTTCTAAGGAGCAACATGTAATGGGATGCAGGTAAAGCCACGGAACATGTGGCGATATATAGATTAATAGTTATGGGTTTAGTTAAATGATAATGGCCAGTTCGTAAGAAGCCTGAGCCATAGGCCATATAATTTGCAATTAATATTAAGCTTCTGAGTGATTATTTTATAAATGGCTGCAGGACTGTGGGGCCAGGTGGAACTGGAGAAACATGGGACCGCGGGGCCAGGTGGGAGCTGAGAAACTTACAGCTACAGTGAAATCCAAATACACTTAAAAATAGGGTTGATATGCAGATTGCCCTTGCTTGATATTCAGGGCTTGGACTTACAGGGAATACATTTTCACATTGGGATCTATAGATTGTCAGGACAGAGTGACAATATTATAATATTAATGACTATTTGTTGAGCATTTACTATGTGCTTAGCACCTTTGAAGTTTATATATGTATATATATATAATCATATGCATACATATTTATATACATACATCCTCACACAGTCATCATTCTTTTGTGACAGAGGAAACTAAGGTATAAAGACTTGGACCTTATCAGTCTTTAACATCTGGCAAGTACTACAAATGGAGTTCTGATACAAGTAGGCTAATTTCAAACTCCATGATTTTTAATCAGCCTGTTTAATTCTATTTTAAATATACTTAATGTTTCAATTTCACAAATGAGAAAAATGAACTGAACAGAAGAGAAATGACCCATATCTCTATGATGGCAAAGATCAGAACTATTTTGTTTATTATTGTGGACACCATTAATATCACAGGGTCAAACTTATGGTAGATACTTGTCTTGGTTAGCATTTTTATTGCTGTGAAGAGACACCATGACCACAAAAACTGATAAAGGAAAACATTTAATTGGGATGGTTTACAGTTCCAGAGGTTTCATCCATTATCATCATAGCAGGACATGGTGGCATATAGACAGACGTGGTTCTGGAGAAAGAGCTGAGAGTTTTACACTTAATATGTGGACAACAGCAACTGAACTGTGGGCCACACTGGGTGTAGCTTGAGTATAGGAGATCTCAAAGCCAGTGCCCCCGACAGTGACACATTTTCTCCAACAAGGCCACACCTACTCCAACAAAGCCACACAGTTCCTTTCAAATTACCACAATACTTATTGTTGAATAAATGTACAATGAAAGAGTGAAATAAGGGACTTTAATTATGGATCTATAAGATTTCTTACATGTCTGCTGTTGATCTGATCCTCAGAATTTTTACATTTGTATAATATATGGCATAAGTAAGGAGGTCGTGTACGATCAGACCTTACTAACAGTATACCATGAAGAAGGACTTGCTTAGACTGGGGGATGATTTTTATTCAGTCTATGTGAAAAAATTTCATGAGTGCATAAGCTGTACTAAGTTCCATCTTCTGATGGAACAAATAATAATAGCTCATCTTTTCAAATTAGCTAATTTGAATTTGCAGGGTCTGGTGAATGTGCTTTATGTATAGCCACTCAGCACATTTGTGTTGAGCACTTATTGTGTTCTCAGCACTGGGATTGCATTGTTAAGCAAAACAGAGAAAATAATTTCTTCATAGAATGGATCCTCTAAAGTCTTACAAACACATTTATGAATTTGACTACATTATTAACACCATTGTATAGATCAGGAAATGAAGAAGAAAGATACATATCTCATTGAGACTAAACAACAGAGCTATGTAGTATAGTTCCAGAAACTGCTTTTACCTATTGTACTCTGTTGCCTTTCAAAGACAATAAGAGGGCTGGGGACGTAATTCTGTGGTAGATCATTTACATAACATGTGCAAGACCTTGAGTTTCATCTCCAGCACCAGTCCTTGGGACTCAGGCTTAAAGGATACATGAGCTGTTTGAAGAGACTGACAAGAAAATTAAGTATTATAACACAATAAAATTAGCAGTAGTTGACCCCTTCTGAGTATCTAATGTGTTACAGTCCTTGTGTTAATTGTCTGATCTTGGGTGGACTAGATGCCACAGTGCGTTAAAGTGCCCAATGCCAAGTCTGACAGCCTAATTTTGATCCTCATGACACACGTGGTTGTGGAAGTAGAGAAAATCAACTCCTGAAGTTATCTCCTGACCTTCACATGCACATCCAACCATGCACACAAAGTAAATGAATAAAAAGTAATACAAAATTTAAAAAGAGTTTGACATTTTTTGTTCATTCATTTCATCTTCCTTGCAGCCGTAAAGGACTGGTTGCATTATGGTCTCCACTTTACAGCTGAGCTGAGTCCCATGTCCTTCCACACTATAAAGTTATACATTCTAAATAAGTATTTGGAATATATACCCAACTACACAAATGCACACTTGATCTGAGGGAAGAATCAACTTGTAATGTCCCCATCCCTAGCCATTGTTTCCATTTACTTTCAAGCCACTAATATAATTTCTTTTTTTTTTTTTTTGGTTTTTTGAGACAGGGTTTCTCTGTGTAGCTTTGCGCCTTTCCTGGATCTCGCTCTGTAGACCAGGCTGGCCTCGAACTCACAGAGATCCGCCTGCCTCTGCCTCCCAAGTGCTGGGATTAAAGGCGTGCACCACCACCGCCCGGCAATATAATTTCTTGATCTATGGTACTATGTCCACACAATAGGAGCTATGTACTTTGCCATAAAGACTTTGAAAGGCTAATCAGGCTGCTTTGTTTCTGAAAGATTATGAACTTGATGTTTCCAGAAGCACTGTGCTGGTGGTACAGGCTGCTTTTGTAATGTTTTGATGAAGCTGGCTTAGGGGCTGAATGCTTTATCTTTACTTATATGGCTCAGAATTCAAATCCAGTTTACTCCTGCCTTCTAACTGAGTGCCCCGGGGCTAGTTTCTTAGACTTTGTCTAACTTAATTTCTTAACGTTATACAAATACATATAACATATATGTATCTATGTTATATATAAAACCTAGAGGGTCCACTAGCAATGAAAATTTAGAATTGAAAAAGTTTAGAACTCTTTATTTTACATTTTTTCTATGCTATATGTATGTGTGTGATTGTGTCTGTTCATATGTGCACATGTATGCATGCATCTGTGGGTGTGAAAAAGTAGACTCACTCTCCCTGTTTCCAATATTGCCATATAAATGGACTACAATATTAGAAAGGATCATTGCCATTAATTATTTACAATTTCCTCTTCAGAAAGTGCCATGTAATAGAATTCCATATAAGGCTGTGCCTCATATCTATACTAGTAATAAAAGTTCACTCTTGACCACATTTGCTAAGATGAATTCAACCGTTAATTGCAGAAATAATTTGCTATTTATTGTCAAATGTTAGCCAACTTTACATTCACCTCTAGTTAACATATGACAATTGAACATTAATATTTATTGCTAGACGTTGCAATTTTACAGAGCCCCACTTAAAATGTTTGGTGTCTCACAATCTGTTGGCACAGAAAGTGTAACAAAGTAAATGACAGGAAAGCAGATTAAAATGGAGTCTGATGGTTCATCTTTAAAAGGGAAACTTATTTCCAGAGAGAACATCTGCTCCCAATGGAGAGTGTGGGGCTGTAGTTGGGGCTGCTATAGTTTTAGCAGATGGAAGTGGTGTGGACTAGAAATTCACAGAATGTTAGAGACTCAAGTTTGTCACCTCGCCAGATTGCTTCCTGGATAGTTCCTTGTCTGGCAGCTTTAAACCTGCTAATGTAGAGTGAATACACATTGTCATCTGAGTAAGGACCTGCCCATGTGTCAATTTCAACATTAATCTGTTCACAAGAGACTGGGACTCAGGTAACTACATGTTTCCCTGTATTGTGTGCATGGAAATATCAGAGTCAATTTGTCTGGATATATTAGTATGAATTGAATGTCAAAGTTCGGGATCTAGAATGAGGAGTCTATTAGGTCAATTAACCCCCTTCCTCCAAACCATGGCAGCCTTTTCCTTTCAACAATCAGTCTGGCCTTTGTCAATTTCCTTTTTTTTTTTTTAAATTGAAAATAGAGAGAAGTCTCAGTAGTAAAAGCATTGACTGCTCTTCCAGAGGTTCTGAGTTCAATTCCCAGTACCTGTATGACAACTCACAACAGTCTGTAATACCAATTTCAGGGAGTTTGACACCCTCACATATAGGAAAAATATCAATGCACATAAAATAAGTAAATAAATAAATAGCTGGGCCATGGTAACACATGCCTTTAATTCCAGCACTTGGGAGTCAGACGCAGGAAGATCTCTATGAGTTTGAGGCTGGCCTGGTCTACATAGCAAGTTCCAGGATAGACTCCAAAGCTACACAGAGAAACCCTGTTTCAAAACAACAACAACAACAACAAAAGATTCTTTTCCTCATACAATATATCCTGATTATGATTATAGGTTTCCCTCCCTCTACTCCTCCAAGTCCCTTCCCATCTCCCCTCCCTTCCAGATCCACTCCCTTTCTGTCTCTCATGAGAAAAGAACAGGCTTCTAACAGCCAACCAAAAAAAAAAAAAAAGATAACAACCAAACACGACAAAATAAAATATAATAAGATGAAGCAAATGTAGCATGAATCTTAATTGGTCTTAATAAAAACCTGGAGCCAGATATCTGGGTAAATGCTAAACGATCAGAGAGACAAAGGAACAAGCCACAGCCACCTCTCACCTCACCAACTCTTCAGTCAAAAAGACTGAGCTCCTGTCTCCGCCCACCTTATATTCCTCTCTCAGCCCAGCCATATCACTTCTTATCTCAACCTCCCTAGTGCTGGATTTAAAGGCATGTGTGCTTCCTAAGTACTGGAAGCAAAGACATGAGATCTGAAGTGCTGGGATTAAAGGTGTGTGCCACCACTGCCTGGCCTCTATGACTAACTAGTCGCTGGCTTTGCCCTCTGATCTTCAGGCAAGTTTTATTTATTAGAGCATACACAAAATATCACCACAATTCTCATTTTTTGTCTAAAATAAAAAGGTTATAACTAATATAAGAAAAACTACATGCAATAATTACAATAACTATATACAATATATACAGGCAATAATTACATCAATAATGTCTAGTCCATTAACATCTGACAAATTCAGAAAAATACTCCATTGTTTATCTTATTTTGGTGAGTCCGAAGTGTTGTGCCTAATTCACTTTCTATCCTAAATTGTATTACCAACTAAAAACTATCTTTTGATGTTTCTCAAACTTATACACTTTACACCTCTTTAGTGAGTTTCGTTTCTGAAATTGTTAACAAGGAAAACTATAACTGTCTAGTCTTCAACTTCAGAGACCCAAAAAGGAAATAATACTAACTGAGTAAGCAGGAAGTGCAAGCAAGCAACTTCCAAAAAAATGTGAGAAATGACAGAAATAGCTGGCTGCCTGGACATTCACCCAAGGTTCCTCTGCAATGTTGGGGCATCCATCATCAGCCTACAGGCCTAGCATATCTAACAGACTTTTCTGTGCAGCAGGATTATCTGAAGGACTGTCCTACCTTGTCTTGACAAAGTTCTGCAGTCTTTTATTTTGTGTTCTGCTTGTCCATTTTGGACAGCATATTGTCAGCAGTTGAGGCAAGGGAATTTTCTTGCCCAGTGGCTAGCTTTTCCAACAAAGAAAGTAAACTCCATATGGAGTTTCTTCAATGCCCATCATCTTCTCTGAAGTAGATTGGTGCTGACAGGAGCAGATATGTCTCATTGTCATAAAAGAACCTTATGTTATTAAAATATCTTAAATGTCATATTCTGTAGATTTCTGAAGTGTTTGAAGATGACCTGTCTATCTAAAATATATCTCTGTTTGACCTTGAAAACATACCTAATATGACAAGTTTAATTGTAATAGGTGACTAACTACTAACCTGCATTTTTTTATTATCCTAACTGGTTGATAATAATAACTTTCAAGGACTAGAAATTTGCATTACACCGTTAAATGAGTTGTATAGGTACAATGCCTTGAAGAAGATTCGAAATTATGTACAGTATGTTCTAACTAAAATAATTTCAACCTTGTATCAATATACAAAGTTCTATATCAATGTAAAAAATTAAAAACTAGTAGTTTCTTTTTAAAAGTAGATTCAATAATATACTCTTTTATCTTATCATATTTATATACTTCCTTTTTTCTTTTCCAAGTAGAACAATAATCCACCCTTTTGTGCTATCATATCTAGCAAAAACTATCATATTGAAGTTGGACATGGCAACCCAACAGGAGGAAAAGGTCCCAAGAGTAGGCAAAAGTGTCAGTGAACTACTTGTTCTCACAGTCAATAGTCCCATAAAAATACTTAGCTAATATTTATAATATATACATAGAGGATCTGGTGTAGACCCATGTTAGGTCCTGTGCTTGCTGCTTCAGTCTCTGTGAGCTTGTATGTGTCTTGCTTAGTTGATTGAGAGGGCCTTGTTCTTCTGGTGTCTTCCATCTACTCTGGATCTTATAATACTTCTGTCTCCTCTTCTGAGGGATTCCTTGAGTTCTGAGTGGAGCGATCTGATGGAGACCTCCAATTTAGACTCTCTCTCCGAATATGTCTAGCTGTGGGTCTCTGCATCTATTCCCATCTGCTGTGGGAAGAAACCTCTCTGACAATCCCTGGATAAGGTGCTGAGCTGTGAATATAGCAGAATATAATTAGGAATTAAATTAATTAATTAATTACCGGTCATGTTTGGTTTTACCCTAAGTCTTTGGGTTTTCTAGCCTCTGGTTCTTGGTCAGCCAAGCAGTATCGGATACGGCTTCCTTCTCATGGAGTGGTCCTTAATTCACATCATTGTCTGGCTATTCCTACAAGTTCTGTGCCACCATTGTCCTAGTGCATCTTGCAGTCATATCTTCCTGCAACAAAGAGGCTAGAATGTAGGATGAAGTCTCCACGAAGGCACCAGCTGGACTTCTCCATGTTCAATCAGTTGTGTGGGTGTTGTCCTTGGCAATGGGGCCTTGCTGTCAGTTTTTGGAGAGCAATATTTTGTCTTATCATCAGCTTGCGTTGTTTGGGGATTTCCATGAGACCCCCTTAGCCAACAACTCAATTGAATGAAATCCAGTCCTGCCACTGGAAGCCTGTCCTGGCTATAAAAGATGGCCAGTTGAGGCTTTGTATCCTCCATTACTAGGAGTCCTCATTAGGATCACACTCATAGAATCCAGGAAGTTTCCACTGCACTAGGTTTCAATACCAGCCCCCAAATGCCACTCAATTCCAGACATCTCTCTCCACACTCTCTCCCTCCATCCCATCTCCCAATATACCTCATCACTCCTGCTCCCAACCCACCCTGCCCCAAGTCCATCAGTAAAATCTCTTCTATTTCCCCTTCCTAGGGAGATCCATTCCCCACTGCCAGATCCCTTCTTTTTACTTAACCTCTCTGGTTCTACAGATGATAACTTGGTTATCATTTACTTAATGGCTAATATCCACTTATAAGTGAATTCATACCATATTTGTCTTTCTGGGTCTGGGTTACCTCACTCTGATGATTTTTTTCTAGTTCTATTCAAATCAATTTCTTTTTAAAGGCAAAACATTTGTAAAGTTCCCTTTCACATAATATCATTATCCTCCTAACTATAATATATTTTTTACCCTTCTTCCTACAAAACACTCCCACACCTAAAGCTCAGGGAACATCATGGAAGAGGGCCTAGAAAGATCTTAAGAGCCAGGAGACCAGTGAGTTTTCTGTGTGAGATTGTGTCTCTTAGTAACATCAGAAGCTATACCCGTAAAGTCTCACTAATACGACTTCCCAAACATGAGCTAAACAGAGGCATGCTAGCTTGGCAGGGAGTGGGGAGTGAGCAATGGGGCTGCAGAGCTCACTTAAGACAAAGAGCTACAGGTAACTGAAGAATGCTGGGAAGTGGAGAGAAGGGCTTCTCCCAGACTTTTCTCAGTCAATAATTCTCTTAATATTAATGAAATCTCTATTGTGTTAAAGTGTTCAAGGATCTAAGAGTAAAATGTTATTATAATAGGATAATGCCTTGCTGAAATAAATTTATTAAGCTTCCATTGTATTAACTTACTATTGTGGTCAAAATTAGAAAATACAGAGCCTTTTAATAATCAAGCCAGTTTCTTGAAGTGCTGTACTAGAAGTGTATTTTGAGGGTTAGATATGACACAGCAGATTCATGTTTTGAAAATGACAATTGAAATGTGATTTGAGGCCTCTTAAACTTTATGCTGAAGTGTTATTCTTATCTCTAGCAGGAAAGGACAATATATTGAATATATTTGGCTTAATATGTATGGCTGATGGGCTAATGGACACTAGAAATATGTAGTGGGATAGATTTAGATAAGAGAGGCTAGTGATTCATGCCTGCTTATCAAATAGTGTTTCATTCAGAGTTATGATTTGTAGTCAAGCATCAATAAAATAAGATGAATGAGTGGTGAAAAAAAGCAATAACCAGAAGAGACCCAAAAATTACTGTAAGTAAAAAACTTTTCATTTGTGTCCCCTTTGTGTCTCTTTTTAAGCAATAAACCTTACAGCAAAGGCCATGGCAGTAAATACTCTGTACCATAGATATACATGAAGTGTCCTGCAGGTACAGAGACATTGTAATATTTGATAGTTACAAAATCTTGATTATCTACATACTATGCTAGGTGCCCTTAGAAGAATAAACAAGAAAATTTGTGTCAATATCTCTTTTTCATGTATTGTCATTAAAAAGGCATGTGCAGGGTGAGGGATAGCTCAGAGCTTTATCCAGTGTGCTTCTCCTGAGCCCTTTTATACTTTATACTTTTGAAAGTTCATCAATCTGTGCCCATCTGCAACTCTAAGAAGGACTAAAGGGACCGGTTTATAGCAATAAGATTTCAGCCCAAAGAGCCAAGCAATGGTGTATGTATTTGTAAAGGTGGAACATGTTTCAAGGTAATAGTACTCCCACAAATTAACTCATCTAGTCAGGCTCAGGAACACAGAAATCTGACGTGCAACATGTGTGTTTACAGATGCATAATAACTAGGGGCATTAGATGTGGATTTGGGTAACAGGATAAATATAGTCATTTCTGTTGTATTTGTTTCATAGCTATAGTCACTTATATTAATGCTATATTCATTTGGATGATAGATTGTCTCCCTTTGCATATGATATTTTAGTAATATATTGATGATCAAATTAAAAGTTAGACATAATGGTTAGAATATTGTTATGTTTTGGCATTGTACATATGCATGTATGTGAATTAAAAAAAACAGGTTTCTCCAATAGGTTTCTTTTACTCATGATTTATGCTTCTCTTTGTAAGAAAAATAAGCAAGACACACACACACACAGACACACAGACACACACACACACACACACACACACACACACACACACACAGCCAGCTTTGTCTTTTGTCTACTTTGAAGCTGGCTTTCAGTTTTCCATTCTGTTTTGCAGAATGTTACTCCCAGAAAGTGTTTGGGATTCAGTCACCTGTAGCTAGGGAAACCTCAGCATGGTAAAAATAGTTTTAAAGAAGGGAATGCTTAGATTTCTTTCTTTCATACTTTATTTTTATTTTTTAAATTAAAATATTATATCATTTTAGTCCTTCCCTTCCCTCTTTCCAAACCCTCTTGCTCTCTCAAATCCGTGACCTCTTCTTCTTCAATTATTGTTACATATGTAAATATACATAGATAATATGTGTGTACACACACATATACACTTATTTATTCCTAAATACAGAAATACAATCTGCTCAGTGTTTATTGGTACATCCACAGTACAACTCCCTCACCTAATATTCAGGGAACATCGTGGAAGAGGAGATAAAAAGATTCTAGAAGCCAGAGGAACAGGAAGTTTGCTGTGAGACTGTGCCTCCTAGAAATGTCAGAGAAGCTACACCCATGAAGTCCCGCCACCACAGTTGCCTAACTGTCATCTTTCATATTTTCTTTTAAAGTCTGCTCTTAGAGAAAGGATGCTGTGTCATCCCATTCCCATGAATAGCAGCATGCCTCTGATACAAATTTTCTTACTAGAAGTCAAGAATGGAATAGTTGATTAGAAAAAAGTAACAGCTGAGAATATCATGTATTTCCTACTCCCAGGCTTTGCTTTGAGTTACAGGATTTTGCTCATTTGCTGCTCCCAGTAACCCTGAGAATTTAGGTAATATTATTACCTGTACTTTGTATTTAAGAGAGCTGAGGCCCATGTATACTAAATGTCTTGCCTACTAACTCATGGTTGTAAGTGGCAAAGCTGTGCGTATGGCCCAGTCTTTTTGGGATCCAAGGTAATAACCCCTTGACTCAACTGCTCCACCTCTGGAGAGTTGTGGCCTGGTCATAGGCATTGAAAAAAATCTCCCAGGGGGAACTCTGATGAGCTTCTGGAGGTCACATGCTCCATCTGAAAGCAGGCTGACCTGGATTCTTTGAAAAAGCGCCAGTGTACAGGTCTAAGGAGAAGAGCGAAGCAGACAGCAGAGATACTCATGAGGCATCTGATGATAAACACTCACCATATGGTCAAAATGATTCCCACCGCCTCCCAGTGAGGGAAGCAGACACTTTCAGTATGAAATGCACTGTTTATTTCCTTGTGCAGTGGTTTCAGTTCAAATTAAATGTTTCATGTCAGACAAGGAACTAATAACAAATGATCTCCTCCCTCAGTGGTGCAGTAACAAATATGTAGTAATTTGAAAGCTGGGAAGAAAATTATCACTCCCAAAGATGCAATAAATATACGGTATGTTTAGAGAGTCCTTTGATGAAATGAACACTGAAGGTGCTGCTAGTGGTCCTTCTGCTTAAGAAAAAAACAAGTCAAAATAAAAAAAGAAGCAACATTTAAAAATGCTGTCTGATCTGTCAACATTTTGTTAACATGTAATACCTTAAGGACACAACTTAGAAGTAGAATCTTCAGTGAAGCAAAAACTTATTCCTTCTCATCACAGAAGAGAAAACCAGCAAGTAGAACAGTCAAGCAGCATTTTACAGTTTGAAAGTAACTTGGTAAGACTGGATGCTTCTGTGCCTTTCCTTATTTTGGTTGGTCTCAGTAAAAGGGCAATACTCATTTGAAGGTTTTCTTCAGTGAGTTGCCCTCATGCCTGCCCTCAAGACCCATTTCCATTCCACTCTCTTAGCCTTCACTGTATCCTGGGAGATCTGTTATTTCTGACTCTCTGCTAGGCTCCCTGCTTCAAGGGCTACAGTACTTGTATTTGATTGCATCTGGCCCTGTTCTAAAGCATTAGCAGAAACAAAAATGACATCTAAAGCCTGGTGTAGTGATTTCTAGTGTCCGTTCCTAGTGAGAGTTCAAGGATAGGTCTCTAAAAAGGGACTTGTATGCTTAAGCTTACCATGGGCATCCTTCTTCCTGTAGCCTCATAAGCTGGATGTCATAGTAAAAGACAGCAGCACACCAAGTCAAAACAGGCTTTCACATCGACTATATTTTTGTATTTTGAAATGTCACAGATTTTCAAGAAATTGTCTAAAATGTACATTCACCATCCAACCCCACTTCTACAATATTGCATACTATGGGATAATATTTTAATGTATGTAGATAGCTCTATGAAACTCTATAACATATATACCACAGTCTTTTTAACCTTTATATACTGAAGGGCATCTTAGATGTTTCCAGTTTGGGGCTATTAAAAATAAACTTTGTATGAAGTTACTACACAAATTGTGGTCATTCATATGGTAGTTGAATATTCATGTTTATAAGAAACTTACAAATTCTTTTATTTCAAAGTGAATATATCAATTTACATTCTTATCAGCAATGTGTGGGTAAAGTCTTTCCTAGCATTTGGTGTTGTTATCATTTTTAACTTTATATATTTTGTATAAATCTATACAACTTATATATAATTTGATAGATATGTATATATGTAGGGTGGTGTGTCTGGATACATGTTTGTGTGCATATGTGCCTGTGAGTGCATGTGCATGTGTTTGTGGATGCATATGGAGACCAGAGGTCAACATTGGATATTGTCCTCAAACAATCTCTGTCCTGTTGTGTGAGATAGGAACTATCATCTAACCTGGAGCTCACCAATCACGTTCAAACCTTATTTCACCCTCCTACTATTCCCAACCTCTTTAACATGTCTCCTTCCCAATTTTCAATATTTTTATTCATTGTTTTATTTTACGTGTATGAATGTTTTGCCTGCATGTATGTCTATGCACCATACACACAGTGTCCACAGAATCCAGAAGAGGGTGTTGGATGTCCCCAGGACCAGAGCTACACATAGTTGTGAGCTGTTATATAGGTCCCTGGAGCTGAATTTTGGTCCTCTGGAAGAGCAACCAGGACTCCAAAACCACTAATCCTAGCCCCCAGAAAATAAACTTTCAAAGGCTTTTAAAGTTATAATGTAGTAATTTCCAATATTGGATGTTTATTGTAATTATTCAATTAATTTAAAATACATTTTGAGGCTGGAGATGGCTTACAGGTCAAGAGCATCCATTGCTCTTACAGAGGATCTGGGTTGGATTCCTAACACTCACATAGTGGCTCACAAGCAACTGCAATTCCGGTACCAGGGGATGTAATGTGCCCCACTGACTTCTACCAGTACCAAGCACACACATGGTACACATACATACATACAGACAGTAACATCCATATACATAATATAAAATAAATAAATCTTTAAGAATTTACATGGAAGCTGGAAACGGTGCCAACTTTATAAAAACGGAGCTGAACTACTGTCATGAAATTTTATCTATCTACCAATCTATATCTATCTATCTATCTATCTATCTATCTATCTATCTATCTATCTATCTATCTATCTATCTGTCTGTCTATCTATCTATCTATCTATCTATCTATCTATCTATCTATCTATCTATTTATTTATGGGTATGGATGTTTTGCCTGCATGCATGTATGTGCATCATATGCATGCAACATACATGCAGTGCCTGTAAAGGTCAGAAGAGGGTGTAGGTTCCTTCTGGACTAGACTTACAGATAATTGTGAGCAACCATGTAGGTGCTAGGAATCAAACCCAGTCCTGTGTAAGAATAATGTTCTTAAATTCTGTGCCATCTCTCCCCTCTCAACTTCTTATTCTTTAAATAAAAATAATCTGAGTATAATTAATGCGGCCCACATGCACATGTGGTTGGGGCATCTATTGGGGCATGGGCAATGTACTAGGGACCATGACCCCAAAGGAAAGTGACTTTCCCTCCTCCAGCAGCCATCAAGTGACAATAGCTCCTTTGCTAGCTGTAGGGCCTCAGTAGACCCTACTTTCTCCATGCTGGAATTTTAAATGGCTTTGTCTTATGCAAAAAATCACTACAGCAATAAATTCTTATATGTCCCAGCTGTGCCATATCCCAGAAGGCAGGATTTCATTTTGTTGCTATTACTTTACACATGGTTGTCTAATTGTCCTATTACTATAACACCATTTGTTAAGAAGACAGTCTTTCATCTATTGACTTACTTTTGCATTTTTGTGATAAATCATTTGAGCATATTTGTGGGATTTATTTCTGGATTTTATATATATGTCTGTGAATTCCTCATTGTTTTGATTACTTTATTGATGTAGTAAGCCTCAACAGCAGGAAGAGTGATTTTTTTCCTCTCAATATTTTTGAGAAAAAATTCTATTTTCACTCTTCTCTTACTCCAATCAAGAGTACACTCATCAGCAATTTTCTTACTGGTAGTCTGGCTCTGGCTGAGAGTTCATTCCTTCTCCCATGAAAGAAAAGAGTACTTTTCAAGACTGGAAAGAAGAGATGATTTGATGTTGGGAATTGCCAAGTGCACAGCTTAAATTTTCCTTCGGGAAGAGAATGAGATAAATGGAAGTATATGGATTATTTTACTTCTAACTCTTCAGAATATATTCCCAAATACCTCAGCCTAGAGCCACAAGCAATTTAACAAATAAAAAAAGATACCCAGTTTGGATAGTCCTCTCTCTGATTGCTGTTGAGAAGAATCCCCAAGAAGAGCTGTGTGATTTTTGCCTATTTTAAAATTCATCAATTGGAAACTGAAGACTACAGAGATCAAGTCACAGGCCTAATTAAAAAACAAGATAGTTACCCCCCTCAGTAATGCCACCATTACCTTTCTAACAGGGTCTAGTGAAAATCAAAGGAACAATTACTTCCTGTTGGTATAGCAGAATTTAGGGAGTACTAAAAGGCCAATATAGTCCCTAATGTTTTTCTTCAATCACTAACCTTAAGTGTAAATTGCTTAAATCCTTATCCCATGCAGGCATCTCTTGGAGGGCTAATACTTCCAAGATTTTTTGATGGTTTATATCTATGGATACATATGTTTCATCAGTTGTAGAGATTATTATTTTTTAATGAGAGGAAAGAGAGAGAGAGAGATCTCATGAAGATACAAGGCACTGAAAGCTTGAGAGGGCCAAAGGATGGCCTAGAACGCAGAGAGCCGTGGTGCTGGGAACAAACTTGGTCTTGTTTACAGTGCTTTCTAATGGAAACTTCACTTTAGTAGAGTCTCTTGTTTTTCTTTCTGTTTTGTACCAATGACACAATTATATATTTTTTACATGGTTATCATTATAAAGACAAACTACCAGCTCACTCATTGTTTTTCATGTGTGCTGAATTGTATTGATCATTTATTTATTCTCAGTTTGTCTGAGGAGGTTGAAAAAGGACACTTGGAAAGCTGCCATGTGTATAAAAGGAAAGACCCCATTTAATAAATCCAAAGAACTGAACTCTATTCGTTTCCATTTTATTACATGTGGCTTAGTTCAATTCAGTTCAATTGAATCCACCATTTATTGCCAGTTAAGCAAATGCTAGACTCTGAGCTCTTGTGCTGAGTGTGTGTGTTAAGACAGAACAGAATCAAATCTGTGATATGGTGCTGGCTTCTGAGTTAGTTACTCTATTCATACCAGCCCAGGAAGCTGAGTTTTCAAAATAAAGAAAAAAGGCAGGAAAATGATTAAATGAGGATGAAAAGATTTCTGAGCAAAACACATCTTTTTGCATCAAACTTATACATGTTCTCTTGATGGCAAGACCGTAATTTCCTGGCTGTTCCTTGTCTGACATGTCATCCGTGGATCAGAGGGCTGCAGAGAGAAAGAGTGGGCTGAGACATGATAGTCAGACTAAGATAGTATGATAATTGTACACTCAGCCTCAGAGTAGGCATCTATTAGAGGGATTTATTCCCAAGGATGGCTGCGGGGTGATGCCTCCATTATAAGCCTTGTACTCTTGGTTTCAGTGAGCTGTATAATAGAATGCTCATTATGTTTTAAAAGAGATGCAAGCTTGTGCCGACTCTGTGTCAAGCTGGGTAAGTGCAAATGGGTTGGAATCTTAAAACACCTTTGGTGGCTTTTCCTGTCATGTTGATCTATTGTATTGCCTGGCTAACATAACAGTAGCCCGGCTTCAGAAAATGATGCTAGCTGGCTCTTGGATCCAACTAAACTTTGAAAAGCAAGTGAGAAGAATCTAGATCAAGCAGAAGTGAATTTCTACATCATTTGCCCAACATCTTCAAGCCCCTCCCAGGCTTATTCTCAGAAGTCACACACCTTTAAAATCAGCAGTAATTGAGGCAAAGTTACCTCCTTCATTCATAAACATGTGTGGATAGTCCTGACCTGTCGTCATTGTGACAAACCTGACTAGTTGACATCTAAAATTTCCTAGGGAATGGCTAGTTATGTCTCAGACTACACAGGTGGAAACTGATGGAGCAGCTGCCCAGGTCTCTTTTCTGGTTTTTAAAGCAGAGACATTCACTCAGGAAAAGCTACACATCTCCCTTTCCCCAGTTGTGATGGAGTGGTAAGGCAGTGAGGTCAGCCTAAATCACACTCCTGGACATGGCACTGACAGCTATGTGGGGGTGAGGGAGAAGAGGCGAGAGGCAGGTGTGAGAAATGTCACCTCGATGCATCAAGACTTACGGTATGACTTGCACTCCTTGTAAATCATGAGGTTTCTTAGTGGTAAGGAAAGTTAAAAGCAAGCACGATGACTGATTTAAGTGCCTGTTAAACATGATCTTCTAAGTTGAGGTTTTGAAAGCAGGCATTTCTTGGTTGATCTTTAATCAGCTGCTCCCAGGTTGTGTTTATGAAACCCAGAGGCAGTGGGACAGTACTTCACTCTCTCAGTAACTGAAGTGTTTATAGAACACGGACTTGGAAACAAGCATCACTGTGATAAGAATCGCTGGCCAAATGCTTGCATAGTTAGATTATTTAGGTGGCAACTTAGGCCTCTGAAGCTTTTCTTGGGTATTGTTTTGGCTTCCTTCTGAATAGAAGCAACTAGAGTGTGAATTCTTAAGATCTACATGTCAGTGTCTCTGATCAAAAGATTCAGTGGGAACACATGGAAAAAATTAGCTTCTTTGATGACCAAAGGAGTGAAAACTAGAGTATTAGAATCTCGAGACCCCAAACCAAAATAGCAGAGAAGAGAAAATGTAGCTGTAGTTGTCTCCAGTCCCGCCTGGGCCTGCAGCCGCTCAGACCCAAGTAAACACACAGAGACTTATATTATCTATAAACTGTATGGCCTTGACAGGCTTCTTGCTGTCTAGTTCTTATATCTTAAATTAACCCATTTATATTAATCTATACCTTGCCACATGGCTCATGACTTACCAATATCTTTACATCTGCTTCCTCTGTGTCTGGCTGGCAACTCCCAACTCAGCCTTCCTGTTCCCAGAATTCTCCTCTCCCTTTGTCCCGCCTATACTTCCTGCTTGGCTACTGGCCATTCAGCACTTTATTTATTAACCAATAAGAGCAACACATTCACAACATACAGAGTGATATCCACAGCAAGAAAATGAAAATTTGTAGAGCTGGTGAAAGCATGATGAAATAGGCATGTTCACATGTTGTAGGTGGGATTATAAGTTGGAAAAAAATTGGAAGTGTTCATAACTTTTGATGTAATAATTTAAATTCTGCATATCTCTAGAGGATTGTATTAAGTCCATAAAATTTTCAGAATATATATATATATACTGTTTGTGACTTGTTTAATTTAGCTAAATATCAGACAAAACCAAAATGCATTAGTGTGGGAATATATTTAAGTACATTATGGTTTGTATACATTATTTGCTACAAGGCAGTCATTAAAAATGTGTTTACAAGGAGATTTTAATACCATGGGAAATACTTATGTTGCAACTTTAAATGGAGAAAATAAGGAATACAAGTCTCTATATACAGGGTGAACACAATTAAATTGAAAGATACATATATAGTAAAACAGACTGAAGAAGATCATAGTGATTCTGTGGGTTCATTGGTTGGGTTT
Source organism: Peromyscus eremicus (assembly GCF_949786415.1). Taxonomy (NCBI): domain Eukaryota; kingdom Metazoa; phylum Chordata; class Mammalia; order Rodentia; family Cricetidae; genus Peromyscus; species Peromyscus eremicus. The sequence continues at coordinate 81,032,902 of NC_081439.1, read as the reverse complement.
GGATGATAGCATTATGATTAGCTTTACATTTTGGGGGGATTTTCACTCCCCTTTTTTATACAGAATAAGGATCAGTATTTTTTTTGAGACAGAATCTCAGTTATCATATTCTGTTCTTGAACTTACTTTGTATCTTGAACTTCTGATTCTCTGTCTCCATCTACCCAGTCCTGGGTTGTAGGCATGTGCCATCATGTCCAGTTTATAAAGTACTCAAGATTAGGGCCAAGGCTTTGTTCATTTTAGGCAAATACTCTACCAACTGAGCTACATCCTCAGCTCCACACAACTGCTACATTTGGAAAAAAAATCATTTTACATATATACAGGAAAGAATAGTTAAAATTGAAAATACTAAGAAAAACAAATTTGGTAGATTACAGGGGTTTTATATAACTATGTTCTTCCTATTTCTTTCATCCCAGGAGTTGAAAAGTAATTATATTTAAGTTTCTGGCAATATGACCCTGTCAACACATTCTAGAGACTTTTTCCAACTCTGTGTATAGCTAGCTCTTCCTTAGGATATACATAGAGAAATGAAAAATATCCACTGTTAGTTGCCTTCTATTTAGCATTTAGAGTGCTCAAACTAGGCTATGTACTTGAGATTCATTATTTTATTTAATCCTCACAATACTTTAAGAGAGTTTATGCTATTATGATCATTCTATAGACCTGAAAACTGAGCCATAGAGAAGTTAGACAACAATATCAAACATATGGCTAGTCAGCAGTAGACTGAAAATTCAAGCCAAAGTCTAACCTTAATTAGTGCAAATTTAATATGATTCTTGCTTTCAGTAACTAGGTGAATAATGAGGCTTATGGAAAATGTTTCAGACTGGATACTTTTGCTTGATGGTGCTAAACATGGAGGTAGATAATTTTCATTTTATGATGTCTGGGAACTGGGTAGCAATACCTGAGATTCTTTTAGCTCTTCCACAGTTTCATGGTGGCTAAAAATAAATTAAGCATTGTTGTCTTGCTTGCAAATGCTCTACGCAGGAGCTCATGTTGTGCAGCATTTCCTTCTCATTATGGTTAAAAACTTTCACAAAAGTCTCTATTACACATTTCTTCTTATATCTCTCTTAGCAAGCAATGTTCCAGTGGCCTCCCGCATTTCAACATGCCTTATGAACAAAGATGATGATGCTCTTATTATGGAATATTTTCAGTAATTTTTTTTTAATTAAATAGCTTGGAAAGTAGAAGTAATTTCTTCCAGTGCAAAGGTCAGGCATGGTTGCTGTTCCTTATGAAGGATTTGGGTTTCTTGTACTCAGGGTTCCTCTCCTGTGCTACAACCCAATGTACTCCAGGTGCCATGTGTCTTTGTATCAACTTTTGAATATTAGGATCTCGATAACAGGTTCAAAAAAATGTTGATACTTTGATTATTGCTGTTATTATGAGCAATTATGTCCTTTGTTTCTGTCCAAAGTGTTATGTCTTCTGTTAACATTCATAAAATGATGGCATACTAATTCATTAGTTTTTTAGTAGGATAAAAATCTAAGATCCTTCATAATCCTTTAGTCTCATTGATCAAATATAACCACTCCTGTCTATTAAGGAGGGTGGCATATAGATTGTAGAGCAAAGAAAAATGGAATATTTGGCTTGACATACAACATATTGCAGTGTAAGATTGTGCTGATCCTTCAGTTGATGTTTATTTATTAACTTTTTAAAATAAATTTCTTCTTTGACAATTTCATTCATGTATACAGTAATTCAGATTACTGTCACTCTAACCCTCTTTGAAACCTCCAGCCCTGTTACTCCACCTTCTTCCTTACAAGTACCCCATTCATGTCTTCTAATATTGTTTTGTGACTTGCTGAGTTTAACCAGGGCCATCTTTGTGACCATGGATTTCGAGCTAGCAAGTGCAGAAAATTGGTGACCAACAAGGCTTGTCACAGCAAGTACCATCATAACAGGGAGAATTTGACATTTACTTGAGTACAATATCAGCTGAAGACTCTTAGCTTAAGAGAAAGCATCATTTTATTTGAGTGCTTGGTATTAGACATGACTTATGCCACAAAAGGCAGAATTCTGTTAGATGACAGTGGGGATGGCTTGGCTGGTAGGAAGATATCCTGGGCAAAAGAATAATACATTTCAAGATATCATATTATGAGATTAACATGTATGAGGTCCTGAATATTTCCATAGTGTCTAATCTTCTAATAGCCCATACAGCAAAGATACAAATACTGGAATTTGTAATGAGTTCTGTGAATTTGGAAAAAAAATCATTTCATCAATGCTGCATGTCAAAATAAGATGTGCTGTTTAATTTACAGTGTCATGGTATATAATTATATAGTGGCTCAGGAGTTACATGGAAATAAAATGTTTAAAAATATTAATATATTGTGTGAAAAATATTTAAAAATTGAAAAATATATCATTACTACAAATTTTGTGATTAAGAGAGCAAATCAGTTGAGAACTCTTTTAAGTAGCTACCTATACTATAGGGAGATGAGAGACACATGCTAAAAGTCAGAGGTATCTGTTCAAAAACTGGTGAACTAAAAACCATTTTTTTTTTATTTGAAAAGCATCCAACATGTGCTATTCCTTTGAGGTCGTGATTGTCAAAGTTGGCTTTCTTTTTCAATTTCATTGACCACAAGAGCAGTAGGAAGTTGGTGTGACTAGTCACTGCATACATTTGTCTCACTGACCTACTTTGAAAAAGTGACTTTTTCCAATTATGCTTAAAACTATGTCATATCATTTTGTTAAAGTGTTATTTAATATGTAAGAAGTACTGCTATATGTAAAGTATGTTTCTTTTAATAAACAAAGTCTATATGAAAAAGGGGAAAAAAGAACTGATGCACTCCTTCACGATGAATTTTCCTCATTTCTGGAGGATTTTGAACTTGATATATCACTAGCCATAGTAGTTACCTCCACTTGTAAATAAAGGATCTTGCCTTGATCGCTGCTTCCTTCTCCCATTTAACACACATGCATACCACATACTGGTAATACGATGTATAGAAAGGCTAAGACAAAAACTTCGACCCATGCTGGGCGGTGGTGGCACATGCCTTTAATCCCAGCACTCAGGAGGAAGAGCCAGGCAGATCTTTGTGAGTTAGAGGCCAGCCTGGTCTACAGAGCGAGATCCAGGACAGGCACCAAAACTACACAGAGAAACCTTGTCTTGAAACAACAACAACAACAACAACAACAACAACAACAACAACAAAACCTTCGACCCAGCTTAATATTTTCATCTCAAACTTGTGTTGAAGTTCTGCCTTCCTTATGGAGTTAAATTTTAGTTTACCCCTTGTATGTGCGGAGTCATTCTTCAGTGGACTATGATGGAAATAGGAATCAAGATGGGACTAGGAATCAAAAAGTTTATAGTTTTAGAACTGGCATTTCACTGAATAACAGACAAATTTTTTCCTTTCTAGGAATTCTATTAGGGTGAAGTCTTATTTCTAGCATTTTTCTTATCTTCATTTTTAATGCCCTATCAAATGCATTATCAATTTATGTGACCTGAGATTGCTCCTTTACTCAGCTCACAGAGGCACGAGGGTGAGACCAACTGCAGAGAAATCACCAACTTGTCAGCTTTCATTTCAGGGCTAGTCTTTGTCAATTCCTTCAAAATTCTGTCACTGAGGAGTGTTACCACAGTGCAAAAGGGTAGTATGAAGCCCAGTCTCTTTAGAGGCTGTCATTCTCTATGTCTTCCTTTGTGATAGATAGAAAACGGCAGTAGGCAGAGAATCATGTTCTGAGAGCCTAGCACTGAGAAATGCATCAAGTACAGAAGTTGAAACTCTGGTGGAGGTTCTGTTATCTTGGAAAATACCATACTCCACATCTCACATAAGTCTTAACAATCTCAGAAATTAGCAATGACAGTCATAAAGCCTCTGCTATACTACGTATCTATCAGTTTTAGGCATACACGATGAGAAGGGAGGATAAAACACTTGGTCAGAAGAAGTTTGTCCTTTACAAAAGGAATACTTTAGAGATTGACAAATGACTTTCAATATCATTTGCAAAATAGCATACAAGTGAGTGCAAATTCATGTGGCGCAACTAGAGTAGAGAAAGGCTGAGGAAGCCCAGGATGCAATGTTCTGGTTGACATCTCACTTGCATGTTTCACTGGTTTCTCCAAATTTAAGATCGGATCACAGTGAAGCAGTGTTAATAAGATAAGCCTTTCCAAAAAATACAGATTTGAAGCTAAGTTTTGAATGATGAATGTTCACAACACATTTACACATTGCTGCTAGTGCCATTTCCTTATTCAGTTAAGTATTTGGTCTACCATCTGCTGTAGTATAGCACTGTGCAGGGTGCATTGAGGATGCAGGAAGGCACAAAACTCTAGCTGTGCCCTCATTCCCTATGAACTTCAGGTCTCCTGAGGAGGTTCACTCACTCTCCATTCTTGAGCAGGTACTAGGCAGGTATAATACAAATATTGGTATACTGTCATGTGCTGTTTAAGCTCCCTGAAAACAGACTTTGGGCAGAGGCCTTCCTTTGTCACCTCTAAAATCTCCTATTTTGCATCAGGCTGACTTCCTGGTTCCACAATGGGGAAAGGGGAAAAGAGCAAACAGCTAAGAGTATTAAAAACATTGTGCCCCTGAAAGGAGCTAGATTTAAAAAAAATTGTATTCAACAGGGGCTACTGTTATTTATTCCATGGACTAAAAAGCATACAGTAAGAATAGAAAGGAAGAAGCTCATCCATGAAGAACACCTAATTGGGAACTCCAGATGACTATCTCAACTTCCCTGGTCAATTTCTACTGGATGTTTGCAAGATCCCAATTTGATGACATTTCTTTTGTTTGTTCTCTTATTCAGGCTACTCTAGTGGTCTTTGCTAAATATCAGAAACTGTTGATTTGATTTTTTTTCCATTCATTTGCTGCTTATGTCTGCCTGCCATTTGGTATTTATGTTTTTACTTTTGTTTGCTATATACTTAATAAACTCATTCATGCAAAACCCAAAGTATAGATAGTGTAGACTTTCCAATGCAACAGGTGATGCTCAGCTATGCTTTCTAGTTTCCATTTGAAATCTAGTTGGCTGTTTTACAGGAAAAACATACATTCTGGTCTGTTCCTGCATGCCTAAGTCTTCTTGGAAGGTGTAAATACCCACATGAGGGAGGCCTGATACCTTTCAGTACCATTTGCGAATGGTGATCCTATCATGAACTGGCTTTAAAAATTAGACAACTTAGCTAAGCTATGTCTCTGACCCTAGGCATTAACATTAACTAGTTAATTAAGATACACTGGTAATGGCATCTATTAGGCTCCTGACTCAGAATTCAGAGGACAGTTTTTTTTTTATTCAGACTCCTTATCATTACCATTCTACTGAGAAGTATGGCACAAGTTCATATAAAATGTTAAGGAAAGGTGAATATGATAAGTTCCATAAGATGGCTTAGCTCTTTTAAAAGTCACTTCTTGATGCTGCAAAGTCTGTCACCAATATAGAGAGGAGTACCTATTGAGATGTTCAATATTTACAGAATTGCTTTCAAGCTGACTCTATTTCACTTATTTTCAACTATTTCTTGAATTCCTGGTTGTTGACTTTCACTCTTTCTTTCATTTCTGTCTTCTGAGTCTATGACTTGTATATAAAATTGTCTGCTTGACATTTTCACTGGAGGACTGCATAGCTTTTTCCAAAGTTAAGTGGCCAAAATTGAACTATCAAGTCCCTGTTGTTCTAGTACAGCATGCACTTCTCCCACTTTTTCTCATCTAAAATCTATTTATCTTCTCAAGCAAAAGGTCTTTGTGTGATCTCTATTTGAATTATTATTTGGCCATCATTTCTTTTTAATTTTTTTCTGCACTGCTACTTTAGGATGTCTGGCACTGAGTAAGACTTATTAGATATCTGTTGAATAGTATGTTCTACTAATTAATCCCAATCCTAGCATTTTAAAGTTTTATGTGGCTTTGGGCATTAAAGTTTTTACTCCTTATTTCTAGTATTATTTCTCCCCTCTTGTCTCTTGTCTTACTTGAGTAAGCTTTGGTCCTGGGATAGTACTGAAAGATTATTGTAAGGATTTCGAGGAAGGGGATAGGATGGGGGATATAGGAGATTTGTGGAGGAAGAACAATTTTTTAATAGGAGAGGTAGAAACAAAGGAATGAGACTTTTCTTCTAGAAAAAATAACTGAGGGAAATTGTAGAGCTAGGAAAGCACTGAGGACTTTGGGAACATGGCCAATAGACCAATTTGAGGAGGGGTAGAATTGAAGCTACAAATGGAAAAATAGGCTACTGGCAGTTTGTGGAGAGAAAAAAGTTCCATAAATTCATCTGGGAAATATGAAGCTGCTTGGTAAAAGCATTCACTATGAACTCTTCACTAAAACTGTTAAACCGTAAATGAGAACTGCATAGACAGAGTATGAAATTAAAATCTGTTCCATTAGGTTATGACCAGTTTCCCTGTGAGACGAGTGTGGCTTAATTTTAGAGAATTTCATAGAAACGTGCTGTGTTTAACATTGTTAATATTTCTTGTTAAAATTTTTCACATCCTCACCATAAACTCGAATTTACTGTGAAATTTTATAAGTGCAATTACTTCCCTTGTCCTCTTATGGACACACATGTGTGAGGGTCACCCACTCTGTGGACATTCCACTTTGCCCCTAGATATGAAGGACCAATTCATCTCCAAGGTAATAAGAAATCAGGTGGTGAAAGGGAGGGACTCCAGTTTTCCTTGGGACTTTTCAGTTAAGGAGTCTCCTCTGCATCCAGCACCAGGAAATAATTAGAATGTGTTGAAGAACATTGTGAATTATTGTTCCATTTCAGGAAGAACAATTGCAGAACACTCAGTGGATCCATGTTCCCAGTTCCTTCCTTGAAAGCGTTTGTGTTAGCTGCTCCTGTCTGTGAATTGGGGGCCACCCAGGAAGTTTATACTTTTTGTAGTGACTATTTCACCAGATCCAAGACCCATTTGTATCTCTCTTCTTTTTGCAGACATGCTTTCCCTTTGGGTGGCCTTCATGGAGATGGCAATGTTCCTGTAGGTACCGAGCCAACATGTGTTTTCCATGAATCCAGTAGAGGAACGCCATTTTAATTACAGCCTGATTCAGGAAGACTAGAGACCTGTGTACTAGAATGTGGAAGCTCATCATATGGGGGAAAGTAAACAGGTGTTTACTAGAGTTCCTGAGGGCAGAGCTAGGATTTATGGGCAGCTGTGATGAAGCAGGCTTGGGTGTAGCATAAGATTTATATTATAACCAGAACAACTGAGAAAGCAGGAGCTTCCAAATCAGGCAATGTCCTTTGTGCTCCTGGAAGTTTTTCTTTTTTCATTGAATTTTTATTCACATGTATTTATTGTACAAAGTGATAGATTTCAAAATTATATTTTCATTCAAGTGTATTATTTACCTTGGTCATATTCATTTTCCATCAACCTATACTGTCCCTTTTTAACTCTCACTAATCTTCCTCTTTCCCAAAATTGTCTCATATACTTTCATGTTACATATATAGATAATATAAAAGCTAGGATACACATATGAGAGAAATATGCAACACTGGACTTTCTGTGTCTGGCTTATTTTGGATAAGAAGATGCTCAGGGTCTGGGTGGAAAAATATACTATATTCAGGATTCCTACTAAATGAGTACATTTTAGTTTCTTTTCACAGAAACATGAAAATATAAGTAGCCATGTGAGATTATGGATATGTTAATTTGCTTCACTGTAGTAACTTTTAAATTATCTGTATATATCCTGTAAAATGATGTATACTTTAAATGCTCAATTTAGTACAATCTTCTAAATTACCGCTCTTTGGAAATTAGTTTTACTATCCTTGGTTTTTCTGTTACAAAAGTGAAGATGAGCAAAAAAATCTACTTCTTAGGTTTGTTTCAGGATCACAAGGTACACAAAACACACTGAGTGTTCCATAAATGTTGCATTTAAAATGTATTATTATCATTAAGTGTGTGTGTGTGTGTGTGTGTGTGTGTGTGTGTGTGTATGTGTGCCTGTGTGGAGGTCAGAGAACAATTTTACAGACTTTGTTATCTTCCTCATGTGTATATGGATTCCAGGGATTAAACTCTGATCACAAGGTCTCCAGTCTTGTGTGCTATGTATGTATTCCTGCCTAAGCCACCTCACTGGCCAATAAATTCTACTTTTAAAATGTTGTATCAACGAGAAGATTTGAGAGACTATAAGCCAAGCTACGTTGTATTTCCTATGCAGTTGTACTTCACATACATGCAAGATTCACAAGGCAGAGAGTTTACTTTGTTCTCTGATCCCTAGAATAAGAAGTCAAGTCAAGTAAATGAAAAAATCAATGTTTGGTATGGGTAAAACTAAACATTCTTTGAGTTTCACAACTACCTGGATTCCCCAAATGATGAGAACTGTAGTGGGCTTAGGACAAAATTCAACAATGACATAAAGTTTAGGGGAGGCTTCCATTCATTTCTTCTTCAGGAAATTGTGTGTGTGTGTGTGTGTGTGTGTGTGTGTGTGTGTGTGTGTGTCTGTGTCTGTGTGTGTGTCTCTGTGTGTGCTTATACAGCACACATGCAAGTGCACATGTGCATGTCTCCTGTGTATCTTGGCACAGCTATGTTGACACCTTGGACTGAAAATGTAAAGCCATAAAGAATTAGTTTTAACTGTGGAGAACAAACAAGTTCAGTAACTAGGCAAGGTCTTGTGCAGAAAATGAGATCAGAGATCGCTTTTAAAACATAGACAGAATAAGACAGCAAGGCTGTATCATTTGCAGATTCACAGAGATTGGAAAAAGATCTTTGAAATTAATTCACCCTCCTACACAATGCATAAATTCGCTCTACCACATCCATGACAACTGGCCATCCCATGATCACAAATACTAGTGAGTCTACGGAAGTGAGGAATAGCTATTGTATGCTGCTGGTAGGAACGTAAATGAATTCAATCACTGTGAAATGAGCATGGACTTTCCTTGAAAACCTAAAAATAGAGTCCAGCCTCAATATGAGAGCGTTTGCCTTGTCTTATGTATCTTGTTTTGCTGTGTTTGGTTTTTGTCTCTTAGAGACCTGTTCTTTTTTTGAAGGGAAATGGAGGGGGAGTGAATAGGGGAGAGTATTGTGGAATAGAATATTTGTTTAACTAAGTAAAGATGTGTTACATTTTTTTGTGTTGAATAATAATTGTTTAACTATATAAAGATGTGTTACTTTTGTCTATGCTGCATTTGTTTAACTAGATAAAGATGTGTTTCTGTTTTACCTTGACTGTCTAAGGCATCTTATTGGTCTAATAAAAAGCTGAATGTTCAATAGGCAGGCAATAGAGGGATAGGCAGGGCTAGTGGGCAGAGAGAATAAGTAGGCGGAGGAATTTAGGGTCAAGAAGAGGAGAGAATGAGGGAGAAAGAGGAGACACCCAGGGCCAGCCAGTCAGGCAGCTGCCAGCCAGACATGGAAGAAGCAGGAAAGTAGGACATACAGAATGATAGGTAAAAAGCCCTGAGGCAAAATGTAGACAAAGAGAAATGGATCACATTGTGTTAGAAGAGCTAGTGGGGCAAGCATAAGATGAGGCCAAGCATTCGTAACTAATAACAAGTCTCTATGTCATGATTTGGGGGCTGGTGGTCCAAGAAAGCCTGATACAGAAGAGGGGGGGAGCAGAGGGAGCTGGGAAAAGTGGAGGGAGGAAAAACTGTAGTTAGGATGTATTGTATTAAAGAAGAATCTATTTTCAATAAAAAATAAAGTAGTTAAGAAATGAATCATTTTATGATCTAACATTTATATATCCACTTCTGGATTTATATGCAAGGGAAGCTAAGTCAGTATGGTACAGTGATGCTTGTGCATCAGTGTTATTTACTACACTCTTCACAGTAGCCCAAACATGGTCAGTCTATGTGCCAATCAACTGATGAATTCATAAAGAAAATGTGGTACATATACACAAGGATTTTTTGTGTCTTATATGTCACTTAGAATAAGGTTCTTTAGGTTCATTCATGTTGGGATGAATGATGGGATTTGTTTCTCTTTTTTTTAAGTTTAGATAATGTCTCTATATCCATTCCATAATTTTCAGCATTCATCAATTGATGGACAGTTTGATTGTTCGCATTTCTTAGTGACTGTGAATAATGCAGTAACCATGAAGATACAGATGTGTCTTTGACAGACTGTTTTCATCATATATATATATATATATATATATATATATATATATATATATATACATTTCATTATATACACAAACATATATATTCAACAGTAGGATTTCTGGGTTATATAATAAATCTATTTTTTTAAGGTTTTGAGGACCTTGACATTGTTTTCCATAATGTCTGAACTAATTCACATTCTTACCAGCAGTGTATAATGATTTCCTTTCCTCCCAGTACTTGTTATCTTTTCCCTCTTTAATAATAGTCATTCTTACCGCAGTTAGGTAATACCTCATTGTGGTCTTGACTTGCATTCCTTCGTGATTAGTGATGTTGAACCTTTGTTCTTGTCTTTTTCTCTCTCTTCTTTGGAGAAATAGCTATTTGGGGGTCTGGTTGGTTTTTGAATTGGACTACTTTTCTACTCTTGAGTTGTATGAATATTCTATACATTTTGAAACTAAAAATCTTCTAAGTTATAGGGTTTGTAAGCAATTTTCTGATCCATAGGTTGATGTGTCATTTTGGTTAGTTTCTCATTTGCTACGCAGAATCTTTGTTTGATGTAGTTCCATTTCTTTCTTTTTTTATTACCAGTACTTTTTTTGTGAAAATAAAATATCATGATCAGGACCAATGTCAAGGATCTTCCCTTTTTCTCTTCTAGGCACTCTATGCTCTCCTGTTTTACATTTGCATCTTTTATCCATTTGGAGTTCACTTTGGTGTAAGGTTTGTATCCATTTCCATTCTTTGACATGTGGAATCCAGTTTTCTCAGCAGCACTTATTGAAGAGAGGATTCTTTCCTCATTGTGCTGTTTTGGTGCTCTAATTGAACTTAGTGGACTATATATGTTTAGATGTAGTTAGTATTTTCTACACAGGGTTGACTGATTTCAGACTCATGCTTATTCACCACAATCCTTTCAGATGTGCACTGCTTTTTAGTTATCCTGTGACTGGAAATTCTCTGTTAGCTGAAAATTATTTTATAAAATGAAGTGCACTTTTAAAGGCTCAGCCCCCATATCTTAGGCTTCAGAGAATAACACAAGAGGCTTGATAGAAATGAAGATATGTGAATATAGAAGGGCGCCAGAAGTTACATTTTAATAAAGATCTACCCTCAAGTAATACTTACTGCATTTAAAAAATGTGCATCTCCTTTATTTTGTATATTTTAATTTCAGAACAAAGCAAACCCCCCTCCCCTGATACACAACACTCAAACCTTCTGTTCTATGAGGAAGAGGCTATTCCTGCAATAAGACATCAAGGACAGGATAGAAGAAAAACACTAGGCAGAGAGCCAGGTGAGTCAGGGTTGGGCAAGGCTTCTGAAAAAGCCATGGGAAAATTATCTTCCAAGTGGTCTTCTTGTTTGTTGGTGATGCTCTTATGGAATTCACCATATTCATTTTGAATGAAGTCATCAGGATTTCAGGTCCAAATGTGCTTGGTTTTATCCATTTCTTCCTGATCAATGTATTACTTCTTAATACTCTTGGTTTTCTCTTTCTTATATATATTTTTTCTTTTCCACCTTCTTCATCTGCTCCCATATTTTCAGTACTAGGCTTCCCCTAATTCTTGTCTTTCTGCTCCTTCCCACCTTTCTCTTCATCTGCCTTATCAACACTGGTCTCCTCTCTTTCCTTCTCCAAATAAAGAATGATGAGATAGCCTATGAACTATGAGTGCTTCTTCACCACTCCCTTGATCCTCATATCTAGGAATTCTGTCTGGTATTATTTGACATGATGGATAACTTTTGTACCCTGGCCAATAGGCTCACTGTGGTCTGCATATGCAGGGAAGTATCTACCAGCAGAAGACTCCATGAATACTGCTCATTTTTTTTTTATTCACAACCACTTTTTGTGTCACCAGATAGGTAGAGGAGAATGCAACCCAAATCATGGACATGTCTGCACCATCCTGGAGATTCTCCATCAACATTTTTGTGCCATGCTTGGCAATGGTTCCTAAGTTATTTATGAGATCAGCCTTGGTCATGCCAATGCCAATGTCCACCAAAGTCAGCATGTGCTCCTGAGGGCTGTGGATATTGCCAATGTCCAGATCTCTACCACTGCCCAACTTGAAAGTATCTGTCATGCTGTCATAGTGAATCTTGATCGAGGCACTGGAAAGATTAGAGATAAACCCCTGGAGGAAAAATCCCTTGTTCAAATAGAAAGTACTGATGACGAGGAACACAAGTTGAGATGTTTCTGCCTGAAAGGATGGTTTCTCCTAGAATGGCAAAGAAAATCTCTACCTTTTCTTCATGGGGGCTCTTCCTCAGGCATATTGAAGGGAAAATGCCAAAGAAGTACAGAACAGGGTGAGTTAGGACTATGTTTGACTCACATGAAGCACCTAGCTGCACTTTCAAGAACCTAACACTATTCTATGAGATTTTTGACTTGTCCTCATTTTGCTATTTATAATGGCTGAAAGTACTTCTGAGTTGGATTATCAGCTGGTGTAGCTATTACCGACTTCTCCTCCATTGTCACCCCTGGCACCAGCAGATACAGTTGTTTTCTATTTTTAAGCCACTTGATTGTTGTTCTTCTTGGAAACACCTGTGGAAAGACAGACCTTCTCTGCTACAGGGACTGCCTGGCTGTCTTCCTAGTCCATAAAAAATCAACAAAATCAAGCAGTTCCAGTTTTCCTTTCATAAAAGTATAGAAATGTAATGAGCAGCTTGTTGTGAGAATATATATTATGAAAATAATTAATGTTGTTGCTTTGGGACTATTCAATCTCACTAAAGACTTGTTTCTTTTCCCCAATGAATTTACCTTTCTTTCCTTGCCTGCTATCACCTTTTAAGGGGGGGTGGGGTGGGGAAGGACTCAATCTTTTTAAGGGGCTGGTCACTGGAAGGTTGATCATGCTCCAACACATTTTGGACTTGATGCCTTTTTTTTCTTTTTTGCAGGGAGAGGGCTCCAGGGTCGGGGGTGGACCTGAGAGGACTGGGAAGTGAGTGTGATCAGGGTGTATCATGAAAAATTCTCAAATAATTAATACAAATTTTATGCTGTGAAAAAACTGTTCCCTTACTGGATGGACTGTTGCCAAGAAATGTTTCATGCCTTGGTGCTTAGCTGCTGCACCTTTAAAAATTTTTTTTGATGGTGAAGCTAGATGAATACTTGCCAATAAACAATATAGGATTTTAGTAACTGGAGCTTGGAACTTGTGTGATCTTCTACTCAGCTGCCTTATAAGAGGGGAGATTATCACTCACATGATATTAATACAGTTCTATAACTTTGAAATAGAATTGGTTATTCACACTTATAGATTATTTACTATGTTCCAGATACTGCATTAAGTACTTTGTGTGTTAATCACCTTGTTTGATTTTTCTAACAGACTCTGTTGATCTTTTCTTGGTTTCCATTTTATAGATAATGAAAGGGAGGTTGGAACTGAGGGAAATTAAGCAATATTCTGAAGTGCAAATTGCCATAAAGTCATAGAGCCTGGGGTATGAAACAGCATAGTGACACAACTTTCCTCTTTGTTTTCAACCTGTACGCTATAAACCTTATTGAAATAAGTGGGCAGTGTCTCCGGGGTAATATCTCAGCATTTGGATGGAGATTAAGAATTTACAGGTGGAGTTGAAAGAAAAAGAGACTTAACCCTGTCAAAGTTTCTTAAAATGTATTTTTTCCTAGCAGATGTCTGTTTTCTTTCATTTTATATTAATAAAACTTTTCTAAATGTTTGTTTACTTGGTAACCAGTTAATGATAATGCTTTCCACCTGTAGTCCTCAAAAAAAGGATTAAAAGTTAAAGTGCAATTACGATTAATGGGTATGAAAATGAAAATTGTCAAATTAACCCAGAGTATTACAGAGCAGAATGTAATGTGTGTAATGTGGCAACTGTTTCAGCATGAAAATAAAAATGAATAATTAGTTACCGTGTCTCCACACTGAGGAGCCTGTGGCCTCACGGCCACTTTTTCCTCATCTCTTTATGGACAGTATCTCTGGGGGCAGTGAAAAAACTACAGCTTGAAATGGCCCTGGATCTTACTATTTCCCTTTCCTTTCTTTTCTGCTTAACACTCACTAAATTCATGTAGGATATGCCCATTTCTTCAGGCATTTATTCCTTTTTTATTTTTAGAAAATTAAAAAGTGTTTTAATCGAACAAAAGTAAAAGCACCTTATATCAGGACTTGTCAATACCATTTTTCAGTATTTCAAATAAACTATAATATTATCACATAGAGTAGAAAGGAAGAAAGTTTGTTTATTGTCTCATAAATTTTTTTTTTTAATTTTTATTTTGCAATACAATTCAGTTCTACATATCAGCCACAGATTCCCTTGTTCTCCCCCCTCCCGCCCCCCTCACCTTCCCCCCAGCCCGCCCCCCATTCCAATCTCCTCCAGGGCAAAGCCTTCCCCACAGACTGAGATCAACCTGGTGGACTCAGTCCAGGTAGGTCCAGTCCCCTCCTCCCATGCTGAGCCAAGGGACCCTGCATAGGCCCCAGGTTTCAAACAGCCAACTCATGCAATGAGCACAGGACCCGGTCCCACTGCCTGGATGCCTCCCAAACAGATCAGGCCAATCAACTGTCTCACCCACTCAGAGGGCCTGATCCAGTTGGTGACCCCTCAGTCATTGGTTCATATTTCATGTGTTTCCGTTTGTTTGGCTATTTGTCTCTGTGCTTTATCCGACCTTGGTCTCAACAATTCTCTCTCATATAAACCCTCCTCATTCTCGCTAATTGGACTCCCAGAGATCCACCTGGGGCCTAGTCATGGATCTCTGCCTCCAGATCCATCAGTAGTTGGATGAGGTTTCTAGCACGACAATTAGGGTGTTTGGCCATCCCATCACCAGAGTAGGTCAGTTCGGATTGTCTCTCAACCATTGCCAGCAGTCTGTTGTGGGGGTATCTTTGTGGATTTCTGTGGGCCTCTCTAGCACTTTGTTTCTTCCTATTCTCATGTGGTCTTCATTTACCATGGTCTCCTATTCCTTGTTCTCCCTCTCTGTTTTTGATCCAGCTGGGATCTCCCACTCACCCAAGCTCTCTTTCCCTCGACCCTCGCCCTTCACTACCCCCACTCCTGTCCAGGCTGTTCATGTAGATCTCATTCCATTTCTCTGTCGTTGGGCGATCCCTGTGTCTTTCTTGGGGTCCTGTTTTCCAGGTAGCCTGCCTGGTGATGTGAGTAGCAGTCCAGTCATCCTTGTTCCACATCTAGTATCCTGTTATGAGTGAGTACATACCATGTTTGTCTTTCTGAGTCTGGGATACCTCACTCAGGATGATTTTTTCTAGATCCATCCATTTGTCTGCAAACCTCATGATGTCATTGTTTTTCTCTGCTGAGTAGTATTCCATTGTGTATATGTACCACATTTTGTTTATCCATTCTTCAGTTGAAGGGCATCTAGGTTGTTTCCATGTTCTGGCTATTACAAACAACGCTGATATGAACATAGCTGAACAAGTGCTCTTGTGGTGTGGTTGAGCATTCCTTGGGTATATGCCCAAGAGTGGTATAGCTGGATCTTGGGGGAGATGGATTCCCAATTTTCTAAGAAATCGCCATATTGATTTCCAAAGTGGTTGT
This sequence comes from Peromyscus eremicus, assembly GCF_949786415.1. Taxonomy (NCBI): domain Eukaryota; kingdom Metazoa; phylum Chordata; class Mammalia; order Rodentia; family Cricetidae; genus Peromyscus; species Peromyscus eremicus. The sequence goes on along the minus strand of NC_081439.1, from coordinate 81,017,029 downwards.
ACAAGCTTGCATTCCCACCAGCAGTGGAGGAGAGTTCCCCTAGCTCCACATCCTCTCCAGCATAAGGTGTCTTCAGTGTTTTTGATCTTAGCCATTCTGACAGGCGTAAGGTGGTATCTCAGAGTTGTTTTGATTTGCATTTCCCTGATGATTAGGGATGTTGAGCAATTCCTTAAATGTCTTTCAGCCATTTGAGTTTCCTCTGTTGAGAATTCTCTGTTTAGTTCTATAGCCCATTTCTTAATTGGACTGTTGGGCATTTTGATGTCTAATTTCTTGAGTTCCTTATATATTCTGGATATCAGTCCTCTGTCAGATGTGGGATTGGTGAAGATCTTTTCCCATTCTGTAGGCTGTCGCTTTGCTTTGTTGACCGTATCCTTTGCCCTACAAAAGCTTCTCAGTTTCAAGAGGTCCCATTGATTGATTGTTTCTCTCAGTGTCTGTGCTACTGGTGTTCTATTTAGAAAGTGGTCTCCTATGCCAATGTGTTCAAGACTACTTCCTACTTTCTCTTCTAGCAGGTTCAGAGTAGCTGGATTTATGTTGAGGTCCTTGATCCACTTGGACTTAAGTTTTGTGCACGGTGATAGATATGGATCTATTTGCAGCCTTCTACATGTTGATATCCAGTTTTGCCAGCACCATTTGTTGAAGATGCTTTCTTTTTTCCATTGTGCACTTTTGGCTTCTTTGTCAAAAATTATTTGTTCATAGGTGTGCGGATTAATATCAGGGTCTTCAATTCGATTCCATTGGTCCACATGTCGGTTTTTATGCCAGTACCAAGCTGTTTTTATTACTGTAGCTCTATAGTACAGCTTGAAGTCAGGGATCGTGATGCCTCCAGAGGTTGTTTTATTGTACAGGATTCTTTTGGCTATCCTGGGTTTTTTGTTTTTCCATATGAAGTTGAGTATTATTCTTTCCAGGTCTGTGAAGAATTGTGTTGGTATTTTGATGGGGATTGCATTGAATCTGTAGATTGCTTTTGGTAAGATTGCCATTTTTACTATGTTAGTTCTGCCTATCCATGAGCATGGGAGATCTTTCCATTTTCTGACATCTTCTTCAATTTCTTTTTTCAGGGACTTAAAGTTCTTGTCATATAGGTCCTTCACTTGCTTGGTTAGTATTACCCCAAGGTATTTTATGTCATTTGTGGCTATAGTAAAGGGTGATGTATCTCTGATTTTCTTCTCCGCTTTTTTGTCCATTGTATATAGGAGGGCTACTGATTTTTTGGAGTTGATCTTGTATCCTGCTATGTTGCTGAAGGTGTTTATAAGCTGTATCAGTTCCTTGGTGGAATCTTTGGGGTTGCTCAAGTATACTATCATGTCATCTGCAAATAGGGAAAGCTTGACTTCTTCCTTTCCAATTTGTATCCCCTTAATCTCCTTATGTTGTCTTATTGCTCTGGCTAGAACTTCAAGTACTATATTGAATAAGTATGGGGAGAGCGGACAGCCTTGCCTCGTTCCTGATTTTAGTGGAATTGCTTTGAGTTTCTCTCCATTTAATTTGATGTTGGCTGTTGGCTTGCTGTAAATTGCCTTTATTATGTTTAGGTATGTTCCCTGTATTCCTGATCGCTCCAAGACCTTTATCATGAAGGGGTGTTGGATTTTGTCAAATGCCTTTTCAGCATCTAGTGAGATGATCATGTGGTTTTTTTCTTTGAGTTTGTTTATATGGTGTATCACATTGACAGACTTTCGTATGTTGAACCATCCTTGCATCCCTGGAATGAATCCTACTTGATCATGGTGGATAATTGTTTTGATGTGGTCTTGGAGTCTGTTTGCCAGTATTTTATTGAGTATTTTTGCATCAATGTTCATGAGGGAGATCGGTCTGTAGTTCTCTTTCTTTGTTGTATCCTTGTTTGGTTTGGGAATCAGGGTAATTGTAGCCTCATAGAAGGAGTTTGGTAATGTTCCTTCTGTTTCTATTGTATGGAACAATTTAGAGAGTATTGGTATTAACTCTTCTTTGAAGATCTGGTAGAATTCTGCACTGAAACCATCTGGTCCTGGGCTTTTTTTGGTTGGGAGACTTTTAATGACTGTTTCTATTTCGTTAGGGGTTATTGGACTATTTAAATAGTTTATCTGGTCTTGATTTAATTTAGGTATGTGGTACCTATCCAGAAAATTATCCATTTCTTTTAGGTTTTCCAGTTTTGTGGAATAGAGGTTTTTGAAGTATGACCTGATGATTCTCTGGATTTCCTCAATGTCTGTTGTTATGTCCCCCTTTTCATTTCTGATTTTGTTGATTTGGATGCTCTCTCTCTGTCTTTTGGTTAGTTTGGATAAGGGCTTGTCTATCTTGTTGATTTTCTCAAAGAACCAACTCTTTGTTTCATTAATTTTTTGTATTGTTCTCTTTGTTTCTATTTTATTGATTTCAGCTCTCACTTTGATAATTTCCTGGCATCTATTTTTCCTGGGAGACTTTGCTTCTTCCTGTTCTAGAACTTTCAGGTGTGCTGTTAAGTCACTAGTGTGAGATTTCTCCAGCTTATTTATGTGGGCGTTTAGTGCTATGAATTTCCCTCTTAGTACTGCTTTCATAGTGTCCCATAGGTTTGGATATGTGGTGTCTTCATTTTCGTTGATCTCTAGGAAGTCTTTAATTTCTTTCTTTATTTCTTCCTTAACCCATTGGTGATTCAGGTGGGTATTGTTCAGTTTCCATGAGATTGTAGGTTTTCTGTAGTTTTTGTTGTTGTTGAAATCCAACTTTAGACCATGGTGGTCTGATAGAACACAGGAGGTTATTCTAATTGTTTTGTATCTGTTTAGATTTGCTTTGTGACCAAGTATGTGGTCGATTTTAGAGAAGGTTCCATGGGGTGCTGAGAAGAAGGTATATTCTTTTTTGTTAGGATGGAATGTTCTGTAGATGTCGATTAAGTCCATTTGAGTCATGACATCAATTAAGTCCTTTATTTCTCTGTTAAGTTTCGATTTGGGCGATCTGTCCAGTGGTGAAAGTGGGGTGTTGAGGTCTCCCACTATTAATGTGTGGGGTTTTATATGTGATTTAAGCTTTAATAATGTTTCTTTTACATATGTGGGTGCCCTTGTGTTTGGGGCATAAATGTTCAGAATTGAGACTTCATCTTGGTGGATCTTTCCTGTGATGAGTATGTAATGCCCTTCTTGATCTCTTTTGATTGATTTTAGTTTGAAGTCTATTTTGCTGGATATCAGGATGGCTACACCCGCTTGTTTCTTAAGACCGTTTGATTGGAAAGTCTTTTCCCAGCCTTTTATTTTTAGGTAGTGTCTATCTTTGAATTTGAGATGTGTTTCTTGTATGCAGCAGAAAGATGGTTCCTGCTTTCATATCCATTCTGTAAGCCTATGTCTTTTTATAGGTGAATTAAGTCCATTGATATTGAGGGATATTAATGTCCAGTGATTGTTCATTCCTGTTATTTTTTGGTGGTGATGTGTGTGTACTTTTCTTCGTTGGGGTCTACTGCTGTGGCTTTATCTATTGCCTGTGTTTTCGAGGTTGTATCTGACTTCCTTAGGTTGGAATTTTCCTTCTAGTGCTTTCTGTAGGGCTGGGTTTGTGGATAAATATTGTTTAAATCTGGCTTTGTCATGGAATGTCTTGTTCACTCCATCTATGACGATTGAAAGTTTTGCTGGGTATATTAGTCTAGGCTGACATCCATGGTCTCTTAATGTCTGCATTACATCTGTCCAGGACCTTCTGGCTTTCAAAGTCTCCATTGAGAAATCGGGTGTTATTCTGATAGGTTTGCCTTTATATGTCACTTGGCCTTTTTCCTTTGCTGCTCTTAATATTCTTTCTTTATTCTGTACGTTTAATTGTTTAATTATTATGTGGCGAGGGGACTTTTTTTGGGGGTCTAGTCTGTTTGGTGTTCTATAGGCTTCCTGTATCTTCATAGGCATTTCCTTCTTTAAGTTGGGAAAGTTTTCTTCTATGATCTTGTTGAATATATTTTCTGTGCCCTTGAGTTGGTATTCTTCTCCTTCTTCTACCCCTATTATTCGTAGGTTTGGTCTTTTCATGGTGTCCCAAATTTCTTGGACATTTTGGTTCATGACTTTGTTGACTTTAGTGTTTTCTTTGACTGATGAATCCATTTCTTCTATTGTATCTTCAACGCTAGAGATCCTCTCTTCCATCTCTTGCATTCTGTTGATTATACTTGCATCTGAAGTTCCCAATCGTTTTCTCAGATTTTCTATTTCCAGCATTCCCTCTGTTTGTGTCTTCTTCATTTTTTCTATTTCCCTTTTCAGGTCTTGGACTGTTTCCTTCATTTGTTTCATTGATTTTTCTTGATTTTCTTTCAGTATTTTGTTGTTCTCTTCCAGGACTTTATTGATTTCTTCTAATTTGTTTGCCCTTTCCTCTAGTTGTTTACAGCGTTCTTCACATTTTTTTGTCTTTTCCTCTACACGAGCCTCTAGCTTCTTCATGATGACATTCATAAGGCTATTTTCTTCTGCTTCTTCCAATTTCTGATGTTCAGGTCTAGGTGTTGGAGGAGGGCTAGGGCCTGGTGATGGTGTATTACTATTCATTTTGTTGTATGTGTTTCTGCCTTGACGTCTGCCCATCTCCTTGTGGTTCGTTCCTGGCCTTATTCGCACACTTGGTTCAGAGCTGACAGATTCAGGAAGTCTCTCTCTCTTGTCCAGATGGGAGCTCTCTTGTCCAAATTGGAAGTCCGGGACAGGATGGAAGCTCTTGTTCAGAAGGGAAGTCCGGGGGAGGATGGGTGCTCTCCTCTCTCTCTCTCTCTCTCTCTCTCTCTCTCTCTCTCTCTCTCTCTCTCTCCTCCAGATGGGAAATCCACGGCAAGATGGGAGCTGGGGGCCAGCCTCTGTGCTTCAGAAGGGAAGTCCTGGGCAAGATGGGAGCTGGGGGCCGGCCTCTAAGTCTCAGGAAGAGGCTTGGGGCTCAGGCAGATGGGCGTGGGGGCAGGGCGTGGAGACTGCAGGGTCTGCCAAGGGTCTTGGAGAAGGGGATCCTTCCTGGTTGTGGTAGAAGGGCACCTGCCCGGGGACCAGAACCTGGGGCCAAGTTGGGCAGGTCTTCCCCGGAGTGGCTGGTGCCCAGGGATGGGGTCGGGGGCAAGCTAGGGCACTCACCTGTGCTTCAGAAGGGAAGTCCGGGGGAAGATGGGAGCTGGGGGCCGGCCTCTAAGTCTCAGGAAGAGGCTTGGGGCTCAGGCAGATGGGCGTGGGGGCAGGGCGTGGAGACTGCAGGGTCTGCCAGGGGTCTTGGAGAAGGGGATCTTTCCCGGTTGTGGTAGAAGGGCACCTGCCCAGGGACCAGAACCTGGGCCCAAGTTGGGCAGGTCTTCCCCGGAGTGGCTGGTGCCCAGGGATGGGGTCTGGGGCAAGCTAGGGCACTCACCTGTGCTTCAGAAGGGAAGTCCTGGGCAAGATGGGAGCTGGGGGGCCTGGCCTCTAAGTCTCAGGAAGAGGCTTGGGGCTCAGGCGGATGGGCGTGGGGGCAGGGCGTGGAGACTGCAGGGTCTGCCAGGGGTCTTGGAGAAGGGGATCCTTCCCGGTTGTGGTAGAAGGGCACCTGCCCGGGGACCAGGACCTGGGCCCAAGTTGGGCAGGTCTTCCCCGGAGTGGCTGGTGCCCAGGGATGGGGTCGGGGGCAAGCTAGGGCACTCACCTGTGCTTCAGAAGGGAAGTCCTGGGCAAGATGGGAGCTGGGGGCCGGCCTCTAAGTCTCAGGAAGAGGCTTGGGGCTCAGGCAGATGGGTGTGGGGGCAGGGCGTGGAGACTGCAGGGTCTGCCAGGGGTCTTGGAGAAGGGGATCCTTCCCGGTTGTGGTAGAAGGGCACCTGCCCGGGGACCAGAACCTGGGGCCAAGTTGGGCAGGTCTTCCCCGGAGTGGCTGGTGCCCAGGGATGGGGTCTGGGGCAAGCTAGGGCACTCACCTGTGCTTCAGAAGGGAAGTCCGGGGGAAGATGGGAGCTGGGGGCCGGCCTCTAAGTCTCAGGAAGAGGCTTGGGGCTCAGGCAGATGGGCGTGGGGGCAGGGCGTGGAGACTGCAGGGTCTGCCAGGGGTCTTGGAGAAGGGGATCTTTCCCGGTTGTGGTAGAAGGGCACCTGCCCGGGGACCAGAACCTGGGCCCAAGTTGGGCAGGTCTTCCCCGGAGTGGCTGGTGCCCAGGGATGGGGTCTGGGGCAAGCTAGGGCACTCACCTGTGCTTCAGATGGGAAGTCCTGGGCCTATTGTCTCATAAAATTTTATCTATTTGTTTTAGTTATCTTACAAAATAACAAGTTTCCTTATGGCATTTTCATAACGCTCATGTTTAGTTGGCTCTCTGCACCTCCCCATTTCTCTACTCCCTTCTCCACCCTGGTATGCCCTTCTGTGTGGAGGCCCACAAAGATTTCCTAGTGAGAGCTGAACTTGCTTTATCCAGCAGGGCTGCATTAGAGGATGGCTTGACCACAGCTGATTAGAAAGGTCTACACTTGGCAGTTCTGGGGAAAGTCTTTTGCTCCACCCCTTGGCATTCCTATAAAAAGCCTTTTAGAAGAGACAGAAGGGGCTGGTGGGTATTGATCCAGGTCCTCCCGGGCTATCCTGTGTTTCTGTTTCTCTCCCCTCTATCTTTCTATCTAAATATTTCTCCCTCCTCCCTCCTCAAGGGTATACTGGGGGAAAAGTGGGAGCAGGCTTCCCACAGAGAAATGAGTAGGGCTCCCACACCTCTGTCTCCAATATTTCCCTTTATACTTTCATATATTATGTGTTCTATTGCTCTTACACCTACCCTTACAGACCCTTCTTTCCCTGTCATTTTTTCTTACTATTTTTGTTCTTATTATCAACTATCTTTTTGCATTTAAAATGAAATTTTTACTCATGTTTAAAAATTGAATTGTAAAAATAAGGCAAAGGGTGATGTTTCAGTATTGTGAGATTGACACTGTTTACAGTAGTTTGATAGGAGAATCTCAATTGAGAAATCGACTAGATCAGATTGGCCTGTGCACATGTCTGTGGGAAATTGTCTTGTTTATTAATTGATGCAGAAAGAGCCAGCCTGATGTGGGCATCATCATCCTCAGGTGGTCCTAGGCTGTTGTTTGAATCTTAGATGGTCTTTTAATAAAAAAAAAAAAAAAACAGAGCCAGATATCAGGGTGAAAGCTGAAAGATCAGAGAAGCAGAACAGCTAGCCACTAGTTCTTACCTCTATGAAATCCTCAGCCTAAAGAGAGTGAGTTCCTATTCCCTCGTGCCTTATATACCTTTCTCTGCCCAGACATAACTTCCCATGATTAAAGGCATGTGCTTCCCAGTATTGGGATTAAAGGTGTGTGTCACCACTGCTTGGCTCTGTTTCCAGTGTGGCCTTGAACTCACAGAGATCCATCTGGATCTCTGCCTCCTGAGTGATAGGATTAAGGGTATGTGCCACCACTGCCTGACTTCTATATCTAATCTAGTGACTGGCTCTGTCTTCTGATCCTCAGGCAAGTTTATTAGGGTACAAAATATATCACCACACTAGGCTCTATAAGAAAGTAAGCTAAACTTGGACCTGTGAGTGAACTGGCAAGCAGCGTTTCTCTACGGTTTGTGCATCAAGGTTTTTCTTGAGTTCCTGCCCTGAATTTCCTCAATGATGGACTATGACCTGAAAGTGTAAGCCAAGTAATACTTTCTCAAGTTGCTTTTGGTCATGGTTTCTTATCACAGCAATAGAAACTAGCTTATCTGCTGGGCGGTGGTGGCGCACGCCTTTAATCCCAGCACTCGGGAGGCAGAGCCAGTGGATCTTTGTGAGTTCGAGGCCAACCTGGTCTACCAAGTGAGATCCAGGAAAGGCGCAAAGCTACACAGAGAAACCCTGTCTCAAAAAACCAAAAAAAAAAAAAAACTAGCTTATCCCTTCATTACCTACTCCAGTAAGGATTCACTGGTAAGATTCCTACATATCATTTTCGAAACTTTCTATGAACATATAATAATTATGCACACACATATCCTAATACCTTGACTTTAAAGTTTTAATACTGTCGTAATCTTTATCAATCTGATAAGTGGAAATGGTATCTTATTGTTTCATTTTGTATTTAAGTGTGAGTTTGAATACACATGTGTGTTTATTGGTGATTTCAGTTTATTAGTTTGCCTTCTACTCATTTACTATTTACTTCATTTTTTCACTGAATTTTAATAGCTCTTTAAATATGAAAGAATTTATCTTTCTCTTAAATGTAAGACAAATATTTTTACTCTGTCATTTGTCTTCTGCACTTTAGTAGTAATTTTTTGCCATATAAAGGGTTTAAATTTTTATGTAGCCAAATTTATCAAATATTTATTCATAGATTCTGAGTTTTATATTCCCATTTTGACAGCCTCTTCCACTCCAGTATAATTTTTAAAATTTACTCATGCTTTCATTTGGTCTTTCTTTTAAAACAAATTTTAAGTTTTCATTTAAAAAGAAATATTGAAGGACTTCATATGAACTAGATGCTGTGAGTGTTCACTAGAAAGGTTGAATATGTGTTAAGTAAATTATAAGAAACAGCCTACTAAATGTATGATGTAACTCTTAAAAGCCCAAAAGATGTTTCTATATTTGAGAAACAAACAAAGGGAGAACTGGAAGTTATATGATTTAGATACTCTAGATATAGGTAGAATCTGTGATATCTAGTAAATATTTACTCCATAAAGCATGGTGATTGCTGGGTTCCATTTCACTTTGGGCAGCTCTTCACTGAGTGATTGGGGTTATAGCAAGTGTCTGAAGGAGGCAGATTCTGAACTTGTGTGTGGTAATGGCTGCTGAGGTGTCTATTCTAGCTCCAAAGGGCAATGGGGTTAATGACACCCTGATTCTCTCATTCCTGCTGGTGTATGGCACCTATCTCTAGTGACTTTGTACTTTAGTCTCACCATTGAAGAGACCCTAGAAGTCTGGAATTCTCTTCCATGATTAGCTACTTACTCTGTAGTAGCCCCTGGAGCCCATCTACAAACGTTCTTGTAATTAGAAAGCATTGAATTCTCCATCTTAGGAATCTAAATTATATCATACAGTTTGAGTAAATGTGTATAATAAGAAGTAGTTTCCATGTATCTTTCAGAAGGATATTGAATTATGCAGTTGATTACAGAGACATCATTAACAATTTGAGATTGTTGAATGGATATTTCTGGGGTAAGCACAGTTTTATCATTGTTTTTATGTTAGAAAAATTCCAGTTTTTACATTAGTAATTCATTTATAAAAATTAAAAATAGAAATCACCTATGTGTTTGTCCTATTTTAATGATACTTAACAAAAATATACTAAGTAGATACACCTAAATATTATGGTGATTAAATACAGGATAGCCTGGGAGTGTATAGAAATTTCAAGCCAGCCTGGGTTACATAGCAAGATCCTATTCTCAAATTAAAACAACAGCACAATATAATTTGACAGAACACAGTGTGGTTTTTTGAATGAGAAAAGTCCCCCATAGGCTCATGTATTTGAATATTTGGTCCAGGGAGGTGGCACTGTTTGGGAAGATGGAACTTTTAAGAGGTAGGGCCTTGCTGGAGGAAGTATGTCATGGGAGCAGGCTTTGACAGTTTATAGCCATGTCTAACTTTCACTTTGCATTGTCTGCTTGTTATGTCTGAATGGACATGTGTTAGCTTTCTGCTCTGGTCATCTGATGCATGCCTCCTCGGACATTGAAGACCATTGCTCTGAAACTATAAGCCCAAATAAACTCTTACTTCTTTAAGTTACCTTGATCAGGATACTTTATCATAGTGATGATAGAGAATTGATACACCTAGTAATGATTCAATGATTCATAGGCTCTGTGATTTAAGAAGTTCATATTTTATTCTAAATCTAAAAGAAACTTCTTCAGAAAAGCATTAGGTATCTATCTCTGTAAGTTGTTCACTGAAACATTGTTTTACCTCAAAATAGCAGAACTATTCCGAATGCACTTGTAAAGAAAAGAATAGTCAAATCAATCCTGATATAGTTCTATAATGCTGTAGTGTGGTCACTGTACTAGAACTAGAAAATATAATCCTGAGTGAGGTCACCCAGATTCAGAAAGACAAATATGGTATGTACACACTCATAAGTGGATACTAGATGTAAAGCAAAGGATAACCAGACTACAACCCACAGCTCCAGAGAAGCCAGCTACCAAGGAGGACCCAAAGAGGGACTCATGGATCGCCCTGGGAAGGGGAAATAGATGAGATATCCATGAGTAAACTGAGGATGAGAGGTGGACAAGGGAGGGTAGGGAATTGGGGAATGAGAACATAAGGGAATGGGATGGTCGAGCTGGAACAGGGATGGAGTGGGAGAACAATGAAAGAGATACTATGATAGAGGGAGACATCATGGGGATAAGGAGAAACCTGGTGCTAGGGAAGTTCCCAGGAATTCCCAAGGATGAATCCATCTTAGACTACTAGCAATAGTGGAGAGGGTACCTGAACTGGCTTACCCCAGTAATCAGATTGGTGAATACCCTGTCATCATAGAGCCTTTCTCCGGTAACTGATGGAAGCAAATGTAGAGATCCACAGCCAAACACCAGGCCAAGCTCCAGGAGTCCCGTCGAAGATAGAGAAGAGGGATTCTATGAGCAAGGGCATCAAGATCATGATGGGGAAACCTACAGAGACAACCAAATCGAACTAGTGGGAACTTATGAAATTTAGTTTCTGTGGAGCTTGCATGGGACTGGACTAGACTTTCTGCATAACGAGACAGTTGTGTAGCTTGATCTGTTTAAGGGGCCCCCTGGCAGTAGGATCAGAATCCACCCCTGGTGCATGAGCAGGCTTTTTGGAGCCCACTACCTATGATTGGACACCTTGCACGGCCTTGGGGCAGGGGGAGGAGCTTGGATCTGCCTCTACCAATTGTACCTCTGCATGGGAGGTCTTACCTTGTAGGAGGGAATTGGAGATGGGTTGGGAGGGGAGGCTGGAGGGGCGGGAAAAGGGAAGCGGGGGATCTTTGATTGGTATGTAAAGTGAATAAAAAATTTCTTAATAAAAAAAATTGAAATGTCACTAGAAATGAATATGGAAAAATTTATATATATTAAATATTTTAAATACTTATTTAAAATATGAATAACAAAGCAGAAGTTAAGGTAGTATATAGAATATAATGTCATCTATATCAAAATAAAAGCATCAGGAATACTAAATATCCTTTTTGGATTATACTGCATACCTATGTAGTGAATTTTTAAAACAATACATGGACGTATTAAAGTCTAAAATAAAGACTAGACAGCTCGGGGTTAAGAGAATTGGAAGAAGGTTGGCAGGGGGATTCAGGAACTATATATAGTAATTGTTGATATATATATATATATAGTTTGTCTATACCTATACTGTTATGTGTCACTGAAACATCTAATAATTGAAAGACAACTATTGGTGAAATTATTAAGGCCACTCCATGTACTTAAAAGGGAGATTTATTTAATGGCATAACTTACAAATGAAGGGATAGGTAGGTTGCAGGTTCTATGAAAGACATAGCACAGTCCGGCAGTGTTCTCTGGAGAACTCTCCTTGCTCTACCTCTAGCATCCCCTGTACAAGAAGGAAGAGAAGCAGCGCATCCGGATCTCAGATCTTCAGGGCCCTCTCTTGGCCCTGCCTTGTAGGCGTGACAGTTACCTAAGCCTCAGTGGGGGTTGGAACTTCCACACAAAAGCTGGAATGGCTACCCATTACAGACAACAAACAACTAAAACCACTAAATACTTATCTGTAATCACACCAACTAGAGACAAATTTGTTCTCATTAAATGTTTGTGAACATCATCCAGTATTTGTATATCTGTTTATGTGAAATGTGTCTCTTTGGGCCAAGAGTAAGGTGTTGGCAGGATTGTGTTCCCATGTTAATGATTTAGGGTAGAATCAAATTATAACCTTTTTTAACCTCTTAAATTCAAGAAGATGAATTTTTCTTGATTTATGATCTGCTAAATTATTCTTATCACATTAGGTAATACATTCTTAAGTTTCAGAGTTTAGAGAAATTTTACCAGGGATCATTATTCTGCCTAATACTATGCACATCCACATCCATATACTTACACACACACCAGCTTACAATGGGATTACATTCCAATAGTAGGCACCATAAATGGAAAATATCACAAACATTATATGTATATACATACACACACATGCCCATTTTTACAGATAAAACAATCAATCTGATGAACAGAAAGGTGAATTGCCTTTTACAACATTATACAATTAAAAGCAGTTAACAGTACCATCCAAACTGGGTACCATCTAACACATAATCTCATGCTCTTAACCTCCTACTATGAGATGCTGCTCTTCTCTCCTTTATTTAAAATGTGTCTGTGTCAGGCACTATGTACTTGTGAATAGGGATAGCCACGTAGATAGAATTTCTTCTGATCAAAATTGACTTAGACTGTTAGTACCTGAAGTACAGCCATTTAGGTCCAGTCGTTCACTGCAGTGGAAAGAAAATATGTCAATAAAGGAAATTTCTCAAGAAAAGCAGGAGAAATACTGAAAAATGTAGAATTTCAATGTCTGTTCAGGAGATTTTAAATCTTAATCCTGACCAGGTTACCTCCTTTCTGACATTTTAGAAGGAATGTTATCAGCTGAAATACTCTTTGAAAATACAAACAGAGAAGTAACATATTAATGTTGCCTTTATCAGAAATTTTATCATCTTAGTATAGCATCAGATTACTCAATAATTATAGTAGTTAGGGGGAAAATTAACAAGCAGCATAAACTTATTCAGGAACTGGCCTTATATGTAAGGTTATGAACGACTGATGTTTAAGCCAGCTTTTAATTACTCAGGAATAACCATCCAGATTTTGACTAGCCAGACCACACCTCCCTTCTGCTGTGTGCCTTCTGGGTATTTTTCTGGTACTTTGATAGCTGCTTGATGTATGGTAAAAGCGTTGGTGGGAGAGAAGATTATAATGGTTGGCTCAATACAGGTCTTGTTGCCATCTGTGGATGTATTCTTTCTCCATTAGTTTGGCTAGTGAAGAAAGGGCCATTTGGTGCTTTGCCGAGGAGACACATGCTATGAGGGTAATTTAAGGATTCTCTTTGCCAATAATCCTCTTCATAGCACAGAACTGGGGATTTTTACTGGGCTTTCAGATCTAGGTGCAATTTTCTATATTCTCAAGTTGTGTTGGCTTTGAGTAACATAATTATTTGATGTTATCAAACAAGGAAACTGCTCTCTCCCAGAGGAATCTGGGATAACCACTTCTAACTTAGTTGAAGCTCTTCAAACAGAGTCCAACCATTTGGTACCCAACTGTGAAATGATTCCAAGTGGTCACTGGTTAGTTAAGTGCCCTTTTCTGGCAGAGTAGATATTCTGATGAAGTCTACTGACATGCTTCTTTTCTGAGCACACTGAGATTACTAGGAAAGTAGGTACTGCATCACCAGCTAGTAAGGATGGCTCCTTTTTCAGAAAGATTTCTTTTGGAAATATCATGAGAGAGGGTGAGACATTGTGGATCCCACATTGTGGATTCACTGCATCTTTTGATTTCTTACAAGGTGCTTAGGAAGGGCTGAGCTTCCAACTGGAGCATTTAAGTCGTTCCCACAGATATGGTTCTTGAGTAACCAGCAGGGGCTGTTTGTATTTTGCTATAGGTTACCTTACCAATAGTGGAGTGAGTTGTTTGAGAGGGTTCCTGGGGAGGGGTAGAAACAAGTGCTTTCTTCTCTTGAGATCATTGAATCTTGAGTGGAATGTTTTTGCCTGCTACATACTCTTTGTAATATAATAATGCAGTTGAATTGTTTACATACTTTTTATTCAGTGCTGTGACAGTTGTCTTTCTTAATCAGTGGTTTTACATAATTAAAACACATTATAAACCTAAAATTAGAGACAAATTCAGACATCCTTGGCTTCTCCTTGGAGAACATCTGGCTACCCTTAAACAATCACCTGACCTCTTCTCAAGTCAGGCAGAAATCATCAACTTGGACTCTCTTTTGTCTGCAGACAGACTACCAAAGCCTCTTTCTGGTGAGCAATGCCTTGGATTAAATTAACTACCCAGATACTCTTCTTCATGACTAAAAAGGTCAGACATGTTGGCTTACCTGTAGATAGGTGCTCTTCATACCTTCTATCTTAGCATAATTACTAGAAGCTACCATTTCTCTACCCCAAATGTACAAATCTGAATTCTACCTTCTATTTCTATACTCTTACAGTGACTAAGCAGTCAAACTTTGAACATCATGCACTCTGTTGCTGTGTGGGGACTATCTTATCATAGGTTCTGGTGATCTTTTTCTTGTCTGTGTAGTAGGGAGATGAAAAGAATTAGGCTACAATTAGTTGAAAGGAAACTTACAACTCACTAAGTATTCCAATGCTATCCAATGTCTTGAAAGAGAGTAATTAATAAAAACCATTCTTCTTCTAATAGTGCTTCCATGCTGAAGTGCAATTTTGGGTTTAAAGGCTTTCACTCAGAGGAAACAACTCATTATTTCAAATGTCTTTGAATCAGGATAGCAAAGAACCTCTTTCTTACATAGATTTTATTATCTAAAATACCTATATAGATTAAATGTTTTAAAATTTTATTATTTTATTTTATGTGTGTGAATGTTTTGTCTATAAGTATGAGTGTGCACCATGTGCATGACTGGGCCTTGCAGAGGTCAGACAAGGGCATTGGATCCCCAAGAAGTACAGTTATGGATGGTTGTGAGCCATCATGTGGGTGCTAGGAATTTAATACAAGTCCCCTGTGAGAGCAACAAGTGTTCTTAACCACTATGCCATATCTTCAGGCCCCAATTTAGATTTTTGACACCCCCTTTCACTTGAAAAACTCATTGCCTCCAGCTATGAGGCAAATTACATATAACTTGTAGAAATTATCTGTATAGGAAGTGTTGGTAAAACATAATCACACTTGAATTGTCTTTAGTGTAGTCAATCAATGTTTGACTTGGAGTAGATTTAAATGCAGTATTTGTATTAATTCTTTTATAATTTCATACATACATACATACATACATACATACAATGTGCTTTGATCATATTCACTACTCTGCTCCTCTGCCTAACTCTTTCAAGATCTACCCTTCACCCTCCCAACGACCCTCCAACTTCATGTCTCTGACTGTTTTTAACAAGCCACTCAGTCCAATGTGGTCATCCAATATGGCCAATTGCCCATACTCCTGAGTGTGGGTCCACCCACTGGAACATGATCTTGACCTACCAGGAGCCACAGTCTTAAAAAAAAAAAAGAAAGAAAAAAAAAACCTGACTCTTCTAGTATCCATTAACTGACAACTCCTCAGCCTGGAGTCTGTGCTCATGGGCCTCTCACTAATCCATGCTTGAGTGTTGACTGACTTGATCTTGTGTGAGTCTTGTGTAGGCAACCACAGGTGCTGTGAACTCTTGATTGCAGTGGTCTTGTCATTTCTAGAAGACACATTTGCACCTAAATCTTTCCTGACCTCCAGCTCTTACAATATTTCTGTCCCTTTTTCCATGATGGTCTCTGAGCTTTAAGGAGAGAGAGAGAGTGTATGTGTGTATGGTATAGATTTCCCATTTATGGCTGAGCATTGAGTAATAAATTTTAAAAATATATTATATGTGTGCACATAAATGTGTGTATTCATAAGCATGTGTTTACACCCCCAAACAAAAACTATGAAAGATTCTTTTTTGGGGATGCTTCTAAGAGTAAATTGGCTAGATTTAAAAAAAAAAAGACATTTAGAGTCAACCAGGTTGATCTCAGTCCGCTGGGAAGGCTTTGCCCTGGAGGAGGTGGGAATGGGGGGTGGGCTGGGGGGAAGGTGAGGGCGGCGGGAGGGGGGAGAACAAGGGAATCCGTGGCTGATATGTAGAACTGAATTGTATTGTAAAATAAAAAAAATTAAATTAAAAAAAAACACAAAGATATTTAAAATCTGAATAATATAGCCTATTTTTAGGACAGTGGCTATTCTGATTTATACTCTATTATATGCCAGTGCTATTTCTTGTGTGGTAAACCCAACTTGCTTAGGAAAGCTCCAATAGGAGAAATATAGCTACACCTCTGTAGAAGACTCTGACTCCCCAGAGGCCAGGCTAGCATCGTGAACCCCAGGTCATACTGACCCCCTACCCATTCCCTGCTAGCCCAGCATAACTCTAACTGCCCCTGGACTCCTCATCACCTTATCTGGTCCCATACTTATAGTGGAAGCCTTCCACCCCATCAGAGGCCAGACCAGAATCCTGAACCACAGAGACCAGGCCAGCTCCCTGAAAACCAGGCAGAAATTTTCTATCCCACCAGAAGCCAGGCCAGCATCTGAACCCCAGAGGAATGAACCTTGGCCAGATCAGAGGACACATACATACATAGCCAGAACTCCAGCCCCAAACTTGGGAAGCAACTCCTTACTGGGCCACAGGCCATCCAGGCCACCAGAAGTCCAGCTTCCAATGTGGGTAGAGACCCTCTACTCAATTATAGGCCATGGGATCCAGAAGACCAGAGAGGAAACAGAAAGTAAGGAATAAAACACCCATCCAACAAAGACAAATCCATAAATTGGCACCTAGAGCTTAAATGTAAGTGTAAGAACACAAATAACAATATCCAGAGCAATATGTCACCACCAGAGCCCAGCCATCCCACTAAAGCAAGCTCTGAATAGTTCAACACAGCTGAAGCACAAGAAAACCATCTTAAAACCAACTTTATGATGATGATAGAGGTCCTTAAAGAGAAAATGGATAAATCAATTAAAGAAATCAAGGAAAAGACAATAGAAAATTGGTGAGAATCAATAAATCTCTAAAAGAATGTCAAGAAAACCAAGAAAAAACAAACTAACAGTTGACAGAAATGAATAAAACAGTTCAAGACCAAAAAAGGAAATACAAGTGATAAAGAAAACACAAACTGAGGGAATTCTGGAAATGGAAAGTCTAGGGAAGCAAACAAGAACTACAGAAGCAAGCTTTACCAACAGAATACAAGAGATAGAAGAGAGAATCCTAGATGTTGAAGACACAATAGAATAAATAGATACATTGGTCAAAGAAAATGTTAAATCTAAAAAATTTCCTGACACAAAACATTCAGGAAATCTCTGACACTATGAAAAGACCAAGACCAAGAATAATAATAATAGAAGGAGAAGATTCCCAGCTCAAAGGCTCAGAAAATATATTTAACAAAATCATAGAAGTAAGGTTTCCTAACCTAAAGAAGAACATGCCTCTAAAGGCACAAGAAGCTTATAGAACACCAAATAGATTGGACCAGTAAAGAAAGACCCCTTGCCAAGTAATAATCAAAATACTAAACACAAGAACAAAGAATATTAAAAGCTGCAAGAGCAAAAGGCTAAATGACATATGAAGGCAGACCTATTAGAATTACATCTGACTTCTCAATGGAGACTCTAAAAGCCGGAATGGCCTGGACAGATGTTCTAGAGATTCTATGAGACCGCAGATGCCAGCCCAGACTACTATACCCAGTAAAACTTTCAATTGCCATAGATGGAGAAAACTACAACATAAAATGTCTTAGAGTAACTCTAACCAAGCAGGTGGAAGACCTGTATGATAAGAACTTAAAGTCTTTGAAGAAAGAAATTGATAAAGATATCAGAAGATAGAAAGATCTCCCGTGCTCATGGATTGGTAGAATTAACATAGTAAAAATGGCCATTTTATCAAAAATAATCTACAGATTCAATGCAATCCCCATTATAATCCCAACTCAATTCTTTACAGACAATGAAAGAACAACACTCAATTTCATGTGGAAAAATAAAAAACCCAGGATAGTTAAAAAAAATCCTGTACAATAAAAAGACTACCAAAGGTATCATCTTCCCTGACTTCAAGCTCTACTACAGAGCTATAGAGATAAAAAATAACATGGGGATTGCATAGAATTACATATCCTGTACAAAACTCAAGTCCAAGTGGATAGAAAAACTCAACACAAATCGAGATAAACTGAACCTGATAGAAAAGAAAGTGGGAAATAGCCTTGAATACTTTGGCACAGGAGACCACTTCCTGAATAGAACACACCAGTAGCAAAGACACTAAGATGGACAATTAAAGTAATAAATGGGACCTCATGAAACTGAAAAGCTACTGTAAGGCAAAGGACACTGTCAATAGGACAAAATGACAGCATACAGGATGGGAAAAGATCTTCATCATTTCCACATCTGACAGAGGGCTGATTTCCAAAATATATAAAGACTCAAGAAACTAGACACCAAAAACCCAAATAATCCAATTAAAAATGGGGTAAAGATTTAAACAGAGAATTCTCAACAAAAGAATCTCAAATGGCAGTGAAACACTTAAAGAAATGCTCAACATCCTTAGCCACAAGGGAAATGCAAATCAAAATGGCTACCTTACACATATCAGAATGTCTAAGATCAAAAACACTAGTGACAGCTCATGCTGATAAGGATGTGGAGCAAGGGGAACACTCTTCCATTCCTGGAGGGAGTGTAAACTTGTACACCCACTTTGGAAATCAATGTGGTGGTTTCTCAGAAAATTGGGAATTGATCTACTTTAAGGCCCAGCTATACCACTTCTGGGCATATACCCAAAGGACGCTCCATCCTATCACAAGAACAATTGCTTAACTATGTTCATAGCAGTTTTCTTTGTAATATCCAGAAAGTGGAAACAACCTAGATGTCCCTCAACCAAAGAATGGATAGAGAAAATGTGTTATATTTACACAATGGAGTATTACTCAGTTGTTAAAAAAAACCCAACATGATATTTGAGTTAACCCAGCCCAGGAAGACAAACGGTATGTACTCACTTGTAAGTGAATATTAGCTGTAAAATAAAGGATAACCATGCTACAATCCACAGACCCTGAGACACTAAGTAACAAGCAGGGTTCAAGGAGTGGGGGGTGACATTTGGGAAGAGGAAATAGAAGAGATTTTTATGAGTAGCCTGGGGGCAGGTGGGGATGGGACAATGAGAGATCAACTGGGGGTGGGATGAAGGAGGAGATTACTGAGAGAGACCACTGGAAAGGGAGTCATTTCAGGGTCAGGTAGAAACTGGGGCAAGGGAAACTCCCAGGAATTTACAAGGATGACCCCAGCTAAGACTCCTAGCAATGGTGAACATTATATAGCCTGAACTGGCCATCTTCTGTGATTAGGCAAGACTTCCAGTGGAGGGATTGGGACACCAACCTAGTCACAAAAGCTTCAACCTACAGTTTGTCCTGCCTATGGGATATGCTGGGGTGAGGGTGGCACAGAGATTGTGGGAGTGGCCAATCTGTTGTGAAATATTATTTTAAGATGTGTTACATTTGTTTATGCTGTGGAACATTTGTTTAATGATGCAAAGATGTGTTGCATTCTTTTATGTTGCACATTTGTTTAATGATGCAAAGATGTGTTGCATTCTTTTATGTTGCGTTTGTTTAACTCTGTGAAGCTGTTACTTTGCCTGTCTAAAACACCTGATTAGTCTAATAAAAGAGCTGAATGGCCAATAACCAGGCAGAAGAAAGGATAGGCAGGGCTGGCAGTCAGAGAGAATAATTAGGAGAAGAAATCTGGGAAGAGAACATAGAAAATGAGAAAAAGAGGAGAGAGGATGCCAGGAGCCAGCCATCTAGCTACACAGCAAGCCATGGAGTAAGAAGTAAAGAAAAGTATGCAAAAACAGAGAAAGGTAAAAGCCCAGAGGCAAAAGATAGACAGGATAATTTAAGAAAAGCTGGCAAGAAACAAGACAAACTAAGGCCAGGCATTTATAAAAAAGGAATAAGCCTCCATGTATTTATTTGGGAGCTGGGTGGCACTCTCCACCCCCGCAAAGAGCCAAAGAGTTAAAAAAACCCCAAGTATACCAATCAATGTCTGTTCCAACCTGAGACCCATGCATTAAGAGTGAGCCCACCCCTGACTCTGCCTGAGGATGATGGATGGCCCAGAGACCTAGGATAGAACCAAACATGACTGGAGGAAAAAAATGTCAATGTAACGATGCTTAATGATACTCTGCTATACTCATAGATTGGTGCCTAGCCCAGTAGTCATCAGAGAGGCTTCATTCAGTAACTGAGGGAAACAGATACAGATCCACAGCCAAACATTAGGTGGAGCTCAGGGAATCCTGCTGAAGGGTGAAAAAAGGGTTGTAGGAGCCAGAGGGTTAAGGACATCATGAGAAAATCCACAGAATCAGCTAACCTGGGCTCATAGAAGCTCACAGATCCTGAATCAAGAACCAGGAAGTCTGCATGGGACTGACCTTGGTCCTTTGCATATATGTGACAGTTGTGTAGCTTAGTCTTCTTGTGGGACTCCTAACAGTTGGAGCAGGGGCTGTCTCTGACTCTTTTGCTGGCTTTTGGGACCCTATTCCTCATACTGGGTTGCCTTGTCCAGCCTTAATACAAACAAGTTACTTAGTCTTACTGCAACTTGATATGCCATGTTTTGTTGCTATCCATGGGAGGTTTGCCCTTTCCTGAATAGAAATGGAGGAGGAGTGAATGCGAGGGGAGGGGAGGGGAGGTTAGGGGGAAGGACTTGGGGGAGAGTAGGGATGAGAAACTGTGGTCAGAATGCAAAAGAAATATTAAGAAAACCAAAAACACTATAAAGAAAGCAAAAAAAGAAAAATGTTGAAAATATTTCTAAGAACTGTAAACCACTGTATTTATATGAGATGGTAATACCATTATATATTAAAAAGGGGATTTTCCTACTGTAATGAAGATGAGGTGAGTATATTAAAAAACTGGATAATGTTTAGCACTGAGAAAGGGGAGGCTTGTTGGAGAGCGTTGTTTAATTGTATATTATATATAATATACTATTGAGAGCCTGAAATCTTTGGGTATATGGAATGAAGAATCTTCACTGTCTGTGTCCCTTCACATGTGTGTGTGTGTGTGTGTGTGTGTGAGAGAGAGAGAGAGAGAGAGAGAGAGAGAGAGAGAGAGAGAGAGAGAGAGAGAGAGAGAGAAAGAGAGAGAGAGAGAGAGAGAGAGAGATGAGTCATGAGCCATAGTTGAATCTTTCAATTTGAGAGGTAGCCAACATTCAGGCAGGTATCTGGAGTTTATTAAAATGTGGATTGATTTGGTTAAAGAAAACTCATTCAATACTTTAGAATTTTTTTCCAATTGCTTGAGAATTGTATGCATACACATAATATGTTTTTGACAAAATCCACCCCATTCCTTTTCCTTGAACTTCGCCGCCCCTCCCACTTTTCAGTTCAGATTAATTGTACATATCAATTTGTAGGGCTTCTAGAATAAGTGCTCAGAGAGCGGTTCAGTTCTTAAGATAAAATATTTGAATGTTGACTCTAAAAATGAGGAAATCTGGGTAATAAATAGTTATAAGATGCCTAATTCTGGGAATTTGAGAGCTAGAAAAGATCTTAGAAAGCATCTAAGTTAATTTTCATATTATTTATTTATTAGACAGGATATTGCTATGTAGGCCAAACTTGCCTCTGCTTCTCAAATGCTGGAATTATAGGCTTGAACCACAGTCTTAGTTTTCTTCCTGTCGATGTCATAAAATACCTGACACAATAACTAAAGGGGTAAAGGTTTATTTCCGTTCACAGTTTAAGGTTACAGTCCATATTTCAGAAATTCGTGGCATGAGTTTCAGGTGGCTAGTCACATTATGTCCATAGTGAAAAAATAGCAAACAATGAATGAGTGCATATATATTCTGATAAGATGCCCTGCTGTGGGATGGTCTGTATGTCAAATTGCTCTGATTGGTCAATAAATAAAACACTGATTGGCCAGTGGCTAGGCAGGAGGTATAGGTGGGACTAACAGAGAGAAGAAAAGAAAGAACAGGAAGGCGGAAGGAGTCACTGCCAGCCGCCACCAAGACAAGCAGCATGTGAAGATGCCGGTAAGCCATGAGCCACGTGGCAAGATATAGATTTATGGAAATGGATTAATTTAAGCTATAAGAACAGTTAGCAAGAAGCCTGCCATGGTCATACAGTTTGTAACCAATATAAGTCTCTGTGTTTACTTGGTTGGGTCTGAGCGGCTGTGGAACTGGTGGTTGACAAAGATTTGTCCTGACTGTGGGCCAGGCAGGAAGACTCTAGCTACAATGCCCTTCTTCACTTAATACTATCCAGGGCCCAGTCAAGGAAAGGTGCCATCCACAGTTTCTTGTACTTCAATTAGGGCAACTAAGACAATCTTACAGTGTTCCAAAGGTATGAGCCTCATCACCCACACTACTCCAGACTTCCATTTGACAATTGGCCACAGCTATTATAGTCACCATTCTCCATGTTAATTACCTTCTTAATTGTAATAAAAAAATTAAAAATCAATACATGAGAAATAATATAGACTTGTGAACTTTTTTTTGCCACTAATGAAATTAATAAACAAATATTTAATATTTCTATTACCACTATATAAAAAATAATGGACACTTTTTTTTCAAGGCAGGGTTTCTCCATGCAGCTTTGTGCCTTTCCTGGAATTCACTCTGTAGCCCAGGCTGGCCTCGAACTCACAGAGATCCACCTGCCTCTGCCTCCCAAGTGCTGGGATTAAAGGCATGCGCCACCATTGCCCTGCAGACACTTTAGTCCAATATAAAAATGCTAGACATTGGGAATTTTTTTAAAAACCTGAATATTTTAGCTCAATGAAAATTTTGTTATATTTTCTTCATCTTGTTTTTGTTTAGATACTATTGACTTTTTGTCATAGACTAATGTCTATGGATCATAGCATAGGAGCAATTGGGTTAGTAAAACTGCATTCGTTTTCAGTTGAATCAGGGGAAGCCTAGAGAGGGAAAGTGGTTTCCAAGGAATCCACAACTTGGTAGAAACAGAGATGAGGCTAGAAAATTGGTCTTATGAACCTGGAAGATGATTCTCTGTAGTGCTAGAATAGACTATGAAGCAAGAAGGAATCTATTTTTTAATGAGAATCCATATATTATGGCAAACTTAATAAAAAAACATGATTATTTTCTTGGAATAGAGCAGATGTCATTATAAACACCATTTTAATAAATTTATCTTGAGCAATCTATGCAAGTTTAGGACTGTGTCTACCTGTATAAGGAGATGACTTGTGATACATAGCTGATTGGTTGCATTGATTTGATTTATTCTTCTATTATCCACTTGTCTTTTACAAGAGCAAGTACAGGGAGAAGTTAAATATAAAGAATGAATTTTTAAGTCAAAAGGTTGCAAAAAATGTCTAAATTATATTACTGTCTAAATATAAAATTTTGTCAGGGGCTTTAGCACATGTTTTTAATCTACAATATTTTGGAGAGATTGGTTAAAACATTTGTGTTGCTTTAGAATTAGTGAGTCACATTGCTTCAAATGTATAAATTTTAATTGCACAACAAATAACTATATGTGCCATATTTAGCTCAGAAAATCATAAAGAGGAAGAATCAAAGGGGCACATGTCCTTTCTTTGTTATCAGTATTCAGACCACAATTTACAGATGGCTGGTATCTCAGTATATTCTCAGTTATTAAATTTTCCAAATCCAGGACTAGCTTATGTAGCTAACCATGCATACTTAGATACAGACTAGAAGAGGACTGAGTTCAAAGAGTGGAATAAGGAGAATTTTATTTTCAGAATAGTCAGTCTATGTCAATGTTGCTTTTATGATACTATGTGAAGGATTCCAGAAAGAGCTATAACTCAAATAATGGTAAGCCTGTCCTTTACAACCTCATTCCTTTGGGATAAGAAAGCATTTGTTC
Source organism: Peromyscus eremicus (assembly GCF_949786415.1). Taxonomy (NCBI): domain Eukaryota; kingdom Metazoa; phylum Chordata; class Mammalia; order Rodentia; family Cricetidae; genus Peromyscus; species Peromyscus eremicus. Next base: position 80,993,144 of record NC_081439.1, on the reverse strand, counting down.
CTTATAATTGGATAACTCCTAAAAAAAGAAAAGAATAAGGCATATATCAATGTTTAGCAACTAGTTTAGTCTTTCCAAGAAATAGTTTTCAGGAGAAAACCAAAGTAATTCCGTTATTAAACTCCAGAGGAAAGAAATGGAGAGCCCAAGAGATTTTCAGAGGAAAAGAAGACTCTCTAATGTTGTGATGGCTCTCTTGATCAGCATGGTGATAGTAGGAAGGAATTTGGACCCTTGTTAGTACTCCTGAGGATGGTAGACAGGCTACTAAGCTGTGCAGGGAGCCCAAATTTTATACCATCAAATGGTTTCCTTTCTTTCAATGCACAGTTATGAAATTCCTTTTACTCACATTTATAAGCAAGGAGAGGATAAGGTGTTACATGTCTTGAGCCCCTGGAGGAGTACATATTCTTTGAGTGCTGTGGAGATGGGTGGAGTGGGGCATTGCTAACACAGATGAAAGCAGAAATTTTCCACAGAGGTAGTCTGCCATTTAGTCATAGGCCAATGAGTTGAGTACTAGCCAGTGTTTTACAGTTTATGAAACTCTGGTGGTTTGAATGAGAATGGCCCCTATAGGCTCATATGTTTGCATTCTTGGTCCTCAGTTAGTGGAACTGTTTGGGAAGGATTAGAAGGCTTGACCTTGTTGGAGGAGGTGTGTCACTGGGTGTTGGGCATTGAGCTTTCAAAAGCCCATGCCCTACCCTGTCTCTCTGTCTACTACCTGCAGATCTTGATGTAAGTAAAGCTCTAATACTGATCTAGTAGCCATGCCTCTCTGCTTTCCACCATGATGATCATGGACTAACCCTCTAAAATTTTAAGCAAGTCCCTAATAAAATACTTTTTTAAAATAAGAGTTGTCTTGGTCATTGTGCCTTCCCTCAGCAACAGAGCAATAACTAAGACTGAAACATTCTTAAAACATGTAGTAAGCCTCTCCATTTAATAGTATCCCATGAGATAGCCAAGACAGATATTCTTACAGATAAAATTTGGAGATTAATTAGTTTTAAAATAGTTGTCCTAGGTACAAAGACTATAAGTGGTTAAACTGGATCTAGAACTTAGGTTTTCTGAATTAAAATCAGATGTCTTTCCCATACCTACAGACACTTAGTTTTCTGGAGCCTCTTAATTTAAAAAATAAATCAGCCGGGCGGTGGTGGCGCACGCCTTTAATCCCAGCACTCGGGAGGCAGAGCCAGGTGGATCTCTGTGAGTTCGAGGCCAGCCTGGGCTACCAAGTGAGTTCCAGGAGAGGCGCAAAGCTACACAGAGAAACCCTGTCTCGAAAAAACAAAAACAAAAACAAAAATAAATCAAGGGCTCATTTATTCACAACCTTCTGTGGTCCTCCTCTGCATTAAAATGGGCATATAATCTCTCCTCTAGACTAGCCAGATTCTGCTGTCATGGAGTTCTTAAATACTGTATGAATATATTGAGGTTAATTGCCAGGAGAATATGATTCCTTGGCTGATTTATGGATTCAAGGATGTAGAAGGACATAGAATCACATCTCTGTAACAAGCTGTCTTCTCTAACATCTGACTATACAATCCATTTACTTTTTGATAGTCTTAGAAGGAGGCAGTTTTTGCTCAAATATTACCAGTGGTCAAAGGGGCTTTCTGCTTTATAAGGCAATCTCTCCAATTGTTAGAGCACTTCAAGAATAATAATATCTCTAGAATTACCCTCATGTGGTATTCTCTGGCTAGTTTAATTGTATTTCCTTAAGAACTCAGTCATGTATTGCTGCATATGGTACTTCTCAGAGTTTCCCTATCTTTCACTATACTTTCTGTTTCTTTTTCCTTTTCCAGAGATAGTGTTACATTATCTAATCAAACAATTTTTAGCGTAAAAGGTCTCTAGGTCTTACAGCTACCTAACATAAACTGTGTTTTCTGTATTTCCTTTCCATTTTAGTTGATCTTTTCTGAACCTATTATATTTTGTAAATGTTTTTCTTAAAACATTGGAAACAACATCAGAGATGTAGTTGGACTGAAATGGGGTATTTTCAGATGATTGCTTTTTTTTGTGAAATGGGCAAACTTCGACTGTACTGGCATCTTTAACAGTGACATCTCACTGCTGGCTCATATTGATCTTGAGGCCAACTTAAATCCCCAGGTCCATTTCACACAAATGGTCATCAAATGTGGTCTCTCCCTATGCTGTACTTGTGAAATTGATATTTTGAAGCTGAGTGCTGGAGTTAGTGCATATTTCTGTTGAGCTGAATCCTTTCAGTTTAAGCTTTTTATCCTGTCTTATTGAAATCACTGTTAATCTTGATTTGGCCATCCACCCTGTTGACTACTTGTTTTAAATTTTGTAAAATATTCACATTTTATAGATTTTCCCTCTTTATTAGTTCAGAATAATATAAAACTTCTTGCTTGTGGGAAAAAGGTAACTGCAACTAGAGATAGCATCATGGAAGAGGTAAATTTTGCCATGTGTTTTGATGGAAATAACATTTTCCTCTATGAACATGAACTTTTCCTGAAGAAACTATCTACAATGATAGATTTCCACTTGTTAATTAATTAATTAACTAATTAAACTTTGTTTATTTGAGATAGTGTTTTGCTGTGTAGATCTAGCTGACCTTGAACTGATAGCCATTCTCTTGCCTCAGTCTCCCAAGCGGTGGGGTTACAAATGTGTATCATCACAGTTGGATTCATTTATTGATGAATTTGGTGAATATTGATTAGCTTCCTATCATAACCTCTACAGAGTTAAATATGTTAGAGACATAATAGTAACTCCAAACATTATGATAACTGTACTATGAAACTTACACTTTGGATGGTTAATTTTAAAAAGTACTTCATACTATGTATGTTGCAAAGAAAGTTTATTTCCCAATCATAAGTTTACTTTTTATTATCCCTCATACTTCAAGTGAAGTTGTGTTCAACTGAGCAAGTATTTACTTACTAAGCACTGCATTGGACACTGAGACATGGTTATGTAAAAGAAATATGTTGTCAGCTGGATGGTGGTGGCTCATGCCTTTAATCCCAGGATTTGGGAGGCAGAAGTGAGTGGATCTCTGTGAGTTCAAGGCCAGTATTATCTACAGAGTGAGTCCCAGGACAGCCAGAGCTACATAGAGAAACCCTGTCTCCAAAACCAAAACAAAAAAGAGAAGGAAAGAAAGAAAGGAAGAAAGAAGGAAGGAAGGAAGGAAGGAAGGAAGGAAGGAAGGAAAGAAGGAAAATATGTTCTCTCTTCTGTAGTAAGTTTCCTGTTTCCTGTGGATGATTGGGCAAGCAAGTGGACAATTATACTAGAGTGTGACATGATATAGGCTCTGAATTATATCCCTTTTGCTTACTGATAGCAATATCTACTACTTCACACTGTGGAAGGGGGTGGCTAGGAAAAGCTTTTGGGTAGAGTGACATTTTAGAGAGATAAGAAGGATAAATGAGAATAATACAGGTAAAGTGGTAGAGTTGGAATATTTTAGGAATAATTAATAGTTCATGTGAAGGCCTGAAGGAAAGACAAAAGATGGTATATTGGAACAACTAGAAGTAATTTCTTAGGCTAAAACAGAGAGTGAGAATCTGAGAATTGCCTGATCTGTCAATTTGGTTTTCCTTTTGTGTTTGGAGTACCAAGTTTTCATCATATTCTTTTTCCCCCTAGGAAGCTGCTTTAGGAGACACATTGCTGCTTGTACACTGTGCTACTGCCTTTAGGGCATACAATATATTTTGATCATATTCTTCCTTCAACCAACTTCTCCCAGATCCTCCCCACCTCCCTACCTACCCAACTTCATGTTCTCTTTCTCACTCTCTCTAAAACAAAAACAAAAGCGAAATCAAAATTTTTTTGTTTGTTCTGGGCTTTTTTTTTTAAACACAATTTTGTTTCTAAGCAATTTGACCCTGGGAATGAGGCTCATTCTTTCTAAACCTTGATTCTGCTCACCTTGTTGAAATAAAACCTGTACAACTGCTTTATAGCAAAAACAATAGTATTGTAATTAAAAATATATGACAGGTATAGATGTGTTGTGCATACACACTAAATATTTTAGTGTTAGGGCTAAGGATCTGGCTTTTATAGTGAATGAAATATGATAACTTTAGAATTTGGCTCTTTGTAAAGGATTTGAAAGAGTGCAGATCTTTGTAGTACCAATGAGACAGGGTATTGTTAAGGAGACTTGAAACATCTGTGTGGGATATGACCTAATGACTAGGTTCTTAAGGAACATGACTACAAGGAAAGATTCTGAAATGTGAATAGATGCCTAAGGCAGATACATTGAAGGACTCATTCTGTGAATTGGGATATTTGGGGAGAAAACTCTCATGTTCAGTTTAAAACTCTGAGATCTTTCTTTCTCTAAGGCTTCTTTTCTCTTCTGATGTAGTAGATCTTTGAGGATTTGAAGCCCTACTAAAGCTGGTAAGCATTGTAGCTAGAACTTAGTTTGCAGGGATGCTAGAGGGTAGATACTACACTTGCATTTGCACTAGATTTCTAAGCCATGTGTGTCAAGGAGAAGATAGAGAATTCCTTTAATTTACATGATAAGCTGTTATAGAGTACACTAATAATCACAGCTAAGGTTTATCGAGTGCTTAGTATATGGCAGATACATCTGTGGTATCATTAAACCTGTACATGAATTTGAGACTATCTACCATAATTAATAGCCCCATTTTAGAGGTGAAAGAAATAAGACGGACAAATGACCATCTTATCCAGGATTCTACAACTAAGAAGTGGTAAAGCTAGGGATTTTCCATCACTCTTTGATATTAAATCTACTATTGATAATCATGCCAGCAGAATGGGTTATGGGGAAAGTGTAAAAATCTCAGTCAAGAAATCAAGGAAATCCTGCTGAAAGTGATCATTTCCTTTCTTCACAGCACGTCACACTTGAAAGGGCATAGACTTTACATCCAAACAGACCATGTCTGGTCTTTGATGGATAATGTAGAAGGCTTGTGACCTGGGGGTAAATTCCTTAATGCTCCCGACTGCCAGTTGACAAATCTATAAAATTAAGGTCATGTAGTGTACTTTGCAAGGTTCTTGTGAGGATTAAATGCAGCAAGCTAAACAAAATGTCTACTAGAGAGCCCAGCAGATCACATGGACTGAATAATGGTGCCTGTTTTGGTAATTAGAAATGGTCCAATTAGATTATTGAGTTGTCAATTGTTCTGGGGATAGGATTAAAACAACTGCAGGTGACTCTCTAAGCAGGCCTAACACAGTGTGTGGCTTGCAACCTTTTCTGCCTCAGACTGCTACATCCAATAGCTTAGCCTTAATGGAGGTAATAGAAATTGATATTCCTGAATTGTGGTATCAACCTAAACTCAATTAAAGTGCCACATAGTATTACTGCCTCCCCCCATAGTGTTCGAACACTGTTGGATCAGATGACAGTTTCCATGGCTTTCTTTCAAAGCATCTCATTCCACACATGAAAATAGAGCTGTAGTGCAGAGAGAGTTAGGAGGAGAAGTTGCTTACATATGGGCTCAGAGAGAAAAATGTATCCTTAATTTATATCCTATTCACAACACACCACTATTTGTTCAGTAAAAGAAATTCTGCTACATTTACATTGTAGATTATTTGCCAGAAAGTTGAACTATGGAGAGAAGCCAAGTTCAATTTCTTCGAATTCAATAGCAGCAAACCCACTTATTTTCATCCTTTTGTCTGGGAAAGTAAATTCTTTGTTACAGTGCATTTTCCACACAACCAGGGTTTGTTGGTTGTGTTTCAGTGTTGAATTTTCATCTCCTTGCTTTTCCTCAGAAGCAATTATAAAGCCACAATCACGAAAATAATGAGAACAGATACATGGTTCAACATGTCTGCATTATGACTTGTCAGCCATTCAAATAAAGCTTCAGGGTTAATTTCTTTACTCACAATTTGCATTTTTCCCTCTTTGTCCCTATATACACAGAGAACCACTATTGTCACACAGTCCCGCATCGCATGCCTCACATGTCCTCTGAGGTTTGAATATGATGAATAAAACAAAAGAGAGAGAGAAAGAGCCAAGGGTAAAGGTTCCAGAGGAAAGAATCTCAAGGTGATTCCTGCAGTTGAGCCCTGGAGGAAGAATCTGGCTCCCACATGCACAAACATTCAGAATCATTTGGAAAAAAATGTCACCGAGTCAAGGGTATCTGAAAAAGAGGGTGAGGAAACTTACATTTCTACTAGCCAATAAAGGGGATAGGAACAATGTGAAATTATATTTCCCTGTCAAAACTGGTCCCTAATAAGCTATGTGTCTCATTTCTCAGTCAGGAATTCGTTCCTGAAAACACAAAATCTATTATCTAACATAGAAAGCAGTTTAGTTGTAAGGCTTGAAAGAGATAATGCATTTGAGCACCTCAGCTTTGAACACCTCACTTGAACTGGACCAAGTACATGCTCAATGAGGTTAGGAATCCGATTAATGAGATTATTTTATGGAAATAACATTATGCCAAGGGCTTATTAAGAAGCTTAGGGTGTGATTTTGGCCCTTAAAGCTTTTCATGCACTGGTGGACATGAGGCCTACCAATGAAGAAAGAAGCTGCAATATTAAAAAATATAGGGAAATGTCAAGTGAGGATCATAATCAATGAGGAAATAAGCTAGCTGTCATTGCTCAGTATGTATGCATGCCATTTATGCCTCATAGCAACTAGATAAGGATGGCGCTACAAACCACCCCCATTTTACAGATGGGGAAACTACTGATGCAGAGTGACTTGATTCTAGATACAGAGTCTAGAATTTTTCTCTCTGTTCCAAAATCTATATTCTTATGGCATACACTATACTCTATTTTATGGACAAACATTGGGAGAACCCCTTCATCATTTTGCATCATTCATGATTTGTTGTGTTTCTTGTTATATTTTTTTTACATACAATATATTATTATAGTATAGAGGTTAAGGTCAAGGACTGTGGTTACTAGGTTTCTGAAGTTCAGTTTATCTCTCTCCACTAGCTGGTTCTGCTTTGCAAATCCACTAGCCTCTGTTTCTCCGAAACAACTCAATGGTTCTATACAGTTAACTTACAGAACTGCAAATATATGTGCTTGCTATTTATTTTAGTTTTTAATCCTTATAAATCCCTATGAAGGAAGGAGATATGGGTAGGTATATTCACTTTACCAATGAGGGGAGCCTTCGAGAGATGAAATTTCTGTGAAGTTACCCAGATTGTAAATTCAAGAGCTGGCATTCAAGTCCAGGCTTGCCTGCCTTCTAACTTGGCTCTTTTTCCTTATTGTGCACTTTGCTTGCCTACATATGACAGTTGCTCAGGAAAGGGAAAGGTCTGTGTCAGCTGAGGTGAGGTGATTGGAAAAGGTTTTTTTTTTTTTTTTTTCCCCCGGAGGACATCGTGAAAGGAAAATGTGAAGGAGAAGCCGGGATAAAGAAGGAGGGAGTGTGTTGAGAGGAGAGCCAGACAGCTCTCCTTTCAGAAGAATCTGAGAGTGTGAGGAAATCTAGCTCTCCATTAGTGACATGAAAGCAAGTGTAGACCTGTTTAAAGGAACTGGCTTTCTGGAGCCACGACAGAGGCCTTGAGGGCAGGAGGCAGCCTTCACCTTCCCCAGAAGAGGAAGCCTGAGGAAAGCTGCAAATGAATGTGAAAGTAATCTCCTGGAGAAAAGTGCCTGGAATCTGAAAGCCCGGCTGCCAGCAAGCAGGTCTGGGCTGCTTCTGGGTGGTTCTTCTGGTCACACACCTAACAATCCGGGAGATTTCCAGGAGACAAACCTGGTACTTGAAGCACCAAATTAGGAAGAAATGAATCCAGTAGCTTAATTGAAAATTTATAAAAATATGTGCAATTATAAGTCCATTACATTGTGAAGCACAATGCTCCCCCGACCCAAGAATGATCTAGTTGCCACCAGCTTCCTTCCCTGAACAGTGGAGTCTCCAGGGGACCATTGTTTTAGCAGTTTGGCTATCTCAGCTGCTACTGCAACTTCTCATTTTCTTCCGTTCCTGAGTCTCCAGCGGTGTGACTTGGGAAGCCAACCATGTCTTTTTTGTAAAGCCTGCCAATTTGCCTATGTGGCTGGTAAGCGTTGCTGATTTATGCCTGGGAGTCTGTTTAAGTGGGGTTTCTGCCTGCCTGCCTGAAGCTTCCAGTGGTAATAGCCCTCCTAATTAACTCTGTTATTCTTTACCCTTCCTGCTCAGAGCTTCCTTTGAAACTCTCCCAACTTCAGATGACTCAGATTTTAGAGAAGCGTTTTTCCCAGGGAGGAATTTCCTTTAGGATGGGTCCAGTCCTTCAAGTCTCACATCAGCACCTGCACTACATGCACTTTGTACTGAATCCCAGTGTTCCTGTAGAGAATTGTCTCCATGTATCACAATTACACACATTCTTGAGCTAAATGACTTTAGAAGAACCCACTGAGAAAACTCATTGGTGCAAGAGCTTATAAATGGACTTAATTTACCTTGCCTAGAGTAAGTGTACCTGTGCCTGTTAACTCTTAAATGGGTGGTATGCTGAGCTAAAGCAATGAGATGCAGAAAGAATTCCCTGAGAACCAAAGGAGGAAATTCAGAGTTGGCTTGGCAAAGGAAATGCTTTCTTGCATTTGTGAGATGCGGTTGGGAGCTGTTTTGACATAAATTAAGAGATGACACTTATTTATACTGGCTTCTCCAGGCATGATTCATTAGCTGTGTGCTACTGTATCATCATTTATGTATGGGAAAGGTTGCTGCTAACTTCAGGATTCTCTATGCACATATGGCAAGAGGCAACACAGATCTTCATGTATATATGTCAGAATATTTTCCCATGATTTCTGGTCAGTGAATGGATGAAGAGGGGTCATTCAATTGTAATGAAAAGATCAGGAGAAACTGGATAAAGTGCCTAATTTGGATCTTGGTAATATGGAAGAGTGAGACAAAATTGATTTCCAAGCAGGAAAGGTCTGCACTGATTCATTAGGGATTAGTATTTATGGTCTGCTTGCTTTCTTTTAATATGGCCCTAGTCAATCTCTGTTCTGATAACATGAACCAAATGTTTTATATTCTTGGCTTTATAATCTTTACATTAATTTGTTGTTTTGATCCATTGACATATATGCAGAAACGTCAAATGTTTATATACTCTGGCTTAGCCATCTCCTTTCTTTTGCTTTCCATCGGCAGCTCAGCACAATGCTTGTTTATTGGCAGGACTCATTTTAAATCAGGTAGAAGGATTAAATGGAGATGTGCAAAAATCCCCAACCATTGTCTACTTTTTAAATAAACTTAATTGTGAAGCAAGGACATTTGGAGCAATTGCTGGGTGTCAATGGGGGTAACTTAAGTTGGAGACCATGATTTCTCATAGCACCAGACACATTTGCATGATTTTCACATCTAGTCTTGGTCAGTTGTCTGAATGTAGGAATACAGAAAGTAGGGGGTTAGAATGAATAAAGACTAAGGAACTACAAGATCATTCTTGTAAAATAAGCAACATATTTGAATGTAAAAGAGTGTTTAAATAATGGATCATGGACTTGAGACTGGGGAGGAAGGAAAATAAAACCAGAATTGGATCAATTGATTGACTGCTGTGGTTTGAATGTGAAATTTCTCACATAGGCTCATGTGTCTGAACACTTGGCCACTAGTTAGTGGTGCTATTTGGGGCTACTATGGAAATTTTAGAAATTGTGGCCTTTTGAAGGACGTACATCACTGGGGATGAGCTTTGAGGTCTTATAGTCTTAGCCCACATCCTGCTCTTCTTCTCTGCTGTCTATGTGAGGATAAAATGTGATCAACCAGAGTCCTACTGAGTGTGAGAGACCCAGACAGAGTGTGATTCCAAAGAGCAAGGATATGGGCAAATGATATAGAGTCTGAGAGAAGACAGTGATGAATAATAATAATAGAAAAAACTATTGCCATCCCTAAGAGAGGAGAGTCATCTATAAGTGTTGAAGCAGGACTGCAAATGTTAGGGTAACTAATTTTAAAATAGTCTACTTATTTTAATGCCCCATACAGAGACTTCCATATGAAGCCAATGTGACATAGGGAAGTGATTTCATAGTTTGTGAGAGCCTCTTTGGAAAAACACTAGTTCCATGTTCATTCTATAAACTAATACAATCGTTATCATTACAGTCATTGATGTAGAGTGTAAGAGCAGAAGGATTTTGCAATGGCTTTGCTTGCTGTTCCTGTGGGATAAGGAAATTCAATCATTACCATTTGCAAAGAAGGGAACAGACAATGGTTCTGAGGTCAGATTTAACCCAAAGTTATTGATTTTATTCTTTTTAATTGGCTATCACTTTCTAATTGGATGATGATGTACAAGCTGCTTGAACCTCCCAAGGGAATTCCCAGGAATACAGACTACACAGTAGTGATAAATGATAACTTGAGTAACCTTGCTTCTCTGCTAAGGGCAGTCATTGGTCAACTTTATAGAACTAAATGGCCTTTTCTCATTAGTTTCAGGTAAGAACTTTCTGATATTTGCAACATTAGTGATTTTGATCATTAGAACACACTGAAATATAATTTACATTTAATTTTAACTCATTTTAGCCACATATACTATGAATGCAGGTTCTTGAATGATGTTCATTTATATTTGATTTGTATATGATAGCGCTTTCCATTCTGCTTATTTTTACACCTTCAACAATATGTTTCATCATTTTTTAATTTGTCAATAATCCCCAATGTGTCTAGGGAGACTTTTCTGTCCCCACATTTCACTGCCGATTTGATAACCAATCAAAGATTCAAACACTGGTAGGATCGAACTAGTTTGGAACAATAGTAAACAAGACATGTGTACTTATGATACTGACATACATAAGAAGAATTTTGGGATACAGTGTTTTCTTTAGAGACTTCTCTGTGGCTGGCAATGACTAATGGTTATTATTATTATTGTTGTTGTTGTTGTTATTGTTGTTAATCTTCTTGTCCCAGAGAAACCATGGTTTTGCTCCATTTCCCAGAATATCTTGTTTTCATTTCTCTTTTACTTTAGATGAGAAAACAAACCTCACAGAACATTTGGTAATTTCCTTTGTAGTCAGATGATTTAAAGCTACTAGGAATGAGTATTGTTAAGACTCTAAGCATGCTACAAGAGTGGGATTTTGCTTCTAGGTATGGTCTGATCATAGAGGAGGTGCTCTCTTGCATGGCTGATCTGGACAAGTGAAACAAGGCCAATGAGGATGTGGCTGCTCTCCACTTCAGTGGTTTTGTTGCTATAAATTGCTCAAACTTAGGCTTGGTCTGCACTCATACACTGTAAGGAGTCCCATTTGACAGATGCAGCATTTTGAGGGACTTCATAGTTGAAGGAAGACAATAAAATCCATCAAGTAACATCTTATTTCGTCTTTCTCCCCATTTTCTGGCAGGTAATGTCCTAGAAGTTTGTGGGATGGTAGTTTTTATTCTTATTTTTTTCTCTTCAATAAGTGGGCAAGAATCCTTCAGGTGTGCTCTGAGGGTTCTACTCCCCAGTTCCCTCAAGGAAGTCTCAGATGTGACTGTGACAGATGCCCACAGAAGCCCTCAGATAAGCGACGAAGATGAGGTGCCTGTTCACACCTCTCTGTAGTTTCTCACTTGCTCAGGGATGCTTCCTTGAACACCCGCTGCCCATCTGTTCTTCCACCAGCCCCATAAAACAGTTAGCATTATTAATAGCATGTTTCTATTACATCTTCTTTGTGGGAAACCAGTTTAAAATTGCTGACTTTTCTTTCTCAGGTACATTATATGAGCAGTAGAAACATAATATAAATATTGTTTCCTGTGGAATTCCATCTTGGCAATACATTCAGTAATTTAGTAACAGTAGTATAGTCATTGCTTTCAGAGGATGACACATGCATTGGATGGAAAAGAGTAATGAAAACTCTTGTGTTGTTCACATGAAGAGGTATCAAGGTAAGCCTTGGAGTGTATTTGATGGGCCCGAGCCATTGTCAATAAGTTCTATTCTGGAAGAACAGAGGTATCTTGAGCTGTACGAGTATGGTGGGGTCCCCAAAGGCTAATGGGTTGAGTCAGAATATGTGCTTCAATGATCACAGAGATTAACGGATCCTGAGGCCTTTTGAACTGTGATTTGGATCCTTTTTCAGAACTCACAGAAATGCTGAATTTGACCATTAATTATGTATTCAAATCAACCTGTACTTCTAAGTCAAGTTTCTAAAGTATCATTTCCTGTGCCTTTTGACCCTTCAATGACAGTTCTTGGCTATTTTTCCCTGTCTTGATTCCTCATGAATGTTCTCATTTCCATAGATCCCAGGGGAGTTTCACTTTTATCCTGCAATACCCTGTTACACCCAGTCCTTTATCTCCCGGACTTATTTTATTTGAATTTATAAAAAGAATAAAGAATATTTTAAATATAATAATAGTCTCAACATCATTACTTTCTTGATCAATTGGCATTTTCTTCAACCACAGACTGCTAGAGTTACTTGTACCGCTTTACTAAAAGCTCCTAAATTGGATATGTGCTTTTTTATCTTCTCATTTTCTTGTTTTAACTCCTCATTGTCATTGGCATGCATTCACCATGCTAGTCCTGTACCATTTTTTTCTCTCACATTTTTTATGATCCACACTTTTCCTGTTTCTTTAACTTGGTTGACCAGGCTCTGAGTTAGCAAAATTGTCTTTGTGAAGCAGACTACAAATGCATCTATTTTATTCAAAATTTTATGTTAATGTTTATTTATCTAAAAATCTTTCTAATTGTCTATTCTTTTCCATTGGCACTTTTTTTGGGTGTCATCAAATTTTGACCCCTTTCCCATAATATGATCTTGATTGTACTGCTGCTCTATCTTTCTCCCCTCCCCTCCCCTCCCCTCCCCTCCCCTCCCCTCCCTTCCCCTCCCTTCCCCTCCCCTCCTCTCCCTTCCCCTCTCCTCTCCTCTTCTCTCCTCTCCTCAGGAATCTAAAAGAAGAGTTTAAGTGTCATAGTTACCATCTATGCTCTAATTCTAACTCCAATGTCCTAATTAAGTGACCTTAGGCAAATTAATTACCTGTCTTCTGTTACTGTCTGTTCCCTTATCTGTAAAATGGGAATTAACAATAGTATTTCACTTCATTGGGTTGATATTTAAAAGTATGAGTGTATATAAGTGCATATATGGCAAATAAATATTATATATTGTTAGATGTCATATCTGTGATGATTTTTATAAATTCTCATAGAGGAATAGTAGATTTCAAAGCAAATAAAAAATGTACTGAAGTAGGTAACCAAAGCTACAACTCAGATTTTAGTACATATGTGCTTTTGTGGCAGGATAAGGTTTTTCAACTGTGTGGCTAATTGCACCTGTCATCTGTGATTTAGACCTCATTAGTTTATTATGTTTTTTCCCAAACTACAATCTCTTGTAGATATCGTTCCCTTTCTGTAGGTGAACAGAGACCTTTTTTGCCACCTCCTTTTTGTATGTGTGTTACAAACATATCGTGGACAACTGTTACTGTTAATCTAGATTTTTCAACTAGTTTGATAATCACTTGGGACATGGGTCTTTGAGTGTACCTACCTTCTTAATTAATTACCTTGAATTGTCTTGATTAGGTTAATCGAGTGGGGAAGACCCACTCTAAAAGTGGATAGCATCATTCTTTGGGCTTGAGTCGTAGACTGCATAAAAAAAGAGAAAGCTAACTGAGTACCCTGATTCATCCTCTTCTTTTTCACTGTGGATGTAATGTGATCAGTTGCTTCAAGCTTCTACCACCTTGACTTCACCACCAAGATGGACTGTACCCTTGGAGTTGTCAGTCAAAATAAACCCTCATTTCCTTAAGTTGTGTCTATCGGGGAGGCGGGGGAAGAAACTAAGGCAATCATTTCTGGATGATAGGTAGCATCATTTGAGGAATTGTTTTAGGGCGATTAAAGAGTTAAAGATTATGAATTATTGTTTCTGACTCTGTGGCCTCATTAACATTTTCTCATAATATTCTATTTTCTAATACTGTTTTTAAAAAGGTGGATCAGCTTTTGATCAGAATAATCATTACTGTGGAAATGATACTTCATTAAGAAGCATGTACTGTGGTGCCAATGACTAGTTTTCTGCTTAGTGATAAACTGATAAAACTTTAGGCAGCCTCTAGGTAATAGCCCTACACCTTTCAGGCCATAGAAGTCTTTCATAAGTATTTTCAATCACACAGGTGTTATCTCATGTCTTTGATTTTTGTCTATGGAACTTTAATTGGTTCTGACACAGAATGTTAGGGAGCAACCCAGAAGGATTTTTGTTTTCACTAAACTTCTAGATGACTCTACCTTCATTTTCCCCCATTTTTCTCTTTATTACATATAGATTCTTTTCTCATACAATATATCCTGATTATAGTCCTCCCTACTCCTCCCATTTCTTACCTACCTCCCTTCTCTTCTAGATCTACTCCCTTTCTGTCTCTCATGACAAAATAGGCTTCCAAGAGATAAAAACCAACATGAAAAAAAAATAATAAGATGAAGCAAAAAACTCTCATATCAAAGTTGGACATGGCAACCCAACAGGAGGAAAATAGTCCCAAGAGCAGACACAAGAGTCAAAGACCCACTTGTTCTTACAGTGGGGAGTCCCATAAAATACTAAGCTAATAGCTATAATATATACACAGAGGACCTGGTGCAGACCCATGATGGCCCTGTGCTTGCTGTTTCAGTCTCTTTGAGCTTATATGGGCCCTGATTGGTTTGAAGTCTATTTCGTTAGATATTAAAATGGCCACACCAGCTTGCTTCTTAGTTCCATTTGCTTGGAATATCTTTTTCCAACCCTTTATCCTGAGGTAACGTCTATTCCTGATGTTGAAGTATGTGTCTCAGATGCAACAGAAAGACAAATCCTGTTTTCACATCCATTCTGTTAGCCTGTGCCTTTTTATTGGGGGGATTGAGACCATTGATACTGAGAGATGTCAATGACCAATGATTGCTAATTCCTGTTATTTTGTTGTTGCTGGTGGTGGTGGTAGTGTTGGTGTGTGTGTGATTCCCTTCTTTTGTTTTTGCTGATGTGAGATTATCTATTGCCTGTGTTTATATGGCTGTAGTTAACTTCCTTAGGTTGGAGGTTTTTTTTTCTAGCACCTTCTGTAGGGTTGAATTTGTAGGTAGATATTGTTTAAATTTTACTTAATCATGGACTATCTTATTTTCTCCATCTATGCTGATCAAAAGTTTTACTAGATATAGTAATCTGAGCTGGCATCTGTAGTCTTTTAGGGTCTCCAGGACATCTGTCCAGGCCCTTCTGGCTCTCAGAGTCTCCATTGAGAAGTCAGATGTAATTTTATATGTCACTTCGTCTTTTTCTCCCTTGCAGTTTTTAATATTATTTCCTTGTTCTGTATGTTTAGTGTTTTGATTATTATGTGGTGAGAGGACTTTCTTTTCTGGTCCAATCTATTTGGTGTTCTATATGCTTCTTGAACCTTCATAAGCATCTCTTTCCTCAGGTTAGGAAAATTTTCTTTTATGATTTTATAGAAAATATTTTCTAGGTCTTTAAATAGGTACTCCTTCCTGTATTCCTATTACATTTGGTCTTTTCACAGTGTCCCAGATATTCTGGATAGTTTGTGTCAGGAATTTTCTCAGACTTAACATTTTTGACCAATGTATTCATTTCTTCTATTGTGTCTTCAACACCTAAGATTCTCTCTTGCATCTCTTGTATTCTGTTGGTGAAGCTTGCCTCCGTAGTTTCTGTTCAAATTTCTAAATTTTCCATTTTCAGAAATTCCTCTTTGTCTTTTCTTTATTGCTTCTATTTCTATTTTCAGGTCCTGAACAATTTTATTTGTTTCCTTCAACTGTTTGTGTTTTCTTGGCTTTCTTTAAGGGATTTATTCATTTCCCCCAATTGTTTGTGCTTTCCTGTTTTTCTTTGAGGGATCTATTAATTTCATCTTTAAGGACCTCTTTCATTTTCATATAGCTTGTTTTAAGGTCTTTTCTTGTGTTTCAGTTATGTTGGACTATTCATTTCTTGCTGCATTAGGACACCTGGGCTCTAGTGGAGACCTCTTGCCCTGGCTGTTGTTGATTTTGTTTTTATTCTGGTGTCTCAGCATGGGCTTGGGATGATTATATGTCTAGGTGCTGATTTCTGGATTTGTCTTTTTTGGGTGGGTCTTTTGTTCCTTGTCTTCTGTTTCCTTTCTGGATTTTCAGCAAGTGTGATGGCTGTGTGTTGTCTGTTTTCCTGGCCTGCTCAGCTGGTGTGTTCACAGGGAATACCTGCTGGTGTTGGAGTCTGGGATACTGGGATGAGCTGGGGGAAGGAACATTGGAGGAGGTCTTTGTGACCTATTAGAGATACGGTCAGAGAGGAAAGGGAGACTACATCAGTTTCTTGATATGTTGGTGGGGATGAGACTGGGGGATTGTAACTCAGGAGTAGTAGGAGAGGTGTGGGTCTGTCTTCAGCCTATTTGTTGTCCTGGGAGGAGAAGCCCTTGGCTTAGCAGCAGTGCCTGCTAGGGTTGGAGTCTGGGATAAAGCAACAAACTGGGGAGGAAGTTAGAAGGGGAATATATGCGGAATCCATAGATGAGAGTGGGGTGGGGCAGGGAAGGCTGCTAGGGCTGTTCTGTTGCAGAGCTGGGGTGAGACTGGGGGATTGGATCTTGGGGAACAGAGAGGGAAGGAAAGATCTGAGGGCCCCTACTTGGTTTTCTAGTAGATATGGCCTGTGGTTGAGCAGGGGCTGCCTGCTGTAGTTGGGGGCTGGGATAAAGTGACCAAGGTGGGGAAGTTAGGAGGGGATGGTCTGTGAGATGCAAAGGAAATATGGGTAGGGGGCAAAGAAGGCTGCAACTGGTGTTCTGTTGCAGCACTAGGGATGAGACTGGGGGATTGGATTTGGAAGGAAGCAGTGAGTGATGAGGGTCTTCAGTTAGCTTACCTGTTTTCCTGTTCTGCTTCGCTGGTGTGTTCCCAGCGAATGAGACTCTTTTCCTTCTTTTGGTCCAAATTAGGTCCTAAATGTTTATTTCACTCTATTTGCAGTGTGTGTGACTCTATCTATCTATCTATCTATCTATCTATCTATCTATCTATCTATCTATCTATCTATCATCATTTATCTATCAGTGTCTATCTATCTTATATCTGTCTATCTCATCTATATAATTTTGCAGCAGAGTGCCTCTCAAATCTTAGTGTGCATGTGTCAGAGCTTGTGTTTTATGCTCTGCATTTCTGAAAAATACCAGGTTATTCTGACACTGCAGTTTGTTAGATTGGGGTGTCAGGGGATAACAGATTATGGTGGTGACCCATCCACATTTCTTGACCTTCTACTTTCTACATAAAATGATGCTTAATACCAAACCCTTTCTTATCTATCTGAAGTACTTTTTTTGCCAGAGGAAGAGGTTGACATTGAAGAGTCTGAAAGCATGTAAGTACATGTATGCTATGTAAGTATTCTATATTGTTAGATGCCATTTGTTATTATTTTATAGATCCTTGTAGAAGAACAACAGACTTCAATGCAAATAAAATGTACTGAATTGAGAACCAAAGTTACAACTCAGATTTCTATAGGTGTGTCCTTGTGAGAATACTTGTTTTTGATGTAGTGCAAGCCCGAAGTGTCCAAGCAATAATGCTCCTTGAAACATCCTTCAGCTAGTATCTGAAAGGCATTTTGTGCATACACGTTTCAGTTTCCTTCATCTTTCAGTTGGTATGAATTTCTCTAGAGTTCCACAACAATATTGAGTTTCCCTTATCATCTTGTGTTAGCTGTTTTTGTCTTTCATTCCTTTCATCACCCTTTTGCTTTTTAAATGAATGTTTCCTGGGAGCCACTTGATTTTTTTCCCCTCAGTATATGCTACTATGGAATTCAAACTAAGAACTTTGGAGGAGATAGTTTTCTTATTTTGTCAGACTGGTTAATTAGGAATACGCCTCTTACCTTAAATATTAGTGTATTTGGCTTGATTTGACAAATCATGTTAATTGATGATTCACAGGTTTGATTTTAATATGAATGAAGATAAGCTGCCATATGAAGAAGCATAAGTGATCTATAAATTGAGTTCATTAGTTGTAGTAATTTCAAACAGTGGCTTCCAGTATTGCTATATTTCTAATCAGTTTCAGAATTTCCCGTCATGCAAAATTGTTTGTGAAGATGCTTACGTGCAAAGGAATGATTAATTATATATACCTAAACTCCATGTGCTTCCTGTTAACAAGGGTACTCATGACTTGAGCACATTGGACATATTAGAAAAATAAAATGCTAAATGAGTCTTTAAGAGTAACCCTTGGCTAGCTGGACTGTCACTCACAAAGATGACTTTTGTATTAAAAATCCCATCTGAGTCCCAATTTAGTACTCAGTTGTCACTAAAGTCGCTAACAGTGCAACTGTATAGCATCGTCTTTGCACAGCTTCTTTAGTCTAATGGGAGTTCCATAATTAAACACCAGCATTCTGCAGAGCCTTGTGTCTCGCTCTGCCTGTATCTGGAGCTCCCTGAGACTTCTCTTGTGTTTGAGGATGAGAGTGGGAGGTTACCATTTTTTGAATGGACAACCACTCTTATTTTTTTTAATTTTATTTCTTTTATTAAGGGTGACATATAAAGGTCAATTCTCAGGTTCTTATTATGACTATCAAAGTAAAATTCTGTGGATATGAGCCTTAATGCTATCTTTATGACAATGTTACACAAAAGTTGTAATGTTAAGACTGTGCTTTATACTTCTCCAGTATTTCAAGGAGTATTCTTTTATGTTATATAAAATGATTTTATATTTTATTTTATGTATTTTTTATTTCTTTATTGACTCTTTGGGAGTTTCACATCATGCACCCCAATTCTGTTCACCTCCCAGTCCCCCATTTCCTTCCCTCATCCTTGCCATGCCCCCCCCACATAAGGAAACAAATCAACATATGCAAGCAAGTGAACAAGAGCCAAAGAAAAAACAAAAACAAAACAAACAAAAACCAAACCAAACCACTTCAACAGAAAAATCCTTTGCTTCTCCTTCTTTCCTGCTTCTCCAACACCTTTTCATTCGTCCTGGTGGCATTGGAGGCGTCAGTGTGCCATATAGTACACCTCTTTGTCCCATCAGTTTTACTGGCAAATGTTTATTACAATGAGTCATTGGTCTGGTTCAAGGCCTCTGGTTTCTGGAACACCATCATCTCTGGATCCTTACTGGAACTCCTCTGGGATAAACTGTGGCTGCCATGAGTCTTGGAGATCTTGCAGGTATCATTCTACAGGACCAGTCCCTTCACCAGCTCCAGCAGTTCCTAGATGGGTTAGATGCTAGGGTGGGTCAACCCAAGGCCCAGCTGTGGGCCTGGATGGTAGCCAAGCTGATTGGTCTGGACCCCTGGGGCGACACACCCCAGGTAAGAAGGTGGAGTCAGCTTCCCCATATGCATGCCACACGGTTAGTTCACCCTAGCCTGTGGTGAGGGGTGGGGCCATCTCTCCAGCGTGCATGGGTCAGCTCTCTTGCTGTAGTGTCCATCGGGGTCTGTGGCATTATAGCAACCAGGGTCCGGATTGATGTATTTGGCTCCTGTTATCACCAAGTTCCATGAGGATGCCCAGAATCAGGTCAGCCAACTGAGTCCAGGTTGGTGTCCACGGGCCAGGATGTATCCAGATCTGAGTGACCTACACTGCTACTCAATGTCATTGAGTAGCAACTGAGCTGCAACTGAGGGCCATGTCAGGGTTTGTGGTCTTACTGCTGCCAGGATCTCTGCTGATGTCTAATGCACCTGTTTGCTGTGGGATGTTCTGTACGTCACATGTATTGCTGATTAGTCAATAAATAAAACACTGATTGGCCATTGGCTAGGCAGGAAGTGTAGGCAGGACAAGGAGGAGAATAAAGCTGGGAAGTGGAAGGCTGAGTCAGAGAGACACTGACAGCCGCCACGATGACAAACAGCATATGAAGATGCCGGTAAGCCACGAGCCATGTGGCAAGGTATAGATTAATGGAAATGGATTAATTTAAGCTATAAGAGCAGTTAGCAAGAAGCCTGCCACGGCCATACAGTTTGTAACCAATATAAGTCTCTGTGTTTACTTGGTCGGGTCTGAGAGGCTGTGGGACTGGCAGGTGATAGAGATTTGTCCTGCCTGTGGGCCAGGCAGGAAAACTCAAGCTACACCTGTTCCCATCGAAAAATGTGTAGACACCGGAGTTCGAGGGCTGTGTTGGTGTCTCAGAGCCATATGCCGCTGGGCAGTGGTGATATCTAGACCTAGCCACTGTTGAGGGCCATGTCGGGGTTCACAGTTCTACTGTGGCTGGGGTCTGTGCTGAAGTCTGTGTCCTGCACTGTCACCAAAAGTCTCATTGAGGCCCAAGGTTAGGGCTGCAACCATTCCCACCTGAGTGGCCAGTCCCTCTACCCAGAGCCAAGATGTTGACTAGGCCCAAGCGAGGACCATGTCTGGGTCCGTGGTCCAGCTACAGCTGGGGTCTGTGTGGATGTCTGTGGCCTGTGTCACCTTAGGAAGCCTTAGGTACCATGTGAGATGAAATCAGAGGGCAGTGCTGACCTGGCCACACCTTCACTGGCCCTGGGAATGCTTTTATATTTTAAATGCACAATTGAAATTAATTGAATAGTGAAGTTAATAAGGGATGCGTGTTAGTCTGGTCTCTATAACAAAATATCACAAACTGTGTAGCTTATAACCAACAGCTGTAAGATACAATATTAAAGCAAGGGTAGGTTCTAAGTCTGGGGAAGGCCCTCTTTCTGGCTCCAAGGCAATCCTAACATCTTTGAAGGGGCAAGAGCTCTCTGGGGCTTCTTTTACAAGGGCAACAATCTCACCTATGGGGCTCTGACTTTATGACTTTTCAAAGGTTGCTACCTCCTAATAAAATAACTTCTGTTGCTAGGATTTGAACATACAAATGAGTGTGTGATGTCACGCTCAGACCACAGTAAAATGATGAATGATGAATTTGAAGAAGTGTCTGTCCTCCACATGCTACCACTATAAATTAAGCTTTGGAACAGCAAGATTAATCATATTAGAGTCAAAAGTAAAGGGCCATTTAGACTTCTTTTCTGTTTTTTTTTAATTTTTATTTATTTATTTATTTATTTATTTTTACTGTTATTTTTTTTAATTTTTATTTTGCAATACAATTCAGTTCTACATATCAGCCACAGATTCCCTTGTTCTTCCCTCTCCCGCCCCCCCTCACCTTCCCCCCAGCCCACCCCCTATTCCCACCTCCTCCAGGGCAAAGCCTTCCCCGTGGACTGAGATCAACCTGGTAGACTCAGTCCAGGTAGGTCCAGTCCCCTCCTCCCAGGCCGAGCCAAGCAATCCTGCATAGGCCCCAGGTTTCAAACAGCCAACTCATGCAATGAGCACAGGACCCAGTCCCACTGCCTGGATGCCTCCCAAACAGATCAAGCCAATTAATTGTCTCACCCATTCAGAGAGCTGATCTAGTTGGTGACCCCTCAGCCATTGGTTCATAGTTCATGTGTTTCCATGCTCATGGATAGGCAGGACTAACATAGTAAAAATAGCAATCTTACCAAAAGCAATCTACAGATTCAATGCAATCCCCATCAAAATACCAACACAATTCTTCACAGACCTGGAAAGAATAATACTCAACTTCATATGGAAAAACAAATAACCCAGGATAGCCAAAAGAATCCTGTACAATAACACAACCTCTGGAGGCATCACAGTCCCTGACTTCCCTGCTGGACAAGAGCTCCCATCCTGCCCCGAACTTTTCTGGTTTTTATACCTCTAACTTTACAAATAGCAGATTTACAAACTCTAGAAAGTTTATTAAAAGCTTATCTCTAAACTCACTTTTTCTTCTAGCTCTCATACAGGACAAAGTAAGGGGTTTAATTATTTGGGTCTGGAAGACTTGCCTTAAAACTTTAGCAGGATACTGTTTTATGTACTTAAGTTGTGTGTTACACATCAATTTTTCCAATATTCCAAAGATTTTAATTCCAACAATAAGAAACAATCTTATTATCTATTCTAATTTGGAGTGTCTTGGAAAGAGATTTCCCAAGCTACCTTTTTAGTGACCTCATGATCAACCTCAAACCTTGATTAGTTTGCCAGAAGCTGTGGTACATTACAAATTCATGTGTGGATGGACAAGGTTGCTAATCCCTTGATTTCTGCCTCATGTGAAACCTGCTACTGCTGCTGTTTGTTGAGTGATTGTGTTAACACCCTACCAGGCATGCATCCCCTCAGTCTCCTTTTTCATCAGTTTAGGTTTTTTGGTTGAAAGGAACAGTTTTCAAAAGACTATTCAGAGTCTCCCTGTTTCTTGTGTTCTTAGGCTGGCTCGCTGTTAAGCTTTTCATAAAAGCACACAGTTTTCCGAAAGCCCATAAAGGAGCTTCTTCCTGGTCCATGTGCAGGCGTTCCTTACATCACTAACTCCAGGATTTGATGACTATTGTGTGAATTGAAATGAGAGGCATGTCTTTCTTTCATTGATTTTTTTAGGACACATTCAACAGAGGCCAATTACCTAAGGAGAATGGCTGTCCAATTGGCTTGTTACCTAGGGCAAATGCTTAAATTTATTTGGAATACCAATATACACAATACCATTTCCCACTATATAGAAAGCAGCACTCTCTGTACAGCCAATAATATTGCTAAATAAGAGTTACAGAATTTCCACTTTTTGTATCTTTATGATACACAAATCCAATGCATAACTTATGTGAGAATTATGTTTTCAACTTGTCTTCAGTGTGAAATTATAGCACAGAAATTTGGTATACAGATAAGTAATGGTTCTGGGGCTTTCCTCACTGTCTTATGTAGATGAAGGAACAAAGATTAAGGAAGGTTATTAAGAACACATTATTAGAAGATCAACTTATTGAGCACACAGTCGGAACTTGATACCTACTTCCTGAACTCACAGAACTTACTTTTAATTTTTGTTTAATCTCACTAAATAAATAATTTTTTTAAACTTATCTTAGCACTTCTTGGTCTAGATCTGTTGTCAGATCCATTTGGAAGAATACCTATTTGTTTTAAATTACTTTTAAAATACTCAACAACCAACCAACCAAACAAACAAACAAACAAAAAACTCCATGAACAACACATAAGACGTACTTCTGCACTTTCTTATACCACAGATCCCCCGCCCTCCTTGTAGGTCACTGTGGCTTTCTCTAATAAGAAGCTATTGATTGGCTATGGTACAAAGAATAGAAGCAGCAAAGTAGTGCTGAATAGGGTTGAGAGGAGGAGACTGAAGGAAAGCTGTCTCTTTTTGGAATGCCGGTAATAAACAATATGATCACTGTTTTTGAAAGAGTTCAGAGGAAATAAGAGAAGAGCATGATCTGGGGCACTGACCCTTTGTGAATGCCAGGAAATGTTTCCCAAGATGATGAATTACCATGATTTTATATAACAGCATGGGCTTGTCAGAATTTGATCATTTTACTGCTCCAAGAATCAAAGAAACCACTACCACAACAAATTGCCTATTTCTGTGAGCAAGGATGTGCTCAGCAACATGAACAGGTGCAACCAAAGCAAGGCCTTTAGGTAGCTTAATTCCTTACAGCAGCCAAACAGATGCATCACCTAACCAAGACTCTGCTTTTCCACAGTGTTCCGATCAGACCTGGGTCTGATTAATAACAGGAATGGTTCCACTTTAACACTTTCGTGGGATCCTGTCATAATATGATAAAGACACATTTCTGCTGAGGAAAAGCAAGTCAATAGCTTTGGATGCTTTATTTCATAGTTATGGTCAATATTCCTTCAAAATATAAAAAAAGAAATAAAAAAACCTAAAATCCAGAAACAGAAATGATTAATGAAACAAGAAAGAGGAAAGAATTAAATGCTGTGTACTGTTTACTTTTTAAAAGGCAAGGGGGTGGATGGGGAGGATTTTAGAACATGATAAACAGCTGAGAGATGGCAGAGCAGTACTCTTACTTACACTTTCTTATGTTGTGGGACTAACAGAGTGTTTTCTGAAATTAAATAGCAACCCTCGTGAAAGGAAAAAAAAGCTCAAAGCTGATCTTTCCCCATGTGTCACATGAAATAAATGAGGGCTTTTATGTTACCGGGCATGTCAACACATTTTTTTCCCGTTGGTAAATTTTTGTTAGGTAAATTAAATGTTCTGAGCGGGTACAATATCAGGGCAAAACTTACCAAGGCCATTAATCTTCATGCTTCAAGGTGGTCAATTCATTGTTGAAGTGGTTGCACTGGGACATTTCCCCAGTGGATTCATGCCTTTCCAGAAACATTTCTCCTCCCTTTGGAATTTGCACCAGAGGGATAGGGCCACATTTTCTTTATCCCCTGTTTACACACTGGAATGAACCATTTATTTGTTTACTTGTTTACTGCTCTTATTGATGACACTGTTAGCTCTGCTAAACTGTGGATCACATCACTGAAGAAGTTCACTCTTGACTCCCTAGAATGCAGGCACTGAATACTTACTCACTGAGTGAGCTAACGTGTGACCACTACTTGTACTGGCACAAGACTGCCATTGCATTTTGCTCCAGTAAAACTTAGCTAGTTTCTTTATCACCTCTTGGGTACATCTGTTCAAAATATCATGAAGTCTTTTAGTAAGAGGCACTAAAAGTACTTAACACCTACAGAAGTGTATCCTGGAATTAATAAAGTATGGTGAGGGAGCTGTCATCACACCTCTTACAATCATATTTTCACCTGTCTTGTGTGTTGGCAACCAGAGGCTACTAGGCAGTATTCACCAATGAAGAAAACTCCTTGGCATCAAATTTGATTTGGAAAATCTGTTTTGCACCTTTAAAAATATTTTAAGGGAAGACACACATCAGCATTGGTTCATACAGCTGTAATTCTTTTTCACTGTGCCAGGTTCAACAAAAGGGTAAGAGGGAGATGCTTTTAGTTCTTTGAATTTCAGTGATTAAACAACCATTTCTATTGTCTGCTTTTGAGTTTTAACAAACATTGTAGCTACAGCCGTAATTACCAGATTTCGTTTTTGTTCTGCTGAATCATTTTTATTGAAGAATGCCAAGCACAGGGAAGATTACATACAAACACTGAATTTAAATAAAATAACTCCAGTATTCAGTAGACAAAAGGAAAAAGCATTAATAATGGAAAAATAAGGCAACTGATTTCTCCCCTGGCATTTGCATTTTGCCACTCACATTTTCATTCTCAAGTCATGCCAAAGTTTTTTTTTGTTTTGCATGTGTTAATATGAGAGCTTCTTGATTTCCCAATGAAAGATTTTAATGATCCACTTTTATTCTGTTTCATTACAAGGAAAATTAAGAGCATTTTGTCATGTGTGCTCACTTTCATAATTTCCTCCTCAGTTTTTTACTTCTAATTGCCAAAAAACTTGTGGGCTTTTCTATTCTGACATCAACTAGAATGGGACTGGACCGTGTTTGCAAGGATAGTGGCTTCAGTTTTTGTTTCCTTTGGAAACCCCCCCCCCCCAATATTTTCTGTGAAGTTAAAACTTATTCTTGCCCCAACACAACCCCTTTCAGGCCTCTTCAGAAACACTTCTGTACAATTGAGTAGCTATATGGTACCTGCTAAGAATCATTTATCAATAATTTCCAATATGTCAAATATTGCATAAGTACTCCACACAACTCTGCTTCATTTGAAGGACAGGTGATCTTATGAAGTAGATGTCTTTACTATGACTAAAGAGGAAGAAACTAGAAGCTAAGAAGACAGCTTTCCCATTAATGTCCTGGCCTTATAAGTACAAAGACCTGAGCTCAAGCCCTAGAACTCTCATTCAGAAAGCTAGGAATGGTGGTAAGCACATGTACTCATAGCACTGGGAAGGCAGAGCCTAATGGATTCCTGTGGTTCTCTAGTCTATCAGCTTAGCCAAATCTTAGAGCCCCAGCCCCAGATTTCATGGAGAGGTTCTGTCTCATAAAACAAGGCTCCTGTGGAACAACATTTGACAATGATCTCTGGCCTTCACATGCATAAGCAGACACATACATGCACCTCTTCACATACACCCCCTACCCCCACACACATAAGCATAAGCACAGGACCATGCACACACACACACACACACACACACACACACACACACACACACACACACACACACACAAACTCACTCCTTCTCCACAAATACACACGTGAACACTTGGTTTTAGGAAGGTACAGTGATTTGTGCAAGATCACAATCAATAAATAATGGAGCCAAACTTCAAATTCAGGTTGGTTGCCAATCTTTTCCTCCCTAACCAGTTTGTAACACTACACGAATGACTAAGAATAATGCAAGGGGGTATGTTTTAGGAGCAGATCCACCAGTGGATCTTACAAATATACATTTTAAATAGGAGTACTAGTCAATATCTCTCCTAGCTGTGTGATCAGATGGGGGATATTCAGCTGTATAAACATATGGATTCAACTTCTGACTTGACATTCTTAAGTAATTCAGCCAAGAAACTCCTTCCATAGCTTTATAATAGTGTATTCACCAACCACTGAGAGAAGAATCAGGCACAATATGACTCTCATTGATTAAATGCTCTATACAAACTGAGATGTGGTACAGAATGTGGAGTGCTAATGTTTACATTTGGATATCTAAAATGGGTGATTGAGTGCACAAATGCCTACTGCAGAGCCCCATGAGAGACTGTTATTGGTTCTGCACATCTGAGATTGGAAAATGATTGTGTGTTATAGGTTCATAGGTTCATTTGTGAGAACATTTATATTGTCAAGTAGCAAGAATAGAAGCAAAAGGCAATAATGGAAACTTACCTTAGAGAATACATAAAATACATGAGAGTTATTGGTCAATTTTTTAAAAACACATTCACATTAGAGTATTAACACATCAGGAAGGGTTAAAACAGGGTTCAAGTTTAAGGACAGAGAGCACAAAATAGCTCTTGTCTTAAGATAAGGTGCCATGATTTTAAGACTTGAGAAAGGATAATTATCTTCTGAGAACAACATAGAAGACAAGGTAGGAGTAAAACACTGATTGCTTTTCCTCAAGTGAAGGGGGGAAAGTTTACTTAGTGTACATGCTCTATTTTCTTGATGGCCCTGTAGATGAGTAGAGAGGCACTGTAACATAATAAGGAAGACTGTCTAGGCAGGATGAAAGAAAGAATGTGTGATCTAGAAGCACACTACCTCAGCCCCATTTGTAGTTCTGGCATTTACTAGTTGTGTGGCCTTGGGAAAATTACATGTAACCTTATTTTCTTAATTAAAAATTGGGAATATCAATGGTATTTAACTCATAAAACTATTATGAAAATTAAAATGATGCATATTAATTATTTAATACAGGTTCAAGTGTAGTAAGAACTTAAGAGGAACTATTTCTATTTTGTGTGTTTAGTGTGATGATATCTATGTGTCTGTATCATTGCTGGCCACAGTAGTGTATTATGATGGCGATTCTTTGAGCCTGGGTTTAGACAGTATGCTCACAGTCAAATGTACTTTTCATGACATTATTTGGTGTGTGTGTGGGGTATGTTGATGAATGAGTTTTGTTTGCCAAGAGTGTGAGAAAAGAGATGATTGGAAAGGGATTTGTCTCTTAACATATAGTTTTCAGGTCAAAAAACCCTGTGGTTATTTCATGGTTGCTTATTTTTTTTCTCAGCATCTGCTCCTAGCAAAATATCCCAAATTTCAATCTTCCTTCTAAATTTACTCACCAACCAAAGACTAGAATCTATTTTCCTTGCACATTCAACACTACTTAGAAGGATATCTAGGAAGTGGGCAACAGGGATATAGAAAGGCAGGCCATGTTGAGCCTAAAATGCTGGCAGAGATCCAGGATGGCATTGATGACTTCAGCACTGGAGAAAAACTCCAGTTTTTCTCACTGTTTGATGGCTTTTTGGATGGTTGCAAAATAAAACCCAATCTGTCATGTAACTAACTGAATTCCTTTTAACTGCTTAATTCTACTCTCTGTGCAAACCAAATTCCTTTTATTAAGTTTAATGTTCATTCCAGATGTTAGTTTTGAAAACAGATAATTTCCTCTGGAGTGGAGGACAAATTCAAAAAACATGAGAACAAAATATCCGTCTGATATATGTGCTAATGAGTCAGCTCAGGAACCTTGGTGTGCCTTTTATTTACCAATTGTAATGTTAAAAATGTATATTAAGTCGTATTTAGAGTTGCTCAAATCAATTGAATGAGAAGCTAAGAATTTAGGGTTAACTGTTTCATTTTATGGATGGAGAGGCTGACATTTAAAGCCCATAGGTCCAAAGCTGACTTAGTCTGATGAATGCATAGTATTTTACTTGATCTAAAGCTAGGATGTTGTTAAGTTGGAAATATGTGCAGCCTTGGCTGAGGGATGACTACAGATTGGGCCAGAGTGGTTGTGAGTGGTTTCTAAGATTCAAATGCTCTTATTTACACCCCAGCTCCCTAAAAACAGAATTAAAACATGCCTCCAACTTATGATTGACCTGATACTGAATAGCTATCAGCAACAAACTGGCAAGGTTATAGGAGAACAAAAGTAGGAATATTATGCTTTATAAAAAGCCTCCTACATTAGTGCATGACATTAGGGAACTAAGTTTCCCTCAATATGTCTTTGCATTGTTTAACAGGTCCTGACACACAGTTTTTAAAAACAATACGTTCATGTTTTGTTTTTCAGTTGAAGTTGGTGGTAAAACATCTTCCAAATTCAACATGCTTTATTTTTCTAAAATATTTGGAAGCCCTGTGAGACAGTTTACGTAGGTGTTTAAAAAAGCAGTTTGTGGAAGATAAGTGATGTGGCCAGGAGTCAAAGTTTGAGAATAATACTCCACCCATGTAGGTGTAATTAAAAGTAAGAGACACACAGGGATCACCCAACGACAGAGAAATGGATGAGATCTACATGAGCAACCTGGACATGGGGGCTGGTAATGGAGGGCAAGGGTCAGGGGAAAGAGAGCTTAGGGGAGTGGGAGATCCCAGCTGGATCAAGAGAGGGAGAACAAGGAAAAAGAGACCATGATAAATGAAGACCCCATGGGAACAGGAAGAAGCAAAGTGCTAGAGAGGTCCCCAGAAATCCACAAAGATAACTCCAAACAGACTACTAGCAATGGTCGAGAGAAAGCCTGAGCTGACCTACTCTGGTGATCTGATGGCCAAACACCCTAACTGTCGTAATAGAACTCTCATCCAGTTTCTGATGGAAGCAGATGCAGAGATCCACGGCCAAGCCCCAGGTGGAGCTCCAGGATTCCAATTGGTGAGAGAGAGGAGGGATTATATGAGCAAGAGATATTGAGACCATGGTTGGAAGAAGCACAGGGACAAATAGCCAAACTAGTGGAAACACATGAACTATGAACCAATAGCTGAGGAGACCCCAAGGAACTGGACCAGGCCCTCTGGATAAATGAGACAGTTGATTAGCTTGAACTATTTAGGAGGCTCCCAGGCAGTGGGACTGGGACCTGTCCTTAGTGCATGAGCTGGCTTTCTGGAACCTAGGGCCTATGCTGAGACATTTGGCTCAGCCTTGGTGTAGGGAGGAGGGGACTGGACCTGTGTCAACTGAATGTACCAGGCTCTGCTGACTCCCCATGGGACACCTTACCTTGGAGGCGGTGGGAATGGGGGGAGAATTGGGGGAAGGAAAGGTGGGGGGTGGGAGGAGGGAGGAGGGAGGACAGTGGAATCCTTGGCTGATATGTACAATTAAATTAATTATAAAATAAAAAAGTAAGAGACACTCAGGGTACTTATGGAACAGCTCAGTTCCTTTGGAATGCTAGAATATGAAGAACTATGAAGAATATGCTTCATAGTTGCATTAGCCCAAGAAATCTTATACATTTGAAAACTAGCTTCAATGCATGTTATTTCCTAGATAAATGCTAATTCTATTTGTATCCTATATACTCCAAAGTGAATGCTTTCAGCAGTGACAGCAATGCATTAGGAACATATGTGGATAGTGGCTTGCCATGGCTAAATGTTGGTCATTCATTTTAATGTATATAGCTCTCTTCTCTTATTATCTGCTACACAAAGATATCTTCTTATATTTAAAATATTCTATATTTATTATATAGTGTACTTCTCATTCTCTAGTTTTTAAGTCACATATGGGCAAGGGACCACATAAAATTTGTTTTCCATTTATCTTAGCACTCAGTATAGTTCCTAGTGGGTATTCAGTGAATACTTATAGAATGAATAGCCAGTGAACTGCTTTATGGAAAATGTTCCCTTAGCAGTTACCTTGTCAAGAATTATATGTTCAAATCAATATCTACCTAAAATGCCTGAATTGTAACCCATGTACCATTTAGTCCCTGTAAGACTGGGGTGACTGGTCTGTTGATAGAATATAAAGAAGAGAATCTATGTATGTCTCCAAGAAGCAATATTATAAGCTGAGACTGTTCTTTTTTAATATTATCTTCAGAGTCATATGGCAAAGGGAATATCATTTCTTCAGATTTACATCTTATCTTTGAGCTCAACTATATGCTACAACTTTTTCATGCATGTAATTCACAAAGCATGACTCTAGATACCTTAAAAGCACAAATGTGGTATATCAAAGAGCTTAGTCATTTATTCAGTTAATTATTCATCAGTATTATTGTCTGGATTTACCTTTGTAAATGTTATCCTACCCCGTTACTAAGGTGGCATGTCTAAATCAGAAATGAGTTTTACTTTTTTTTATAACTCCCTCATGATTTTGGTTCATCACTACCTACAAAATAAAGAGGAAATATTTTAATACTGCACATGTACTATACATTTCCATTTCTTCCTTCACATGTTTTCTCTACCTTTCTTCCCTTCTGTGTACCCTTTGAAATGCTCTCTGGCCCTGTGGCTTTTTTTGGCTAAATGTTCACTTCACCAGATTGAAGAAGAGTTCAAGGTGTTGTTAAGATATTTATTGTGGGATTCCTCCATGCACAGGTTGCTGCAGATTGGGTCTACTCTTTTACTCGGTGTTGGAACTCCCGTTGAGCCTTGGTTGTACTCTTTTACTCGGTGTTGGAACTCCCATTGAAGCTTCTTCACCAAAGCTTATGGTAAATAACCAAATATTATTTGCTCCAGAGTACTGTCATTGTTTGAAATTCATCTCCATATATTTGCAAGTGGCTCCTTTGTTTAATACTCCTGAAACTGTTTATACAAATCTGCTATCAGGTAGCTGTCCAGAGTTTGACTACCAAAGTGTCTATGGTTTCTAGAAATGCATTGTACCCACACATTTCTGCCTGTTTTGCATAGAATATACTTACCTTTCTGATACTCCACATAGAATTCTCCAATTACCTGAAAGATTTAGGTCAGAAAGTTTTCTGGTGGTTTGCTTCAGGTGTGTCAGGGAGAATGGTTACTGATACTGCTTTTAGTAATATTCTGATTTCCCATATTGTCTGCCTTTATGTATTTCACCACTGCTAGATGATGACTTGCTTAAGAATAGGAAGTGTGTATTATTCATCTCTCCAAGCCCAGAGCTGAACATCACATATACCATTCTGTCTGTGAAATACAAGAATACTGAAAACTGAATACGTATTGACAGAAAAAGAAAAGAAGAATAAAAACTGGAAAACAATGGAAGTAAAGAATTAAAGTTAAGTACATTTTCCAGATTATATTTGTTCCCACTTATATGTTCCCATCCTCTCTGGGCAGAAAAGATCTATACTCTCTTTATGTAATGTATCCCTTTATGACTACTGTGACTCTTTGGCTCGAGTGTTGCAGCTTTGATCACCAAACAGTAAAACAAGACATTTAAATCGAAATTTGACCTTCCAATAAAATAGTTCTTTCATTGCATAGCTACATCTAACTCCTGCCTACTGTTAAAGATACCCATTTAACTCCGGAACTTGAGAGCTAAACTCAAGTGTTAAGGTTTCATTACATGAACCATTGTGCTGGCTCAAGTCAATAGTTCACTTACTAGTTAAAGGCTATCTAACCCTCCTCTAACTGATGGCTCCCCAGGGGTTATTATAAACTAAAAGTCAGGTCCTGTAAGCCCCCAAAAAGATTTTTTTTCACTTTTACATATCCAGTGCAGAGTCATCCATTAAATGGCCTCGCTTCCTCTAAAGAGGATATTTGAAGAGTAATTCAAGTAAGCACTTGTGCTATCATATCTATGGCCAAATTGTGAATTCATCAAAACTACTATTCAAAATCAAGGGTAGAAGGGTCTTATACTCTGTATGTGGTTGAACTCATTCTGACAATGGTGACCCTATCACTGGGGCTTTACTGTTTTGAGTAAAAAAATAAATAAATAAACCAATAAAATTTATTTCAATGAATATTTTTATAGCTAAGAGATGGAATAGATATCTCATAAAGACTACTTTCTTTCAAATTCACCCAATGTGGATATGTACTTTCTTACTTCCTTTTGCCTTATAATAGGCTATAAAGTGGGAGATCAGACAAAAGAGAAGTCTTAGTTCATGGTTTGTACATTTTCTTTATGTTCAGACTATCTGCAAACTTTGCTAATATGCACACTGCCAGGTTTTTACTCTACTTCCTCCTGAACTGAGATTCTAAAAACTATTGCTGAGCTGAGTGGGGAATGACAAGCTGCACATGAATCTGTATTTCAGATGACTCTGATGAGTGCTGCTAGGGCCACATTGTTAGAAACACTAGCTTGGTTAAAGAACAAGTAAGGCTAAGAAATTTCAGGGAAGTGATGGCCTGTTAGTGTTTCTGGGTCTCAAGGATGTCTAGTCCTGTAGCTGAATCTTTTGTCATCCTATGTCTTCGTATGTTTTTATGGCACATTGGGCTAATTCCTAAAGTTCCACACACTTTCTATATCATGTTACCTCAGGTTTAGCTTCTTATGGATTTACATATGCCTTTCTAATTAGATTAAGTGATCTTTGTTGTTGGAAGACTACTGGGGGAAAGATGCTACTAAGGTCACTCAAATTTCTTCATGAGGATACAAGTTGAGAAGAAGCTTGTCACATACCATAAATCTAAACTGCCATTGGGCTGCACTGCTAACAAATTAGTGTTAAACATCTAGTCATTTCTTCTTTGCCCTCTTCTCTAATGCCTCAATCTGCCAAACCAAAGCTAAGAAAGCAAAGCAAACTGATGTGAAACATTCTGCATTTTTTATTCAGCCATGTTTCTTGAGAAAATGGGAAAAGTTATCTTTTACCCCAGTGTACATGCTACATTGTCTTTATTACTCCAAAGTGGAATCACCTTACTGTACAGTTTCTAATGAAGCCTTTGTGAAAACAGCTTCTCAGTTTCTGTCTGTAGCAGTCCACACCATGCTCAAGCTCATCTCTTAGACATGAGTCCATACTGAAGACATGAGAATCAGTTTCTCATGTGTGTTATCATTCTTTTCCTTTTCCTTGTGCCTCGGTATCTATTATTTCACTCAAAATGACACAATGAAAATGTAGAACTGTGGACACATTCTTTATACATTCAGTAGATCATCAGGTATGTTTTTCCATATCTAAAGTTCACTTCAATTGACATGACTTCATCATATGATCCCCTGTTGCTGACATCCTTTAATCTTTCTGAATTTGAAGAATGTTATAAAAAGACAGAATCCATTGTTACTATAAAATAAAAAACTCTTTAATTGTTACATAAGGTGGGAGTTGGGGAGACATACCCATGGAGAATGTGGGGTATAAATTAATACATTACTCATGTATGAAATTACCAAAAATGTCATAAAACCCTTTAACTTAGATGATTTCAAGGCAATCTTGGCAGCAATGTACATGGAATATGGGTAGGGAGATTTTCTGTGGGTAGTTTAGTCCTATAATTTTCCTGTGTTCACCCCACCCATCACACTGTATAGATAGGCAATTATAAGAATCAGAAGAATAGTAGTCAATAGAAATGTATGACAACACAGTGATAGCCTCCCCTTTACAGGTTTTAAAAGAGAAAATATGTCCTAGAAACCTATTTGCTGCTATAAATGTGAATGATTTAAAATGTGAAAGTTAATAAGCAATACTGACTTCAGTATTTGAAGTAGACTGAACTCACTATTTCTCTCCAGAGCATACATCTTAGTTTCCAGAACCTGTCAACACTTTACCTTATGTGACAAAGGGGACTTCGATGTTGTGATTAAGGACCTTTAATTGAATAACTTATACTGGATTTTATTATTCTGAATTATGTGTGGGCCTGAGATAATCACAAATGTGATTATAAAAGGAAGGCAAGAGATCATACTGCAGGAATAGTGATGACAGAATTGAGATGTTGAGATCTAGGTGGCCTCTAGAAGCTGGAAAAGACAAGGAAGTAGAGGCCTTCCAAAAGGAATCTCAATCTGTTCCTGCCTTGATTTCAGTTCAGTGCTAGCTGTAGAAACTTCTGACATCGCATACCATAATACAAGAAGCTTGTACTGCCTTAAACCTCTATGAAATCAATTTAGTAGTAAGTCAACTCTAGTGAAACTTGATATGGAATTGAAATGCTCTTTCTCAGGACATATTCACTATGTACTTATTGCATCAATTCCAATGTAAATACCCCCTTCTTTCAGAAGACTTCCTTATCTCGTCTGTCTTTCATATTTCTTCACTTGGTTACTTTACTAATAGATGTGGTTGTTAGTGTTTCTTATTTTGTGCTATAGTTATTTGTATGAGTTTTATGACTTCAATCAGAAGACTAATTTTCTGAACTGGAGGTTACAGTTTATGTATTTTATTATTTATTTATTATTTATTATTATGTATTTTGAACTATATATATATCCTCTGTCCTCAGTCTAGGCATTGTACTTGGCACATAAGAAGTTCCTGGTAAGTATTAGCTGAGTGAATATTTGCTGAGAAGTAAAATTAACCAAGAATATAATGAGCATAGGCATCATGAATTAAGTTGTGTAGTTTCTTGCATCTTTTTCAGACATGTTTGAATTCCTGCTTGGAGGAGTTTGGCCTTTCATAAGAGGTTTCATCTTGTTTAATTCACGATGTTCTTCGGCACTGGGGGGACATTACATTAGTGTGTTAGAATAGTGTGAAAGCCCTCCTTTTCAACTCTATTTGAGTGAAGCCCTTCTGATCTTCCCCTGGGAAGACCAGTTACATACTAGAATGAAGTGGTTTACCAAGAGGAACGTGGAAATAAACTAATGAATATTCACAAAGTACTTAGAATATATCAGGCAAAGCATTAAAATCATTTTTTTTTTAGATTGGTTAATGTAGAGAAGTGTAAAGCACAGAGTTTGCCCTTAAGGAGTGTATAGTCCAAGAAGACAAAGTTAGTTAATATTAATATTTGCCTTTTGATTGATATACTTATGTGCAATAAGATCACTTAGAAACTTGACATCTCTTATTTTCTATGGTTGCATATACATTGATATCATATGCTTCCAAAAATTTCTACCCTAAGTATAGCTAGCATGATGAATACTCAGATATTTCAATTAAACCCTGTTTCTTAAAAAATAAATGAAGAATATAGGTAATAAAATGATATAATATATAATATATTATTATGTATTTTGCATAATTATCATGGTATGCTTTTTTATACTATATAATAAATATTTACTTGCTTAAATTGACATTTATCATGTTTGGGGATGTCTGGGGTCTTCACATAGGACAAAGGGTATAATATTTGACTTCTAAATTCTGCCCCACAACAGAGCTGTACTTAAGGAAGTTGAGAATGAATGATATTAGAGCTACAGCACTTCCTTCTATTTGATATTATTTTCCGGGACTTTGAGTAAGATCAAGTGCATGTTTAGTTTTATACTGACCATCTTGTTTGCAACTTTAACTACAACAGTACAGGGCAAGATTAATAATTCACAGAGCACAGAGAAAACATTTCTATTGCCTGAAGTTGTCCCTGTTGAATTGCAGACAATTAGTTACTGTGTTTGGAGTATCAATGAGATGTTTATTAGTTAACATTGTTAGAATAGTCAATTTTAAGTCATGTTCAAAGTTCAGTGGAGAAAAAATAAAGACAATAACGGGTGAATTGTTCTCAAAATTGTGATTTAGACAATGATATTCATCATAATTTACTTAACTCTTTTGGATGCTATTATCCATGATAGGCACAATAAGTAATGCAAAGATGAATAAGGTTTATCTTCAAGAAAGATTTTTCTGGATCTGGAAAAAAAATACATGACAAGACAAAAGTCATAAGGTAGAGATCAAGTAAAAATCTTCCCTTTTATTGTAAGTTTTAAATGTGTATAGTCCTGTGCCTGATATTGGATATTAAATCTACATACATATTTTAAATTAATTTTCAATATTTTATTTCTCTTTCATAGGTCGTCTTGATTTGGATATTTTGAATATATAAATTGTTAACTTAGTCTCATAGGATAAAGGTGACAAAATATAGGACACTTGTAAATGCACCCTTGGGAACAACCCTATTGTTACCAATCAATTAAGAACTTTTAGACTAAATAAATGGTGTTGAAAGGCCCAGTGTGATCTATGGACAATCCATCCTCCCAAATGTCTCTGAGCCGTCTGAGTGACTTTATGTTCCAGTCTCTTCCAGTTCTGTTTCTGTTAAATTTTTAATTGTGTCTAATTTACAATTATAATTTCTTGTCAATAATTTAATAACATCAATTACAGAATTTTTAAAAATCTAACAATGACTTACCGCTTATTTATTCTTAAACATATATTTATCTATGCCTGGTGTATATTTGTCAAATAGCTGAGACTCAAGTTTATAGTGGATAATGTAAGTACTATTCATTTCTTGGAAGCAGTTTTATATTCTAATGAGAGACAGATAGATTTTAAAATTTGATTCATAAGATATGCATAGTTAAAAATTTGTGTCACTTTTTTTCCAAGTAGCACAAAGTAGTAACTATGCTTTGAAACAGAGTAATAATGGAGATTGTGGTACCACTTTAGATATATTTACCAAAAAATCCTGTTCCAGGAAAGTGAGTTCAGTTGAGAGCTTTGATAAACAAGTCTTCACATAAAGAGTAATAGAGTAAAAGATATTCCAGACAGAGAGAACAGTGTGAGTGAAATGTATTAGCTGGATTATCTTGTCATAGTATAGGACCTGAAAGAAGACAACAGCGACTGGGTGGAGTAAATGGAGTGTTACAAAAGGGATAATGACATAAAGGTCAGAAGACATATGACAACAGATACAAGTGAATTTTATCCTAAATACAAAGAAGAGACATTGGAGTGTGTGTGTGTGTGTGTGTGTGTGTGTGTGTGTGTGTGTGTGTGTGTGTGACAGGAAAGAAGACAGAGATTAAAAGTATTGTGGAGAATAAGTGATGGAAATATGAACTAAAAGGGTACCTAGGAAGGAGAACAAAATTGTGAGAGATTATAATGATATTTTTTTGTGAGAAAGGTGGAAATTCTCTTCTTATTTGCCCCAGAAACTGAGATAAAGAACGTTTGAGAATAGAAGATTAGCTGTATGTATTATCCCTCTCCATGCTGTTTGAACACTGTCATTTATTCAGTACTAGGTCTACATTAAGTGAGGTCCTAGGATATTCAATCCAGTGTCAACTGAATTGCTGGTTGGAAGTATTAGTACTGACTAGTACAGACTTTCATAATTTACTAATGTCTGATGATTTTGAATTTATTTATTTGGTGGTTTGAATAGAAATTTTCCCCATAGACTCATGTGTGTGAATGCTTGGCTAATAGGGAGTGGAACTATTAGGAGCTGTGGCCTTGTTGGAGTTAGTGTGGCCTTGTTGGAGGAAGTGTGTTACTGTGGGGATGCCTTGAGATCTCATATATGCTCAAGCTACACCCAGTGTAGCACACAGTCTCCTTCTGCCTGTAGAACAAGATGTAGATATCTCAGCTCCTTCTCCAGCACCATGTCTGCCTGTACACTGCCATGCTTCCTGCCATAATGATAATGGACTAAACCTCTGAAACTGTAAGCCAGCCCCAATTAAATGTTTTCCTTTGTAAGAGTTGCCTTGATCATGGTGTCTCTTCACAGAAATAGAAACCATAGCTAAGACATTCATTTAGTAGATTATAGTAAATAATGGTACAGATATTTTATTAGTTTGAATGTGAGTAGATTAAAAAATTTATTACTAAAACCATAATTATTTGTTTATGTTTTACTGTTCAACCTATTATAATAGCCTACAGGTGTTCAGATTATATTAAATACCACAAGGAGAATCAAGGATGTATGAGACACTGTTCTGGTTATGGATAAGAGAAAAAGATGACAGCACTGGAGAAAATTGTGTGCATTTTATAAATATATATTAATAATATATAATATGTATAAATAATATAAATATATATTTGTAATTGAAAACACTTCCATTTTAGGAGACATACGTTTTATATTTTCCAGCATCATTTCTGTGATACTGTCTTCATCTGAATTTGTAGTGCCATAAGAAAGCTGAAGATTATCTAGGTACACTGATAATCAAAATAACTGGGACAATTACTTGTGAAATAATCAAATAACAAGATATTCAATTCAAGAAGATAACAGTGAATATTTGGTTTAAGATTCTTTTCTCATAATCCATTAGCACAGTCAATATCACTAAATATAATAGCAGTTTGCGTTGTCTTATTTAACTAAAGTAAAGGAATTGTTATTTTTTCTGGACAATTTTCTTTACTAACAAATACATATACTTATTTTAAGAAAACTAAGCACTAACACTATAAAATTTGAATTACTTTAATTTGTGAAATGAGTTTTAATAAACATAATCAAACAATTTCAGCCACCTCCATAAAAGAGACAAGGTTATTTAACCCACAATCCTTTTTGCCCTGCCTATTAATTTATGGTCTGGAAAAGATCAATGAGCTCTTTTTCTTCTGCAGTTTCAAAAAAAAAAAAAGATATGTACCAAGCAAAACAAAATAAAATAAATAACATGCTTATACATATTTTGTACTTTCTGATGGGTTCATAGGGAACATCTGCTACTGTATGAGTATATTTAAAATTGCATCCAAAGATATATTTTAAAGGACACTGCATTATTTTTGGAATGTCATTGTAGAGAGAGAACTTTGTTATTTGTCCTGTTAGAATGGAAGCCTATTGATTAAGCAAGAATTGACCTTACTAAAAAACAAACTTGGGGGTCAGGAACTGAAGAAGAGTATTTGGATATAACAATTGCATGTTGATGTTATATGTATGTGTGGAACTGTCACAATTTTTCTTACTTATATGTATATTTACTATTTATTTATATTTTTTTAAAAATTATAATTTATTTTATTTTATATGTATGAATGCTTTGCCATCTGTATGTATGTGCACCACATGCATGCCTCATACTTGCAGAGGTCAGAAGAGGTCCCTGAAACTGCAGCTACAGGTAATTGTGAACAACCAACTGGGTGTTGGGAACTGAACCATGGTCCTCTGCAAGAATAACAAATGCTCTTAAACCCTGATCCATCTCTCAAGCCTTAATAAAAATATTTTAAAAATTTTAGAATACTCTGAATGAAGTGATTTTCATGGCTTCTGGCCTGTTGTGATGTCTAAAATGTTTGTGCTACAGCCAAGGACCATGCTGTGGCCAGAGGCCATGTGGATGTGCATAGTCTGTGCTCCCTCAGGAGGCCATGTTGAAGTTTATCTGTGTTACCACCAAAGGCAGTGTGGATGTCTGAAGTATGCTTCCCCATAGGATGGCATGCTACCATCAAAGGCCATGTGGATGTCCATGATCCATACTGTTGCCAGGGATGAGGGCGGGGAAGGAATCAGTTCTTTGTAAGTGGCTGGCCACTGGGAATTTGACCATGCTCCAATGCGTATGACAACACCAATTGGATTTGATGTTTTTTTTCCTTTCTTATCTTTTCTTTTTTTTTTTTTTGGGGGGGGGATGGATGGTCATAAGAGTGTGGAGGGTGGACCTGGGAAGACTGGGAAGTGAATGTTGTTTGGAGTGCATTATGTGAAACTCCCAAATGATCAATAAAAATATGTTGGGAAAAAACAATAACAAAAAACACAACCTATTGGGATTCTGCCGCCATTCCAGCGGCATGGCCACACATGCACAGTTCAGGAGCTGGGGGGGAGGTGGTCTTGCATCTTGTGTCTTATATCATCTGTGTGCTGCATGATTGTGCAACAGCATGGTCACACAATCAGTGCATGTGTGGTATAGCTCCATAAGCCCACCTGCACATGTGCACGGGAATCCTTAAAAAGCCAGACAAAGACTACTCCTCTCTCTTCTCTGTTCTCTCCTCCCTCACTATCTTTCTCTCTGCTCTCTGCATGTGCTTCTTCCCCAGGCCTGGTTCTTTGTTCCCCTCTCCTCCTAATAAAGCTCTGATACTGGGTTTTGTTGTGGCTTGTGTCTCATGACCTTTTTTGCCCTGTAACAGCACCGCTTATCATTGCTTAAAACAACACAAACAAACAAACAACAATACGAAACGGAGAAGCCCAAAGAATGTGCTATTATTTAGCCATTTCATGGACACTGAAGCATTCCCTCCTGAAGAAAAGCTGATTAAGACAGGAAACAAACCACTCCAAACAACTTCAAGAATTCCCTGAATTGGATAGGATTCACTATGCTAAACTCCCATGAAGAAAATCACAGAAATCATGCAGTTTAGACGAGGCTTTGTTGAACTGAGCCATGAAGATAGGGCACCCTTTAATCTGTAGATATTCTTACAGGTGTGCAGTGTGTTCCATGCGTCTAGCGTTCATATGCATATCCCATGAGGGTCAGAGTTTCATGATGGCACCTATCTTTTGAGTGCATTTTACTCCAGTAAGCAACTTTTCCCCCATAATCCTGTAAGTAATCTCAGTAAAGCTAATTGGTTCACGAAAAAAGAAGTTATATTATGTTGGCATGAGGAGCCTGGCATAGAGTGAGCTTCTCCTCTATAGCTCCATAACAAGTTTTTTTTCCCTTGAGCTGCGGACATTGTTTTTGCACAGCAGGTTCCTTTGTATTGATACAGTCCCTGCAAGAGGGAGGAAGCACCTCATGAGATTCCTGAGATGCACAAAAGTTCACAAGCTGAGGGAAGTGAATTCTTGCAGGATTCTAGAAGGGCCTTCCACAGCTTTCCAGAAACAGTAAACAAGTGCTCCAGGAGCAAAATCTCACCAGCCAATCTGTACAAAGGATATTTCTTGGACTTGTCACGTTGCCTACAAACTGCAGAGAGCTTCAGGGTCGCAAAGTTCCTGAGTTGCCACACACATTGGGATGGGCTTTTTGGTGATATAGCTGCTTCTGAACCATCTCTGCTCCGATAAAGTAACTCTTCATCCCAAATCATGTTAGAAACCCCAATTGTAACTCAAAAATGTTACGTCAATTGATTTCAAGTACTACCTAATTTTAAGCTTTTCTCCTTATTCCAGAACAGTTGAGTAAGACATATGTGACTGTAATGGTATTTATAGACACTTACAGCAAAAATGTTTAGTAAAACTGTACTTTTCAATTAAAAGTAATTGAACAAAACCCACTTTGTTTGGGCTGGAAAGATAGTTCAGTAAGTAAAGAACTTGCTTATGCAAGCATGAAGACCTAACCAGCACACAAAGTGAATGTATGTGCACTAGTGTGCTGGGTAGTTTTTTTGTAAACTTGGCATAAGCCAGAGTCATTTGGGAAGAAGGAATCTCAATTGAGAATATTCTCCCACCATATTGGTCTGTGGGCAACCTGTGGTGCATTTTCTTGATTTATGAATAATATTGGAGGTCTGAGACCATTTGGGGTGGCACAACTCCTAGGCAGATGTTCTTGGTTTGTATAAGACAACAATTTGAGCAAGCCATGGGGGGCAAGCCAAGAAGTAGCACTCCTTCACAGCCTCTGCCTTAGTTCCTACTGCCAAGTTTTTGCCTTGAGTTCCTGCCCTGACTTCTCTTCATGATGGACTATGATTAGGATACAGAAGTTGAGATAAACCTTTTCCTCCCTATGTTGCTTTTGGTTATGGTTTTTATCATAGCAAAAGAAACCCTAAGACAGATCCTACGTAAAATCCTGGCATGGTGGTACTCATCTGAAACCACAAAGGTGGTGATAGAAAGTGGCAGATCCCAGGGGTTCACTGGCCAGCCAAGTTGATGAAAATAGTGAACTCCAGGTTCACTGAGAGATCCAAAATTAGGGTCTCTCAAAAATCAGGTGGAGAAGCAATTGAAGAGGAGACCTGTTGTTAACCTATGGCTTCCATAGGACAGGTCTGTATAGTCCTCTCTCATATATGCGTATACACAGACAGATGCACACAACACATGATTTTGAGTGTCCAGTAAATAGAACAGATATGATGAATGCACCAATGATGATAATAATATGTGACATAAACTCACTGATATAGAACTTGTTACAGTTTCATTTTCATACTCCCTTTCTCAAACTATAGAAGAGAAAGTTACTTACCTCTTAGGGGAAGTTGACACTTTCACAGGGTGGTCTCATTAGGGATGGCTAAGAGATAGCAGTGTAGGCCAAATATATTTGCTGCTTCCTCAGAGTGCACACATATTTCCAGTAAGAAGATGCTTGGGGGACCACTGTAAATGCAAACTTAATGCCTCTTTCTTATTGCATTGAACCTTCCAACTGAAATCTTTGTAAACTAAGAATGAAATTCATATTAACATATTAAATACAAGATGTGGTAGTACATAGGAAGTTGATTCATGATGCTGCGTTTTGAGATCTTGAGAAAGCTATTTGTTATTTGGCATTCAGACTAAAACAAATGAAAACGATGGCAGCTACTTTATCTTCTGAATATTTAATCTAATTCAAAATTTGGCCTATTTGTAGATAATCTCCAGGTATATAACACAGCTCTAACCTTAAACATCAGGATAAACAATGTTGTAAATCAAAAGGATAGAAGAAGCACCAATAACACTAGCCATTTGTATAACTATTTATATTACTTCTTCTGAGTCTGAACAAATATGGATTTTATCTGCAAGTCTTTTTAAATTTCAGCCACAGAAGAAATCCAGCTGTCTCTGTGACAGAGTCATTTCAACTAGCACTGAGACAGTTTTAGAGTGAGGCATCTCAAGAGAAAAACAGAAGTTACACCATCACACATGAACATAGATTTTAACGTTGCTCTTTTCTTCAGCCAGGAACCTAGAGTCAGGACATTATATTTTTGCTTCTCCTCTTGAGAAACTTCTAGGAGACTTTAAGTGACCCATAAAGTTTAATCCTTTCTACATCTTATTGAAAACTGGTACCATAGCCCCTGATGGGTTGAAGTTTCCTGGTCTGTGTGTGCTGAGATGAGCATTATCATCTTGAACTTGGCTGAGTGAGGAGCTAATTTGCATTGGAGGTAGGGACAGTTGCAAAGCGGCTCCCTAGGGCCTTGCATGGAGGAAGGCAGTGAGCCTACCATCTCGTTTTACTCCTGAGCTGTGATTTATTCAATATGTCCGGAGACTTTTTAAAATGAACTGAAGGTTTCAATAAAGGCCTTGCCTTTAAGATATATAACCTGTGATTAAAAATAACCCCCCAGCTCAAAGCAGAAGAATGACCTTTGCAAAAGCAGTCATGGGATATTTTGGTTCCTTTTACCATGCTAAAATAGTCTATTTAATCCCACAAATATAGTAGAGGAAAAATGGGTGGCAATTAAGGAGATCTCAATCAGTACTGGATTTGGTTCAGAGTGAGGAGTCATTATATCTTTGAAATGAATATATATATATGTATATATACACACATATATGTATACACACACATATATACATACATACACACACATACACACACACATACACACACACACACACACACACACACACACACACACACACACACACACACATATATATATATATATACAGAACACCTGGATTATTTCTGTGAACTGCGGAGATGTGACTTCTGATGGCCATGTATGATAACATACATATCCACATACATCTTAATGAACACTCAGCAATTGTGGGGAAAATGTATATTGTCACGAGATTATCTCAGTGTATATTCTCTTTGCGACTTGCTCTAAAGACATTCATGTCAACATTTTCCAAATGATTATATTTCAACTTCGAGTAGCTTTAAAATTAGAAGCTCACAGTCATTTTACTTTCAACAAGACAGATTTCCCCTTTGAAAGGATTTCTTTTATCCTTTTCAGCAATATCCCTTAGAGCAATTCAGATCTTTAATATTGGTGTGAGGGATGATTTGACGGTCTGTTAAAGGACCAAGTGACATTTTGTTAGAACTGCTTACATACTGTAGTAAAGAATGTGATCAGTTCAATAACTGATTATTTTAATTTCTTGTTTTAAATGTAAT
Source organism: Peromyscus eremicus (assembly GCF_949786415.1). Taxonomy (NCBI): domain Eukaryota; kingdom Metazoa; phylum Chordata; class Mammalia; order Rodentia; family Cricetidae; genus Peromyscus; species Peromyscus eremicus. The sequence continues at coordinate 80,948,598 of NC_081439.1, read as the reverse complement.
TGATAATTTAAAAAGACTTATGGTGTATATAATTGATATAGTATTTATTTTCTTTTTCAAAACCATTTCTCCTTCCCATTATCATCTCCTTAGATAAAGTGTTTTGATGAAGGATAGACTGAGGTGAAGAAGTAGCTCTCCTCAGTTGCTTGACATAAATTCTGTCTCCAATTATTTCAAAAGGGGAAGAAATGGAAAGACTGTGAAGGGCCCAGGGTGGTGGGTAAGTGCACTTGAGACAGATGTGTTAGAGGAGTTTCTTCAAAGATCCAAATCCATCCTTAACAATTGCCTAGCAGTGGGGAGAGTTGGAAGACCTGTTTTCTTTTTCTGTGATGAGGTGTCAGAGACTAGTTGCCAGGCAGTAAACTCACTTGTGCACTGAGTTTAGAATGTCGTGCAATGTTTGTTAATGCCACTGCTTCCTTTTCAACTGCCTGCCTACCTTTGTTGGGCAGGAGCCCCTGACTGCTGCTAAAATGTCAAGCGACACAACAAATGATCTGCCAGTGTTTTCCTGTTAGTCTTGTGTAGTGAGGATTTTGTTGATGGATTAGACCCCAGAAAGTATTAGAAAAGCGGATTTTTTTCCCTCTCTCTCTGAATTCTCAAAGCACTTTGTAGTTCTGTCTAGTAGAGCAATTATTGTGCTGTATTGTAATCATTTGTGTCGGTTTCTCTCTGTAGACTGTGAACACTTTGATGGCAGGGCCTTGTTTATCCAGGTTCTAGCACATTTTGGTGCACATGGCAAAAATCCATTAAATGCTTATAAACTGTTTGGAAGTATGGATGAGAAAAATCACAATGGAGATTCTGATGCCTAATAGTGACCATAATTCTATTGCCTATATGCAATAGAGCTCAGTTTTTTTCACTAGACTTGATTTACTGGAGACTGAGGATACCACTAAGACTGGGTATTATGTTTTATCCCCTACAGGACAGGGAGCTATCTGTGACCTCTCTCTCTTTAGAATAGAATGACTATGTCTGGGTAATCATTCTCTCTGAAATTATGAGGGTTTAAGCATAGAACATTGAGATTCTCATTTATTGCAACCATCACATTTACTCCATATTTCTGTGATTACCTATTAGTGTTTGCATCCTCCCCTAGAGTGCGAGATCACATCCCCATGATCAAGCATAATGTGTGTCAGGCAATGTACACTCTATAAATGTATGAGGGTTTTGCCTTAATGTTAAGTCTGTGCAACACGTGTGCCTGGTACCCGCAGAGGTCAGAAGAGGAACAGAGGCCCTGGAACTGTAATCGTGGATGTTTGTGAGTTACTTTGTGGATGCTGGAATTGGATACAGGTCCTCTGCAAGAAAAGCAAGTGCTCTTTACTACTGAGCCATCTCTCCAGCCCTCCACGTCTCTTTGAAAAAGCTCAAATAAAAATTCTTTCAATCATTTGACCAGATTATTGGTTGCTTTTTAAAAGCTGTATATTCTCCAAAGGTAGCATGTTGATATTTAAACGGGCCCAAGTTTGGAAAACTGCAGTTTTGGTCTCAGTGGTGCATTTCTGTTAATTTTTAAAGCAGTGAGTGTTTGGCTGCTGCACATGCTTCTCTCAAGGGGAAAGGCCTTTAGAATGGCACTTGGTAATTTAGCCATTAAGGTTAATGTTCATCTTCTCTCTGTCTATTGAAACTTCTAGGGTAGGCAGTACAAATAGCTTATCAGGTAGTTTTAAAGGTCATGTGCAAAGGAAAAAATCTTGCACCGCTCATGGAAATGTCCTTACTAATCAGTGCCTGCTTATGGGAGGAGGGGGCTGAGGGACTCTCTCCGGTCATCTATCTTCTCTTTTCCTCCAGGTCACTTTGTGACAGCTTTTGAGTTGGTAGCAGTCCAGCCTATAGGTGTCTAGCTGTGCACATCTCTGCTTTCTGTGTTAGGGAAGTCAATAAGGGTGAAAACAAAAGCAGAACCCAAACCCTTCAATGTTCTCTCTCCCTTTTCAGCCTCTGCACTTTACCTCTTGGGTGAGACTGACAGAGACAGGAGAAAAGAATCCACTTCTCTGTTGACAGCCTGCAGCAGTGGCCAAGCCTACCTTTCATAGAACGCGTCAGAATAAGGATAGTAGGCTGCTCAGTCTTTTCCCTTGCTGTTACTTGTCATTTCAGCCTGTGACAAAGTCATGCCTCTTTCATCTCCCTGGTCTGCTTCAACCCTCTATGGGATGCATGAATTCAGCCCTGCCCTATCAGGTCTGACCACATCATGAATCCCTAATACATGAATCTGGAGCTCCTAAAGGGAAACGAAAACTTAACCCACCACTCCGAATCCCAGATGAAACGACTTATTTAACTGCCTTTAAGATTTGACTGAGTTTCTGGTCTTTTTCTTTCTTTCTTCCACCAGTGAAAAGTATGGGCTGTAGCTGCTTGGAGGATGAAGGAAAACTCCAAGTTTTTAAAAATGGTAGCTCTGAGGCAAGCATTTAGGAACGACTCTAATAGCTCTTTCAGAAGAGTGAACTGTACCTTCAGGCTTATTACGATCACCCATTGAGAGAGAAACCACAGAATGAGCTTGTAATAATGATACAATGAAGAATGCATTCCTCTGCAGTGCTTCCAATAGCTGCTTTGCATATGGATTCAATATTAAGATAAGAGTCTGTTTTGCTTTCTATTTTATTATCTGTTTCTGAAAACATAGCAGCAGGGTTGGGGGATTATATTTTATATAATTTTATATATTTTCAAAATCCTACTTAGGAGCTATTACATCCACTCCTTCTGTCCCTGCCCTGTCCTTTTTTCCCCTTAGAGTCATTTCTGGGAATTCTTTCAAATAAAAGAGCTATTGTTGTTTTTATTATATTCACCTCATTTTTGCTCACTAGAGCTCTACAGTTTATCATTTTTATTTTTGAATGGGCACCTGGGAATTATTTATGAGGAATATCAGAGAAGTATTAGGGATAATGGAACAGAATAATTTTTGAAGTTTCACCTGAGAAGTGAATATACTTTTGTTTGAATTTTAATTTCTTATAGCAAAAATAAATTCAATAACTCATGGATACAGACTTACATTTTAGGTGGTAACCAACTTTTGGTACACTAGGGTCTCTTTTTATAACATTCACTTTTGAACATTAAACATAGTGGGAAAGTCTAAAGACTGTAGATACATGGGAAAGGAATAAAGAATTGGAGTTTTGATTACATTTTGAGTCCAAAATTTTATGTTTGACAACAGAGGGTGAAACCTTTATCACCACAGTCTTGCAAGTGACATTCTCAAGTATGCCAGTCAGAATTATAGGCAAAACTACTATTTTTGAGGCATCTGTAAAACGGTGGATATCATATATACATATGTAAAAGTAGATGAGTATGACAAGACCAAGTTATTCAGCTAGTGTTTGCCAGTTTATAATGCTTAGACTGTTCTTTTCTGGTCCCACAATGTGCTGACTATACATTCCTACTTTTTGTGTAGATAGGTAGAATAATTCAAAATTTATTATTCAGTTGTCAATACCTTTCCCTATATGCTATGCAGAATTGGCTTCAAGGAAATTAAAAGTAGTTTCATGAATGTGGAGTTCCTTGAGAACTCTGTATTCCTGGAAAGGTCAATATTTTCTAGAGTATGTCATCTTTTGGAGGTCACATTTAGAATCATGTTTAGGTTTTTCATGCAAAAATACTCTGATGTATCTATAGAATAAGCATAACTTCAAGGTCTTCATTTATGGACCAGATTTCTCCAATCCTTAAGTGAAGAAGAGTCTCCTTGTTCAAAAATATAGGCAGGGCACCCTCCATCTCTATCCAGGGAGTGACTATCATTAGTCAAAAATATAGGCTGGTCACCCTCCATCTCTGTCCAGGGAATGACTATCATTAGTCTTGGAAATAAATTATAAGAGAAAGCTAAAGACCAAATAACCCTCATTTCCCTGTGAAATGACTAGTGTGACCTGAACACTTGAACACTGTCAGACAACCTGTACAAGAAAATTAATTTAAGTCCAATCAAAAATATGAAATCTCCATAGTTTTACTAGTGAATCTGGAAATAGAACTCATGTATTTTAAGTTCATGCTAGGAACTGGTGACCAGTTCAATGCATTTACCTCTGTTACTGAAGGATGGTGTTGAATGTGAAATCATGCTTACAAAGAATTAATTCGATCATATAACACTGTAACTCAAACTTCTAGTCAAAGCTCCAAGCTGAGATAGCTAAACCCATCTTTTTCTTAGGTAAGTTATCAAAATAACAGTACTTTGTATAAAGTAATATACTCCACTGTGTCTAAAATATATAAAGGACTTTATTATGTTGAATTATATCAATATAAATTAACTAGCTAGATGATTGAGATATGTAAACATTAGCAAAATATTCCATTATTCATTCCATAATTTGATGAATTTTGGCAAATGTCTACACTCATTAACTACCACCATATTCGAAGTGTAGAATATGTATATCAATTAAAAATTCCATTATGTTACTTTGCAATAAGTTTCGGACTTTCATCATGCACTGCTGCATATAACTATTGTACATTTGTGTTTTTTTTCTAGAATTGTACATAAATACAATCATACCATATGTGTGCGTACACATGTACATATTTATTGATACAGTGTCTCACTATTGTAGCTTAGGCTAACCTCAAACTTGCTGTCCTTTTGCCATAGCCTCCTAAGCATTGGAATTACAAGGTTGTGTCACAGTGCACAGCTTTCTTGTATTGTCTGTTTTTCGTAAGTGTTGCATTCATCAATAGTTTATTCATCTTATTGCTAATATTATTCTATAATTTGTTCATTCAATCACCATTTTATGTTTGCTAGAGTTGTTTCCACTTTTCAGCTACTATGGTGACTGCTATTAAGTTTTGGTGGACGTGTATTTCCGTGTCACTTGATTATAGAATTGAAAGTAAATGGATGGATCAAAGAATGTCTAACATAAAAAACTATCAGTTGTCCAAAGTAATATATGCTTTTACAGAAGCACAAGAAATGTGAGATTTTCAGTTGCTCTTTATCCTAACCAACACTTGATACTTTTTCATTACTGCCCTTTTCATGCAAGCCTTGTTTTGTGGTGAGTTGTGATGTTTCATAGTGATTTTGCTTTATAGTTGTCTAACTAATTTTGCTTAGCATTTCTAACATGCTTCTCAGACCATTTTTATATTCGTTTTTTACACATTTATTCAACTCACATCCATTTTCTTATTATATTGTATTATTTTTATTAAAAGTTACTTGTAAATTTAACATGCAATTCTTTTACCAAATATGTACTTTAAAAATATTTCCTTATAATCCATGACATGTTTTCATTTTTTAAAATAGTGGCTTTTGAAGAGCAGATATTTTTAACTTAGGGAAGGCTCAATTTATTGTATTACATTTTCTTAATTAAAACATTTACATTTTATTACAGCAGCAGCACAATAAGCAATATATGCACTTGTAAAATTCCTTAACTTTTAAAACAATATATGCTGAGCTAAACAATCATTTATTTAAATCTCTCATTATGATCTGCATAATTAGGAAAAGATAATTGCATTGAATAGTTTATCATAATTGTGATCATTCTTGATATTCTAATAGAATATTCATGCCTTATAAGACAGTTGGTTCAGAATTATCTGTAGTTATATATTTGTGTGTGTATATATGTATATATATATATAATTTCTTTCTTTTCTTCAAGTTTAGTGTGACTTGTTTTGTTTATGTACTTTTAAGAATTGCCAGCTGAAGCACAGTGCCATGAGGCCTAACTTAACAGAGACAGTGAATTTTCAGTCTCAAATTATACTAATTTATAGTTAGATGGTATAATTCTATAAAAATTAAAGCCCTGTTGAAAAAACTACCTTCTGTTTAAAACTAGTGTCAGTGTATTAGTGGGGAAAAATCAGATTTCAGAATAAAATCTAATATAATTTTCAGAATATTTAGAAATTAATTGTTCTATCTTTACTGACTTTTTTAATTTGTATTTTTTTTTAACTCAACAGGGAGGCACTAATGGCAGCAATACTCAAGTACTTCCCATATCAAAGAAAAAAGATCTTGATTTTATGCACTCAAACACGCTTTCATAACTTTTCTAGAATGTAATATTTTCATTATACATCAGTATAATGAAAGCAAGAGCATTATTCAAAAATTATTTACCATTGCTGAAATGACTATCATCAAGCCAAAGTTGTTCTTTGTAGTCAAATCCATTAAAAAAACTCACCTCCCTCATTTTCACTATTACTCTTTCTGTGCACTATTTTAAAACAAATTGCAAAATTCAATGTTATCCTTTTAAATATCTTTTCTTATTCTATTTTTATCTTTTAAGTTTTATCCTCTTTATGATTTTTTTCAGTATTATCCTTGATCCTTTTTCCTTAATGCTATTGGAATTGTGTTGAATAAATTATCACTGCATTTATATGTGTTATTGCCAAGAACATTAATTTACTTGAGTACTCTTGGGTATTATCTATGATGACATGAACATGTTGGCTGTGAGCTAAGCTACTAATCTTTACTTCCAGCACAAATGGTAGAAACTGTCTCTTAATCCTGTTATACCTAGCACATTATGACCTAGAATAATACACTAACTCAAAAAAGAGTGATATTAAAACTTTCATCAGAAGTTTAATATACAGTAGCATGTACATAAATCCCAATGTAGAAACACACGAAACATGAAACACAAATCAATACAACCTTTCCAGAAGTGAGAAATTTCAAAATAATTGATTACAGTGATACTTAAGTCATGAAATTCTGGACAATAATTAAAACAATTATAAGAATAATAAATAAACTTAAAGAGAATGAATATAAACACCAGGTGCTCTGTGTTAACCCTTACCCCAAGATGGACTAAAGCCCATGGGATTATTTGTATAATTTTTAGAGGTCCAGTATAACTTGCCAATTGTGATTTTGAATATATACCTCTGCATAATTATTTTAGTGATTTATCTAGAAACTATTGAGTATATATTTTTTCTTTTGATATAAAATCTTTCTATGATATTCAGATTGGCTTCCAATTCATTTTGTAGCAAAGACTGGCTCTGAATTCAATACAGTCATGTCACAACTTTGTGAGTGCTTCTAATCAGGTTTTGAAAGTCCATCTAAATCAACATTTTACTATACTCATCAGAAGTGAGGTAACCCAAACTCAGAAAGACAAATATAGTATGTACTCACTCATAAGTGGATACTAGATGTAAAGCAAAGGATAACCAGACTGCAACTTACAACTCCAGGGAGGCTACCTAGTAAAGAGGACACTAAGAAAGACATAGGGATCGCCCAACAACAGAGAAATGGATGAGATCTACATGAGCAAACTGGACGTGGAGGGGGGTAATGGAGGGCAAGGGTTGGAGGAAAGAGAGCTTAGGGGAGTGGGAGGTCCCAGCTGGATCAGGAACAGAGAGGGAGAACAAGGAAAGAGAAACCATAAATGAAGACCCCATGGAAACAGGAAGAAGCAGAGTGCTAGAGAGGTCCCCAGAAGTCCACAAAGATACCTCCACAATAGACTACTGGCAATGGTCAAGAGAGTGCCTGAGCTGACCTACTCTGGTGATCTGATGGCCAAACACCCTAACTGTCATGATAGAACTCTCATCGAGTGACTGATGGAAGCAGATGCAGAGATCCACAGCCAGGCCCCAGGTGGAGCTCCAGGAGTCCAATTGGTGAGAGAGAGGAGGGATTATATGAGCAAGAGATATCAAGACCATGACTGGAAAAAGCACAGGGACAAATAGCTAAACTAGTGGAAACATGAACAATGAACCAATAGCTGAGGAGCTCCCATGGAACTGGATCAGGCCCTCTGGATAAGTGAGACAGTTGATTAGCATGAACTATTTAGGAGGCCCCCAGGCAGTGGGACTAGGACCTGTTCTTAGTGCATGAGCTGGCTTTCTGGAACCTAGGGCCTATACTGAGACATTTGGCTCAGCCTTGGTGTAGGGAGGAGGGGATTGGAACTGCCTCAACTGAATGTACCAGGCTCTGCTGACTCCCCATGGGATACCTTGCCTTGGAGGAGGTGGGAATGGGGGGAGAATTGGGGGGGAAGGCTAGGGGGTGAGAGGAGTGAGGACAGTGGAATCCTTGGCTGATATATACAATTAAATTAATTATAAAATAAAATAATAATAATAAAACCTTTTTCTTACTTCCCTCTATCCCATAGGTATAATATATAAAATATATAAGCATACGTAATCTATAATATTTAAAATAAAATATAAGTAGTGAATATGACAAAAATATATTACCTATATGCATGGTGATATTATTTATTGTTTTTCACAATCAATAATAATAGTACAATGATAAAAGAAAATGCAGCAGACAATATTATATTTCTAATATTGAACTATAAGTTACCTTTTTATGAATAAAATGGAGAATTGTATCTTATTGATAAATTAATATCTTATTGTTAAAATAATGTCTTAATTTAATTTTTTGTTTTTTGAAATTAAAAATATATTTACATCATTTCCTCCTTTTCTTTCTTCCTTCCCACCCTTCCCATGTACCCCCCTTATTCTCTCTCAAATTCATGGCCTCTATTTCTTTAATTATTGTTACATAGATATATGCCTATATATTTCTAAACATATAAACACAACCTGCTTAGTCCTTATAATGTTATTTGTATGTATATAATTTCAGGGCTGACCACTCAGTACTGGACAACCAATCTAGGGACACTTCCCTGGGGGAGATTATTTCTCCTATTATCAGCATTCCGTAATTCCTTGGTTGCCTATAGTTCTTTGTCTAGGGATGAACTCTTATAAGATTTCCCCTATCCATGGTAACATGTCTATAACAAAGACCATCATGGCACAGTGCAACTAAGGGTTGGATAGCGGTACTCATAACTTGGTGGTAACCAATAGCTCTCTAACTGGACTTAATATCTGTTCACCAAGAGGGAATCATGTCTGGAACTGAAATATAGTCTACTATCCAAGCCTAGTGAAGTCATGGATCTTAGAAGAGCAGCTACACCATTGCTTTAACTAAGCCAGTATAATTCCTAACTACATTCTAAATATTAATCCTCATATGTATATATAGGTGTAGATCTCACTCCTCATCAAAGAATGTCTCCTTACAACAGATAGCAACCATTACAGAAAACCACAACCAATCAAAATGCAAAGAACAAATGACTGTGCAGTGTCCAGCTCCAATTAATATATCTGAAAGTCAACTCCTGCACACAAGGCTCAGAGATCATAGTGGAAGAAGCCAGAGGAAGTGCATTGTGGGATTGTGTCTCCTAGAAATATTAGAAAGGCTACACCCAAGAAGGCTCATCAACATGGCTGCCTAAACAAGGTCTCATCGTTAAGTTAGTCACTTATATTTGTTGCTCTACTTTATTCTTGATGTTCTCATTTTCCTCCTGGAATGGTTTCCCATTACTAACTTACTTTAGTTGTTCTTCTAGTTCATGCTTGCTTGTAATAAAATAGTGTAATTTTCTTCCATCTAAGAATATCTTGATTTCTCAAAGAACAATTTTGCTGAATTCTAGATTGATAATTCTTTGTTTCCTGCAGTTAAATGCTATAGTGTCACTTCTTCCTTGTCTCACAATTTCTAAGGAGCAGCCATGTGAAGTGAATTGTTACTCCTGTATAGATAATATGATGATATATTGTTCTTCTAGACACTCTCAACATGCATACACACCTCCCACACATGTAAATTCAAAATATTGATTCTTCCAAATCAGAAGTATGAGAGGTCTTTCTATCTTCTAATGTCTTCTTCAAATTCTCTCTTCAGTGTTTTCCAGTTAGGTTTGTTTTGAGATAGTTAATCATCATCATTTTTTTTTCAATTGTGAATGAGATTGTTTCCCTGATTTCTTTTTTATTTGCTTATTATTTTATTATCTATTATTATTATTATTGGTTTTATAATAGAAATAAATATTTAAAAATAAAATTAGGTAGCTTTTACTGTATAGTGCACATAATCTTCATTTCCCAGCACTAAATCCTTTTTTGGGGGGGTTGTGCACCCTCTCTCCAGGTCTGCACTAAGTATCTGAAAGTAACTACCTTTTTTTCTTATTGAAAATATATTTCTTCCCATACAATATATTCTTTTTTCTTGGAAAATTACAATGCATCTTTTATTCCTTGACTAATAATTCATATTGCAATTTTACAGCCTGTAATTTGAGTATGGCTGTTATATTTGTTATGTATGCAGACACTTTGTTAAGCCAGGTATTCAGGACAATGCATGGGGACTGAGCTACACAGCCCTCATTGTAACTGATAGTCCCATGAACACTGCCTAGACAAAGCTCATGGATCTTTTATAACCAGGGTTGTTCTTTGGGGGGAAGTGGGGTCATTTTTCATACAAATATTAAAACGCTTCCAGCTTCAGGCATTGTTATAGCCCTGTTATGGTGTATGGTTTCTCTTCTATTTATTTATTTATCATTTATTTATTTATTTTTAAATTTTCTTTATTGAAAATCAATTCTTTTCTTATATAGTAGGTCCTGAGTATAGGTTCCCTCTCCCTCCACTACTCCCAGTTCCTCCCCATCTCCCTCCCCCTCTAGATCCACTCACTTTCTGTCTCTCACTAGAAAAGATTAGGCTTTAATAGGCACCAACCAAAACATGACAAAATAAAATATACTAAGATGAAGCAAAAACTATCACATCCAAGTTGGACATGGCAACCCAACAGGAAGAAAAGAATTCCAAGAGCAGGCACAAGAGTCAAAAGACTCACTTGTTCTCACAGTCAAGAGTCACATAAAAATACTAAGCTAATAGTTATAACACATACACAGAGGACCTAGTACAGATTCATGTAGGCCCTATACTCCCTGCTTCAATCTCTGTGAGCTCATATGCACTTTGCTTAGTTGAATCAGAGGGTCTTGTTCTCCCAGTATCCACTAGCCCTTCTGGCTCTTACAGTCTTTCTGCCTCCTCTTTCTTGGGATTCTCTGAGTTCCAAGAGGAGGGATTTGATGGGGACCTCCCATTTAGAATCTTTCCATATAATGTCTGGCTAAGGGTCTCTGCACCTGCTCCCATCTGCTGCCAGAGAAAGCCTCTCTGATGATGACTGGATAAGGCGCTGATCTATCAGTATAGCAGGTTGTCATTAGGAATAATTTTATTGTTTTTTTTGATCAGTTGTGTTTGGTTTTACCCTAAGTCTCTGGGTTATCTAGTCTCTGGTTCTTGGTTACACAAACAGTATCTGGTATAGGTTCTGCCTTATGGAGTGGGCCTAAGTCAGCTCAGACATTTCTAGGCTATTCCCACAAGTTCTGTTCAAGGTATACCACAGAGCCAAAGTAACAAAAAGAGAATTGTTTTGTCAAAACAAACAAACAACACATGGATCAATGTAGGAAAGAAAAATGCAGACATAAACCTTATATCCAAACATAAACTGCTATAGCCACCAGATTTTTCCCCAAAACTTTGAAATCATTCACTGGAGAAGAGTCAACCCCTTCAACAAATGGCATTAGAAAAATTAGGTATATGCACATAAAAGAATGAAACCAGATCCTTACTGCTCACCCTGCACAAATGTCAAGCCCAAATGGGAAAACAAAAACAAAAACAAAACAAAACAGAAAACTTAGTGTAAGACTTGTATGGTGATATTTTATTTGTGCTGAAATGTGATTTTATTTGTATGTTAATAAATAAAAGTGCTTGGGGGTCAGAGCTAATAAAGCCATTTAGCAGAAGTCTGGCAGTGGTAGCACAGACCCTTAATCTCAATCACATGACAGGCAGATCTCTGTGTGTTCAAGGACACCACCAGCATGGAGACACATGTCTTTAATCTCAATACCAACCATAGAGACCTGGAGGTCTGTATAGACAGGCAGTGACGAGGAGGCCATGTGGTTTGGTTTACAACCAATGAGAAGGCAGAATAGAAAGTCAATAAAAAGACAGATACACAGGAAGTAGGTCTCTTTCTGAGGGGAAGGACGACAGCGACAGCGACAGCGACAGCGAGGGGTAGGAAGGCGGTCTTGGTCTTAGCTCTTGGCGGCTACTCTAACCTCTTGGGCTTTTAAGTCTGCATTTGGCTCTGTGTTTCTTATTCAATAAAACCGTTCAGAGTTACATCTACAGACTTGAAACTCTAAAACTACTAGAGGAAAAGGTAGGAGCAATGCTTCAAGGTGCAAGAATTGGCAAGGACTTCCTGAATAAGACTATGGTCGTTTAGGAAACAGTGCTAACAATTGACAAAGTGGAGCATCATGAAATTAAAATGGTCTTTAACAGAAAAGAAACTGTTAATAGCCTGAATAGATAATCTACAGAGAGAATCTTTGCCAGCTATACATCTAACAGAGGAGTAATATATAGAGTAACATCTAGAGTACTAAAGTATACAAAGTATCTAGCGTATACAAAGAACTAAAACACACTAAACTAAAGAAAACAGACTATCCAATAAAAATGAGCTGTGAAACTAAATAATTTTCTAAAGAATAAATACAAATCACCAGTAAACAGTTTAGAGAAAGTTTTCCACTTCATAGCTACCAGAGAAAAGCAAATCAATGCTACCTTGTGGTTCTATTTCATTCTAGCTAGAATGGCTATCATTAAAAGAAACAAATGCAAAACTTCTGTGAGGATGTGGTGAAAGATGGTATTTCCTGTTGAAGGACAGGAAAGCTGGTACAGCCACTATGGAAATCAGTGTGTTGGTCCCTCAAAAATTAAAAAAAATAGAACTATCATGTGACTCAGCTATGCCTCTCCTGGCAATATATTCAAGGTGCTCCATATTCAATATCAGAAATACCTAAACTTTCATGTTTGTTGATATTCTATTCACAATAGCTAGGAAATAGAATCAGCCTACATGTGCATCAAGTGATCAACGGATAACAAAAATATAGTTAATATATACAACGTAATTCTTAAAACAGCAAAATAAAATGGAATTATGAAGTTTACAAGAAAATAGACGAAGTTAGAAAATATGTTGGATGAGGTAACATGCTTAGGTTAATTAAGGACATTTGCATGTTTATTAGTTTCATCCTTGTACATTAGCATGCCCATTGTTGTCATCCTTGCTCAGGTCATGTTTAGGCAGCCATGTTGGTAAGATATCTATATGTATCTTCTGACATTTCTAAGAGACACAATCTCACATCAAAGTTCCTGTTCCTGTGGTTCTTACAATCTTTCTACTCCCTCTTCCACTATGATCTTTGAGCTTTAGATCCAGGAGTTGTGTTGTAGATATATTAGTTGTGAATGAATGAGCTCTACAACTCTGTATTTTGATTGGCTGTAATTTTTTAGACTGGTCTCCATTTGTATCAAAGAGAACTTTTACCACTGAAAACATATACAAACAAGTAACATACAGAATGAGAAGATGGTGTTTATGTGTTTATGTTGACATATGTCAACAATCAAAGAAAAAGAAGCTATGAGCTTGAAAGATAGCAAGTGGGTACATGGAACCGGGTTTAGATGGAGGAACGGGAAGGGAAAAAGACAACTGATTATAATCTCAAAAATATTTTAAAAATAAATAACATATTGTAAGCTGATTAATTCACAAATCTAGAATTCACAAACAATGGATTTCAACTGTACTACCCTGCTTTGCAGTACTAAGGTACCATAATAACTGAGGTCAGATCATTAACTCCAGTGATGTCTTCTTAAGTCCTGACCAAACTCTAGAATGATCTTAATTTGTTACAAGAAACCTCAAAGAATCAGAAGTCATCATAATGAAATAGGTTTGGGGGGTGCCTTTCTTCAGAATTTCAGAGTGCCCTACCCACTTGGCAGCACAGGCAGCTGCTCTCAGTATTGATTTGGTGGACCTGCCCTCCTCCAGTCTATTTATTCTTGACAGAAGAAATACAGCCCACATGGTTCCTAAATATACTTCACATCCTTTTGGCCCAATTATATATTTTATTGCCTGTAATCAACCATTTTTAGTGTCTAAATAAAGAGGATTATGTTTGTATTATTAGGAAGTGTATGGACTCATCAGAGCTCTTTTTTTTTTGCAATAGACTAGTTAGTTTTACCCAACAACAGATTCCAGCATCTTGTGAGATGCTTTAATAGGGTTAAGGAATAGTTGTGCTTTTGCAGTCTGCCTCTTAAGAAAGGTCACTTTGAGATTTTCTTTGTGACTTTTCCTAGATATCGTATTTGTCAGTCATGTCACATTAGATTTTTTTCCAGTATTACGTTATGCATAACACTGTGAAGAGACTCATTCTCTCATGAAAATAGAGCTGTGCACCTTGTTAAAATCAGGTCAAATAAGTAAAAACCATTGTTGAAAGAGAACTTCTAAATGCAAGAAGCAAAGGCCAGAGAGGGCAGCCTTGATACTATTTTTGCTGGTTTTGAGCAAAATTGTCCAGAGGGCCAAGGTGGGGGGTCGTATCTATTAAAAATAATATTTGAGTTTATCTCTTCCCAGCTCAAGGAAAAAATGTGGAGCACATCATTTAAAGATAGCTTGCACTCAGAGCTTGAGTTTCTTGTACCAAAAGTCAAAGCCTCTCATTAAGCTAGACTCCAGAGGCCCACCACACCTTGGCCAAAAGAAGTAGTGCAGTGTGAAGACGTCCACAAACCTGAGGAAAACCATGGAATATTACTTTTCACATACATATTCCTTCCTGAAATATATAAACAATGACTATAATATTATATTTGGAATTTCAACATGATTTCATTGAGTTTTTTCTATCTCATTTCTTTTGAATAAAGTGTCACCTGTATTTATACACATTTCTTTTACTTTCAATATTAATGAGATAATTTTGAATTACTATATAGAAATTTCCCTTTAGATTCACTCCTCAATCCCTTCATATTCGCCTTTGACTTTTGTTTCCCATCAACTTGTTTTCATTTGGCTGAAAATGATGTTTTGACCATAACAAGATGCTGTTCTTTGTGCTTACCCTGTCTGATAGTCTACTGGCTCAGACATTAACCTGCCATCGTCAGTGTTTGCAGAGTTCGTGTTCTTTCTGTTTTCTCCTCAAGAAAAAGCATATGCATCAAGAC
Organism: Peromyscus eremicus; assembly: GCF_949786415.1. Lineage (NCBI taxonomy): Eukaryota > Metazoa > Chordata > Mammalia > Rodentia > Cricetidae > Peromyscus > Peromyscus eremicus. The sequence goes on along the minus strand of NC_081439.1, from coordinate 80,933,448 downwards.
TGCCTTATTCAATTGTTCTCTTAGAATGCTTCAGCTCATCCCTTCCTAGCTTTGACTTTGTTCTGAAACATTTTAGGCTCTCCTTTACAATTGTCAATAGCTCTTAAATGATGGTTCTCCTTTTTCCTGTAAACAACTTCAGTTTCCCAAGTCCTTTGAAGTCCCAATCGTTAAACAAAAAAAAAAAAAAAAGAACTCATAATTTATCTTAGTTTAGTTTAGCCATTCTTAGCAACCATCCAGAAATTGTCTTCCTTTTACCTCCAGGTTTCCCCCAAACAATACTATCCTTTTGTTACTGTACTTCCTTTTCCTACAGTCTATCTTTTGATCCCGCTAATGTAACTATTCTAGTCAAGGCTCTGGAGACTTTGAAATAACCAAATACAGCTTGGCTCAATTTTTTCCTTCCTCATTTAAACAATTTTTTTTCTTGGGTGATTATTTAGAGAATCGTAAAGTGTAAAAGGTTCTCAAACTTACTCTGGATTATGTCAGACTCCCAAGGAATATTAACTGAAAGAGTTGATTGGATGGTCTTCCAGAAGTGTTGTGTGTATATCTGTTGTGGTTGCAAATAATGCTCTGGGAGAAGCAGGAAAAAGAGACTGATTCCAACTTCTTAATAAAGTCAATGCTTTGTCCTGTAGATTGCTGTCTCCACTTCAAAAGTTGTCTTCATAGTATATTTCTGGTAAGTATATAGATATTTGCATTATTAAAATGAATGGACACTTTTGTAGGGATGGATTCAAGTTTTTTGCAGTGGTCTTAAAGTACATTTGTGCTATACCCTAATTACTGCTATAACAGTGTTGCAGCTAACATTTTTTTTTTTCAAGACAGGGTTTCTCTGTGTAGCCTTGGCTATCCTGGAACTTGTTCTTAAACCAGACTGGCCTCGAACTCACAGAGATCCACCTTCCTCTCTTCCTGAGTGCTGGGATTAAAGGTGTGTGCCAACACACCCCAGAGCTAACATTTTTAGACACTCAAATGCATTTGCATTTTATTGCTTATATGATTGTATATCTAGATTATGAATTTCTAAATTTGGACATGATACCAGGCTCTTTCTCTTTTTTAACTGCACAAAGTTTGATAACATAGGAAATATCTATATAATCACTACAAGTTTCGAGAAATAAATGTATATTTCCTCATACCTTTCTTCTTGCCTATCACCTAAGCACTAATTTGAAATTTGTGTTAATTAATTACCTTTCTTTTTCAAAAACATTTTACTGCATATATAAGTTCATATGCCTATCTCCACAATAGTGTTAGGTCTTCTGCTTTTCAATTGCATGCATATAGAATCATGCTTCGTGACTTGCTTCTGCATTACGTTTATTTGATTAATCCACAGTGATAGACCTGACTCCTCTATCTTAGAAACCATTTCTCCATTGGCTTTCTATTAATCCATGCCTCATCTTATTTACCATTTTTGTTTTCTTCTCCATTTTCCTGTCTAATTAGCATAGCTGTTCTCTGAGTTTTAGACCTCTGCTCCTGATTCATCTCAATTTCTACCATGCTATTTTTGTTATTTTTTAAATTTTCTGTTATCTTTTTTGTATATGACATCCAGACCTATACTTCTCTTCTCAGACTCTTTTCTGAGGCCTAGTCTACCATCCTCAAAAGTTTATGATTTATCTTGCTATGGCACTTAACTTACATTGAACACAAATAGCATTTATTGAATATATGTTTTATCCCAAATCCTGTGAGAATCCAGAGAAGAGTGGCATGATTGTGCATTTTAACCTGAAAAACAAACTTGAAGACCTACATAAGAGTTGGCATGAACGTATTTCATTCTCCTAAGTACACCCTAACTCTTCAATTTCCAATGCCCTTAGTATTATCATTGTCCTCTGCATTTATGTCAGCCAGTTATGTCAGCTTTCCCTGCTGGTCACCTTCCCCTGTGGTGTCTGATCTTTCCCCCTTGTTCCACATGAGGGCTGAATTATTAATTATGTATATTTTTACCATTGCATACAAATCTTCCTCTTTTTTATCTTTAATATTTGTCTTTAGTTTCTTTTCCCACTGGTAATGTCATAAAAGTTTCTTTTATTTCAAAATTATTTTGTAAGCTGTATTTATGTTGAAACTTTCTCATCACACCATGTATCATGGTTACTCACCAACTCAAAAATAATTCCAGTAGCTATCTGATCCCTGTTAAATAAGGTCTAAATTCTATAATATTACATGTAGAACCATCTTCAGTCTGTCCAAAAACTCTCCACTCAATAACATCCTGTGTGAAGCTTTGAAAGCTCAAATAAGCATTAGGCACATGATGCAAATCATTTCTTGTGGCTGAGAACTGTGGTGATTAGGAGGCAGATTTTCCATATAAAGGATATAGTTTGTGTCTAATCTTAAGCTGATTGTTGCTGTGTGGGACTTGCCATCTAATGGTTGCCAGATTTCTTTTTTCATTTTTTGAGAGAAGATAGAAACACAGTTTTTTATATGAAATCATCACATTTTTAGATGTTGGCAACTGCTAAAGACAAGCAGTTTAGTTAAAAGAACACATGAATAAGGTTTGCAAATTTATGAACTCTGTCTTACATAAATCCCAGCAAGGCTAATACAGCATTTGGCTTTTCACATCTATTCTGTATAATATGACTTCATCCATTCTCACTGCTTTTTTGAATCTACTATAGCCTATCTGTTTTGAGAAGCTTTTCCTTCCCAGAGAACTTCACTTTCTAAGGCACTTAGTTTCTATTTCAGGGGCTTGCCTTTTGAAAAGCCTCATAATGTTATGTTTATTCCTGTTCCTGTTTCTTTGAATATGTTATCATTTTACAGACAAAACATTCATTGTATAACCTTTGAAACCAAAAGGAAGTATATTGAGTGAGGTGCTCCAGACCTAGAAACATAAATGTCCCATGTTCTCTCTCGTTTGTGGATCCTAGCTTCAAATCTTCAGAAGTGAATATATAACCTGACGTAACCATAGAAACTAGGAAAATATAAAAAGAGACGAAGGGGCTGAGGAAGGAGGTCTAAAGAGGGGAGGAGCAGGATACAGGTGCTACAAAGGAAGAAATGGGGTGTGGATATTAATGGGGGGTCGGGAGCACAGTACAGAAGAGGGGGAGGGCAGAGGGACAAACAATATTAAATTGTTTGAAATAGGTATAAGGAATCATATTTTTATATTTACATAAAAATTCACATAACACATATAAGCGTGTGTATATACACATTTATATAGTTGAAAACAAGTTATGCCACTGAGGGAAAAAATGTTCCTCCCAGGAGTTATAGATGATCTAACAAAACCCAAGTACCAGGCATGAGAAACTTCCTTTTGAGTTGTTGGTTAAGGGACTCCGAGAAACTCCTTAACAATAGAGGCTATCTGCTCTTACCATTGGTTGGCTCTAACAACATGAAGGTAAGTCCATATTGCCCAAAACACCACACAACACACTTCAGACACACAGCACAGTGAAACCAAGGTCAGTCTGACCCAAAAGCCTCCTCCCTGAGTAATAGCTATCAGAGTAACAGAAGAAAAGAAAAGCAACTAGGTATGCAGAGGGCCTAGTCCGGTCCCATGCAAGTTCCACAGCTGTCGGTCTAAAGTTCATGATTTCCTAGGAGCATGGTTCAGTTGTCCCTGTGGATCTCCCCATCATGATCATGACCCCCTCTTGCTCATATAATCCTTCTTTCCTCTCTTCAACTGGACTCCTGGAACTTGGCTTGGTGCTTGGCTGTGGATCTCTGCATCTGCTTCCATCAGTTACTGGATGAAGGCTCTATGATGACAGTTAGGGTAGTCACCAACCTGATTACTGGGGTAGGCACCAGGGGGAGGGGCTTGGTCCTGCCTCAGGTGAATGTACCAGGCTTTGTGGAGTCCCCATGGGAGGCCTTAACCTTTTGGTGGAGGGGATGAGAGGTTTTAGGAGGAGGGATGAGAGAGGGATCAGTGGTTGTTATGTAAAATGAATAAAAAAGGAAAAAAAAAGAAAAGCAATCACTAGTCTGACTAAACTGTGATGAACCACAACAATGATCCCAATGAATAAGTACCCAAAATAGCTGTCTAATCCCATGCCCATCCAAATAACACTGTACAAACTCAGCAGGTTACATTTATACATTTATCAAACACAAACACACCAACAACAATCATTAAAGAAACAGAGGGTGTGAATTTGAGAAGGGGAAGGAGGGGAAGATGATACCGAAGGGACTGGAGGGAATAATGGGAGGGAATGAAATACTGTAATTATATTTTGACTAAAAAATTAAGTAAAATAAAAAAGTATACAAGTTAAAAAATTGTGATTGATATATTGTGCACCCCAATAAATTTATCTGGGGGTCAGAGAACAGAACAGCCACAATATTAAACATAGAGGTTAGGCAGTGGTAGCACATGCCTTTAATCCTAGCGTTCCGGAGGCAGAGATCCATCTGGATCATCTCTGTGAGTTCAAAGCCACACTGGAAACAGCCAGGCATGGTGACTCACACCTTTAATCCCAGGAAGTGATGGCAGAAAGCAGAAAGGTATATAAGGCATGAGGACCGGGAACTAGAGTCCTTGTTAAGCTTTTAGGCTTTTAGCAGCAGTTCAGTTGAGATTCATTTAGATGAGGAAATAGAGGCTTCCAGTCTGAGGAAACAGGATCAGCTGAGGAACTGGTGAGGTGAGGTTAGCTGTGGCTTGTTTTGCTTCTCTAATCTTTCAGCGTTCACCCCAATACCTGGCTCCCGGTTTGTTTTTATTAATAAGACCTTCTAACAGTTTGTGCTACAAACAATAAAGTTTTATTGTCCTAATACTAACTAAAAAATCCTGTTACCAGCTTTGTGTTTTCTTGTAGGCATTTGTGGAAGCTCTATCTTTTCATGTATTTATAAATTATTAGAGTTTTCCAGAGAAACTATCTTCCTCTGTCTTGCTCTTTTCCTCTCTCTTTACATATCCATATCTGCATTGATGTAGGTTTATATATATATATATATATATATATAAATATATATTTATAGACATATATTGGTATAGCTGTAGATACATGGAAATAACTTTATTATGATGAATTAGATCTCTGATTATAGAGGGTGAGGGGTTCTATATTTGCTGACTTTAAATTTAATAGAAAAAATCCTATTATTTTTCCAAACAAGCTCAGAATCTTGAAAACCAGTGAGTTGGTACAGTTTTAATCCAAGTTTGAATATAAAACTCTAGGACCATCTTCACAGGTTGGAACTACTCACAGTCAGCTGGGCCTTCCCACTTCAATCATTGATCAAGAACATGTCCTACAGATTTGCCTAGAAACAATTTAAGGAACTATTTTCTCAAATGAGTTTCCTTCTTCACAGATTGTGCCAAGTTGACAAAAAACTAACCATCACAATATAGAACAACTTTTTTTCAAACAATTCAATAAGGAAGAAACATTCATGAAAATTATTTTCCCTTTTCTGTGACTATTTACTTTGTATAGCTGATATTTATATGTAACTTTATATTATCCATTCTGTGCTCCTTTTGCCTCTAAGAAGTATTTCAGTAAGTCATACTTCTTTATCTGTTGGTGTGATAGAATTCTTTGTTTGTTTGTTTTTGTTTTTGTTTTGTTTTGTTTTGTTTTTTTGAGACAGGGTTTCTCTGTGTAGTTTTGGTGCCTGTCCTGGATCTTGCTCTGCAGACCAGGCTGGCCTCGAACTCACAGAGATCCACCCATCTCTGCCTCCTGAGTGCTGAGATTAAAGGCGTGCAACACCACTGCCTGGCTTTTTTTTATAAATTCTAATGCATATGTATTTCTTTCAGTACTAGGGACTGAATGTAGGGTTTCACTCACACTAGATAAGCACATTACCACTCAATTACAGCTACAGCACTCTTTATGTTTTTTTGTCGGTGTTTTAAATGTTATATCCATTAAATCAATGCCAAATTCAGTGCCACAAAGATCTACCCAAAGTATAGGTCTTTTAAAAATTAAAAAAATAACTTATTTAAGTTGTTTCCATACAATATATTTTGATCATATGCTTTCCTCTTCCCCAACTCCTCTCAGACCACCCTACTACCCAACTTTATGTTCTCTCTCTCTCTCAAAAAAGAAAGAAGAAACCCCAAATAAACTGAAAATCAAAACAAACTAAAAATAAAAATAAGACAAAAACATCAAAACAAAACATAAAACAAACAAACATGGAGTCCATTTTGTGTTGACCAACTACTCTTGGGCATGGGAATGTGGTTGATATGCCCAGTGACAGTCCATTGGATTTTCCCTTTCCCTGCAGACATCAATTGCAAACGGCTTTTTGGTTAGGGTTGGTACTTTGTGTCTACTTACCCTTCCTAGTGTTAGGATTTTGTCTGTTTGAACCAGTGTAGGTATTGTGCATGCTGTAATAGTCTCTGTGAGTTCATATGCGTATCAGTCTTGTCATGTCTGGATAAAGTTATTTCTTTAGAACACCACTTCTGCCTCTCAGAATTTTTCTACATCCTCTTTCATAGATCAGTGAGCCTCGAGGGGGAAGGTTTGATAAAGACATTTCATTTAAGATAAAGTGTTCCAAAGTCTATCACTCTTTGCATATTGTCCAGTTGTGGGTTTTTGTGTTAATAGCACACACTGCCAGAAGAATCTTTTCTGATGAATGTTGAGTAGTGTTCTAATCTATGGGTATCATATTTTGTTGTTATGCTACTTTAGCTGAATGATAGTAGTAGGTTTTCCCTAGCACCCATAACATACATAGTCTCAGGTTCTTGGCTACTTTAGCAGTGTCAGATAAGGGGTCCAGAGTGAATCTTAAATCCAATCGAAAGTGGTTAGTTACTGAGCATAATATTTGTGCCATTATTATACCAATATATCTTGCAGGCAAGATGTTGTAGGTTTACAGATTTTGTAGCTGGGTGATATTATTACTTTTCTGCTCCAGCAGCATGCAAAGTACCTCCCAACACCAGAACATTAGTCACAATGAGTGAAGCTTCCAGTTTGACACCAGCTCCATTTCTTCATGTTTGATGACATAAGTAAGTGGTGTCTTTAGCAATAAGGTCTTATCATCATGTTATAAAGAGAAACAAATAACCTTGGCACTTTCCATATTGCCTGTGATGATTAAACAGAAGCTCACTCACTAGTAAGGCTGACACAGAAAGATGCCTGAGTGTTTGTTGGTCTGTCTGCATCTGAGCAGCTTTTGCTATGTTTACTGGCAGAATGAGATAACACTTCTATCTGATACAAAAAGAACTTCTAAAATATTGCTTGTATCTATTTAATTTCTGTAACTTTGACACATCTACAAAGATGGCCTCAGTAGTCATATATTTCCTCTATAGAGGAAGAACATGCAGATTGTTGGCTGATCTGTGCGTTTCTAAGGTGCCTGTCACTAAGGCTTTTGACAGATGTCAGAGTGAAAAACTCAAAGTGACCTTGATATGTTACTAACAAAAATATCTTACTAGAAAAAAGGAAAAGAAAACAGACATGAACTGTCACAGGAGACCAAAAGAACAAAAAATAACAATGCAGTGTGTGGTGGCAAATGCCTATAATCCTAGCACTCAGGAGGCAGGAGGCAGCAGGATTATCACCAGTGAAGCTAGTCCGGGCTACATAGTGAGTTCAAGGTTGGCCTGGGTTAGAGAGGGAGACCCTGTATAAACAAAGACACAGACAAGTAAGCAAAATGGAGGTATCTTTCCAACCCAGCAACTTACTAAAAACAGAGTTGAAAAGATTGATGTATCCCACACATCAAAGAAGAGGTTATGAGTCACAGTGATCTGAAAGCTAAGTGTAATCAACCAGTGCTTTCCTATAGTGAAACTTATCAAACTATGGTAAATGTGAGAAGTAATTCTCCTCCTGAATTTGAAATCTATTATTATCAACATTAATATTTGTTTTCCATTGACGAAATATTTTCATATACAGTTTGTCCTAACAACATTACAAATTATTTATGATTACATCTTAACCTAACAGAAAAACAGCACATTCAGAAAACATTAGTGAGATACCTGAGCACATACAGAAGTTCCAAGTTTTTAAACTCAAGTTTGCTTTTTTCTTTACTTTAAATTTTAGGTGGCTCTTGATATATCATATTTCCCCCTCAGAAGAAAATACAGACGGAGATGACTTGTGTAGAAAACACTTTAAAATAATTTTTTAAAAATTACTTGAATCATTTTCCAAATAATTATCTGCCCTAGTGAATGTAATAGAAACAGGCAACTTTACTAATTCAATTAATCACTAACATTTAAATTTGGTGCCTGTGTTTAACGCGATGATTCCCAACTTAGTCACTCCATAGAAATAGATATGATCATATGATAGTCAAGGGAATTGTGGCCTAGAGCTTTTAGAAGTAGAGTCAACGGACAAGGAAATTTGGGGATTTCTTAATCAACAAGAGACAAAAAGAGATCTCAATTATTCACTCATTAATTATCAGTTTTGAAAAATGTGCCAGTCACTGTGACACATGTAGCGGACATGAAGACAAGTATTTTGCTAGAGTAGTACCAATGTACAGAATATTAGTATATAAATATGGTGATAAGTGTACGGATTTCAGGAATACTGAAGGCTTAAGGAGTTAATCTATGGATGACAGAGAAAGTGGTTTTTTAAAGCTGGTTTGAAACCAGAATGAAATCTTACATGCTTAAAATGAAGCAAGGGGGATTTCAGTTAAACTTCAGGGAGGACTTTCAAATATTAGCTTAAGAACTTTAATGCCCCATTAAAAGAGGTAGAATATTTTTTAACCTCTGAGGAATTGAAAGGTAAGAGATAATCTTTCAAAAGGCAAGAGACGGTACCACGTGGTCCCTTAAGCAAGGCATCTGTGGCTCTGGTGTTTTTCTGATAAATGGAGGGCTGATACCGCATGCCTGGAGATTTGCAGAATCAGGCTGCAGACATTATGGAAATCATGCAGTGTACCTAAAAGCAATTCAATAAAAATGTTTCTATTCTCTTTATGCCTGGTTTTTATGCGAATCTGTGTTTGAGGAGAAATTAAGTGTGTTTGTCGTAAGCAGATGTTCATGTGCTCTCAGCTAAGTAATAATGGGAAACTGTAGAAGGAGGTGGTGCTGGGAATGAGACATTGGGACTGAGCAATATGGATGATGCCAAGAAGAAAAGGAGGGTTGCTGCCTCCTGGTGAATTTCTTTTGAAAAATATGTGATTGTGTTGGAAAAACTGAGATAACAAATCTGAGAGAATGCATCAAAGCAGGGGCTTAGAGGGATAACTCTCGGCTGAGGATCTGGAGCCTTTTTCAGAGGATCTTGGTATCAAGGCTCAGCCTGCTTCAGAGGGAGTGGATTTCCTAGACTTATTAAAGATCTAAGAGGCAACATAATGCAATGCTTAGAACTATAGAACCTGGAACAGAAAGCCTTGGTTTCAGTGTTTATTCTTATGGAACAATTGTGCCATCTTCGACAAGACTTTTAAACTGCCTGATTCTTATTTCTTTTATCAGCGAAATAGAGATAATGATCATATACCTGCATCTACTTGTAGGATTATTTGAAGATTAAATGAATGAATTCACCTACCATGAACATGCTAGGTGTCATTTCAGGATAAGACCAGCTCTTTTCAGCTTTCAAAGTCCTTCCTCAGAACCTGGGGAAAAGGACCAGGCTACTTAAATTAACCACATTTGACAAATGAGGCTATAGGATCCAAGGGGCTGAGTAGGTTGCTCCAGGTCATACAGGGCCAAGACCTGAACCAAGCCTTCATGCCTCATCTAGCATTCTTTCCACTTGATCACACCTGTCATTTGGTCTACATTTCTTCTCAGTGCTTTCTTGGAAAATAGAAAAGTGAATGTGTTTGCCTATAACCATTTCCTGTTGCTGAGCCAAATTTTCTCCTGTTTCAGTAGCTTAAAACAGTGCATAATTACTATGTCAAAATTCTTGTGATTCTCCAGTCTAAGTACAGATTAGTGGAACTTTTCTCAAGATCTCATAGGGTTCCAGTCAAGGAGTCAGCAAGTTGGAGTTCTCATTTTCAGGCTTGGTTAGGAGATCCTGCTCCTAGTTTCTTCAAATTATTGGCATAATGTAATGCATTGTGGCTGTATGATTCCTGGTGGCTTTCTTCTTTAGAGACTATAATGGCTAGCGTTAAGGGCAGTCCTAGCCCCTCTTTTAGACAGCTCATCTTTTTCAGCCAGGTCTTAATCAGAAAATTTCCCTTTGATTAATTAAAATCAATTAGCAACTTAATCACATGTTAAAATTCTTTTCACCTTTGCCTTTTTCTATAGCAGAATCATAAGAGTGGTACCCTGTAAACTCTGCATATAAGTTTACCTCCACTGGAGGAGATGATATTCCATAAGTCTGTCCATCACAAGGCTGTTTTTTTTTTTCTTCAAACTATGGCTTCTAATACAGTTTGAAGGTGGTCAGGTGATGATAAAATTAAAAGTCAGGACTTGAGTCAGAGTTGGTAAGAACAAACAATTCTATGTTTAGGAAGACAGACAAAGGACATTATGTATTGAATCTATATGTTACAATAGATCTTCCTATAGATGCACTCTTACTTAGGATGGCTTATTCTGTTCTACCATTGCATTCATGAATAACCCTTCCAGCATTTGGCATTCAGGAATATAACAATTAAGATATGAACAAAAGTATTATCACTTTCTTTAGACATGCTAGTCAAGGATGTGATTTCTTGGTTGGTTTCCCTATAATCAGAGTTAAAGGATAAATATCTGAGTTTTCATAGGATTAATCCTCAAATATTCTTTTGCACCCCATCACTTAGCAGTCCTTTTCATCTCAGAACTCCATTACAAAGACGTCACTCTTTAATTTCATCTTCTGGTAACATTTCCTTGTACTGTGTATTTATTTGAAAGTTTTAAAATGTGGTAGTTATGAACACATATGCTGATTGATAAATAATAAATAAAGAACATTTGGCATAGACATTATAATCCTTGAAAAGCTGCTTTAAGAATACCAAGACTGTGCTGTGATGGCTATTCCCTTTCTTTTCTTTGTCTACTTGTAGATTTTTCTGATTTACAGGTCAACATCCCGTGTCTTGAATGAATGTAGTCTGCCAAATCATGGAGGTTGACTGTGGGAAATCATGTCCAAACTGGGTTTAGATAATTAAACAATGAAAATAAAAGATGGGCTACCAAACTTCTCATACAAAATTTCAAGAAAAAGTTTAGCCTTCAATTCCTTCCCAAACACGAGCTGCTTCTCAGGAGTCTAAATACACAAAAAAGTAGTTTAAAACTTTGGTATATATTATAACAGATATATAAAATACATAAATAAAAGGCATAGTGGCCTTGCTAAAGCTATTTGCTTACATAAAGCAACAGCAGGTCCTGTATCTTTGTATTTGAAATAAGCCTTTGAAATACATAAAAGAAAAATAATGAATGCTTCTAGGCTTGAGGATAGAGCCTAGATGTAGTATGTGTGAGCCAGGAGTCTGGCTCATCTCTATCCATTACCTGGGCTTTCATACAATATATTTCAAACTAGCTTTTCATGAGTACATATTTACTGACTATTGATTCATGGCTATGGATGGAATAGGCCCATATATAAATATATTGCTGCTTATAGAGTCAATAAAATATACTTTGCATATCCATGCAATACTATTTCACAAAGCAAGTAGATACTGCAACTATGAATGAAACATAAGTTTATTTATAAGTGTTGCTGAATTTATTTTAGCTTCTTTTTATGCATTTAAAAACAACATATCATAAAAAGATGACTCTGTAGCATGTGCGTGCACGTGTATGTGTGTGTGTATGTGTGTGTGTGTGTGTGTGTGTGTGTGTGAGAGAGAGAGAGAGAGAGAGAGAGAGAGAGAGAGAGAGAGAGAGAGAGAGTAGAATTCTTTATATGCTTCAAAGACAGCCACATGTTTTAAAAGATAGGGATCCAGTACTCTAAGCACCTGTTTGAGAAAGAAGCTTTGTCTTTGTCTGTGTCTATCCCATCCTCTCAGCAACTTCAAAGAGGCTGCATATAATTACCTTTTCCCTTCCTTTAGTGAATAAAGCATATTTTCCTTAGACGCTGATGTGAAAGACATGATAGTGCTTCTAATAGTAACAATAATGCCCCCTTAAATAACACCTTTTATCTGATGCTTTTGAAATTCTATAGGGTAGGATTGTATTGTTTCTGGGAAGAGAAATGCCCAGCTCAGGTATGTTTAATTGGGGATAAAATTCAGGTCTCTAGTCTCACAAACATAACTTCTCCCTCATAAGGTCCAAATGCCTATTTCAGTGACTGGTAGGGCTAAGAAACTTCTGACTTGGTCCTAGAGTTTTTTAAATTAAAAAAATTAAAATATAATTATATTCCCCTTCCCTTTCCTCTCTCCAGTCACTCTCAAGACCTACAACTCCCTCTTAAATTCCTGGCCTCTTTTTCAGTTGTTGATGTTTTACACACACACACACACACACACACACACACACACACACACCCCTAAACGCTACACACATACACACACACCTACACACTACACACACACACACCTACACACTACACACACACACACCTACACACTACACACGCACCCCTACACACTATACACACACACACACACACACACACATATGTACCTACACACTACACACACACATACACACATACATACCGTGGAGTCTGTTTAGAGTTACTTGTGTGTAACTTCAGCGCTGACCACTTGGTGATGGATAACCAATTAAAGGGCTCATCCTTGGGAAAGAATATTTCTCCTACTCTCAGTATTCCTTAGCTCCAAGTATTTCTCTTTCTAGACCTGGGGAACAAGACAATTAATCTTCTTCCTTGTTAGCTTGTCTATCGGTGTTGACGTTCTTCAGGTCTTGTTTTGGCAGCCATATTGCTGAGGTACTGTGGGTCCAGTTTTCCTTTCATTTCTAGGAGATAAAATCTCACAGCAGATTTCCTGGTCCTCTGGCTCTTAAAATCTTTGTGCCCCCTCTTCCACAATGTTTCTTGAGCTTTAGGTGCATGAGTTGTGTTGTAGATGTATCCATTGTGTCTGGGCACAACACAGTCAGTTGTTCTCTACATTTTGAGCAGTTGTGATTTTCTGTAATGGTTTCTGTTTGGTACAAAAAGAACATTCTTTGATGAGCTACACTTATCTACAGCTTTGAGAGAAGGCTTGGCAGTCTTGACTGTAACCGTTTGGATGACTTTCCAGGCTGTCATGCATTTGAATGTCTAGTAAATTCTTCTGTATCCAGCATAGCTGAGGAAATAGTTTATCAATCAGCTTATAAAATACTATGTTTATTTTTTAAATAGAAATTAGAATATCATAAAAACACAAACAACGTGAAAGGTAGTACAAAGAAAATCCCTTTCTGCAATGATTCAGGAGGCATTTTAAACCATGAAGTCAGCAGTATGAACAATGCTGAACACTACTGCATGTGATTGGCTATGCTGGGGCATTTAGGTAAAGACAGCACAAGATGCATTGCAGGTTTCATACATCTATATATATTCATATAACTATGTCTCAGAAGTGGAGGGTGGTACTTTAAAAGAACTCAGACAGAGTCCTTAAGAGTCAGGATTGAGAGCTTCCAGGGTACTTTTTATGCTTTGAACCTCTTGAGATGTGAACAATGTAGAAAAGCCCCAAGATAGTTTGAATGTTTGCTCTAAAGTTCATGTTGACATTCAATTGCTGCTGCTGCTAGAAACAGGAAGTAAGATGTTTAAGAACTGAATTAGTCACAAGGGCTGCACTCTCAGGAATGCATCAATGTCCTTGTTATTATTAACAGAATGGGCTAGTTATTGTGGGAGTGGCTTTGTCATCAAAGTGCATTATATCATGCCCATGCTCTTGTGTTCCTGCCCTCTTTCTGTTGCATGGTCTCCTTCCATTGTGACATGTAGCAAGAAAGCCCCCTCAAGATGTGGTCTTTTGATCTTGGATTTCACAGCCCCCAGAACTGTGAGCTGAATAAGCTGCTATTGTTTATAATTTACATGGGGTGAGATATCCTGTTGCAGTAGCCAGAAATTTTCTAAAACAAGAAGGTTACGTTGGTAAGCAATAGTTGTTAACAACTTGTTTAAAAGTCTCCAATTTATTAGAATAGTGCCCTTTATTTAAAGATTCCCCCTCTGTTCCCCTTCTCCCCATAGCTTTGGTCCATTATTTTTCCAAATCTTAATACATATCATTCAGCAAAGGCCAAACACCTTCTTTACTGTGTTATTCTCATCTCTATCAAAATTGGAATTAGATCTCCTAAAGGTCGAGGGACAAAAATCTGTTGAATTTAAATAGGCATTGAGCAATTTAGGCCATGAATGTAACACTTAAAGTAATTTGGTCCAGACAGAAAACACCTGTCCATGTTGTGAATCCAGATGGGGGAAGATGGCAATCTCAGGAGAGACTTAGAAGTGCCCCCACAATAAGGGTGAAGAAGATCAATTATTTCAGAGGCCAAATCTTTTGAAATAGATTGTCTGAGGAGTCAAACTTTGAGAAAGGCTTAAGGTCTACCTTGGTTTGCTTTAAAATGTTTCGCCCTGGATACTTCAGAATCTCATTTCCACTTTTGTTATTCCCTTCATCTCTCTCTTGCTTGAATGGAAATAAAGGAGATACATTTATTACATCAAATATATTAAATTTTCAACCTCAGAAAGTAAATCCGTTTGAAGTATGTTTTCCCAAATGACTGTAGCTACTTGTGAGACACACCAAGGGGAGGCTGGGCCATTGGAAAAGAAAACTGGAGAATGAAAGAAGCCTTAGCTAGAAGCTGGGCCCAGTCTTTCTAAGCAACCAGAACTTTCAGTGATGCCCTCAGTTATCCAGGGAGGTTTTGGAGTGCAAGCATTAATCCCTTGGGTGACAGAGATCAGCTGCCTATTGATTTGAAGGAAGGAGTAAAGTGGAAGAGTTAAAGGGGGTGCAAGTTCTTGTTTCGTCTTGAGTTTTGTCATTGTGCAATTTTCTGAGAACATCAAGGAGATATAAATGAAAAACATCACTCACAATATCACTTCATAACCAATTACTTTTTGTGTATGTATTACATTCACACAAAGTTTTAAACATAATGGTGATGCTCTTATGTGTTTTCATTTCCACGTGACACTATATTCATAATGAGCTGTTTATTTAGCTCCTCATTGCAATTTCTAGTGACTCTACAATATTTCTTAAGGCAGTTCGATCATAGCTTTGCTCGTTTTTTTATGCCTCATTTAGGTTGTTTTTAAAATTTTTCCTATTATAAACAATGTGCTGAACATCTTGTTACATATAGTTTGTAACCTTTTGAATTAGTTCCTCAGCATGAATTTCTGGCAGTGTGATTGCTGGGTGAAACAGTATAAACATTTTAATTTTTCTTGAAAAATAGTGCCAAATGATTTTCAATAACATTGAAATAATTGACTAATATTACCACAATCTTGCCAAAAACTAGAAGGAATCGAAATTAGATTAGTAAAAAAAAGTGGCATTTCATTAGTTTTATGTTAACTTTTCTGATTACTTCCACACTAAAAAATGTTTCTTACTTTCATGATTTCCTATGTAAAGTACCTCCTCAGTGCTCCCCATTTGCTGTTTAACTATGATTGCTTGCAAGTTTTTATTAAAAATAGGCTGTCCTCTCAAAGATAGGGAACCCCACAGAAGAGGTGGGGGAAAGAATGTAAGAATTAGAGGAGATGGAGTACACCATGGGAACCTGGCCCCCATAATCAACTAAGAAGGGCTCACATGGGCTCTATGAGACTGATGGGGCAAGCACAAGGCCTGCATGGATCTATGTCATGTCATTTACATATATATTATGGCTGTTAAATTGGTATTTTTGTGGGACCTCTAACAGCAGGTGTTGTCTCTGACTTTTGTGCTTACTCTTGGGACTCTTTTCCTCCTGTTGTGTTGCCTTGTCTTACTGCATTTTATTTTGTCCTGTTTGTTTGATCTCTTGTAGGCCTGCTCTTTTATGAAGAGGAAACGGAGGGGGAATGGATCTGTTGGGGAGAGGAGGTATATATATGGTAGCTGGGAGGAGTGGAGGGAGGGAAAACTGCCTGGGAGGTAATGTGTGACAGAAGAAAATATTTTCAATAAAACATTGACTAATTTGTCTATGGCCATAGAACTGTAAACATATTAGATTTCATCTAATATTTGAATAATTTTATAATATAGGAGCTCTTTCCCTGCAGTATTTACAGAAGGTTCTATCATACTTGGATACTTTCTTAAACATAAGGGTGATTCTTGGGTGTAGCTTTTGTATTTTAAGGTATAGACGCTTGGTTCAATACTTAAAAAGAATATCCTGAAAGCAAAAGCACACAAGGTTTTAAAATTGTTGAAATCAGTTTCAAATCTGGGACAGTACTTGGTGAGTTTTCTTAGGCTTGAAATCTTTTCAATTGTGTATTTTTCTTTTTACTGCCAAAAGAGTATTAATTTTGTGGGCCTTCATTTGATGAACAATAAAAATGAATTTCAACGGGCAGCAGTTTTGAAATCATGGCATTTTCCTTTGTATGCAAAAATTACAATTGCTGTGCAGCTCATCTTCCATTCTCTAAACCAGTGAGTGACCTTAAGTTGGACTTATTGTATAAGGGGAATCATGCAACATGATTGTCAAGTCTATTTCTCTTTCCAGCAAATCCTGAAGGAAACATGGTCTTTGCAATTTTTATTGCATTTCTAACAATTTCATGTTCTCACTAGAACTTGGCCTATTTCCAGAAAGGAAGAAAACAAAAGTTTCCAGCTGCAACGTGCTTGGTCATGTCCCTAACACCTTTAGGACTATAGTTGCTGAAGGAGTTTGCCAAAGTTTCCCATCCCTTGTTGGGCCATGTCATTCAGTTTGTTAGCTCTTAGCAGATATGTTCTTCCCATTTTTACTTGTTCTGAACTTTTTGATCATGAGGAAAATAAATTAAGAAAGATTTCTAAGGGGAAGAACTGCTGTTGGCAGATGATGAAAAAAAAAAAACAACTGTGTCAGGAGAAGGGATAGATGGATTTAAGAGCAGTTCATTAGATAAACCCTAGCACTTGATAATCACCATTGCAAAAACACTAGCATGTTTTGCTTCACTATCAAACTTTCTTTAAAATATAATGGACTTATATATGAAACAAATTTACTTTTCTTACATAGCCTACAGAACAACTGCAATTTCTACCTATGTAGGCTTCTTATGTTCCATAAATTCTATATAATAAATGTTTATTGTTTTCCTGACACATTTATCTTACCATCATCTTTTCCATAATTTATATTTTGGTCACCTCTCTCTCTTAAAATGATTAAATCCCCCATCATGCTGTTCTCATGTCTCTTGACTCAGATTTGTCTGTCTAGTTTAGTAAACTCTACTGAAATCTGTGCATGTGTATGTATGTATGTATGTATGTATGTATGTACATATGTATCATCACTTCTTGTCTTTTCCTCAACAGTTTCAAGGCACTTAACCTCACCCTATTCTTAACTAAGCTTGTAATATTCTGCAGACCTTTTCCAGAGCTCTTCATCTCATTCTAGGCAATCTAAAGGCAAACCAAAAACCATAACAACATCTCTGAGTTCTTCCAGTCTCTGGCATTCTAGAGTCAATTATCAAATTTTACTAATTCTATTTTCTTTTTCTTTTTTTTTAAATTAAGGCATTTTTTATTCATTTTACATACCAATCACAGATCTCCCTCTCCTCTTTTCTCCCACTCCTCCTGCCTTCCCTTCCCAACCCTCCCCCATTTCCTCAGCCAACAAGGCAAGGTCTCCCATTGGGAGTCTGCAGAGCCTGGTACATTCAGTAGAGTCAGGTCCAAGTAGTTTTAAAACCCCTTTTGATGTCACTCTCCTAACTCATATCTTTGTAATCTCTTACTTAGGATTTTGCTGAGGCTTCACAATACATTCTCATCCCGTCTTTTCCTCTGTTGCATTTAAATCAGTATGGATCTTCTAAAACACAAATTGAATGCTTCCTTGCTTAAACATTTTTGTAGACTTTATTATCTTTGGCATGATTTAAAGATCTGATTTTTGTCTTATTTTGGCCTCATATTCTGCTAAACCCATATACATTGTCTCTGCACCAGTCACAATTACTTTATTTGCTTCAAGTCCACCTTCAAATCTTGCATTTTCATGTCTTATTTCTCTCCTGGACTAGCTATCTGACATTCAGGTAGCCTTTAAATTTAGCTCAAAGGTCATCTGCTCTGCAAAACAGTTTTTCTTAAATTTCTCCTAATCATCATCTTCTACAAAGCTAGGGTTTTCCTTTTATTTTTGTAGCAGATTAGTGCTAACTTGATTATAGTATACATCCCAAAGTACCAAATAATATTTTCTATTTTCTTGATTACCCCTGTAAGCTCTCTCCATCTCCCTCCCTGCTATTTTTGCCTGTCTGTCTCTGTCTGTCTGTCTGTCTCTGTTTCTTTCTCTGTTTGTGTATATGTGCGAGTGTACGCATGTGCCATGATGTACGTGTGAAGGCCAGAGGAAGAGTACAATGTGCAGGAGTCAATTTTTTCCTTCCATCACGTGGGTCCCAGGGATTGAACTCAGGTTGTCAGTTTTGTGCACAAGCATCTTACCCACAGAGCCATCTCACTGGCTCTACTATTTTTCCCTACAGCAATTGGGACATCTTTGATGGCAAAGGCTAGCATTCATGCTCTATCATCCCCAGTGTATAATGTGGCAGCCCCATACAGGTTAGTTGAATGGATGATGAATGAGTGAGTCATGGGCTTTATCCTTTCAGCCACTTTTCCCAGTCTCCTTAATTAATTAGATTTTCCATTGCCCCCTAGAGGGACTTAATCCCTAAGACCATGATTATTTTACATTTTTAATCCCCTTTCCTTTTAACAAGAAGATGTGAAACATTTAAATCTATAGACTTCACTACTTTGTACATATAAGGCTTGGCTAACAGACTCCCAATGTGTTTCATGATGACAGTTTAACATATTCAGAGACCAAGAATTACTGTGTTTTCTTCTGCACAGGCTAGTCATTGTGGTAGAGTTCTTTTCTGTTGCTATAGAATTTCAATTTCCTGGTTGTTATTAGATTACTCCTTAAGATTCTTTTCACCCCTGTACTAGTTCTTATTTTATTTTGTGCTAGTTCTTAAATATTTTTAATGCCTGTAGGATTCCATCATTTTTTAAGAGAAAACTTATTGAGTATGTTCTTTCTTTAATAAAAATTGTACTCTCCTTTCTTTTTTTCCGTGTGTGTGTGTGTGTGTGTGTGTGTGTGTGTGTGTATGTGCATGTGTCTGTATCTTGGCCTTTAGTTTCCATCCGTCATTTTCTTCACTATTTCTTTTAGCATTTTTATGCTTTTCTTTCTGTGCCTTTGACCTGCTTCAAATTCTGAGTTACTTACCTCCTTCTGAGAACTCTTCCCTCTCTAGCCTTTTTTTAAGCCTGCCAGGTTTCATACTAACTGAACTAAAGTCTATTATTCTCATTCCTTTGGTCTTTCTTTGTGCCCCATCCCACACACCCCCAAATATAACTTTCTTGATGTATTTCTTCATTTTCACTTTGGTGTAACTTTACAATTTCTTCTAAGTAATGGGAACTTATCACATTCCTTATGTCCAGCTTGTTCCTTTCTGGTCATTACCTCTTTGGTTCCTTTATTTCTTACTTCATTTATTGAAGAAATGTACTTCTTCATCCTGTATTCATTGACTCTTCAGTACCAGTTTATTTTATTCTAAGCCCTTAAGACAAACTCTATTAATATATATTATGTAATACAGTCACAACAAGTGAATGGAAAAAAATTACATCATTTTGCAATGTGAAAAATTTTTGCTGAATATTTTGGGAATAAAAACTTCACCTTACATCATTAAATAGAATAAACTCCATATTAACTAATAAATGCTAGAATACAATATATGTGAGGAATTACAAGCAAAAAGTCAAAAGTTAGATTATTTCATAAAGGAAATATATAATTCTGCTTGCTTGCTTTTTGTTGACAAGCTTTTAAGTAGTTACTAGTGCTTTGGAATGCATGAAGTTTTGTATTTTTCTTTTATTGAAAATAGCTTTTTTCGCACAATATATTCTGATTATGCATGCTGCCACAGTCTCTGCTAGTTCTTATGTGTACCAGCCCTGATCTGTCTAGAGGGCCTTCATTCTTCCATCCCCTTTGGCTCTTACACTCTTTCTACCTCATCTTCTACAGAGTTCCCTGAGCCCTGAAAGGAGAGATTTGATGGAGACCTCCCATTTAGGACTGAATGTCCCAAGGTCTCTTACTTTCTGCACATTGTTTGACTGTGGGTCTCTATATTTGTTCCTCTGAGCAAGGCACTGACCTATGAGTACAGCAGAATGTCAAAAGTCATTTCATTGTTATTTTCTGTAGCTAGAGTTTCCTGGATGTCCTGTGGTCAGGACAAATCTCTCTCACCCAAATCTCTCTCACCCGCCAGTCCCGCAACTGTTCAGACGCAACTGAGTAAACACACAGAGACTTATATTGCTTACAAACTGTATGGCCGTGGCAGGCTTCTTGCTAACTGTTCTTATATCTTAAATTAACCCATTTCTATTAATCTATAAGTTGCCACATAGCTTGTGGCTTACCGGTATCTTAACATATTGCTTCTCATCATGGTGGCTGGCAGCATCTCTCTGCCTCAGCCTTCCACTTCTCAGAATTCTCTTCTCTGCTTGTCCCGCCTATACTTCCTGCCTGGCTACTGGCCAATCAGCATTTTATTTATACAGAGCGATAGCCACAGCAATTTTCCTTTAGCATAACAGTAGTACTTTGTTTTCCCTTAGGTCTCTGGCCTATCTAGTCTCATGTTCTTGGACACCCAAGTAGTGTTGGATATGGGTTACATCTCATGGAGTGGGTTCTAAATATAATCAAATATTGGTTGTTTACTCCCACAGGTTTTGTGTGACAATTGCACCCGCATATTGAATAGTTTGTAGCTGGGTTGATATTTACCTTTCCTTTGGTAACATGCAGAGTACTTTCTAGTACCATGAATATTAGTTCCCAGGGTTGAAGGCTCTATGGAGGCACCAACTCAGCTTCTCAGTGTTCACTGAGTTGTGTAGGTTTTGTTGTCAGCAATAGGACCTTGCCCTCATTTTGTGGAAAGCAACCAACAGGCTTTGCAGAAGCTTGGGATGTTTGGGGGTCCCAGTGGGACCCCTTTGACCAACAACTCAATTGGATGTAGTCCATTCTTGGTACTGGGATCTTTATTTGGTGATGAGAGACATCCAGTTGGAGCTCTGTCTTCCCTGCTATATGAAAATTTCATTTAGATTGACTCAACATCTATCTGTCTGTCTGTCTGACTGTCTATCTATCTATCTGAAAGCTTCTACTATATTAGCTTTCTTTAACAAGAAATTAAAAGCATGTTCTCTTTTAGATATGGTTTTGTGTCCTTAATTTCTTGTCAGGATCCTTGCCATATTCTCCAAGTCCAGTGTCTTTGCTGCTCTGAAACTAATCTTTACTCAACAAAATATCTGAATTCTACAGGTGCATTTTTGGAAAAATTCTAATTAAAGTATTAATTGGGATCTATAATAACAATTGTTTTCATAGCTAGTATTTGTGGATCACAAGAAAAGGACTTATTTGGACAAGATTCTCCTGTTTTCTTCTTTTCTTTCCTTTTGTCTCTTCTGTCTTGCTCATTGCCCTTCCCTGGTTTTCCTTTTCTTCCCATTTCCTACATTTTCTCTTTTTCCTGAATTTCCTTGCCATCTGTATCTACTTTACTGTCTTCACTCATTCTCTTCCATTTTATCATTATTTTATGCCTATTTTCTAGTAACCTCATGTACTTCACTTGTTTCCCAATCCTTTAGGTTGACACTCTGGACACACTGAAGTGCTATGGACTAGCATAACCTTTGCTCTTTCTTCTGTGAAGGAAAAATTCATTTTTATGGTTTGATCATCACTTGCCTTTGAGCTTTGACAGTCATGTTGCTGATACATGTTCATTTTACTTTCTACTATAAACCTTAGACCCTCTTGTGATTACATTTTACATTGGTGCATTTGATTATTCTTTCCTTTGTGAATCACATTACATTTATAAATGCTTTATTGAATCTTATTTTATTGATTTCTGTCCATTTAAAAATTTATCCTGCTCACACTCTACTTTATGCCTACTCTGCAATGTGCAGGAACACCTGAAAATTTTATTAGTATTCTTTCTCTTCTACTCTCAATGTAGTAAATGAAAATATTGAATTGTATTGAACCCGAAGTAGCCCCCTAAGGGACATACTTGACACCTCCACCCAATCCAGTATTGAACTGTTAGTAATAGTTCTTTGTATTCAATTTGTTTTTGCTAGTTTTATTTCTAACACATTCACCTATGGCATTTTCACCTAATTCACCTTTTAAAAAAATTCTTGCTAACCTAAATCTCCACTGACTTTTTTATTATTATTCTGTAAACTTACCCTGTTAAAGGATGGATTCAATTGTAGTTTCACATGATTTGTTTTTTGATAAATGCATGCTAGCTATCACTCATCTCTTACTTCTTTGGGCTCCAATTTTATCATTATTAACAGCTACAATTGTCATGTTATGTGTCCATTGAGCTGATACAGTAGTGAAGTTACTGATTTGTCACTCTCTGGAGTCCTCTTTCCCTTCCTATGCAAACTTTCCATACTGTTTGGAGGCCTAGATTTCCTAAAAGGCTACCAAAAGAGTTGTCTCTTGACCTGCCCAATTCATCCTTTAGTTCTTCTGTCTTCAATCATCCCCTGGCCTTAGTGTGTGTTGAAACCAAGTGGCATCATCCATTCTTTCTAGTGACATCTAAAATATTCAATTGGTTTCCTTATTTTATATAGTTATTCTTTTTTGTTTTTGTTCTATATTTGATCTGTAGGGGTAGATCTCTACAGTTAACCATTGTGGTTGTTTGAATAAAAATGGCCTCCATAGGCCCATAGGCAGTGGCACTATTAGAATATGTGTCCTTCTTGGAGGAAGTGTGTCACAGGGGTGGGCTTTGAGATTTCAGATATTCAAGCCAGGCTCAGTGTCACTATCTCTTCCTGCTGCCTGTGGATCCAGATGTAGAACTCTCAGCTACCTCTCCAGCACCATCTCTGTCTGCATGCTGCCATGATTCCAACCATGACAATAATAGACTAAACATCTGAACTGTAAGCCAGCCCCAATTATATGTTTGAGTTGCCATGGTGTCTCTTCACAGCAATAGAAACCCTAACTACCACAACTATTCTTTTCCAATCACCACACACACCAATAAACTCTCAAAACTTTTTATATTATACACAAAGATTCTTTGATAGCCTGAGTGTGTTTAAGGAATTTCTAACTGGGATATAAATTGTGAAGAAAAAATATTGGTAGTTCTAATTTCTTAAAAGTAAAGGTGACACATGGAAAATGATTAATACAAAACTAAAATTAAATTTTAAACTGGATAATTTATCTAATGTTTATGTCTATGATATGTTACTTCTATGCGGTAGAAATGAGCAAAAGAAATAGACAAATTCTTAAGCATGTGAAAAGATACTCATCCTTACAATTAGAGAATTTGAAGATGGTACTATTTTGACCTTTTGGGCAGAAGTGAAAAAAATAACATTCTGCTGGTATGGTTGGGAGGAAAGAAATATACTTTCTTATTTCATTATCAATTGAATGTAATTGATACTCTCCTTATGAAGATAGTAAATCAAAGGAACAAAGCACTGAACTTTTCACCTTAGCAATGTCTTTTCTATGAACTTATTCTATGAATGTCTTCTTATGTATAATGGACTTGTGTGACATATAATTTAGTGTGGTGATGCTTATAATGCAAATGTTTAGACAAGTATACACCTCTCCTGCCTTTAAACAGGGTGCTCCTCTTTTGCCCCAGAGATGACTTTGAATACCTGAGCTCAGAGGGTTCTCCTGCCTCAGGTTCCTGAGTAGCTAGTGCTACAGGCATACATTTGGGGATTTTACTCTAGATAAATCTGAAATTTACGTTGGTATGGGGCTGGTGAAGGAAAATATTGATATAATAGAATGCCATGAAATTATACCATTTTCAAGAGGTGGAGATATATTTTAAAATCTAAACATTGGTGAGACACATAAAAGCTGTAAAGGGCAGATAGTAATAAACTGGTTGGTATAAGAAAAGAAAAATATATCATTTATATTGGCCTATAAAGGGGTAATTTTTTGTTTTTTTAAAACAGGGTTTCTCTGTGTAGCCCTGGCTGTCCTAGAACTCACTCTGTAGATCAAGCTGGCTTCAGACTCACAGGGATCTGCCTGTGTCTGCCACCCGAGTGCTGGGATTAAAGGCATGTACAACCACTGCCTGGCAAGTAATAACAAAGTTTTGAATAATAAATAACAAAAAGTTAGAATATTTACTACCATTTGAGGATATCTATACTGGAGCTAGATAAACCAAGGTTAAGAAAGAGATTTTTGGTTTTTAACATTTGATTGATATGTATGTATTAACAGCTTAAATTTATAATTATATCATTCTGTAAGTGAAAAGCTTAGAATACTCTGTTGATATCAATATAAATGAATGAGATTAACTGTGTTCAGATTTAAAAATAAACTCTGGACTTTTGATTTGAATGATTTACTATAGATCACGAGTTTGTGGCTTCCAACATCGTTAATTAGCAAGCAAGTCAAGTTCAGTTGGACTTAATTTTCTTGACAATAAAACAGGGAAAATTCTTGACAGCTACTCTAATGTGTTCAATGAATTTTGAAAAGATTAATAACTATTGATGATGTTAGAACCAACAAACATTTTGATGTTTTAAATAACACAGAATTCAGCCAATTAAATGTTACATTATTTAAATATAGTTCATAGCAAAAGATCCTATTGCATTTATGATTTATATTTTCCTGAGCTAAAAGAAAAATAAATTGAAACTCTAAGCAGGACTGAAAAAATGTAATGATTTACCTAGAATAAGCTCAAATTAGAGATAAAATTTGCTGTTTTTAAATATCCAAAAGATTTGGCTGGTTCTTACTCTGACATTGAAAGACACTATAAGTAACAACAGGGGGAAGATTCATTATTTCTGAAAAGGCACATAAGAAAGACATGTTACTTTGTTGTGAATGTTGGTGTGTTCGCATGGGAGGGCATGAATAAATGCAGCTATTTGTCTTCAATTAATTATAGTAGCATTAATTCTCAACAAGAAGGACTGAGAGCCTTATCTTGGTATCCTATTTTTTTCAAGAAAAGATTGATAGTCATAATTCCAGTTACTATTTTTCTAGGGTCCAACTTTGCCCACGCTTTATCTCCCATTAGCATAAATCAATTCTGTTTTCTATGGGAGCAGCGGCAGTGAAGAGGACAAATAATCTTACTCTGTCCACATCTTTACAGCTCATGAGCCGGTGCAATGTGGGAATACTGCCCACTTTCAAAGGTTTCTCAGTGGAAGGGGAAGAAAGCAAAATTTCTTCTGGTGAAACTTGCTCTAAAAAATGTTCCCTCATATTCCATGGAGAGGCTGTTCTAAATGGATATGATGAGAGTCCAGCACTGCACAGAAAGGCATGCGGGGTTTAGATTTGCTTGTTGTTTCCACAAGGTATCTTTCAGTTACATTGATTATATTACCAGATTATCTGATGATTAAGGCCATTAACAATCCACTCTTGAGTAGTCAACATAACAGTGTTTAGTTGCCTTGCAGTAACAATTAGGGAATGAAGCAATTTACCATAATTAGGTACTATCAAAAAAAAGTATTTACATTAAGGGAAGTTAAAAAGACTTCTTTTTTTATGGTTAGGGACGACTGTTAACAGAGCATTTTTTTTCTGAATTACAAAGAAAATTATTGCACTTTTAATTTGCTCGTTATTGAAAACACAGAAACAACAAATGGCTCTTGTTCAGAGTTTGCCCTATGTGGCTGTCGGCAAGTTTCTTAACCTTTCTCTGTTCTTGTTTCATCGTCTAGGAGGCAATGATAATAGTAGATTCTGATGGGTAATTAATGTTTGTAATATGCGTTGAAATCTGGGGAAAGAAAGTATTCATCAAATAAAAATACAGAATTTATATAAAACATGTTTTAACTCATTGCAATAGGCTTATTCAAATTCAAGACTAAGCAAAACCTTCTATCCTAAATTTCCTTCCACCAAATAAAAAACATTAATATATATTTTTTGTGTTTATGAAATAGTTTCAAGTTCCTAAATGGTGTTTTATATTTTTGTGGACTTCTTTTATTGCTCAGCCATCCAGGAACTCTACCCTAATAAGCTAAGATTACCTACTTTGTTAATAGATTTTGCCTGTTTGTTATTAGAAATGCTGGCCTAGGAGGGCAGAATTTCTTTCATTTTGTTTTTTATTTTTTGCTTTTCGTTAGTTAGTTGAGCATTTTGTACAGAGTTTTGATCATATTCACATTCCCTTTCCCAAGTCTTCCTAGATCTATTCACTTTCCCTTCCCACCCAATATTTTGTCTTTCCCCTATCAAAGTTAATTTGTCCTTCCTAAATATTCTTCGGTGCATGGCCTTCCACTGGAGCTTTACTGACTTATCTGGGGCTACACACTATGAGAAAACCAACCTTTCCTTTCCCAGAAGCTAACACTTGCCAATAGCTCCTCAGCTAGAGACAGGACTTTATACACGTCCCCTCTCTATGCTGGGATTTGGTCTGACTTGGGCTTGCACACGTCTTGTGCATGCTGTCACAAACGCTGCGAGTTCACATGTGCAGCTTCCCTGCTGTGTTTTCAATACACTGTTTCCATGTAGTCATCTACCACCTCTGGCTCTCACACTTTTTCCACGCTCTCTTTCTCAATTATTCCTGAAGAGGTACTGTATATATGTTATCTTTAGGGTGGAAGATTCTGAGGTCTGTTATTTTCTGTACCTTGACCAGTTGTGGGTCCCTGTGCTGATCATCATTTACTACAAACAGAAGCTTCTCTGATGAGGGTTGAGAGGTGCTTTAATCAATGGGTATAATGATGAGTCATTAGGAGTTTGTTTAAATGCTATGCCCATTTAGTAGAATAATAGTGGATTCTTTCCTGGGGTCTACAGATTCTTGGCTTCATAACGCTGTGAGGTATGGCCTTCATCTCTGGAGAGAGCCCTTAAATCCAATCAGAATGTTTGTGCCCTTTTGTATGAGTAAGCATCTCTTTGTAGGCCAGTCATTATTGTAGCTTGTGTGTTTCACATCTGGATGTGACTGATGTTTACTTTTCTCCTGTGGTACTGTGAATTATATCTTCTCACCCTACAAAAAATAGACTGTAGGGCTGATGTTTCCAGGTCAGTACCAGTTTGATTTCTTTATGTTTTATGACTCAAGTACATGTTTTCAGCAATAGGGTCTTAGTGTCAAATTCTGGAAGGAAACAAGAATTTCTTATTTAGACATTGTTTCATACCTCCAGACTGGAAGGTTGGTTATTTTTGGCCTTTGGGTAAAGCTAAGGGAGGGAGTTGTATTGACTTTCAGAGCTCCAGCTAGATGGATTGTTTGTGATGTTCTAGAGGCATGTAGTCTATCTCAGTGATAATTTTAAAGCATTGCAGATATTGAGGTATCTGAATAGGCTGGTAGAGTATAACTGTAGGAGTTCAGGTGTTAAGTAGGTCAGTGCCCAGCTCAATGTCTTTCGGGGAGCCCACACCTAGAAGAGGATTGAGATATTAAGTTAGGAAACCCAGTAGGTGACAGTAGGAACAGTAATCAAAGCAGAAGCTTAGGGATCCATGTCACCATGAAAGTAATGGTTGAATTGCAGGATGGAAAGACGAAATACAAATCAGAAACGGAGAAGGAAAACTTATCCCTGAAGAAATGGATCTCAGACATTTACAGACATGAACATGTAGTACTTATAGGCTGAGGACTAGTTACTTTACAAGCCTTCTCATCTTTAATCTTCACCAGAAATTTATGAGGTAGATGCTATCATTATCTCCATTTTATAGACGAAACCAAGGAATACAGAAGTCACAAGCTAGTAATTTATAGAGCTGGAGTTTGGACTCAGACACTGTAGCCCCAGAATTCAAGCAATGGCTGTCTACTCTGGATTTTTATTGTTTCTTGGTACCAAGACTTTAGAAAATGTAGAAGCTTTAGAGAACTTTAATGAGCCACTAGATAGGAAGGCTTTTCTAAATCCAAACTAAATTGAATGATAAGATTGACTTTTCCCAGTGCATACTTTTATTTGATTTTGCTCAGGATCTAAGGGTGAATTGAGTTCTTTATTTGGGGTACTATAGAACTTAGGTTTGATAAATTAAAGGGAAAAACATCAGACAATCACAAATAAGGAATAACATTTTCTCATGAATACTGGAATTAGTTTCTGTATTCTGCTCTCTTGAGGTGATTTGTACATGGGATTTATAAGGTCAAATTGGGTCTATGACTTGAGGTGATGTTTAGGATGTAGAAAGACTCATAGACCCATCTTAGAATAATAACTGAGCCCCACCTCAAAGTGAAAGTTGCTGCCTTTCAGCTCAATAAATCTTGATTGTTTACTCTGATCTAAAGCCCAGTACTGACTAATACTAATCCTCTTTAGTTAATGAGGCTAGGTAAGATCACAACCTGAGTTTGCCTGGGAAATATTTGTATACAAATTTAAAAAATAACTTACCTTTTTACCTTCAGCAATCTTGATGACTGAGCTGGATTTTTCTGAGCTAAAATTTAATTTATCAACTGAAACTTAAAAAAAGAATAAGTATGTTTGCACACACATTCTTGAGCATGCATATAATTTTCTTGTTTAAAAACATTTTGTTTATTTATTTTTGTTTTATGTGCATTGGTGTTTTGCCTTCATTTCATGTATGTCTGAGTGAGGTTGTGCCATGTACATCCAGATCCCCTAGAACTGGAGTTACATAAAGCTGTGAGCCGCCATGTGGGTGCTGGGAATTGAACCCAAGTCCTCTGGAAGAGTAGCCAGTGCTCTTAACCACTAAGGCATCTCTCCAGCCCCCCATATATAATTGTATTTAAGTACATTCTCAATTGAATATATAAATAGAAGTTATAACTTATAAAATCCCTTAAGTCATTGTAATATTTGGAAGCAAGAAGAGGGGAAAAGCCTTAACCCTGTTTTTGCTAGGCATGCAATACAGGGCAAGGGAGAGAGCTAGTTTTGAGTGTATGACTAATTCTATATTGTGTTCTATGCCAAATGGCTTCAATACAGTATTATCTTATAAACCCCATGAAGGAATATTATTTTCCTCATTTTATACTCAAGAAAATCTAAACAGTAGAAGGGTAAATAATTTGCTTGGGTTGTGCATTCAGCTGGTATTGCAAATTTAACCCCGCAGTGGCTCCTGCTCCTCCTTTTCTTGGTGCTTCTTATATATTGAGCTTGTTGTTGTTTGTTTTGTTCTTTTTGGGGGGGCACCACTCAGCTCCCAAATAAATCACACAGGGAGGCTTATTCTTAATGATAAATACTTGGCCTTAGCTTGGCTTGTTGCTAGCCAGCTTTTCTTAACCTTAAATTATCCCATCTACCTTTTGCCTCTGGGCTTTTACCTTTCTCTATTTCTGCATACCTTTCTTTCTTACTCCATTGCTGGTTGTGTAGCTGGGTGGCTAGCCCTTGACATCCTCCTCCTTCTCTGGCTACTTCTTCCTTACTTCTCAGATATCTCCTTCTATATATTCTCTTTTCCTGTCAGCCCCACCTATCCTTTCTCCTCCCTCGCTATTGGCCATTCAGTTATTTATTAGACCATCAGGTGTTTTACACAAGTACAGTAACACAGCTTCACAGAGTTAAACAGATGCAATATAAACAAAAGTAACACACCTTAAGATAATATTCTACAATAGCCAGTATATATATATATATATGAGAGAGAGAGAGAGAGAGAGAGAGAGAGAGAGAGAGAGAGAGAGAGAGAGATAATTCCTTAGTCTATAAATTGGTCCTGAGTTGAAGTCCATAAAGCAGCAGGATGGGTCTTATGGGTAGTCTTTTTCCTTTGGAAGTGCTTGAGGATGCTTCATTCTGCTTGAAAGTTCTGGTCACCTTAGCTGTAGGTTCAATGCTTGTATATCTGGGTCACTTAAGGTGTATTTTCTGGTTACAAGGGCTCTAGAATAGTACTTCCAGGAACAGAATTGAGATGGGAAGATGGTCATGGTGATTTTTATTTAAATATCTCTTAATGTAGAGGGCAGAAAAAGTATTAAGAAGCCCTAAAGTAGAGAGAGGAATCAAGAATTTGCCACAAGTTTCTTAAGATTATTGCAAAAATGGAAAGGACCCTCATTTAGCGCTGCAAAGCTTGCAGCCTTGAATACACACATGGAGCTTAAAGGTTTCCATTTCACCTGACATTTCAAACTGCCCACTCTTCATACAAGCTTAAGAGTGTCTCTCCTTGTAAAATGCGAAACCTCTAAACGCTGGGCTGCTCTCTGCTCTTTGAAAGCCACCATTTTGGAAACTCAGAACTGTTGCTGGTAGTCATGCCGAGCAGACCCAAAGTAAAGAAGAATCTAGTGGGGAAAGCTATCTAGTCTCCCATAAAACTGCAGTTAAGTGGAGGTGGCTTTGGGAATGTTTTTTAGAAGGTTTTATAACTAGTTAATGGGTTCCAAAAATTAGAATAATTGATGCTGTCTCATCTGTTACTTATGTAAGAATTTCCTGTTCAGAGGACTTGTGCCATGAAAGATACGGACGACATTAAGGGAAGGTTGCAAGCCTAGTTAACAAAACAAACTTGGTAAGGGAACTGTCAATAACAGGCACCAGCAAATATGTTACAGCTTGAGTCAGGCTGGAGCCAGGCTGCCTGCATGCTGTTCCTTTCTACAGATGGGGCAGCACTTGGCAAAGCTGACATGGATTTGGAATTTGAAGCTACATGGGGATTTCAGTATTTCATTTTCCTGAGAATCAATAAGGATGATTCAAAACCAAACCAGATGGCCACGCAGCTACTGTAGAATATCAGCTACAGGCCAACCTTTTATTTTTCTTCAGAACATTACCTCTCACAACAACCTTCATTTCCAAAGTGTCTTAAACGCAGCAAAACACACTTCATTGCAAAGAGCCCATAACATGCCTCCCCCTGCTCCCTTCCTATTCTATTGCCTGTCAGAGCTCAAATAGCCAGGACGCACTTGCAAAGGTTGGAAGCCGTTGAGCAGTTGATAATCATCACAAGTCAGTTAAGAGGGTATGAATTGTTGAGGCTGCACTTCACTGTCAGCTTTGAAATGTGACCATTTTTTTAAAACAAAACAAAAGAAAGCGCTCAAAATGACAACTCTGAAGAAGGAAGCAGGATGAAGACAGTTACAAGGTTAGGACAAGGCATGATAGCAGGCCTAGCAGGTGCTAAAAGATACTAGGCTAGAAACATAGTAGCCTCAGACGTGCATGCAATGGGTGTGCTATTTTATGTCATCTTTCATGTCTCCTATAGACTTTCATGTTTCTGCCCTAAGAGCCTACATGCCAGTGCCTCCTTCCTCCTTTTTTCTTTTCCCTTTCTACACTTTAGTATTTCATTTTGAAATACTTAGATATCACAGAAGAGTGACAAAAATAGAGGAAGTTCTCATCTACACTTCCCCCAGCTTTCTTTCTTGTTAACACCTTGCGTAACCATGGTGAATGTATCAAAACTAAGCAATTAACACAGGTACATTTTTTTATTAAGCAAACTACAAACTGTAATTATATTTCATCAGTCTTTCCACTAACATTTTTCTTCCATTCAGGATGGTATCCAAAAATTCATGGTTCTTTCACCTTATGTCTGCTTGTTTTCCTCCACTCTGTGACTTCTTGAGGGGTGAGAGGTTTTCCTTTGTTTAAGATGAAATTTTGGAGTGTACCAAGCAGGGCATTTTGTAAAGTATGATTCAATCTGAGCTTGTCTCATGGTATGTTATAATTTGATATTTGTAAAGAAGACTATAGAGATCCCATTTTAATTCACATTGTATCATGGTGCATATGATATCAACTTTACTAAGCTTTTTAAAATTTAATTCCTGATCAGATCTTCTTAATCAAAAAATTATCCACCTGTAAAGTGAGATGCTTCAGTAAGTTGCTAAGTTGCTAAATGTTCAGACAAAAAGGATTGTAGGCTGAATATCTTTTAGCCCAGTAGTTCTCAATCTTTGGGTCACAGCCCCTTTGTCAAACTTCTATCTCCAAACATATTTACATTATGATTCCTACCAGTACAGTTATGAAGTAGCAATGGAAATAATTTTGTGGTTGAGGATCACCACAACATGAGGAACTGTATTAAAGGCTCACAGCATTAGGAAGGTTGAAAACCACTACTTTCGCTGGAATACTTTGTGGTGGTATTGTGTTCCCAAAAATATTGTGCACCCTAATAAACTTATCTGGGGTCAGAGACAGAACAGCCACTAGATACAAAGGCTAGAAAATGGTGGCACTCACACCTTTAATCCTAGCATTCCAGAGGTAGAAATCCCTCTGGATCTCTGTGAGTTCGAGGCCACATTGGAAACAGCCAGGCATGGTGACACATGCCTTTAATCCCAAGAAGTGAGCCTTTAATCCCAGGGAGTGATGGCAAAAACAGAAAGATGTATAAGGCATGAAGACCAGAAACTAGAAGCATTTGGCTGGTTAAGCTTTCAGGCTTCTAGCAGCAGTTCAGCTGAGATTCATTCTGGATGAGTACTCAGAGGCTTCCAGTCTGAGGAAACAAGACCAGCTGAGGATCCGGTGAGGTGAGGTTAGCTGTGGCTTGTTCTGCTTCGCTGATCTTCCAGTATTCACCACAATAACTGGCCTTAGGTTTGATTTAATTAATAAGACTCTTTAAGATTTGTGCTTACAATACTTGGAAGCAGAAGTGTTTCTGATTTCAGAGTAAATATATGTGTGTGTGTGTGTGTGTGTGTGTGTGTGTGTGTGTGTGTGTGTTTGCCTCAAGTTGACTGGTCAGATAATCTGAAATCCAAAATGCTCTAAACCCTGCAAATGTTGAGAACCAACATGGTAGTCTAAAATTTCAGGGTGTTTGAGGAATTTTTTATTTCAAATTTTCAAAGTAGAGCTATTCAGCATTATACTTGTCTCCATGTCTGATCTTCAGGAAATGCTCATTCATCCATTCATTCATTCGTTTAGCAGCAACTGTTGGATCTGCCACTGCTATAAGAATATGCATGATGTTTATGATTTATCTACTCAGCAAATATTTATTTATTTAGTGGTTTTTACACCCAAACATTGGGCTTTAGCAAGGCAAGTGTGTAACTTGTTTTGATTCACAATTGAAGTGCAACAATAAACATGTATTTGTCAAAAAAAATGAGTCTAGAATATTATTAGACATCAGTGCTAATGACCAATGAGTGCTTCCATTGATGAAATGTGTGTGTGCTTGCATGCGTGTGTGTATGCACTTATTCTGTAAATGAGAGAAAAAATGTTGTTTTATTTTTTCTCCCCTTTCTTACTCTCATTTATTCTCCTCCCCCTTCTCCATTTAGAACACTTCCTTCCCCTCACAGTCTTATTTCTACATTAATGTTTCATATATACACTATGTATACCATCATTTGAAATCTCTCTCTATATATTTATATTAAAAATCTAAGTTCATATATGTATGATACAACATACTGGATGATAAGTTAATAAACTTACTGTATGCAATATATAATATAATAACATCACATACATATACATGCATATATGTGTATATATACACACATGCATATATATGAGTATATATACACATACATGCATACATATACATATATGTGAATTTACTATGTGTAACTTACTGTATGTAAATTCATATACGTATGATACAACATATGATACAACCGATATAGTTGTATCATAAAGTAGGTCTATTTTCATTTTTTTTTTGAGGCTGGACTAATTCATAGTTCCAATAGCAGGGAACAAATTTGTGTGTTTACACATATACTCACTAGCATTTTTTGTTTTTCTTTTCTTTTTTTGATTCTTTCTTCTTTTTTTCCCCTTTTCTTCCTTTTTGAGACAGAATCTTTGTATGTAGCTCTGGCTGTCCTGAAGCTCATTCTATAGAACAGGTTCACTTTGAACTCACACAGATCTGCTTGCCAAGTGCTGGAACTAAAGACATGTGCCTGGATATATTTTTTCCTTGATAATAGCCATTCTGATTAGAGTGAGAAGGAACCTCAATGTATTTTTAATTTGAATTTTCCTGCACACTTAAAAATTTTGATCGCCGGGCGTTGGTGGCGCATGCCTTTAATCCCAGCACTCGGGAGGCAGAGCCAGGCAGATCTCTGTGAGTTCGAGGCCAGCCCGGGCTACCAAGTGAGTTCCAGGAAAAGGCGCAAAGCTACACAGAGAAACCCTGTCTCGAAAAACCAAAAAAAAAAAAAAAATTTGATCATTTTACTTCTCTCCTTGAAAACTATCTGCTCAGTTCTTTAGCCCATTTATTGACTAGAATGTTTTCGTTTGATGTTTAATTTTTGAAGTTCTTTATAATTCTAGATATAAATCCTCCATCAGCTGTATATCTGGCAATGATTTTTCTCCCATTTTGTAGGATATCTCTTTACTCTGGTGATCATTTCCTGTACTTTGCAGAATATTTTTTCTTTTAATTTTTGCTTTTATGATATAATTACATAATTTCTCCTGTCCCTTTACTCCTCCAAATCCTCCCATACTTCCATCTTTGCTCTCTTTCAAATGTATAGCCTTTTTTATTGGTTATTATTACATGCATGTATGTATATTCCATTTATGTATGTATAGCCCATGTATATATACACATATATGTATATTCCATATATGTGTGTGTGTGTGTGTCTGTGTGTGCACATATGTAGCAGGAATCTTAAAAGTTCTTATTAATAAAATCAAACCTGAGCCAGTATTGGGGTGAACTGGAAGATCAGAGAACCAGAACAAACTACAGCTACCTCACCTCGCCGGATCCTCAGCCAGTCTTGTTTCCTCAGACTGGAGGCCTCTGAGTCCTCATCCAGAATGGGTCTCAGCTGAATTGCTGCTCAAAAGCTTGAATGCTTAACCAGGCCAAATGTTTCTTGTTCCTGGTCCTCATGCCTTATATATCTTTCTGCCTTCTACCATCATTCCCTGGGATTAAAGGCTTGCTTTCTGGGATTAAAGGCGTGAGTCACCATGCTTGGCTGTATCCTTGAACACATGGATTTCTGCTTAACTATGCTGGGATTAAAGGCGTGTGCTACCACTGCCTATCCTCTATGTTTAATATTGTGGCTGTTCTGTCTCTGACCCCAGATAAGTTTATTAGGGTGCACAATATTTCGGGGAATACAATACCACCACACACATATATTGCACTAGTATAACTTGTAAGCAGGTTGCTGCTGTAAGTCACAGGGTTTGTAGTTGGATCATATTGATGATCACTTTTCTCCTCTGGTATCTTCTGGAACCATCATTGCCAGTCAATAGGTGTAAAGCTTCTAGTTGGAAACAAGCACTATTTCTCCATGTTTACATAGATACATAAATAAGTGTTTTCTTCAGCAATAGGGCCTTACCATCATGTTGTGGTTGGTAATCAATAACTTTGGCAACAGTCTGTGATGTTTGGGGCAGCAGGCTATGGAACCTCCTTTGTCCAATGACTAAACAAGATGTAATCCATTCCTGGTACTGGAGGCTTTGCTTGGTAGCATGAGCTATCTAGTTGGAGCATTGTCTCTCCTGTTAAATAGTGACTCCCTTTAAATTCCTTTCAGATATATAGATAATTCATGAATGTCACAAAAAAAATGGGGGCATAAGTTGAGAGGTCACAGAAAGATATGCATGTATAAAAGTGCCAAAAAACAAATTAGTCACTGAGATCAATTATTGGTGAAATTATTAAAGCCACTCCACGTAGTTAAAAGGAGATTTATTTAATGGCGTAACTTACAAATTAAGGGATAGGTAGGTCGTGGAGTCTGGGGAAGGTGTATCTCAGTCTAGCGGTGTTCTCTGGAGCTCTGCTTGGCCCACCTCCAACGTCCAGGGTCCCGGAACAGAGAGAGCGCTGGCCCATCCAGATCTCGGGTCTCCAGGCACCTCCCTTGGCCACGCCTTGTAGGCGTGACAGTTGCCGAAGTCTCAATGGGGGTTTGAACTTCCAGATCAAAGCTGGAATGGATACCCACTACAATCAATCTTAGGATGAAACAGAATAAATCAGAGTTTGTGATGTGTGGATTTTTATATCGCTCAAAGACTTCCCTAACTGGCTAACTAGTGTTCATAATACGTAATTTTTAACACCACTAACAATAATTGTCATCTATATTATAATTTGAGATAAGGTATTGTGTTGTCTCCAGGGTTTGTTTTCAGTTTAGGATTTCTTTTGCTATTTCTGATTTTTTTATTTCCATGCTAATTTTAGGATTACTTTAGTGAAGAATGTTACTGGAATTTTCAAGAAGAATTTCATTGAATCTGTAGATCACCATCACTAGTTTATACAGATTTGTATGATTAATCCATGAGCATGAAAATCTTCATTAATTTCATTCTTTGGCTCTTAAAATTTTCACCATGGATGACTTTTAGCTCCTGGGACACATTTATTCCTAGCTATTTTACCTGACTGAAATAGTAATAGGCTCCTCCAATAAAGAAAATCCCAATACTAGATGGATTCACTGGCGAATTCGGCAAATCTTTAAAGAAGTGCTAATGCTTGTGCACCTCACAATGTTCCATAAAATTGAAGCTCATTTTATGAAGACAATATAACTTTGATATCAAAAATAGATGGAAGATGCATCAAAGAAAGAAAACTATGAATCAGTATCTTAGATGAGCATAGACTTAAAAAATACTTAATAAATTTCTGGCACAGCAAA
The DNA here is from genome assembly GCF_949786415.1 of Peromyscus eremicus. Lineage (NCBI taxonomy): Eukaryota > Metazoa > Chordata > Mammalia > Rodentia > Cricetidae > Peromyscus > Peromyscus eremicus. The sequence continues at coordinate 80,896,336 of NC_081439.1, read as the reverse complement.
TTTAAGAACATGTTAAGTAGACCACATCACACACTATTGTAACCACATACCTACTTCTGTTTATGTTGATGCAATGTGATGCTGGAGATAATATTCTGATCATGCTACATTTATTACTTCAGTCCAAGTTCACCATTTTAATCATAGTTTATTTATATTGTTAGATTTATCCTTTCTATGAACTGTCTAAAGTATTTGGAGTAGTTATAACACAAAATAATAAATTCAATTGGATCAGGAAAGAAAGAAGACTATACCATGGCCAGGTAGATTTTATTTCAAACATGCAAGGATGACTAAACACACACAATTTAGCAAATCTAATTCATTACCCACACAGATTTAAAGATAAAGGTCACATGATTATCTCAATATATAAAAAATGCCTTTGATAAAGTTCAGCATCCCTTCATGTTAATTACTATTTTTTTCTAAATTTCCAAGTTCAGTTAAACTTATAGTTTGAACTAGTGATAATAATTATTCTGTCTCTTCCTGATCAGCTTCAAAATCCATAAGATTAAGAACTTAATCGACTAAGAAAATCCATGCAGCAACCACCACTGCCAAAATTACAAACACCAGGAAGTCCTGTAATAAAAGTGTTGAAAATAGTATTATATTATTTGATTATTATTAATTATTATTATTGTTGCTGTTAGAATGATAGTCTAACTTCTCATTCTGGAATATATTCCAAAAAGAACCACTTTTTCCTTGAATACAGATGGTAAATCTTACTTTTATTTTTTTAGGGTTTCCCTATGTGTAGCTCTGGCTGGCCTGGAATCACTATATAGACCTAACCTCCAACTCATAGAGCTCGATTTGCCTCTGCCTCATGAGTGCTGGGATGGAATCTTACATTTTTGATGAGACTGGATTTTCTGCTTGGATCTTCTTGTCTTGAGTGGTTCTTTTCTGGATTCTTTATTTGATTTGTGGAATTGGCATGTTTGTCCTAGTATGAGACACTGTCTTCAGTTTGACCTTGGATTTATTTCTCTAGATTAATGTCTCCCTTTTTAGTTGGTTGTATTTTGGGGTTGAGGTGAGATTGCATATATATGTGTGTGTGTGTGTGTGTGTGTGTGTGTGTGTGTGTGTGTATAACCAACTATTTTGTTAGTGTGTAGTACTGCCACAACAGACCTGTAGAGATGTCTTTAATGAAATTATCATTGTGAATGGAAAATTACATGCAGTTTTCATTGAACTGGCTAGAGATGCATGTCATGAGCTGCAGGGAGCACAAGCCAAAGTGTTAGAGGTGCCATTTATGAAAGCTGTTCCACTTTCTCACCTCTATTCATCCTCAGCCAAGTAACAAATTTTTATTTTGGCCTAAATTTAATAGCTCTTGGTCTTGGCCCAGAGGCTAAATCCCATTGAAACTTAGAATTAAATCCATTTACTTGTTTCTGAGTTACGCAGAGGGGAAAAGAATATCATGCTTTGAGTGAATTTTCCCAGTGGGTATATCTTTGAAGATGTACTATCTGTCTGTAGTGTAGAAACAGTGAGCCTGAAACATTGATGTTCAGGATAAAAATAGGGCAAAGATAGTTCATCCCCTTTTCAGAAATAAGAGTAAATATGTTGAAAGTTACTTCTCCCCCTTATTTCATTGTAAAAGGTCAAAGAGTATCTCTTAAATAGTGGACACAGACACTTTCAGCCTGTTAGAAGTGATAGAATGAAGCTACCATTAGAGATTCTTGATTCTACCTTTTAAAACTGGCCAAGGGATGCTTCCTCTTATTAGACACAGCTTTTATACATTCAGAAGATAAAGGTCAGATAAATGGCTGAGATCACAAAAATAAACAATGTCTAAACTAGTATATAAACATGTTTCTCAAGAATATGGTGTTGGGCCGGGCGGTGGTGGCGCACGCCTTTAATCCCAGCACTCGGGAGGCAGAGCCAGGCGGATCTCTGTGAGTTCAAGGCCAGCCTGGTCTCCAAAGCAAGTTCCAGGAAAGGCGCAAAGCTACACAGAGAAACCCTGTCTCGAAAAACCACAAAAAAAAAAGAATATGGTGTTGAATTTGCTTACATTAAGTACATGTTCTGTGTTAATAATATCTATTATAAGTAAGCTTTATATTGAAATAAATTACTTATTTAAAATGTACATCATTTATGTGTAAATAGATTGGTGACTAACAAATTGAAACATCTACAAAACTATTATTGATGTAATATATATGAATTGATTACTGTATATATACTTATACATAATATGTATTGATAGATAGCAAATACCAACTAGGAAAAACACAACCAACCAAGAGCAGAGTTGTGGAGCCCAGTCTCAACAGATATATCTACAATACAACTTCTGGTCTAAGGCATAAGGATCATTGCAGAAGGAGACAGGAAAAGCCACAGGATGAGATGTTTGCTGTGAGTTTGTGTCTCCCAGGAATATGAGAAGCTACACCCATAAATCTCACTGATATGACTGTCTTAACATAATCTGAACAAAGATGACACCAATGAACATGCTAAAGTGATCAGGGGAAGTTCAAAAAGCCTCAAATTTATCCAAAAACTATAGGCAACTAAGTAATGTTGAGAACAAGAGGAGTAGTCTTCCCCAGGGAGGAGCACACCATTGGTTATCCATTAGTAAATGATCATCCCTGAAAAAATACATATAAGGAACATTATGTAGACCGAGTAGGTTGTATTTATGCATTTAGGAATTTCATTATATATATATATATATATATATATATATATATATATATATATATATATATATATGATGAAAATGTGGCCATGAATTTGAAAGAGAGCAAAAAGAGGTATATGGGATGATATGGAGGGAAGGAAGAGAAGGGGGAAATGATGTAATTATATTATAATCTCAAAACATAAAAGAAATAATTTAAACATATTCAAAGCAGATCTCTGTGAGTTTGAGGCCAGCCTGGGCTACCAAGTGAGTTCCAGGAAAGGCACAAAGCTACACAGAGAAAACCTGTCTCGAAAAACAAAAAACAAAAAAAAAAAAAGAAAAAAAGAAAAAAAATTCAAGGTCAATTTGGATGCAGATGGTAACAAATTTTTTTTGACATGTAGTAAATAACACACAATTTCTAACATGACCTTTAAACAAGTACTATACAGTTGAGTAAAATTATTTTTGTGAAATATGTTATCTGACTGAGCTTTGCAAAAGAAATTATAAGCTTAAACAACAAATACATGCATATCTATCTGTGTGTGTGTGTGTGTGTGTGTGTGTGTGTGTGTGTGTGTGTGTGTAAATGTTGATATGCTAGTCAAGTTGCAGAGAATAAGTGACTTCAGATCAGAGTGCTCAGTTCTAAATAGGACATCTATGTCATACTACCTACTCCCAGGGCTTGGAGAAAGGAGAATGCTAGTGCTGAAATGGATTTCTTTCTATTGCCTTTTGAAATTCAGGATACCATTCTTTGATACAGTCAGTAATAATTTATTTTATGTATTTAACTTTTCACCTGCTTTTCATTCTTTCTTGAATTTTTGTATACTCATCTGGGATCATGACCTTCTGCCAGTAAAAACATTCCTTTTGTGTGTGTGTGGCATGAATCTACTGGTACAAGAAGATCTATTCTCATTGTCTAGAAATGTCATCTTTATTTTGCCTTCAATCTTGAATATGAGCTATCATTTTCTATAGAATAATTGTTGTTTGACTCAGGATACTGAGGACATTATTTCCTCATTTTCTGGTTTATACCATTTAGTGAAGAAGTTGACTTCCAAACTTAAAAAAGAATAATGAGGCACCAGCCACTCCGGGGAAGACCTGCCCAACTTGGCCCCAGGTTCTGGTCCCCAGGCAGGTTCCCTTCTACCCCAACTGGGAAGGATCCCCTTCTCCAAGACCCTTGGCAGACCCTGCAGTCTCCACGCCCTGCCCCCACACCCATCTGCCTGAGCCCCAAGCCTCTTCCTGAGACTTAGAGGCCAGCCCCCAGCTCCCATCTTGCCCCGGACTTCCCTTCTGAAGCACAGGTGAGTGCCCTAGCTTGCCCCCGACCCCATCCCTGGGCACCAGCCACTCCGGGGAAGACCTGCCCAACTTGGCCCCAGGTTCTGGTCCCCGGGCAGGTGCCCTTCTACCCCAACCGGGAAAGATCCCCTTCTCCAAGACCCTTGGCAGACCCTGCAGTCTCCACGCCCTGCCCCCACGCCCATCTGCCTGAGCCCCAAGCCTCTTCCTGAGACTTAGAGGCCGGCCCCCAGCTCCCATCTTGCCCAGGACTTCCCTTCTGAAGCACAGGTGAGTGCCCTAGCTTGCCCCCAACCCCATCCCTGGGCACCAGCCACTCCGGGGAAGACCTGCCCAACTTGGCCCCAGGTTCTGGTCCCCGGGCAGGTGCCCTTCTAGCCCCACCGGGAAGGATCCCCTTCTCCAAGACCCTTGGCAGACCCTGCAGTCTCCACGCCCTGCCCCCACGCCCATCTGCCTGAGCCCCAAGCCTCTTCCTGAGACTTAGAGGCCGGCCCCCAGCTCCCATCTTGCCCAGGACTTCCCTTCTGAAGCACAGGTGAGTGCCCTAGCTTGCCCCCGACCCCATCCCTGGGCACCAGCCACTCTGGGGAAGACCTGCCCAACTTGGCCCCAGGTTCTGGTCCCCGGGCAGGTGCCCTTCTAGCCCCACCGGGAAGGATCCCCTTCTCCAAGACCCCTGGCAGACCCTGCAGTCTCCACGCCCTGCCCCCACGCCCATCTGCCTGAGCCCTAAGCCTCTTCTTGAGACTTAGAGGCTGGCCCCCAGCTCCCATCTTGCCCTGGATTTCCCATCTGGAGGAGAGAGAGAGAGAGAGAGAGAGAGAGAGAGAGAGAGAGGAGAGCACCCATCCTCCCCCGGACTTCCCTTCTGAACAAGAGCTTCCATCCTGCCCCGGACTTCCAATTTGGACAAGAGAGCTCCCATCTGGACAAGAGAGAGAGACTTCCTGAATCTGTCAGCTCTGAACCAAGTGTGCGGATAAGGCCAGGAACGAACCACAAGGAGATGGGCAGACGTCAAGGCAGAAACACATACAACAAAATGAATAGTAATACACCATCACCAGGCCCTAGCCCTCCTCCAACACCTAGACCTGAACATCAGAAATTGGAAGAAGCAGAAGAAAATAGCCTTATGAATGTCATCATGAAGAAGCTAGAGGCTCGTGTAGAGGAAAAGACAAAAAAATGTGAAGAACGCTGTAAACAACTAGAGGAAAGGGCAAACAAATTAGAAGAAATCAATAAAGTCCTGGAAGAGAACAATAAAATACTGAAAGAAAATCAAGAAAAATCAATGAAACAAATGAAGGAAACAGTCCAAGACCTGAAAAAGGAAATAGAAAAAATGAAGAAGACACAAACAGAGGGAATGCTGGAAATAGAAAATCTGAGAAAACGATTGGGAACTTCAGATGCAAGTATAATCAACAGAATGCAAGAGATGGAAGAGAGGATCTCTAGCGTTGAAGATACAATAGAAGAAATAGATTCATCAGTCAAAGAAAACACTAAAGTCAACAAAGTCATGAACCAAAATGTCCAAGAAATTTGGGACACCATGAAAAGACCAAACCTACGAATAATAGGGGTAGAAGAAGGAGAAGAATACCAACTCAAGGGCACAGAAAATATATTCAACAAGATCATAGAAGAAAACTTTCCCAACTTAAAGAAGGAAATGCCTATGAAGATACAGGAAGCCTATAGAACACCAAACAGACTAGACCCCCAAAAAAAGTCCCCTCACCACATAATAATTAAACAATTAAATGTACAGAATAAAGAAAGAATATTAAGAGCAGCAAAGGAAAAAGGCCAAGTGCCATATAAAGGCAAACCTATCAGAATAACACCCGATTTCTCAATGGAGACTTTGAAAGCCAGAAGGTCCTGGACAGATGTAATGCAGACATTAAGAGACCATGGATGTCAGCCTAGACTAATATACCCAGCAAAACTTTCAATCCTCATAGATGGAGTGAACAAGACATTCCATGACAAAGCCAGATTTAAACAATATTTATCCACAAACCCAGGCCTACAGAAAGCACTAGAAGGAAAATTCCAACCTAAGGAAGTCAGATACAACCTCGAAAACACAGGCAATAGATAAAGCCACAGCAGTAGACCCCAACGAAGAAAAGTACACACACATCACCACCAAAAAATAACAGGAATGAACAATCACTGGACATTAATATCTCTCAATATCAATGGACTTAATTCACCTATAAAAAGACATAGGCTTACAGAATGGATACGAAAGCATGACCCATCTTTCTGCTGCATACAAGAAACACATCTCAAATTCAAAGATAGACACTACCTAAAAATAAAAGGCTGGGAAAAGACTTTCCAATCAAACGGTCTTAAGAAACAAGCGGGTGTAGCCATCCTGATATCCAGCAAAATAGACTTCAAACTAAAATCAATCAAAAGAGATCAAGAAGGGCATTACATACTCATCACAGGAAAGATCCACCAAGATGAAGTCTCAATTCTGAACATTTATGCCCCAAACACAAGGGCACCCACATATGTAAAAGAAACATTATTAAAGCTTAAATCACATATAAAACCCCACACATTAATAGTGGGAGACCTCAACACCCCACTTTCACCACTGGACAGATCCCCCAAATCGAAACTTAACAGAGAAATAAAGCACTTAACTGATGTCATGACTCAAATGGACTTAATCGACGTCTACAGAACATTCCATCCTAACAAAAAAGAATATACCTTCTTCTCAGCACCCCATGGAACCTTCTCTAAAATCGACCACATACTTGGTCACAAAACAAATCTAAACAGATACAAAACAATTAGAATAACCTCCTGTGTTCTATCAGACCACCATGGTCTAAAGTTGGATTTCAACAACAACAAAAACTACAGAAAACCTACAATCTCATGGAAACTGAACAATACCCACCTGAATCACCAATGGGTTAAGGAAGAAATAAAGAAAGAAATTAAAGACTTCCTAGAGATCAACGAAAATGAAGACACCACATATCCAAACCTATGGGACACTATGAAAGCAGTACTAAGAGGGAAATTCATAGCACTAAACGCCCACATAAATAAGCTGGAGAAATCTCACACTAGTGACTTAACAGCACACCTGAAAGTTCTAGAACAGGAAGAAGCAAAGTCTCCCAGGAAAAATAGATGCCAGGAAATTATCAAAGTGAGAGCTGAAATCAATAAAATAGAAACAAAGAGAACAATACAAAAAAATTAATGAAACAAAGAGTTGGTTCTTTGAGAAAATCAACAAGATAGACAAGCCCTTATCCAAACTAACCAAAAGACAGAGAGCATCCAAATCAACAAAATCAGAAATGAAAAGGGGGACATAACAACAGACATTGAGGAAATCCAGAGAATCATCAGGTCATACTTCAAAAACCTCTATTCCACAAAACTGGAAAACCTAAAAGAAATGGATAATTTTCTGGATAGGTACCACATACCTAAATTAAATCAAGACCAGATAAACTATTTAAATAGTCCAATAACCCCTAACGAAATAGAAACAGTCATTAAAAGTCTCCCAACCAAAAAAAGCCCAGGACCAGATGGTTTCAGTGCAGAATTCTACCAGATCTTCAAAGAAGAGTTAATACCAATACTCTCTAAATTGTTCCATACAATAGAAACAGAAGGAACATTACCAAACTCCTTCTATGAGGCTACAATTACCCTGATTCCCAAACCAAACAAGGATACAACAAAGAAAGAGAACTACAGACCGATCTCCCTCATGAACATTGATACAAAAATACTCAATAAAATACTGGCAAACAGACTCCAAGACCACATCAAAACAATTATCCACCATGATCAAGTAGGATTCATTCCAGGGATGCAAGGATGGTTCAACATACGAAAGTCTGTCAATGTGATACACCATATAAACAAACTCAAAGAAAAAAACCACATGATCATCTCACTAGATGCTGAAAAGGCATTTGACAAAATCCAACACCCCTTCATGATAAAGGTCTTGGAGCGATCAGGAATACAGGGAACATACCTAAACATAATAAAGGCAATTTACAGCAAGCCAACAGCCAACATCAAATTAAATGGAGAGAAACTCAAAGCAATTCCACTAAAATCAGGAACGAGGCAAGGCTGTCCGCTCTCCCCATACTTATTCAATATAGTACTTGAAGTTCTAGCCAGAGCAATAAGACAACATAAGGAGATTAAGGGGATACAAATTGGAAAGGAAGAAGTCAAGCTTTCCCTATTTGCAGATGACATGATAGTATACTTGAGCAACCCCAAAGATTCCACCAAGGAACTGATACAGCTTATAAACACCTTCAGCAACGTAGCAGGATACAAGATCAACTCCAAAAAATCAGTAGCCCTCCTATATACAATGGACAAAAAAGCGGAGAAGGAAATCAGAGATACATCACCCTTTACTATAGCCACAAATGACATAAAATACCTTGGGGTAATACTAACCAAGAAAGTGAAGGACCTATATGACAAGAACTTTAAGTCCCTGAAAAAAGAAATTGAAGAAGATGTCAGAAAATGGAAAGATCTCCCATGCTCATGGATAGGCAGAACTAACATAGTAAAAATGGCAATCTTACCAAAAGCAATCTACAGATTCAATGCAATCCCCATCAAAATACCAACACAATTCTTCACAGACCTGGAAAGAATAATACTCAACTTCATATGGAAAAACAAAAAACCCAGGATAGCCAAAAGAATCCTGTACAATAACACAACCTCTGGAGGCATCACGATCCCTGACTTCAAGCTCTACTATAGAGCTACAGTAATAAAAACAGCTTGGTACTGGCATAAAAACCGACATGTGGACCAATGGAATCGAATTGAAGACCCTGACATTAATCCGCACACCTATGAACAAATAATTTTTGACAAAGAAGCCAAAAGTGCACAATGGAAAAAAGAAAGCATCTTCAACAAATGGTGCTGGCAAAACTGGATATCAACATGTAGAAGGCTGCAAATAGATCCATATCTATCACCGTGCACAAAACTTAAGTCGAAGTGGATCAAGGACCTCAACATAAATCCAGCTACTCTGAACCTGCTAGAAGAGAAAGTAGGAAGTAGTCTTGAACACATTGGCATAGGAGACCACTTTCTAAATAGAACACCAGTAGCACAGACACTGAGAGAAACAATCAATCAATGGGACCTCTTGAAACTGAGAAGCTTTTGTAGGGCAAAGGATACGGTCAACAAAGCAAAGCGACAGCCTACAGAATGGGAAAAGATCTTCACCAATCCCACATCTGACAGAGGACTGATATCCAGAATATATAAGGAACTCAAGAAATTAGACATCAAAATGCCCAACAGTCCAATTAAGAAATGGGCTATAGAACTAAACAGAGAATTCTCAACAGAGGAAACTCAAATGGCTGAAAGACATTTAAGGAATTGCTCAACATCCCTAATCATCAGGGAAATGCAAATCAAAACAACTCTGAGATACCACCTTACGCCTGTCAGAATGGCTAAGATCAAAAACACTGAAGACACCTTATGCTGGAGAGGATGTGGAGCTAGGGGAACTCTCCTCCACTGCTGGTGGGAATGCAAGCTTGTACAACCACTTTGGAAATCAATATGTCGATTTCTTAGAAAATTGGGAATCCATCTCCCCCAAGATCCAGCTATACCACTCTTGGGCATATACCCAAGGAATGCTCAACCACACCACAAGAGCACTTGTTCAGCTATGTTCATATCAGCGTTGTTTGTAATAGCCAGAACATGGAAACAACCTAGATGCCCTTCAACTGAAGAATGGATAAACAAAATGTGGTACATATACACAATGGAATACTACTCAGCCGAGAAAAACAATGACATCATGAGGTTTGCAGACAAATGGATGGATCTAGAAAAAATCATCCTGAGTGAGGTATCCCAGACTCAGAAAGACAAACATGGTATGTACTCACTCATAACAGGATACTAGATGTGGAACAAGGATGGCTGGACTGCTACTCACATCACCAGGCAGGCTACCTGGAAAACGGGACCCCAAGAAAGACACAGGGATCGCCCAACGACAGAGAAATGGAATGAGATCTATATGAACAGCCTGAACATGAGTGGGGGTAGTGAAGGGCGAGGGTCGAGGGAAAGAGAGCTTGGGTGAGTGGGAGATCCCAGCTGGATCAACAACAGAGAGGGAGAACAAGGAATAGGAGACCATGGTAAATGAAGACCACATGAGAATAGGAAGAAACAAAGTGCTAGAGAGGCCCACAGAAATCCACAAAGATACCCCCACAACAGACTGCTGGCAATGGTCGAGAGACAGTCCGAACTGACCTACTCTGGTGATGGGATGGCCAAACACCCTAATTGTCGTGCTAGAAACCTCATCCAACTACTGAGGGATCTGGATGCAGAGATCCATGACTAGGCCCCAGGTGGATCTCTGGGAGTCCAATTAGCGAGAATGAGGAGGGTTTATATGAGCGAGAATTGTTGAGACCAAGGTCGGATAAAGCACAGAGACAAATAGCCAAACAAACGGAAACACATGAAATATGAACCAATGGCTGAGGGGTCACCAACTGGATCAGGCCCTCTGAGTGGGTGAGACAGTTGATTGGCCTGATCTGTTTGGGAGGCATCCAGGCAGTGGGACCGGGTCCTGTGCTCATTGCATGAGTTGGCTGTTTGAAACCTGGGGCCTATGCAGGGTCCCTTGGCTCGGCATGGGAGGAGGGGACTGGACCTAACTGGACTGAGTCCACCAGGTTGATCTCAGTCTGTGGGGAAGGCTTTGCCCTGGAGGAGATTGGAATGGGGGGCGGGCTGGGGGGAAGGTGAGCGGGGCGGGAGGGGGGAGAACAAGGGAATCTGTGGCTGATATGTAGAACTGAATTGTATTGCAAAATAAAAATTAAAAAAAAAAGTATCACCAAAAAAAAAAAAGAAAAAAAAAAGAAAGAAGTTTAGTAAAAGAATTTAGAGAGAGCTATCCAAAAGGTAGAAAGAAAGTCAGAGGTGGACTCGTGCAGATTAAGGTAAGAATCTAGGTGTTGACAGAAGCTATTAACTGTATCAAATGTAGTTCAAGATAATCAAGATAAAGACTAAGGAGTATTCACTAGTATCAGTGGCCAGAAAGATTTCAATCATCTGGACAATAGCTGTTTTAGTTGCACATTGGCCTTCAGAGCTCCCTGTAGATGGTCAAGGGGTGAGAGGGAAGTTAAGAAATAAAAGCAGAGAATATGAAAAAAAAAAAAAAGAATAATGAATGAATGGACTTCCTTCTTGGCTGCTTTTAAGGTTCTTCTTTCCTAGGTTGGTGAGGTGACTCAGTGAGTAAAAATGCTCACCACTAAGACTGAAAACCTGATTTCAAATTTTGGTCTTTGGAATCCAGGTAGTAGAAGGAGAGAACCAATAGGCTGACTTCTGATATGCACACACACACACACACACAAGCATACACACACAGACACACAGACACACAGACACACACACACACACACACACACACACGCATTAAATAAATGAATAAATAAATAAATAAATAAATAAATGTAATATTTAAGGATTTTATTTTATTTTGATTTTTCATAGTTTTATTATTATATTCCTGGATGTGTATTCCTTTGTATGTTATTCACTTAGTGTTTGTAATCCTCCTTTTGGCTTGATTCTTTAAGTAACTTTACAAGAACTGGCTTTTATCTCTTCATATGTTTGTTCTGCCCAATTATCTTTATCCTCCTTCTCTGAGGCAAAAACTAGAAGTTTTTTTTTTTAGAAAATTTAGTGGTTAAGGAAAGAGGTGCTCAGAAAGAAAGTTCAGATATACTCTTTATTTTTTCACACTAATTATAGTTATGCCTGGATATCTTTCTAACTAATTTATCTGACAATACAATAATTCTCTTTAATTTCTGTTAAAGTCCATTTTTATTAGATGGTAGATATTGCTTATGGTAGGCTATATATCTGTGGTTCTCAAACTTCCTAATGCTGCAACCATTTAATACAGTTCCTCATGTTGTGGTGACTCCCAACAATAAAGTTATTTTCGTTGGTATTTCATAACTATAATTTTGCTACAATTATGAATCATAATGTAAAAATATGTGTTTTCTGGTAGTCTTTGGCCACCCCTTAGACACGGTCATTTGATTTCAAAGGGGTTGTGACCCACAGGTTGAGAACAGTTGTCATAGAATGCCTACGTAGTGACATTTTTTCCACAGACAAAAAACTTAAATCTTCTGACAATTGACTGATGTTGAATCAAGTTTTGTTTTCCAACTTTGCTAAAATTTTCCTGGGATAATTCTCCCAAGGCATCTTGATGAAATCTAGAGAGATTCTCATATCTCCTCCTCCATTTAGGATCTCGAACTCCAAATTTTTCTGTCAAGAACCACTAAGCAAATGATAATGTCACTGAGTTTTCCTGTTGATTTCTGATTAGCTTTGTTTCTAGTTCTGGCACTCTGCAAATCAGCTTTCAATTTTTTTTGCATTTTATTTAGCTTTTCTGTTTATTTTTCAGAAAATTTGGTTTACTACATGCTGATATGTCATTGTTAGAAACAGAAGTCAAAACTTATAATTAAGTGACATTTTAATTGCTTAAAATGTGCAATATTCTTTGTTATTTGAGAAGTGGTAATTGAATAATTGTTTAGTGAGTAATTGGGATGATCTGGCTTGTGAGTTTGTTATTTTTGATGGTATTTTACCAAATACAAGCTATGCCAAATACGGATGTCATATTAATGCAACCCAAGTTTCTTAATTAGATAATTAAAATTTACATAATGTAAAATCTCTCAAACTCTCTAATGTTGTCATGCTAAATTTATAATGGCAAATTTCTGCATAGTGTAAATAGGGTCCCATTATAACCTTATTTTGACACATGAGCAATAATTGTTCTCACTAACCATCATCTGGATTTGGAGATTTGTATTCATTTTACTTAAGACTGCAAATGTTAACAGTTCAGAATATTCACTTATATACAAATGATTATATAAAAGAATGTAAACAAGTTGGTAGACATAGTCACTATGATTGCAAACTATAACTAACACAAATGCACTTTTTCTTCAATTTTCTATTGTCAGGGAGAGATTTAAATTCGAAATTTAAAAAGTAATCCTTTAGTTGTTTGCAATTAAAATTCAACACAAAGCTAATTTAGGCCAGAAGGACTTTATTTGCTTGCATCTTAGTTAGCTCAGGTTACTATAACAAATTATCATAGCCTAAATAGCTGAAACAACAATATTTAGCTCTGATAGTTCTGGAGAATGGGAACCTAAGTCAAATTGCCAGGATATTCAGTGTTTGTAGATATCCTGCTTCCTGGGTTGTTGAAACTCATCTTTGCTTTGTGTTTTCACTAGGGAGAAAGCATATAGGAGCTCACTGGATCTTTCTTTATAAAGATATTGATCTTTCCACATCTATGGCCTAATTATCTCCCATAGGCCCCACCTCCAAATTCTATCATACTAGGTATTGGGAACTTAACATATGAAATCTAATAGTGGACTCTGGCTTGAGGTCCTTCAGGGTCAATGAACTCATAACATGTTGTTGAGTCTTTCTGATTTTCTTTCAGTTTTCAAGTGTTTCCCTTTTTAGAGTGTCTTCTTGACTATTTTAGTCATGGTTTTTCTACACAGCTAGAAATGTGGCTCCAATGCTAATTGGCAATGTTGGGTAATTTAAACAAAGACAAATTCTTTTTTCTTTTATTTCTGTATCATACATTATGAAAAGACACTTCAAATAATACAGCAACCTTACTCCTCTACTGTCGAAACTGGCTTGAGTACTGAGAAAAAGTGACTGTAAGCACACACTCAACCTGACCTGGGATGTCTCTGTTGATCCCTGTGCCAAGGCTCAGAGATCATTAAGGAAGAAAAGGTGGAAAGTTGTAGAGAAGACTGCTGTGCAACATTATCTACTCAACATGATACAGATTGTTGCACTCAGAGTATCTGTGCTTACCTGTACATGTCCAGTCAGGCAATAATTTTTTAATTAATTTTTTTTCATTTACTTTACATACTGACCACAGTTTCCTCTTCCTCCTCTTCTCTAGTTCTCTCTCCCCTCCCCCACCTCCCATCTACCCCCTCTCCCCATCCACTCCTCCTCTTTCTCCATCAGAAAGTGGCAGGCCTCCCATGGGCTTGAACAAACCATGGCATATCAAGTTGAAGCAGGATCAAGCTCCTTCCTGTTCATCAAGGCTGGGTGAGGTAATCTAGCATGGGGAATAAGTTCCCAAAAGCCAGCTAAAAGTCAGGGACAGATCCTGATCTCAATGCTAGGAGCCTTACAAAGAGACCAAGCTACACAACTGTCACACACATCCAGAGGGCCTAGGTAGATCTCATGCAGGCTCCCTAGCTTTCAGTCTAGAGTTCATGAGCTCCCAGGAGCTCAGGTCAGCTGTCTCTGTGGGAGGACCCATCTTGACCTTGACCCCCTGGCTTGTACAATCCCTCCTCCCTTTCTTCAGCAAGATGCCTCCCAGAGCTTCCCAATGTTTGGCTGTGGGTCTCTGCATCTGCTTCTATCAGTTACTGGATGAAGGCTCTCCGATGACAATTAGGGTAGTCACCAATCTGATTACTGGAGAAGTCCAGTTCAGGCACCCTCTTCTCTACTGCTGGGAGTCTTAGCTGGGGTCATCCTTGTGGATTTCTGAGAGTTTCCCTGGCACCAGGTTTCTCCCTAATCCTGAAACGCCCTCCCCACTATCAAGAGGTCTCCTCATTACTTGTCCCCCACCCCAATCCCACCCCAACTTGCCTCCCACACCCAGCCCACCCAACCCAATCTCATGTGCCTGTCCATCTCCCCCCTCACCCCCCCCCCCCCCCCCCCCGCAGTGCCCCAACTCCAGTTTACCCAGGAGATCTCCTCTATTTCCCCTTCCCAGGGAAATCCATGTGGCCCTCTTTGGCACTCCTTGTTGTCTAGCTTCTCTGAGCCTGGGGATTGTAGGTTGGTTATCCTATACTTTACTCCTAACATCCATTTATGAGTGAGTGCATACCATGTTTGTCTTTCTGGGTCTGGGTTACCTCAGTCAGAATGATTTTTTTCTTTTTTTTTCTTTTCGGTTTT